>NC_072414.2:63957500-65157500 GCF_028858775.2 Pan troglodytes
CTGGCATTGACACTGATATATTGTAACATAAACAATTACTTTCGGAAACAAATCTGCTCAGGCCTCAAAATGCAAACAAACTAGAGTTTTTGTTTTCCTTTATATAAAGTAAAAATTTTAAAGTTTTTTCCAAGGAGAAATTTTGGGTGGCTGGAATGTTGTGTTTCTTAACCTAGGTGGTAGTTCCAGGGTTGTGTTTACTTTGTGGTACTTCACTGAACTATATATTTTTGCTTTGTGTACTGTTCTACATGCATGTTATGTTGAATACAAATTTTCAAAAAGAGATTATTATATGGAAGCTCTGTACTAGCCAGAAGGGAAAACAAGATTAGAAAATAAGGAATCTAGACTTTATCAAGGTAGAGAAAATACAGGTTGTTTATCATTAATAACATTGCATGTCATTGCCGATATTGATAATAACAGATATGTAACAACTAGCTTTCACAAATAATAGATTTTAAATGCCAAAGGAATATACAGATAATGTGAATAAAGTAAATAGGCTTTGATAGTAAATAAAAGAAAAGTTTCTTCTCTTACTCAATTATGTCTTAGCAGGATGCTAATCAATTTTGAGTGGTTTTCTTGATTAGAAGTTTGTCATAATAAACAAGAAAGCATCTTAAAGAAAAAAAATTTTCCTTAAAGCTTTTTACAAAGATAACCTCTTAGAAATCACTTTGTAAAAGGCAAAGCAGGTTTGAGATAGTCCTTTTATTTCTCTAATAAACTATAATTCTCCCTATACATCTACAAAGACCAGTTCAAATACTTTACAATCTAAAAAACGGAAACTAGGTTCAATTATTTTACATGTATTTTTAGAAATACACTCTCTCAAATATATCTATTTGTCTCAAACATTTAAAAGCTAAACTTAAAAGTTTTACTACTAGTGCACATCCCAAAAAGCCACGTAAATCACTTTGGGAGTCCTGAAAGCACAGGTGAGCCCTATAACATTTCTACTGAAAGGCATAAATCTCAACTGCATATGTATCACAAAATCTTCTCTATGCAGCAATGGCCCTATCTAAGACTAGAGCTACAGCAAACAACAGTTTGGTTTCCAGTAGGCCAGAAGTGCTTATGAAGTTGCCCTCCCACAGAACATGAGACGAGAGATTTTATGATTGAAGGGGGAGGCATACAGAAAAAGTATCCTGCTTTATCTATTTCTAAATTTCAAAGTTTTTAAAAATCCACGAACTAAGAGTAAAGGAAAAGAAAATGAACACTTCATGAACAGATGCTCTGACTTTATCCTCATTATTTTAAAGGCAGTATAACTCTTTTACAGAAAAGAAAAACTGTTCATAGTCACAAATCAGTTAAGAGATGACACTAGATTGACTACAGAAGCAGGATTTTTGTCCTTGAGAATCTCGTAGCAAGAATTCTACTCCTTTTTGTGGAGAAGTAGAAAGGTAAAAAAAAAAAAAAAAAAAAAAAAGATGAAGTATGGTAGAATACTAATAACTACTACTTACCAGTTTTTCTGTGAATGTTTCTTTTCCCAGCTTCCCTGAAAGCAACCATGGCTCTGAAAAAAGCTCGGAGAATTGCCCATCGGAAAACAGCTACAGGATCAATTCCAATCATCCCAGAAATAAATGCATTCTTGCTGCTTCTCAGAAGAGCTACAATGTCTGGGCGCATATGATCTGTATTTTTTTCCCGGAAATCCTATATGAAAAAAGTACCAGTGTTACTTACGGGAAAAAAAAATTATGAAAAACAAGATGATGGGTGATAACATACTTTGGATGCTTGTCCCTCCAAACCTCATATTGAAATGTGATTCCCCCATGGTGGAGATGGGGCCTGGTAGGAGGTGTTTGGGTCATGGAGGCAGATCCCTCATGAATGGATTGGGGCTCTCTTCAAAGTAATGAATGAGTTTTTGTTCTGAATTCACCAAAATCTGGTGATTTAAAAGTGTGGCACTCCTACTTCTCCATCTCTTGTTCCCTCTCTCTTGCCATATGACACATGTGCTTCCACTTTGCCTTCCACCACAAGTAAAAGCTCTCTGAGGCTTCACCAGAAGCCAGGTAGATATCAGTGCTCTGCTTCCTGTACAGCCTGAAGAACCATGAGCCAATTAAATCTCTTTTCTTTATAAGTTGCCCAGCCATAGGTGTTTCTTTATAGCAACATAAGAATGGACTAACCCAAGTGACATGTTTGAACAGTGGTTGAACAATGAGATAGAAGAAATGTCTGCTCCAGGTAGCTAACTGGACCAGGTATCTTCTATAAGGTCTCATCCAATCCTAAAACTATTGATTTCTATAATACATGTAAATTAGAATAAATATTCTATAATTTTATAGCAGCTTGTTAAACTCTGGTCAGGGACACACTCTCCAAAGAGGTATCACATACAGCAACAGGAGAGCTGAATAACAAAAAGAAGCCAGAGATGAGAAAACTGGGAAGAGCAAGCAAGGGTAACACCTATAACCTATAGATGATGATAAGCTGGACAAGTTAGGAGAAAAAGGATAAAAACCACAGGCTGGAGCACTGGGGACAAGGAGAAAGTGTGGAAGATTAGATAAATAAATAGGCTATTTAGACTCTGAACTTCAGTTGTTTGTTCAGATTTTATTCAAGTATAAAGGAAAGCCCTGGAAAGGTAACAACATGAGCTAACTGGTGTCTTATACATTGGTTGCTGCATAGGAAATGAATTATTCAAAGAAAGAATGGAAAAAAGGAGGCGCAATATTAGAGTAAACCAGGTAAGAACTGCTAGTAACTTGGACTTGGTCAGTTGTAACAGCAGAAATAAAAAATAGCTATATTTGGGACATGTAAAGGCAAAAAACCTGCTGATTAATTAGGGTATGATGAGAAAATGAGGAAATCAGGTTAAAACTTACATTTTGGGGTTGGGTATTTAGTGGATGGAGATGCCATATACTGATAAGGAGAAGACTAGAGAAAGGAAAGTTATGAGGATAAGAAATGAAGACCAAGAGATCAGTTTTGTTCAAGTGAAGTTTGTGCCAGTGAGGATAATAATAGTAGGTAACACTTGAGAGGTTAGTATGTGTCTGGCACTCTTCTAAGTATTTTACATGTATTGTCTCATGTAATCTCATTTAATACTCCTAATAATCCTTTCAGATAGATATTACTACTCCCATTTTATAGATGAGAAAACTGAATCAGAGAGAGGTGAAATATCTTGGCTCCTATCACACAATAAGTGGAAGAGCAAGGGCTCAAAAACATTCACTCATAACCAAATGGATGTGTGAGTCTGGAGTGCTAGGGAGATTTCAGAAAATATATTTGGTTATTATCACCATATAGATTTTTTTTTTAAAACAAGGTCTCGCTCTTCAATACAGTGCAGTTGGCACCATCATAGCTCACTGCAGCTTGTTAACTCCTGGACTCAGGCAATCCTCTGCCTCAGCCTTCCGTGTACCTGTGAGTACAGATGTGCATCACCACGTCTGGCTAATTTTTTTCATTATTTTTGTAGAGACAGAGTCTTGCTATGTTGCCCAGGCTGGTCTTGAACTCCTGGCCTCAAGTAATTCCCTCACCTCAGCCTCCCAAAATGCTGGGATTACAGGTGTAAGCCATTGTGCCCAGCCAGCACACAGATTTTTAAAGCTGAATAAGAAGGATTGTAAATAGGCAGGAACAACCATCTACCAAACAACAGAGGTTGGAGGAGCTAGAACATAAGAAAATGGGTTAAAATGCACCATAAATAAATGGGGAGAGTAAGCTTCCACTCTGGGAACAAGGGCCCAGCCTGATATTACAGCATAGGCATTGACTATAATCTTACCAAATGGAAGGATTAAAAATTTGGTAAGTAAATCGCTCCAAGTTGGTACAGCTTCATAGAATATCTCTAACTCAGAATTCTATGAGAAACATACCTAGTATTATGCCATCTATCCTCATGTACAGAAGTCAGCTTGCACTTATCCTATTACTTTTAGGGCTTTCCTTTCCTAATCCTTCTTTATTCTCCTGAGAACAAGGAAAAACAGGAAACAAGCCAGGAATTTTGGTCCTTGGCTTGTCCTTACATACCCTTAGAGCAAACGTATGTATTATAAAAGAAAATTAGAAAAACTGAATAAGAGTACTCAAATCCAAATAACCTCTGACACCATAATCAGCAGCTAATAACTACTGATGGCAGACAAGCTGTGAGGCATGAACTTAATGTATTTTACATAACTTATTTTTACCCAGTTCTAACAACTACTCAATAAAGCAGATTTAGTCATAAGCCATAATTTACTGATAAGTAAACAGAAAGGTAAAGCAGCTTGCCAAAGGTCAAAGAGACAATAAGTACCAGTGCAGGAACTGAAACACCAGTCTGCCCTACTCCTATTAATAACTACACTGTACAACCTAAAAATCTAGGATTCTTTTCAATGCTGACTGTCAAGTGTTGAGAGTGACCAGTGACCTTCATTTTCAAAATGAAATAATCTGTCTTCATATTTCTAGATTTCTAAGTACATTATCAACTGACCATATCATTCTTCTTCAAAATCTCTTTCTAGTTTCCACAAGAACATACTTTGTGGTTTACTATTTACCTCCTATACTGCCCTTCTAAGTCTTCATTGCTAGTTCATATTGGAAATTCAAGGGTGGGTTTAACAGTGTGTACTCATTTCTCTTTTTTTGGTTGGTTTTTTGAGACAGGGTCTTGTTCTGTTGCCCAGGCTGGAGTGCAGTGGCACCATCTCAATTCACTGCAACCTCTGCCTCCCGGGCTCAAGTGAATTCTACCCCTCTGCCTCCCAAGTAGCTGGGACTACAGGCACACACCACCATGCCCAGCTAACCTTTGGTATTCTGTGTAGACACTAGGCCTTCCCATGTCCCCCAGGCTGATCTCGAACTCCAGGACTTAAGTGATCCACCCACCTCGGCCTCCCAAAGTGCTGGGATTACAGGAGTGAGCCACCACACCTGGCTGTGCACTCATTTCTTCACTCAACCCTCTTATATCAAGTGATCAGAACCAGAGTTACGACTTTATTTTATTTTATGTATTTAGAGACAGAGTTTCGCTCTTGTTGCTCAGGCTGGAGTGCAATGGCTTGATCTTGGCTCACCGCAACCTCCACCTCCTGGGTTCAAGCAATTGTCCTGCCTCAGCCTCCCGAGTAGCTGGGATTATAGGCATACACGCCACCACACCTGGCTAATTTTGTATTTTTTTAGTAGAGACAGGGTTTCTTCATATTGATCAAGCTGGTTTCGAACTCCCGGCCTCAGGTGATCTGCCTGCCTTGGCCTCCCAAAGTGCTGGGATTACAGGCGTGAAGTTATGACTTTAAATTAACACCATCGCCCAAATGCAAATTTCCAGATCAGATCTTTCTTATTATTTCTTGAGATCCATTAACAAATCTTAAAGGATATGTCTAATTTGAAAGAAAATGTGTAAGACCAGTAGTACATTTAAATGTTTGGAAGCATTCACTAGTAAAACCATGTGGGCCTGGGATTTCCTCTGTGGAAAAGTTCTGAACTACTGATTCAAATTATTTAGCCAACAGAATTTTCAGGTTTTTCTATTTATTCTGGTGTTAGTTTTGGTAAAGTGTTTTTTAATGGAATTTATCCATTTTTTGTTTTCAAATTTCCTGACAAAATATATTCATATCCTTCTAATATCTGTAGGTTATGTAGTAAAGTTCTTTTTTCATTCCTGGTATCTGTAATCTATAATTTTTTTTACATTATCAGTTATTTTCCTATTGCATTTAATTTATATTATTTTGTGTTATCTTCTCAAGGAACTAACTTTTGGCTTAGTTGATTTCTTTGTTCAATGTCTGCTTTATATTGCACTGATTTCTGGTCTTATTTTTATACCCTTTCTCTAATTCCTTTGAGTGTGATTTGCTCTTTTCCTAGTTTCTCACATAGAAGCTTAGAGAACCACTTTTCAATCAAGCATGGTGGCTCACACCTGTAATCCCAGCACTCTGGGAGACTGAGGTGAGCAGATCACTTGGGGCCAGGAGTTTGAGACCAGCCTAGCCAACATGGCGAAACCCCATCTCTACCAAAAATACAAAAACTGGCTGGGCGTGATGGCTCACATCTGTAATCCCAGCACTTTGGGAGGCCAAGGCAGGCGGATCACGAGGTGAAGAAATTGAGACCATCCTGGCCAACATGGTGACACCCCATCTCTACTATTAAAAAAAAAAAAAATTAGCTGGGCGTGGTGGCATGCGCCTGTAGTCCCAGCTTCTCAGGAGGCTGAGGCAGGAGAATCACTTGAACCCGGGAGGCAGAGGTTGCAGTGAGCCGAGATCGCGCCACTGCATTCCAGCCAGGTGACAGAGTGAGACTCCATCTCAAAAAACAAAAACAAAAAAATTAGCCAGGCATGGTGGCACAAGCCTGTAGTCCTAGCTACTTGGGAGGCTAAGGAACGAGAATTGCTTGAACCCAGGTGGTGGTGGTTGCAGTAAGCCAAGATCGCACCACTGCACTCCAGCCTGGGTGATAAAACAAGACTCTTGTCTCAAAAAAAAAAAAAGTTCAGATAACCACTTTTCAACTTTTCTTCCTTTCCAACATATGCATTTAAAGTTATACATTTTCCTACATTCATTGCTTTAACTGTATCCTACAAGTTTCTGATATGCTGGATTTCATTAATGTTCAGTATAAAATATTATAATTTTAATAATTTATTATAAGTAATTTATATTGTCATTTCTTTTTTGACTCATGGGTTATTCAGAAGAGTTTTGCTTAGTTTCTAAATATCCAATGATTTTCTAAGTTATCCTTATGATGTGCTAATTAGGTCAGCTATTTAACAGTGCTGTTTGTATTGATTTTGTGTTGCTTGGTCTGTTAGTTACTAACAGAAATGTGTTAAAATCTACAATTTTTTCTTTTTTAAGTTTTTTTCTTTTTCCTTAGAAAAATATTGAAGAAAAAAATCTACAATTATGATGGTGCACTTATCTAGGTCTACTTTTGCTTTCTTTTTGCTTTACATATTTTGAATCAGTCATTAGCTACATATAATATCAAGTGGCTCATGCCTGTAATCCTAGCACTTTGGGAGGCCGAGGAGGGTGGATCAACTGAGGTCAGATGTTCGAGACCAGCCTGGCCAACATAGTGAAACCCCATCTCTAGTAAAAATACAAAAATTCGCTGGGCGTGGTGGAGTACGCCTCTGATCCCAGCTACTCAGGAGGCAGAAAATCGCTTAAACCTGGAGGGCGGAGGTTGCAGTGAGTCGAGATCACACCACTTCACTTCAGCCTGGCAAAAGAGCGAAGCGAGACTCCGTCTCAAAACAAACAAACAAACAAACAAAAACCCCAAAAACATTTAGTGATTACGTCTTCCTGTTGAACTGGCCCCTTTTATCATTATAAAATGTCCCTTTGTATCTCTAGTAATATTTCTGGTCTTAAAGTCTATTTTGTCCTACAATTTTGTTTTTTGGAGACAGAGTCTCACTCTCTTTCCCAGGCTGGAGTGAAATGGCACTATCTCGGCTCAATGCAACCTCCTCCTCCCAGGTTCAAGCACTTGTCCTATCTCACCCTCCTCAGTAGCTGGGATTACAGGCGTGCACCACCATGCCTGGCTAATTTTTGTATTTTTAGTAGAGATGAGGTTTCACCACGTTGACCAGGCTAGTCTCAGACTTGTGACCTCAGATGATCCACCCATCTCAGCCTCCCAAAGTGCTGGGATTACAGGCGTGAGCCACCATGCCCAGCCTGTCCAGAAATAATATACACCAGCTTTTATCCTTTCTCCATCTTTTTACTTTCAACCTATCTGATAACGCAGATGAATATCCCAGGCAAGTGTGTGTGCACACGCATGTGTGTGTGTGCGCACGCATGTGTGTGTGTGTGTATGATTCTATTTATCTGAAATTTAATTAAAAGTAAAATTAAGAATGATAAAAATTAGGGCAGTGGTCATCTCTGAGGGGAGCTGGCTGGGAAGGGGTATAAAAGAAATCTAAACACTTTATTTGTGCACTTTATGCACAATATCCTCAAGTTTTTCTATAGCTCAAGCTTTTGTTTTACTTTTTAAACTATAGTCTTAATTTCTATTCTAAAATCCATTCCTTCCAGTATTTTCGATCTTAGGAAATGGTACCTCCAAAGCACCCATCAGCTCTAGCCAGAGGTCACTTACTCATTTAGAATCCATTAATAAAGTCCGTGGATGGTTTACCGCCAGAAATATATCTCATAATCATCTGGATCCCCCCCAACCTCTACTGCCACTCCAGTGCTTCAGTTTACCTTAAGATTTCACTTCAATTTAAAAAAAAGTGACTTAACTGATCTCCCAGATTCCACTCTTACCCTCTGCTATCCCTTCTCCTCAAGGTAATCGATGCAATCTTTTAAAAACACAAGTCGTATCCTCTGCTTAAAATATTATCACAGTGCCACTAATTTGGATAAAAGCCAAACTCAACTTGGCTTACAAGCCCTAAATAATAACCCCCTGTCTATTCTCTAAGTTCATTTCATGTTACTCTCCTTAGTTCATTATAATCTAGTAGCACTTACCTGTTTTCAATTATTTCACCATATCAAACTCCTATCTCATGGCCTATAATATTCATCATCCGAACTCCTCATCAAGGTAACATTTATTTCAGGTCATCTCTCAAAATTTAAGTTTCTTAGAGAAGTGTTCATGCATTCACAAATTCAAAATCCACTATTTTACTACTTTCTCTCATAGGACCCATTAACTTATTTATAACACATAGCCCATTTATCTATGTTATACAAATAGATACACACACAATATGTGTATATGCACATATGTATAGAGAATCAGGACTACATCTGTCTAGTTTATCATTAGATCATTCCAAACACCAAGCACAAAGTCTGACACATGTTCTGTGTTCAACAAATACTTCTTAAATAAATCAATAAATGGATGAATAAATGATCTTAAGACACTCGACTCAAGACCCAGGAGAAAACATTTAATTCCACTATTCTCCATATCATCAGCTGCCTTACCTGGGAAATTAAATGCCTTAAATAGCAGGCTTAAACATCAAGTAGTTAAAGAATAACAGACTCACAAATTACACAAGAAATGGACAACATTATTAAGATTCCACTCCACATAAGTTAAGAGTTTCAATATATTCATGAAAAGTACGAACTGACAAATCCCTAATGGTGAACAGAGACATGAAGACCTTATGAGTGCAGAGAAGGGAAAAATTCAACAAATTATGTGCATAAACAAGTGAGTTTGGGATATACAGATGCAATCTATTCTTTCAGATCTAAAGTTTATCAGGATCAACTGACAACATCAGGTTTATCTCCAGGCAGAAACCAACAGAAACATTACCTTACCTAAGACAGTAATGTGCTGAAAAGCAGAATCTAAGTTTTAATAGTATCCTTATACAATATCTCCAGTTATTACTGATCAAAAGCCTCCACAAACTACAAAGAGGGCAGTGTGCTGGGGACAGTTAAGAACACATCTCTGCCCTGTAAGCATATTCAGTGAGAAATTTACTGACCTTTACCCCATATTTTACTTTTCCAGCATAATGTTTTATAATGAAAGCAGGCTCCATCACGGCTGGAAATTCGATGTAAGAATTATCTTCATGTTGATGCTTAAACTTGTCTAGCAATGTTTGATTTGTAGCCTGTGGAAAGCTGAATTTAAAAAAAAAGAAAAAATATCATTACAGAAAGATGAGAAAGATGCGGTAATTAATACAGCCCTTTTCAAAGTACATTATAATTACATTGCCATCTTACATATATAGCAGTTTACAAAAGTTTTCACCTATATTATCTAATCTGATTCTCATAACAAGCTAAAAAGTAATAATAAATATTGGTGTTACTATTTTACAGATGAGGGATCAAAAGTTATGATTTGCCTGTACTCATACTTTGCAAGTAGTAGTACCAAGAAATTAACTCATTACATATTTAGCTTAGATTGCATTGTTCTGAACTACTATAAAACCCAAAGGAAAATAAAATCCAAATCATATACTCTTTGGGGCCAACAACTTCCAAATAAGAGAATAATATCTCGATTCTCGTAGGTACTAAAAATCCATAAGAATTGTTTGACTTCCTATTCCTTCATGCATAAATAAGTAGCCATTTTCTTACTATACCAATTATTTGTACTCATTGATTGTACTGATCAACTGAGCACTTAATATCCAGGAATCACACAAACAATATCTATTATTTAATCGCATAATAGGAAATACGGAAATACAAAAGTTCAAAAGAGGAAAAAAATCATCACTGGTGTAAATAATGAAAAAGTTCACCCAGGACATAGTAGGTGTTAAGACTGTGATGTTAAAGGTTGGGAAGGGTTTCAAACAGAGAAAATATCATTGACAGAAAAAGGAGAAAGAAAGTTTCAGAAAATAGCTTCATTTAATGGTAGCTGAAATAATGAAAAATAATGTGACATGAGGTTGTAAAGTTGCTTAATACAAATCTAATGTGTAAAAATCATTCCAAAATTACAACAAACATAGTTAATTACATAGTATGCATTGCAAACCATACAGAGAACGGCCTTTAGCATCAGATAATCATAGTTTACATTACGCATTCTATCAGTGACCTGGGGCAAACTAGGTAACCTTCTTTGAGAAGGGGTCTTCTAACCCACAAAATGAGATACCAGTTATCACAGTGCCAGTAAAATTAAATAAAACTAGTAAAAACATCTGGCAACAGCAGGCATCCTCTAGGGATTAAACAAACATCGACTTCACGTTGCCAACACTGATATTTTCTTGGTCACCTTGACCTGCTTTTGTATTCAAATATCTCTTCCTCAAAACATCTCTACCATCTAGCTCACTCCAAAACTTTAAAGCCATTTTACAATGGAATATAACTTACTATTTCAAACAGAGACAACAGCACAGCTCCTATAACAGTCTCACCAATCTTCTTTCAAGTCACCAAAGCATATTATCAAAATAAATTTTCCTATAATAGTGCTTTAATCATGTGCCCCCTCTGCTCCGAAATGTATAGATCACCAAGGCAAAAAGACTTGACTCCAAGCTCCAAAGCATAGGCCAGCTCAACCTTTGCAAACTTATATCTCACTACTTCACAGCAGTGTGCCTCTCTTAAGGCAGGATGCTCACGTCATCGTCTCTAGGTCAGGGTTTATTTGCCTTCTAATCATCTGAGTAACTGAAAAGCTTATGATATATTTTTCTCTTACTTTTAAATGGATAATAGAAATTTTCAAAAGAAGGAAGATAGACATGAAAACAGTCGTTACTTGAAACTAAAAAAGATGGAAAGTTCCTGCATTCAACAGACATGTATGGATACTTATTACATTACCAGGCAAAAAAAAAAAATTTGGAACACAAGAAAATCATTCATTATTGCTCATATCAAAGCTCTTCATCTAGTGTTCCTCAAAGACTATCTGGAACGGTAGCGTCAGGAGAACCTCTAGAGATTTGAAAACTACCAATGCCTGGATCCCAACTATTGCAATTCTGACTTAATTGATTAGGGAGATGACCTAGCATCAGTGGTATTTACAAAGTCCCAAGGTAATTCTCATGAGCAGGCAAGATTCACAAAATGCTGCCTTAAATGAATGCTCTAATCCTAACTTCGGTTGTTAAAATGTAGATTCTGATTCAACAGATCTGGAATGAAAGCTTGAGATTCTACATTTCTAACAAGAATCAAAGTGGTCCACTGCTGCTGATAGATGACACTTTGAATACTATGGGAAGACTGATAATATTCCTAACATCCTATTCATATGTAACTCTGATACAATATTCCTCCTTCCTAAATGCCACCCTACATCCTACAGAATCTAGCTAAAGTAACCTGCCCCATAACATACAGCCATTAAGTAGGAAAGGCTAAACCAAGACCTCTGATTCTAAACCCATACACCTAGAGCACTACAAACACACTGCATGAAGAACACAACTAAGGATATATTTGACATTATATATTCCCTATAAAAAATATTTTTAGAGAAAAAATACTCAATGTAAGTCCCAAAATAGTTCTTCCTACATGTGACTAATTTATTTTCAATCTAGTTTTTTTACAGGTAAATGGGAGAGAAAAAAATATTTCATGCCTTTGCATCTTCTGGAATGTTAAAGCACAGAAATTCTTTACAAGGACAGGTAATAACTAGAGGACTGACTCATAAAAAGGTTATTCAGTCCAGTATCCTACCTACAACAAGACACTGACAGATGATGCAAAGTAATTATAATAATAGGAAATTATATTAATTGTTAAAGCAGCTGCCAATCAGCTCTAATAATTATAAAGTTCTTCATTTTATTGAGCCAGAATTTATCTCCCTGATATTTATGGCCACATGGCTCAACCCCCGTAGCTTTCGAGTAACAGCAAATAAGTGACATTCTCGGCCGGGCGCAGTGGCTCACACCTGTAATCCCAGCAATTTGGGAGGCTGAGGCGGGTGGATCACGAGGTCAGGAGGTCGAGACCATCCTGGCTAACACAGTGAAACCCCATATCTACTGAAAAAATACAAAAAAATTAGCCGGGCATGGGGGCGGGCGCCTGTAGTCCCAGCTGCTCGGGAGGCTGAGGCAGGAGAATGGCGTGAACCCGGGAAGCAGAGCTTGCAGTGAGCTGAGATGGTGCCACTGCACTCCAGCCTGGGCGACAGAGCGAGACTCTGTATCAAAAAAAATTTAAAAAAAAAAGAAGTGACATTCTCATTATTGGGTTAAATCTATGTGAAGTAGCAACTGGTCAGGAAATTATAGTCTTTGTATAATAAGATGTGCATTCAATGAAATTTTGTTTAAAGAATGACAGGACAGGACAGGCACAGTGATTCTCATATGTATTCCCAGCACTTTGGGAGGCTAAGGTAGGAGGACAGCTTGAGCCCAGGAGTTTGAGACCAGCCTGGGCAACAAAGTTGACTCCTTGTCTCTAAAACAACATTTTAAAATTAGCCAGATGTGGTGGTATGTGCCTGTAGTCCCAGCTACTCAGGAGGCTGAGGCGAGATCACTCGAGCCCATAAATTCAAGGCTTCAGTGAGCCATAATCACACCACGGCATTCCAGCCTGAGCTACAGAGCTAGACACTGTCTCAAAAAAAAAGAAAAAAAAAGAAAAAAAAAAACAAAGTAATTCTACTACCTCAGTTGCTGTTTACAAACACCTTAAGATATATAGGACAGAACATCATCATGTACCACTGTCATTTGCCTTCTGCATACAAGAAAACTGAGGACTAAGGATATTATGAGATCTGCCAAGGGTAGTTTTGATATATACAGTTGTGATATTATAAATAAATAAATATCTATAAATATATAGGTTTTCATCCATGGTTCCTGGCTCATAACTCCTGCGGCCCTTGGTGTAGTCTTTTGTTATAATGTTGGGGTGCTTTAGGCCTCAGGAGCAGGCCTCAGGAAACAGAATCTCTCTCTCTAACCTTCTTCTGTCCTCCTTTTACCTGCCCAAGGGAGGCCTCTAATATGATTGCCGGTTAAAAGACCCTCATTCCAGAAAGGGTCCCTCCCCATATTCTGAAAGAAAAAATGCTGCACAAGAAGCCAGGAAGAATCTGGACAGACAGGCCTTGCTGGGTTTCCCACTCATGAGATCATGTTCTTTTGTCCAATCACATTTCTACACAGTGTCAATAGTGCCTATGTAATGAAGCCTCCACAAAAACCCAAAAGGACAGCACTTGGAGAGCTTCCAGACAGCCGAACATATGGATGCTCCTGGAAGGTAGAGTGCCCAGGAAGGACATGGAGACTCTCTACTCCTTCCCCCATACTTTGCCCTACACATCTCTTCATTGTATCCTTTGCAATATCCTTTATAATACACTGGGGTAAATGTAAGTAAGTGTTTCCCCAAGTTCTGCAAGCCACTCCAGCAAATTAATTGAACTCAAGGAGAAGCTGGTTGGTCAGAAGTTCCAGAAGAGTAGATTATTGACTGGTGTTTGAAGGTGGGGTGGGGTGCAGTTTTGGGGACTGAGTCCTCGATCTGTGGGATCTGATGCTACTTCCAGGTAGATAGTATCAAATTTGAATTAGAGGACACCCAGTTGGTGTCCACTGCTTGCTGGTAGGGAAAACCCCACAAACGTTTGGTCACAGATGTCTTCATGTTGATTGTTATGGTGTGAGAGCAGAGGAAAACATGGTTTTAATGTTTTTCCCAAATAACTGGTGTCAGAGAAGTGAGATTTGCTAAAAAGGCCCTGGCTCACTGAAACATGTGGTTTGGGAAGAAAAAGGATAAAAGGGTAGAAGATGAGAAACCTTTGTTCTGGTGTGGCCACATGGTCACCCAAGGTATGAAGCCATAGCTGCTATGCTCGGTTATTAAAGGTAAAAGTTATCAGTGGAATTTAGAGATGGTTCCAACTCCTGGGGAATTGGTTCACTGGCTGCATAAGGAAATGCAAACTAATAAGAAAAAAAATGAACTGGCTGTTATAAATAAATAGCCATAAAACTAGCTATTATAAATAAATAATCCCTTAATTATTGTTATTTATAATAGCTAAAATGAAATTTAAAGAGAGTACTGTGTTGGTCCTTGAAGCTGGATCAACCTCAGATCTTGGTCTGTTTGAGCTCAGGCTGCTGGCCTCAAAGCCACCCTCCAAGGACAGAATTGTGCAGGGGCAACAAAGTACCTCTGAGACATGTGGTTACCAAGAAGGTAGTCAATGTGGAAAAAGGGCAAAACGAAGTAACTGCACCCCACCCCACCTTCAGACACCAGCCAATAATTCATGCCTCCAGAACTTCTGACCAACCAGCTTCTCCTTGAGTTCAATTAATTTGCATAGTGTGAAGGAATAGTTCCATTTTGTAGATTGGTATCATTAGCTTCCTAAAGAACCTTTACTAAAATGGATTATGAGAGTAACTACATTAGGGGCAGTAGCTTTGGTTTAAATGCTACAGTGGAAAACATGTTTGGGTTGATGTAGGACACAGGGCTCACTACTAAGCAATCTCAGACATCTATACATGATTGAGACACACAGGACGTTATTCCCAAGGCAACAGCCAGCATAGTGGACTGGATAAAAGCCACTGTATGATCTTTTTACTCTGGAAAGGGGGATTGCCCAACTTTCCCTAGAAATGCCAAGCAGAACAACCCAGATGAAGCAGCTGATATGCTTCATATGCAAGCTACGTAAGACTAGCTTTATGATGATAAGGATATTCGCCCAATGAATGTGTCTGTTATCTATTTATGAGGTTACAGTAAATGCTGTAGTTAAGGGGGTCCCTTCTACATAGGTCCATGAAATGAGCAGATATGGGGGTACTACAGCAGTGCTGAGAAGCGCTAAATCTAGACATTCCTCTTACACCTTCACTCAAGCACAAAATGCCAATAAGAACTGTTCTTTTTGTCAGCAAGAGAGTCTGAGACTTCCAATGGCTATGTGGCAGTTTCCCTAGTGGGAAGACCCTGAATGTAGATGGTAAGTGAGACTGATGCTGGTAGCCCTGGGGGGGCTACAAATGAATGGGTCTTGACAGGAATAGTCACCGACTCTGAAGTGAGCTTTCCTTACCCAGTGGAAGATGCAAATGCTCAGAGTGCCATTTAAAAAACAAACAAACAAAAACCAAAAAACAGAAAATATCGCATGGATTTGGACAATCATCATCTTTTCAGAACGAGAAACACATTGTACAGCCTACCATGTCCAACAAATAGAGGGAAAAAAAATCCTCCTCAGAGTAATAGTTTGATGAAGGAGTAGGATGGGCAATTAAAACACTGGTTGTCTAAAACACGGGAAGATAAAAGAATGAAGGGCTGGCTTGCATGCTTTCACGAGTGTGTGCTCACATTCAACTTGAGTGGGACTAAAGGAGCATCCCCTTAGATTTTTCTTGTTTTTCTGGTTCATCTGGGAAAAAGGCGGTTGGGGAAGGTGCTGGTATGACTATCCAATTCTTCCCAAGGGAGGAGTACACTGGTATAACAACTGTAATTTTTTTCTTCCCCAGATGACCTCAAAAAGAAAAAACTTTTTTTCTCTCCGCTACCAGATGCAGTGGTCCTAGGACAACGGCTGCAACTGCAAGTGCTGGAAGCAGGGATGATTTCTAAGCAAGAAACTGTAACTACATTTTTAAACCTTAAGTCAAAATTCCTAAGGGCATAATGGGGGTGGGTTGTACCTTCACTCTATCTAGCAAAATTGGGGCTAAGAGTGAATGCAACTACTTTTACTGGCCATAAAAACAGCTCACTAGTTCTGCACCCATGTAATTTACCCTGTCTAAAGGGGAGTGGACTGAGGAGGAGGTACTTGCTAGACTAGAGTTGTTGTCTGCAATCTAAACCAGCACAGTGGCAATTCTTAATGTGCCTTCCAAAGGAGGAAAAGTTTGGGAACTACTGGAGAGGAGGAATAGCAGCTGAGGGTAAAGACAGGAATAAATGGGTTATTCATTGAGGGAAATCCAACATTACATTAACACATTTAAAGAAGCTCAGAGCAAGAGATGACACTGTCTTTAACTCAGTTATAAGAGATGCTCAAAAGGTAAAAGTTGTATGTTTGCGGAGACTGCTCCTGCTTCTGGAATCTGACAAGACTGAAAGGAAGCCTGCAAACTTGAGTGGTCTCTCCCTGGGAGACATATTCATACAACATGATAATGAACTGGACTAATTACTAATGACTGAATGGGATTCTAGTAATGTAGCAGTATGTTTGAGTTGTATATTCTTTTGATGATGTAAAGGATCCATGTTTGAAAGCCAGGGTATGGCCTATGACATGATTTTATCGTGTGTGTGTGTGTGTGTGTGTGTGTGTGTGTGTGTGTGTGTGTGTGTGTGTGTGTAGGTTTTCGTCCATGGTTCCTCACTTATTAACTACCACAGCCCTTGGTGTAGTCTTTTGTTATAATGTTGGGGTGCTTTAGGTCTCAGGAGCAGGTCACAGGAGTGCTTTAGGTCTCAGGAGCAGGTCACAGGAGTGCTTTAGGTCTCAGGAGCAGGTCACAGGAGTGCTTTAGGTCTCAGGAGCAGGTCACAGGAGCAAGCCTCAGGAAACAGAATCTTTCTCTCTAACCTCCTGTCTTCCTTTTACCTGCCCAAGGCAGGTCTCTAATCTGATTGTGAATCAAAAGATCCTCATTCCAGAAAGGGTCCTGCCCCATACTCTGAAGGAAAGAATGCTGCACAGAGAGGCCAAGAAGAATCTAGACAAACAGGCCTTACTGGGTTTCTCACTCAGTCTATTAGTATGAGATCATACTCTTTTTGTCCAATCACATTTCTACACAGTTGTCAGTAATGCCTATGTAATGAAGCCTCCATAAAAACCCCAAAAAACAGCATTCAGAGAGATTCTGAATAGCTGAACATGTGGGAGTTCCTGGAGGGTGGTACACCCAGGGAGGACATGGAGGCTCTGTGCTCCTTCCCCTACACCTCGTCCTACGCAGCTCCTCATTGTTTCGTTTTCCCCGAGTTCTGCAAGCTGCTCGGGCAAATTAATTGAACTCAAGGAGAACCTGGTTGGTCAGAAGTTCTGGAGGCATGGATTACAGGCTGGGGTCTGAAGGTGGGGTGAGGTGCAGTTTTGGGGACTGAGCCCTCGATCTGTGGGATCTGATGCTACCTCCAGGAAGACAGTGTCAAATCTAAATAGAGGATACCCAGCTGGTGTCCACTGCTTATTAGTGGGGAAAAAACCCCACACATTTGGTCACAGAGGTCTTCTGTGTTGATTACTGTGGTGTTAGAGTAGAGGAAAAACACAGTTTGAGAGTTTTTCTGTAACAGTAGTTATAGAAATGGGATACAAGTCCTGGACTTCTGACTCTAACACCTAAATATTACAGGGAAGCAATATAATACTTCAAAGCACAAGCTTATTAGTCAGAAATATTTGACAGGTTTGACTCTCAGGTCCTCCATTTCCTACCTATATAATCTTTTTTCTTGGATTGTTTCTTAAACTTTTTTTTGTTACTATAAAATTCCCCAAACAAAAAGAAATGCTAATAATTCCATTATCAACCACAACGGTTCTCAACACGGAATATCAAAATCACCTATAAAGCCTTCCCAAATAAACATATACCAGAGGTAGGGTATACAAACAGTGACTTACAAACCTTACAATTTTATGAGAGATAATAATTATGTTGGGGCATATAGAGTAATGCAAGAAACTTTTACAAAACTCTGGACAGAAAATTAAGGTACTTTTTACTTGTGTTAACAGCATTTTAATTTCTTTAGATTAATGGAAGTTGACTAGTGATAGAGTAGGTCAGAGTGACACTAAACTGTTAGCAGTCTTCTTTCTGTTAGCTTTTTATTCTACCACCTTACACAATCATCTTACCTCTAATAGTAAATCCTCAATACTTTCTATCTTGTCTAATGAATATTAAACTAGAAATCAGGTAAATAAATTCAATTTCTAAATTTTTTACTAAACAGTCATAAAAACCTCACAACCACCTCATCTCAGTTTCTCCAAATCTAGATTTGCCATCTCTTAGGATAATCAACTGTATTGTATACATTGTTGAGAATACTCTGAAGAATGCTACATAAAGCATTATTTATGAAGCATATATTTAACTCAGTTATATTGAACAGTGTTAACAAGGAATAGTAAATAACTGGCAGATGTTGCCACTTACACTGCACGATCATGGCAGACATTACTAATTTACCATAACATTCTTTTTTCTGTTTTGTTTTTTTGGAGACAAAGTCTTGCTCTGTCGCCCAGGCTGGACTATAGTGCAGTGGCGCCATCTCGGCTCACTGCAACCTCTGCCTCCTGGGTTCAAGCGATTCTCATGCCTCAGCCTCCTAAGCAGCTGGGATTACAGGCCTGCACTACCATGCCCAGCTAATTTTCATATTTTCAGCACAGACAAGATTTCACCATGTTGGCCAGGCTGGTCTCGAACTCCTGGCCTCAAGTGCTCCTCCCGCCTTGGCATCCCAAAGTGTTGAGATTACAGACATAAGCCACCACGTTTGGCCTACCACGATATTCTTTTCTGCTAAACATGAAAACTACCAACACATCTCATACATGAAGCTCAATTTACAAAGAAAGAAACACGTAACCAAAAAAAAAAGTCAACAAGTTTGACATCAATGTGTATTGAATAAATCTAGAAGAACTTAAGAAAAAAACGAATTCAAGTAATGAAGCCCATCCTAATTACCTAGAAACACACAGATATAAAAAAAAATTGTGGCCACACGCAGTGGCTCACGCCTGTAATCCCAGCACTTTGGGAGGCCAAGGCAGGTGGATCATGAGGTCATGCGATCGAGACCATCCTGGCTAACACGGTGAAACCCCGTCTGTACTAAAAATACAAAAAATTAGCCAGGCATGGTGGCGGGCACCTGTAGTCCCAGCTACTTTGGAGGCTAAGGCAGGAGAATGGCGTGAACCCAGGAGGTGGAGGTTGCAGTGAGCCGAGATGGGGCCAATGCACTCCAGCCTGGGTGACAGATCAAGACTCCGTCTCAAAAATAAATAAATAAATAAATTGTACAAAAAAAATTTGGCTCTTTATTTGGTAATGTAAGAAAAAAGTTTAAACTTAAAAAGACATAAAAAGCCAAAAGAGCCAATAACAAAATTGAAAAGAATGACACTCACTTGCTTTCTTCATCCAAAAGATGAAGCAGTCCTGTTGGTTTTTTGCTAATAAGATTTATGCAGCAGGTATTATCAATGTAATCTATGTTGTGCCAGCTGATACCTTCAGTTCTATATTCCTCCTAGAAAAACCAAAAAATAAAATAACAATTTATTCATCTTGCAGAAAATAGGTATATAATATAGATTGAAAAGCTTTTACCCTGCTTAAAATTCTAAGATTTTAAAAATCACCAATCCACACAATGAAAGAATGTATAATTTCAGTTGTACAAATCTTAATACAACGTATTTGTTTTCTCTTAAAAAGACATGCCACAAATTTTTTTTGTTAGAATGCTAGTTCTAAGTTCATTCTAATCAAAATGTAGGGCTAGATTTGTTTTAGTCTCACTACCTGATGACTCCACTAAGTAAAAACATACAAT
Organism: Pan troglodytes; assembly: GCF_028858775.2. Lineage (NCBI taxonomy): Eukaryota > Metazoa > Chordata > Mammalia > Primates > Hominidae > Pan > Pan troglodytes. Next base: position 63,977,669 of record NC_072414.2, read on the forward strand.
GAAGAAAGAAGGCTAATATCTCCCACATGACTTTAAGCCATCAAAAAGGACTATATTTCCTGGATTATCAACAATGAATTTAATGAAACAATTTCTGGGAAAAGTGGGACCCCATCACCCTCCAGTAATTATATGGAATTCATACACACTTAACTTTGGCAAAATATAATCTTTAGGACTTTTTTTTTTTTAAAGAAAAGGTTTTGAATTCTAAGGTTAAAAAACTCGAGGTTCAGGTCTTGAGTAACTACTTAAAATCATCTTACAAAGCGCTCCATTTTTTCTTATTCTTTCCTGTACTGAGATATATTCTTCTATTCATCCTTGTGATACTTTCACTTTTTAGACGGTTTTTTTAAGGAAAAAAATGCACCTGAGAATGTAAAGGAGATATGTTTCTGCACTGCAGTGGTATTTAGGCATCAAGTACAATATCCCATGTACCTAATTGTTTTAGCATTCACTTACAGTACTTGCAGCACAAGTCAACTGCCAATCTGCAAATAGTGATTTTGAAATTCTTTTTTGTTGTTCTTTTTGATTTTGAAATTCCATCATTCTTTCTGTATTCATTATTATCCAGTAAAGAAGAATGAACACTAACATAAACTATAGTTACTCTAACTAGGAAAGGTAAATACTTAATTCTTTTCTTTTAATTAACAATTTCACACGTAAGAAATAGTCATATAAAGGTCACTCCCCAATGGCAGTAAGAAAGGTATTTCTCCCCAATTTTTTGCAGCATGAAAAATATACACACTAGATAGTAATGATTTTTACAGGCATTACTAGAAGTCCAAAAGTCCTCCTCATCATCTCTTCCCAAGGACTATCCAAACCCTCCTACCCAAAGTCAGCTTCTAATACAATCAATAAGATTCCCCTATTTATAAATAGTATCTAAATGGAATCACATAACACATACTCATTTTGTCTCTCTCTTTTCTTTTTTCATTCAGCTAATGTTTCAGAGACACAACCATTTTGTTGGATGTACCTGAAGTTCATTCATTTTAATTGCATTGTGAAACAACACAATCACTCAGCTACATATTGTCTATGGCTACTTTGTCAATGTAACAGCTGAGTTGAGACATATGGCCCAAAAAGCCTTAAAAGATCTGGCCCTTATAGAAAAAGTGTGCCAAACTCTGCTACAAAGCATTAGTTCTAAAACTTTAACATACAACGGAATCACAAGAACGGCTTGTTAAAAAACAAGAGTATTGGGACTCCATCCCCAGAATTTCTGCTTAAGTAGGTATAGAGTACTTAGAATTTTCATTTCTAAAAAGGTTCCAGGTGATGCTGATGCTACTATTGAGGAGAGAGAAGGAATAAACTTTGAGAATCACTGCTGTAGAGTATTCCATTGTATCTGTATACAATAACTTGTTCACCCATTCTACTTTTTTCTTTTTTTTTTAAGAGACAGGATCTCTCTTTGTTGCCCAGGCTGGTCTCGAACTCCTGGCCTCAAGCAATCTCAAGCAATCCTCCCACAACACCGGGATTATAGGCACAAGTCAAGCCCCACTCTACTACTGATAGACACTGCTCTTAATTCTGATATTTGGTCATTAAAAATAACGTCTTATGACCATTTCCACACAAAACTTTTGGTGTGCATTTATACTTATCTTTGAGTGAAAACACAGGATTATAAACTACATGTTTAACCACAGCAGATAATGCCAAACAGCATTCTGATGTGGTTGTGGCAATTTACATACCCACCCCAGTGTATGTCCCTATAGACATATCTCTCCAATACTCGTATTGTCTGTCTTTTTCATTTTAGTCATTTCGGTGAATGCCTACTGGTATCTCATTGTGATTTTAGCTTTGATTTCCCTGATGAATAACAAAGAAAAGACATTTTCCTATGTTTACTGCTCATTTGGATTTCCCCTTGTATGACGTGCTTGTATTCATGATAAAAACTCTTGGCTGGGCACAGTGTCTCACATCTGTAATTCCAATGCTTTGGGAGGCCTAGCTGGGAAGATCACTTGAGGCCATGAGTTTGAGACTAACCAGGACAACATATTCAGACCCTGACTCTACAAAAATAAAGAAAAAAATTAGCTGAGCATGGTGGTATGCACCTGTAGTCCCAGCTACTTGGGAGGCTGAGGCAAGACGACCTCTTGAGCCCAGGAGATCAAGTCTGCAGTGAGCTATGATTGCGCCACTGCACTCCACCCTGGGCTGCAGAGCGAGACTCTGTCTTAAAAACAAAAAACAAACAAACAAGCAAAACTCTCGAAAAACATTATTGCCCTGTTCTCAGTCTCAGAGGAAAAGCACTCAGTCTTTTTCATTCAATAAGATATTAGCTGTATTTTGTAGATGTCCTTTATCAGAAAATCATTTTCTACTCCTAGTTTAAAAGACAAAAAGGAATAGCTATGCAGTTTTATCAACTGCTTTTTATATATCTCGAGATAACTGTGTTTTCTCCTTATTTATTAACAGATGATTAAATTGCTTGATTCAGTTAAATGTAAAGCACATGCTGAAAAAAAAATCTCCCTTTGGTTACAATGTATTATCCTTTTGTACATATTGATGGATTTTATTAATGTTTGTTTAGAATTTTTGTATCTGTGTTTATGAGTGAAACTGACCTATAATTTTCACTTCTAATATCCTTAACAGATGTGTGTATCATTGTTATCCTGGCCCCCTAAAATGTACTGAGAATTGTCCTTTTTTCTATTCCACCTAACAGCTTATGTCAGACTGATACTCTTTCTTCTTTCCATGTTGGTATAATTTACCTGTGGAGCCACCATGGCTTGCAATGTTCTTCAGGGAAAGGTTTTAAATTACATATTCAATGTCATTAATAGTTACAGAAACAGATTTTCTATTTCTTCTATGTCAGTTTTGAAAAGCTCTTTCGTTCGTATCATTTGACAAGTCTATTAACATAAAGTTATTCAGTGTGTCTGACTATCTTTTTAATATGTGTAGGATCCAGAGTAATACCCTCTATCACTGGGATTTTGGTTATTTATATCCCTCTCTCTGTCTTGTCTCTCTCTCTCTGTCTCTCAGATGAATTCCTTGAGGGGTTCATCAATATTATTAGCCCTTTCAAAGTATTACTTTTGGTTTGGTTGATCCTCTCCCATGGTATATTTGTTTTCACACTTTTATTAATTTCCTCTTTATCTCTATTATTTCATTTTCTCTACTTTCCTCTGGTTTAGTTTGCTGATCTTTTTCCCAATTGTTGACAGGGATCACTGATTTTAAACAAAAATCTTCTAAGAGCTATGAAATGTTCTTCTAAGTATAGCTTTAGGCATTTCCCATAGTTTTAATATGTAACATGTCATTAAGTACAATATATTTTCTAATTGTTCAACCTCTAGCCTATTTAGAATTTTTTTTTTTTTTTTTTTTTTGGGGGGGACAGAGACTCACTCTGTCACCCAGGCTGGAGTGCAGTGGCCCAATCTCAGCTCACTGCAAGCTCTGCCTCGCGGGTTCACACCATTCTCCTGCCTCACCCTCCTGAGTAGCTGGGACTACAGGGGCCCACCACCACGCCCAGCTAACTTTTTTGTATTTTTAGTAAAGACGGGGTTTCACCGTGTTAGCCAGGATGGTCTTGATATCCTGACCTCGTGATCTGCCCACCTCGGCCTCCCAAAGTGCTGGGATTACAGGTGTGAGCCACCGTGCCCAGCCTAGAATATTTCTTAATTTTTAATCATATAGGTATTTTTCAGTTATTTTTTAGTTATTGATTTCAGGTATAATTTTATTATGGTATTAAAATCTGTGTCATTTCAATCCTCGGAAATCTGACTTTCGCTTTACGGTCCAGGATATAAACAAATTTTGTAAATATCCCACGCAAACTTGAAAAAAAAGTGCATTCTGCAGCTGTTGATGCAGTGTTCTATGCATATCAGTTATATATTTGATTTTTAAATCTTCTATATCCTTAATTGATTAGGTTTCAGGCCTAAGGGCAGGAAACTGACATTCTGCTCTGAAGGACACTCAGTGATGGATGCCCACAAAGGCACTAATCTCATCTTCTAGATATTTTAAATCTTCTGTATCCTTACCAACTTTTTGAACACTTATTCTATCAGCAAGTCAGCATGGTATGTTAAAACATTCCACTATGATGGTAAATATATTTTTCTTTTTTGAGTTTTATTCATTATTGCTTTATATATTTTGAGGTTATGCTATCAGGTGCTTATAAATTTTGGACTGTATACTACTTCCCAAGGAAGTGAATAATGCTAAAGGGTAACATTATTAAATATTCCTTTTTATCTCTAGTAATGCTTGAAATATGATATTAATATAGCTACAACTGCTTTTTTTCTTAAGGTTTACTAAATCTTCGCTCATCCTTTTAATCTTTCTATATACTTATATTTAGAATGTCTCTCATAAGCAACAATCAGTTTAGTTTAGTTTTGTATTATATCTAGTCTGACAATCTTTAGCTTCTAGTTAGAGCAATGAATCAATTATATTTAATGTAATCACTAATATTTGTGAGATTAAATCAAACACCTTACTACTTGTTCTTTGACTTTCATGGCATTCCTTTTATTTCTTGCTTTCTTCTGGATTGAGTGCTCTTATTTTACTTATCCTCTGTATTTTTTTTAAGTTTTATATTATTTTACTATTTTTGGCAATTCTAGAAAACATGTATCCTTAACTTATCACTAACAGAAATAATATCTCTGTAACTTAGCATTTAATACAAAGATCTTAGAGTATCTTAAATTCTATTTACTCCTAACTTATATGCTATTACTGTCATGTATTTTAGTTACATTTAAACATTAAATAGTTTTTTTTTTTTTAATTTCTTTTTTTTTTTTTTTTTTTTTTTGAGATGGAGTCTCGCTCTGTCACCCAGGATGGAGTGCAATAGCGTGATCTCAGCTCACTGGAACTTCCGCGAACCCTTCCCAGCTACAAGCAATTCTCCTGCCTCAGCCTCCTGAGTAGCTGGGATTGCAGGCGCCTGCCACCACGCCCTGCTAATTTTTGTAGCTTTAGTAGAGTCGGGGTTTCACCATGTTGGCCGGGCTGGTCTCACACTCCTGACCTCAGGTGATCCACCTGCCTCAGCCTCCCAAAGTGCTGGGATTACAGGCGTGAGCCACCACGCCCAGCCTCAATAGTTCTATTTAAGCCATAAAAGTTATTTTTAACTTTGTCTCATTAATATTCATTTAGATTCAACGACTTTTTTATAATTTTCATTGCTCTTCATTCCTTCCTGTACCTGAGCTACAATAGGAAACAACTTGCTGCCTAAACAATATACCTTGGTTTTAAGGAAAATATGCCATTGTCTCCTAGCTTCCACTATTTCCACTGAAAGGCTGACTGCCAAGTCTTATTGTTGTATCTTTAAAGATAGAGATGTCCCTGACTTATGATGATTCAACTTTACAATGGGGTGGAACTGTTAGGCTGGTGATATGTGGTACATGAGATATTCAACATTTTTACTATAAAATAGGTATTGTGTTAGATGATTTTGCCCAACTGTAGGCTAATATAAGTGTTCTGAGCACATTTAATATCCTGCATATTTAAGGTAGGCTATGTCAAGTTATGATGCTTGGTAGTTTAGATGCATTAAATGCATTTTTGACTTAAAATATTTTCAGCTTGGCAAGGAGCATCTGTAGTCTCTGGTTTCCTCTAGCTGCTTTTTAGACTTTTTTCATTGTCTTTGGTTTAGTATAATTTTCTAGGTATAAATATCTTTGTATTTAACATGACTTGGATTCTTAAAGAGCTTTTCAAATGTATGCTTGTTGGGTTTGTTTTTTTGTTTTGACAGTTTTGGAACATTCTCAACCATTATGTCTTCAAATACGGCTTCTAACTTATTCTACGTCTCTCACACACATCTTTCCAAAATTCCTATGGCACATGTTAGACCTTTTCACTATGCTCTTAGAGTATAAGTCTCTTTCTTATCTTCATTCATTAGGCTCAGTATTTTCTTCTGGTCTATCTTCCAATTTACTAATTTTACTAATCTGTATCTTACTATTAAAAACCATCTGTGTCTTTTCAATTTCACAGTACTTTTTAGTTCTAGGTTTTCTCCAATTTGGGATTTTTAAAAGTAATTTGTAGTTCTTTAATAAAAATATTGCACCTTATTTTTAAAAATTTCTTGAAAGCATCGTTAGTTTCCAGTCCATGTCTAGTGCTAATATCACTGGCTGGATCCACTGTGGTACTATTATCTCATTTCTCTTGGGATATTTTGTTGTTGTTGTTGAGATGCAATCTCACTCTGTCACTCAGGCTGCAGTGCAGTGGTACAAACTCAGCTCACTGCAACCTCCGCCTCCTGGGTTCAAGCAATTCTCCTCCCTCAGCCTCTTGTATAGCTGGGATTACAGGCATGTGCCACCAAGCCCAGCCATTTTTTATATTTTTAGTAAAGATGGGGTTTCACCATGTTGACCAGGCTGGTCTTGAACTCCTGACCTCAAGTGATCCACCTGCCTCAGCCCCCTAAAGTGCTGGGATTACAGACGTGAGCCACCATGCCCGGCCACATTTCTCGTGGTTTTTATTCATGCTGGTTTGCCTCCATGTATGTCTTTATGTCTCTGTCTGTCTCTCTCTCTCTCTGTTTTGGACTGAGTGTTAGATCCTGTATATGAAAAATTATAAAGATAATTTTAGCAGTTGGATGATGTCTTCTTCTGGTGGAGATTGTATTTGCTCTTGGCAGGTGGCTAAGAATACTACAAATTGTATTTTAACCTAATTGGGAACTGAGATGATTTTAAACTGGGCTTCAGTCCTTCTGATGCCAGGTTTACTTCTGATTTACTTTTGTCTGAGATGTAACCCTTTAGGGATCTCAACCTAAAGCCTATAGGAATTACCAAGGGCCTCCTCCTTATTTTTGAGTCAGAAGAAAACTCTGCTCAATTCCTCATACTCTCAAGCCTGGCCCTTTTAGAATCAGAAACACTACAAAAATAACGAAATGTCTCTAGGAACAAAGCAGCACCCAAATGCTGGGCTCACTTCCCTAGATTTCTTTCTTATAGTCTAGGCCCTGTAAAACTTATTTGAAGGTACTCCAATGCCTTCAAATATACGTTGTTGAAGTTTTTTGGTTGTTCTCCAAGGTAAGGTTCATCAAAAGTTTCTAGTCTGACAACAAGTAAAATGGATGAAACAAAAACTTGCTAGATTATGAGCTCCTCAAATAAGATCCCTGCACTCTAAATTTTCTATCTTCTATGCTTAGCACACTGCCTGGCACACAACTGTTGTTCAATTTACTGATGAATCAATCAAATGAAGAGTAATTCTCAGCAAGTAAGGAAAAGAAAAAAGAGGGCAGTAATACACGTAACAGAAAACATACAATTGGCCCTCCATATCTGCAAAAGGTTCCACATTTGTAGATCCAACCGACCACATATCAAAAATATTTAGAGAAAAAAATGCAAAAAATATAAACTTAGAAACAGTATAGCAACTATTTACATACCATTTACAGTGTATTAAGTATAAGAAACTGAAAGATGATCTAAAGTATACTGGAGAATGTGCATAGGTTATGTGCAAATACTATGCCATTTTACATAAGGGACTTGAGCATCTGTGGATTTTGGTATTCTTCAGCAGGGGTTCCTGAAACCAATCCCCTGTGGATACCCAGGGATGGCTGTACTTTCAAATATCAGAAACCTCTTTGGGTCTGTCTCTTAGTCTACATTACAGTCTCTACCACTACCTTGATTCAGTTCAGAATCACTCACCCATTCTACAGTCATGTGCCACACAAACACATTTCAGTCAAGAACCAACTGCATATACAACAGGGATCCCTAATCTCACGAAAAATTCATATTATCTACTGACGTCTTGATCCTGACCCTGTGTAGGCCTATGCTAATATGCTATGGTAATATGTATGTATACATGCTAACATGTATATATGTGTCTTTGCTTTTAACAAAAAAGTTTTTAAAGTTTTAAAAAAATTTTAATAGAAAGAGGGCTTATAATTATATAAAGAGAAAACATTTTTGTACAGCTGTACAATGTGTTTGTGTTTTAAATGGCTACTACAAAAGTCAAAAAGTTAAAAAAGTTTATAAAGTAAAAACATTACAGTAGGCTCAGGTTAATTTATTACAAAAAATTAATAAATTAGTGTAACTTAAGTGTACAGTGTTTACAAAGTCTAACTAGTGTGTGTACAGTAATGTCTTAGGCCTTTATCACCACTCACCCAACATCTCACCCAGAGTAACCTCCAGTCCTGCAAGCTGTAATCATGGGAGGTGCCCTATGTAACTGTACCATTTTTTATCTTTTATATTATATTTTTACTGTATCTTTTCTATGTTTAGATACATTTTGATACACAAATACCATTGTGTTGCAGTTGCCTACAATATTCAGTGTAGCATGCTGTACAGGTTTGTGGCCTAGGAGCAATAGGCTATATCATATAGCCTAGGTGTGTAGGAGGCTATACCACCTAGGTTTGTGTAAATACAGGATGATGTTCATACAACAGCAAAATCACCTAATGATGCATTTCTCAGAACATATCCTCATCATTAAGTGACACATGACAGTACTTCAACTAGTTCATAGATTTTTCTCCTTCTTTCCAGTTCACTGCTCTTCACTCCAATTCAAGTCCTCTGCTAAATATACTTCAAATAGCTTCTCATTGTCTAAAAAATTCTAATCTTCCCTGCATGACATATAAGTCCACTGTTTTAAGTACAATGTGTATAATGTTACCTTTGCCTAAAATATCTTTTCCCATTGACAATCTAGTGAGCTTCAGCTCACTATTTGAAATTATATGCCAGAATCAACCCTGGAAAATTTTTGCAGCCTTTCAGGTAGTTCCAATCAACCCCATCCTTTGTGTAACTACTTTACCTTATATCTGATTATAGCATTTACATCCTGCATGGCAATTATTACATCTCTTTCCCATCCTATATGCCTATGTACTCCTTTTGGACAAAATTTAGAACCAAACCACAGTCATCATATTGAAGGTTTTTCCTACAAATGTACCTGTGATACTGTATCTTCTTTTTAAAAATTTTAACCTTAACTTATTTTATACTCAACAGAACTTAACAAGTAATCACTGAGTACCCATTTCATACCAGTTACCAATGAGGTACATATAAATAAGACACTTAACAAGATTCTGATCCATAATTGCACCACATTGCCCAAAATGCTGACATTCAGGGTAGCAAGTAAATGAGAATCACCCATCTTCCAAGTAGTTTTGAACACATTTTCCATAAACTCTAAGGTTTTTTATTTTTATATATAATACGTTTATGGCCAAGGCATTTCTTCTGGCTGTCTAATCTAGGCTTCTAGAAAAGAATAATTTCAGTTTACAATAAAGAATGTTTGTCTTTTTCAAAATCAATTTAACCAATGTTCTGTTTAATGATCCACAGAGCAACTGATGTTCTGCTCTGTAAAATATAGAACCCAGAAAACTAAATGCATTCCCTCACCCTTCTAACACATGTACTTATTTGCAAGAGATAAAGAATATTAACTTAGTATGATTTATGTAAGAGTTGTGGACTGATTCAATAGACATGGATGGCAATCCCAGCTTAGCTTTTGATTAAAAGAAAATATTATAGAGCCAGAGTGTTAAGGTTTGAATACTGGCTTTAGACAACATCTGAAAAACTAGAATAAAAACAGTACTGACTGATAAGTAACACTACATAACTCGTAAGTGTTAGCTAATATTATAACAAATAATATTATCTTTCCAAAGCTCTAGGGTAGCATCTAGCTAACAGGTTATATGTTTAAAACTTTAAGCATTCATCAAGTTGGCCAGGACTAATATTGTCATGCTATTGTTAACCAGCCATTATGTCCTTTAAGCAAAATAGAGGCACTTTTTTAAAAAGCTAAGACAGCAACAAGATCCAATGATAGGAGACTTGATGATATAAAGATCTTTTCTCCCTCTTTTCTGTAGACCTGCTAGCTGTTGTAGTCTTTCTGTTCATTCTCTATTCTTAACTATTTCCCTTGAGTTCAGTTTGATGAAACCTGTGTCTGCCTATGTCCTCATACACAAATTCTGGGGTACAATGTAAACCTATTACTGATTTCAACCTTAGTTTGGAGAAAAAGTCCACATTTTGTTTGCCCCTCCCTTTACCCTAATAATTCTCATGGAAACTGAAAGCCCACTCTTTTTTTTTTTTGAGATAGAGTCTCACTCTGTCACCCAGGCTGGAGTACAGTGGCGCAATCTCGGCTCACTGCAACCTCCGCCTCCCACATTCAGGTGATTCTCCTGCCTCAGCCTCCTTAGTAGCTGGGATTACAGGCTCCTGTCACCACACACGGCTAATTTTTGTATTTTTAGTAGAGACGGGGTTTCACCATGTTGGTCAGCCTGGTCTCAAACTCCTGACCTCGTCCGCCCACCTCGGCCTCCCAAAGTGCTGGGATTACAGGCGTGAGCCACCACTCCCAGCCAAAAGCACACTCTTTTTATACTAACTTAATCAATCTTGAGATCCTCATAAGAAATATCTAGTTACCCATCTTGGTCTCTCCATACCTAGTTTCTTTGTATCTACACTCTGTATTGACTTGAGATTCTGTTAAGCTCCTCTATCTCATCCTAGAACTAAGAGACCAAAGCAATCAAACAAGCATACAGTTGGCCCTCCATATCCTCGAGGGATTGGTTCCAGGACTCCCTGTGGATACCAAATCCACAGATGCTCAAGTCTCTTATATAAAATGGCTTAGTACAGTCAGCCCTCTGTATATGCAGGTTTGTATCAGTAGTTTTCTATCAGCCATGGGTTGAATGCTTGGATGTAAAACCCAAAGATAAGGAGGACTGACTGACTGTACTTAGCATTACACACAGTGACCAAGCCCATGGTAGCAATTAAAAATCAACACCATTGTTTCCAAACCCCTGTGTGAAAGAAAAAGAAAAAAGAAAAAAACAATCAACACCAGCAATAAAAACAAAACAAAACACACACATACATCTTTTTAATCAAAGGTTCATTCAAGGCCAGGAGTGGTAGTTCCTGACTGTAATCCCAGCACTTTGGGAGGTCAAGGTGGGAGGACTGCTTGAGCCTAAGAGTTTGAGACCAGTCTGGGCAACATAGTGACACCTTGTCTCTACAAAAAACAAAAACAAAAATTAGTTGGGTGTGGTGACGTGCACCTGTGGTCCCAGCTCTTGCGTGGCTGAGGTGGGGGGACTCCTTGAGCCCCAGAGGTCGACACAGTGAGCCAAGATCACGCCACTGTACTTCAGCTTGGGCAACAGAGCAAGAAGACCCATCTCTAAAAAAACACACTCCCCTGCAAAAACAACAAAGGTGCAATCAAATAAGCATATATAAGCAATTTTTTTTTTTTTTTTGAGACAGTCTCATTCTGTTGCCCAGTCTCGCATACAGTGGCTCAAACACAGCTCACTGCAACATACACCTCCCAGGTTCAGGTGATCCTCCCACCTAAGTCTCCTGAGTAGCTGGGACAACTGGCATGCAATACCACATCTGGTTAATTTTTATATTTTTTGTACAGACAGGGTTTCGCCATGCTGCCCAGGCTGGTCTCTAACTCCTGGGCTCAAGAGATCCACCCACCTTGGCCTCCCAAAATGCTGGGATTGTCAGCGTGAGCCACCATGCCCAGCCAGCAAATCTATTTAGGGAACTATAAAACCTCTGTCATCTGCTTACAATGATATGTGGACCACAATATTTGTATTGAAAGACAAGATTTAGGCTGGGCGCAATGGCTCACATCTATAATCCCAGCACTTTGGGAGGCTGAGGCGGGTGGATCACGAGGTCAGGAGATCGAGACCATCCTGGCTAACACAGTGAAACCCCGTCTCTACTAAAAATACAAAAAAATTAGCCGGGCATGGTGGCGGGTACCTGTAGTCCCAGCTACTCTGGGAGGCTGAGCCAGGAGGCTGGCATGAACCCGCAAGGCGGAGCTTGCAGTGAGCCGAGATTGGGCCACTGCACTCCAGCCTGGGCGACAGAGTGAGACTCAGTCAAAAAAAAAAAAAAAAAGACAAGATTTAAAATGCTTATTATGTGCTCTCCACTCTTTTAGTAAAATATCACAACTGATATTATGATAAACAATTGAAGCTACCAGACTACTCTGTTTTATCTCACATTTCTAATCCCATTAGTTGAGTTTACATATACAAAGAGGCAACGGTATTTGTTCCCAAGCCAATTTACTTCGGTTATTCTTGTTTGTAAAGGCACGTTTCAATATTTAATAAAAACACTATGTAAATCAATGAAATGTGTGAAAAAATAAAGTGAATTATTAAGAATATGACTCAAAGATATGTGTGATGAGGGGACAAGTGTATACATATTTAGGTACTCACTTGTTCCAATTTAAAGATATGCTGATTAAAGTAGTGCTGTAAACGTTCATTAGCAAAATTAATACAGAACTGTTCAAAGCTGTTATTTTCATAATCTTCAAACCCAAAAATATCAAGAACTCCAATAGACAATGTCTGTAAAACAAGAGCAAGTTTAGATTAAAAGTAATGTTTAAATTTATTTAATGAATAATATCCACAACATAAGTAACAAAAAATTCCTCTAAAGCAGTGCACAGGGGATTGTGTTTGGCCAGTATTCAAAATATATCATGACTTAAAAGTATTTTAGTTATCTTTATCTTACTTTTATCCTAATTAAAAAAATATATCCAAACTGTTAATACATATAAACTATAGATTACAGAAATATGTGAAGCAAGGTTAGTGGCCTTTTATCTTAAGAAACCTCAGAAATCCCTAACATCTAAAAGGGAATGGAAAAAAACAGAGCGTGAGGAAATCAAAAGGTTATTTCAATGAAGGATCAAGAGAGGTAGGTTACTCCTGGCTATACCAAGAGGACAATGCAATTTTTCCTATTTCGACTTCTACATCCCAATAAATAGAATTCTTCATTAAGAACGAAACTAGTATATTTTATCAGCCTCATGAAGACTGAGTGAAACTAGATGTCAGAACGTATGGTTTCTTTTTTATTTTTGAGACGGAGTCTCGATCTGTCGCCTAGGCTGGAGTACAGTGACGTGATCTCAGTTCACTGTAACCTCTGCCACCGGGGTTCATGCAATTCTCCTGCCTCAGCCTCACCAGCAGCTGGGTTTACCATGGCATGCACCACCATTCTGGCTAATTTTTTGTATTTTTGGTAGAGACTGGTTTCACCACGTTGGCCGGTCTGGTATCAAACTCCTGAGTGCAGGTGATCCACCCGCCTCGGCCTCCCAAAGTGCTGGGATTACAGGCGTGAGCCACCATGCCCGGCCAGAACATATGGTTTCGTAAAGTTAAAAATATTTATTTAAAAAAAAAAGTATGAGGTTTAAAATGTTGAATAGTGCTAAAAGGATTACAACAAAAGACAGCAATCCCTGCCTCATCATCAAGATCTGCTCCCTAAAGTCAACCACATTCAAATCTTTCAGCTGTTTGGTAGAATACAGAACATAAATGCTTATTCTTCCATTGCACTTCTAGGAATAATCTAACTTCTTACTGTGGATTTGGCTCTAATACCTGCATATGAACACTTTTCTCACCACCCCAACCCATTCTAGAAATACAGTTGTATGACAATTTTGGTTAAATGAAAATAATTTTTCTCCACTGGTGCTAAGAGATACAACAGGCAAACTGATATAATGAATGAAAAATAGTAAGATCTTTTTTAAAAGCCTGTACTAAGAGTATTTTGTTTAATTCTGCTAAGTCTAGGCCCTTAAAAAAATTAAAATAATGCCCTTCAAAAATAAATCAATTTGATAAATTAGATTACAATTTAAATTAATTTTTATGACTGTGAGTTTACCTGAAGCATGAAAAATTAACATAAGAGCAATTTCACATTTAAGGCAATAGGATTAAATTTAAAAGGTGACATTTTTAATCAGTCTGACAAGGTGGACTAGTCCATGAAGGCTGCCCAGAAAATACAACTAGATGTGAAATGATTAAATACCTATAATCTGCCATATTAAAAATATAGTTAGAAAAAGTCTAACCATAAAAAAATTATAATTATAAAAATATAAGAATAAATATTTTATAATCTTGGGCTAGAAGAGGCCTTCCTCTGTAAGTAAAATACATATACAAAATGCAAAACTAAAAACAAGAAAAATGACAGAATTAACTGCAAAAAAATTACAACATAAAATCAGAAAAAGATAGTATAAATAAATCTAAAAAGTAAATAACTAAGAGAGAAAATAATTGCAATATATATCAAACTATAGGCCTCCACAAATATCCACAATAAATGCCTTCTAAAAAGCAGTAGGCCAGGCCTGGCGGCTCACGCCTGTAATCCCAGCACTTTGGGAGGCCAAGAAGGGCAGGTCACTTGAGGTCAGGTGTTCGAGACCAGCCTGACCAACATGGTGAAACCCATCTAACTAAAAATACAAAAATTAGCCAGGCATTGTGGCACGCACCTATAATCCCAGGTACTTGGGAGGCTGTGGCAGGAGAATCACTTGAACCCAGGAGACGGAGGTTGCAATGAGCCAAGATCATACCATTGTACTCCAGCTTGGGCAAAAAAAATGAGACACTGTCTCAAAAATAAAATTAAATTTAAAATAAAAATAAAAAGGAGTATCAAAAAGACAAAAGACAAAAATAACACAAAGTTATTTTAAAAATACAGAGAAGAAATAAAATAGCGAAAACATGAGGTGATGCTGAACTTTTATCTATCAATAAAAATAGTGCAATAAAATGAAACCATTCCCCTTATCAGATTAGGAGATGTAAATCCTGATAACATCCAATGTGGGTAAAGGTGTAGGGGATCAGGTGCTTTCATACACTGCTGCTGGAAATGTACAGTCTTTTTTGGAAAGTGTCAAATTTTTAAAATGTATCTATCCTTAAACTTAGCAATCAGCAGGGCACGGTGGCTCAAGCCTATAATCGCAGCACTTTGGGAGACCAAAGCAGATGAATCACCTGAGGTCAAGAGTTCAAGACCAGCCTGGCCAACACGGTGAGACCCTGTCTCTACTAAAAATACAAAAATGAGCTGGGTGTGGTGGTGGGTACCCATAATCCCAGCTACTCAGGAGGCTGAGGCAGGAGAATCGCTTGACCCGGAGGTTGTAGCGAGATCATGCCACTGCACTCCAGCCTGGGTGAGAGGAAGACACCGTCTCAAAAAAAAAAAAAAAAAAAAAAAAACAGCAATCCCACTTTGATAATTTTATCCTAGAGAAATGTATACACAGGTAAGTAAAAGAATATTTGTTATAGCATTGTTTATAACAATAAAACAAAATCTATTTTTAATGGATGGATTTAGGGTACACATCTTACTATATATTTATAACTTTTTTTAAATAGCCAGGTCCAGATATATAACGAGACAGAAAATATTTCAAGAGATTCTAGGTAAAAAAATACATATATTTATGTTTGAAAGAATACAGAGAGCATGATTCTATTTACATTTTTTAAAGCAACTCTGAATATACACGTTCGGGAGGTAAAAACACATAATAAAAAAGGTCTGGAAAGACACACAGAACAATTCTTCTGAACAGGGTAATAAATAACAAATAAAAGCGATTTCTTACTTATTACTCTATATAATTCTGTGTTTTTAAATTTCATGTATTAACCAGTTTATTAAAATAGCTTTCAGGGAAAAACATATTATAATCCAATATATCATTACCTTGGTATTATGCTCTAAATCTTTACTATTCAGAAGTGCATGATTAATTCGAAAAACTATCCAGTCAAACAGGGCACTATATAGAGACTTAGCCATGGAGTTCCTCACTGTCACAGCCTGAAAAACAAAAGGATTATAAGTGCATGTAGAATTGACAATGATTAAGATACTATGACAAAGTTTTTTGCTCCCATTCAAGAAAGAAACTTACTATCCTGAATTAGAAATGAATTTTTCTCTCAAAATAAAAAATCTATAACTAAAGTTTTTTGTTTGTTTGTTTTTGAGAGTTTGGCTCTCATTGCCCAGGCTGGAATGCAATGGCGCAATCTCAGCTCACGGCAGCCTCCATCTCCTGGGTTCAAGTGATTCTACTGCCTCAGCTTCCCACGTAGCTGGGATTACAGGCATGCACCACCACGCCTGGCTAATTTTGTATTTTTAGTAGAAACGGGGTTTCTCCATGTTGGTCAGGCTGGTCTCAAATTCCTGACCTCAGGTGATTCACCCGTCTCGGCCTCCCAAAGTGCTGGGATTACAGGCGTGAGCCACCGCACCCAGCCAATTGAAGTTTTCCACATGTACTCATTCAATTAGTCCCACTCAGAGAATCTAGGTTAAAACTGCCATTAAAGATAAGAGAAACAAAATGTAGGTCACTCAGTTCAAAACATGTTTATTAAAAATTGGGATATATATTCCCCCTAGGAAAGAAGGTATAATTGGAAGTTTACAAACAAATGACTTTGCCAGTTACAGTAGGTAAGAGTATTCTAGGCAGAGGAATAAATCTGTTAGGAAAAAGCCATTAATTTCTGTGGAATCCTCATCACCCTCTTAAAACATACACTAATACAACCACAATTACATTCGTAGTTGTCTTCGGCTTGTCACCCATAGAAACTTCTAGAATTACTCCATCCTCAAAGACAGCAACAATTCCCTCATTATGTAGTCACAAAATTTATTTTTTCCTCACTCTAAGCTTTCCAAGTTTATGAAAATTCTCAATACTATCTGCTCTATTTTCCTGTAAGTCTGAAATTGTTCTTAAAAAACAAAGAATTTCACCATTTAGAAAGCATAAATTTACAAAAAAAAAAGGGAGTAGAGTATGGCACATGTCTTACAGAATTGAGTCTTAGCACTTAGAAGAATATAAATCCTAGTAATTTACATATTTATTATCTAGGGGCTTATTCTGAAGCTTGTATATTCAGGTATATATTTATAACTCCATTTTGAAGTATAAAGAAAATAGTAATAATTAAGAACTAGACTATCTTCCAATTCCAGTTTTTCTACTTATTCTAGCTGCATAATCATGACTAAGTTACTTAACCTCTTAGGCTACTGGTTATACATCTGTAAAAAGAAGGTAATACTACAACCTACCACATAGGTGATGAATTAATTTCTGAATATTGAAGGAAAAAAAAAGCTTCAAGTTCCTAGACCAAAAAATAACTGCCTACATAGCAGAAAGAAGACTGGTACCAAATTCTCTATCTTCAACACTAGAAACCTGTATTATTTTTTATTGTTGTAGAGTTTTAGAATATTTTTAATCTGCAAATGGTTGAATCCTTGGATGTGGAATCTGAGCATAAGGTGAACCAACTATCAAGAAAACCAATGGCAGAATGAAAACATAACAGAATACCACGGTATTTTTTCCCCAGAAAGAAAAGAAAAATGAAGATAATCTGATAAAATTCAGGAAAAGTACAATATTTTAAAACTAAATCAACAAATATAAGACATAGAATAAGCATATAAACATTATCACAATAAATTTTATGAATGGGTTGAATTTTTTAGTTAAAAGACCTTCAGACAAAGATAAAAACTAAAGTCTAACTACAGTATTTATGATTTACATAATGTACCATTTTTATAAAATACCATAGTCATAGAATCCAGATAGGCCAATACGATACCTATTTGTTTACTCTGTAACTCCAAATTTTATACTTTCAGCCCTTTTCTCTGAAATGCATGTCTGTCTTTCATAGCTTAACCTCAATAAACCCAAATATCAAGTAATATTTTCCCACCCAAACAAGATCTCATTTAGTGTTTCCTATGTCATTGAAGGGTACCAATATTCTTACAGCTGTGTAAACCAGAAATGCAGGACTCATCCTTGACACCTCCTTTGTTTGCCTTGCTTCCCATTATTCAATTCATTACTAGGTCCTGCTGATTTAATCAAATTTTTTTCTTTTTAAATCCATACATTTCTCCCTATCAGTATGTCACCATTCTGCAAAGCAAATATCATTCTCACTATCGCAGCCTCCAAACTCATCTCTCTACATCCACTCCTGCCTTCTGTGTTTGACCAAAACCCAAGATAGCCCACAAGATTCCCTGGGGGTACAAGTTCTATATAATTCCCTCCTCATAAGTGTAGGCAGAACTGTAAATACGATGGATTTCACTCCCATATGAACCTGATGTTACATGATAAAAATGAAAGGATTTTAAAGATATAAAAACCCAAACCAGTTTATTTTTTAATCAAAGGGAGATCACCCCAGACTTATGACCCATGGAAACTGCCAAGATATTAAGTGTGTATTATATTAAGTTGCTAAGTTGCTTACATAGCTGTAAAAAACTAATACATTCCTCCAAATGGTTCTAAACACATCTGCCAGAGTGCTCCTTTTAAAACAAAAAAACAAATTAAGATTTTTTTTTCTTAAAACACTTTAAGAGCTTTGCATTACCCTGCAGATAAAATACTAAAACTGTTTAGTACTGTTCCCGATAGTACCCCTAATGCTTTGCACATTTCTCGGCACAAGAAGAGAGTTTTTATATATTTATTAAAGAAATAACAGCCGGGCGTGGTGGCTCACGCCTGTAATCCCAGAACTTTGGAAGGCCAAGGCAGGCGATCACAAGGTCAGGAGTTCGAGACCAGCCTGACCAACATGGTGAAACCCCATCTCTACTAAAAATACCAAAAATTAGCTGGGCATGGTGGCGGGCGCCTGTAATACCAGCTACTCGGGAGGCTGAAGCAGGAGAATCACTTGAACCCAAGAGGCAGAGGTTGCAGTGAGCGAGATCACACCACTGCACTCCAGCCCAGGTAAGAGTGCGAGACTTGTCTCAAAAAAAATAAATAAATACACCAAACAAAAATAAACAAAAAAAAAAAAAGCAGGGAATACAAAATAATCTCAGAAGGTTACATTCAAAGTTAAAAATGAAAATAAATACTAAAAAAAATTTGTAATGAAAAAGGTGGTGTGGTCATTAGAGAAACGCAAATCAAAACCACAATGAGATACCATCTCACGTGAGTCACAATGGCTATTGTTAAAAAGTCAGAAAAACGACAGATGCTGGTGAGGTTGTGGATAAAAAGAAACATTTATACACTGTTGGAGGGAGTGTAAATTATTTCAACCATTGGGGAAGACAGTGTGGCAATTCCTCAAGGACCTAAAAGTAAAACTACTATTCAACCCAGTAATCCAATTACTGGGCATATATCCAAAGGAATAGAAATCATTCTATCATAAAGACACATCCATGTATATGCTCACTCCAGCACTATTCACAATAGCAAAGACATGGAATCAACCTAAATGCTCATCAATGACACACTGGATAAATAAATGTGGTACTTATACACCGTGGAATACAATGCAGCATAAATAAGAAGAAAACCATGTCCTTTGCAGGAATTTGGATGAAGCTGGAGGCCATTATCCTTTGCAAACTAACACAGGAACAGAAAACCAAACACAGCATGTTCTCACTTCTAAGTGGAAACTAAATGATGAGAACACACGGAGACATAAAGGGGGTGACAGAGAATGGGAGGAGGGAGAGGATCAGGAAAAGTAACTAACAGGTAGTAGGCTTAATACCTGGGTGACGAAATAATCTCTACAACAAACCCCCATGACACAAGTTTACCTATATAACAAACCTGCACTATACCCCTGAACTTAAAAGTTAAATTTTTTAAAAGAAGAAAAAGGTAGTGAAAGAAAATGTAAAAAGCAATGAATCTTTATTTTATATAAAAGAAATATAAAACTCTTAAAGATTTGGCTTTCTTTTTTTTTGTCTTTCTTTTTCCTTTTTATTATTATTATTACACTTTAAGTATTAGGGTATATGTGCACAATGTGCAGGTTAGTTACATATGTATACATGTGCCATGCTGGCGTGTTGCACCCATTAACTTGTCATTTAGCATTAGGGATATCTCCTAATGCTATCCCTCCCCTCTCCCCCCACCCCACAACAGTCCCCAGAGTGTGATGTTCCCCTTCCTGTGTCCATGTGTTCTCATTGTTCAATTCCCATCTATGAGTGAGAACATGCGGTGTTTGGTTTTTTGTCCTTGCAATAGTTTACTGAGAATGATGATTTCCAATTTCACCCATGTCCCTACAAAGGACATGAACTCATCATTTTTTATGGGCGCATAGTATTCCATGGTGTATATGTGCCACATTTTCTTAATCCAGTCTATCAATGTCCAACAAAGATTTGGCTTTCTTTTCATTTAGAAAGAAGCTCTCACAGTGGAAGACTATAATATGACATAAGAAGAAATGTGGACTTGGAGACACAGAAGGTGAGATAAATGGATCAATGTCAAGCTTAAAAAACATTCTCTAGAATTCAATCACAATTTCCTCACCTGTCTTCTAATCTTCTAATTTCATATTCCTGCCCAATTTTTATAATTATAATAATTTGACTTGTCATCACTTTCATAAAACTACTCCACAAAGTAGTAGCTTTTCAGTAATTTTTCTGCCCCTATAGATCTGAGTGGTATAATAGTAGCAACAAGTATCCCTAGGAGCCTCAGTATACAGATGGTATTTAAAGTGATGGGACTGGGTAAGATAACCTCAATGAAGAACGTAGAGAAGAAGAAACAAAGACTGTGTCCTAGGGTACTCTACCTTTTAGAGATAAAGAAAAAAAAAATACAAGCAGAAAGAACTGCAAACAAGTAGCCAACAATGAAAAAGTTAACCAAAAAAGTATGATGTGCTAGAAGAAACTGTCTCAAGAAGAATAATTAATTGGGTCAAATATTGCTCATTTATAATTCTACCTACCATCTATCTACCCCACGTTAGTAATATGAAAATTGGAAATGATGAAGAGGTTAAGATCCTTGGAGAAAAATGCAAGCCTATTTCTCACAATCACATTCAAATTTAAGTTTCTAAATCAATGGAAAATTCACAATCAAATTTAAAGGCCTAGAAAATATTTCAATCAAAACTTTTTGCCATTGTCATTTTCATGCTGTTAAGAGAAAACCCAAACTTCAAACCTAAACTTCTAACAATGTCCAGAATGCTTTCATTTCAAAGAAAATCCATCATACCTCTGCCAACTTGTATGGCAGAATAAGCTTTTCTCCCACTGTCACCGTCTTCCTTGTAACTAATGCTTCAAATAGCATCTCTTCTTTAACCTATAAAACAGAAAAGTAAACTCAATATGTAAGATTTATGACAATAGGTTGAATTATCTTTTGAAAAAGCCAAATAGAGGAGGAAAAGCTTAATGAGATTAGCAATTACATAGCAGAGAAAAAAGTCAATACACTGGGCAATTTTAATACTGGCCAAAATGGAATTTAAGTGTCCCACTCAAAAGACAAATGGGTTTTTTCAAGTTAAAGTTTGCTTTCTGATCATAACAGAGAAACATGTTTCATTGTGCAGAATACAGAAAATATAGAATAGTATAAAAAACATTTTAAGATGATCAATCATAATCCCACAAGCTGGAGGCAAGGACTAAAAAGTGACAGCACTTCTTGAATTCCAGAAATATTCCAAAGGATATTTATTTATGTTTCAGATATTTCTTCTTCATGAATCTTGAATTCTAGGAATATTCCAAAATATACTTATGTTTCAGATATTTCTTCTTATTCATGAATGATAAACTTTTAAGATAAAGTTGACACTTCCTTTGTTCTCACTCTCTCCCCAGAGGCAAATACTATCATGAATTTCACGTTATCATTTCAGTTAATATTTCTACACTTTTACATGTATTAAATATGTTCATAAACACTATGCTATACTGTCAAATGAATTTAATGTTTACCTATAAAGTATCATATTGCCCATATGTTTTTCAGATCTAACTATGTGGATAATTTTTTATTATTATTATTTTTTGAGACAGAGTTTCATTCTGCCATTCAGGCTGCAGTGCAGTGGTGCGATCTCGATTCATTGCAGCCTCGACTGCCCAGATTCAAGCAATCCTCCCGCTTCAGCCTCCCAAGCAGCTGGGACTACAGGCACACACCATGTCAATAGTTTAAATCAACCTTATTCATTTTAACTGCTATATAGCATTGCAGCATATAAATATACCACAGTGTGTAATCCATTCTCCTCTTTGTAGGCATTTACACGATTTACAATTTTGTATGATTAGAAAATAAACCACAATGAATATTGTTGCACATGAGTTCAAAAGTTTCTGTGAAGAACAAACCTAAAAGTAGAAGGTTAGAGCATACATATTTTCAGCTTTAGAGAATACTACCAAACTCCTATATATAATTTTTACCAATGTGCTCTCTCAGCAGTAGCACTGAGAGTTCTTATTTCTTCCAAACCTTGACTATACTTAATGTTACCAGACCTTAGAATTTTGTCATGATGATGGGCATGAAGTGGTAAAACAAGGACATTTTATAAAAGTATCCATACATAATAAAAACATAACATTCATAAAGGTAGGCAATATAAAAATTTATCAGGTAAAAAATATTAGATTATAACAGCTGTGAGTGGTAGCTCACGACTGTACTCCCAGCACATTAGGAGGCCAAGGTGGGCGGATCACTTGAGGTCAGGAGTTCAAGAACAGCCTGGCCAACATGGGAAATCCTGTCTTGACCAAAAATACAAAAATTAGCCAGATGTGGTGGTGCACACCTGTAATCTCAGCTACTCGGGTGGCTGAGGCAGGAGAATCACTTGAAACCGGGAGGCAGAAGTTGCAGTGAGCCGAGACCACACCACTGCACTCCAGCCTAGGAGACAGAGTCAGACTCCATCTCAAAAAAAAAAAAAAAATAGATTATAAGGAGGAGATTGAGTTATAAAATGATAGGAAGAGGCATTACTCTGCCACCAACAACATATGATAGATCAATAATCTTTTAAAGAACAACTTTGAACCATACTGAATGGATAAATATTATCTAGCAAATATAACACCTTTCAGAGCATTCACTGATCAACTCTCAAATTCCAAAAACTGGAAATAATTTGAGGCATATTAACTTCACAAAAACGCAGTAAAGCCAAAAATCAACAACGAACTTTAAATAAAAGGCCTCAACCTTTTAGATTTATTTAAAATACATTAAAGAACAAAAACAATACCAGATTACACAAAAATGACAAAACTAACAAAGCTAAGAAAAAAATGTAATACAATCCAAAGCTATATTGTGAGGTATATTGCTGCAATTATTAAAAGTAAATATTGGCTGGGTGAGGTGGCTCACACCTATAATCCCAACGCAGTAGGACTGCTTGAGCTCACGAGTTAAAGACCAGGTTGGACAACACAGCAAGACCTCCTCTCTACTAAAAATAAAATTTAACGTGCCTGAACTCACAAGTACTCAGGAGGCTGAGGCGGGAAGATTGTTTGAGCCCAGGAGATCAAAGCTACAGTGAGCCATGATCGTGCCACTGCATCCCAGCCTGGGGCTACAGGCACATGCCACCATGACCAGCTAATTTTTTTTTTTTTTTTTTTTAGACAGAGTTTTGCTTTTGTTACCCAGGCTGGAGTGCAATGGCGCAATCCTGGCTCACCGCAACCTCCGCCTCCCAGGTTCAAGCAATTCTTCTGCCTCAGCCTCCCGAGTAGCTGGGATTAGAGACGGGGTTTCATCATGTTGCCCAGGCTGGTCTTGAACTCCTAAACTCAAGCAATCCACCTGCCTTGGCCTCCCAAAGTGCTGGGATTACAGGTGTGGGCCATCGTGCCCAGCCTCATACCAGGGACTCTTACACAACAACAAAAAAGAAGAATATAGAATATAGAAATCAGCATTGAAAGATCTCAAAAACATACTATGGAATGAAAAAAAGCCAAGTTTCAGAATAATACATACAGTGTAACATTTATATAAAGACTGAAAACATGCAAAACTATGTAGTCTTTATAAAAACATCTATCTATACTGAAAATATAGAAACAAGAATAGGAATGATGAACACCAAATTCACATCAGTGGTTACCTCTGGTGGAGACAGGGTACAAGGGTACACAGTGGGCTTCAATTATACACAATATTTTATTACTTGAGTGGGGCTGTGAGTAAGGGTTGATTATATTGTTTTCTATATAATATTGTGTGCTGGCAACATTTCATAACAAAGAAAAAAGGAAGAAAATATCCTAAAACAAATTAATATGTAACAAGTAAAATGTTAGAACTGATCAATCTAAAGTCCAACTCTTTGAAAACATGAAAGATGGCTGGGCACAGTGGCTCATGCCTGTAATCCCAGCACTTTGGGAGACCGAGGCGGGAGGATCACCTTAAGTCAGGAGTTCGAGACCAGCCTGACCAATATGGAGAAACTCCGTCTCTACTAAAAATACAAAATTAGCCGGGTGTGGTGGTGTATGCCTGTAATCCCAGCTACTCGGGAGGCTGAGGCAGGAGAATCGCTTGAACCTGGGAGGCAGAGATTGTGGTGAGCTGAGATCGCACCATTGCACTGTAGCCTGGGCAACAAGAGCAAAATACCGTCTCAAAAAAAAAAAAAAAGTAAAAAAAAACATAAAAGACAAATCTCACACAAAGCAAAAGAAAAAAACTAAGAAACACAAATAGCTAATACCATAGAGAAAAATTTTAAAGAGTGAAATTAACAGACTATTTACAAAGAACTCAAAAGCAGGCCGGGCGCGGTGGCCCACGCCTGTAACCCCAGCACTTTGGAAGGCCGAGATGGGCAGATCACAAGGTCAGGAGATCGAGACCATCCTGGCTAACACGGTGAAACCCCGTCTCTACTAAAAATACAAAAAAAAAAAAAAAAAATTAGCCGGACATGGTGGCGGGCGCCTGTAGTCCCAGCTATTCGGGAAACTGAGGCAGGAGAATGGCGTGAACCCAGGAGGCGGAGCTTGCAGTGAGCCGAGATTGTGCCACTGCACTCCAGCCTGGGCGACAGAGTGAGACTCTGTCTCAAAAAAAAAAAAAATAAGAACTCAAAAGCAACAAATTCTAAATATCCAATACATCATTTTTAGAAAAACATAGATCATTCAAATAACTCAAGCCAGATTTGAAAATCCTAAAAAATTAGTTAAAAAGGAACAAATAAAAGACATCAAATACAGTTGCTCATAAGGTTGACCTCTCTCAAACCCTTGAGGAACATATTATTCTCTGCTAATGATCCTTCTAACTGCAGAAAAAGGAGCAAGGGTACAAAAACTCTCAACTCATTTCATGAGTTCTCTTTAACTAGCACAAAAACCTGACAAAGATTGTACATAGATCTACGCATACCCACACAACCCCAAAACATACTAATCTTGCATATCATATTTGGTAAGGATCCTAAATATTACCCAATTCATGATTTTTTAATCAGCTCTTCTATAATTTTCTAAAAATTCTTAAATATATTACTTTTAGACTATTCAAAAACTATTAATACAGAACAAGTAGCAATGGGTTCAATATCCATTCTACAAAGTTTCTCATATTTACCTAATTAAAAATCTGATATGTAATTAAAAATCTATTCTTGGCCGGGCACAGTGGCTCACGCCTGTAATCCCAACACTTTGTGAGGCCAAGGTGGGTGGATCACCTGAGGTCAGGAGTTCGAGACCAGCCTGACCAACATGGTGAAACCCCATCTTTACTAAAAATACAAAATTAGCCAGGCATAGTGGTGCATACCTGTAATCTCAGCTACCTGGGAGGCTGAGGCAGGAGAATGGCTTGGACCCGGGAGGCAGAGGTTGCAGTGAGCCAAGATTGCACCACTGCACTCCAGCCTGGGCAACAACAGCGAAACTCCATCTCAAAAAAACAACAAAAAAAACCCTATTCTTTATATTGTTTCAACAGATGTTAAAATATACTCAAAATACATAAACCTGATAAAAACTGAACAGTTTTTGGTAATGATGATAGTTCTAATATCTCACAACAAAAACATCTTCCACAATTACCCACAATTTATCAACTGGAGCTTGTTCACCTTTCAATAATTTTCACAAGTATCCATGCCAAATAGGCATTAGTAAAGGCTCAAAACATTCATTATTGCCTCAGGTAACTACAAAAAAATAACTGAAAAGTAAATAAATAAAGTTAAACCACTACTTTAAAAACATTTGTTCCTCTATTCTATATTTAGCATTGGATTAAATCACCATGGGAAGGAGAGGAATTAAATTAAATCACAACTAAAGAGTCTGAATGTTAAATAAACCAGTCAATGTGCTTATCTTTGTACTCTATCTCAACCAAAGCCTTAAGATTGCAATTATTATTATCAGTCTTAACCAACTAGAGGCAATCATTTTCTAAAATAATTTCTAAGTACTAACTAAAGACGGGATAGGTTATCTTCTTTAGCTCCTGAACTTTGAAGCTATTTTCTTTCTACTTAATACTAAACCTCAGCCCTAGAACCAATCCAAACTATACACAAGAAGAAATTTAAGAAGCCAGGGTTCAAAAGTAAGATTTTCTCTCAAATCATATTTGCCATTTGCCATTGTCTTTGATACTGGTTTGCCCAATTCTCAGAATTAGATTTCTCTCTTTTTTTTAAACCTATACCTGAGTTCCTCTTTGAGTTGCCTGAATTGTTCTTATCAGTCTCTTACCAAAGAAGAAATGATGCACTAGAAACAGAAGCCCTGGTTTCTGCTGAACTGCCTAGACTTATAAGTAAGACCATTAGCCACACTGCCCTGTCACAATACCAAATGCTTGACTAAAATATCACCTGAAATACCTGACTAAAATGCCATCTGTTCTCTGGCCTTTATGATCTTCAAAATTACAACCCTCAGATACCACACTCCATCTCCTGGTAGAACTTCTTTCCAGTAAGTCTAGTTCCAATTCAAGGTACTCCCTTCCCCTGCCTCTTCCTCTGCCAGGTTATCATTCCACTGAAGTTAATAAGCAATGCCCAATCACGTACAGAAAAAATAAACGCTGGGTGGTTAGATAAATAAGAAAGAGGTATCTATTGCTCTCAAAGAGCACTGCAGCCTTACAACAGACACAAACTAATAATTAACTTTATGCTCTAAAACTAAATTATGCTATGTAGAAAAAAATGCTCTGTATTTAGGGAGTCAGTTTAGACCACTTAAGGTTAAACCACATGAAGTGGCCTATGAACCAAGATTTGGAAGATGAATAATATTTTTTTAAAAAGCAAGCTATTCATAATTGTCAAAAACTGGAAACAACCAACATGTCCTTCAACAGATAAATGAATAAACTATAGCACATCTATATAATGGAATATTACCCCGTAATAAACAGAAATGAGCTATCAAGTCACAGAAAGACATGAATGAATCTTTTTTTTGTTTCTAGAGACAGGGTCTCGCTCTGTTACCCAGGCTGGAGCGTAGTGGCACGATCTAAGCTCACTGCAACCTCCGCCTCTGGGGTTCAAGCCTCCCACCTCAGCCTACCAAGCAGCTGGGACTACAGGTACACATCACCACGCCCAGCTAATTTTTGTGTTTTGTTGTTGTTGTTGTTGTTGTTTTTAGTAGAGACGGGGTCTCCCTATGTTGCCCAGGCTGGTCTTGAACTCCTAGGGTTCAAGCAACTCACCTGCCTCAGCCTCTCAATGTGCTGGGATTGCAGGCATGAGCCGCCAGACATAAATAAATCTTAAGTGCGTATTACTAAGTAAAACAAATCAGTCTGAAAAATCTACATATTGCATGATTCAATTATATTACATCCTGGAAAGGGCAAATCTATATATCTACTAAAAAGATCAGTGGTTGCCAGCAGTTTAGGGGGAGGGACTGAACAGGTAAAGCACAGGGGATTTTTACGGCAGTGAAACTATTCTGTATGATACTATAATAGTGGACACATGACTTCCTGCATCTGTCACAAACCAAATAGCATGAAGAGTGGAACTTAATGTATGCAAATATTAAAAATTATTTAAGAGACTGGGGGATTCCACGAAGGAATGTAGACCATGACAAGAAAACAGCATGCATGACAAATATATGAAACCTCAACAAATAAGGTGGAAGGAAAAGGTGCTGTTCTAAGTAATTTTGGAAATGAGTGAAGTCTGCAGGATTAAAGGCAGAAGGAATTGCTCATAAGCACTGTATTCTAGTTGAAAAAGTCATTTCCCAGAGGGGTACAGGTTAACAATTTTGATACCACTATACATGTATACTGGAATTAAACAAATAAGTAAATGGATGGCAGAGGACAGAAGACAGCTTTCTCACTGTTGAAGCGGGAGTTCACAGATAAGCAAGGGAAGAAGGCTAGAATGATCCACGTGGGGAATGGATTACAGTTGGAGACATAATCATGAACTCATGTTTACCTTTATATAGATACAGATGATTACATATTAAAATATGTATAGATACGTGGATATACACAGGTTAGTATATACACACATATATTTCCTTGCTATGCCAGACGATAGGGCCTACAAGAAATGACACCCCATCTGATGGGATAAATCTGGCAAGATGAGAAGGGGTAAGCAAGAGAGAAGTTAGCTAAGAAAACATGATAAATCATCACTCCAGGAAGAAAGAATCAGGTAATAAAGGCCCTTGATGTAAGAAGAAGCATGGTAGGAGATGAGAACCTTTATGTCCTATTCAACCCATAAGGAAAAAAAAAAAAGTAGTATCCTTTTTTCTCCACCCACTCAAATACCCCCATCTTGAAACAAAATAATCTAACCAAAATCTTAGTATGAGAAGAAATCTCAAATATGAAGAGAAAAATTAGCATAGTCCCAGAATATTACAGTCCAGTGTGGAAATATTCATCCTATCCAGCAAATTTAGGGACTATGGATGTCTGGAGCAAGTGGAGGCAGAGGAGAAAACACAAATTTTATAAAGATTCTGCCACACTCAATAGCAAACTGAGGCAGGTATCAGGAAAAATTAGATCTTCTGGAAATGCTATTTAAAAATAGCGCCTAATAAAAGCATTATTAATAGAAAGCATTAACCCGTTTACACCTACAAAATACACAAAATAAAAAATAAAAAGTTACAAAGATTTGAAATGACAACTGAAAATGTAATCACTCACCTCTAATAATTCTGAGACAATAGGCAGAACTTCAGGATTACAGATATCAATGGAGTCATCCCGGTATGTCTTCTTTTTGTAACAGATATTACCCAAATGTAGTATGGCTGAGAGAAGAGAGAAAATCCTGGGAAAATAAAACACAAATTATAGCTTAGTTGTGTCCATTCCCAAAGCTCATTTCATTCTAAAATTCTAGTTAAGCAAATTAACCTGCAAATATGAAGTATTTAGTCTTTGGAAAATAAGCAATATGGGAATAATTACTAAAATTTACTGAGGGTTTACTTATATGTCAGGTACTGTTCAAAATGCTTTTCATGGCCTTAAGTATACCACTTCTTATATAGTCATTTCAAAGGGACTTCTGCTATTGCCTGAATTTGTCACAGTGTTTACAGTGTTTTAAAAAGGCCATGCCTCTCTAAATGCTATTTATCCTGCCAGGAATGCTTTTTTCCTATACTGTTTCAGATACACTGAATCAGAATTGCCAAAGGAAAGGCCTTGAATCTGTATTTTTTAAATCAAGTATCCTAGCTGATTTTTTATTATTAGTTATGTTGTTAAAATGCTTTTCTATACCATATTATGGTGTTTGGGGTAAATGGGGGGGTGTGTGTGTGTGTGTGTGTGTGTGTGTGTGTATGTGTGTGTGTAAGTATGAAGCCATGTGGGGTATATTAACCTCTACTGTGAAACAACTTCATATGGACCCTCCGTCATAAATTTCCCTCCTGAGTCAGAAGAGTATGTGCCCTCCAATCAACAACTAATCCCTCCACTTATGCTATATATCCCATCAACTCCTGTTAATTCAGGAACCTTAGGTTACCAAGTACCTCCATGTAGCTAAGAACAGTATATTATGTTATTGACTTATCTGACATCTCAGAGGCATTTAACACAGCTAAACAATCCACTGAAAAACTCTTCCTCAGTCTCCTTATATATATACAGCTTTGTGTCACGTGCAGTTATTTTCTTAGAATAAATACGGCTTACAAAATTTGGCTTACGAAAATTTAACACTATGTTTTCCTAAAATTAGGAAGTATTCCAACTAAAACAAAGATATTCCTTTAGGAACCTGAGATATTACCTTAGGAACATTTGAGAGGTACTGAATCACCATCTAACTTATAAATCTAATTTTTCAAATAATTTAAAGTTTTTCAATCTTTGAATCATTCACGTGACTCACAGGAAATACAAGTCTATTATAAAAATAATTAATAATGTTATTCTGGATTAAAGAATAAACTATCAACTGAAACATAAAAACTAATGGAAGTCAAAAGACAAAAACAAATTCATGAGCCTCTTTTAAAAATGATTTTTAATAGAAATTCACTAATTTTCATTGAACTGTAGTTTATGTCACCAATTGAGTTGGTATGCCAACTTACATATTGTATTATTTGATTTTAATTGACTTCTCATAAAAAGATTCTAGTAAATAGCCTGCTAATTAAAGAGTCATACCAATGATGTAAGTGCAAGCAAACAAGAAAACAGCAGAGGTGATTTTCTCCTACTCTCAGTATAGGGTCATCAATCATGAGGTTAAAAATTAACAACAGAGGTCGGGCGCAGTGGCTCATGCTGGTAATCCTAGCACTTTGAGAGGTCAAGAAAGGCAGATCACTTGAGCCCAGGAATTCAAGACCAGCATAGGCAACATGGCAAAAAAACAAAACAAAATTAGCTGAGTGTGATGGTACAAGCCTACAGTCCCAACTTCTTGGGAAGTTGAGGTGGGAGGATCATCTGAGCCTGGGGAGGTTGAGGCTGCAGTGAGCACTCCAGTCTGGGTGACAGAGTGAGACGCTGTCTCCAAAAGAAAAAAAAAGAAAAAAAAAAATTAACAATATAATCAGATCTGACATATTCATCAACACGACTCTCCCCTTCAAAAAAGTTATAGGTAACTATTTCTTTCTGGTGAGAGCCAAGGTTGTCTTTAATTTTAAATAATTTGTTTCAAATATAATTAATCTCATCTTTATCTCAAATTTTTATATTTTTAAATTGTTTAGATTTACAATTAAAAAACTTAATAGAATAGTACAGATATAAACTATACAGAGGAAATACACTGAAAATTAAATACTATGCATCTGATAAGTATGCATAATTTAATAAGATTAGAGATCACTGATACATAAAAAATGAAGAGCTATAAAAATAGTGTTACAAAGCAAAAGTTTTAAGTAAGGTCCATGGATAGGCTTCAGGGGCACTATAAATTCCTGCATTTATATGCAAATTGTTAAGGATGTACATTTTACAATAACAACAGTGTCAGCTTTCATCAGATTCTCAAAATAATTTATGATAAAAAAAGGAATTAGAAATAATGCTCGAGATGGATGACGTACTAGATAAGGAATACCACTTAGAAAACTATTTAAAAAGGTCAACGGCAGAAATCTTTCAAAGACATATCATGTGTTCTCTATTAGAGGTATAAAAATACAACAAGTAAACTCACTGTCTTCGTGTCTTGGGAAGAAATCCTACCATTTCCATGGCAAGTTGTAGGCGCTCAAAGTCATGTCTCAAATCTTCCCCTTCCACCGTGAAGCAATCCTGCTTATTTAAAATAAAAGTTTAAAAATCAAGATTATATATTTTAAAATAATGTGGGCCATTCAGAAATATGGTAATTTAGGATAGGTACCTGTATGTATAAATGCAAATTAGAGCTGGTAGAATAGTAAGACCTAGTCAAATTCATTAGACCTCTTATCTTACTACAGGTATGGAAACTAAACACATACTTACTAAAATACCAATAAGTTACTTTTGTTCTCCCTTTCACAATCACCAAGATTAGGATTTCAAAAGTTAACTTAAGATAAAGAGCTAGCTGTACTTAGTAAGTGTGCTGATACTAAGTTTGATTTTGAGTGGTTCTAAAGGGTTTCAGAAATTCAAAGCATTTAAGGGCGCTCAATTCTACCAGCAAATATTATTTATTCAACAAATATTTAACAAGTGCCTACCCTATGTAAGGCACTGAACTAGATATTAGTGACACAAAAATAAATTTTAGAAGAGGCAATAATTTAGTTGAAGAGTGAACCCCAGATTTACGTAATATAGTTTGTTACATCTATCTAATCTAATCTATATTTATATAGATCTATATAGATATGTTATTTTTTTTTTTTTAAGACAGGGTCTCATTCCTGTTGCTCAGGCTAGAGTACAGTGGCATGATCTTGGCTCACTGCAGCTTCGACCTCCCGGGCTCAGGTGATTCTCCCACCTCAGCCTCCCAAGCAACTGGAACTACCCAGCTAGTCCTACCATGACCGGTTAGTTTTTTGTATTTTTAATAGAGACAAGGTTTCACCACATTGCCCAGGCTAGTCCTGAACTCCCGGACTCAAGCAGTCCACCCACCTAGGCCTCCTAAAGTGCTAGAATTACAGGCGTGAGCCACTGTGCCCAGCCTGTTACATCTACATTAGATATATACATATATAATTATTTATATATTTTATATATGTAATTATTTCCTAATGAAATAACAGACAACATGGTAATCAAACAAGGAAAGAAAGAAGTATATGTGAAAGTATAAAAACCCTCAGAAAACACATCAGATGAGTCAGTAAAACTAGTTGTAAATAGTCACACATGCCTGTAATCCCAGCTACTTGGAAGGCTGAGGTAGGAGGATTGCTTGAGCTCAGGAGTTTGAGACCAGCCTGGGCAACACAGCATGACACCATCTCAAGAAAAAGAAAATTGTTGTGGAATACCAGATTAATAAATACTACTTTTTAAGCATAATCCTTGCATTTCAGTTCCTAAAATAGTCAAACAGTGGTAGACATACTCTAAATCTTCAAAACAATAAGTGAGTCATAAATCTCTTTACTGTAAGTTCTCACAGTCCCTTGCACTTTCAAAAACCTCCTCACATTTGCATTTACATTTCTAATGCCTATCTTCCTAGGGAATATTCTCTCAAGTACTTGGTGAAGTATATGAACTGTTAATTGTCTTATTAACTGCAGATCCCCAGTGCGAAGTCAGTGCCAAAAACAAGTCATTATTTAGGTAAATACATAGTCATTGAATTATTGAATAATATATAAATATTGAATTGAATGAAACATTCCTTTTTCAGAAATAAAGAAAGTGCTCATTTATTTTATAAAAAGTATTTATCAAGTATTTACCATGTACAAGAAAATCTGTTTTAGGCACTGTAAGCATTAGTTAATGAATATCTAAAGTTTAAAATAAAGTTTTGAAATGCTGTTACCAATATTTTTATTCTCTACATGGAAAGCTACACATGCATAGTTTAAAAATTTAAATTCACCACAAGTAAAGTTCTTTCTGAGAACCCATGCATTTAATTTTATTACTATAAAATTGCTTTCAATAAGCAATTTTAAGACATTCTACCGACATGCCAATGTCCTACTCATTAAAATAATTTTTTTTTTGAGATGGAGTGTTGCACTTGTTGCCCAGCTGCTGTGCAATGACGCGATGTCTGCTCAGTGCAACCTCTGCCTCTCGGGGTTCAAGCAATTCCCCTGCCTCAGCTTCTCAAGCAGCTGGGATTACAGGTGCGTGCCACCATGCCAGGCTAATTTTCTTATATTTTTTAGTAGAGACGGGGTTTTACCACATTGGCCAGGCTGGTCTCAAACTCCTGACCTCAGGTGATCCACCCGCCTCAGCCTCCCAAAGTGCTGGGATTACAGGAGTAAGCCACCGTACCCAGCCCTAAGATAAATTTTTAAACACATTCTTCTTTTACCTATAGTAAGTAACCTTTTGTAAAAAGCTCTCTTGCTACTCTTCCCCCTAGTCTCAAAACACAAACAGTTCATTCACTTTATGATTTAACAAATATTTTCCTATTACAAGTGGCAAGGCAGGGGGAATCTACGCTTCCACATGTGTCAATAATGATTCTTCTAACTAACAGTGTTCTAATCTTCCCCGAAAGTGAATGGAACAATTAATGTATATAAAATAGTGGGAAAGTACACTGAAAGAGGCACTGAAATATGTTTGTATTTGCTCTTATCCTTAATAAAATGTTCTTAGAAACCCAAAGTGGTCTCAGTGAATATCAAAATCATAGTTTAAAAAAAAATGTGTATTAATTCCCTTCTCTGTTTCTCTGATGATAACTGTAGAAGAAAAACTAAGGATAAATTAAATCTCCCAGAACAGAAATGACTTTATCTTAATTTGGGCTCCCTGGGAGGCAGATCTTGAGACAGACCAAGAGTCAAATACAAGTCACAGAGAAAGTGAGAAAGTAAAAGAGAAGACAGACTAAACAGTCTGTGGTAACTACTATGAAAGTAGTTAAATGGAGTTTAATCCCAAGGTTATCTCTGGGAAACAATATAAAACCTACAGAGGTGAGGGAGCTACTGTATTTATATACCATCTCATCTCTCATCAGTCATTGTTTGAAGACATCTGGAGAGGGAGCAGGCAGCTGTTAATTCCCAAGTCACTTCTAGAGGGCCCTACAAATGCCAAGGCCTTCCAGGGTTCTGGAAAAAGCCTTCAGGCCCCAGGATCCAAATACTGGTCAGCCAGAGTTCAAGGAAATGGTAAGGTTCGTTCCAAGGATAAGGCAGGGAACTAACCAACAACTGTTACAACCCCTTCCACTGAAAGAACATAGGCAATCCTTCTGTCAGCTCCATATAAGTTCTTGTTTGTACTTGATAACATGCCACTACATTCCCCCCACAAACATACCCAAATGCTCTTTCATGCTATCAGACCTTGCTCTTTCTATGAGGTGACACACTTTCTCATTTACAAATGCCTAGGATAAACCTAGCATGTAGTAGGCAATTAGTGTGGGTGTGAGGGAGAGAAAGAGAAGAGTCAAATTAGATATTTTCTTCTATCTTGTCTCTATTTCTTAAAATTGTACTTAAGAAATTGTCTCTTTTTCTTTTTTCTTTGAGATGGAGTCTCACTCTGTTGCCGAGGTTGGAGTGCAGTGGCACAATCCCAGCTCACTGCAACCTCCGCCTCCTGGGCTCAAGTGGTCCACCTCACCCTCTTGAGGAATAGCTGGGACTACAGGCCTACACCACAGCATCCATCTGATTTTTATATTTTTTTGGAGGGACAGTGTTTTGCCATGTTGCCCAGGCTGGTCTTAAACTCTTGGGCTCAAGTGATCTGCCTAGCTCAGCCTTGCAAAGTGCTGGGATTACAAGCATGAGACACTGTCCAGTTCCATATTATACTTGATCCTTATAAAACCTCTGGTGGTAGTTATGATTGCCTTTCACACAAGAAGCAAGCAGCATTGGCTCAGAATTTAAGCCAATTGTTCCTATGGTGGTGAAGCTTGTTAATAGTGTAGCTGGGATTCCAACCAAGCCTATGTTATTTATCTCCTTTTTTCTTAAGTGATCTCCAGCATCTTTACTAACCTTCAAAGTCAACTGTTCCAGTTTATGTCCTGCACTCTACACTGGTAGTTATAAAAATATATGATTTCTTAAGTACCATTTTAAGAAATAGAGACAAGTGGCCAGGCACGGTGGCTCATGCCTATAATCCCAGCACTTTGGGAGGCTGAGGCATGCAGATCACCTGAGGTCAGGAGTTCAAGACCAGCCTGGCCAACATGGTGAAAACCTATCTCTACTAAAAATACAAAAATTAGCCAGGCGTGGTGCCGGGCACCTGTAATCCCAGCTACTCAAGAGGCTGAGGCAGAAGAATCGCTTGAACCCAGAAGGTGGGAGTTGCAG
Source organism: Pan troglodytes (assembly GCF_028858775.2). Lineage (NCBI taxonomy): Eukaryota > Metazoa > Chordata > Mammalia > Primates > Hominidae > Pan > Pan troglodytes. The sequence continues at coordinate 64,013,614 of NC_072414.2, forward strand.
TGAGCCGATATGGTGCCACTGTGCTCCAGCCTGAGTGACAGAGCGAGACACCATGAAAGAAAGAAAAGAAAGAAAAGGAAAAGAAAAGAAGAGAAGAGAGAGAGAGAGAAAGAAAGGAAAGAAAGAAAGAAAGAAAAAGAAAGAAAAGAAAGAAGGAAGGAAACAAAGAAAGAAAAGAAAAGAAAAGAGAAGAAAAGAGGATGTTGAGTGCTTTAATTTTTTTGAGACAGGGTTTCACTCTGTCCACCCACGCTGGAGTGCAGTGGTGCGATCTTGGCTCACTGCAACCTCTGCCTTCTGGGATCAAGTGATTCTCTCACCTCAGCCTCCTGAGTAGCTGGGACTACAGGCACGTATCACCACGCCCTGCTAATTTTTTTTTTTTTTTTTTTTTTTTTGGTAGAGACAGGGTTTCACTATGTTGGCCAGGCTGGTCTCGAACTCCTGACCTCAAGTGATCCACCTGCTTCCCAAAGTGCTGGGATTACAAGCGTGACCCACCGCACCTGGCCAGATGTGAAGTGCTTTTTAAACAGAAAAATATATGCAGAGAAAGTTGTGGAGTATGCAGAGACCTTATACTAGACCGGCAGAGGGTAAGGAATAAAGCCAGAAAGACATGTTTAAGGGTGTGACCACAAACTTACAAACTGACAGATGGGTTTTGGCAGTAGGAATCTTTATACTGCAAAAATACTTAAAACAGAGTAGATGAAAACATTATGGTTTCAGGGTATCTTGCCCAAGTTGCATCATGATCTCTGAAAGCACTATAGGAGGTCTACCTCGTAGGAAACGAGCTTCCACAGATTTATAGATGTTTGGATTCCTGTAAAGGTAGTAGTGACCAAAGTTGGAGCTTTGTCTCCACAGAATAATACAGGTCAAATCCCTTTGCAGCATGGTGGAACCAACAGTGTCCTGAGACTATCACTTATGGCAATGACCATTAAAACCCTACCTAATAGTTGGACCCTAAAATTCAAGGCTCAGATAAATAAAAGAATTTGGTGAGGCTGACCGACCCTTTACATTGAAGTTACTCAGATCAGGTTTTTTTTTTTTTGAGACGGAGTCTCGCTCTGTCGCCCAGGATGGAGTGCAGTGGCGTGATCTCGGCTCGCTGCAAACTCCGCCTCCCGGGTTCAGGCCATTCTCCTGCCTCAGCCCCCTGAGTAGCTGGGACTACAGGCGCCCGCCACCACATCCAGCTAATTTTTTGTATTTTTTAGTAGAGACGGGGTTTCACCGTGTTAGCCAGGATGGTCTCAATCTCCTGACCTCGTGATCCGCCCACCTCAGCCTCCCAAAGTGCTGGGATTACAGGTGTGAGCCACCGCGCCCAGCCTCAGATCAGCTTTAAGGTACAATGGCAGACATCAGCCAACATATTACCAGTATTTAATTCATTCTCCATATCTTATAACTGAGGAAACAAAGGCTGAGATGTTAATAATAATAAAAATAGAAAGATATTTAATAGATTATTACCACTTGAAGAGGAGAAATTAACACTTATTAAATATTCTTCTACATGTCAGTCACCATGAGTTACTAAAACCTCAGAACACAAGGAGATACTTATATATACATTTACGGAAGAGAAAATAAATTCACAGGTTAAATAACTTTCCAAAGCTTAAAAAAAAAAATCTTATAAATAACAGGGCTGGCCAATCCAAAATCTATGTAGTTCCAAATCCTCTGCTCTCTCCCATGCAACACTGCTGTTTGTGCTTATTTAATAGGATAACCCTTAAATGGAACTAAATCACCACACAAGGGCAACAACAGGTACCTTGTAAAAAGCAATTTTCTAACTATAGGTCTCCTTGGGACCATTTATACAATTCCACGAAATACATAAGTAATGTAGTACAACAGAAGAGTCCTCAAACAATCCTCTCTACCTATGATGCTAGTCACATCAGTTCTAATAACTCACAGGGAAACAAAGTTTAGTTTGTCCCCAAATATATTATGAGGAAGAGCTAACAGGAAAGAATAAAAGATCCTCAGACTGCTTGCTTTTATTAATTAACATAAGAAAAACAATCAGAAATTAAATTTCAAACTATAATAGATTTCAAGACACAATAAACGGATAATGGTGATGAAAGTATGATTAAGGGAAGAGGAGATTATGGCTACAAAGTTCTTCTAAAGGGAAAGATGGGTAATGATGACTTCAATGGTGGCAACAACATTCACTATGCACTTACTAAGGATTATATACTCTATCAAGTTCTTTACATGCACAACTTTAAGACTCACAAAACTTAAAGACCATTATTAACCCCTAAAATAAATGAAACTGGAAAATAAGCCAGCCAATATTTATGTTAGGTCATTCTGCTTCAGAGCCCAAATCCTTTTTTTTTTTTTTTTTTTTTTGAAATAGAGTCTTGCTGTGTCACCCACGCTGGAGTGTAATGGTGTGATCTTGTCTCGCTGTAGCCTCAACCTCCTGGGCTCAAGCAATCTGCCTGCCTCAGCCTCCTGAGTAGCTGGAACTACAGGCATGTATCACTATACCTGGCTTAAATTTTTGTAGAGATAGGGTATTGCCTTGTTGCTCAAGCTAGTCTCAAACTCCCAGTCTCAAGCAATTCTCCCACCTCAGCTTCCAGAAGTGTTGAATTACAGGCGTGAGCCACTACTCTCGGCCCCCAAATTCTTAAGTATTACTTAGACTATCTCTGAAAAGTAGCAGATCAGTTCACAACTTCACTGTAAGCTCAGAACAGATGATCAAGTCTTCTATTTGCAGTATGTGTTTGCAGTCCCCTACCTGCTTTCCAAGGAGGCATGGTCACTTGGTGTAGTACGTGAAAAAGGAAAAGGGGAAGCTTCTTAAGAATGGCAAAACAACTTAAATTTTTTGTTAAAATGTATCAGAATCTATAAATTTATATGTCAAGTGTTTTTTTCCCCAAAATGTTAAATCTAAACTCCAAAATTACTTGGTTATGTAATAGTAATACAATTAAAATTTCTCTAAAAAAAATTATTATTCATGTATACTGATCATTCTCACCTGTGAAATAAGCTAGTTATGCAATTAGTAAAGTTTATAAACATGCTGTGAGAATCAAAGTTGTGGTTCTTTAAAGCAAGGACTAAGAAATGTTTTCAGAAAGAATATTTAATAAATTCATTAATTAATAGACATAGGAAGATTAGTATGTGTTTTCAGCCTTTTTACAAGTAACTTAATTGAAAACTTAAGAAAAAAATTTTTGTGTTCTTTATGGTTACAAACTTGTCATAAAATATAACAAATAAAGCTAAATTTAGCGGGGCATGGTGGCTCATGCCTATAATCCCAGCACTTTGACAGGCCAAGGCAAGAGAATCACTTGAGGTCAGAGGTTCAAGACCAGCCTGGACAACATAGTGAGACTCTGTCTTTAATTTAAAAATATACTTATTAAAATATAGTAATATAATTTTTAAAAAATTAAAGCAAAATGTACCTATTCACTTTATATTACATCATACATCCCCTTAAATCACTCAATTTACAACATAAAATAGGCTGGGCATAGTGGCTCATATCTGTAATCCCAGCACTTTGGGAGGCCAAGGTGGGCAGATCACTTGAGGCCATGAGTTCAAGACCAGCCTGGCCAATATGGCAAAACCCCATCTCTACTAAAAATAGAAAAATCAACCGGGCATGGTGGCGCACGCCTGTAATCCCAGCTACTTGGGAGGCTGAGGCATGAGAATCACTAGAACCCAGGAGATGGAGGTTGCAGGGAGCCAAGATCATGTCACTGTACTCCAGTAAAAGAGCGAGACTCTGTCACAAAAAATAAATATTAAAAAAAAACCCTTATTTATAGGAATTTCAATACTTATTTTTGGACAATTTTATTAAGGCTACAGACTGGCTACTGGGAAAAAAAATCAAAGAAAAATATACATGCATTCATTATGTGTAAAGACTGTTGATATATAAAACAAAGAATGCAATTTTTTGAAATAAATAATAATTAGTACTCATAGTATGTAGGTAATGAAACTACTAAAAAATAATTTTAAAAAATAAAAGGGAAAAAAACTATAGTTCATACAAATCCACAGCAATGCTGAAGAATCAGGAATATAATTAATTTAATGTTTGTCGAAATAAATATTGAATGTGGACTAAGTCTTAATGACCAGAAAATAGCCAAAAAAAAAGTAAATTAACTGGTTTTAAATCAACAAACTATACAGATATAAATCAATCATTCAAAACAAATGAAACATTGGTTTATCTTCCTTCCTAGGATTCTTTGTATTTCAGCTGATTTGCATTCTAAATCTTCAGATGGATGCAAATGCGCAATGTGAGGACCCTTTGACAGAAACACAGAATATTTAGGTACTTGTACTGACCGGCTCAGAGTCATAGCAATAATCATCCCAGCTCTGTCTGAGGGGTTTCTTTGTTATCTGAAAGTAAGGCAGATTAGTTAGGTAGAAGTAATGGTTATTATACTTTTCTAATGATCTCTTAGATGTGGTGTGCAAGTAGTACTGCTGCTCTCCATTGAAAAGTTATTTTGCATAGCAGCAAAAAACAAGAAATAATGAAGTAAATATTCACATGCTGGGAGACTGTATACTATACTACGGAACGCATATATACCATGGGCTCCAGTGACTGTTATTTATATAAACTGAGTCCCATATCCTATGAATATTGACCTTATGACAGGAAGATATTATGGTCATTAATTACAAAAAGATCTGAAAGAACAGCAAAATTCCAGACTTCTCTAATACTAACAACTATCAGCTCATTTATGAGAGAAAATTACTTTATAAAAAAGAAAATCTTTAATCACCCAAATATAATGCAAATAGTTTAAACTGGGGAGGAAAAAACTCAGAAGCTGAATTAGCAAATATTTTTGAAAAGCTACTTAATTCTATGTGTAAAAATTAATAATATTATATCAGAAATGGATACTTTAAATAACTTGGAATTCTCAATATATTAATACAGAGTCATTAGTTTATATTAATATAGGTAGTTTCAAAATTAAGAAATAACAGTTAATACAACACAGTGTATTAACTTGGAGAAAGCCAAAGGTATAACTTTCTTTTTTTCTTTTTTTTGAGACGGAGTCTCGCTCTGTCGCCCAGGCTGGAGTGCGGTGGCACAATCTTGGCTCACTGCAACCTCTGCCTCCCGGGTTGAAGTGATTCTCGTGCCTCGGCCTCCCAAGCAGCTGAGATTACAGGCATGCCTCACCATACCTAGCTAATTTTTTTGTGTTTTTAGCAGAGACAAGGTTTCACAATGTTGGCCAGGCTGGTCTCGAACTCCTGACCTCAGGTGATTCAACTGCCTCAGCTTACCAAAGTACTGGGATTACAGGTGTGAGCCACTGCACTCAGCCAAAGATGTAACTTTCATAACCCTAAATATATACTGCTATCTGAACCATCATCAAAGTGTCAATTTGTTTACAAAAGCTTTGTAAGGATTTTTTTAATGGTCATAAAGGGATTTATTTCCGTAGACATTACATCTTGCCTCCAACAATGGAAAAATAAGGGGAGACAATCTATTATTTAAATGATCTATTGTTTGTTTTACTAATTCCATTAGTGCTGGTTGTAAAATTTCTGTTATTATGAGAAATAATAAAATTAGTAAAGTCAATGCAATGAAAAGTAAGAATTACTCCTCAATGTGGAAGTTTAGGGATGAATTTTGAGTTTTGAGGAAAGATCCAAATTCTCTAAGTCATTTGCCTTTGATGACCTTCATACTGAATATTTAAGACTGTTCATTAAATTATAAAAATAATCACACTCTAAGTCAGTGTCATAGTATCATGCAAAGACGTATGTGTATGAGACTTCAAAACATGCAAATTAGGTTTCAAGTAACCCCTTGCAAAGGACAAGAATTAATCATTAGTAACATTTAATATCCTGGGGGTTGTAAAAGGTAAATCACTTTAGTAAAAGTAAAGCATTTTTTTAATAGAGTAGAAATATCAATAAACAGTTTATTATTATTTTCCCAAAGAATCTCACAGAAAACAAAAAGCACATATATTATCTGAGCTTTTAACATTTATATGAGCATGGTAATCATCCTCAAATCTGAGAACTGCATCACCTAAATTTGTAGAGTACATATATGAAAATGCTAGCTAATCCATTCCTAGGTTTGAGAAAGTACTAGAAAAAAGACATTTTTCAAGCATTAAATTTAATACTGCCCTATACTTCAAAATGCTTTTTATGAACTCTCACCTGATTGAGATAATGATATTCCTCTGGTTGCTTAAGATGGAATGCTGATCTCTCATCTTCACTTGCTCCTGCCAGGAGGTAATAGAATACATGATAGTTCCTGTGGGAAACAAAGAAGTACAGTTTTATAATGTGTGACTTATGGTTATCATTTAACAGGGGGAGGGGGGAAGCAAACAGTAATTAGTAAAATGTATCAGCTTTGCTTCATTTTTTAATATAAATGTGATAAATTCAGCATTTAAGTACTCCTAAAAATTGAATGATGTTTTGGATGTGGAATACAAAAGAGAGGGATGAAGGCAGCAAAGTTAACAAAGTTAGGACCTCTGAAAATTCTCTTCTCCATAAAACCAATGAGAAATCTGGCAAATCTGTCATAATTAACCTTTTGAGAACTGTGGAAACTAATCGAAAGCCTGCAACAACCCAGAGAGTGTTTACTCAATAAAAAGAGCTAAATCTCAATAAAAATGGCTTTGTAGTGTTTTAAACTTGCCCTATTCCATCCCCTTGAAAACCAACAGCCTGCAAACTTGGAGATCAGAAGCCTGACAGCTACCAGAAAGGTCAGAACAGGGTTTGAGCTTGTTCAAAGCCTCATTCCCTAAGAAATATCATTATTTGAACTGTCTGGTGGTTCTCTGTGAACAGCCATATTCAAGGCTGACTCTACAAGATTCAATTCGGACTTCATATCATGCAAAGATCTTTTCCCCAGAGGCATCCATAGAAACTGAGGCAATCGCTGAACAGCCTACTTCCTAAAGCAGTGGATCAAAGTTGGGGCAAACAATAGGCTAACCAAGAAACTTAAAAGGAAAAGCTGGCTTTGAAAACCTCCAATAAATTTCCTGGGAATCTAGAAGGTCATATGCATGCACAACGCTGTGGACATGCCCAGGGTTGTGTGTGCTCTCAGAAAAAAAACAGATGAAATATAAACTCTCACCTCTGGTTAACTTTGAAACCCTGCACAAGCAGAAAATAAAGGCTAAGGTAGATTTGTGAAATATCTAGCTGAGTGTTGAAGGCATGGAACAATATACATAGAGAGCCCTGTGGCAAAGAGTGAGAGACTTACTTATTGTTTCCAAGCATTTAAATAAATCTCTGTCCAGTTATTACCTGACATCTAAGTTAAATAAGCAGATACTTCAATAGCCACACTCAAAAAAGAATATCAACTTTATAAAATTAGTTCAGAAAAGTCACAAAACAATCAGACAGTAGGAATAAAAGCAACAATCAAACCCTGGGAAGGAGAGGACTCATTTCTAGAGTTGCCACATTATATTATTTTAAAAATCAAATTTTTTGGCCAGGCGTGGTGGCTCACGCCTGTAATCCCAGCACTTTGGGAGGCTGAGGCGGGCGGATCACGAGGTCAAGAGATCGAGATCATCCTGGTCAACATTGTGAAACCCCGTCTCTACTAAAAATACAAAAATTAGCTGGGCATCGTGACGTGCGCCTGTAGTCCCAGCTACTCTGGGAGGCTGAGGCAGGAGAATCGCTTGAACCCAGGAGGCAGAGGTTGCAGTGAGCCGAGATCACGCTACTGCACTCCAGCCTGGTGACAGGGCGAGACTCTGTCTCAAAAAAAAAAAAAAAAAAAAAAAAAAATCCAATTTTGTTGTGTTTTGTTTCATTTTTGTTTTGAGACAGGATAGCTGTCGCCCAGGTTGGAGTGCAGTGGCATGCTCATGATTCACTGCAGCCTTGACCTCCTAGGCCCAAGTGATTCTCCCACTTCAGCCTCCCTAGTAGCTGGGACCACAGGTGTGCACCACCAAACCTGGCTAATTTTTGTATTTTTTGTAGAGACAGAGTCTCCCCGTGTTGCCCAGGCTGGTCTTGAACTCGTGGGGGCTCAGGTGATCTACCCATCTTGGCCTCCCAAAGTGCTGGGATTACAGGCGTGAGTCACCACACCCAGCCAAAAAAAATCCAGTTTTCAACAACAACAACAAAAAATTATAAGGCATGCAAAGAAAGAAGACAGTATAGCTGATACAAAGTAGAAAAAGTATTAATTAATAACTGTCCCTGAAAAAACCCAGACATTAGACTTACAAGATTTTAATCAGCTATTTTAAACGTGTTCAATGAACTAAAGAAAGTCACATTTAATGAACTAAAGAAAACTATGAGAACACTATCTCACCAAATAGAGACTAATATACAGGACTTTAAAGAAATTAATCCAAAAAGAATTCTGGAGTTGAAAAATATAACTGCAATGAAAAAGTATCTAGAGGAGCTCAACAGCAAATATGAGTAGGTAGAAGAAAGAACCAGTGAACTTGAAGAAAAAATCAACAAACATGAAGACAGGTCAATTGACTCTCGTCTAAGGAACAGAAGAAAAAAAAAATGGAGACCACAAGGTCTCAGAGACCTGTGGGACACCATTAAAAAGACTCCTATGGCAGGCACGGTGGCTCACACCTATAATGCCAGCACTTTGGGAGGTGGAGGTGGGTGGATCACCTGAGGTCAGGAGTTCAAGGCAGCTCACGCTTATAATCCCAGTACTTTGGGAGGCAGAGGTGGGTGGATCACCTGAGGTCAGGAGTTCGAGGCCAGCCTGGCCAACATGGTGAAACCCCGTCTCTACTAAAATTACAAAAAAAATAGCTGGGCATGGTGGCAGGCACCTGTAATCCTAGCTACTCAGGAGGCTGAGGCAGGAGAATCACTTGAACCCGGGAGGCGAAGGTTGCAGTAAGCTGAGATCGCACCATTGCACTCCAGCCTGGGCGACAAGAATGAAACTCTGTCTCAAAAAAAAAAAAGAAAGAAAAGAAAAAAAGGCTCCTATACATACTGGGGGTTCTAAAAGGAGAAAAAAGAAAGGGACATAAAGAATACTTGAAAAAACAATTGCCAAAATCTCTCTCCAAATTTGATGGAAAACATTAATCTACACATCCAAGAAATTCAATGAACTCTAGAGGGTATAAACTCAAATCCACATTTTGACAAACCAAAATTCTTGAAAGGCAAAGACAAATAATTTTGAAAGCACCAAGAGAGAAATTCCTTATCAAGGAATCCTAACATAAGATTAACAGCTGATTTCTCATCACGAACCATGGCAGACAGATAACGTATTCAAAACATTGAAAGGAAAAAAAAATTGTCAATCAAGAAGTATATATCCAGGAAAAATAAAGGAGAAATTAGAATACTGCCAGATAAACAAAGTTGGACTTCACAGCTACAGATGGGCCTTACAAGAAATACTAAAGGGAGTTCATTTTTCTGACTGAAATAAAAGGATACTAGACAAGATTCGATTAAACACGAAGAAATAAAGAACACTGGTAAAAGTAACTACATAGGTAAATATAAAAGATAGTATAAATTAATTAACTCATTGATTGATTGATTGACAGGATCTCACTCTGTTGCCCAGCCTGGAGTGCAGTGGCATGATCTCGACTCACTGCAACCTCTATCTCGTTTCAAGTGATCCTCTCACCTCAGCCTCCTAAGTAGCTGGGACTACAGGCGTGCACCACCACACCTGGCTAATTTTTGTAGAGATAAGGTTTTGCCATGTTGTCTAGGCTGGTCTCGAACTCCTGGCCTCAAGTGATCTGCCCACCTTGGCTTCCCCAAAGTGCTGGGATTACAGGCAGGAGCCACTGCACCTGGCCTATTTTTTATGCATAACACTTTTTTCCTATTAAACTTGAAAAATTACATAAAGCAGTAATTATAAAGGTGTTGATGGATGTACCACCATAAAGAAGTAATTTGCATAACAATTACAGGACAAAGGGGCAAGAAAGGAATAGAACTACATACAAGCAAAGTTTGTTGTATACTATCAAAATTAAGTTGTCATTATTCCAAACTACATTGTTATAAGATTTTAACTACAATGCCCAAGGTAAGCAATAAGAATATAAAAAATAATAAAAAGAAATGCCAATGAAATTAAAATGGTACACTAGAAAACATTTATTTAATGCAAAAGAAGGCAGGAATAGAAGAACAGAAGAACAAAAAAAATCGTAACACATATGGAGAACAAACAGCAAAATGGTATTAATAATCCTACCTTATAATTACCTTATAATTACATTAAGTATAAGTAGATTAAATGCTCTAATCTAAAGGTAGATAAATGGCAGAATGGATAAAAGGAAAATGTATGGTCCAACTGCATACTGTTTACAAGAGACAAGCTTTAGACTCAAAGACACAAATAGGTTAAAAATAAAAGGATGGAAAAAAAAGATACCATGCAAGCAATATCCAAAAGCAAGCTAGAGAATACCAGATAAAACAATAATTACTAATTATTACTAATATCAGGTAAAATAAAGACCAAACTTGTTCCCAGGGACAAAGAAGGCCATCTTATAATGACAAAAGGGCCAATCCATCAAGAAGACATAACAATTTAAAATATATATATATGTGTGTCTAAGAACAGAGCCCAAAAAAACATTGAGCAAAAAGGACTTTTTTTTTTGAGATGGAGTTTCGCACCGTCACCCAGACTGGAGTGCAGTGGCGAGACCTCGGCTCACTGCAACCTCCACCTTCCAGGTTCAGGCGATTCTCCTGACTCAGCCTCCCAAGTAGCTGGAAATACAGGCGCATGCAACCACACCTGGATAGTTTCTATACTTTTAGTTTCACCATGTTAGCCAGGCTGGTCTAAAACTCCTCATCTCAAATGATCTGCCTGCCTTGGTCTCCCAAAGTGCTGGGATTACAGGAGTGAGCCAGTGCACCCGGCCACAAAAAGAACTTGACAGAACTAAGAGAAGAAGCACACAATTCAACAATAATACTGAGAGACTGCAATACTCCACTTTCAATAATGAAGAAAGCAACTGGACAGAAGATGAACAAGAAAAAGAGGACTTCAAAATTACTAAATACCAATTAGACCTAACACGTTTACAGAACACTCCAGTCAACATAAGGAGGATATATTCATATATTTTTTCAAGTCCACATGGAGTATCCTCCAGGGTAGACCATGTGTAGTCTACTACAAAACAAGTCTCAATAATTTAAGGAGACTGAAATTATACAACTACTCCAAACACTTTGCAGTGAAGTAGGAAATCACATTTCCACGGCCAGGCACGGTGGCTCACGCCTGTAACATTTTGGGAGGCTGAGGCGGGCAGATCACAAGGTCAGGAGATCGAGACCATCCTGGATAACATGGTGAAACCCCGTCCCTACTAAAAATACAAAAAAATTAGCCAGGTGTGATGGCAGGCGCCTGTAGTCCCAGCTACTTGGGAGGCTGAGGCAGGAGAATGGCGTGAACCCAGGAGGCAGAGCTTGCAGTGAGCCGAAATCTCACCAATGCACTCCAGCCCGTGCCTCAGAGCAAGACTCCATCTCAAAAAAAAAAAAAAAAGAAAGAAAAATCACATTTCCAAAATACAAATACATGGAAATTTGACAACACATTTCTAAATAACCAGTGGGTTAAAGAAGTCACAAGCAAAATTATAAAATACTCCAAGATGCACAAAAACAAAACACTACACCAATACATGGAAAACAGCTGAAGCAGTGCTTAGAGGGGCTTTATACCTGTAAACCCATATAAAAAAGATCTCAAATCTATAACCTAACCATCCACCTTAAGAAACTAGAAAAAAAAGCAAACTAAACCCAAAGCAAGCAGAAGGAAGGAAATAATAAGCATCAGAGCAGAAATAAATGAAATAGGAAATAGGAAAAAAAATAGAGAACATCAATGAAACTAAAGATTGGTTCTTTGAAAAGATCTTCAAAATTAAACTTCTATCTAAACTGATGAGACAGACACAGAAAGAAGCAGAGAGAGAATCAAATTCAGGAATGAATGAAAGCAGAACATTACTACCAATGTTACATAAACAAAAAAGATTGTAAGGGATACTATAAAACAAGTTTTGGCAACAAATTAGATAACCTAGATGAAGTGGACAAATTCCTAGAAAGATAAAAACTACCAAATCTGACCACAGATGAAACAAAAAGTCTGAACAGATCTATAATAACTAAAGTGTTTCAATTAATAATCAAAATTTCACACAAATAAAAGTCAGAACCAGATGGCTTTGCTGGTGAATTCTACCAAATGTTTAAAGAATTAACCCAATCCTTCACAAACTCTTCTAGAGAACTGGTTTGTAAAAACTGGATTTCACCTCTCATTCATTCATTCTCCAAAACCAAGGAAATAAGAGTTTTATCCCCTTATTTCATTATCATTAAAATGTGTTAGAAAAAGTTACTAATAGTTTTCTATCTGTAAAATGGGAATAAATAACCAAGAAGCAGAAAAGTTAAGTGAGATGCCCAAGGCATACCCAATATTTGAATGTAAGTCAAACCCTCTCTTAACCAAATCTCACTGTAGCATGAAACAAATCATTAATTTACTTCTTTATCTTATTTCTCCATCTGAAGGATACCACATATATCATCTCTAAAGACCTGTATACCTCAAGTAATACAATGGAATTAAGAGCTTTATTGAAAATTTTTTTTCTCAAGTTAGAAAAAGAACACTAAGGAAATGGGAGCAAAGTCCCAAGGCACATTGCTCACCAAGAGGAATGAGGAACAACTGAGAAACTGCTTACTTGTTCTGACAGTTTGCAATAGTTCTATATACCAAATAAAGATCTCCTAGCAGCCTCTGAAAAACTGCAAAGTTCTGCCCATGACAGAAATAGCAATTATGCAAAAAGCTATGCATGACGTAAACTGAATTAAGGGTCATAATACACAAAGACCTTAAAAGTCAGTCTGCATGATACAAATGTTAACTTCATCTAATTACACAAATAAAAATACGTACCGTTCATTATGCTCCTGATAAACGAGTCTAGACTTCTCCAGTAGATATTTTTCAACATAGGCACTACAAGAAAAATTAAATTGGTTGATATAAATAATAAAGTTTAATATAAGGCAGAAAAATATTTGGAGACAGTGTAAAAGTATAAAGAATACTACCCAGATCATTTCAAAATATGCACCATTGGCCGGGCGAGGTGGCTCACACTTGTAATCTCAGCACTTCAGGAGGTCGAGATGAGAGGATCACCTGAGGCCAGGAGTTCAAGACCAGCCTGGCTGATATGGTGAAACCCCATCTCTAATAAAATACAAAAATTAGCCAGGCATGGTGGCAGGCACCTGTAATCCCAGTTACTCGGGAGGCTGAGGCAGAAGAATTGTTTGAGCCTGGGAGGCAGAAGTTGCAGTGAACCAAGATCAGGCCACTGCACTCCAGCCTGGGTGACAGAGTGAGAATCTGTCTCAAAAAAATAAATAAATAAATAAATATATATATATATATATGTATATATATGTACATACTATTATAATTGTGGTATGGGTAATGTTAGTGTTATCCATGTTAAATTCATATGGTCACGAGTCTTTTTTCTTTCACTAAAGCAAAATAAAATAAGAAGTTTAAACCAGGCCGGGCGCAGTGGCTCACGCCTGTAATCCCAGCACTTTGGGAGGCCGAGGAGGGTGGATCACCTGAGGTCGGGAGTTCGAGACCAGCCTGACCAACATGGAGAAACCCCATCACTACTAAAAATACAAAATCAGCCAGGCATGGTGGTGCACGCCTGTAATCCCAGCTACTCGGAAGGCTAAGGCAGAAGAATCACTTGAACCCGGGAGGCAGAGGCTGCAGTGAGCTGAGATCATGCCACTGCACTCCAGCCTGGGCAACAAGAGCAAAACTTCGTCTCAAAAAAAAAAAAGAAGTTTAAAACACAGTACACAAGATTCCCGAAGAAAGACTCTACATTATTTCTAGGCTACTATACCACTACACATTCTTCCAGACATACTTTGGACAGATTACCACATAAGGCTTAAAGATATACATAGTTTCTTTTTATATATTTACGCTATTGTCACAGCCTAAAATCAATTTATTATATAATGATTTACTCTATAGTTATTTATTGGGCACTATATCAAGCACAAGGAATATGGAAATAAGTGATCTACTACCTGTTCTCAAATGACTTACAAATTAGTAGAGAAAGGAGGTAATCTAGCAGCTATCATACTGAGTTGATAGGGCTTACTGTAGAGCAATGACCAGGATATTATGCGTACACAAAAAGAGACACCTGAGATTCAATCCAAGAAGGAAAAAGGATGTAAAGAAGAATTCCCATGGATAGTGAGTACACAGCACAGAGTAAACTTTCATTACATATATCTGGTGAAAGAGTGTCTGGGTAAATGCATTCAAAATCTGAAGGATTAACCAGAAGGAAAGGAGAACTGCCTTTATGTAAAGTTATAAAGGAAGGAGGGTACACATACCAACTTCAGGAAAAACAATTAGTTACGTATCACTTAACTACAGAGGTACATTCTGAGAAATGCATCATTAGACAATTTTGTTGTTTGTCAGCATCACAGAGTGCACTTATACAAACCTGATAGTATAGCCTACTACACACTTAGGCCTTATCTTATAGCCTATTGCTCCTAGGTTACATAGCTATACAGCATGTTACTGCACTGAATACTATAGGCAACTGTAACACAATGGTAAGTATTTGTGTATTTAAACATAGAAAAAGTACAGTAAAAATAGGGTATTAAAATCTCATAGGACTACCATAGTATATGAGGTCCATCATCTACTGAAACATCACTGTGTGGTGTATGACCCAAGTTACGTATGACTAGAGAATGAGATAGGCGGACAGACTACGATCAAGAGCTACTATACTATATGCCAGAAGAATGAACTTTATCCTGAAAGTAATGAGGAATTAAACATCAATTGTATGTCTGATATTTTTTTCTCTTTATCCAGACTGTGCCCTCCAAGTCTTTAAAACTTCTTACCCAAATGGGTGCAATCAGCTAAGATCTCACTGGAAAGGGGTTCTAGAATCTGAAATGTAAAAGCTTTAGATTACTGAATCCAAATTATTAGGACAAACCTCTTAGAGGCCAGAATCTGACTCTTAAGCTGTATTTCTCCCAGTTGCCTCCCACCACATGCTATATACTTCAGTCACTCACAAACACACAATCCCTCAAAGATTCCATTCACTCCTGACTGCACTGCTCACTTTCTTCCTCCCACTTCCAATTCCCTAGTCTATTCCCAGTCTCTGTCCAGTAAATTGCATTCCTTCATTAAAATAAAGCTCAAATGTGGGTTCTTTGAAAATCCATTGCCACTACCACCACCAATAATTAAAATTTATTTCTTTTTCTGAATTACCATTGCCATTTCCAGTCTAAATTACCAAAACAGGCTCTTACCTGTCTAAAATGGGAGAAAGGAACATGAATATGTTAAATCCTCACAACCACCTTGCGTGGCAAATATTACTGCCCCTATTTTACAAGTATAGAAACTGATGCTGAAAGATATTACGATCACACAGCTAGTAAAAAGCATAACTTTTAACTCAGGTTTGTTTTAACTACAAAGGCTCTCTTTTTCAACAATAGTAGCCCCCTTCCACTTTATTCATGGGGGATACATTCCAAGATGCCAACCACAAATAATACCAAACCCACATATATATCCCATTCTACATAATACATATCTATATAATATATATATATATATATATATATGGTTTTTTTTCCTTGAACTTTGTTTTTTTGGAGGAGTCTTGCTCTGTCTCCTAGACGATCACAGCTCACTGCAAACTCCGCCTCCTGGGTTCAAGTGATTCTTCCACCTCAGCCTCCTGAACAGCTGGGTCCACAGGCACGTGCCACCACACCTGGCTAATTTTTGTATTTTTAGTAGAGATGGGCTTTTACCATGTTGGCCAGGTGAGTCTCCAACTCCTGACCTCAAATGATTTGCGTGCCTCAGCCTCTCAAAGTGGTGAAATTATAGGGGTGCCTGGCCTGCATCTTTTTTTCCTATACATACATACCTATGACAAAGTTTAATTTATAAATTAGGCACAGAAGACAGGGGGCCCCAACCCCCAGGGCATGGACTCGTAGCGGTCCATGGCCTGTTAGGAACCGGGCTACGCAGCAGGAGGTGAGCGGCCAGCAACTGAGCAAAGCTGAGCTCCACCTCCTGTCAGATCAGCGGCGGCATTAGATTCTCATAGGAATGTAAACCCTATTGTGAATCACACATGAGAGTGATCTAGGCTGCACACTCCTTATGAGAATTTAATGATATATGTAACAAGCTTGAATCATTCCAAAACCATTCCTCCATCACCCAGTCTGTGGAAAAATTGTCTTCGACGAAACCAGTCCCTGGCACCAAAAAGGTTGGGGACCACTGCAGTAAGAGATTAACAATAACTAATAATAAAATAGAACAACTAGGCTGGGCACAGTGGCTCATGCCTGAAATCCAAGATTAGCCTGGCCAACACAGTGAAACAGCATCTCTACCAAAAAATACAAAAATTAGCCGGGTATGGTGGTACACGCCTGTAGTCCCAGCTACTCTAGAGGCTGAGGCAGGAGAATCACTTGAACCCGGGAGGAAGAGGCTGTAGTGAGCTGAGATTGCACCACTGCATTCCAGCCTGGGCAACTGAGTGAGACCCTTCTCAAAAAAAATAAATAATAAATAATAAAACAATTATAACAATACACTGTAATAAAATGTATGTGCATGTGGTCTCTGAAAACATCTTACTGTACTATACTCAACTATCTTTGGGTAACTGAAGCTGCATAAACTGAAATCACAGATAAGGGTGGTGGTAGGGGGAGTTTAAAGGAATATATGGGAATTTGCTGTACTTTTCCACTTATTTTTGCTGTGAAGCTACCACTGCTCTAAAAAATAAAGTCTATTTAAAAAAAAAAAAACTATGAAGAATATTGCTCACACAACCAGAGGACTCTGAACATAGACTATATAATAAGAAACAATACTGTAACAAAATTAAATTTCTCAAATATAATAATATGGTTATATAGAAAAATGTAGATTAGAAAATACCAGCTTACTTGAAAACAATTTTTTATTTTTTTATTTTTTTTGAGAGACAGAGCCTCGCTCTGTCTCCCAGACTGGAGTAAAGTGGCACAATCTCAGCTCACTGCAACCTCCACCTCCCAGGTTCAAGAGATTCTCCTGTCTCCGTTTCCTAAGTAGCTGGGACTAGAGGTTTGCGCCACCGTGCCCGGCTGATTTTTGTTATTTTTTAGTGGAGATGGGGTTTCACTATATGTTGGTCAGGCTGGTCTCCAACTCCTGACCTCAGGTGATCCACCCACCTCAGCCTCCCAAAGTGCTAGGATTACAGGTGTGAGCCACCGTGCCTGGCCTTGAAAACAATTTTTTAAAAGAACAAATGTATGCATAATATATAGAAAGCAAATGCAACACATTGACAACAATCAAATCTAGGTTAAGAGTATGTGTGACTGTTACATTGGTGTTAAAATTTTTCTGAGGTTTTAACTTTTCCAAAACTAAAAAAAGTTGACAGGGAAGAATTTTAATGCTGACACCAATGTCTGGGAATGAACAATACATAGTTTATAAAAGGGTAAAGACAAAAATTAAAACATGCTCTAAAGCCTACGCCTGCTAAGTAGCAGTACTTACCCAAGTACAGTGCCTGTTTCCTGGTAATTTACTTGAATAAACTTCCCAAAACGACTTGAATTGTTATTATGAGCTGTCTTTGCATTTCCAAAGGCCTGTCAAAATAAATAATTCTCATTAGTTTCACTAAAAAAAATATATTTTTTTTTGGAGGGGGGATTAGGTCAGCTGCTTAGGTCAGCTCAGAGACAAAATGTTAAAGAGACAGTAAAAAGACAATTTGCTTGTATGTCCAGACTCATTCACAGCTCAGGCAAAATTTAAAAAAAAAAAGCAATTAACAACTGAAAGAAGATCAAGTAGATTTTATTTTCTGCTATTCAGTAAAATAAACCATAATTTTATTTTATGTTATTTATTTATTTATTTATTTTGGAGACAGAGTCTCGCTGTCGCCTAGGCTGGAGTGCAGTGGTGTGATCTCAGCTCACTGCAACCTCTGCCTTCTGGGTTCAAGCAATTCTCCTGCCTCAGCCTCCCGAGTAGCTGGGACCACAGGCCCACGCCGCCAAGCCTGGCTATTTTTTTTGTATTTTAGTAAAGATGGGGTTTCAATGTGTTGCCCTGGCTGGTCTGGAATCCCTGAGCTCAGGCAATCTGCCTGCCTCGGCCTCCCAAAGTGCTAGGATTACAGGTGTGAGCCACTGCACCCAGCCAAAATAAATCATAATTTTAAAAATGTAATGTTCTTTAAAGTTTGGATTTCTCTTTCACATTCCAGAGCCCCCCTACAAAAAAAGTCTTAATATATTTATACTTTTACTTTTTAAAAAATTTGCTAAACTGAAGTAACAAGGAGTTAGGAAAATAATAATTACATCAAAATAATTACAATTTTAGAATAGAATGAAATGAAATTCCAGTACATAATATACTATACTTTATTATGCCTATTTAAAACAAAGCTACAGTACTCATTACAAAAGAATAAGAACTATAAACTTCCTAAATCGTCACCCAAAGTATGTACCTTACAATGGAATACTGCCCAGGAATAAAAGTAAACTAATGATATCAACAAACACTATGCTAAGCACAAGAAACCAGGCACAAAGTACATATCATATAATCTATTTATATGAAATTCTAGAAAAGGCAAAACAAGAATAACAGGAAGCAGATCAGCGGTTATCTGGGAATCCGGGTGGAATTGAGAAATATCTACAAAGGGGCACAATGGGTGATAAAGATAATCTATAGCTCAATTCTGTGATGGTGGTCACATGGATATATACATTTATCAAAATTCACTGAGCTGTACGCTTTAAATGTGTAGATTTTATTGTAAGTTATAGCTCAATATAGCTCAATGAAATTTAAGATTTAAATGATTTTAAAAATGAAGCCACTGCCCTAGCCTGAGCATTCACATTATACTTGAAGAAACAAAACTAGAAAAGACACAGAGATGATTCATTGCGGAGCTTTTTTCTTCTCCTACAATAATCTCATGGGAATGGCATGCCCTCTAACTCCAAAATCCTAAAGTAGCCATTTACTGAACACCTCCCTAAATGCAAAGCTGTTTGTGCTAAACTGTAACTGTGCAGAGCATATATACACGGACGCACACACACATACAAGACAAGGCGAGGACGTCAACCAAGCTGATGCCCCAGCAACTAAATCTGTACTCAAGTAGTCGTACTCAACTACAACTGTATCATGGTCCTGAGACCAGAAACATCAGCATCTCCTGAAAATCTGTTAGAAATTCAAATTCTTGGGTCCCTCACAAAACTATTGAATGAGAAACTCTGAGGATAAGGTCCAGCAATCTGTGCTTATAAAACCCCCTTCGAGTGGTTCAGATGTAAGCCAAAGTTTGACAACCACCGCTCTACTTATTATGCATGCATTTACATTTCTGTGAAATTACATTTTACTATGTCTTAAGAAATTATTCTATAATGATAGCAGCAAATGCAAAGATTCATAAAAATCTCCAGAAATGTCCCTCATGAATGTTTAGATTATACTGTATCTTAGTAAGTCATGGAAAAGAGCCCAGGCTCTCAACCATCACCGAACCATCTGCAAACTATATACACAAAAAAGCTTGACATTGCTGAGTCCTGAATGCCTAGAATAGTTTGTCCATTCTGCTTTTTCCCTTTCCACCATAGAAAGTTTTTTACAAGGAATTTAGAAAAACCACATAGCACAGATTAATAAAATGTAGAAACAAACAGAAACATAAATTTCATCAAAGAAATATTCATTTAAGTGTCAAATGCATTACATTTTGATAAAACTTACAAAATAAAACCGTGGGCTTGGAGATACGAAATATGGATGTGTGATGTACTACTCCTATTTTCATATATGCTACTTTTGATTCTGCCCAAGGCTACAATGTCAACAGCAAATCAGAAGCTTTACCTGTTACTTAACCTGTGATTGCAATACCACTTTTATCACTACATAAAGTCATTTAGGGCCATTTTGAGAGGTAGGCTTGCAATAGTTACTTCACCAGATAAGTTATATGGATGGCAAATAAGCATGAGAAAGCATGTTCAACATCACCAACTATTATAGAAATTCCGTCAGGACCACAATGAGATACTACTACACACCTATTAGAATGGCTAAAATAATCAACAAAAATTGACAATGCCAAGTGCTGCTGAGGATGCAGAGGAACTAGAACACTCATACAGTGCTGGTGGAAATGCAAAATGGTAGAACTCTGGAAGACAATCTAACAAAAAGTAAAACATTCACAGAAAGTTAAACACACCCTTAACAATATGACCCAGCAATACCCCTCCTGGCTGTTTACTACTGAGAAATACAAATTTATATATACATACACATCAAGGCACAAACATTATCATCAGCTTTGTGACAGTCAAAGCTTGAAAATAACGAAATGTCCACCAATAAATGAAGGATTTAACAAACTGTGATTCATCTAAATAATGGAATACTACTCAGAAGCAAAATAAACAACTGCCATATTTTAACAACCTGGATGAATTTCAAAGATACAACACTGAATGAGAGAAATCAGTCTCAAAACTTGACATGTGGTGGTTCACATGTGTAATCCCAGCAATTTGGGAGGCCAAGGGGGGAGAACTGCTTGAAGCCAGGAGTTTGAGACTGTCCTGGGCAACATAGGGAGACCTCATCTCTACAAAAAGTTTTTAAAAATTAGACCAGCATGGTGGCACACACCTGTAATCTCAGCTAATCTGGAGGCTGAGGTGGGAAGATCACTTAAGTCTGGAGGGTCGAGGCAGCAGTGAGCTGTGACTGTACCACTGCACTCCAGCCAGGGTGACAGACTGAAACCCGGGCCTCAAAAAAATAAAAAACTTTACATACTATAGGACTCTATGTACATGACATTCTCAAAAACAAAAACAGCTGCAATGGAGAGCAGACAAGTGATTCTGAGTCATGAAAGTATGGCAGGGCAGAGGGTATGAAGATAAGGAGTATCATAAGAGTTTTATGGAGTAATGAAACTATTCTGTGTCAAAATTATACACAGATGGCTATAAAAGGTAATATTTTAAATTCATAGAATTTTAATATGATTACTTATTTCAAAAAAACTTAACTCCTCAAAATATTTATTCAAAATAGAAGGCACAAAAAAGACAATTTCAGATATACATAGTTGAAAATATTCATCACAAGCTAACCTGCACTAAAAGAAACATTAAAGAAGTCGTTTAAGCAGAAGGAAAATTGTATCATATTAAAACATGGATCTATATAAGGAAGGAAGAACAGCAGAAATGGTTGCCCCATGAGTAAATACATAAAATATTTTTTAGTACTTAAATCTTTTGAAAAGATCATTGAGAGTGAGATTAGCAAAAATGGCAGAGTAAGGACCTCTAAACATCCTCTCCTTCATAAAAGGCACAAGAATGCTGACAAAAACTGTCAAACTCAAATTTTTAAGAACTCTGGAAATTAACCAAAGGATTGCAAGAACCCTTGGCAGAGGCATTTAATCAAGAAAAAACAGATGAGTCTTGGTTAGGAAAATCAGGCATTTTAGCTTGTGCTATTACTACTCCTTTCTCTTTAGCTCCACACTGAAGAGAAAAACCAACATCCTACAATGATGGGGTTTTTTTAAAGACACCCAAGAAGCCACCTGAAGAATCAGAACAGGGATGGAACTCATCCAAACTCCAGTTCCCCGAGAAAATCATCACAATTTGACTTATCTGGCATTTCCCTGGAAAAACTCACACAAAGGGTACTCTCTTTGTGTGTATGTATGTTTTGTTTTGTTTTGAGACAAGATCTCGTTCTGTCACCCACGCTGGAGTGCAGTGGTGCTATAACGGCTCACTACAGCCTCCAACCTCCAGGACTTAAGCAATCCTTCCACCTCAGCTTCCTGAGTAGCTGGGACTACACACAGCCATGCACCACCACACCCAGCTAATTTTTGTATTTTTCTGTAGAGATGGTGGGGGAAGGGGGATCTCCCTATGTTGTCCAGGCTGGTCTTGAACTCCTGGGCTCAAGTGATCCACCTACCTGAGCCTCCCAAAGTGCTGGGATTATAAGCATGAGCCACAGTGCCTGCCCCTCATCCTACTTTTTTTTTGCAACAGGGTCTCACTCTGTCAACCCAGACTGGAGTGCAGTGGTGCCATAAGGACTTTCTTGACCTTACTTGGAAATCACTTGCTTAAAACAGCCTCTTCACACTCCCCACTGCACCCACCCACCATCACTATGTGTGCTTGTCAAAAACAATCAGAAGCAATTGTTTAAACACTATAACTGCTTAAGGTGGCAATAACAGAATGGGGCAAAAAAAAAAAAAAAAAAAAAAAAACACCAAACAACTTAAAAGGAAAAGCTGGTGAATAATACGTAAAAAGGGGACTCTGAAAACATCTGAAATATTCATGGGCATATGGAAGGCCATGAGCATGCACAGCACTGCACATGCCCAGGATATGTCGATGCTCACAAAACACAGGAGACCTGTGTTTTGAACTTGAGGTTCTTTGTAAGCAGGAAGTAAAAGGTAAGGCAGAGTTGACAACCGCTTGGCTGAGTACTGAAGGGGTGAGTCAACAAACACACAGAACCTCATAGTAAAGACTGGAGGCCTTAACTTCAGGCATTTAAGGAAATCCAAGTCTAATCATAACTAACCACTATAACTGAGTACAGTTTTTGATGATCTCATGCACAAAAATCTAGACTTTACAAAATTAGTTCAAAGAAGTCATGAAACAACCAAATAACAGTAAGAAAACAACCACAAACCTTGGGAAAATCTCATTTTGAGGTGCCACATCATTATTATTATTTAAAAATGTCTAGTTTTCACCAAAAAATTAAGAGACATGCAAAAAAGTACAAAAGTATGGGCATGGGAAAATGAAAAATAGCACTAAACAGCAACCGTTCCTGATAAAGCCCAGATGTTGGACTTACTAGGCAAAGGCTATCAGCTTTTTTTTTTTTTTTTTTTTTTTTTTTTTTTTCTGAGACAGGGTCTCACTCTATCACTCAGGCTGGAGTGCAGTGGTACCCATCACAGCTCAGTGGAGCCTCAACTTCCTGAGCTCAAGCCATCCTCCCATCTCAGCCTTCCAACTCAGCCTCCTCAGTAGCTGGGACTACAGGTGCATACCAACACATCCAGCTAATTTTTTTTTCCATTTTTTTGTAGAGACAGGGTCTCACCCATGTTGCCTAGGCTGGTCCTGAACTCCTGGGCTCAAGTGATCCACTCTCCTTGGCCTTCCAAAGTGCTGGGATTACAGGCATGAGCCACCACACCTGGCCAAAATACAGAACTCTTAAATGCACAAAATATATCCACCACGAAAGACCATGTTCTGGGCCATAAGTCTCAATAAATTTAAAAGAGTTCAAGCTATACAACACAGTGTTATTTAACCTGGCCAAAATACAGAATTCTTAAATGCACAAAAAATATCCACCACGGAAGACCATATTCTGGGCCACAAGTCTCAATAACTTTAAGAGAGTTCAAGTTATACAACACAGTGTTATCTAACCACAAAAGAATTAAATTATAAATCAAGAACAGGGGACAGAATCTCAGAGGACAGGATTGGGGCAGAGCAAGATGTGGAACAGACCCACAGATCCACTGACTGCTCCCCTACACACAAAAAGACACCAATTTAACAACTAACTACACACACACAAAAAGCACCTTCATGACAACCAAAAACCAGTAGGGTAAATGGAAACAGCCATCTTAGACTAAGATGGAAGCCATGTACTGAGAATGGCAGAGCCACAAAGAAGGAGCCCGTGCCCATCACTGTACAATCAACCAGATCAGCCCAAGACTGCTACCATGTGTATTATGACGTGAGAGAAATAAGAGTCTATCTTCTTTAATCCCTTATTGTTTTGACCTTTGTTACAGCAACCTAATGTTTGTACAAAAGGGCTTTCATTTCTTACTTCATTCGTTTCTGCATTGTTTGTTTTATAGCATGTATAATTAATTTAATAACTTAAAATATATACATAATCTATATATGTTTATTTACCTATAAGATACAGATATAAGTAGATATATATCTATATAAAGGGAGAGTGAAATCCCTATTTATCCATATAGTCTATACAGAGGTTAGATAGATACAATGTGCAGTGGGCCAAAGATAGAGACTTTAAGATTTTGGTTTTCTGATACACCAAAATATTTCGAATTATTTATACCTTCCTGAAAATTAAATTCACAAATCTTTATTGAGAATTGGTCATGTGAAAGAAACTAAAGTGACACAAATAAGTATGTCATTGTTTTAGAAAGTACTGTACTCACTGGTGAGTAGCAAATTAATTTCAACAAAATACCATCCATACTTTTCAAGTAATACTGTTAATCTAAAGTTCACTGATTTGAAGTTTCGTTTGTACTTAATTTGGCAAAATCTGTTTTGCTTTATAGTTGTACACAAACTTTAAGGAAAAACATTTAAATACAGTTTTATATTTGTACATTTTTCAGTGTCTTTAAAATTTTTGTTTATATATATTTATAATAAAATAATTAGGTTTCCAAAAAAAACCAGATAGGATTTAAATATTTACAAACTAAACACAAATCTAAGCAATCCATGGTTCAAAGAAGAAATCAGGCCAGGCACAGTGGCTCATGCCTGTAATCTTAGCACTTTAGGAGGCTGAGGTGGGTGGATCATCTGAGGTCAAGTTCAAGACCAGCCTGGCCTACATGGAGAAACCCCACCTCTACTAAAGACACAAAAATTAGCTGGGTGTGGTGGCGCACACCTATAGTCCCAGCTACTCAAGAGGCTGAGACAGGAGAATCGCTTGATCCCGGCAAGTGGAGGTTGCAGTGAGCTGAGATTGCGCCACTGTACTCCAGCCCAGGCGACAGAGCAAGATTCTGTCTCAAAGAAAAAAAAGGGGGTGGGTGGGATCTGTCTCTGCTGTTCCACGTCCTCCACCTCAGGAGCCCCTGGTGACTTTGTCACAGCCTCCGTTCCTCTGTGATCTCCAGGTCCTGGGACATGCACAGCTAAGAAGCCAGGACATCCTGGAAGCTGGGAAATAACCCTGAACCTGCAGCAGCAATCTGGTCTCTCCATCACCCTAGGCTTGTGGACCACAAATCACAACCTCATCCACTGCATGGACACAGGAATATCTCAGAACATAGCCCTGCCTGGGCCATCAAGCTCCAAATAGTCATCCAACTAGGAGCCTCGGACAACGGCCACTTTTGCTGGGAACCCATAGATAGGCCTCTAGGAAGATCTGACTGCTGTTTTTCCAAAACAGTGCCCCGTCAGCAGGAGGCAGTTAAAATTGGTCTTCATCCTCATCCTTATCCTTATTCTAATGGCACTTAGATGCACTTCTTTAGAGGGGAGAATGAGACAGGCAAGTAACAAAAGGTTCCAGGAGAATCTCCAACTGACCTGCATACCGGGAAGACAGGGTGAAGACTTGTGAAGTCTATGCCATTTGCAGGGGGGAGGAGCCTGGCCTCTCCTGTTTCTGTGTGAAGACCTGGGATCAAATTAGTGAGGTGAACAGCCTGTTAGGAGGACCTCATCTCACTTTGCTGAGTTGTTTTTCCTTTTCATTCATTAATTTTACTCCTCACCCTTCTATGTGTCTGCGAGCCTAATCTTTCCTGGTCGTGTGACAAGAACCCAGTATTTTCCGTTTTTTTGAGACGGAGTCTCGCTCTGTTGACCAGACTGGAGTGCAATGGCATGATATTGGCTCACTGCAACCTTTGCCTCCCGAAGAACCCGGTATTTTCTACAACAATATTTTATACATTTCTTTCTACAATGATTATATAATTATGGCTTACCAGCAGGAAACAAAAAAATAAAGAATAAGTCACAAAAAAAAGAAATCAAAAGGGAAATTATCAAATGTTTTAAACTAAATAAAAATGAAAACACAATATGTCAGAATTTGTGTGACAGCAGTACAAGCAGTACCTAGGAAAGAATTTACAGCACTAAATAAATATATTAGAAAAGAATGATCTAAAATCAATGACCTCAGAGATCATACTAAAAATTTTAAAAGCCTGTAATTCTAGCACTTTGGGAAGCCAAAGCAGGTGGATCGCTTGAGCCTGGGAGCTCAAGACCAGCCTGGGCAACATGGTAAAACTCCATCTCTACAAAAAATACAAAAATTAGCCAGGTGTGGTGGTACATGCCTATAATCCCACCTATTTGGGAGGCTGAGGTGGGAGAATTGCTTAAGCCAGGGAGGTTGACGCTCCCATTTATTTGCAGGGTTTTATGGCTACAGCATATTCTTCACTCACTGCACACATGACAGACACCTGTACATCTTCACCTGCATTGTATTTTCCTTGTATTTATTTGCCTAGTTCACTTTCTGGCAGTTTAAGATCCTCAGGAACTTCATCAGCTTCTGTCGGCAGGGAAAGGCAACTATCTTGAATGCATATCAGTTGATAATCATGTCTCTGAATATTTGGAACATCCACGTTGTGAATAGAAGGACAAATATCTTCTTCTTCTTTTTTTCCCATGAAAACAGCAATTCCAACAAGGTGAACCTTGGCATGACCATGTTTTCCAGTTTTGGAAGTTAACATCTTCACTATTTTGCATGGTTGTCCTTTGAACACCATGAAGCCACTTTTGCACAAGGTTGAGCACTGCATAGGGTAAGTGCTGGAAGCCCCAGCATCTCCAGTAGTTAAATCAATTTCGTACACCATGGTGAGCTGGGGAGATGGTAGTTTTTCCGTGGGAACTTTCAGCAGGCAAAGAGCTCCTTTCACCTGCGTACCTGCACAGGTCCCCTACAGCTGCAGAGCCGGTGGCAGCGGTGGCAGCCGCAGCAGTTGCCAATAAGGGAATATTATATAAAACTTTATGACAATAAATATGATAACTTAGATTAAGCAAGTTTCTTGAAAGACACAAACTACCAAAGCTTACTAAAAAAAAAAAACAGTAATAATAATAATCACATGAATAACTCTATATCTACTTTTAAAATTGAAACCTTGTTTAAAATTCTCCCATAAAAAACACCAGGTCCGGATGGTTTCATTAATGAATTCCAACACTGACAGTAAAAAAAAAAAAACCAGTTCTACACAACTCTTCCAAAAATATAAGGAGAAAAGACTTCCCAATTCATCCTATGAGACTTGATAATTCTATCCATGCAAAAGATTGAATGCAAAAAAAAAAAAGACATTAAAGAAAACAATGTTAGGCATGATGGTGCAAGATAGAATGCAAAAAAAAAAAAAAAGACATTCAAGAAAACAATGTTAGGCATGATGGTGCATGCCTATAATCTCAACTATTTGGAAGGCTGAAGCAGGAGAACCACTGAAGCCCAGGAGATTGAGACCAGCCTGAGCAACACAGTGGGATCCACTCTCAAAAAAATTTTTTTTAATGAGAAAGAAAACAATGTCCCTCATGATGTAATTCACATTAACAAAGTTTAAAATATAATCATCTCAATAAGACACAGAAATAACACTTGACAGAATGAATTTTGACATCCATTCCTGAAAAAAAGCTCTAAACAAGCTAGGAACAGAAGGGATCAAGCTCAATTTGACAGAGAATTTACAAAAAACCAACAGCTATCATTATAACTTAATGGCTAAAGACTAAATGTTTTCCCCTAAGATCAGAAACGAGACAAGGATGTTGCTTTCAACCACCTCTACTCAACATTATACTGGAGTAGCCAGTGAAATCAAGCAAGAAAAAAAAAAAAAAAGACTTCCAAACTAGAAAGTAAGAAAAACTTTTTATTCACAGACATGACTGACTATATGAAAAATCCAATGGAATCTATAAAAAAGCTGTTGCAGGGGTGGGCAGGTGTGGTGACTCATGCCTGTTATCCCAGCACTTTAGGAGGCCAAGACAGGAGAATCACTTGAGCTCAGGAGTTCAGGACCAGCCCGCCTAGGCAACATAGTGAGACCTCGTCTCTACTAAAAATTACAAAAAAACACAGCCGAGCATAGCAACACAGGCTGATAGTGCCAGCTACTCAGGAGGCTAACGTGAGAGGATCACTCGAGCCTGGAGATAGAGGCTGCAGTGAGCTATGATGACACCACTACACTCCAGCCTGGGCAATAGAGGGAGACCTTGTCTCAAAAAAAAAAAAAAAAGGTTAATGGCACTAATATTTAAGTCTAGCCAGGTTGCAGAAGATAAGATCAACGTGTAACTATCAACTGTATATCTATATACTAGCAACAAACAATTGAAAATTGTAGAACACCATTTATAATAACATCCTCAAAAATATTGAGAGATAAATCTTACCAAAGATGTAAAAGACCTGTACACTAATAACTATAAAATACTGCCAAGAGAAATTAAAGAACTTAATAAAAAGTTAAACACATACTTATCATCTGATCTAGTCATTCCATTGCTAGATATTTACTGAAGAGAAAAAAATGCATATGTCTATATAAACTTGAATGTAATAGCCAAAAATTAAAAACAACCCATATATCCATCAACGAGTGAACAGATCTAAAAAACTGTGATATCCCATGGAATACTATTACCTTAGCAACAAAAAGGAATGTATTATCGACATATGCAACAACATGGATAAATCTCAAAATAATTATACCAAGTGGGAGAAGCCAAATATAAAAGGGTACATACTATGTGGTTCCATTTATATAAAATGGTAGAAAATGCAAACTAATCTACAGTGACAGAAAGCACTTAACTGGTTTCCCACATATGGGTGGGCTGAGAGGAGCGTGAAAGAGGGATTACAAAGAGGTATGAGGAAACTCTGGGGATAATGGATATGTTCTTGACTGTGGTGGTAGTTTCATGGGTATATACATGTCAAAGTTTATCATGTTATACACTTTAAATATACGCAGTTTACTGTATTTCAATTATACCTACAAAATATCTTTTAAAAAGACAACAAAGTAATATTACCTTTTCCTTTCAGGTCTAAAACAAACACTATATTCCCTTTCTTTTTTTTTTTTTTTAAATTGGCAAGCAAAAACCACATATATTTATGGTGTATAACATGATGTTTTCATATATGTCTGCAGCATAGAATGGCAAAATCAAGCTACTTAATGTATGCATTACCTCACAATACTTATCATTTTTTGTAATGAGACTAATTAAAATCTTCTCTTGGAAATGTTCAAGTATAGGCTGGGGGCGATGGCTCATGCCTGTAACCCCAGCACTTTGGGAAGCCAAGGCAGGTGGATCACCTGAGGTTGGGAGTTCAAGACCAGCCTGACCAACATGGAGAAACCCCTACTCTACTAAAAATACAAAATTAGCCGGGTGTGGTGGCACATGCCTGTAATCCCAGCTACTCAGGAGGCCGAGGCAGGAGAATCCCTTGAACCTGGGAGGCAGAGGCTGCGGTGAGCCGAGATCGCACCATTGCACTCCAGCCTGGCAAGAAGAGCAAAATTCTGTCTCAAAAAAAAAAAAAAAAGAAAAGAAATTTTCAAGTATATAATGGATTGTTACTTACTATAGTCATCATGAAGTACAATAGATCCCTTGACCTTATTCCTCCTATATAACTAAAAAATTTGTGTCCTACAACCAACATCTCTCCAATCCTCACAGCCTCTAGTAACTACCACTTTGCTCTGTTTCTATGCATTCAACTTTTTCAAATTCCACATATAAGTGAGACTGTGGAGTACTTGTCCTTCTGTATTATCTTTCCTTTTGACATTGGATGGTATTACTTGTAAAACATCCCACAACTAAACATTTTTTCCCATATTCTCTACATTATTACAAGTTTCGATGCTAGGCACAGCTGTTAAGCTTGCAGAAATACAAATATATCAGCAAAAATATTTTCACCAACCATTACAATGCAGTTAGACACGACCTGACTCTGCTTTCTCCCCTTATAGGGGGATATACAATGACTACAGTCATCTCTTTCTTTGCATCATTAATGACCCAAAGACATTCTCTTTAAAAAAAAAAAATTACCACTGTCACACTCTTCAATCTTCCACACCACC
The DNA here is from genome assembly GCF_028858775.2 of Pan troglodytes. Classification (NCBI taxonomy): domain Eukaryota; kingdom Metazoa; phylum Chordata; class Mammalia; order Primates; family Hominidae; genus Pan; species Pan troglodytes. The sequence continues at coordinate 64,043,994 of NC_072414.2, forward strand.
TTTTTTGCGTTCCCATCTTCCAGGTCCTCTTGGTTACTAAAAATAATGTCTACACTTCTATTTAGTTTTACTTCATCTTCTCACATCTATCAAATATTTTTTAAAGATATGTTTAAGAATAAGAACAGTATTTTTCTTTCTTTTTTTTAAATTGCTGCTCCTTGTGGAGCAGGGCTACGCTGCAGGCAGTGTGCCCAGAATAGCAAGAACAGTATTTCTATAGCTTCTCAGCCTTTTGGCTAAGATCAAGTACAGTTATGTTTTTATAGTTTAATATCTGGAATGTCTTCTATCCAAAGACATTTTTTTTTTTTGAGATGGATTTTCGCTCTTGTTGCCCAGGCTAGAGTGCAATGGCATGATCTCAGCTCACCACAACCTCCGCCTCCCAGGTTCAAACAATTCTCCTGCCTCAGCCTCCCGAGTAGCTAGGATTACAGGCATGCACCACCACGCCTGGCTAATTTTTTTTGTATTTTTAGTAGAGACGGGTTTCTCCATGTTGGTCAGGCTGGTCTGGAACTCCTGACCTCAGGTGATCCACCCACCTAGGCCTCCCAAAGTGCTGGGATTACAGGCATGAGCCATTGCGCCCAGCCCTAAATGAGTTTTTGGAGCTGGGAGATGGAACAGTATCTTGCTTGATCTACTCCACACATCGACCTGGTATTGCAGTACCTCCAGGAATGGTACACCCCCCCACCTCAAAGGATAAAAATTAAAATTAAAATCAAAAATAAGATTTCTATATATTTACCTCAAGTACTGGTCCAGCTCCAAGAATAATCTGTTCTACTCCACTGGCAAATCCTTTCTGACTGAGAGCAGTAAGGTGGTGAATAAGAAAGTTTGTGCTTTGAGTCTTCCCAGAACCACTCTCTCCTGAAATCACGATGCACTGATTCTTTTTGCGCTGAAGCATGGCATGATAAGCTACATCAGCCACAGCATAAATGTGGGGCTCAAGTTTTCCCAGTTGGTGGTTATCATACATTTTGACATATTTGGGGTTATAAATAGGAAGAAACTTGAATGGGTTAATAACTATTAGAATACTGCCAACATAGGTATAAATTTTTTCATGCTTAAAGCGATTTCGTAGGTTTTCTAAGAGAGTTTTCTCATTCAAATCAGGTAAACTACATAAATCATCAAAGTCTTTCTGTTGAGGCTGTGGAAGAAAACCCCGTTCCATCATCCTGCGACGTTCTTCTGTTACCCGTAGCCATGACTGCAGGCTACCATAATGGATTGATCCATCAAGGTTTTTCTCTCTCAGAAGGAAGCGGTAGTCCTCTCCACTTAAGCGATTTTCCAGAGCCATTCGGGGCCACAACATCATTCGCTGAACTGGACAATCTGTTGGATTGAGAATCCATTCTTCTCCACCAAATTCCTTTACCTCTGCTAGAACATAACATTTTGTTTTGTCAAGATGAAGTTTGTTTATAAGAGACTCAATCACCTCAGCAGCTGTGGAGTTTTTTCTGGCAGGAATCGGACAGTAGATTGTCCCTTCTGAAATAGTCCCAGGATATATCCGTAATGTATGTTCATTATCTTCAAAGCGTCGTCTTCCTCCATCATTTATATTCATATTGGATCCTGTCCCATCAGCATGGATAGTATATGTTCAAAGTCGTGCAAACCATTTTCTTGGTAAAATAACTGTAACATAAAAGATGCAAAATATTTAGAAGTAAATACACATTGCTTTCTGATGCTCAAGAAAGAAAAGCTTAACAAGCATGTTGATTACATCTTCTAAAACACAAAATACTAACTCTTGTCTTAGCACAGCAACAGTTTCATTGAGACCACATAATATTAAGTTTCACTGTCCAAATCTAGGCACTTTCTAAAATAGTAACTTGCCAAAAAAGACATATATTTCAATGTTTTATTATGCAAAAATCCAAAGAGTACAAAGAAAAATTATTTTTCCCCTGCTGTCTCAAATGTTTGTAAGGAACTTGGGATTAGAACCAAGTTCTTTCCTTATACTTAACAAAGACTGGATTAAGACAGAATAATCATGCAAATCTAATTGCCCTGTACCCAAAATTTCTTAAGGATAAAGCAAAAACAAGAAAGCATCCCAACAATGGAGCAAAAATTTTGTAAAATTTGTTAAAAACAGTAAGAAGATAGATAAACATAGAAATTACATAAAACCATGAAAATGATGAGAGAAACCAACTAAGGAGATAGACATATATTTTCAAGGAATTCTAGGCTCTGACTCACTCCCTCCCACAAGGTGGGAAGGAGAAGGGAGTTTGGCAAGAGTGACAAAAGAATCCTGCCCCTGACTTGCTAGGCAAATTTAACACAATTATACAACTAGGCACCACTACAAATTTTATTCAGCTTCCCTTTTTCCTTCAATGCTACCATTATATCTTTTTACCTAACCTTGTTTATTGCATTCCTTACAAGTATTCTGCATTTTCTTCCCATCTTCTCGAACCTCATATACAGTATATTACACTTCTAGAAGAATGATTTCAACTTTTATACCTCACTGAGAAAATAGTGATTTCCTTCAAATGGCTTCTCCAACTCAAAATTTATTCCTATCTTTACCTCATCTATCTTATTCCATTCCTGTCTTCTACTGAGAAAATATGCCCCACACACTTTCCAGGGCTGATAAAACCTGTTTCTTATCTTCATTAGTTAGTTATATGCCCCCAAAAAACTACTCTCATGTGTCATCAATATTTCCCTTATTTATTTCGTCCTTTAACATATAAGGATGATGTGCTATTAAAAAAATAATAGGAAGAAATACTTTCAGTTACTTCCTTTTTTTTTTTTTTTTTTTTTTTTTTTTTTGAGACAGGGTCTTGTTCTGTCACCCAGGCTAGAGTACAGCGGCATGATCTTGGCTCACTGCACCCTCCATCTCCCGGGCTCAGGTGGATCCTCTCACCTCAACCTGGCTGGGACTACAGGTGTGCGCCACCTTGCCTGGCTAATTTTTGTATTTTTAGTAGAGATGGGGTTTCACCATGTTGCCCAGGGTACTATCTATCCTCTCATACTACTACATATTTGTCAAAGTCTTCTAATCAAGAAACTATTTTTTCCTTTTTGCCTAGATGGTCTTTCAAACACAGAGATTAATACAAAACATATTAAAAAACCCAGCCATATAGGCCAGCAGTGGTGGCTCATATCTGTAATCTCAACACTTTGGGAAGCCAAGGCGGGCGGATCACCTGAGGTCAGGAGTTCGAGATCAGCCTGGCCAACATGGTGAAACCCTGTCTGTACTAAAAATACAAAATTAGCCAGGCATGGTGGCACGTCCCTGTAATCCCAGCTACCCAGGGGCCTGAGGCAGGAGAATCACTTGAACCCGGGAGGCAGAGGTTACAGTGAGCTGAGGTCGCACCCCTACACTCCAGCCTGGGTGACAGAATGAGACTGTCTCAAAAAAAAAAAAAAAAAAAAAAAAGAAATAAACTAGTGAGGAAAGGATAAACTATTCACTGTGGTACTGGTTCAATTGCTAATCTGAGTTGGAGTGAAGAAAATTAACAGTCCTATCTCATAGCATACTGAAAATAGATTCCATCTATGGATCTGTACCTATCAATCTGTTCTGGGCTCTATAGTCTGTTCCATAGGTCTATTTTTCCACCCCTGAACCTCTGTTAATTACTACAGTCCTATAATAAATTTTGGTATCTGAAGGGCACATTACCTTAATGTGTTGTTCTTTACAAATTTTACCTTGGCTATTTACACTACCATAAAAATGTTTAAGCTTGCATGTTTACTATCGTGAAAAAAAAGCTTTTCAGATTTTAATACTGCATTGATTTTACAGATTAATATTGGACAGAACTGACATCTAATTGACTCTTCTCATTCATGAACACCATGCTGTTGGCTTTTAAAAATTACAACTATATTTTTCACTTCTAAAGTTTTTGTCATTTTCAAATCCACCTCATCTTTTTTCTGCCGATTTACATTTCAAAATTATTTATACTTAAGGGCTATTACTCCTTTTCTTTTTGAAAATCCTCAGTATGTAATTTAATATTTTTCAGACTAACACTGAAATGTCATCCAGACGGAACTGCTCTTATGGTTATTTCATATCTTCCTTAGCATGAGATGAGTTCATATATTTGAGAATTTAGCTTTACAAATGCACTTCTGATGGAACTTCTTTTGTTTTTCATACAAACACTTACTGAGAACATGTTTACTACTTTTTTAAGAGAACTACAGTATCATAAATATATTTTTTAAAATTAAAAATTTTGGTATTAAATGATCAATTGATATTCAAATTTCCAAATTTCCTCAGTTATCTCATAAATATTTTTCTTACAGATAGTCTAGCTGGAGATTCTGCTCTGCAATAACAGTGAGGATATACTCTGAGTTACCAAGTTCCTAGTTGTATAGCTATGTTTGCTTTCCTGAATCCCTAAGTGTTTGCTTCATATACGCTATGGCATCTGGCAGCAGTCAGCAGCAAATCTTCTTACAGCCAGGGAGGCTGTGACCTGTACCACTCCAGGAGATGTACTAAGTTAAGGGGTCCCCAACCTCTAGGCCATAGATCAGTGCCAGTCCATGGCCTGTCAGAAATTGGGCCGCACAGCAGAAGATGAGCAGCAGGCAAGTAAGCATTACTGCCTGGGCTCTGCCTCCTGTCAGATCGTCAGCAGCATGAGCTTGTCATAGAAGCATTAAGCACTATTGTGAACTGCATATGCAAGGGATCTAAACTGCATGCTCCTTATGAGAATCTAACTAATGCCAGAGAATCTAACTAATCATCTAATACCTGATGCTCTGAGGCAGAATAGTTTCATCCCAAAACCATCCCCTACTACCCCATCTGTGGAAAAATTTTCATCTATGAAACCAGTCCCTGGTGCCAAAAAGGTTAAAGACCACTGTACTAAGTAACTACAATCTAATCCCTAAAGTTGTATAATATGGCAGCCCTGGAAGTAAACTTAGAAACATCTTTTTTAACAGGAGTCCTATCTTGGACCACTGTTTCCAACAATAAGCCCAACTCTAATTACACTTCCCCATTACTTCAAAGCAGCCAAAACCACACCTGCTCCTTCCTGAAACATAGAAGTGTTTACCTTTTTTGAGTCCTAGTTTTGTCAGTTTGGTTTTATCTTTGTTATTTTATCAATTACTGCTTTGTGGTTTTTTTTTTTTTTAAAAAAAGGAGGGTTTATCTCAAAATACCACTCAGAAATCCATCTTGATCACAAGCCAGTCCTTGCTAAACAGCTTGGAAAATCTGTATTTGCAAATCCGAGACACGAGCTTTCATCAAAATCATCTGGGGAGCTTTTTCAAAACGTACATTACCAGCCGGGCGCGGTGGCTCACACCTGTAATCCCAGCACTTTGGGAGGCCGAGGCGGATAGATCACGAGGTCAGGAGATCAGGACCATCCTGGCTAACATGGTGAAACCCCATCTCTACTGAAAATACAAAAATTAGCCGGGCATGGTGGTGGGCACCTGCAGTCCCAGCTACTCCAGAGGCTGAGGCAGGAGAATGGCGTGGACCCGGGAGGCAGAGCTTGCAGTGAGCCAAGATCATGCCACTGCACTCCAGCCTGGGTGACAGAGTGAGACTCTGTCTCTAAATAAATAAATAAATAAATAAATAAATAAATAAACAAAATTTTTTTTAATGTACATTACCAGGCTCAACAATAGTTATGAGTTGAGGAAATGTAGGTAATTCTGTTATTGCTGGTCCAGAAAATAGTATTTGAAAATCACTGTATTCCAAAGTATTTGGGAACTCACTTTCTACTCCCTTACCACTCTTCCCACATAGCAAGCTACTTGACAATGCTCCGGAGAAGTCACGAAATTCCACAGAGTTGGTAATCCAAAGGTCTTTCCTCATTCTTCATTTTAACACACCACACTATGGCATGACTAAAGCAGCCAATTTCTCGTTCTTGAAAGTGTACTCACATAGTTATTTTTCTTGTAGTCTTCCTGATAGTCTTGCTCTTTTTCTGACTCACTCCTACAGCTCCTTTTCCATTAACTCACTTTATTTTGTTGTTGTTTTGTTTTTGTATTTGTTTTTGTTTTATAGAGCCAGGGTCTGTCTCTGTCATGCAGGCTGGAGTACAGTGGCACAATCATGGCTCACTGCAGCCTCAACCTTCTGGACTCAAGTGATCCTCCTGCCTCAGTCTCCCGAGTAGCTGGGACTGTAAGTGCATGCCACCGATGGCAGTAGCGGCCCATCTACAGCGGCCACTGCATGACATCAGCTGCAGTGGAGGAGGTGCAGCCAGGACTGCAGGCTCCATGGAGGCAGCAGAAGCCAGGAACAGGTGGGAACCCCGCCACCTTCTGAGTTGACAGGGCAGGAGTTTCACGCTCCCTAGGTGCAGCTGTGGCCACCCGCCCAGGTGGGCTGCAGACCCGGGCATCACTGTGCTCTTGGGGGATGGGAGCAGGCAGGAGCCCCACCCTCCCAGGCACAGCTGCAGCCGCCCAAGCTGCAGCTGCAGACCCAGGCATCTCTGCACCCTCAGAGGCCTGGGAAGGCCCCCCGCCCAGTCCCTGCAGGCTCAGAGGTGTTTGCTCCCACTGCCTGGCCTCTCCTCACTCCCAGCACCCACTCCAATCTCAGAGAAAAGTTGGTTCCGAGCCTGGGCACTGTCACAGCCTGGCCAAGTGTGCACACGCTCCAGATAGCACTGATACACCAGCCCCTTGCCACCTTGGCCCCCTCTAAACTTTGGGTGCCTACAAACACTAGAGGGAGGCTGAGGGGGTACTAAGGGCAGCTCAGTACCTGTAGGCACCCCCTGTCACAAACAGCCTGGGCACCATGAACAGCAGCAGGAGGCAGGCAGGCTCCTGGGCAAAAGGAGGCAGGTCCCTGGTGAAACCCCACCTTCAAGCCAGGGAAGGCCTGAAGCCTGGGGACCAGGCTTTCCATTGGCACCCGATGACCAGAATGGGAACTTGTGGTGCTTTCTCCAGGCCCACCCATGGTTGTCAATGAACCAATCAGTACACACACCCTCCCTGCTGAGACCTATAAAAGCCTGAACTCAGCCAGACTTGGGGAGACAACCACCTGCCAGTTGCAGAGAAAAGGTGCCCACCCCAGGGTCTCCTCTCTGCCGGGAGTTGAGAAGATGACAGGACAACCAGCTGCAGGGAGAAGCTACCCACCCCAGGGTCTCCTCTGCTGAAAGCTGAAGAGATATCCAACTACCAGCTGCAGTGAGGAGCTACCCACTCCACGGTCTCCACTCTGCTGACAGCTGAACACTCATCAGGACACCCTGGCTGCAGAGAGGAGCTACCCACTGCGAGTCTCCTCTGAGCTGTTCTATCACTCGATAAAGCTCCCCTTCACCTTGCTCACCTTCCACTTGTCCGTGTACCTCATTCTTCCTGGGTGCAGAACAAGAACTCAGGACCTGCCAAATGGCAGGACTAAAAGAGCTATAACACAAACAGGGCTGAAATACGCCCCTTGTTCGTCCCATTGTAGGCAACAGAAGGAGAGAAGAGAGAAGGAGAAAAGAGCTAAGGCCCTTCATGGAGTCCAGACCTGGAGGCTCCCCAAGCCAGGGCTCTGACACCCTCTTTGGGGCGCTGCGGTTCCTGGCATCTTCAAGCTTCCGAGCACCACTGCATTCCCCAGTGCCAGCCGTGGAAGCTGCTTGAGGTATGCCTGATCCACAGCCTTGCAAGGAAGCCAGCGCCTATGCCAGCACCCGGAGCTGCCTGCCCCGCTGCAGCCAGCATGCTCGGTTGTGTAGAGTGGCCAAACCCCTCGCTCACTCACACACCCTCCTTTGGTAGGTGTGGGATCCAGGCTGGTAGTGCAAGCCAAACACAGCCTGCCATTCAGAGTGATCAGAATAAGCCCAGCAGGCCCAAGAAAAACTCAGGCAGAGGCGCCAGTGGCCACAGATGTTTCCAGCCGGAAAAGTATCACCCCAAGAAGTATCACCCCATAGCAAGAGATGGAATGCTGCCCAGGCCGGTCCACAAAGCCAAAAACTTTTACTATATGCTCCTTTACAGGAAAATTTTGCTGACGGTTGTTCTAGGGTAGCCACTAAAAAAGACTTTTTTTAGGCTGGGCCTGGTGGCTCACGCCTATAATCCCAGCACTTTGGGAGGCCGAGGCAGGCGGATCACTTAAGGTCAGGAGTTCGAGACCAGCCTGGCCAACATGGTGAAACCCTGTCCCTATTAAAAGTACAAAAAAAAAAATTAGCCAAGCAGGGTGCTGCGTGCCTGTAATCCCAGCTACTCAGGACGCTGAGGCAGGGGAATCGCTTGAACTCAGGAGGCGCAGGTTGCAGTAAGCCAAGATCACACCACTGCACTCTAGCCTGGGCAACTAAGTGAGACTCCGTCTCAAAGGAAAAAAAAAAGGTTTTTTAAGTGTAACTTTCCATGTGGCACATATACACCACGGAATACTATGCAGCCATAAAAAAGAATGAGATAATGTCCTTTATAGCAATATGGATGGAGCTGGAGGCCATTATCCTAAGCAAACTAACGCAAGAACAGAAAACCAAACACCACACTTATAAATGGAAGCTAAAAACTGAGTAGCCATGAACACAAAGAAGGGAGCAATAGACACAAGAGCCTACTTGACGGTGAAGGGTGGAAGGAAGGCGAGGATCAGAAAACTACCTATCGGGTACTGTGCTTATTACCTGGGTAACAAAATAATCTGTACACCAAACCCCTGAAACACACAATTTATCTAAAGAACCAACCTGTACATGTACTCCTGAAACTAAAAGTTAAAAATAATTATGTATAACTTTCCAACTAGTAGAGTGAAAAAACAGAATAATGAGTTCAAAAGAAAGCAAGAAAGGAGAAAAGAAAAAAGTCAGAATAGGTAGATCAAATAGAAAACAAATAGTAAAGTTTTAAAGCTAAATACAAAGTAATTATATTATATTACATGTAAATGCTCCAGTTAAAAGACAAAGATGGTCAAAGTTTTAAAATTCAACTATCTGCTGTTTTCAGTAGACACACATCTATAACATAAGGATACAGAATCAGAAAGTATTTTTTTTAAAGGAGAAGAAATACCATGCAAACACTAGCCAAAAGAAAGCTGGTATAATCAAAATAACATCAAGCAAAACAGGAAAATAAAATTGAATTAAACATCTCTTAAGGGTTTTTTTAGCCCTTCCATACTATTATTTTAGGCTTAGGCCTGAGACAAAGGTCTCTGGATATCACTGGTATTCTTGAAAAGAAGTACAAAACAGAAAAAGATTACAAGAAGTTAAGGAGGAAGCCACAGAGTGGCAAGTAAGTAGCTAGCAGATGTTGATCGAATCTGCTACAAAGAAAGCAGGAGTAGGGCCAGGCGCAGTGGTTCACATCTGTAATCCCAGCACTCTGGGGGGCCGAGGCGGGCGAATCACAAGGTCAGGAGTTCGAGGCCAGCCTGGCCAAGATGGTGAAACCCCACCTCTACTAAAAATACAAAAATTAGCCAGGCGTGGTGGTGTGCGCCTGTAGTCCCAGCTGCTTGGGAGGCTGAAGCAGGAGAATCACTTGAACCCAGGAGGCAGACGTTGAAGTGAGTAAAGTGAGTAGAGATCGTGCCACTGCACTCCAGCCTGGAGACACAGCGAGACTCTGTCTCAAAAAAAAAAAAAAAAAAGAAAAAAAGCAGGAGTATTGTGAGGGAAATGTTTATTAGTTAGCGGGCTTGGGAACACAACTGTATGATTATAAATAAGATCAAGCAAGGAAGCAGAAACTAAAAACTGAAGAAAAAGAAGGTCTAACTGGTAAGCCAAAGTTCCTTGGTAAGCAAGACTAAATGAGATTAAGGTCAAAGGTGGACAGATGTCTCTCAGAAAGGAAAAAAAAAGGACACTTTTACTGAAAGAATTAAAAAAAAAAAAAGATGGGCAGAGAAACAGAATTTGAGATAAGATGTGACGAGACTGTATATCAGCTAATCATTACTAGAAAGAATATAAAAGCCCAAGTTTTACCTATGGCAGATCAATGTCAAGTAAAAGCAAAAGTGGGTGCTGAAAGAAAACATATTTTGTACCATTTCAGTTGAATAAAATGTAATGGAAGAAATAAATTATCAGGCTGGGCACAGTGGTGCATGCCCATAGTCATAGCTATTTGAAAGGCTGAGGTGGGAGGATTGCTTGAGCACAGGAGTTCAAGACCAGCCCGGGAAATATACCAAGACCCCATCTCTAAATAAATAAAATGTTAATAGTTGGCAGGCCACATGTAGAATGAAAACCTCTCACCTTATACAAAAATCAACTCAAAATGGATCAAGGACTTAAATCTAAGACCTGAATAAAAATTCTACAAGATAATGTCAGAAAAACCCTCCCAGGCCTTGGCTTAGGCAAAGACTTTATGACCAAGAACCCAAAAGCAAATGCAACAAAAACAAAGATGAATAAATGGGACTTAATTAAAGAGCCTTTGCACAGAAAAAGAAAAAATCAGCAGACAACCCACAGAGTGTAAGAAAATCTTCACAATGTGTATATCCAATAAAGGACTAATATCCAGAATCTACAAGGAACTCAAACAAACTAGCAAGAAAAAAACAAACAATCCCATCAAAAAGTAGGCTAAGGACATGAATAGACATCTCAAAAGAAGATACACAAAAGGTCAACAAACATGAAAAAATGCTCAACAGCATTAATGATGAGGGAAATGCAAAACAAAATAACAATGTGATTACCACCTTACTCCTGCAAGAATGGCCATAAAAAAAATCAAAAAAATAATAGATGCTGGCAGGGATGTGGTGAAAAGAGAACACACTTTGACACTGATGGTAGGAATGTAAAATACATTCACTATATGTAAAATACAACCACTATAAAAAACAGCATGGAGATTCCTTAAAGAACTAAAAGTAGGGCAGGTGCGGTGGCTCAGGCCTATAATCCCAGCACTTTAGGGGGCCAAGGCAGGTGGATCACCTGAGGTCAGGAGTTCGAGACCAGCCTGACCAACATGGCAAAACCCCATCCCTAATAAAAATATAAAAATTAGCTGGGCATGGTGGCACGGGCCTGTAGCCCCAACTACTCAGGAGGCTGAGGCACAAGAATCACTTGAACCCGGGAGGCAAAGGTTGTAGTGAGCCCAAATTACGCCACTGTACTCCAACCTGCACAACAGGGTATCACCCAGTTGCCACTACTGAGTATCTACCCAGAGAAAAAGAAGTCATTTATACAAAAAAAGATACTCCCACAGGCATGTTTATAGCAGCACAATTCACAACTGCAAAAATATAGAACCAGCCCAAATGCCCATCAATCAATGAGTGGATAAAGAAATTGTGGTCAATATACACCATGGAATACTACTCAGCCATAAAAAGGAACAAAATAATGGCATTCACAGTGACCTGGATGGAACTGGAGACCATTAATCTAAGTGAAGTCACTCAGGAATGCAAAACCAAACATCGTATGTTCTCGCTCATAAGCAGGAGCTAAGCTATGAGGATTCAAAGGCATAAGAATGACACAGTGAACTTTGGGGACTTGGGGGAAAAGGTGGGAGGTGGGTGAGGGATAACAAATTGGGTATAGTGTATACTGCTCAGGCGATGGGTGCACCAAAATCTCAGAAATCACCACTAAAGAACTTACTCAGCCGGGCGCAGTGGCTCATGCCTGTTAATCCCAGTACTTTGGGAGGTCGAGGCAGGCAGATCACCTGAGGTCAGGAGTTCAAGACCAGCCTGGCCAACATGGCAAAACTCCGTCTCTACTAAAAATACAAAAATGGCTGGGCACAGTGGCTCACACATGTAATCCCAGCACTTTGGGAGGCCGAGGCGGGCGGATCACCTGAGGTCAGGAGTTCAAGACCAGCCTGGCCAACATGGTGAAACCCTGTCTTTACTAAAAGTACAAAAATTAGCCAGGCATGGTGGGTGCCTATAATCCCAGCTACTCAGGAGGCCGAGGCAGGAGAATTGCTTGAACCTGGGAGGCGGAGGTTGCAGTGAGCCGAGATTGCACCACTGTACTCCAGCCTGGGCGACAAGAGCAAGACTCTGTCTCAGGGAAAAAAAAAAAAAAAAAATTAGCCAGGTGTGGTGGCACATGCCTGTAATCTCAGCTATTTGGGAGGCTGAGGCAGAATCGCTTGAACCCGGGAGGCGGAGGTTGCAGTGAGCAGAGATCACACCACTGAACTCCAGCCTTGACGACAGAGCAAGACTCCATCTCAAAAATAAAAATTAAAAATAAAAAAAACTTACTCATGCAACCAAGCATCACTTGTTCCCCAAAAAACTATGAAAATAAAAAATAAAACATAACGTGAATTATTGTATGACACACTAGTATATGTGTATCAGCTTAGCCTTACCAGTAAGTACTCTGTACCTTCTTCAAAATTACTGTTTTCCTTTGAAAAACTATTTCTCCTCCTTGTCATTCCATCTTTGTCATCGAACGTAGTTTGAATGAACTGACCTCATTCCCCAGATAAGGGAGAAGAGAGACATTTGCTGTGACCCAGGCCCAGTCAATTTATTTCATTACTCTTAGCCACAGTGGCTGATTACTGAGATTCTGTACTGGAATTTTTGCTGCAACTATCGGAAAAGAAGCTTTCTTCCCACACCAGGGCCGCTAAGCTAGAAAGATCTAAACCTACAGCTGCTGGCAGCCATATTCCCTGAAAGCATAAAAGAAGCCTCTGCAATAAAAGAAAATGAAACTAACACACACAGCAAAATCTTATCAACATATTTGGGCCACTGAATCCAGTTGTGCCTCAAATAAGCTAGACCACTGAAATTCCTTGTTAAGTGTGCCAATCAATTCCCTTTTATTCCCTGAGCCACTCTGAGGTAGGTTTCTGTTCTCTACAATCAAAAGAACCCATTATAATGGGTGGTATTTCAGTGCAATACCCTTTGAGGATACAGGTCGCCCTTGTTATCCAAATTCCTGATTTCAAAAAATCTCACAACCTAAACTCAAGAACCAAATACGTTTGAGTAAACTTCTGGAATTTCCTTCATTATCTTGTTATTTGCTATCCAAACTTTAGGAAACAAATAGATTCAAATAAGGCAGTACCCCCTGACATTCAAATTCACTATCCAAACTGAAGAATTAAGCAAACATGAATAGTGGGAGATAGTTGTAAAGTCAACCATGCAGAAATATGGAAAAGAATTTATAACGTAAAATTTTAAAATCTAGAAAATTGCACATAAAGGTATACATATATTTTAAAATGGGTTAAAACACTGGGCTTTTGGGAAATCTTCACATTTTCCATCTATAGTTACAATCAAAAATAAGTTTGATATACATTACCTAATTTGAGTTGAACAGCAATTCTTAGACAAAAATAAACTATTACCTTTCAAATCAGAAAATCAAGACCTAAAGAGCAAAAAAAAACTATGAAAATATATGATAAAGATGACATTTCAAGTCAGCAGAGAAAAAAGGATTACTAAATAAATGATGTGGGGATAGCTGACCATAAGAATAAAACAATACACGTAAAGAACTAAGCACATTACTGGCATTTATATAGCAATCAGACAATGCTGTATCTTTTATATAGAAAATTATTTAATATTCTTTTTATTCTCTATCTCAATGTAGACACTTCAAAAGTATATGCTAACAGTATATGCTAACGTGGTAAGAAAGTTGCTGTGGTTTAGCAGGGTGTGGTTCAGAATAGGCCAGCTTATGATGTTATTCACTGGACTGAGTTAGAAGGGACTAATTATAGAGGAAAACTGTGGTGAAGAAAGAAAACAGGGAATAAAGAGTTTCCTTTAAACTAGAAGTTCAGTTAAAGAAATAAAAAGGACCTAAGGATTTTTAATGCAGTGTTCTGTGCAGTGTTCTGCAGTGTGTTATTAAAATTTACTTTTCAAAATATATACATTAATTTTGTTTTTGCTTTTTTATCAAATCCCCAAGGTTATTTTCTTTAAAAAAAAAAAAGTGTCCTTTCTCTTTATGCGTGCTTTATCATAGGGCTCTACTGATAAATGTTAGTAAGAAAGATCATACATGGTTGGCCAGGCATGGTGGCTCATGCCTGTAATCCCAGCACTTTGGTAAGTCAAGGCAGGTGGATCGCTTGAGGTCAGGAGTTTGAGACCAGCCTGGCCAACATGGTGAAACCCCATCTCTACTAAAAAAAAAAAAAAAATACAGGCCGGGCGTGGTGGCTCACACCTGTAATCCCAACACTTTGGGAGGCTGAGGCAGGCGGCTCACAAGGTCAGGAGTTTGAGACCAGGCTGGACAACATGGTGAAATCCCGTCTCTACTAAAAATACAAAAAAAAAAATTAGCCGGGTGTGATGGCATGCGCCTGTAATCCCAGCTACTCAGGAGGCTAAGGCAGGAGAATCGCTTGAACCTGGGAGGCAGAGGTTGCAGTGAGCCAAGATCATGCCACTGCACTCCAGCCTGGGTGACAGAGTGAGACTTCGTCCCAAAAAATAAATAAATAAATAAATTAGCCGGGCATGGTAGCACGTACCTATAGTCACAGCTACTGAGGCATGAGAATCGCCCGAACCTGGAAGGCAGAGGTTGCAGTGAGTCAAGACTGAGCCACTGCACTCCACCGTGGGTGACAGAGTGAGATTCTGTCAAAAAAAAAAAAAAAAAGGAAAGGGAAGGAAAGAAAAGGAAAAGGAAAAGGAAAAGAAAGGAAAGGAAAAGAAAAAAGATTATACATTGTCATCCAGTAGCAAGAAAAGTAGAACTGAATCAAGCAAATGTATTATACATTTAAAAAGTAAAAAAGAAAAAAAATCGAACTTTAATGTTGAAAAAATAACTCAAACCAAAGGCCTCATAGTACATACAGAAAACACTGTAATATCAAAGGCAAGATCTATTTGAGAAAACATTACTGATTTGCGTACAGCTATAAATATCATAGGGGAGAGCTATTAAACATTTTGAATTTATTTTAGATAAATAACTATGGGGAAGTTGTGTTCATGACCTACTATTCAAGTTTCTTCATTCTTTAGTGCTTACAATTAGAATGTTCCACAAATAAATATAGTCACTACCATACAAATGTTTAATCACATATATAAACACATATATAACTTATTTAGATATGTAAACTTTGCAAACTATGTATTTAGAAGTAAATTTTCTTTTTAAAAGCCCCCAAATACTCTTTTTACAAACCCATTTCCTCCTCTTCCTAGGCACACAACTAGACTTTATTTCCCAATCTTCCCTGGGGTTATATGTGGACATATGATCAAGTCCTAGGCAAATGGTATGTGGGGCAGAGATTATGCACATTCTCTCCAGATTGAGCCAAAATACCTCTAAAAGGATCTGCCTTTCCTAGTCTGCTATAAGAATGGAGACAACCTGGGGAAAAGCTCTAAGGCCCTCAGGGACACAGAGCCACTAGAGGGAAGGAGTCTGGGTCCCAAAGGACCACATAGAGAAGAGTGTCTACCATCACCCCACCTCCAACCACCTAAATTGGACTGTGATGTAAATGAGAAACACACTTTACTTGTATAGAGCTGCTGATATTTGGAGGTTGTTTAGGTATAGTAGTTGGACTACCGTGACTAATGCACTACTGTAAACATTTTCTAAACCCTCTCCTACAAGGAATCCTGTCAGGAAATTCCTCTTATATTCAATCCATCAAAAAGCACTATAGGTCTGCCTTTAAAATACATCCTGAACCTATTTTCTTATCATTCCCATCTCCACCACCTACTTCAAGCCCTATCGTTCTCTCACCTGAATTAGTGAAAAAGCATGGTATCCTTCCTTCTATCATTGCTCTACTATAGTCTATTTTTCCACACAGCAGAGTCAGTCACCCTTTTTAAAGGAAAATCACACCACGCCACTCTACTTCAATGGCTCCCCTTAACACAAATAAAACTGAAAGCTCTTACTGTGGTCTAAAAGGGCCTACATTATTTCATCCCCTCAACTTTCATCTTTCTCTCACTCCACTGAAGCCTCAGTGGTCTTTTTTTTCTGTTTTTAAGTTTATTCCTAATTCAGAATCTTTACACTTCCTTCCTGGTCCCCTACTTGGACCTTCTTTCATATCACTGAGGTCTCTGTTCAAATTTCAAATCCTCAGCAAAGGTTTTCCTTAGTATACTATCTAAAATAATCCTCTATCCCCCATCTTCCATCACTCTATTCCCCTTATCCTGATTTATTTTTATCAGAGAATTTAATGTATTACCTAAAATTATATTTTTATTTGGATTTTTTTGGTTTATTGTCTTACTTCTCCATTAAAAAGTAAGTGGCTTCATCCTTCCCATCATGGGTATCCACAGCTCAAAAATTTATTTGTTGAAGAAATAAATTCACATACACATTAATCTATTTTAGCAATCATTTTTCTTGCTTAGTCATTTTACTAAAATTCACTACATAGCTTCTCCCCTTTTCCTTTCTCATCTATTTTCATGCATAATATAAATACACTGCTTTATTTGACTTCCTTTAAGAGCTCTTTTCAACATTAATTTGACAATGCCTAACTTTAAAAAATGAGCAAGTATCAAAGTCCTTTCCTAAGGAAGTAATCAATCAATGATGCTGATTCAATAAGCATGCCTACCAATAAGGATGGAAGAAGAGTGGCCATTTCATGCAGCCATCTTTAACCTCAAGAATACTGCTAAATCATAGAGTTCCCATAACCCTAGTAATGGAGCAAGAAATAAGAAAATGAGGCTGGGTGCAGTGGCTCACATCTGTAATCCCAGCACGTTTGGAGGCTGAGGCAGGTGATCAACTGAGGTCAGGAGTTCAAGACCAGCCTGGCCAATATGGCGAAACCCCGTCTCTACTAAAAATACAAAAATTTGTGGGTGGTGGCAGGTGCCTGTAACACCAGCTACTCTGGAGGCTGAGGCAGGAGACCCACTTGAACCCGGGAGGCAGAGGTTGCAGTGAGCTGAGGTCGCACCACTGCACTCCAGCCCAGGCGACAGAGCAAAAACTCTCTCTCAAACAAACAAAAAAAGAAAATGAAAAAAAAAAAAATTAAACTATGAAGAATGGATAAGCAGTTATATTCACATATTAACATCCACATAATAAAATATTACTCAACAACAAAAAAGAATGAACTACTGATATCACAACAGTTAAAACACTATGTTAAACAAAAGAAGTCAGAAACAAAAAGCACATAGGTATGATTACCCCATGAACAGACAAAACTAACCCACAATGACAGAAATTAAAACATATAGGTGGAGAGAAGAGGGACGAGGCAAGATGGCCGAATAGAACCCTCCAGCAATCACCCCCAGCCCCCAAAAGGAGCACCAAATTGCACAACTATCCACACAAGAAAGCACCTTCATAAGAACCAAAAATCAGGTAAGTGATCACAGAATCTGGTTTTAACATCTTATCAAGAAAAGAGCCGCTAGACAAGGCAGTTGAGGAGGAGGGAGCGCTTGAGGGGGACTGGCCTGGCGTGCACTCCGCACCTCGGGGACGTTATTGAGCGTGGAACGGCTGCTTTTGGAAGACTATTGCCCAGAAGAAAAGATGTTTGGTTTTCACAAGCCAAAGATGTACCAAAGTATAGAAGGCTGCTGTATTTGCAGAGCTAAGTCCTCCAGTTCTTGATTCACTGACAGTAAACACTATGAAAAGGACTTCCAGAGCTGTTTTGAATTGCATGAGACTCGTTCAGGAGACATCTGCAATGCCTGTGTCCTGCTTGTGAAAAGATGGAAGAAGTTGCCAGAAGGATCAAAAAAAAAAAACTGGCATCATGTGGTAGATGCAAGGGCTGGACCCAGTCTAAAGACTACATTGAAACCAAAGAAAGTGAAAACTCTATCTGGGAACAGGATAAAAAGCAACCAGATCAGTAAACTGCAGAAGGAATTTAAATGTCATAATTCTGATGCTCACAGTACCACCTCAAGTGCCTCCCCAGCTCAATCTCCTTGTTACAGTAACCAGTCAGATGACGGCTCAGATACAGAGATGGCTTCTGGTTCTAACAGAACACCAGTTTTTTCCTTTTTAGATCTCACATACTGGAAAAGACAGAAGATATGTTATGGGATCATCTATAAAGGCCGTTTTGGGGAAGTCCTCATTGACACACATCTCTTCAAGCCTTGCTGCAGCAATAAGAAAGCAGCTGCCGAGAAGCCAGAGGAGCAGGGGCCAGAGCCTCTGCCCATCTCCACTCAGGAGTGGTGACTGAGGTTTTTATGTAGAAGGGGAACAAAAAAAAAATCTGAATTTTGAAAAACCACAAAGCAACAAACTGACCCTCTTTTTTTTTTTTTTTTTTTTTGAGACGGAGTTTTGCTCTTGTTACCCAGGCTGGAGTGCAGTGGCGTGATCTTGGCTCACTGCAACTTCCGTCTCCCAGGTTCAAGTGATTCTCCTGCCTCAGCCTCCCAAGTAGCTGGGTTTATAGGTGCCCGCCACCAGACCTGGCTAATTTTTTAGTTTTAGTAGAGACGGGGTTTCACCACGTTGGCCAGGCTGGTCTTAAATGACCCTCTTATTTTTAACTTGGATACCTGCTATTCTGCCAAAAGACAATTTCTAGAGTAGTTTTGAATGGGTTGATTTCCCCCACTCCCACAAATTCTGAAGCCAGTGTCTAGCTTACTAAAAAAACAGTTGTACATAATATTTAAGATGCTGAGTATTTCATAGGAAAGCTGAATGCTGCTGTAAAGTGCTCTTTAGTCTTTTTTTTTTTTTAATCCCCTTCTAATGAATGAAACTAGGGGAATTTCAGGGGACAGAGATGGGATTTGTTGTATGATCAACTGTATGTAGTTTTTAGTCTTTCTGTATTGAGAAGCAGTTGTTGGGGCATTTTTAAGATGCCTGGCTACTCTTTTTTTCCCTCATGATAATAAATTTCTCATAACTCAGTAACGTGAACTTGCCCCTAGAGGTAGTCGTAATAATTTTGAAATATTAAGGTCTTGCCAAGCTTCTGATGATTCAAACCTGTACTACTGATTATTAAGCAGGACAGACTGAGCTTTCTGTTGCAAATACCTTGGAGGAGAAAGTAATTTCTAAATATACAGAGAGGTAACTTGACTATATATGTTGCAGCCTGTGCCTCCCTTCATATTAATATTTGATAAAGATTTTAATTTATGTAAAACTTCTAAAGCAGAATCAAAGTTCCTCTTGGGGAAATGGCAAGTCTTTAGGACAGGCGAGACCCTGTATGAATAGTACCAAAGCATTACCGCATGGTAGAGAACACACTCAATTAAAAATGTTAAGCTATCTGAAAAATAAAATGTGCAAGTCTTCAGGATGGCACAAAACAAAGGTTAATGCTTCTTGGGGCACATTTCTTAGAGGGCTTGCTGAGTGTGTAAATATAATCGACTTTTGTTTGTGTTACATGACTTCTGTGACTTCACTGAAAATCTGCACAATTCAGTTTCAGCTATGGATTACTTCAGTTGACCTTTGTGAAGGTTTTTATCTGTGTAGAATGGGTGTTTGACTTGTTTTAGCCTATTACGTTTTTATTTTCTTTCACTCTGTATTAAAAGTAAAACTTACTAAAAGAAAAGAGGTTTGTGTTCACATTAAATGGTTTCGGATTGGCTTATTTTAGTGAGGCTTTCTGAACATTGAGATATCCTGAACTTAGAGCTCTTCAATCCTAAGATTTTCATGAAAAGCCTCTCACTTGAACCCAAACCAGAGTACTCTTACTGCCTCTTATCTAAATGTTCAGGAAAGGCATCGTCAGTTCAGTCTTTTCAGAATGAGGGAGAAACATTTGCCTGCCTTGTAATAACAAGACTCAGCGCTTGTTTTTTAAACTGCATTTTAAAAATTGGATAGTATAATAACAATAAGGAGTAAGCCACCTTTTATAGGCACCCTGTAGTTTTATAGTTCTTAATCTAAACATTTTATATTTCCTTCTTTTGGAAAAAACCTACATGCTACAAGCCACCATATGCACAGACTATACAGTGAGTTGAGTTGGCTCTCCCACAGTCTTTGAGGCGAATTACAAAAGTCCAGCCATTATCATCTTCCTGAGTTATTTTGAAATGATTTTTTTGTACATTTTGGCTGCAGTATTGGTGGTAGAATATACTATAATATGGATCATCTCTACTTCTGTATTTATTTATTACTAGACCTCAACCACAGTCTTCTTTTTCCCCTTCCACCTCTCTTTGCCTGTAAGATGTACTGTATGTAGTCATGCACTTTGTATTAATATATTAGAAATCTACAGATCTGTTTTGTACTTTTTATACTGTTGGATACTTATAATCAAAACTTTTACTAGGGTATTGAATAAATCTAGTCTTATTAGAAAATAAAAAATAAAAGAGCCACTGGTGAGGGTAGGAAAGACAGTCTTGAACTGCCAACACCACCCCTGTCCTATCCTCTGGCAGCAGCCATGTTGTCCAGAGACAGAATCTGTGTACCTGTGGGAGAGATAGCACAGAGATTGTGGGACTTTGCATTGAAACTCAGTGCTGCCCCGTCACAGGAGAAAGCAGCACAGGGCAGAATTCAGCCGGCATCTATGGAGGGAGCATTTAGACCAGCCCTAATCAGAGAGGAACTGTCCATCCCAGTGGTTGGAACCTGAGTTCTGGCTAGCCCTACCATGGCAAGCTAAAGTACTCTGGGATCAAACATAAACTTAGAAGGCAGTCTAGGCCACTAGGACTTCAATTCCTGGGCAAGTCTTGGTGTTGTGTGCACTTGGAATCAGTGGACTTGAGGTGCACATGACCCAGTGAGACACCAGCTAGGGCAGCCCAAACAGTGCTTGCATTACCCCTCCCCCAGCACCAGGCAGCACAGCTTGTAGCTCCAGGAGAACCTCCTTCTGCTTAAGGAGAGGAAAGAGTCACGTTGTCTTACAACTTGGATATCAGCTCAGCCACAATACAGTAAAGCACCAAGCACAGTCCTGATGCCCCCATTCCAGGCTCTACATCCCAGATAACATTCCTAGACACACCCTGAACCAGAAAGGAACCAGCTGCCATGAAAGGAAAGACCCAGTCCTGGCAGGATTTATCAAATGCTGCCTAAAGGGTCCTTGGACCTTGAATAAACTTCAGTAGCCAGCAGTGGCCAGGCAGTACTCGCCATGGGCCTTGGGAGAGACCCACTACCATGCTAACTTCAGATGTAACCCAGTGCACTCCCAGCTGTGGTGGCCACCGTGAGAGACTCCTTCTGCCTGAGAAAGGAGAGAGAAGAGCAAAAACGACTTTGCCTTGCAACTTGGGTATCAACTCAGCTACAGTAAAATAAAGCACCAAGCAAACTCTTAAAGTCCCTGATTTTAGGCCTTAGCTCATGGACAGCATTTCCAGGCCCACCCTGGGCCAGAAGGGAACCCATTGCTCTGAAGAGAGACCCAAGCCTGGCAGGATTCACCACAAGCTGGCTAAACAGCCTTCAGGCCTTGAAAAAACATCAGTGGTAAGTAGGCAGTACTCACCACAGGCCTGGGGAGGTGGTAGCCACAGGGAGAGACTCCTTCTGCCTACGGAAAGAAGAGGAAAGAGTAAAAAGGACTCTGTCCTACAACTTAGGCATCAGCTCAGCCACAGAAAAATAAAGCACCAAGGAGATTCCTAAAGTTCCCAACTCCAGGCCCTAGCTCCCAGCCAGCATTTCCAGACTCACCCTGGGCCAGAAGGGAACCTATCTCCCTGAAGAGAAGCACAGGAGCCTGTCTGAATTCACTACCCACTGACTAAAGCACCCTAGGACACTCAATAAACATCAATAGTAGCCAGGCAATAGTCACCACAGGCCTTGGGCAGGACCCCGTTTTGTGCAGACTTCAGGTCTGACCCAGCACAGTCCAAGAGGTGGTGGTCACGGCGGTGCTTGGGTCACACCTCCCCAATTCCAGGCAGCTCAGCAAGGAGATACAGACTCCACTAGTTTGAGGAAAAGTAAGGGAAGAGAACAAGAGATTCTGCCTGGTAATCCAGAGAATTCTGCCAGAACTAACCCAGACCACCAAGGCAGTACCTCTATGAGTCTGCAAAAGCCACAGTGTTACTGGGGCTTGGGGTGTACCCTAATGAAGAGACAGCTACAATAACCAAAGACAGATCATAATACTCAATCCACTTTGAATACTTGAAAACCTTCTAAAGGAGGACAGGTACAAAAAAGCCCAGACAGCAAAGATTACACCAAATACCTAACTCTTCAATGCCCAGACACCAACGAACACCCACAGGCATCAAGACCATCCAGGAAAACATGACCTCACCAAACAAACTAAATAAGGCAGCAGTGAGCAAACCTAGACAGAGATATGTGACCTTTTAGAGAATTCAAGATACTTGTTTTCAGGAAACTCAACAAAACTCAAGATAACACAGAAGGAATTCAGAACCCTATCAGATAAACTTAACAAAGACTAAAATAATTTTTAGAAATCAAACAGAAATTTGGGAGCTGAAAAATTCAACTGACAATCTGAAGAATGCATCAGTCTCTCAACAGCAGAATTGGTCAAGCAGGAGAAACAATTAATGAGCTTGAAGACAGGCTACTTGAAAATACACAGAGGAAGACAAAAGAAAAAAGAATAACATAAGAATAAAGCCTACAAGATCTAGAAAATAGCCTCAAAAGGGCAAATCTAAGAGTTATTGAGGCTGCGTGCTTTATCACACCTGTAATCCCAGCACTTTGGGAGGCCAAGGTGGAAGGATTACTTGGACCCAGGAGTTCAAGACAGCCAGGACAACATAGAGAGATCCCATCTCTACAAGATAAATATTTTTTAATTAATTGGATGTGGTGGCACAAGCTTGTGGTCCCAGCTACTAAGGAGGCTGAGATGGGAGGATCACTTGAACCCAAGAGGTCAAGGCTGCAATGAGCCGTGATCGCGACACTGCACTCCAGCCTGGATGACAGAGTGAGATCCCATCTATGGATCTATAGTAACCAAAATAGCATAACAACAGACGAATGAAACAGAATGGAGAACCCAGAAATGAATCCATACATCTATAGTGAATTCATTTTTGACAAAGGTGCTAAGAACACACACTGGGGAAAAGACATTCTCTTCAATAAATGGTGCTTGGAAAACTGGATATCCATATGCAGAAGGGAGAAACTAGACCCCTATCTCTCACCATATACAAAAATCAAAATTAGAATGGATTAAAGATCTAAATCTAGGACCTGAAACTCTCAAACCACTGAAAGAAAACATTGGAGATCTCTCTAGGACATTAGTCTGGGCAAAGATTTGTTGAGTAATACCCCAAAAGCACAGGAAACCAAAGCAAAAATGGACAAATAGGATTACATCAAGTCAAAAAGCTTCTGCATAGCAAAGACAACAATCAGCAAAGTGAACAGACAACTCACAGAATGGGAGAAAATATGTGCAAACTCTCTATCTGACAAGGGATTAATAAGAATATATAAGGAGTTCAAACAACTCAATAGGAAAAAAATCTAAAAATCTGATTTTAAAATGGGCCAAAGACTGGAATAGACATTTCTCAAAAGAAGATGTACAAATTGCAAACAGGTATATGAAAAGGTGCTCAACATCACTGTACATCAGAGAAATGCAAATCAAAACTACAATGAGATATTATCTTATCACAGTTAAAAAGCTTTTATCCAAGACAGACAACAACAAATGCTGGCAAGGATGTAAAGAAAAGGGAACACTTGTACATCGTTGGTGAGAATGTAAATTAATACAGCCACTATAAAAACAGTTTGGAGGTTCCTCAAAAAACTAAAAACAGAACTACTATATGATCAAGCAAATTAACTGCTAGGTATATACCCAAAAGAATGGAAATCAGTATATCAAAGCGGTATCTGCACTCCCGTGTTTACTGCAGCACTATTCGCAATCACCAAGATTTGGAATCAACCTAACTGTCCATCAACAGACAAATGGATAAAGAAAATGTGATGCATATAATACAATGAAGTAGTATTCAGCCAGCCATAAAAAAAGAATGAGATCCCATCATTTGCAACAACATGGATGGAACTGGAGGATATTATGTTAAGCAAAATAAGCCAGGCACAAAAAGACAAACTTTGCATTATCTCATTCATTTGTGGGAGCTAAAAATTAAAATAATTTGGACTCATGAAAATAAAGAGTAGAGTGATGGTTATCAGAGGCTGGGAAGAGTAGCAAAGGGGCGGAGGAAAGAGGGGATGGTTAATGGGTATAAAAATATAGTTAGAATGAATAAGATGTAGTATTTGACAGCACAAAAGGGTGACTACAGTCAACAACAATTTATTTTACATTTAAAAATAACTAAAAGAAGTATAATTGGAATGTTTGTAACACAAAGAAATGATAAATGCTTGGGGTGATGGATACCCCATTTGCCCTAATGTGATTATTATACACCGTATGCTTGTCAAAATATCTCAAGTACCTCATAAATATATACAACTACTATGTATCCATAAAAATTAAAGTTTTAAAAAGCATAGATGGGGCAGAGAAGAAGGGATTGACTGAAACAAGAGGGAACTCTCTGGAGTTAACGGAAACGTTACACTTATTTTTGGTGGTAATTACACCAGTGTATACCATTTCAAAACTCATACTGAACATTTATGATCTGTGCATTTTATTGTACGTTAATTGTTTCTCAGTTCAAATGAATTTTAAAAAGATACCGCCACACATCTAAGAATAAAACAAAATATACGTAAGGTCTCAAGAAGACCTAAATACATGGAAAAATATACTATATCCAATAATTTGACTTCTGTATCATTAAGAAGCCAACTCTCCCTCAAAATGATCTACAGATTCAGCACAATTCCAAACAAAATACTAGTAGGTTCTGAACAAATTAACAAGCTGATTCTCAATGTGTATTTGAAATCTAATGGACCTAGAATAGCCAAGACAATCTTAAAGAATAACAAAGTTGGAGGACTTATACTACCAAATATCAAGACTTAGTACAAAGCCACAAAAAGTATAGTACTTGGTACAAGGAGAGACACAAGAGAATCCAAAAACAGGCTCCTATACAATGATGTTCTAACTTAAAACAAAGATGCCACTGCAATTCAGTATGGGGGAAGGAAAGGCTTCTATGTCAATGGTGCTGCACCAACTGGATTGTCTAGAAAAATTAATTCATGGACAAAAATTACTTTATGATGGATCATAGACCATGAAGGGTAATAAAATTAACATTTCTAGAATAGATCAAATGAGAATATTTACATGAACCAGGCACAGTGGCTCATGCCTGTAATCCCAGCACTTTGGGAGGCCGAGGCAGGCAGAACACCTGAGGTCGGGAGTTCAAGACCAGCCTGACCAACCTGGAGAAACTCTGTCTCTACTAAAACTACAAAATAAGCCAGGAGTGGTGGCGCATACCTGTAATCCCAGCTACTCGGGAGGCTGAGGCAGGAGAATGGCTTGAACCCGGGAGGCGGAGGTTGCAGTGAGCTGAGATCACGCCACTGCACTCCACCCTGGGCAACAAGAGCAAAACTCCGTCTCAAAAAAAAAAAAAAAAAAGGATATTTACACGAACCTAGAGTGGGATCTCGAACAACAACAACAACAACAACAACACACTAGGTACTAACCATAAAAAATAATAAATTTGACTTTATTAAAATAAAGAACTTCTATTCAATTAAAAAAATCATTGAGAGTAAAAAGGCACAGAAGATACCTGCAATACACATATCAAACAAAAGACTTAGAGCCAGATTTTTGTAAAAACAGCTAAAAAATAAGAAAACTGCCCAATCTTTTTAATGAGCAAAAGACTTAAACAGATTATTATGAGGATATATAAAAGGCCAATATGGATATGAAAAATAAACTCAACATCTGTAGTAGCTCATTGTTCAAAAATATTCACTTCTTATCCTTACATGCATTGAAGACTTATACTTCCGCAACCATGAATTTTGGCTACACCACAACTTAGTTTAAGGAGTGGAAGGTCAGCAGACACGACATAAACACATCTTGAAATATGCTTGAACAACTGGATATGCCTTCTTGCATTTATGTTACCACTATGAAAAGAACATGTCCCATCTGGCCTACTGGTGCACATAAGAAGATGAGATACACACAGCAGAGCTGTCCCAGCTGACCCACAAATCCTTAACCAAGAAACAAATACTTGAGTACCACTGGAGATTTTCAGGTTAAGCAGTAATAGCTGACTAATACAGGCCAAGTGTGGTGGCTCACGCCTGTAATCCCAGCATTTTGTGAGGCCAAAGCGGGCGGATCACGAGGTCAAGAGATCAAGACCATCCTAGCCAACATGGTGAAACCCGCCTCTACTAAAACTACAATAATTAGCCGGGCGTGGTGGTGCGTGTCTCTAGTCCCAGCTACTCAGGAGGCTGAGGCAGGGGAATCGCTTGAACTCGGGTGGTGGAGGTTGCAGTGAGCAGAGATCACACCACTGCACTCCAGCCTGGCAACAGAGTGAGACTTGGTCTCAAAAAAAAAAAAAAAGAAAGAAAGAAAGAAAGAAAAAAGCCAGATAAAAGAGTACATACTAAATTATCCCATTTATATGAAGTTCACAAACAGACAACATAAATCTATGGATACAGACACCAGAAGCATGGTTTCCTTAGCGGAGAGGAAGTTATATAGGCAGGGCACAAAAGGAAGGTATTACAAAGTTTTATAAACATTCTATATCTTAATATGGGTGGTGGATAACCGGTATATACATATGTAAGAAATTTTTAACTGTAAATACTGAAGATTTATGCACTTTATTGTATGTTACATGAGAACTGCTTGAACCCGGGAGGAGGCAGAGGTTGCAGAGAGCTGAGGTTGCACCATTGCTCTCCAGCCTGGGCAACTAACAGCAAAACTCTGTCTCAAAAAAAAAAAAAACAACAAATTAGTTATTTGTGGTAAAAAGGAATCTGAGGGAAAAAAAGAAATAAAAGAGATTGGTTATTTGAAGTTAAACTAGTATTCCATATAATAAATGTATTATTATACTGCAATCATTACATTATATATTACAATATATAATCATATATTAATACATTATATAATATATAGGTAATTATTAGCAATATTGATAATTATATATTACATAATATGATCTTATGATATAATCTATTAACTATATTAATTACATAAATTTATATATTTAATCTAATATACTTATTAAATATATTAATATTATTACTATATAAATTAAGACTGTCTCAACATTATATTTTACCATAATCACTAAATACCTGAGAAAAGTACAAATATTAGCATCTGGTTTAAATATTATTCCCAATATTAATTAATTAATTTATTTCATTTTATTTTATTTTTGAGACAGTCTCACTCTGCTGCCCAGGCTGGAGTCCAGTGGCGCAGTATCGGCTCACTGTAACCTCCGCCTCAGCCTCCCGAGCAGCTGGGATTACAGGCGCCTGCCCACACCTGGCTAATTTTGTGTATTTTTAGTAGAGACGGGGTTTCACCATGCTGACCAGGCTGGTCTCAAACTCCTGACCTCGTGATCCACCTGCCTCAGCCTCCCAAAGCGCTAGGATTACAGGTGTGAGCCACTGTGCCCAGCCCCCAATATTTATTTTTAAAATATTACACTACTTTAACAGTTTCAAAATAAACTAACCTTTCGCCCTTCTACTGGGACGCCACATGGAGACTAGACTATAACCAAAACATGAATCTTAAATAACTTAAAATCTCTCCCTCCACAAGACATATTTCTATTGTTTGCAAAATGAGATTTTATTTTCTTGATAAAACAGTGTAATATAAAGTACTTAGAAAGCTTCTGTGCTTTTATCCATTTAAGTAATACAATTCCAGAAGCTTCAAATGTTTACTCATTCTATTAAAAATCTTTTAAGGCTATAAAAAAATTTTATATTGTTTTACTCTGCAAATTTTCTACTCTGTAGAAACCCCCTCAAGTTTACTCATAAGAACAACACAAAGCAGAGTTTAACAGAATAACTAAAAACCTTAAAATTCTTAGTGAAAATACATAAAAACTATTAGTAATTATAAATGATTTTCTTTTCTAAGTCATTTATTCTGAGATTTCCTTTTACTAGTTTAACATACTTGCCTATAGGACTATCAAATCGCCCTTCGACAGTCCTTATAGAAAATAAGAATACTTCCAACAGCTTTCTCACTAGGCTTCCATTCTCTACATAAAGATATTAAGTAAACATGCAACTAGTGAGTCCTATGAGATAAAGAATGTCCTACACCTAAGCAGTACTTCTCTGAAATTCTGTAATATTTATTTTACTAATTTTTTTTAAAAAAGCTTTATTGAGAATATATAGTTGGACACTGTGCTGTGTGCTTTATATGTATTACTTCATTTAATAAGAAATATGTGATATTATACCCATTTCTAGATTTAAAAAACTAATGCCATAGATGTGATGTTCCCAAGATACTACAACTACTATGTTGATGATTACAAACTAGATCCCAATTTCTCTTTTTTTTTTTTTTTCCTTTTTGGGACAGGGTCTCATTCTGTTGCCCATGGCTCACTGCAGCCTTGATCTTCCTGGCTCAAGCCATCCTCCCACCTCAGCCCCCCAGGTAGCTGGGACTACAAGTGACAGCCACCATGCCTGGTTAATTTTTTTTATTTTTACTTTTATTTTGCAGAGACAGGGTCTCCCTATGTTGCCCAGGCTAGTCTTGAAGCCTGGGATCAAGTGATCCTCCCACCTTGGCCCCACAAAGTGCTGGGATTACAGGTATGAGCCACCATACCCAGCCATATCCCAATTTCTTTACCAATATGCTACTCTTAGCACAAATAAGAACCATGGCAATAATTAATGATAATGAATAACTGCATCAAACACTCATACAGCATTTACTGTATGTTTTAATCATTCCATCCTCATAACAACCCTAAGGAAAGGCACACTATTATGTCTTATTTTACAGATCAAGAAACTGAAGTACATAGACTTTGCCACTTGTCTAAGGTTACAGGCCAGTACATGGCAGAGCTAGGATGTGCACATCAGCAGTCCAGCCCTAGAATCTGGGCGCTAAACCACTATGCCACTTTGCCTTTCACAAACTGCCTTATACTGCCTCATAGCTGATAAGGTACATTATCATATCTCCTTTATGAACTCACAAGCTCTTAGGTAGCAAAGACCAAGACTTCTAACCTAATCAGCATTAGACTTTTGCCAGCATAGGGACTGGTAAATAATAAAAAGAAACTAGAAAGTGCACTGAGGTCCTAAGGAAAGCTTCTTTGTAGTAGTGACTCTTGAGGTTAACCTTGCCACTAAACTCTACGATTGTATATGTAATTGTTTAGTGCATATTTGATAGTCTCCCCTACTAGTATATAGGCTTGTTAAGGGTAGAATTTTTTTTGTCTTTCCATCTGCTATACAACATTCAAAAATAAATAAAATAAATAATAAAATAATAAAAATTCAAAAAATGTTTGTTGAATAAATATGTGAAAAACTTTATTACAGAGGGTTATACTTCACAATCCCTACTATCAACAGAATCAATACAAGATCTCTAGATAAGAGATTCACAGCAATTAAATAATTTGTGATAAACCACTTATCAGGTTATGGAAGCAGACAGGAGAACAGAGAAAGATAGTGATAGAAGGTAGAAACATGTATTACTTAAACCCAACAGTAAATATAGGAGCAAAGTAAACAGTGACTCTTTTTTCTCCTTTAATTTGCATACTCATGAATTTTTATCCCTCCTTCATTTTCTCTCAGAATACCCTTCAGTTGAGTACCTCTTCTGACTTTCAATTAGAATGGGGGGGTGGGGCGCAGGGCCGGGGGAGGGCGGTGTGGTGGCTCACGCCTGTAATCCCAGCACTTTGGGAGGCTGAGGTGGGTGGACTGCCTGAACTCAGGAGTTCGCGACCAGCCTAGGCAACACGGTGAAACCCTGTCTCCACTAAAAATACAAAAAAAAAAAAAAAAATTAGCTGGGCATGGTGGCGGCATGCACCTGTAGTCCCTGCTACTCAGGAAGCTGAGGCAGGGGAATCACTTGAACCCGGGAGGCAGAGGTTGCAGTGAGCCGAGATATCGCCACTGCACTCCAACCTGGGTGACACAGTGAGACTATGTCTCAAAAAAAAAAAAAAAAAAAAAAAAAGAATGAAGGTAGGCCCAGTGAGGTGGCTCATGCCTGTAATCCCAGCACTTTGGGAGGCCGAGGCAGATGGATCACCTGAGGCCACAAGTTCGAGACCAGCCTGGCCAACATGGTGAAACCCCATCCCTACTAAAACTACAAAAAAAAAAAAAAAACTACCCAGATGTGGTGGCACATGCCTGCAGTCCCAGCTACTCGGGAGGCTGAGGCAGGAGAATCACTTGAACCGGAAGGCAGAGGTTGCAGTGAGCAGAGATTGTGCCACTGTACTCTGGCCTGGGCAACAGATTGAGACTCTGCCTCAAAAAAAAAAAAAAAAAAAAGAATGAGGGGCAGGCCTCAATCTACGGGTTAATCCACTTATGAGCTCTACAAATATCTGCACATTTTGGAGGCCTTGTTGACAATATAGATATACTCAATGACACAATAAAATACTGAGACTTAGGCAGGAGAATTGCTTGAACCCAGGAGGTGGAGGCTGCGGTGAACCAAAACCGTGCCACTGCACTCCAGCTGGGCAACAAAGTAAGATTCCATCTCAAAAAAGAAAAAAAGACACAGTGATCAATGGAACAGAATAGAGAACCCAGAAACAAAGCCACATACCTACAACCAACTGATCTTCAATAAAGTTGACAATAATAAACAATAGGGAGATGACACCCTATTCAATAAATGCTGCTGGAAATACTGGCTACCCATATGCAGAAGAATAAAACTGGACCCCTACCTCTCACCATATACAAAAATTAACTCAAGATGGATTAAGCACTTAAATGTAAGACCTCAAACTATAGAAATCCTAGGAGGAAACTAGAAAAAAAAACTCATCTGAACATTTGCCTAGGCAAAGAATTTATGACTAAGACCTCAAAAGAAACTGCAATAAAACCAAAAACTGACAATCAGGCTTAAACTAAAGAACTTCTGCATAGCAAAATAAAAATATCCACAGAGTAAACAGACAACCTACAAAATGGTAGAAAATATATGCAAACTATGCATCTGACAAGAGACTAGCACCTGGAATCTATCAGGAACTTAAATCAACAAGAAAAAACAAACCATCTCATTAAAAGGTGGGCAAAGGACATGAACGGCACTTCTCAAAAGATGACATACAAGCAGCCAACAAATATGAAAAAAATGCTCAGCATCACTAATCATCAGGGAAATGCAAATTAAAACCACAGAGATATCATCTCACACCAGTCAGAATGGCTATTATTAAAAAGTCAAAAAAATAAGAGATGTTGGCAAGTATGTGGAACAAAAGGGAACACTCACACATTTGGTAGAAATATAAATTAGGGTCAGGCGCGGTGGCTCACGCCTGTAATCCCAGCACTTTGGGAGGCCAAGGCAGGCGGATCACTTGAGATCAGGAGTTCAAGACTAGCCTGGCCAACATGGTGAAACCCCGTCTCTACCAAATATACAAAAATTAGCCAGGCATGGTAGCACACGGCTGTAATCCCCGGTTACAGAGGCAGGTTACAGAGGAGGCTGAGGCAGGAAAATTGCTTAAGCCGAGGAGACAGAGGCTGCAGTGAGCCATGATCCCACCACTGCACTCCAGCCTGGGCGACACAGCGAGACTCCATCTCAAAAAAAATAAAAAGAAAAAAGAAATGTCAGTTAGTTTAACCCCTATGGTAAACAGTATGGAGATTTCTCAAAGAACTAAAAATTAAACTACCATTTGACCCAGCAATCCCACTACTGAGTATCTACCCAAAGGAAAATAAATTTTTCTATCAAAAAGATACCTGCTTAGCCAGGTGTGGCGGTATATGCCTGTAGTCCCAGCTATTCGGAAGGCTGGGGTGGGAGGAGCACTTGAGCTCAGGAGGCAGAGAGGTTGCAGTGAGCCAAAATCATACCACTGCCCTCCAGCCTGGGGTGACAGAGTGAGAGCCCATGTCAAAAAAAAAAAAAAAAAAAGTATATATAACATACATAAAAGAGAAAAAAAGATACCTACATTCTTTTTCTTTTTTTTTGGAGACGGAGTCTTGCTCTGTCACCCAGGCTGGGGTGCAGTGCCGTGATCTCAGCTCACTGCAAGCTCCGCCTCCCAGGTTCATGCCATTCTCCTGCCTCAGCCTCCAGAGCAGCTGGGACTACAGGCGCCCGCCACCACGCCTGGCTAATTTTTTGTATTTTTAGTAGAGACGGGGTTTCACCGTGTTAGCCGGGATGGTCTCGATCTCCTGACCTCGTGATCCACCCACCTCAGCCTCCCAAAGTGCTGCGATTACAGGCGTGAACCACAGCGTCCAGCCAAAAGATACCTACACTCTTATGTTTATCACAGCACTATTCACAATAGCAAAGTTATGGAATCAATCATCAATGTAAGTGCCCATCAATGGCAGATTGAGTAAAGAAAATGTGATACATACACAAAATAGAATATTACACTACCATAAAAATAATGAAATCATGTCCTTTGCAGCAATATGAATGCAGCTGGAGGCCATTATCCTAAGTGAATTAATGCAGAAACAAAATGAAATACCAAATATTCTCACTTTTAAGTGGGAGCTAAATAGCGGGTATAGATGGACATAAGGATGAAACACTGGGGACTCCAAGGAGTGTGAGGAGGGGAGGAGGGAAAGCCTGAAAAACTAGCTATTGGGTATTATGTTCACTATCTGGGTGATGGGTTCAGTAGAAACCCAAACTCCAGCGCTACACAATATACCCTTATAAGGAACCTGCACGTATACACCCTGAATCTAAAATTTAAAATAAAAAAAAAGACACCTTCACTCATATGTTTATTATAGCACTAGTCACAAATAGCACTGTTCACAAGTCATGGTCTCAACTTAAGAGTCCATCAATGGACATTATTATTCTCTGACCTCCCTATAAGTAGACATATTTCCCTTTAAGACCAGTCATGGTCAGAAATCAATTCTTACTGAATCATCCTCTAATAATATGAATACTTAGGACAGTATGGAGATATTAACAAACCATTTGTTCCCACAAGCTGAAACTAAGCCATTACTTACCACCTTTCAAGTGTGACCATCCATTACTACATTAATACATTCACCTCTAAATATCATTAAGACTCAGATCAGCAACTTGTAACATTTGCCCCAAATACTTAAAAATCATTCACTTGGTTCCTGTAACAAAAATGGATCAGAAGAGGTAATTATTTCAACCAACTACCACCACAATTGTCAGGGTCCATGGAACATCAAAAAATTATAACAAAATAATACCATCTTGCAACAGCCATTATATCTAGGCATATCCTCTGCTCTTTGTTCCATAGAGTCAACATATAACTCTTATTCACATCTCAAGGAATCTAACTTAAAATATATTCCATGGATGACCTCCTAAAAACTGAAAGAAATTTAGATTAAAAAGAGCCACACTTTGATTGAACAAATACATACCTATAGCTGAGATTAGCTGTTTAACAATGGTTCAACATGGCAATGATTTTATAACAAAAGTCCCTGGGGAGTTATAAAAACAGAAACCTAGCACTGATATACAGTAATCTTCTGATATAATTTGATATACAGTAATTTGGATAACTCTTACAGACCGAATTGAGGTATCTACTAACCGAAAGGAAACGAAAGGAAAGGCCACCAATGATAAGTATTATGTAAATATGGCAGGTATCACAGCCTAATAAAATTAAAAGACTCCACAAATTTTTGAAAAAACAGAAGTAGCTGTGTGACCTGGGACAAGTTATTTAACTTCAAATATTATTCATTGGGATTTAATCATGGTCTACTTCTGGGGTCCACAAAACTGTTTCTCTATAAAGGGCCAGACTGTAAGTATTTTAGGTCTTACAGGTCATATGGTCTCTGTCCCAGCTACTCAACTCTTCCTTTGCAGAATGAAAGAAGCTATAAACAAAAATTTATCCTCACATCACCTGCCTTTACACATAAAAAATGAAGTCTAGAAAAAAATTAACTGATGGAAATTTAGATTTGACTAGGCATTACTGTGTGATAATAATAATAAATTAACCATGCTCTCAGTGGAAATGAGAAAAGCAAGGCTTAAGTCATCTCAGAATCCATCAAATTTGTTCATGCTATTAAAAACTTAGAATACCACCTTTTCAACCTGTACTAAACAAGAAACTAATAAAATAAAATACTGAAAGTTCTTCCAGTTAGAATGTAAAAGGTCACAAGGGAGAATCACTCCACTATATTAAAAAGAAAAATCTAAACTATAAAATCCAAATTTTAAAACTCATCGGAGAGCTGAGAATACAAAGAAGTCTGAAAACAACAACAACAACAAAAAAAACAATTCCAGAAAGGAAAAAGCCCTTTCTAGGCTAACAGACAAGTGACTACTTTCAACTCTGAGATCATGGTGAACACAGGAATGAATAATCCTATAGACTGATACGATGGACCAAATTCCAAAGAAGCCCCACAAGTAAAGTTAATCAAAACAACCTAAAAATTCTTCCCCATGGAGCTTTAATAGAGTATACATCAATGTGCACTAATCTAGGGGTAGACTAGGAGGGCAAAGTGAGATGATCTGCAGAGTAGAAAGTCAAGTGCAGTGCTAAAGCAGAGAGATCCCTGGAACTTAGCTAAACTTAAATCTCAAGATCTATTGTAGAGTGAAGACTGAATCCTCCCTTAAAACACTTGAAACCAAAATTAACTACAGTTGTAGCTCAGCCCAGACATAACTCAATTCCATGTCAGAATTAATAGTTTAGTCCCTTTTTTGATCTGTCTGAGGAATTAGCATGTCTTTTCTCAGGAAGAAGCAGTTAGAAATTTCATTTTCACTGCTCCTTTTTTTTTTTTTTTTTTTTTTTCCTTGAGACAGAGTTTTGCTCTTGTTGCCCAGGCTGGAGTGCAATGGCACGATCTCAGCTCACTGCAACCTCCACCTCCCAGGTTCAAGCAATTCTCCTGCCTCAGCCTACCAAGCAGCTGGGATTATAGGTATGCGCCACCACGCCCAGCTAATTTTGTATTTTTTCGGTAGAGATAGGGTTTCACCATGTTGGTCAGGTTGGTCTCAAACTCCTGACCTCAAGTGATCCACCCGCCTCGGCTTCCCAAAGTGCTGGGATTACAGGCATGAGCTACCACGCTCAGCCTTCACTGCTCTTTTTACATTTAATATTCACATATAATAAAAATTACAGGATAGTCAGTCATGAAAATGTGACTTATAGGCAAGAGAAAAAAGTCAAAACTAACCCACGGATGATGCAGATTGGAATGAGCAAAGACTTTAAAATAAATTTTATAAAAATATATGATATTATTATGTATAATATTATAGAGAGAAAAAACATTGATTAAATATATTTTGTCAGAGAAGAAGAAATTTGGGGGAAAAAGAGCCAAATGGAAATTCTCAAGTTAAAAAATATTTGAAAAGTTC
This sequence comes from Pan troglodytes, assembly GCF_028858775.2. Lineage (NCBI taxonomy): Eukaryota > Metazoa > Chordata > Mammalia > Primates > Hominidae > Pan > Pan troglodytes. The sequence continues at coordinate 64,079,676 of NC_072414.2, forward strand.
ACTAAATAGACTTAATAACAGATGAGACACAGAAAAGATCCATGAATTCAGAGAGGTCAACACAAACTATCCAAATTAAAACGAAGAAAGCCAGGCACAGTGATTCACGCCTGTAATTCCAGCACTTCAGGAGGCCAAGACAAGAGGACTGCTTGAGTCCAGGAGTTCAAGACCAGCCTGGGCAACATAAGCAAGACCCCGTCTCTACAAAAAAAATTTATAATAAAAATAATAATAAAGTAAGAAATACTAAAGTAATTTCTTCAGACTGAAGGAAAATAATCTCAGATAGAAGTCTAGATCTGCAAGAAGGAATGAAGAGTACTAGAAAATATTGTGAACAAGACAGCTATGTCTACTGTTACCACTTCTATTCAACACTGTACCAGTGTTAACAGCAAGTGCCATAAAGCAATAAAAAGCACTGAAGGCATGAAGACTGGAGGAAGAATTAAAACTATGTTTATGGGCCAGGCGTGGTGGCTCATGTCTGTAATCCCAGCACTTTGCGAGGCTAAGGTGGGCAGATCACTTGAGGTCAGGAGTTTGAGACCAGCCTGGCCGACATGGCAAAACCCCATCTCTACTACAAATACCAAAAATTATCCAGGCATGGTGCCATGTGCCTGTAATACCAGCTACTAGGGAGGCTGAAGCAGGAGAATCGCTTAAACCTGGGAGGAAGAGGTTGCAGTGAGCTGAGATCATGCCACTGCACTCCAGCCTGGGCGACAGAGTGAGACTCTGTCTCAAAAAAAAAAAAACCTTATTAGTCTCAGATAATGAGACTTTATATATAGAGGATCCAAAGAAATAGACAAACTAGTAAAACTAATAATTGAATTTGGCAAGTTCAAAAGATACAAGGTCAATCTACACAAATCAAGTATATTTCTAAATACTCCATGAAAGAATGGAAAATGACATTTTTAAATACCATTTATAACAGAATCAAAAAACAAACACTTAGCAATAAAATTAACCAGAATATGTGAAAGATCTCTAATGTGAAAACTATGAAACTTTGCTAAAAGAAATTAAAATCTCAATGAATGTAGATACACCATGTTCAAGAAGAGGAAGACTCAGTATTACTAAGATGTGAATTTCCCAAAACTCATCTATAGATTCAACACAATCCCAATCAAAATCCCAGCAAAGTTACTTTGTGAATATTGACAAACTTAAATCGTTTATATGGAAAAGTAAAAGACCAAGAATAGCCAATACAATATTGAAGGAGAAAAACAAGGTCAGACACTACAAGATTTCAAATTTACTATAAAACTACAGTAAATCAAGACTGGCAAAACAATACACAAACAGATAAATGAAACAGAAAAGAGAGTCCAGAAATAGACCCACACAAATATAGTCACCTGATCTTTGACAATGAAACAAAGGCAAGTCAATGGAAAAAGGATAGTCTTTTCAACAAATGGTGCTGGAAAAACTAGACAGCTACATCCAAAAAAAAAAAAAAAAATCTCAACACAGACCTTACACGTTTCACCAAAAATTAACTCAAAATGGATCGCATATCTGAGCGTACAACACAAATCTATTAAACTCCTATAAGACAGCATGGGGGAAAATCTTGGTAAACTTAGGCTTGGTGATGACAGTATAAGAGAAAATCTTGCTAATCTCAGCCTTGGCAATGACGTTTTAGATACAACACCAAAAGCACAAACCATAGAAGAAATAATTGATAAGCTGGACTTCATTAAAAATAAAAACTTCTGCTCTGCAAAAGGCACCGTTAAGAGAATGAAAAGACAAGCCACAGACTGACAGAAAATCTTTGCAAAACACATATATGATAAAGGACTCGTATTCAAAATATACCTTAAAGATGCCGGGCGCCATGGCTCACACCTGTAATCCCAGCACTTGGGGAGGCAGACATGGGTGGATCATTTGAGGTCAGGAGTTTAAGACAAGCCTGGCCAACAGGGTGAAACTCCATCTCTATTAAAAATACAAAAATTAGCCAAGTGTGGTGGTGCATGCCTATAATTCTAGCTACTCAGGAGGCTGAGGCAAGAGAATCACTTGAACTGGGGTGACGGCGGGGTGGCGGCAGGGTGGCGGGGGCGGCGTGGGCAGAGGTTGCAGTGAGCCAAGATCACGCCATTGCACTCCAGCCTGGGCAACAGAGTGAGACTCTGTCTCAAAGAAAAAAAAAAAATATATATATATATATATATATAAAAACATATAAACACACACACCTTCAATAACTCTTAAAACACAATAATAAGGAAATGAATAACCCAATTAAAATGGGCCAAGTGGGAAATCTAAACAGACATCCCACCAAAGAAGATATACAGACAAGAAATAACTAAATGAAGATACTCAAAATCATATGTTGTTAGGGAACTGAAAATCAAAACCATGGTGAGATAGTACTACATGCCTATTAGAATGGCAAAATTCTGAAACAATGACAAAACCAAATGCTAGTAAGAATGTGGAATTACAGGAACTCTCATTCATTGCTGGTGGGGATGCAAAATAGTACAACCACTTTTCAAGACAGTTTGGCAGTTCTTACAAAACTAAACATACTTTTGCCATATAATCTACCAACCATGCTCACTGGTATTTACCCAAATGAGCTAAAAATTCACTTCACTACAGGGCTTGGCAGGGTGGCTCATGCCTGTAATCCTAGCACTTTGGAAGGCTGAGGTGGGAGGAACGCTTGAGCCTAGGAGTTCGAGACCAGCCTGGGCAACGTGGTGTGACCTCCTTCTCTACAAAAAATAAAATTAGCCAGGCATGGTGGTACATGCCTGTGGTCCTAGCTACTCAGGAGGCTGAAGTGAGAGGATCCCCTTGAACCAGAAAGATAGAGGCTAGAGTGAGCCCAGATCATACCACTGCACTCCAGCCTGTGGGACCCTGTCTCAAAAGGCAAAACAAACAAAAATTACATCCACCCAAAAACCTGCAGACAGAAATCAGACACAGTGGCACATGGCAACAGTCCTCACTATTCAAGAGGCTGAGGTGGGAGAATTGCTTGAGCCCAGGAGTTTGGGGCCAGCCTGGGCAATATGGTGAGAAACTGTTGCTAAAAATTAAAAAATAACTTTAAAAACCTGCACATGGATGTTTACGGTAGCTTTATTTATGATTGTCAGAAATTGAAAGCCACCAAGATGTCCTTCAAAAGGTGAATAAACAAACCCTAGTATCCATACAATAGAATATATTTCAGCAATAAAGACAAACGAGCTATCGAACCATGAAAAGATACAGAGGAATCTTAAATATACATTGCTAAGTAAATCCAAAAAGCCTATGTACTGTATGATTCCAACTACATGACATTCTGGAAAAGGCAAAACTATGGCGACAGCAAGAAGACAGTGGTTGAAAAGCGTTGTGGGAGGTGAAAGGATGAAAAGGTAAAAGCATGAGAGATTTTTAAGGCAGTGAAACTATTCTCTATGATACTGTAACAGTACAGACATGTCATTATACATCTGTCAAAACCCACAGGATGTAGGACACAGAGAGTGAACCCTAAACTACAGACCACAAATAGTAACGATGGATTAATATGGCTCATCAACTGTAACAAATGGACCTCACTTAACCAAGATGCTAAACAATAGGGGAAACTGTGGGGGCAGGGGGAGGAGCAAGGTGATATCTGGAAATTCCATATTTTCTGCTGCATTTCACTGTAAACCTAAAACTGCTTTAAAAAATAGACCCTATTAAAAATAAAAGAAAATTTTAAATTTTAAAAATAAAGTATATTAATTAAAATAATTTTTTAGTTGCTTACAAAGTCATCAACCTGTATACTATAAAATTTTGGCATTTTATTGTAAATTAAAACTTAATTTTTTAAAATGTAATACTCAACAGTCTCTTAGGCCTTCTATCTGAAGATGAATACCGAAAAAAGGATACAGTATAATATGCATGTGTTTTAAAAATGCAAGGTGACATATGGTCTACAAGTGCATATGCATATATATAAGTAAATGCACAAATAAATACATGAAAACACATATACCAAACTGGAAAGAGCACCACTAGGAAACGAACACTATGGAAAACCAACACTACTGTGAAGGGAATGAAAGGAAAAGATGGGGGATGTGGAGTGTGTCCTAATCCGTATGTCTTGATCTCTCTTAAGAGGATCTACATTAATGTTTCCAATTCGCTATTATTAGGTTTTATACTACATTTAAAATGTAGGCTTCAGAATCTGAAGAGGAATTTCAAAATGTTTTATAAATCTTTAAGACTAAACAGCCTCAGCATAAACTAACATTGGAGACAGATTTTTACCTGTAAGTATTTCTGCACCTGTATTTAAAAGTATAAAAAAGTATTTAAAAGTTTTAAAAAGTATTTTTATCTGTAAGTATTTAAAAGGAATTTTAAATCACTCAATAGTGATTGATCAGGCAAGGAACAAGTATTATCTGCTGATTCTTAGTTTGTCTGTAATGCCATCCCTACAAAGACTGTATTTCCATTGCACCCTCTTTTTATTACTCAGCTGATTATACCCTAAAACACATACACACTCCTCCCTGGTGTAGATGCTGACAGCTTAATTCACATTATATAATTCATATAATAGTGAAGTTGTAATACAGAATGCAACAGCATCCATTATATCAGAATAAGGAAGAAAACTGGTCTGAGATGTGCTATTATGATATAAATCAACTAACAACGTACCAATCAATAAACTAACCATGCTTCTCTTTTTTTTTTTGGTAAATGTGGGTATTTTAATTTTCCTTGATAAGGACAAATATGGCCATGAGAAGTTTCTCTGGGAGTTTCATCATCTGCCATTTACAGAGAGTGGGAAGTTATGCAGCAATTAGCCTAGGAGAGAAGTGTCCACCAACCTATGAAGACTGTCTCCACAGCTCAAGGAGACAGTAAGAGCCAGAAAGCGTTAATACCAGTCACCCCAAAAATGCAAAGATCCTCCCAGTAAGCTACTTAAAAAATGTAAAAAGTGAGGTCTAAATTGTGAAATTATACTTTTTGGGTTTTTTTTTTTACTTTTAAGTTCAAGGGTACATGTGCAGGTTTCTTATAAAGGTTAACTCACATCACAGGGGTCTGCCGTACAGATTATTTCATCACCCAGGTATTAAGCCTAGTACCCATTGGTTATTTTTCCTGATTCTCTCTCTGCTCCCACCCTCCACCTCATCAATTAGCTTCCACTTATGAGTAAGTGGAATTTGGTTTTCTGTTCCCATATTAGTTTACTATGAATAATGGCCTCCAGCTTCATCCATGTTCCTGCAAAGAAAATGATCTTGTTCTTTTTGATGGCTACACAGTATTCCATAGTGTATATATACACCACATTTTCTTTACCGGTCTACCACTGATGGGCATTTAGGTTGATTCCACGTCCTTGTTATCATAAATAGTGCTGCAGTGAACAAACACACATGTGTACATGTCTTTAGGATAGAATGATTTATATTCCTTTGGGTATACACCCAGTAATGAGATTGCTGGGTTGAATGGTAGTTCTTTTTAGGTCACTGAGGAATCACCACACTGCTCTCTACAATGGTTGAACTAATTTACACTCCCACCAACTCTGTATATGTGTTCCTTTTTCTCTGCAACCCCGCTAGCATCTGTTATTTTTGACTTTTTAATAATAGTCATTCTGACTGGTGCGAGGTGGTATCTCATTGTGGTCTGATTCGCATTTCTCTAATTATCAGTGATGTTGAGTGTTTTTCCATATGCTTGTTGGCCACAGGTATGTCTTCATTTGAAAAGTGTGTGTTCATGTCCTTTACCCACTTTTTAGTGGGTTTTCTTCTTGTAAATTTAAATTCTTTATAGGTGCTAGATATTAGATCTTTGTCAGATGCACAGTTTCCAAAACTTTTCTTCCATTCTGTAGACTGTCTGTTTACTCTGTTAATAGTTTCTTTTGCTGTGCAGAAGCTCTTTAGTCACTCTAAGCTCTTTGTCAATTTTTGCTTTTGCAATTGCTTTTGGTGTCTTCGTCATAAAATCTTTGCCCATTCCTGAGTCCAGAATGGTAGTGCCTAGGTTGTCTTCCATGGTTTTTACAGTTTTAGGTTTTAAATTAGAGACTTTAATCCATCTTGAGTTAATTTTTGTACACGGTGAAAGGAAGGCATCGTTTCAATCTTCTTCATACAGCTAGCCAGTTATCCCTGCACCATTTATTGAGGAGGGAGTCCTTTGCCCATTGCTTCTTTTTGTTAGCTTTGTTGAAGGTCAGATGGTTGTAGGTGTGCCTTATTTCTGAGCTCTCCGTTCCATTGGTCTATATGTCTATTTTTGTCCCAGTACCATGCTGTTTTGTTTCCCGTAGCCCTTTGTAGTATAGTTTGAAATCTGGTAGATGCCTCCAACTTTGTTGTTTTTGCTTAGGATTGCCTTGACTATTTGGGCTCTTTTTTGGTTCCATATCAATTTTTAAATATTTTTTTCTAGATCTATGAAGAATGTCATTGGTAGTTTGATATGAATAGCACTGAATCGATAAACTGCTTTGTGTAGTATGGCCATTTTAACAAACTGATTCTTCCTATGAATGTGGAATGTTTTTCTATTAGTTTGTGTCATCTCTGATTTCTTTCAGCAGTGTTTTCTAGTTCTCCTTGTAGATATCTTTCCCCTCCCTGGTTAGCTGTATTCCTAGGTATTTTATTCCTTTTGTGATGATTGTGAATGGGATTTGTGTTCCTAATTTGGTTCTTGGCTTCTTGACTGTTGGTGTATTGGAATGCTAGTGATTTCTGTATGTTGGTTTTATATCCTGAGACTTTGCTGATGTCATCAGCTTAAGGAGCTTTTGGGCTGAGATTATGAGGTTTTCTAAATATAGTCATGTCATCTGCCAAGGACATGGACAGGGACATGGACAGGGATAGTTTGACTTCCTCTCTTCCTATTTAAATGCCCTTTATTTCTTTCCCTTGCCTGATTCCTCTGGCCAGGACTTCCAATACTACGTTGAATCAGGCAGTGATGGAGGGCATCCTTGTCTTGTGCCAGATTAAGACAAATGTTTCCAGTTTTGGCCCATGCAGTATGATGTTGGCTGTGGGTTTGTCTTATTATTTTGAGGTATATTCCTTCAATACCTCGTTTATTGAGAGTTTTTAACATGAAAGGCTGTTGAATTTTATCAAAAGTCTTTTCTGCATCTATTGATATAATCATGTGGTTTTTTAGTTGTTTATGGGATGAATCACATTTACTGATTTGCATATGTTGAACCAACCTTGTATCCCAGTGATAAAAGCCTACTAGATCATGGTGGGTAAGTTTTTTGACATGCTGCTGAATTTGGTTTGCCAGTATCCTGTTGAGGATTTTTGCATTGATATTCATCAAGCATGCTGGCCTGCAATTTTTTTTGTTGTGTCTCTGCTAGGTTTTGATATCAGGATGATACTGGCCTCACAGAATGAGTTAAGGAGGGGTCCCTCCTCCTCAATTTTTGGGAATAGTTTCAGTAGGAATAGTACCAGCTCTTCTTTGTATATCTGGTAGAATTTGGCTTTGAATCCATCTGGTCCTGGGCTTTTTTGCTCGATGGGCTATTTATTACTGATTCAACTTCAAAACTCATTATTGACCTGTTCAGAGATCCAATTTCTTCCTGGTTGAGTCTTAGGAGGGTGTACGTATCTAGGAATTTATACATTTCTTCTAGATTTTCTAGTTTCTGTACACAGAGGTGTTCATAACAGTCTGATGATTATTCCTATTTCTGTGAGGTCAGTGGTAATAGCCCTTTTGTTGTTTCTAATTGTGTTTATTTGGACCTTCTCCCTTTTCTTATTAGTTTAGCGAGCAATCTATTAATTTTTTCAAAAAACCAAATCCTAAATTCACTGATGTTTTGAATGGTTTTTCGTGTCTCAATCTCCTGCCATTCAGCTTTGATTTTGGTTATTTCTTGTATTCTGCAAGTTTGGGGGTTGGTTTGCTCTTGGTTTTCTAGTTCTTTTAGTTGTGATATTAGGTTGTTAAATTGGGAGCTTTTTAACTTTTTGATGTGCACACTTAGTGCTATAAATTTTCCTCTTTACACTGCATTAGCTGTGTTCCAGAGATTCTGGTATATTTTATCTTTGGTCTCATTAGTTTCAAAGAACTTGGTTTTTGCCTTAATTTCATGGTTTACCCAAAAGTCAGAAGAAGGTTAATTTCCATGTAATTGTATGGTTTTGAGCAATCTTCTTAGATGTGACTTCTAATTTTATTGCACTGTGGCCCAAGAGAGTGGTTGTTACGATTTCAGTTCTTTTGCATTTGCAGAGAAACATGTCGAATTGTGTGGTCAATTTCAGAGTATGTGCCATGTGGTGATGAGAAGAATGTATATTCTGTTGTTTTGGGGTAGAGAGTTCTGTAGATGTCTATTAGGTCCATCTGATCCAGTGCTGAGTTCAGGTCCTGAATATCTGTTAATTTTCTGCCTTGATGATCTTTCTAATACTGTCAGTGGGGTGTTAAGCTCTCCCACTATTATGGTGTAGAACTCTACATCTCTTTGAAGGTCTCTAAGAACTTGCTTTATGAATCGGGTGCTCCTGTGTTGGGTGCATATATATTTAGGATAGTTAATTCTCTTGTTGAAATGAACCCTTTACCATCATGTAATGCCCTTCTTTGTCTTTCTTCATCTTTGTTGGTTTAAATTGTTTTGTTTGAAATTTGGATTGCAACCCTTGCTTTTTTGTTTTCCATTTATTTGCTTGGTAATTTTTCTCCATCCCTCTATTTTGAGCTCATGGGTGTCACTGCATAGGAGATGCACTACACACCTTAGTTTTTTATCCAATTTCTCACTCTGTGCCTTTTAATTGGAGCATTTAGCCTGTTTACGTTCAAGGTTAGTATTGATAAGTGTGGATTTGATACTGACATCATGATGTTACCTGGTTGTTACGCAGACTTGTGTGGCTGCTTTATAGTGTCACTGGTCTGAGTACTTCAGTGTGTTTGTGTAGTGGCTGCTAACAGTCTTTCCATACTTAGTGCTTCCTTCAGGAGCTCTTGTAAGACAGGTCTGACGGTATCAAATTCCCTCAGCAATTACATGTTTGAAAAGGATCTTATTTCCCCTTTGCTATGAAGCTTAGTTTGGCTGGATAAGAAATTCTTGGTTGGAATTTTTCTTTAAGAATCTTGAATATTCACTCCCAGCCTCTTCTGGCTTGTAGAGTTTCTGCTGAGAGGTCCACTATTAGTCTGATGGGCTTCCCTTTGTAGTTCTCATGAATGAGATCCTGAAATATATTTTCCAAGTTGCTTCCATTCTCCCCAACTCTTTCAGGGACACCCATGAGTCGGGTGTCATAGATTTGGTCTCTACATAATCCCGTATTTCTTGGAGGTTTTGTTTGTTCATTTTCATTCTTTTTTCCATATTCCTGCCTGATTGACTGTCTTATTTCAGAAAGCCAGTCTTCAAGCTCTGAGATTCTGTCCTCAGCTTGACCTATTCTGCTATTAATAGCTGCAGCTGGCCGGGCGTGGTGGCTCACGCCTGTAGTCCCAGCACTTTGGGAGGCCAAGGTGGGTGAATCATGAAGTCAAGAGAGCGAGACCAGCCTGGCCAACATGGTAAAGCCCCGTCTCTACTAAAAATACAAAAATTAGCTGTGTGTGGCGGCACAGGCCTGTAGCCCCCGCTTTTTGGGAAGCTGAGGCAGGAGAATCGTTTCAACCCAGGAGGCGAATGTTGCAGTGAGCCAAGATTGAGCCACTGCACTCCAGCCTGGCGACAGAGTGAGAGAGTCTGTCTCAAAAAAAAAAAAAAATGAAAAAATGAAAAAATCTGCAGCTGCATTATGGAATTCTTGGAGCGTGTTTTTCAGCTCATTCGGGTTGGTTACATTCTTTTCTATAATGGCTATTTCATCTGTCAGCTCCTGTATTATTTTATTGTGATTCTTAGCTTCCTTGGATTGGGTTTCAGTGCACTCCTGCATCTCTATGATCTTCGTTCCTATCCATTGTCTGAATTCTATTTCTGTCACTTCACCCATCTCAGCCTAGTTCAGAAACCTTGCTGGAAAGCTAGTGTGGTTGTCTGGAGAAAACAAGGCACTCTGGCTTTTTAAGTTATCAGGATTCTTACACTGGTTCTTTCTCAACTTTGCGGGCTGATGTTCCTTCAATCTTCGAAGATGCTGTCCTTCGAACTGGTTTTTTGTTTTTTTCCTTTCACCCTATTTGATGATCTTGAGGGTTTGATTGTGGTATATAAGGTGGGTTCAGTCAACTGGCTTCATTTCTGGAAGATTTTAGGTGGCCAAGGTCCAGCTCCTAACTCCCAGATTACATGCTCTAAATCTGGGGGACTGGTATTGGGACCCTATTTTGTTCTCTGGCTCCTCAATGTTAGGAACCCACTGCACTGGGGGTAGGAGGGTGTCAAGGTGCCCCTGGACTACTTGTCACTACACTCCAGCGGGTGGTGCCAAAGAGTTTTGTAAGGCAGTGGCAGTGGGATCTACCCTCATTCCCATGTGCCAGTGGCAGCACAGAAGGGTGCACACTTGTCAGCTGTGGCAGTGTGCTAGCAGATGCCAGAGTGTCAGCCTCAGTGTGGGCGTTTGTAGCAGTGGTACAGGCAGCATGGCTTAAGCGGGCCCCACTGGCAACTATGCATGTGGTCACACTGGTGGTGGTGTTAGCCGGGTAGTGCTGGTAAGGACAAGTCTGTGTGCACCCTCTGTGCACATTTACACAGGTGGGGGTGGCCACTCAGGGAGGGGGAGGGTTCATTGTTCTCTGTGCCTAGTTTCACTCCAGCAGCAATGTTGGCAAGGGGGTGGGGCACTGGCAGGGCAGGGCTGAAAGGCTCTGTGCCTGCCAAGACTCTGACTGCAATTACAGTACAACCAGGGGAAGGGAGGCAGAGTGCACTCACACTGGCAGCAGTGGCACAGGGTAGTGTGCACGTGCACACGTGCTGGCGAGGCAAGGGAAAGCAAGATCTGCCTGTGCACACACACCGGCAAAGTGATGTGTGTTGGGGGGGCCGGGGCAGTGGTCTGTGGGCAGGGAGGGGTTGGGGTGTAAGCTGCAATAGGGGAAGGGAGCAGGCAGGCAGGCTGGTGCATATCCACAGGGGCTGTTTTGTTTTCTTTGTTTTTTGTTTTTGTTGTTTTTTTTTTTTGAGACAGAGTTTCACTCTTGCTGCCCAGGCTGGAGTGCAATGGTGCAATCTCAGCTCACCGCAACCTCCGCCTCCCAGGTTCAAGCGATTCTCCTGCCTCAGCCTGCCAAGTAGCTGGGGTTACAGGCATGCACCACACACCCAGCTAATTTTGTATTTTTAGTACAGACGGGATTTCTTCATGTTGGTCAGGTTGGTGTCAAACTCCCGACCTCAGGTGATCCACCTGCCTCGGCCTCCCAAAGTGTTGGGATTACAGGCATGAGCTACCGCCCCGGCCCACAGGAGCTATTCTACTGCAGCTCTCTGCCATTCAAGTGTGGTCAGGTCAGCCAGCCCAGGAGCTATGATGCAGGTCCCCAGGGTACCCAAGGCTTCACTGCAAGCAGGCACAACCAGGCTGGGTCCCCAGAAGAGGCCAGCAGACCAAAGCATGCTCAGGTTGATGGGCAAGACTGCCCTGCAGAGTTCAGGTCTGACTTTCTCTAGGGCTAAAGTCTCCTATGGGAGCAAGTCAAGCCTAGGGAGATGGGCATCCCTGGCCATGCTCCACTACAGACACTCCTGCACCAAACCCTCTGGGCTCTGCACTGACTGGAGTGCTGCCTCTACCACTTTTCAAGTGTGCTTGAGAATCAAGCAGCTCTCCCTGCCAACTCGAGTGTCCATGAAGTTTGAGGGATCTCCTCCTGCCAGGATTCCAGAGGTTTTTGGTGAGAGCATACCGTTCCTTGCCAGTTCAACTCACCCGTTTCCCTGGAGTCACTGGGCACCAGGAACAAGTCCTGGTGCATAGTAGCCCTGTGCAGGGTTCCCAGGTTCCTCCCACTTCATCCCAACATCTGTGTCTTCCCTCTGTCTACTCTCAGTGCCTTCCCTCTGAAGATCTGTTAGGAGTGTGCCAGTTGTCCCAGTCCCTCAGTGGCAGCCATTCCACCTGGCTGTGTCTAGTCAGCCATCTTGCCCACCTTCCTCCTTTCTTTCTCATATTTTTTTTCCACTATGCCTTTCTCCAGAGAAAATTTACCTTCTATTCTTTTCTGCTGTTTGGGTTTATACTACTGTCGTTATGTACTGAACTGTGCTGTTCTCCCAAAATTTGTATGTTAAAGCCCCAATCTGCAATGTGAGTGTATTTGGAGACAGGACCTTTAAAGAAGTAATGAAGGTTAAATGAGGTCATAAGGAAAGGTCCTACTTCAATAGGATGGGTGTCCTTATAAGAAGAGATGTCAGGGATGTGTGCACTACAAAAAAAGGTCATGGAAGGATACAGCAAACAGCAGCTACCAGCAAGCCAAAAAAAGAGGCTCCAGGAGAAACTAAACCTGACAACACCTTGATCTTGGACTTCTAGTCACCAGGAGTGTAGGAAAATAAATTTTTGTTTTTTAAGCCACTCAATCTGTGGTATTTTGTTATGGCAGCCCCAGCAAATTAATACAACTGTACAGCAGTCTTTGGCACACAATTATTAATATGTTCAACTTGATACTGTTTTATAATAAACTCTATAGAATACTAACTAGTTTTCTGTCATTGCCCAAAAAGTGCAATGCCCTCTGGGCCTACTGTCATAGGTCAATGCCTTCTGTGCCTACTTTGCCTTTCTTTTTCCAATAGTGCTTCAAATATTCTACTAGAGTTCCTTTCTCTTCCATCTCCTCTACTGTGATCATCTCTGATCTCTGCTCTTAGTATTTACCATTGTCAGAGGTCTACTTTCCAACACATTATCAAATTTATAATCTAACACATTTGTCACTTACTACTGTGACATATACACCCTCACCTCCCTTGACTCACTCCTTTAGCAGCTGCTTCATGTATACTTCTCAGCCTTGCTAATACTGACATTAGGCATTTAGAACCAACAACCAAAAAGAGCTCTACCAGTCAGTAAAAAAAAAATATGTATATGCTAGTTTCTGCTGATTATCTTATTGCTCTTACCAGTAGTATTTTGTTCTGACTGACAGAGACGTTCCCTGAGTTTGGAAAACTCAAATGTTACTCCAGAACTTAAAAAAACTGCTCTTCAAATACTATCTAAATAGTGGGTCCAGCTAACCCACCATCAACAAAATATATGCCAGGGTTGATTTTTCTACTTACATGTATATCTATGCTCATTTATCCACAGTCATCCAGTCTCCCTTCTCTGGTCAATGAAGTACACTTTTGCAGAATAAAACATTCCAAAGGCAAGAGTATGATCAGAAAACAGAGTATCCCTTATGAACTCAATCAAGAATAAATTCTGAAATCTTGTTCTCCCTGGAATGGGACACTGGACAACTAAGTTAACACTTCAAAATACTCATCAAATGTTGTCTTATTACCTCAAGAGTCAAACAATGTAGAAAAATAATGGTTTTTGTTTTTGTTTTGAGACAGGGTCTCACTCTGTTACCCACACTACAGTGCAATGTCTTGATCACAGCTCACCACAGCCTCAACCTCCTGGGCTCAAGCAATCCTTCCACCTCAGCCACCCCAATAGCTAGGACTATAGGCACACAGCACCACACCTGGCTAATTTTTTAATTTTTTTGTAGAGACAGAGTTTCACTATGTTGCCCAGGCTGGTCTTGAACTCCTGAGCTCAAGTGATCCTCCCACCTCAGCCTCCCAAAGTGCTGGGACTGCAGGCATCAGCCACTGTGCCTGGCATGATGGGTCATTTTTATTCCTTCAAGAACCTTATGAGCTGGGCCACAGAGGCTCACACCTATAATCCCAGCACTCTGGGAAAGGAAGGAAGGAGGATCACTTGAGGCCAGGAGTTCGAGACCAGTCTGGGCAACATAGTGAGACTTTGTCTCTACAAAAAATTTTAAAAATTAGCTGGGTGTGGTGACATACTGCTGTGGTCCCAGTTACTCAGGAGGCTGAGGTGAGAGGAAAGCTTGAGCCCCAAAAGTAAAGGCTACAGTGAGCCATGATCTCACTACTGCACTCTAGCTTGGACAACAGTGTGAGACCCTCCTCAAAAACAAAAGCAAAAAAAACACCAACTTATCAACAGCAATGTTGTCATACCACTTACTAAAAAGTTCAAACTTAAAAGTTTCTCTGGGTTTTGGTCCTTTTTAAGAGGTGTCATATTCACTCTGTATCAAAAACTGTATTGTGCCAATGGCTTCGAGTGGGATATTAAACAATCTCACCTCTATTTTGTTAAGCTGTGAGATAACAATGCTATATTTATAACTTATTAAGACTAAGTATACATGAATTGAAATTACTTTTATGTAAAATAAAAGTGCAAGTTAATCACTATGTACTGCATGGTCATTAGAATTAGATAGGTAGCAAGTCATAAATTACTACTTATTAGCCCACTGGTAAAATTACAGCTGTTCTGAAGTTTTAGAGAAATCCTAAAAATTCAAGTTTTCCAATGAACTGGAATTTCAGCTCTTTAAGCTTCTCTAAGCTTTAGAAGTTCTTCTTTTAATACTCTGGATTAATTATTTCTATAATATATTAACTTTATATCTTTTTAAACAGAGTATATTAAATATACCATGCATTTCTTAAAAATTTAGAATTGCATAACAAATGTTAATTTTGATATGATACAGTTAATATTTATTAGAAACTACTGATATAAACAAGGTTGGCTGTCCCTGTCAAAATTCCCAGATTGCTTTACTTTTATAGACAAGTGCTTCATCCTATCAGCCTAACAACCTATAAATGTCCCTGTTCTCATTTACTGTTTCTATACTACGTAACCTTAGAAACCAAATTCTTACTTAAATTACCTGAAATAAAACTAGCCCCTAAATAAAAGCCTAGGGGACTCTCATGTAAGTATAGAAATGTTAAACAGATTTTCATAATCTCCATTAACCATTTAAAGACTCTGGGGTTTTTTGCAATATAATCTGAAAATAAACATGGGCTTTGTAGTCACACAGTGAGGGGTTCAGATCCTACCATTACACTTACTAGCTGTGAAATCTTGGAAAGATAATAAACCACCTTCCCTAAATGTTTATATTCTTTTTTAAAAAAACTCCATCACCTAGTTCATCGTTGTTGTGAGATTAAGTGTGATACTGTATATAAATAAACAATGATTGGGTGCTGGGCGCAGTGGCTCACACCTGTAATCCCAGCACTTTGGGAGGCTGAGGTGGGAAAACCACTTGAGCCCACGAGTTCAAGAACAGCTTCAGCAAAAAAAAAAAAAAAAAGCAACACCTCATCTCCACAAAAAAAATTTAAAAATCTACCCAGGCATGGTGGCTCATACCTATAGTCCTAGCTACTTGGCAGGCTGAGGCAGGAGGATCACTGGACCCCAGGAGTTCAAGGCTGCAGTAAGCTATGACTTCACCACTGCACCACAGCCTGCATAACAGAGTAAGATCTGTCTCAAAAAAAAAAAAAGTCAACTTTCATACCTATTTTAATCATTGATACAAATAGTTAAAATAACAAATTTACTGAATTTTACAAACAAAATTCACCATTTCTTTATCGTTTTTATTTCTTGAGTATCCATATGGGGTGTTAGCTTTCTATACCAAATAGCTTTTAACCACTTTATTCTTTTCTTGTTTTTCTTTTCTTTCTTTTCTTGTCCTCTGTGACTGAGACATTTCCACATGGCTAAAACAATAGAAATCCTTAAGACTACAGTCATATATGGGAAAGAATACGCAAGCCTAACTGCTCACACTCCTAGATCATAAATAAGCTTCTGAAAGTCAAACTCTGCTATTTACTAGTAATACAACTTTACCCGAACTACTCTCTCTCTCTGAGCCTGAATTTCTTCATATTCAAAAAAGAATGGAGATATCCATCTCCAATAACATGGCCAATTACATAGAACACAACTACGACTAAGATTTTTAAAACTAAATACATCAGAAAATATATGTTTTTTTTTTTTTTTTTTTTTTTTGAGACAGAGTTTCGCTCTCTTGCCCAGGATGGAGTGCAGTGGCGCGATCTCGGCTCACTGCAAGCTCCGCCTCCCAGGTTCACACCATTCTCCCTGCCTCAGCCTCCCGAGTAGCTGGGACTACAGGTGCCCGCCACCATGCCCAGCTAATTTTTTGTATTTTTTTAGTAGAGACGGGGTTTCACTGTGTTAGCCAGGATGGTCTCGATCTCCTGACCTTGTGATCCACCCACCTTGGCCTCCCAAAGTGCTGGGATTACAGGTGTTAGCCATGGCACCCAGCGAAAAATATATATTCTTAAAAGCCTCAAAGAGCTAATGTTAAAGAATTATAAGCCCAAAACATAAGAGAGGCAGGAATTCAGAGAGATAAGCTGAGCACTGAAGCCAGGTTAGCTACTGACAGAAGCCAAACTCAGGCTTTGGTTTTCATAGTCTCATAATGATAGAAGCCAAGCCCATGACCCAGCCTTAGTGGTGAGTCTGATAAGACACCCCTATACCATATGGCTGGAACCAGTAAAATGAACAAAAGTAAACCTGCCCTATTCTAACCTAATCCCCTAAGAACTTCAAAGAAAGCTGCTTTGGCACTGAGCAGAAAAGAACGATGGGAGAAAGGAGAGTTCCTGACAAGTTATTAACAGGAAACAGCAAACTTTTTCTGTAAAGGGCCAGAGGTATAAATATTTTAGGCCTTAGCTGAGTGTGGTGCCTGCCTGTAATCCCAGCTACTCCGGAGGCTGAGGCAGCAGGATCCCTTGAGCCCGGGGGTTTAAGACTGCAGTAAGCTATGACTTCACCACTGCACGACCACTGCCCACCATCCTGGGCAACAGAGGGAGACTGTCTCTAAAAAATAAATAAATAAATAAATATTTTAGGCTTTGAAGGCAATATGATCTCTGTTGTAACCAATCAGCTCTGCTGTTGTAGCATGAAAACAGCCACAGACAATACATAAACCAGTGAGCATGGATGTATTCCATAAAGATTTATAGGCACTTAAGTTTGAATTTCATATTATTTTCATGTCACAAATCATTTTTTTCCAACCATTTAAAAATGTAAAAAAAACTCTACTAGCTTGCAGCCCAAACAAAACAGGTGGCACAAGCCAGTTTCCATTTACTTGTAACAACAAGACACACACCACCACTTCAGCCACCACCTTACTTACACACACACACACACAGATTTGAGGCCCTAATTCCCATCACCTAGATGAAGTAAAACACATCAGGCCATAAACATTTAGAAAATACATGTGCAAAACCCACCAAGTAATGTCCCAGGAAAAATTAACAAGAAAAAAAGCACCACAAATGAAAGCAAGCAAGCAAAGAATATCAACACACATGCAAAAATTTCAGATATTAGAAAAGATCATATAGAGAATATAAAATAACTGCTTTCTAAAGTTTAAAGCAACAAACAAGCTTGAAAGGGTCGTATATATGAGAGGGGAAAGAATCATTAAAAAATGACTTAGCAAGCTAGGTGTGGTGGCTCATGCCTGTAATTTCAGCACTTTGGGAGGCTATGGTGGGCTGATCACTTAAGCCCAGGAGTTCAAGACCAGCCTGGGCAACATAGTGAGACCCTGTCTCTACAAAAAATAAAATAAAATAAAAAATAGCTGGGTGTGGTGGCCTGCACCTATCATCCCTGCTACTCAAGAGGCTGAGGCAAGAGGATCACCTGAGCCCAAGGGAAAGAGGCTGCAGTGAGCCGAGATCACACCACTGCACTCCGCCCTGGGCAACAGAGAAAAAATGACTTAGCAAATATAAAGAACTAAAAATAATTTCTAAAATTGTAAAACACAAGGAACCGAAATTAAAAATCAAATCAGGCCAGGCACAGTGGCTCAAGCCTGTAATCCCAACATTTTGGGAGGCTGAGGTGGGTGGATCACTTGAGGTTAGGAGTTCAAGACCAGCCTGGCCAACTTGGTGAAACCCCGTCTCTACTAAAAATATAAAAATTAGCCGGGCATGACAGCAGGCGCCTCTAATCCCAGCTACTTGGGAGGCTAAGGCACAAGAACCACTTGAAGCCAGGAGGCGGAGGTTGCAGTGAGCCGAGACTGTGCCACTGCACTCCAGCCTGGGCGACAGAGTGAGACTCCACCTCAAAAAAATTTAAAAAAAAAAACACACACGAATAAAAAATAAAATAAAATCATTGAAAAGTAGTGAACTTAAAACATACATCTGAAGAAATCATCCACAGTGAAAGAAGAAAAATACACACCCAAAAAAAGAAGAAAAACACAAAAATACAAAAAAAGGTTAAAAAAACATATAAGAAAGCCAGGCACAGTGGCTCGTAGCTATAATCCCAGGAACTTGAGAGGCTGAGGTGGGAGGATCACTTCAGCCCAGGAGTTCAAAGCTGCAGTGAGCTATGATCACACCACTGCACTCCAGCTGGGAAACAGAGCAAGAACCTGTCAAAAGAAGAAAGAAGAAAGAGGAAAGAGGAAGAAGAAAGAAGGAAGAGGAGGAGGAGGAGGAGGAATAAAAGAAAAAATACATAAGAGTAAGAAAATCTAATATATATAGACATACCTCATTTTATCACACTTTGCTTTATTGCACTTCACAGATAGTGATTTTTTTTTTTAACAAATTAAAGGTTTGTGGCAACCCTGTGTCAAGTAAGTCAACAGGTGCCATCTTCTAACAGCATGTGCTCACTTCGTGTCTCTGTGTCAAATTTTGGTAATTCTTGCAGTATTTCAAGCTTTTTTAAACTTTTTTATGTATTTATTTATTTTTAGAGACAGGATCTCGCTCTGTCACCCAGGTTGCAGTGCAGCAGCATGACCATCACAGCTCACTGCAGCCTCATATTCCTGTGCTCCAGCAATCCTCCTGCCTCAGCCTCCCAAGTAGCTAGGACTACAAGTGCATGCCACCCTGCCCAGCTTATTTTTTAAGTTTTTGTACAGATGAGGTCTTGTTATGTTGCCGAGTCTAGTCTCAAACTCCTGGCCTTAAAGCAAACCTCTCACCTCAGCCTTCTAAAGCACCTGTATTACAGGTGTAAGCCGCCACACCTAGCTTCAAACTTTTTTATTATTATATCTGTTATGGTGATCTGTGATCAGTGATCTTTGATGTTACTGTAATTGTTCTGAGGCACCAAAAATCATGACCATATAAGACAGTGAACTTAATCAATCAATGTTATGTGTGTTCTGACTGCTCCATCGACCAGCTGTTCCCTGACTCTTTCTTCTCGTTGGGCCTCTCTATTGCCTGAAACACACAATATTGAAATTAGGCCAATTAATAACCCTACAATGGCCTCTAAGTATTCAAATGAAAGGAAGAGTCAAATGTCTCTCACTTTAAATCAAAACCTAGAATGATTAGGCTTAGTGAGAAAGGCATGCTGAAAACCTAGACAGGCCAAAAGCTAGACCTCTTGTGCAAAACAGTTTGCCAAGTTGTGAATGCAAAGGAAAACTTGAAGGAAATTAAAAGTGCTACTCCAGCGAACACACAAATAAGATAGCAAAACCACCTTACTACTGATATGGAGAAAGTTTTAGTGGTCTGGAAAGAAGATCAAATTAGCCACAGCATTCCCTTATGCCAAAGCCTAATCTGGAGCAAGTCTCTACCTCTCTTCACTTCTATGAAGGCTGAGAGAGGTGAGAAAGTTATAGAAGAAAAGTTGGACACTAGCAGTGTTGATGCATGAGGTTTAAGGAAAGAAGCCGCCTCCATAACATAAAAGTGCAAGGTAAAGCAGCAAGTGGTGGCATAGAAGCTGGAGCAAGTTATCCAGAAGATCCAGCTAAGATAATTGATGAAGGTGGCTACACTAAACAACAGATTTTTAATGTGACAAAACAGCCTTGTGTTGGAAAAATATGTCATCTAGGACTTTCATAATTAGAAGAAGTGAATGCCTGGCTTCAAAGCCTCAAAGAACAGGCTGCCTCTCCTGCTAGGGGCTAAGGCAGCTAATGACTAAGCTGAAACCAATGCTCATTGACCATTCTGAAAATCCTAGGGCTCTTGAGAATTAACGCTAAATCAAGGCCAGATGTGGTGGCTCACGCCTGTAATCCCAGCACTTTGGGAGGCTGAGGCAAGCGGATCATCTGAGGTCAGGAGTTCAAGACCAGCCTGGCCAACATGGTGAAACCCCGTCTTTATAAAAAATACAAAAATTAAGGTGGGTAGATCACCTGAGGTCAAGAGTTTGAGACCAACCTGGCCAACTTGGAAAAACCCCATCTCTACTAA
Organism: Pan troglodytes; assembly: GCF_028858775.2. NCBI lineage: Eukaryota > Metazoa > Chordata > Mammalia > Primates > Hominidae > Pan > Pan troglodytes. The sequence continues at coordinate 64,100,059 of NC_072414.2, forward strand.
AAATATTAGCTGGGCATGGTGGTGGGAGCCTGTAATCCCAGCTACTTGAGAGGCTAAGGCAGGAGAATCATTTGAACCCAGGAGGCAGAGGTTGCAGTGAGCCAAGATCATGCCACTATACTCTCCAGCCTGAGTGACAGAGCGAGACTGTCTCGAAAAAAAAAAAAATTAGCTGGGCATGGTGGTGCAGGCCTGTAGTCCCAGATACTCAGGAGGCTGAGGTGGGAGAATCACCTGAACCCAGGAGGCAGAGGCTGTAGTTAGTTGAGATCATACCACCACACTCCAGCCTGGGCAACAGTGAGATCCTGTCTCAGGGAACAACAACAACAAAATTACACTAAATCTACTTTGCCTTTGTTCTCTAAATGGAAAAACAAAGCCTGAATGACAACACATCTGTTGACAGTAAGGTTTACTGAATGTTTTAAGCCCACCGTTGAGACCTACTGCTCAGAAAAATAAGATTCCTTCAAAATACTACTGCTTATTGACAATGCACCTAGTTACCCAAGGGCTCTGTTAAAGATGTACAAGGAGATTAATGTTTTCCCACCTGCTAACACAACATCCACTCTGTAGCCCATGGATCGAGGAGTAATTTTAACTTTCAAGTCTTATTATTTAAAATATTTCATGAGGCTTTAGCTGCCACAGACAGTGATTCCCCTTATGGATCTGGGCAAGGTAAATGTAAAACCTTCTGTAAAGAATTCACCTTTCTGGGTGCCATTAAGAACATTCATGACTCGTGGGAAGAGGTCAACATAACGTTAACAGGAGTTTGGAAGAGGTTGTTCCCAAGCCTCATGGATGACTTTGATGGCTTCAAGTCTTCAGTGGAAGAAGGAATTGCAGATGTGGTGGAAACGAAGATAACTAGAATTTAAAATGGAGCCTAAAGATATGACTGAACTGCAGCAATCTCATGATAAAACATGAACAGATGATAAGCTGCTTCTTACTGATGACCAAAGAAAGTGGTTTCTTGAGATAGAATCTACTCCTTGAGAAGATGCTGAGAACACTGTTGAAATGACAACGAAGTATGTATAATATTACATCAACGTAGTTGATAAAGCAGCTGCAGGGTTTGAGAAGACTGACTCCAATTTTGAAAAAAGTTATATTGTGCATAAAATGCTATCAAATGGCACTGCATGCTACAGACAAATCTTTCATTAAAGGAATAGTCCACTGATGCAGCATACGTCATTGTCTTATTTCAAGAAATTGCCACATCCACTCCAACTTTCAGCATCCACTATCCTGATTAGTCTGCAGCCACCACCATGAAGTAAAGAACCTCCACCAGCAAAAAGATTACAATTCAATGAAGGCTCAGATGACCGATGACCGTTAGCATTTTTTTAATAAAGTATTTTCTAATCAATGTGTGGATATTTTTGTAGACATGGTGCTATTACACACTTTAAATAGACTATAGTACAGTATAAACATAAGTCTTATATGCAATGGGAAAACAGAAGTTTCATGTGACTTGCTCTATTGCAATATTCACTTTATTACAATATTTGCTTTATTGCAGTGGTCTGAAACTGAACCTAAATATATCAGAAGTATGCCTGTATATAAACTGGAGATCCAGAAAAAGAAAGACTGAGATGGTGAAACAGAAATATTTAAAAACTGGGAGGCCAAGGTGGGCGGATCATGAGGTCAAGAGATCAAGACCATCCTGGCCAACATGGTGTAACCCCGTGTCTCTACTAAAAATACAAAAATGAGCCGGGCCTGGTGGTGCATGCCTGTAGTCCCAACTACTTGGGAGGCTGAGGCAGGAGAATCGCTTGAACCCGGGAGACAGAGGTTGCGGTGAGCCGAGATCACACCACTTCACTCCAGCCTGGTGACAGAGCGAGACTCCATCTCAAAATTAAATAAACAAAATAAAAATTTTTTTTAAAAAAAGAAGAAACAGAAAAAGAAAGACCACTGAAACTATAAGATCATTTCTTCTGAAAACAATTAACTAGAAATCAGTATAAAAAAGGTGAGTGGGTATAACAAATGTATTTTTCAAAGATGGCCACACCAGCATATACCCCATCCCACACATACTTTTACAATGTGACTTGACACTTTTCCCTATGCTTCCTCCTCCTCAAACATGAATGGAGCTCTGTAACTCTGGATCACCAGAATGCAGAAATAAGGCTAGGTCATAAATGGCAACATGGCTTCTATCTGGTATGCTCTCTCTCTCAGGAATTCCACTGACCATGCCCTGACAACAGTTAAAGTTTCATGGAAAAACCCACATGGAAGGGAACTAACACAGAAATGCCAAGTTTAACCACTCCTGAATTCCTAACCCACCAAAACTGGAAAGGATAATAAGCCACTAAGTTTTGGGCTTAACTGGTTATGCAACAATAGATAACTAACATACTAAAAATTGTCACTTATTTGGAAATTTTTAAATATACTCCTAAATAATATATGTGACTAATAAATGAAAAATATTTTGAAATAAATAACAAAACTACATTTCAAAACTTGTGAGATGCAATTAAAGCAATACTTCATGGGAAAATGTATAACCCTAAATAAGTATAATAGGAAAAAAAATTAGAGAGCTATCTATTCAGAAGATAAAAAAGAATAGCAAAATAAACCTGAAGAAAGTAGGAAGGAAATAACAGAAGTGATCAGGTGTGTGTGGTGCCACACACCTATAGCCCCAGCTAGCCAGGGGGCTGAGGCAGGAGGGTTACTTGAGCCCAGCAGTTCGAGACCAGCCTGGGCAAAATAATGAGACCACCCCCGCCCCCCAACTCAAAAACAAAACAAAACAAAACAAACTGCTGTGATCATATTTTGGTTAGAAAAGAAATGACAAAAACGAAGAAGTGATAAGTAGAGAGAAAACAAAATAGTAAAGGCCATCAAAGCCAGAAGTTGTATTTAAAAAAAAAAAAAACTATAAATTGGCAAACCTCTGGCAAAAATAATTAAGAAATTAAAAAGAAAAAGAGGCCAGACACAGTAGCTCACACCTGTAATTCCAATACTGGGAAGCGGAGGCAGAAAGATCATTTGAGCCCAGAAGTTCGAGATCAACCCTGGCAACACAGCCAAGACCTCATCTCTACAAAAACTCAAAAAGCAGCCAGGTCCGGGCCAGGGGCAGGGCCTCACACCTGAAATCCAGCACTTTGGGAGGCTGAGGCAGATAGATCAACTGAGGCCAGAAGTTCCAGACCAGTCTGGCCTACATGGTGAAACCTCATCTCCACTAAAAAATACAAAAGTCAGCTAGGTGTAGTGGTGCACACCTGTGGTCTCAGCTACTCAGGAGGCTGAGTCACAAGAATCGCTTGAACCTAGGAGGCAGAGGTTGGCAATGAGCCGAGATGCTGGGCAACAGAGCAAGACCCTGCTGCAAAAAAAAAAAAAGAAAAGAAAAGAAAATTAGCCAGGTCTAGTGACACACACCTGTAGTCCCAGCTACTCAGGATCCTGAGGTGGTAGAATCACTCGAGCCTGGGAGGTCAAGACTGCAGCCAGCCGTGGTCACACCACTGCACTCCAGCCTAGGCAACAGCGAGACCTTGTCTCAAAAAAAAGAAAAAAAAAACAAGGCTGGGCGCGGTGGCTCATGCCTGTAATCCCAGAATTTTGGGAGGCTGAGGCGGGTGGATCACCTGAGGCCAGGAGTTTGAGACCAGCCTGACCAATATGGTGAAACCCTGACTCTACTAAAAACATAAAAATTGGTCAGGCATGGTGGCATGCGCCTGTAGTCCCAGCTACTCAGGAGGCTGACAGGAGAACTGCTTGAACCCAGGAGGCTGAGGCTGCAGTGAGCCGAGATCGAGCCACTGCACTCCAGCCCTCCAGCCTGGGTGACAGAGCAAGACTCCGTCTCAAAAAAAAAAAAAAAAAAAAAAGCAAAGGATCAGGAATGGAAAAAGGGATAAAAACTAACATCAGAAATAACAGATTAGGTGGTTCCATGGTGTAATGGTGAGCACTCTGGACTCTGAATCCAGAAATAACAGATATATCAGAAAGCCAATCAATACAATCAACCACATCTCAAAAAAATCCAAGAAAATTCAGTAGTTATACATGTCTCTAATGGAGTCTTGGCAAAAGAAAAACAGAAGCTTCCTTGATTCGATAAAAGGTATCTACAAAGCCTACACAATGCTTAATGAGGAAAGGTTGAACATTTTTCCCTTGAGATGAGAAACAAGACAAAGATGGCCCTATAAAGTCCTATCAACATTATGCTGGAGATCTCAGGCAGCAAAGGAAAGCAGGAAAAAAATAAAAGGTATAAGGATTAGAAACAAGGGACAAAATTGTCATTATTTGCATATGACATAATTATATATATAGGAAATCCAGAAGAATCTACAGATAAATTCAAATTATATATGGTTTTTGTTGTTGTTGTTTCTTTGTTTTTTGAGATGGAATCTCACTCTGTCACCCAGGCTGGAGTGCAGTGGTGCGATCTCTGTTCACTGCAACCTCCACCTCCCGGGTTCAAGTGATTCTCCTCGGCTGAGGAAGGAGAATCACTTGAGCCTGGCAGGCAGAGGTTGCAGTGAGCCAAGATTGCGCCACTGCACTCCAGCCTGGGTGGCAGAGTAAGACTAAGTCTCAAGGAAAAAAAAAAAGCAGCAGCAGAAGCAGAAGCAGAAGCAGCAGCAGAAGCAGCAGCAGCAGAAGGAGAAGCAGAGGCAGCAGCAGAAGCAGCAGCAAGCAGCAGCAGCAGAAGCAGAAGCAGCAGCAAGCAGAGGCAGAAGCAGCAGCAGAAGCAGAAGCAGCAGCAGCAGCAAGCAGCAAGCAGCAGCAGAAGCAGCAGCAGCAGAAGCAGAAGCAGCAGCAGAAGCAGAAGCAGCAGCAGAAGCAGAAGCAGAAGCAGTGGAAACAGAAGCAGCAGAAGCAGTGGAAGCAGAAGCAGCAGAAGCAGTGGAAGCAGAAGCAGTGGAAGCAGACGCAGCAGAAGCAGTGGAAGCAGAAGCAGCAGAAGCAGTGGAAGCAGAAGAAGCAACAGAAGAAGCAGAAGCAGCAGCAGAAGCAGAAGAATTTCACAAATACTGAACTAATTTTTTAGATTACATAATATACACATAGTATTATTATATGCACATGAAGTTCAAAAACAAGGAAAACTATATTGTTTAAGGATGTATAGCTAGGACTTAAAATTATGAAGCAAAGCAAAAAACAGTCACAAAGGTCACGATAATAACTACCTCCACTGAGGGGGGATATGTTGACAAGGATAGTGAGGTTGGAGGGAAGCACTTCTGGCTTGTTGACCTGGGCAATGACAACACTAATATTCACTTTATTATTTCCCTTAAACTGAACATTTTATGCCTTCTCTTGTATACAGATGGTCCACAACTTACGACGGTTCAACTTACAGTTTTTCAACTTTAGCACAGTGCAAAATCGATATGCATTCAGTAGAAACCATACTTCAAATTTTGAATTTTTATCTTTTCCCAGGCTAGCAATATGCAGTATGATACTTTCTCATAATGCTGGGCAGCAGCAGAAAGCAGCAGCTCTCACAAGGGTAAACAACTGATCCTCAATAGTATATACTGTGTTGCCAGATGATTCTGTCCAACTGTAGGCTAATGTGTCCTGAGCGCATTTAAGGAAGGCTAAGCTAAGCTATTATATTTGGTAGGTTAGGTGTAATAAATGCATTTTCGACTTATGGTATTTTCAACTTACAATGGGTTTATCAGGATGTAACCCCACTGTAAGTCAGGAAGCATCAGTATATGAATGAAAAGGAAAAATAACAACTGCATATAACTAGTATGGTAATTTAATATACGGTAATATAAGTCTGGTACCTAGTGTGCATTTTTTAAAAGCTACCATAATTACAAAATGTTCTGTATCCTCCACAGTGCCTACACATCAGGAAGTTGGTCATGGTAGATGCTCAAATATTTTGATCAATAAATGAAACAACTTCCATTCTGATTAAACGAAGTAAAAGACAATTTAGATCTGAATGATTCCCTAAACCAACTGTCATTCTACAAGCCCAGAGATTGAATTCTTTATATCTCAACAGACTATTCCCTCTGCCTTTGGCATTTTCCTGATCTCTTTCTCTTCATTCATAGGATACATCTGTTCTGCCCTACTATACTGTAAGAAGCTGTACATTAAATGCTTAGAATCCTATACATAATCTGAGATTTAAGACAAAAAAAGAGAAAGAAGAAAGGTTAAAGTTAAGGGGAAATGGTACATAAGATGTACATGAGAGCGGAATTTTCAGGAAAACCCAGTGAAGATACAATGTATCCTTACATGAAAACATTCAAGACATGGGCTTTTTTTTAGTTCTAATGATTCAAGGACTCAGCAAACAGTGAAATAAAGCAGGAAACAGTGAAATAAAGCAGGCAAATCATCTACTGTCCCTTCAGACCTAGGTACCATACCAAAATATATCTACTGTTTTTTTCCTAAAATTATCTCAACAACAACAAAACAGAACAAAGATACCTCTGAAAGCTACAAGACTCTTCTGGAAAAAATCAGCTCCTTCTCAGTTACTTGGGAAAAACACTTTTTTCTTTTTCCTTTTTTCTCTTTTAAGAGACAGGGTCTTGCTCTATTGCCCAGGCTGTTGGACTACTACCGTGGCATGATCATTATGGCTCACTGTAACCTCGAACTCCTGGGCTCAAGTGATCCTCCCATGTCAGCCTTCCCAGTAGCTAGGACCACAGGCACACACCACAATGCTTGGCTAGTTCTTTTGTTTGTTTTTGTAGAGACAGGGTCTCATTATGTTGCCCAAGCTGGTTTCAAACTGCTGGCCTCAAGCAATCTTACTGCCTCAGCCTCCCGAAATGCTGGGAAAGCTTTTTTTTTTTTTTTTTTTTTTTTTTTGAGACAGTTTCCCTCTTGTTGCCCAGGCTGGAGCGCAATGGCATGATCTTGGCTCACCGCAACTTCTGCCTCCCAGGTTGAAGCAATTCTCCTGCCTCAGCCTCCCTAGTAGCTGGGATTACAGGCATGTGCCACCACGCCCAGCTAATTTTGTATTTTTAGTAGAGATGGGGTTTCTACATGTTGGTCAGGCTGGTCTTGAACTCTCAACCTCAGGTGATCCACCGGCCTCGGCCTCCCAAAGTGCTGGGATTACAGGCATAAGCCACCATGCCCTGTGGGGAAAGCTTTATTTTTTAATCAATTTATTCAATATGTATTACTTATACATAGTTCAAAAGATTAAACATAAATATCCTTCAGAACCAAACTCACTGAATAAAACTATGGTACATCCGTATAATAGAATATTGTGTCTCCGTAAAAAAGAATGAGAAACATCTTATATACCAATACGAAGTCCTCTCCAGCATACAGTAAGTGGAAAAAAAAGAAAAGATACAGAACAGAATGCATGGTATGCTACCTTTAGCATATGAAAAGAGAATACTTATATTTTATTTTTGAAAGAAAAATATTAGGATGATTAATCAAAGACTTACAAAAATGGTTACGTATAGAGGAGTGAGAAAACAGGATGAAAAAGATGGGGATGAAAATGAGATTCCTGGCCAGGCACAATGACTCATGCCTGTAATCTCAGCACTCTGGGAGGCTGAGACAGGAGGACTGTTTGAGGCCAGGAGTTCAAAACCAGCCTGGGCAACATAGCAAGACCCCATCCCTACTAAAATAAAATGTAATTTAAAAAAATAATTAGGAAGGCACAGTGGCACGCACCTATAGTATCAGCTACTCAGAAGGCTAAGGCAGAAGGATGGCTTGAACCCAAGAGTTCAAGGCTGCAGTGATGTATGATTGTGCCACTGCACTTGCTCTATCACTCCAGCCTGGGTGACAGAGCAAGATCTCATCTCTAAAAACATTTAAGAAAATAAGAATCCTTTTTTTATATGGTTTCTCTTTCTGAACTATGTAAGTACTTTACATATTCAAAGAATAAAATCAAGGGTTTTTTTTATTTTTTTTTTGAAATAGGGTTTCACTCTGTCACCCAGGTTGGAGTGCAGCAGCGCAATCACAGGTCACTGCAGCCTCAACCTCCTGGGCTCAAGCAAACCTCCCACCTTAGGCTCCCAAAGTGCTGGGATTACAGGCGTGAGCCATAGCACCCAGCCAAATTAAGTCTAAAAACAGGAAAAGCAAATCCTAAAATAAAATAAGTAGACCTAACTGCATATCAAACTGGTAACAATCAAACTGAGAAAATCATTATTTCAAGTGACTTTTGAACATAGTACTACTTACAATAGGTACATTCTTAGTAGGATACAGTCTAAGGACAAAAAGAAATGCAAAGAAATTTTGAGTCTCACTGAGTACTTTCATTTATTTTTGAAACTATTTTATAAATACTTAGAAAAAACATACATCAATGTTAATAAAAACTATGATTTTCAACGTAAAGGAGATTAAAACAAAAATAATTTAACAAACTAAAAGGAGGAGGAGGAAGAAGAGTAGGGAGAAGAGAAGGAAGAAACCCATAATGTTAAATTTGAGTAAGAATTATCAAGATGATATCATGCTTTTTACTCCCTCCTGTCAAGAGCCTCAATGACAGCCCAATAACAAGGAGCATACTTAGCACCTAAATAGTGGTTTCTAAATACAATCTCGGCAGGGTGTAGTGACTCATGCCTGTAATCCTAGCACTTTGGGAGGCTGAGGCAGGCAGATCACCTGAGGTCAGGAGTCTCAGACCAGCCTGGTCAACACGGTGAAACCCTGTCTCTACCAAAAATAAAAAAATTAGCGAAGTATGGTGGCGCGCGCCTGTAATCCCAGCTACTCCGGAGGCTGAGGCAAGAGAATCGCTTGAACCCCGGAGGCAGAAGTTGTAGTGAGCCAAGAACGTGCCACTGCACTCTAGCCTGGGCGACAGAGCAAGACTTTGCCCCTCCCCTCCAAAAAAAATTTTTTTTAATTAAATAAATATATAAATAAATACAATCCTCCACTGTAAGAAGACAAAGCTTCTTGGAGAAATTGCTGATTCCAAGTCTAAAGCAGGAAAAGTCCATGGTGAGCCAAGATATCGTGTACCCAAAAGTAAGGAATCATTCAAAGACTAATGGGTTCAGGAAAAAATAATTCAGGAACCTGTTTGAAGAAGCTCCCAGTGTCCTTATTTGAGACAATTTGAGCATCAAAAAAAAAAACAATGTCTGCAAATGACTATAATACAACAAAAGTCATGAGACCATTAAAAACCTCATTTGCTACTATTGTAGATGACTATTACACAAATCCTCACTCTAAAAATTAAGGAAAAAATTAAGCATTTACTGTTCTCTTTTAATAGGAACTGTTGTTCACTCCCAGTTGATAAAGGTTACAAAGCTCTTATTAACTGAAGAATAACTAATAAATGAAAAAGAATTACAGAATTAGAAAAATCGCCATTTTGCAATCCTTAATTAAATACCTAAGGATCAAAAAAGATGCTAAAATTATTAGAGAAAGAATATTGAGAAATGGAATATTTGTATGGTACCAAAGTATCAGTCCCACAGATTATTGTACATAACAGGAGAAAAAATTTACTTTTAAAACGGAGACATAAGCAAACACCACCTTAAACCTACCAAACTTACATCACTGATAGGAGGACAGCTGACATTATGTGCCTCCCATTAATACACAACATGATATACAACATCACCTACAAAGTGTTCTTGCCAAAACTTTTTAATATGAATCTATTCAATCCTTTACAATATAACTTCCAGTTTACAGGACATACAAGCACCAGAAGAACAAGTTAAACAATCTAAGAAACAATCAGAAAACTCTAGAAAACAGGCCATTCTACAAGATGATTGGTCTCTTCAAAGACATTTCAATGTCATAGGGAAGAGAAATGTGGGAAGGAACTTCCTACATTGAGAGACTAAAAAGAGATAATCAAATGAAATGCAAAAACTAAAAGTGAGTTCTCTTTTGAAAAAAACATTTTTCAGGACAGTTGGGAAAATTCAAATATAAATTCAATATTAAATTAGGTTATTATTTTTCCTAGGTGTTGGTAATAGCACACTGGTGATACGAAAAATATGTATTTCTTAGAAAATATATACCAAGTATTTTGCAGTAAACTTGTCATGACACACGCATTTTTTTTTTTTTTTTTTTTTTTGAGACAGAGTTTCACTCTTGTCACCCAGGCTGGAGGGCAATGGTGCAATCTCGGCTCACCACAACCTCCACCTCCCGGGTTGAAGTGATTCTCCTGCCTCAGTCTCCCGAGTAGCTGGGATTATAAGCACCCACCACCACGCCCAGCTAATTTTTGTATTTTTAGTAAAGACAGGGTTTCACCATGTTGGCCAGGCTGGTCTCAAACTCCTGACCTCAGGTGATCCACCTGCCTCCACTTTCCAAAGCGCTGGGGTTACAGGTGTGAGTCACGGCACCCAGCCGCAACTTACTTTCAAAAGGTTCTGCAAAAATATATACAATCACAGCCAGGTGTGGTGGCTCAGGCCTGTAATCCCAGCATTCTGGGAGGCCGAGGCAGCAGGCAGATCATGAGGTCAGGAGGTCGAGACCATCCTGACTAACACAGTGACACGCCACCTCTACTAAAAATATAAAAAATTAGCCAGGTGTGGTGGCGGGCGCCTGTAGTCCCAGCTACTCCGGAGGCTGAGGCAGGAGAATGGTGTGAACCCAGGAGGTGGAGCTTGCAGTGAGCCAAGATCATGCCACTGCACTCCAGCCTGGGTGACAGAGCAAGGCTCTGTCTAAAAAAAAAAAAAAACACACACACACACACACACACACACACTCACACAGGGAACAATAATGCAAATATGGATGGCATAACGCTATCTTTTGAATCTAGTTGGTAGACATAATTAGTGTTCTCTTCCAACTTTTCTATTTCTTTAAGATCTTAATTATAAAACAGTAGGGGAGGGAAGAAAGAGAACTAAAAGAAAACAGAGTTGCAAAAGCAAAATAAGACAAAAATATTAGTCGGGTGCAGTGGTTCACGCCTGTAATCACAGCATTTTGGGAGGCCAAGGGAGGCGGATCGCTTGAGGTCAGCAGTTCGAGACCAGTCTGGCCAATATGGTGAAACCCTGTCTCTATTAAAAATACAAAAATTAGCTGAGTGTGGTGGCACACACCTGTAATCCCAGCTACTTGGGACGCTGAGGCACAAGAATCAAGAATCACTTGAACCTCAAAAGTGGAGGTTGCAGTGAGCCAAGATCGCACCACTGCACTGTAGCCTGGGCGACAGAGCAAGACTCTGTCTCACAAAAAAATAAATAAATAAATAAGGCCAAAAAAATCTAAAAATCGTTTATAAGCATGTCCACACAGTCACCTAAGAACTTTCTCCCTTACATTAAAAAAAAAAAAAATCTAGCCAGGCAGCGTAGTGGCACACATCTGTAGTACCAGCTACTCAGGAGGTTGAAGTGGGAGGACTGCTTGAGCCTAGGAGCTTGAGTCCAGCCTGGGCAATACAGTGAGATGCTGTCTCAAGAAAAAAACAAAAAGGAAATTCCAGGCCGGGTGTGGTGGCTCACACCTGTAATCCCAGCACTTTGGGAGGCCAAGGCAGGTAGATTACCTGAGGTCAGCAGTTGAAGACCTTCCTGGCCAACATGGCAAAACCCCATCTCTACTGAAAATACAAAAATTAGCTGGGCACGGTGGCAGGCACCTGTAATCCCAGCTACTTGGGAGGCTGAGGCAGGAGAATCACTTGAACCCGGGAGCCGGAGGTTGCAGTGAGCCGAAATTGCACCACTGCACTCCATCCAGCCTGGGAGACAGAGCAAGACTCCATCTCAAAAAAAAAAAAAAGAAAAAAAGAAAATTCCAGAGATTACTCAGCCCACTATCATCTGATCAATAAAAATAAACAGATTTCAAACAAATACTTACACACTACAAACAGCAATAGTACTAAAATCTGTCAATTATTTAAGGAATGTTTGTCATTGACAAACAGAACACATTTTGTTATGATAACTCACACTGAATCAAATACATTCTAAAATCCATTAATCTTATATGCTAAGACATCAAGAGAAGCATTTCTTTGCAGTATTTTTTCAAAAATTTTTTTAAATGCCCCAATGCCACAAGAAATATTTTAACTGAAAAAAATCACACTTGAAAGACAACTAGTAGACAGACTGTCCTAATATCTGCTTCTTTTAGCAACAAACTTTGATTAGCCATTTATTCTAAAAGTCACACAGTGAAATTCTTAAAATTCTTGATTTCGGCCGGGCATGGTGGCTCACGCCTGTAATCCCAGCACTTTGGGAGGCCGAAGCGGGCGGATCACAAGGTCAGGAGATCGAGACCATCCTGGCTAACATGGTGAAACCCCGTCTCTACTAAAAATACAAAAAATTAGCCGGGAGTGGTGGCAGGTGCCTGTATTCCCAGCTACTCGGGAGGCTGAGGCAGGAGAATGGCGTGAACCTGGGAGGCAGAGCTTGCAGTGAGCCAAGATCGCACCCCTGCACTCCAGCCTGGGCAATAGAGCGAGACTCCGTCTCAAAAAAAAAAAAAAAAAATTATTGATTTCACATTTAAACATAACAAGAAATAGGCTGCACACAGTGGCTCACACCTATAATCCCAGCATTTTGGGAGGCCAAGGCAGGCAGATCGCTTGAGGTCAGGAGTTGAAGACCAGCTTGGTCAATATGGTGAAATCCTGTCTCTACTAAAAATACAAAAATTAGCCGGGCATGCTGGTGTGCACCTGTAGTCCCAGCTACTCGGGAGGCTGAGGCACGAGAATCACTTGAACCCAGGAGGCAGAGGTTGCAGTGAGCCGAGATTGAGCCACTGCACTCCAGCCTGGGTGACAGAGTGAGACTGTCTTAAAAAAAAAAAAAATTAATTAATAAAACAGGAAATAGACGTATTCAAGAGGGAAAAGGAAGACTTACTGAGTACCTACTATATGCTTGGTGCTTTACATAAATTTTTTTTTTAACTCCAATGATAGTCTTATGACGCAAATATTACCCCCAATTTTTTTTTTTTTTTGAGGCAGGGTCTCACTCTGTTGCCCAGCCTGAAGTACAATGGCATGATTACAGATCACTGCAGCCTCGACCTCCCAGGTTCAAGCGATCCTCCCACCTCAGCCTCCCAAGTAGCTAGGACCATAGGTGAATGCCACCACACTCAGCTATTTAATAATAATTTTGTCATTTTTGTAAAGACAAGGTCTCCTATGTTGCCCAGGCTGGTCTCAAACTCCTAGGCTCAACTGATCCTCCTACCTCCACCTCTGCCTCCCAATTATCCCCAATTGAGAGATGAAAATTCTGACAAGCTCTCAAACGTTAACTGACTTGCCCATAAATGACAGTTCAAAAGTTATAAGGCTAGAACTTGAATCCAGGTCTGTTAGAAATCTAGGTTTGAGAATCCATATTCTCTCCACTTAATGGATTTAAGATTCACAGATATAAAAGCCTATCTAAGGAAAAAGAATATTTAAAAGAATACAGTTATATATTCAAAGAGCTACACAATCTTACAGTTTAAGAAAAATCAAAACTGAGAAAAAGTATGCTCCAAAATTATTGCTAATTGTAAAAAAAAAAAACACACACACAATTTTTAGCAAGCCAGCTGTCTATGACAGGACAGCTAGTCCATTCCTCACTGTACATGTAAAATTACACTTCAGTTGCCCGCTGGATGACCCCACTGCCAAAATATGCCAGCAACATAATTCACATTAAAACCCAGAGGCCTAACACTATTTGGAAAGTGCTTTACATGTTTACTATACCTATCCCAAGCATATTTACCACTCATAATTCATAGGCCATTTTCAGCAAATATATTTTGTTCTATCATATTATTTTCTGCCACTCTAAAATCATATTAAATGTATAAAACAAAAACACCTACCTAAATATAACATCTCACAAATAAACCTGAGTAGTATTATGTTATTTTGAACTTGTCTATTGTATGAATGAAACTATGCCATAATTGTTTCTATAACATAAATTATGTATGTTCTTTCTACAGGATCAAAATTCCAATACCTACACTACTTGTATGTCTAAAGATACACACAAAATAGGTACAGAAACCTATATGTTAAAGGGCTTCCCATGTAAATTAAATCCTCTATGAGCTGGATTAGTGACTAGAAGAAGGCATGAGGCAGCTTGTAGAGTTCTAGTGATATTCTATATCTTGATGTAGATGTTAGTTACACTGGTATGTTCTTAGTGAAAATTCACTGAGCTATATATTTACCAGCTGTGTACTTTTTGTATATTTTATAATTTATAAAGTCTTATATTTTTAGGCTGGGCACAGTGGCTCAGCCTGTAATCCTAGCACTTTCAAAGGCTGAGGCAGGAGGATGGCTCTAGTCCAGGAGTTTAAGACCAGCCTGGGCAACACAGTGAGACCCTATTTTTTCTGAACTTATATTTTTTTAAATGCTCAATCTAAAAACTTGTTTTACTAAAGAGCACTGATATCATCCCTCTTACCAAAGTAGTCAAACCCTAGTGAAGAAAACAGACAAGTAATTAAGCTATTTCATTAGAGGACTATGATAGAAGTAATTACTATGTGCTACAGGAGCACATAAGAATGGTACCTAACTTAATCTGAAAAGAGGTAAAGGAAAGCTTCCTGAAGAATATACACCTGAACTGAATCCTAAAGGTCAGACAGAAATTAGCCAAGCAAAGAAAGGGGAAAGTGGAAATCAGGGAAATAGAACATCAAATGTAAAAGACAAGAGAGAAAGCACGTTACCTGAGAGGAAGCCTAAAGTAAGAGTGGATTAAAGTATGTAAGGAAGACAGCAAGTGAAGAAAAGCTAGAGAATTAAGAGTTAGATCATGAATGATCTCCTACACATGCCATGCTACAGTTCAAACTCTATCCTGAAAGCAATGAGACAGCTTTTTTGAAGATTGTTCAATAGGAAAGGACATGATTTGATTTTTATCTGTACTATGCATGTCAAAATTATGATGTGGGCCATGCTCACAACCCCATTTTGAGGTAAATTAGCCTGCACACTGTCCCATACTTTCCACCATTAAGATCTTTCCTGATACCCATATATACAAACAAACACACAGCCAACAATAAATGGCCAAGAGTGGTGACATAACCTAAGTACACAGACTTGTTAGCAATCAATGAGAAAAAGAGCTGAGCCAAAGAAATTGTTTCTTGGGAATTCAAACCAGAAAATCCTAGGGAAAAGGAAGAGGTTAGCAACAGGAGCTAACCTCTTTTAAAACGTTTTAAAACAATTGCAGCCAGGAGGCAAGATGTTGGCATGGGGGTCACATAGTAGTTATAAGGAGCAGAAATTAGTAATAAATGGAAGCTATGACATAGGGGGAAAAAACTGGAGAAGAAAGAAACGGTATCTAGGACAAGCTAACAACAATGGAGCACTGGAGTGAGGTCTCCAGCTTTATTAGGTTCTTGTTCTTCTTGAGAGCAAGTTTTATTAGGTTCTTGTTCTTCTTGAGAGCAAGTTAACTTTTCCTGGGTTCCCTTGTGTATGGTTCCTTTCAATAAGCACTTCATTACTTAAGGTAACTTGAGTCTCTTCCCTGCAAGTGAAAGAGCCTGACTAAAAGAGCATTTTAGAATACTTACTCCAACAGCAGTCAAGAGAATGAACTGGAGGGCATGACGAGAGGCAGAAGACAGAAGGCAAGACGACCACTCAGCATTACAGAAGCCCAACAAACAGATATTTTGAGTTAAAATAAGATAGAGGCAACAAAAAGTAATAAGGAATGACCTGAAATATCATGAGGGAAAACATACAAGGCAGTGACAGACTGGATGTTGGCAGTGAAGTACAGAGTGAAGCGGAGGGCAATTCCCAGGTTCCTGAAGGTTTCATGAGGAAAGAGTGGTGCCATTAATCAAGGTAGGAAATCGGGGGGAAGAAAAAATTTTGTTGCAGTTTCTGTCTCCGGCTCTCTCTCCACTGTTTTTGGGGGGAGGGGAAAGAGGCAGGAAGAGTTTTGTTTCCTAAATGTTTGGATTGAAGTGTTTGTGAAATGTGAATCAAAGTGGTGATATCCATTAGGCAGTGCTTTTACAGGGGTCTAGAGCAAAGGCAAGCACTCTAGACAGCAGTTCTAGACTTAGGAATCAATACATTAAGTCAATATTGTGGTTTTTAAAATGTCTGAAAAGTCTTTGACTAATATTTATTTCAAACTGAGTTAACATAACCAAAAATCACTCCAACTAAAAACCTTAATATTCTTGGCAAATCATATTTTCAAACCTCCTACATTTCTCTGCTATTAAAGACTGAACAAACTTCCACATAGTATAATCCAAATGATTAGGAAAGATGGAGTTTATATCGCTAACTTCTATTGAGGTACTTGTTAAAAAAATCTAAGTTTACCCAATTTCCCTCAGGAACTATATACTACTAAAATAACTAAGGGAAAACAACTGTTAAAAATTCATATATTAGATAGTGAATCTCACTGTTAATGCTTAAACTAGAATAAGTTTTTTTAAGGCACTAAATCATGTAATTTACTAATTTAAATATTCAACTCTACCTGTAATTTAAATGTTGGGTTTCCATCCTAAAACCTTTTCTCCTCCCTTCTGTATGATTTTGCCTCCAAAATCTACTGCTATCAACCCAGAACCTGATACTAAGCTTCAGCCACAAATCCAACTGCCTAATGGTCGTCCTACATCTGACAGAACTACAGTCACCTAAACTGAACATGTCACAAATTAACCCCTCTATCCTTCCTCCTTGACAAAATAAAAACAAAATCCCACTCCTTCATGGGAATCCCCACCTCAGTGAAAGGCACAAGCCAGAAACCTAGATTTTATCCTGTATGCAACTTCTCCCCAACCCCAAATACAATAAAATCACCAACTCAACTCCGAATATCCAAGTTCAGATCCAGTCTCACCATTTGCCTGGATAACCCTAATATTCCTGGCCTTTAGTCTTATTCTACTCTTCAATTCACTGCAGCCGGAATGACTTTTTTAAGATGCAAATCTGATCATTCCAGTCCCCTGCTTTAAAATCCTTCAATAATTTAATAAATATTATAATCATCATCACAGCTAGTCACACTGTGGAAGCTCAGAGGTTCAATGAGAAATTTAGTTACATCCTTTCCGTAGGTTCAACATAAAAGAATCATCAGGAATTTTTTTCAACTCACAAAATTATTTAAACATACATATAACATCAGACACATTTAAAAGAAAAGCATATAACATTGTTGGTAAAAGCAAAACACCAAAAATAACCTCCAGTCCACAAAAATGGAATACTATCCAGCCAGTAAATGAGGCACTTCCATATGTATTGTTAATAAATGACCTCTAGGATGTAGTATTAAGTGAAAAAAACAGGCTATGTATAGAATGTAAAGTATGCAACCATTTGTGTATAGTGTCTTAAAAATATAAATGTGTAGGTTTATGTACTGGAAATATCACAGAAAGGATACACATGAAGCTGGAAATAGTGGTTGCCTCTAAAGAGGAAAAATGGGTGGCTGGAGAGTGAAGGCGGAACAGAAAGTTTTTACATTACTCTTCCGAAACTTTTGGCTTTTACGTCTAGTTATTATCTATAATTTTAATGTGATTTTCTCCTTCTGTTACTTTAACATTTTTTACTGTGTGTGTGTATGACTACAAAGACCTCTTTATATTTCATCTTTATACCAATATTAAAATTACGTACTGATCATTTGATGCAACATTACGTTTCTTTCTTGACAACTCAGGAGCTCAACTTCTACAAACATTTTATTCAACATTTTACTGCTATTGAGAAGGCTGTTGTTGGTAATGACCTCAGTGAACACTGTATGATTTCTGTACTTGCTTCTTGGAGAAGCAAGACAGCAGCACCAGGCAACAGAAGTTTATTATTAAACCGACATCGAAGCATTCAGGGATTAAGGAATGCTACAAATCTTATTTTTCTAGCAAATCCAAAAACAGTGAATCCAAAAAAAGTCCCCTAGTATCCTTTAAAAATAAAAATAAGAAACAGTTCTAGTATCTGCAGCAATCGACAAGGAGGTGAAGTAATACTACAAGACGACATAGTTATATCCACTAGTGCAACGTGATTTAATCCTTACAGAGGTCCCTAAAACGTGAGTGCTGGACAACCTCACACGTTCTACACAGAACAGCCAAGACGAGGTGCAGGCTCTGTGGCCTTATAATGGCACACACACAACTGGCCCCATGCTTCCACAACTTCACTCTGCCTCCCGCTTTTTTCAGCCCAACCCCTCCAAACATGGGTCTCGGTCGGTCCCCTTAAGTCACAATGGAGGGAATACACTAGGCTAAGCAAATATTCCCTCAGGATTTCATGGCAAAGCCCTTTCAACCAAAGAAAGGATCGCGACTGAGGAGAAAGATAACAAGGTTTGCTTGAGGAGAGGTCTGTTGAGAGAGGCTACAGTCGGTGGTGGGAGAGAAGCCAAAGTCTGTGACGGTGTCTAGAGGGACTGACACCACATCTACCGGGAGTAAGAACACCATGACAGCGGCTATCTGAAAGCCGTGATGGCTAGGGTTAGTGCTAGTCGGCTTGGTGATGAGCGAGCTGGGAGGGGGTCTACTAAGAAGGGTAGGGCGAGGGGCAGATGGGGGACGCAATGGGTTAGAGGGCGGTCGAGACTTTGCCTGAGAACTGTAATCAGGTCAGCCCAAGGGAGGATGTAACGGAGTCTAGAAGCTCCATTAAGAGTCCTAGGGGACTCTGAGGGGTACTAATGGGGTCTGCTGGGTTGGGGGGACCGTGACAGAATCTCCGGGGAGGCTGGAGGGCCGGAATGGTGCCCGGCCAATGGAAGATACGGGGAGTGGGGTCTACTGGGGATCCGGGCCCGTGATCTGGTGTTTGGGAGGCTCGGCGCAGACCCGCTCGCGGGGCGTCTCCGCTGGGACGGGGCGGGGCGGCCCGACCGGAGCCAAATAGCAATGCTGAGACGTGGGCCAGGACGGGCTGCAGGGCCGCTGGGCGGTTGGGCGGGTCTTACCTCGGGCTCCGCCGCGGTGGCCACCGCAGCCCCCTCCTCTTCGACGGAAGCTGCCTTCCACCCTCCGCCCCAGGGTCGGACCGGAGATGGCAGAAGAGGCCGAGGCCACCGAGGGTCGGACGGTTCCGGGAGGGTGGGCCCAGCAGCCTCAGGGTCCGGGCGAGCGGCCGCGGCGCATCCCCCGCCCTGTCAGAGAGACTCCGCCCGGCCTGAGCAGGCACATCCCCCCCCGCACCCCGCCCAGAGAGCACGCGTTGGACCGCCGCCTCAACCGCTGCCAGCGGCCGCCTCTGCCGGTGCAACTACTGCCTCTGCCGCCGCCTCTCGCGGTCCTGGCTGTCCTGTACTCTCTCAACAGACACAGCCAACCGCCGCCGCGTCCCTTGTCTGCTTCGGTCGCGCGCCCCCGACCCCGCGCACGCGGCCCCGCCCCGCGCGACTCCCCGGCTGCAGGCGAGCAGGCGCGCGCGCACTTACCTCCCACGCCCCCTACTGCCAGCACGGGTCGGCCCCGCCCTGTCCCGCCCCCGCACGTGACGCCACTGGAGAGTACAGTGTGCGCTTGCGCAGACACGCCCCATTTCCTAACGCCCCAGGCGGCCCCGCCCAAATTTTTCTTCCTCACCTTACGGCAGAGCAGGGAACTCAGCTTTAGATTCTCCCTGTACTGGAAAGGGATGTCGCAAGGTTGGGGGAAGAAACCTCTGAGTTTGCGACCGTAGCTGTCGCTTTCCGGCCAATACAGAGGTGCCTGAAGGCTGGTTGGGGTGGTGAGGCCCGAGGCAGGTAAGAAGCCTCCTCCCCACTTCGGTTTGTCTCAGTTTGTCCCGGCAGTGGATCGCTCTCCCACCCACTCAGATTCTGGCGTATCCGTACTCCCTCCCGATTCTGGACCTGGATTCTCAGTGCCGCCGGTCATAGCCCCCGCCCCTTTTCAAACACGCACGCTCTCTCCACCCACTGCCCCCTCCATTGTCCCCGCCCCGACCTCCGTTTCCATTCATTCCTCAGACTTTTCACTGAGTGGTTTCCATGCCTTGGGTTCCAGAATGTCAGAGGCGAATGAAATGGTGTCAGCTTTTTGAAGTGCTTTTATATAGGAGACCGTGAGAGAATCCGCAGTGGTAGTACAATAAAGTGACAATAGAGAAAAATGCACGGGATGCTGTCTGCGCACAGAAGAGGGGTCCCAGGTTGTGTAGGAGGATAACGTGAGGAAGCCCTTTCCAGGATGACTTTTGGGTCACTTTTAGAGGACTGTGTTAAAAGACTAGTAATCCAGTACCTGGTCAAAGAAATACGAAAGGAGGTAAAAGCAGAGAGAATAACGGGCGCAAAAGCATGTGACAGTGGTGGTCTGAAAGAGTCAAAAAAGAAGTAAAATAAACCTGATGGAAACCGTACTGGTGTAGACTTCCCTTTAAAGAAGCATCGTTATAAAGTGAGAGAAATGAGGAACGAGAATATGGCCCTCAGGAATGTTTTCTGTTTAGGTAGAAGACTCAAAAGCGTACCATGAAACCGAGAAGTGGCCTCTTCGAGGGTGAGGGAGGCTAATTTATAAGATCAAGATCACTAGTGGAACGCAACCTTGTATGTGCATTTGAATCACCTGGGAAACTTTTTGTTAAATAAAACCAATACTGTTGCCCCACTCTAGACCAATTAAATTCTGGGTTGTGCCAGGTGTCATTACTGTTTTAAAGCTCCACAGGTGACTCTAATGCTAAAGATTGAGACTCACTAAACTAGAGAGAAGGAAGTTGAGACAGTTGGCTCTGTAACATTAAGATGGAGGTCATTTAGCCGGGCGCGGTGGCTCACGCCTGTAATCCCAGCACTTTGGGAGGCCGAGGCGGGTGGATCACGAGGTCAAGAGATCGAGACCATCCAGGCCAACATGGTGAAACCTCGTCTCTACTAAATATACAAAAAATTAGCCGGGCGTGGTAGCAGGCGCCTGTAGTCCCAGCTACTCGGGAGGCCAAGGCAGGAGAATGGCATGAACCCGGAAGGCGGAGCTTGCAGTGAGTCAAGATCGCGCCACTGCACTCCAGCCTGGGTGACAGAGCGAGACTCCGTCCCCCACCCCCAGAAAAAAAAGATGGAGGTCATTTAACTACAGAGAGGCTTGGAGATGGAATGAGAAACTTGAGCGGCGTTATGTTTGGAATAACTGGTCTGGGAAATGCGAGAAGGAGCCACTCTTGCCTTTCTCTTCAGCACTGTTCATTCCTCAGTGTTTATCAGGTCCAAATTAGTTACTTGTCTCTTTGCTCTCCCGTTCCCTTCCGTCCAGGATTGGTCAGCTGTTGTCTCCAGCCTTACAGCTCAAAGGCCATCCCCACTTCTGTCCCCAAAATGATCAGAGCTAAGCCAATTTATGAGATGCAGAGACCAACATCCAGAGCTAAGCCAATTTATGAGATGCAAAGACCAACATCCACTCTCATAGAGATTACTACATACAGTGCCTTGCCAATTTAGAATCTTTTTCTATTATTTATCATTTAAGTTAGTAATGAGATATAAAGATATTTAAAATACAGCTCAATTAGGATGGAAAATTACCGTATTAGGGAAAGCAGGCCTTTAAACAAAGAATTCACTTGGCAGGCAGAGAAGCTGTATGAGGTAAAGACCAAGACAGTGTATGGCTGCTCTCTATTAACTAGGGTTAATCCAAAAACCTGTCTATCAGACCCAGATAAGAACGAGTTATTGTTGTCTAGTATGGCTAGAGCATAGTATGGAGAGTAGAGGTGGGACAGAGATGAAGATGATAAAGTGGGTGTGAACAGATTATGAGGAGCCTTGAATTCCATGGTGAAGAGTTTAGATTATATTACTAGAAGTAATTAATAAGTACAAAAAAGGTTCTTAACCTCTTTTACCCAGTGGACCTTGTTGGCAGTCCAGCTTATAGATTCAGTCTCAGAAAAATGTTCTTAAATATATAAAATAGAATACGCAGTAATATAAAGGAAACTAACTTTGTTAAGTTTTTAAAATATTAAAACAAATGTGTGATATATATGCACTTTATGCATTAAATAAAATCTGGCAGCAGGTCTAATTATATAATTTCTAAGTAGTGATGACTATAAATTATATTGTGAAATGCCTGCAGCAACTTTAATGTGATGTGAAAATATCAGATTTCTATTGGTAAAAAAGAGAGTGCTAATATTGTAGTTTGTGGTCCACACTTATTGAAGAAATGCTAAATTTCAGCTACTGATTATTGAAAACAAAGATGCAATTGTTTTCCCAGTCTAAGTTCACAGAACCCTGATATTCTAGCCACATCCTGGTCTATGGATCCTAAGTTTAAAAATATCTCAGTATAATGGTTTTAAGCAAGAGCACGACATCAAATCTGTGTTTCAGAAAAATGATGAAGCAGTGTCACTTCCCAACCTCTCTGCTGGGATGAGAGGCTGGCTCTGGGGCAGCAACCAGTACTATCCCACTGTTTCCTAATAACCAGGGCCTGCAGAGGGACTGAGCTTGTGGGTGTATATGTCTGTGAGAACAATACCAGAAAATAAATCAGGAAAGGTAGATTGGGGCTATTTTTGTGGAAATCATTGAATGCCAGGCTGTAATTTGTAGTTACTTTGGTAGACAATGGAGGGCTGTTAAAATTTTTGGAGTAGAATAATGTGATTAGAGTTCTGTTTGAAAATCTAGAATAATGTGCAGGTTAGATTATCAAAAGAGAAGATAGGAATGAAGAGACTAGAACAATAAGTCAATTAATTTTTGAAAAATGGAATCTTGGGCCAGGTGCAGTGGCTCAGGCCTGTAATCCCAGCACTTGGGGAGGCTGAGGCAGGAGGATCACTTGAGCCCAGGAGTTCAAGACCAGCCTGGGCAACAAAGTGAGACCGTGTCTCTCCAAAAAAAAAAAAGAAAATTAGCCAGACATAGTGGTGCCTGCCTGTGGTCCCATCTACACGGGAGACTGAAGCAGGAGGATTACATGAACCCAGGAGGTTGAGGCTGCAGTGTTCATGCCACTGCACTCCAGCCTGAGTGACAGAGAGCCTGTCTCCAAAAAAAATCTTGAGGTGATCTCTAGAGTCTGCTAAATTCCTTTATTTCCACAATGTGCTGACCAGTCTAGAGTAACATACATTGGAATAAATGGCATACCTGTCAACAGGAATATATACCCCAGTGTGGGAGTCAGTTAACTTTATGTGGTCAAGAGGCTAGCCCAGTCTTTTGTATTATAAATGATATTGTTAGTACTTCTAATAAAGCAATGGCCTTACCATAAGTTCACAGATCTTGCCAAGGCCTTCCTCAGTCAAATTCCGTCTATACCTGTGAGTCCTACATTTCTGACTTTTAAAAGTCAGAACCTGTCTATACCTGTGAGTCCTACATTTCTGTCTTTTAAAAGTCAGAACTCCTCTCTTTTTGCCAATTCCTTAAACTTCTTGGATGGGAAAGAAGTTTAGTTTAAACACATTAGCAAAAGAATGGGAAGTCCTCAAGGCCCAGGCAACCCATCTCCTTTGAAACTGATCAATACCGGACTATAAAAACTCACTGCTCAAATCCAGCTAGTACCCAAAGTTATGTACTGTCTATATACCTGTCTATACCTGTGAGTCCTACATTTCTGACTTTTAAAAGTCAGAACTCCTCTCTTTTTGCCAATTCCTTAAACTTCTTGGATGGGAAAGAAATTTAGTTTAAACACATTAGCAAAAGAATGGAAAGTCCTCAAGGCCCAGGCAACCCATCTCCTTTGAAACTGATCAATACCGGACTATAAAAACTTACTGCTCAAATCCAGCTAGTACCCAAAGTATGTACTTTTTAAATGTATTCTAAACAATTGAATTTGGGGTTTAGGTATTACTGATCCAAATGAGTCCTATAAAATTAACTTCCAGAACTGGGTTCTCAGAGAGGCCACCATTACCACCTTCTTCAACATGACTAGCCTATATTGACTTTCTGTCCATCAAATAATTGGAGGCCATTTGGGTGGTGATAGGAAGAATCAAGTTTATGCAGAACTTGAGGTTCAGCTATCTGACACCTTTTGCGGGAGGAGGAGGAGTAGGTCTATCTGAAATCAGAAATAATACCTTTATGAGGCTTTTTAATAATTTTTATTACTTACAGAAAATTTCTGAAAGTTCCTTTCTCTGGCTCCCAATTAAATGGCTTACTCCACAATCAACTTATAAAAGCACTGGATCATTGTCTTGATCCCAAAAAATTTGTCCCAACTATAGTTACTATTTTGAGCATCTGTATTATTGTTTGAAAACCTTAGGCTTGCTTTCCCTGATGGCCAATGAATAAAACTCTCAAAGTCATGTGATTCATTACTCATTCATTCATTAGATATTTATTGAACCTCTACTATGTGCCAGGCACATTTTTGAAACCCACTAATGAGCAATTTGTAATGACAATTTACCTCTTAACTATCTATGAAAAAAATAACTTGCCAGGATTTGAAATCCTTAGAACAAATGAGATTAAAAGATCATAGCTTTTTTGTGTTCTTTCAAATAGTGTGTTTGCATAGAGCTGCCATGTGCTGACCACAGTGATTATCTGTGAAATGAGGTAAATCATGGCTTTAGCTTAACCACTCCTTACCACATGTACTAAAATAAAGTTCTGTCTACACCTTTATAAAATACTATCTTACACAGACGTCTTATTAATTCTAATGGCCTCTCCACACCTGACCCTCACTCCTAGTCATTTCAAAGTTTGCAATTGTGTAAAGTCATTTCTCAGAAAATTTGAAGCAAAACAAAGTCACCACAAGAAAAACTTGGTATACACCAGGTTTATATTGAGGACAAAAACTGTGACACAATTACAAATGGAACTTTTTTTTTTTTTTTGTGATGGAGTTTTGCTCTTGTTCCCCAGGCTGGAGTGCAGTGGCGTGCTCTTGGCTCACCACAACCGCCACCTCCTGGGTTCAAGCGATTCTCCTGCCTCAGCCTCCCGAGTAGCTAGGATTACAGTTGTACACTACCACGCCTGGCTAATTTTGTATTTTTAGTAGAGACAGGGTTTCTCCATGTTGGTCAGGCTGATCTAGAACTCCCGACCTCAGGTGATCCACCCGCCTTGGCCTCCCGAAGTGCTGGGATTACAGGCATAAGCCACCGCACCCAGCCTACAAATGGAACTCTTGAGGTAGAAATGGTAGACCAGGAATAAAATTATTTTCATGGTCAATGACATCTTAGCCATTGATAGCTGTGCCTAGTTACAGAGCAATAAATGGAGAGCCTTGGTGTTAGATGAAATCCTAAAAAGTCACCTGTTTTATCTCCTTGGCCCCAGACAGAATAAAGTGGAATTTATAGCAATAGAGTTACCAAGCATCATCATCACACCAAGTAGGTTTCGTACTTTGAGAGCTGAATTCCTCTCTGAAATATTGATGTTACAGGAATGTTGTTTAAATTCATAGCTCATTTATAAAATTGAGAATATTTCTTATATTTATAACTGTGTTGTGTTTTCCTGAGTTTTTCAAGATATGTTTCACTTCTGTATTTTGCTCACTCAGGAAAAATATTTATTTATTAAAACTCTAGCTTGTCAGGCACTGAAGTTAGAAGGATGAGTAAAATCTAATCTGTGTGCTCAAGAGGGTTATATAATAAATCTTGATGGTCATTCTTACATGCCACATTATACAGATCTCCAGATGGCTTAGGCTTAGTTTTAAAAGGAAACGTTTAATTGGGGGGAAATTGAAACCCCAAAAAAAAGCCATGAACTTCCTTCCTGAGAATATTTTTGCCATAAAAAGCATATTTGGTCTTGGATGTGATTCTTTTTGTGAAAGTGCAAGTCGAATCAGACATTAGAAGTTGGACATAATCTTCTAATTTTAGTAAACATCAAATTATTTTTAAATATTTGTGTTTGAACATTTATGGAAAAGAGATTAGATTTACCTGTTTTATCCAGAGGACAGAAGTAAGACTCAGAAGTTGAAAAAATGGAAATATTTTATGTCATTATAAGAGTGGGAACTGGTACATCTTTTCTTCCTCTTCAATATGGAAATCACTGTATTTACTAATTATGTGTTCATTATTAAAAAAAGGGGAAAAATTAAAGCACAATATCAAAAGGTAGAAGGAAAAAGGCAAAAAAGTATTAATCCTATTTCTTAAAATGATATTTACACTTGATGGATATCGTTCTTGATTATTTTTCTGTATATTTTTATCATATACAGATGTTTATATCAAAGCATATTATGAACATTTTTCTGTTAATAAATTTGTATTGACAATATTATATTTAATGGCTGAAAACTATTCCATCATGTGGAAAACCTGTTGTTTAATTTACCAGTCCTTTTTTGAACTCCAGATTGTTTCCAGTTTTTCTGTTACAAATACTGCCATGGTGACTATCTTGTTGAATTTTTGCACACATTGTTAATGTCTTCCTTAAGATAAATTTCTTAAAGTATAATACCTACATATATAAATTTCTTAAGAATTCCAATATAATGGCAAATTACCCTTGAAAAAGCTTGCATGTATGACAGTCCTATCAAAATGAGGCATCATTTACTCATTTCCCATAATCTCTCAGCAATGCTAATTATTATTAGTTTTCTTCATCTTTGCTAACTTGACAGGTAAAAAAATGAAATTTTATTTTAACTTACATTTATTTGATTACTACTCTGATGTCCAGTGTCTTTTCATGTGTTTATTGACTAGTCATGTAAGTGTATTAACTAATATTTTCTAACAATTTTTTTTTACTTTTTAACATTTAAATTTGTATTCTATCTAAAATATAATTTGATGTAAGGTATGAGGTGAAACTCTTTACTTTTTTAATCAAATAATTAACAAGTTGTGCCAATGCTACTTATTAAAAAATCCAGCAAGCATATCCCATACTTCAATATACAGATAATAAAGTACTGATAGATATTCCTCCAAAAAATAGAAAGACTATTTCGTGGTTAAATAAGTTTGGGAAAAGATCATACGAAAGAAAGTTAAAATTTTTTATCGCCAAACTCTCGTTAGCCTCTAGTGTGTGTGTGTGCATTAGGAGTTAGCATTTCCTAATTTAATTAACCATGTAATCTTTTTTCTTTTTTCTTTATTTATTTATTTTATTTATTTATTTTTTTGAGATGGAGTCTCACTCTGTCGCCCAGGCTGTAGTGCAGTGGGGTGATCTCGGCTCACTGCAACCTCTGCCTCCCAGGTTCAAGCGATTCTCCTGCCTCTACCTGCCAAGTAACTGAGATTACAAGCACGCACCACCATATCCAACTTGTTTTGTATTTTCAGTAGAGATGGGGTTTTGCCATATTGGCCAGGCGGGTCTCAAGCTCCTGACCTCAGGTGATCTGCCTGCCTTAGCCTCCCAAAGTGCTGGGATTACAGGTGTGAGCTATTTTTTTTAACCATGTAATCTCACTTCATAGGTATTTCAGGAAATACCTTTGAAAGCCTGTGGAACTGAGCTGTCCAGTATACTAGCACTAGCCACATGTGGCTATTTAAATTTTAGTTAATTAAAATTACTCAGTTCTTCAGTCACACTGACCATATTTCAAGAACTCAATAGCCACAAGGGGCTAGTGGCTACTGTATTGAACATTTTGCAGATAAAAGAAAATTTCCGGGCCAGGCACAGTGGCTGATGCCTGTAATCCCAGCACGCTGAGAAGCCGAGGTGGGTGGATCACGAGGTCAGGAATTCAAGACCAGCCTGGCCAAGCTGGTGAAACCCTGTGTCTACTAAAAAACTACAAAAATTAGCCAGGCACAGTGGCAGTCGCCTGTAATCCCAGCTACTCGGGAGGCTGAAGCAGGAGGATCGCTTGAACCCAGGCAGCAGAGGTTGCAGTGAGCCGAGATTGCGCCACTACACTCCAGCCGGGGCGACGGAGTGAGACTCCATCTCAAAAAATAAAGAAGGAAAATTTCCGTCACAAGAAGTGCTATTGGACAGCACTGCTATGGGAACATAATGTTCAGTGGAACACGTGAACACGCTGAAAACACTGGAATAATCCATAATTTCTCCTGATTTGTCAGGCAAACATGATTATTACTACACTATGAGAACAGACTCTCTCATTGATTTGTAAAGACTCCATCATCATATTTAAAATTTCTAATCTACATATGATTTTTTTATTCTATTGATTTATCTACTTCTGCTCCAATACCACACCCCTAGTTTTAAGTCAAGGTTCTGCACCTTTCTCTCTGAGAGCAGAAATGAAGAATTCTTGCATGGAGTAGGAAATTAGATTAGAAGTGATAGTAAAGGCGCTTTCACTTCCCAGACTCTAAATGTAAACATTTCTCTGCCGAACTTGATTTATATTATGTTGAGCTGTATACTCAATTACTTATTCATTTATTCTACAATTATTTATTGAGTACCTGCCTGGTAAGCACTGTTTTAGGTCCTGGGGTTAAAATGGCAAACAAGGCAGACAAGGCCCCTTGTCGTCTTATTTTCATAGAGCTTACATTCTTGTTTTGGAGAGGGAAAGAGAAGAGGCAGGGGGAGGAAAAAAGAATATGAACCAATAAACAAATAAATGAAAAAACTATCACGTAGTCATCAGTGCTATTCAAGGAATTGAAATTAGAGTGATAGTAACTGGTGGCCTCTTTGTTTTGGCTGCCCTGAGACCTCTGTGACTTAGTGGCATTTAAACTAAGATCTGGCCAAAGAAGGAGCTAATTACTAGAAGGTCCAGGCAGAGCTAGTACCACCCTCAGGAGGGAAAAAGCTTGGTGTATTTGAGGAGTAAAAAGGAAGTCTTTGTGGCTGGGTCTTAGTGGGCAAGCAGGGAAATAATAGGAGATAAGGTTGGAGAAATAGCTGAAGCCACATTTTCATGTAGGGTTTTGTAAGCTAGGGTAGGGAATTTTCATTTTTTTCTGAGTATGATAGCAACTAGAGACTCCTAAGCAGGGAACAGACCTGGCCTAATTTAAATTTTTAAACAATTATTTTGATGGAGAATTTATTGGCACAGTCAGTAGTGGAAATAGGAGACCTGTTAGGCTAGGTCAAGAAAGAAATGGTGATAGATTTGACTAAGGTGATAGTAGTGAAGATGGAAAGCATTGGACAGATTTAGAACATTTAGGCTATAGAATCAACAGGACTTGTCAATTGGATGTGAAATGTGAAGACAATAGAAAACTCTGGGATGAGCCTGGGCAACATAGTGAGACCCTGCCTCTATAAAAAAAAAAAAATTAATTAGCCAGACATGGTGATATGCACGTATAGTGCATATAGCTACTTGGAAGGCCAAAGTGGGAGGATCACTTGAGCCCATCAGTTAAAGGCTGCAGTGAGCTATGATTGCACCACTGCACTCCATCCTGGGCAACAGAGTGAGACGTTTTCAAAGAGAGAGAGAGGGAAAGGGGAGAGGGGAGAGAGGGAGGGGAGGGGAAGAAGAAAAAACAGAGAGGAGAGAGAGAGAAAGAAAAAAACTAACTCTTGGATGATGTCTGTAATCCATTATATAGTAACCAGGTTCAATTTTCAGTCTGATTATGGCAGGCAAAATTGGGACACATAAGACACCAATAAATATATTTTAACCAAATGAATAAATTTGCTTTAATAAATGTTTCTCTCCTGTACACATTTAAGCTGCTAAAGCATAAGCTTGTGCTCATTCCTTTATTATTAGGGAATCTGGCTCCTAAGAATTTGAGGTTTATGTCATAAACACATCAGCTATAGGTAATTATTAGACTGTTCCCCTGAAGTATCCAAGCCAACAGAGGAGACTGAATGAAACAGAAAAAATTGCCTGCCACAGTTGCAAAAGTTCTGTGAGATTCTCATATTTTATTTTTAAATTTCATGCTGATTTTGCATTTTATGCCCAAGTTTATGTTAATAATTAAAATATTTTTAGTTGCTGATTTAAATGTTTTAAGTCAATGATTAAGTGGTTTAGCTCTTTCCCCTAAAGTTGGTCAAATTAAAGCTCTAGGAAGATGCCCTGTGATTAACTTGTGTTTGTTTCTTGGACTTTCTTTGTTGCTATCTGCTGGCACATGGGCATGTATCCATTTAGAGAAGCACAGATGCATCTCTGAGCATTTGTAGTTTGGTACAACTTAAAATCGTAGCCAAAGGGAGTGAGGAAGGCAATTGCATTTAGAAACAACTGACTTTTATAATCTGCACTTACTTTGTAATGTTTTTAAAAAACATACCTGAATGAGGCTGTTTCTCTCTTTTTATTTTTTTAAGGAACTCTTACTGAATAATTAGAAAAAAATGAGTAAAGGTCACAATTCTGGAATAGTATGTTTTCAGTAAAACAGATTTATCTGGAGTACTACTTAAGTCAATAGCCAACAGGCTTATTTTCCCTGAAGTTTTGAGAATTGCTGTATGCCATATAAAATCCTTGTTAATTTAAAACTCTAATACATATTTTAATCCCATAAAATAAATACTTATACATCTATAAAATAGACAATTATCATTAATATCCATTGTAAATTAGTATTTTTAAGCATTTCCATTCATTAAAAATCCAGATTGAGTCCAGGTGAGGTAGCTCACGCCTATCAACCCAGCACTTTGGGAGGGCTAGACAGGAGGATCACTGGAGCCAAGGAGTTCAAGACTGCCTGGGCAGCATAATGAGACCTCATCTCTACAAATTTTTTTTTTTTTTTGAGACAGTTTCGCTGTTGTTGCCCAGGCTGGAGTGCAATGGTGCCATTTCGGCTCACTGCAGCCTCCGCCTCCTGGGTTCAAGTGATTCTCCTGCCTCAGCCTCCCGAGTAGCTGGGATTACAGGCATGCACCACCACACCCGGCTAATTTTGTATTTTTTATTTTTTTTAGTAGAGACTGGGTTTCTCCATGTTGGTCAGGCTGGTGTCAAACTCCTGACCTCAGGTGATCCGCCCACCTCGGCCTCCCAAAGTGCTGGGATTACAGGCATGAGCCACTGCGTCTGGCCACATTTTTTTTTTTTTTTAATTAGCCAGGTGTGGTGGCAGGCACCTGTGGTCCCAGCTACTTAGGAGGCTAAGGCAGGAGGATCACTTGAGCCCAGGAGGTCGAGGCTGCAGTGGCCGTGATTGCACCACTGCATTCCAGCCTGGGTGACAGAGTGAGACCCAGTCTCAAAAAAAAGAAAAAAAAAAAATCCAGACTGAAACAGCAGTAACACCTCCAGTTAAAAGTTAATCTGGCCAGGCGCCATAGCTCACACCTGTAATCCCAGCATTTTGGGAGGCCAAGGTGGTGGATCACCTGAGGTCAGGAGTTCGCGACCAGCCTGGCCAACATGTTGAAACCCCGTCTCTACTAAAAACAATACAAAAAATTAGCCAAGCATTGTGGTAGGCACCTGTAATCCCAGCTACTCAGGAGGCTGAGGCAGGAGAATCGCTTGAACCTGGGAGGCAGAGGTTACAGTGAGCTGAGATCGCGCCATTGCACTCCAGCCTGAGCAAGAAGAGCGAAATGCCATCTCAAAAGAAAAAAGAAAAGTCAATCTATCTGGAAACTGCCTTTAAGATAGTTTAATAAATATCCCCAGTGCTTTATTAGAATTGTAAAAGTTCTTAAAATTAATTCAACCTGGAAATTTATAGATTACATAACAGTGATCTAGAATAGGGATTGGCAAACTTTTTCTCTAAAAGGCCAAATAGTAAATATTTTAGACTTTGCAGACTACTCTGTCCTTAGAGGTCAAAAGTAGCCATAAACAGTATGTGAACAAATGAACATGACTTTGTCCAATAAAACTTTATTTATAGAAGCAGGCAGTGGGCCAGATTTCGCCTGCAAGCTGTAATTTGCTGACCTTTGGACTAGAAAACTAGAATGTTTTAGGATTTTTTTTTTTTTTTTTTTTTTTGAGATGGAGTTTCGCCCTTGTTCCCCAGGCTGGAGTGCAATGGCGTGATCTCGGCTCACCGCAACCTCCGCCTCCCAGGTTCAAGCAATTCTCCTGCCTCAGCCTCCCAAGTAGCTGCAATTACAGGCATGCGCCACCATGCCCAGCTAATTTTGTATTTTTAATAGAGACAGGGTTTCTCCATGTTGGTCAGGCCAGTCTCGAACTCCCGACCTCAGGTGATCCGCCTGCCTCAGCCTCCCAAAGTGCTGGGATTACAGGTGTGAGCCACTGCGCCCGGCAGGATTTTTATAAACAGGATGACAGAATTTAAAAATTGGCAGAGATGACAGCTTAGAATCATAGAATATAGAGCTAGTGGAAACTTAGAAAAGAGCTAGTGGAAACTTAGACATCAGAATAACTTGGAAATATCTTAAAAATGCAGACGCCCAGATCCTATCCCAGGTGTATGCTCTTTAAAATCCCCACAGATAGGTGGGCATGGTGGTGCATGCCTATAGTCCCAGCTACTCAAGAGGCTGAGGCAGAAGGATGGCCTTGAGCCCAAGAGTTCAAGGATGCAGTGAGCTATAATCACACCACTGCACTCCAGCATGGGCGACACAGCAAGACCTCATCTCTTAAAATAATTTTTTTAAATCTCATAGATGATTCTAATATGCTTCCCTGGCTAGAACCACTGTTTACCTGGTCCAGACCACTCAGTTTACAGATGATGAAGCTGAAATTCATAGGTTAAGTGACTTTTCCAGAGTCAAACAACTGGTTAATTGTAGATCTGAACTGAATCCCAGGTCTGACTCCCTAACTAATATTTTTTCTACTGAACCAGCAGCTTCTTCCCTTGTATCAGCAAGCCATCAGAATGGCTCCTATTGAATTGTGAATTTTCCCTTCAAGTTGGTTTTTATTACTTTTTATTTAATTACCTTGTTTTTTATAACAAATATTCAAGTGGTATGCATCTTAAGGATTTTAGGATTAATAAGAAGTAATCTCCTCCTATTAAAATTAAACCTTTGTTAAGGAAGTGTTCTACACTTATGAATTCAATATTAGCTTCATTTAGTTACAGAATTTGGAAGATACAATAAACTAACCCCTGTAATGACAGGGTTTGTGTATACTGACAACACATTAACATCATTGCTTCACTCAGATTGAGAGAACAATTTTCCCTGGACTTAGCATTCTCTCTCCTTATGCCAAAGATAAAGCACAAGAGCAGAGTCATGCCATGGCTAGTTCCATCTTTGATAACTTTGTGGCTTTATATAAAGAGACAAGTGCTTTATTTTCAAGAAATCTTTGGGGTCCATTATTGCCACCTCAAACATAGGGAACAGGGAAGGAAACTAAGTTTTTTTGAGAGCCTACTGTAGATCAAACAAGGTGCTGAGTGTTTTCACTCATGTTTTTAATTTGTGTAACAACCTGTGATTATGTTATTACTACCTCATCTTACAGATGAGGAAAATGAGGCCCAGAAAGAGGATGAATAACTTGCCCACGATCACTTAAATAGTAAGTGGCAAGGTCAGAGCCTAGACCCAAGACTTCCTAGCTCTAAAACATAGAACTATGTGTTTGGTAAGATTTTACAAATAGAACTATAAGGAGGTCATTGGCTCCCCAGTTGACTCACCTTTCTTGCCCTTCCCCTAGTCTTGCTTACCATCCACCAAGACCAAGTACACAGATCCTTTTAACTCTAAACGAATTTACTATTAACAGCAGAACAATAAAGGATAACAGGCAAAGCATAAAACCAAAGAATAAGGATATTACAAAGAATACAGAAATCTTAAGTGGCCTTATTTCTTTTTTTCCCGTAATCTAAATTTTCTGACTTCCCTTTAAAAATATTTCATTCATCTGGCAAACATTTATTGCACTTCAGATATGCCAGGCACAGTGCTCACTACATAGAAAAGAAATATTCCTAAATGATTATAGATGGCTCTTGGTTTTTTGCTAGGTCCCCTTCCATCTCCTTTTCTCCCACCCCATTGATAATGTTATTATCATCCTCTCACTCACCCCCAACTGAAACCTTCAGACCATTTCATAATTCTTTTTTTTTTTTTTTTTAAACAGAGTCTCACTCTATTCCCCCAGGCTGGAGGGCAGTGGCGAGGTCTCGGCTCATTCTGCCTCCCAGCCTCATAATTCTTTTTTATCTACCCTCCTCTGATCACTTATTGAGTCTTATTGATTCTCTGTCTACAATATCTATTCCTCCACATTCCTACTATCATTTCTCCTGCTTTAGGTCATTACCTCCTACCTTTACTTGCAATAAAAATCTAATTGGGCTGGGCACAGTGGCTCATGCCTGTAATCCAAGCACTTTGGGAGGGCGAGGCGGGCGGATCACCTGAGGTCAGGAATTCAAGACCAGCCTGGCCAACATGGTGAAACCCCGTCTCTACTAAAAATACAAAAATTAGCCAGGCATGGTGCCAGGCACCTGTAATCCCAGCTACGCGGGAGGCTGAGACGGGAGAATCGCTTGAACCCGAGAGGCAGAGGTTGCAGTGAGCCAAGATTGCGCCACTGCACCCCCAGCCTGGGCGACAGAGTGAGACTCACCTCAAAAAAAAAAAAAAAAAATCTAATTGATCTCTGCTTTCTATTTTTCCCTTACCAATTAGTTCTATATATTATAGCTGAATTATTATCTTCCCAAAGCATTGACCTGGCCATTAATGGCTCCCACTTCCTCCAGTATAAATTTCAAACTCCTTCACTGGAATTCAGTCTGTCACCACTTAGCTTCTAAGAATCCTCTAATATTTGCCTGCACCTCTACTACTCCCACTTCATTCTAGCACGCTAGACTATTCAGGATTCTCTCCACATTTGAAAGCACTTTCTTTGCCTCTCTGTCTTCCACATGCATCCAACTCCACCTGTCCTTCAAGAGCCCACTTTTATGCCACTTTCCTCAAAGCCATTTCTGATCTGAGCACTCATTCCTTTTCATCCCGTTAGCCGGGAATGATTATTCTCTCATGAATTCCCATACATTCTGTTTGTGCCTCTTATGGATTTCTTATCTCATTGACTAGAAGCCACCTTATACATCTTTGTATCTCCCATAGCATCTAATATTAGGTGCTCAGTAGGTATTTACTGACTAAAATAATGGTATATGCAGTACGTGTTCATTATAACAAAATAGGTTTAAGCTCAGTAAGGGTAGAAACTGTTTCATTCTCACTCTATATTGCCACCCCCTGACACAAAGGAGAACACTCAGTAAACATTTGTTAAATGAAAATACATTACAGTTATCAGTCATTGGGTTATAAATTTCCTGATGCCATAATAGATACCTAGAAACACTTTGTCTTTTTTTGTTTATTTGTTTTGGGGGTTTTGTTTTTTTGGATGGAGTCTCGCTCTGTCACCCAGGCTGGAGTGCAGTGGCGCTATCTAGGCTCACTGCAACCTCTGCCTCCTGGGTTCAAGCTGTTCTTGTGCCTCAGTCTCCCTAGTGGCTGGGACTACAGGCACCCACCATGCCCGGCTAATTTTTTGTATTTTAGTAGAGACAGAGTTTCACCATGTTGCCCGGGCTGGTCTTGAACTCCTAAGCTCAGGCAATTTGCCTGCTTTGGCCTTATGTTGTATTGTAAAATCCTAGTTATGTATGTTTCTTTATTTTATATTGACAAATACCACATGATAAAGGTCATATATTCTTATTCTCACTTTAAGCTGGGCACGGTGGCTCACACCTGTAATCCTAGCATTTAGTGGGGCAGAGGCAGGAGGATAACTTGAGCTCAGGAGTTTGAAACCAGCCTGGGCAACAAAGTGAGACCCTGTCTCTACAAAAATTTAAAAATTAGCCAGGCATGGTGGTACGCACCTGCAGTCCTAGCTACTCTGGAGGCAGAAGCAGGAAACTTGCTTGAACCTAGGAGTTTGAGGCGGCTCCAAGCTATGATTGCGCCACTGTGCTCCAGCCTGAGCAACAGAGCGAAACCCTGTCTTTAATATAAAAATTAAAAATACTGCCTTTTGGCCCAAAATGCCATCTTCCAGTAATTCGCCAAATGACTAACACAAAGGGAAAGAGGAGAGGCATCCAGTATATGTTCTCTAGGCCTTGGAAAAAACATGGAGTTGTTCCTTTGGCCATGTATATGCGAATCTATAAGAAATATGATATCGTAGACATCAAGGGAATGGATACTGTTCAAAAAGGAATGCCCCAGAAGTGTTACCATGGCAAAACTGGAAGAGTTTACAGTGATACCCAGCATGATGTTGGCATTGTTGAAAACAAACAAGGGCAAGATTCTTGCCAAGAGAATTAACGTGCATATTGAGTGCATTAAGCACTCTGAGAACAGAGATAGCTTCCTGAAATCGTAAAGGAAAATGATCAGAAAAAGAAGGAAGCCAAAGAGAAAGGAGCCTGGGTTCACCCTGAAGCACCAGCCTGCTCCACCCAGAGAAGCACACTTTTTTGTTTGTTTTTTGTTTGTTTTTGAGACAGAGTCTCGCTCTGTCGCCCAGGCTGGAGTGCAATGGCGCAATCTCAGCTCACTGCAACCTCTGCCTCCCGTGTTCAAGCGATTCTCCCGCCTCAGCCTCCCGAGTAGTTGGGATTACAGGCACCCACCACCACGTCTGGCTAATTTTTGTATTTTTAGTAGAGACGAGGTTTCACCATGTTGGTCAGGCTGGTCTCGAACTCCTGGCCTCAAGTGATCCACCCACCTCATCCTCCCAAAGTACTGGGATTACAGGTGTGAGCCACCATGCCCAGCCTCAGAGAAGCACACTTTGTGAGAAATAATAGAAAGAAGCCTGGGCTGCTGGTAGGTGTTAGAAAAAAAACTCTGGACTATAAAAAATAAAAATAGAAAATATTTTCACTTTACAGAAAAGGAAAGTGAGAGTTAAGGAAATTTAGTAATTTATTTATGATCACACAGCCAATGAGTAACAGAATTGAATCTAAAATTTAAGTCTTCAAATACGAAGTTTAGAGTTATTTTTGGCAAAGGGTGGGTTTGGCTAAAGGCTAGTTGAGTTCTATTTGCATTAGAATTTTTGGAGTTAAACTTGCTGTCATGCTGTATGGAACAGAATTAAGGCCTTGATTAACATTTTGTCTATGTGCTTGGTATTTTAAAAATCAAACAGGCAAAACACAAAAACTATTTCTGAAGAAAATCTTAGCCCAGCTTGTGGACATTCCCTTCAAGGTGAGAGATGACTGACTGTTGAGGCAGTCTTCTTGTAGGTTCCTTTCCCTAGTTGGGTTGGTGTTGAAGACTGGGTGTGATTTCAGCAGGCAGTGTAGAGAGTAGGTCTCCGGGTTTTTGCCAAGCTATATGACCTGGCACTCACAAGTATGCAGTGTTTATTGAAGACATGGGAGACAGATGCTGTAGCCAGGGAGCAGTCATTCTGCCTTTATATTTTAAACTCTTACATCAAGTCACATCGACAAGCTGATTACCTAAACTCTGTCAAATTGCTTTCGTTTGATTGATCTGTGCCCATTTGCCATAAGGCTAGATAGTACAGATTATTATAGGAAACAATCCTGTCTGTTTCATCTGTTGTAAGGATACTGTGAGGCACTATTTGTTATGATGCACCATGTCTTTTATGAAAATCTCTTGAGAAAAAACTATCCGACCATAATACAAAGAATTATTTTACCTCTCCTGAGCAATTGCTTTGTTTTTGTCTTATGGACATTGTGAATGTTTACCTTTGTCTGGTCAGATGCCGAAAAGCTTAGAGCCAAATTTGTGGCCCACCCATAACAAATGTGCTCTGTGCCTCATTAACTTCATTCTTGGCTCCAGTTTATGTCCCTCCACTAGTCCTTTTTTCTTAAGAAGATCCTAATTCATGCCATCTTATTATATATTTTTTCTTTTTTCTCATAAGTAGCCTTATGTTGTTTCTCAAGTAGTCAGATTATGACATACTGTGTCTACATAAAACCATGTTGGATGCCCCTTCATTTACTTTGGCTTTTTTTCTTGAGGGGTGTATTGATTTTTCATATAGGTTTTTGCAGCGTTTTGTTACACGAAAATGGTTATATAACAAAAATTATTGCTTAATAGTGTAGACAAGTGGTAAAATAACTGGTCTAATGGTCAGAATTGATTAAATTGATGTCATAATTCTAGTCTTGTCTTTTACAGCATTATTACTGTTTTCTTATAATATGCTTTGTTTTGCACTCTCAATCTGCATGTGACAGTTTATTGCTGTGTGATTTTCAGCAATATTGTCGTGCTTCCAGGTCAGTGCATAACAGCTAACTCTCTGTTAACTCTCTTGAGTCTGTTAGGCTCAAATATTCTACACCCATCAGACTTGTCTCACTTTGGGTGGTCACAAGCATATTAATTTCATCACACAACTTGTCTTGCTTCTCCTCTAAATTAGTCATTCTTTTATTTAGACAAGATAATGTGAATGGATATTTGTTTTCAAACCTCATTTTCTTTGATTGGTTTGGAGCTCAATCTGGATTTTCTGATTATCTTACTAATGTCATCTAATTGATAAATATTATTGTACAACTTTTTAAACTCTTTTAGTACTTCCAAGTAAAATTATTTGGTCTTCTCTACAACTCTCTAGGGTATGTAAGGTGGGTATATGCCTTTTTTACAGATGGCATACAAAAATGATTAAATGATTTTATATGCCATCTGTAAAAAAGGCGTATACCTTTTTAGAAAAACAAGGACAAAGTCATTTAAATGACTGCTCAAGATGATACCAGCAAATCAGTGGTAAAACTAGGACTAGACCCAGGTTTCCAGAATCTTATCCCATACTACCTTTTAAAAGAAGTCAAAAGAAGTTCTAACTTATATTGTAAACATTACTTCATCTTTATCATACCCCTTGAAGCTAAAGCTATGAAACAGGCAAACACATGTTATATCACTCATGCTCATAGCAGGGCAGAATCAGGAATGAATTTCATTTGTATTAGTCTCATGATTCTCTGTTTTTAAAATTACAGTTCCTTTTAACTACTACCGTAATCACTGTCACGTTCCATTATGGAAGGAGGAAGCAATATTTTATCTTATCTTTTGAAAATTAATGTTGAGGCCAGGCGCGGTGGCTCACGTCTGTAATCCCAGCACTTTGGGTGGCCGAGGTGGGTGGATCACGAGGTCAGGAGATCGAGACCATCCTGGCTAACACAGTGAAACCCCGTCTCTACTAAAAATACAAAGAATTAGCCGGGTGTTGTGGCGGGCACCTGTAGTCCCAGCTACTTGGGAGGCTGAGGCAGGACAATGGCGTGAACCCGGGAAGCGGAGTTTGCAGTGAGCCAGGATTGCGCCACTGCACTCCAGCCTGGGTAACAGTGCGAGACTCCATCTCAAAAAAAAAAAGAAAAAGAAAATTAATATTGAAATGGAAAGTATTTCCCTTGGAAATTAGTAACTTTTTAGATTCTTTGAATTCATCTTTAATATAAAAATAGTTTGTTATCATTATGCATATTCATTAAGGAGCCAAATAATACAGTTAATGGTATGGTGTTTGGTAAAACATTAGCTATAATTTTAATCAATCTCTGTGCTTCAAGAGGATATTTAAAATTCATGCTTACTGTGTACATGGCAAGTTTCCAGTTCTCATTCTAACTAATTGTTTACATGTAGCACATAAGCTAGAATTTCTTATAGTTACAGTTGACCCTTGAACAACACAGGGGCTAGGAGTGCCAACCCCCGTATGCAGTCAAAATTCTAGGTATAACTTTTTTTTTTTTTTTTTGAGATGGAGTCTTGCTCTGTTGCCCAGGCTGGAGCGCAATGGCATGATCTCAGCTCACTGCAACCTCCACCTTCCAGGTTCAAGCAGTTCTCCCACCTCAGCCTCTCGAGTAGCTGGGATTACAGGCATGCCCCACCACGCCCGGTTAATTTTTGTATTTTTAGTAGAGATGGGGTTTCACCATTTTGGCCAGGCTGGTCTCAAACTCCTGACCTCAAGTGATCTGCCCACCTTGGCCTCCCAAAGTGCTGGGATTTCAGGCGTGAGCCACAGCACCCAGCCTAGGTGCAGGATTTGACTCCCTAAAAAAATACGCCAGGTGCGGTGGCTCACACCTGTAATTCCAGCACTTTGGGAGGCTGAGGCGGGCGGATCACGAGGTCAGGAATTCGAGACCAGCCTGGCTGATATGGCGAAACCCTGTCTCTACTAAAAATACAAAAAAAAAATTAGCCGGGCGTGGTGGCACATGCCTGTAATCCCAGCTACTCGGGAGGTTGAGTCAAAAGAATCGCTTCAACACAGGAGGCAGAGGTTGCAGTGAGCTGAGATCGTGCCACTGCACTCCAATCTGGGCGACAGAGTGTGACTCCGTCTCAAAAAAAAAAAAAAAAAAAAAAACTTTACTACCAATAACATAGCCAATTAACAATAACATAGCCAATTAATACATGTTTTGTAAATGTATTATATACTGCATAATATATACCTTACCAATAACATAGCCAATTAACACGTTTTGTAAATGTATTATATACATTTACAAATAACCTTACCAATAACATAGCCAATTAACACGTTACCTTACCAATAACATAGCCTTACCAATAACATAGCCAGTTAACACATGTTTTTTAATGTATTATAAACTGCATTGTCACGAAAAAGTAAGCTAGGGGAAAATATTAAGAAAATCATAAAGAAAAGAAAATATATTTACTATTCATTAAGTGGAAATGGATCGTCATAAAGATCTTCATCCTCCTCTTCATCATGTTGAGTAGGCTGAAGAGGAGGAGGAAAAGGAGCAATTGGTCTTGCTGTCTCAGGGGTGGCAGAGGCAGAAGAAAATCTATGTGTAAGTAGATCTGCACAGATCAAACCCACCTTGTCCAAGGGTCAACTGTGTATTTTTTTTACCACAACCCTATAAAAGTAACTACTATTTTCCAGCCGCATTTTACAGTCAGGTATTTATTGACAATAATATTGTCTTCTGGCTCTTGTTCAGCTTCTGGAATTTCTGAGCAGCCCTCGTCAGTACAAGATGGACCCCGTAGTCTTGAGTTACATGGACAGTCTACTGCGGCAATCAGATGTCTCACTATTGGATCCGCCAAGCTGGCTCAATGACCATATTATTGGGTTTGCGTTTGAGTACTTTGCCAACAGTCAGTTTCATGACTGCTCTGATCACGTCAGTTTCATCAGCCCTGAAGTCACCCAGTTCATCAAGTGCACTAGCAACCCAGCAGAGATTGCCATGTTCCTTGAACCTCTGGACCTCCCCCACAAGAGAGTTGTATTTTTAGCCATCAATGATAACTCCAACCAGGCAGCTGGAGGAACCCACTGGAGTTTATTGGTGTACCTCCAAGATAAAAATAGCTTTTTTCATTATGATTCCCATAGCAGGAGCAACTCAGTTCACGCAAAGCAGGTAGCAGAGAAACTGGAGGCTTTCTTAGGCAGAAAAGGAGACAAACTGGCCTTTGTGGAAGAGAAAGCCCCTGCCCAACAAAACAGCTATGACTGTGGGATGTACGTGATATGTAACACTGAGGCCTTGTGTCAGAACTTCTTTAGGCAACAGACAGAATCACTGCTGCAGCTACTCACCCCTGCATACATCACAAAGAAGAGGGGAGAATGGAAAGATCTCATTGCCACACTTGCTAAAAAGTAGCTATTGAAGTATATTTGCGACTTTTGAAGGCTCCTCTTTCTGCCCTTCCCCATTTGTTGGATGGCTGCAATCTCAGTGCCTGAGGGAAGATGCCTAGTAGAGGAAAGCTTAATACTCTTTTTCCTGAAAGAATATCATCCTCTGCATTATCCCCATGGAACGTTTCACTTTAACCCTGACTGGGGAGCAATATGTTCTGTGAAAATATCTTGAAATTGTACACCAAAACCTTACAACCAACTTATTTGAACATTTATTACACACGAGGTTTAAGTAAGACTTTTCTTATTGGTATATAATTAATTTCCTTTGGTCTCCCTTATCCACATTGGCTTATTCTGGAGGAAAAGCAGTGATCTGTAAAACAAATCAAGAATATATTAAATCTAGAGGAATGCAGAGAAGAAAACTATAAAACAGAACCAAAAACTTGTGGCACAGCCTACATAATTAAGAGATCAACTGGCTGGAAGCAGATCAAGGCCTAACTTCATTCAAGACCTAAATATTATGAGACTCAGTTATTCAGTTTTATGTGATATCTCTTCCATTCACCATGCACAGGCTTTTCCAGCTATCTATATAATGTTTGCAAATATTTGATAAAGATGATGTTACCCTATCTTCCTCCATCTGATTCCTGGAATGCTTGAAGAGAGGGGAAATCTTGAGTAACCTCATTAAAATTAATGTCTGGTGGACCTCTCAGTTTGCTCACTGATTGGGTAGACTTGCTACTCTGGATTAATAGCTGCTTTTCTCTGCCTTGTCTATTAGCCATGCACACACTTCCTCCTTATATCCAAAGTTCTTTGGTTCTAAAATTCATAGTTGATACCTTCCCAAGGTTACCTGTTGTTTCAGATAAACATTTGTGCTTCCTGATAGTTATAGGTTTTCCTCTCTGTCCTTAATTCTGGCAGAATTGTTTTTAGTTATGTCATGGTAATTTCAGGATGATTTTTGTATCTGAAACTTAACAGACTTAGAGTTGGTTTGTTTTTTAAATATAAAGGAAGAAAAGTGACCTTTCTCAGCCCTTTTACTTAATTAAAAATGCAGGGAATG
This sequence comes from Pan troglodytes, assembly GCF_028858775.2. NCBI lineage: Eukaryota > Metazoa > Chordata > Mammalia > Primates > Hominidae > Pan > Pan troglodytes. The sequence continues at coordinate 64,142,834 of NC_072414.2, forward strand.
TAATTTGTAAAATGTGGAACCAAGAGTAAAACGAAATACTATCCCTCCAGAAGCATTGATGTGTTTCAGTTGTTTCAAATAGTAAACAACCAGATGACATGTTAGGTACACACATTAATTCTATTCCTAATGAGAATTAGATTGCAAGGCCTATGAGAGTTGAAAACCAAAGATGAGCTTCAGCCATGAAACTTATTTCAGCTACCTCCCCAGCCTAACCCTGCACCCAGCCCTCATGGCCCAAAATAACCTCACCACTCAGTGACCACAGAGAAAGTAACTTGGTTCCTTTTAGCCAAGAAGGGAAAACACAGTAAGGGTAAATAAGTACAGGTTACATAGCAGGCCTGAGTGAGCAGGAGCTGAAACTAAAAGTCAAAGAGAAAGCTATCAAAAAAAGTTTCCATTTCAAGTCGGTACATTTTGGATAAAAACCAGTCCTAATGGAAGATGGGGCTAGGAAAAAGATTAGGAACTGGCAGTCATCCATAGAGGTGAAATACAGAGGGAGGGACAGCAAGAGAAGTGACAAAGGTCACTGATAGGCCACAAGTGTAGATAAAGATAAGAAAACAATGTTATTTCAGTGACTGTTGACTTAGGCAGCTAATCTAGACTATTAAAGTCAAATCCTCTCTGGGAAAAGTTATCTTTCTGACAATGCAAAGTATGTTTATTTAAATATCAGAGTATCTTCAATCTGAGAATTAAAGCATATGAAAGCAATCTTTCCTAACTCCCTACGATTCATCTTATAAGTAAATTTATAAGTAAATTTTTAAACTACACTAGTCTTTTAAATATATATAGAAAAATATATATACACACATGTATAGACATGTATATATAATCTATCTATCTATCTATATATATATATAATGCATTTTCCAAATGCATTAGCCTGATTGGACTGTGCCACAGATTAGTGTCCTCCTATGAAATTTTGAGTATGTCATTTGTAAATGTTAGCATTATAAATTGCAGGAGAATTTAAGAATTGACTTGTATTTCACTGGATACTATAGTACCCGGTAAGTTACACACCTGCTTGACCACATACCATTCATGTTACATGACACAAAATAGGAAAAAATCTTTTGCTGGTATTGCGTTCCCTTCTCTCTTAGAGTCAAAAGGATCTATTCTGCAAAATTAATCAAAATACTCAAAAGGAAAGCAGGTTTTTCAAAACTGGGCTAAGCAATTATCAAACTGAACTAACCTGCTTTCAGATATCCTGTTGTATTGCCCGGTAAGTATAGTCACACTTGTCCAACCCATGTCTCAATATGGAATTCAGAAAAGTTACCATATATAAACCCAGCTATAAATGGTTGTAGAAAATATAAGTATCAGTGGGTTTCCTATGTAATAGTGTTTAAAACACAAATATTTCAACCATTTGGCCAGGTATATGTTGAAGTTCACAAGCACTGGTCCTAACTAGATCAGATAAAGTGGATTATGTTTCTGATATGTACCTAATTATTTTGACTATACTATAATTTTACAATATCCATATTGACCGTATGTTTTAATAACACATTCCATTGAAATGACCAAGTAGAATTTCTCAGTTACATGGGGCAGGCCGGGCGCAATGGCTCATGCCTGTAATCCCAGGACTTTGGGAGGCCAAGGCAGGCAGATCACCTGAGGTCAGGAGTCCAAGACCAGCCTGGCCAACATGGCGAAACCCCGTCTCTACTAAAAACACAAAAATTAGCCGGGCATGGTAGGTGGGCGCCTGTAATCCCAGCTATTCAGCAGGCTGAGGCAGGAGAATCGCTTGAACCTGGGAGGCGGAGGTTGCAGTGAGCTGAGATTGTGCCACTGCACTCCAGCCTAGGCAACAGAGTGAGACTCTTATCTCAAAAAAAAAAAAAAAAAAAAAGTATTTACAGAAATGTACATGCTATGGTGTTAGAGCATGAATGTCAAATCCAGGGTCTGTCAGATTCAGTAGTCTCATCTGCAAAATAAACCTTGTTTTCCTTCTGTCCTACTCAGTTCCATTTTAAGACTAACAACAAGTTTGAAAACTTAGTTTTATATTGCTATGCAGCTAAACAGCTGTGTAAAAAATGGCTGATAATTACTGTTATGTACAAAAGAGAAACTTATTCAAGGATGGTGAATAGCAACAACTAACCTTTTTATCACTCTATAATGTGCAGGGTACTTTATGCACACATATTACACAAGTACCTTGCATATTATGTATGCATCATTATATATAAAGTAACTTGTACATTTTTGAGGTTCTATAGAAATATATAATCTCATTAATTCTTATGTTCTCATGTTTCAACAGGTACTGTTATTCTCATTTTATAAATAAACTCAGAAACTCAGTCACGTGGCCTCCATCTCGTCTCACACTTTTTCCACCTATTCCTTTCTGCCTGTCCTAGAAAATGGCAAGAACTTCACACTTGAACATTTTAAATGTAGTCTAGCCTCAGTTTCTAAATTTCATATATTCAGCTGGTATGTTACAGACACTAATATTGAGAAATTGTCATCTGAATTAACTGCTAGGCAGCAGGACCTATATAACTGGCTTGGTTTTATATATTAAGTCATATCTGGATCAGCTCCTTATACTGATCTGCTGGTGTAGGGCACCTTAAAAGCCCTACATTGGCCGGGCGCAGTGGCTTACGCCTGTAGTCCCAGCACTTTGGGAGGCCAAGGCGAGCAGATCACGAGGTCGGGAGATCGAGATCATCCTGGCTAACATGGTGATAACCCTGTCTCTACTAAAAATACAAAAAGAAATTAGCTGGGTGTGGTGGTGGGCACCTTGTAGTCCCACCTACTCGGGAGGCTGAGACAGGAGAATGGCGTGAACCCGGGAGGCGGAGTTTGCAGTGAGCTGAGATCGTGCCACTGCACTCCAGCCTGGGCGACAGAGCGAGACTCCATCTCAAAAAAAAAAAAAAAAAAAAAAAACCCTACATTTTATGTCCTGTGTTAAATTACCTTTAACATTCCATGTATATGAAAGACGGGAAGTTGAACAAGAGCAGCAGCGTGGGGAATCTCCAAAAAAGAGGGCTTAAAGGAATTGCATCAAATAAATGGGACTAAGCAAAGATGCCCTGCACAATAGTGGGAAAATTGGTCACTAAGTTCCAATATGAGGCTGAAATTCCACTTTGAGATGGAGTCTCACTCTGTCGCCCAGGCTGGAGTTCAGTGGTGTGATCTTGGCTCTCTGCAACATCCGCCTCCAGGGCTCAACCAGTTCTCCTGCCTCAGCCTCCTGAGTAGCTGGGACTACAGGTGCCCGCCATCACGCCGAGCTAATTTTTGTATTTTCAGGAGAGATGGGATTTCTCCACATTGGCCAGGCTGGTCTTGAACTCCAGGCCTCAAGTGATCTGCCCACCTCAGCCTCCCAAAGTGCTGGGATTAGAGGCGTGAACCACCGTGCCTGGCGGAAAAATCAAGTTCTGAATACACTTAAATTTTCTTATGTAGGGAAAAGCTAACATCTCAGAGTGTCAAACGAAGTGGTAGTCATCTTCAGTGTCAGCAGTAGGGAAGAGTTATCATTACTCTGGAAAAAATCTTACATCCTGCAGTTTGCATTAAAAGACAAAGGCTGTTTCCTGGATCTTTGTCCTCCGTGTACCAAAACCAAGCAACTTGTATTTAGAAGAAAACCCTTTCTCCATGATGCAGGCTCAGGCAAGGTTTTCTACAGTAGGCTTTGCTTCCCTAGCCAGCTCCTGCTTCAGCTCCTCACAGCTGCTATCTCAGTCTTCATTCCTCAAACCTGGACAATGCTCACCTCCACCCTCACTCCTACTTTAGAGAGAAAATAGAAGCTGTCAGACATGAACTCCTTCAACTTCCCTGACGCCAGGTCTACAAGCCTACCTATATCTGCCCGTTTTGGCACCTTCCTCACTTACTTCTATTACAGAGTGACCTCAGAGCTAAGGCTAATCCCTCCATCTGCACAGGGATATCCTGCAAACAATTTACACACATCATCACCATCAGTTTCTCTCTATTGCCTCCTTTCCATCAGCATTTAAGTGTGTAAAATCTCCCCTACCTTTACTGTTTATTTTAATTTATTTTGTTTTATTTTATTTTTTGAGATGGAGTCTCGCTCTGTCTCCCAGGCGGGATTGCAGTGGCACTATCTCGGCTCACTGCAACCTCCACCTCCCAGGTTCAAGTGATTGTCCTACCTCAGCCTCCCGAGTAGCTGGGATTACAGGCGGGTGCCACCACAGCCAGCTAATTTTTGTATTTTTAATAGAGGCGGAGTTTTGCCATGTTGGCCAGGCTGGTCTCAAACTCGTGACCTCAGGTGATCTGCCCAACTCAGCCTCGTGCTGGGATTACAGACATGAGCCACCATGCCCAGCCTATTATTTATTTATTTATTTATTTATTTCGATGGGAGGGAATGGAGTCTCGCTGTGTTGCCCAGCCTGGAGTGCAGTGGCACAGTCTCGGCTCACTGCAGTCCCCACTCACTGCAATCTCCACCTCCCGAGTTCAAGCAATTCTCCTGCATCAGCCTCCCAAGTACCAGGGACTACAGGCGCACACCGCCACGCCTAGCTAATTTTTTGTATTTTAGTAGAGGCAAGGTTTCACCATGTTGCCCAGGCTGATCTCGAACTCCTGAGCTCAGGCAATCCACCTGCCTCAGCCTCCCAAAGTGCTAGGATTACAGGCATGAGCCACAGCACCCGGCCTCCCCCATCTTTAAAAATAAATAGAAGCATGACCCCATGTCTCCCTCTAGATACTGACCTTTTGCTTTTCTTCAGAGCCAGCTCTGAAGTATCTGTAGTCAATCACAATTCCTCACTTCCCTCCCACTTTTCTACCCAGTTTAATCTAGATTCTGCCCCAACTACTTAACAAAACATTCTCATTAAGATCACTAGTAGTTTCTATTTTATTAGGCCTCTTAGCAACATTAAACCCTCCTTCTCAAACCACTGTTCCTAGTTTTCCTCTTCTCTGAAATCACATTTTTTTTTTTTTGACAGGGTCTGTCACCCAGGCTGTCACCATCATAGCTCACTGCAGCCTTGAATTCCTAGGCTCAAACAATCCTCCCACGTCAGCCTGCTGAGAAGCTGAGACTACAGGTACATGCCACCACACCCAGCTTGATCTCTCTCTTATTTGCCAGTTTCTTCTTTACTTGCTATAGCTTCTCGGGGTTTTGTCTCATAAGCCCTCTTCTTTTCAGCCTGTACATACTTGCTAGGCTCTCCCATTCACTACCAAGGTCAATGACTGATTGACGCCCTTCACATGTACACTTCTCTCCTGAACTTCAACTTGTAATCCATTTACCTGCCTGCTGGTCATCTTCGCTTAGATATTTCTTAGGCTCCTCAAACCCAACAAACCCCCAAACTGCTCTTGCCTTATCAAACTTGCTCCATCAGTGTTCCCCACCTCGGAAAATGGCACCACTGTGCAACCCAGCTCCAGCCAGAAATCTAGGAGTCATCCTTGACTTTCCTCTCACTTTGCATTTATCAGCCTCCTAGTCCTGTTGCTCTACATCTTAAGAATCCTTTAAATCCATGTATTTCTATTGCCAATGCTACCACTCTAGTCCAGACAATCATGCCCTCTCATCTGGGTTGCTAGACTAGCTTATAAAGGACTCTTCAGTGTTCACTTATACTCTTCACCCCCACTCCATTTTATATTCTGCCAATATCTTTAAGAAAGCTCTGTATAACCTGGTCTCTTCCCACTTTCCCTGCCTCTTTGCAGTCTATACCACTCTTGCCTTAGCTTCCTGTGTTCCAGCCCTGCAGGCCTTCTTTTAGTTCCTCAAACACACACTTTCTTTTCTCCCTTTCCAGTCTCCCCATTTGCTGTTCCCTCCTGCACTCTCTCCCATAGTCCTCAACAGATAATCTTCTATGTCATCTCTTCCTCAAAGAAATCATCCCCAGTGCATCTGACTAATTTGCTTTCCTTGTTAATTCCTCAGAATCATGAATCCTTTCAGTGTGCCCAAATCACATATGATTTTTGGTGTTGTGTCCTTCCTTCCCACTAAATCACAAGAGCCATGGAGGCCGGGAACCATGTCTGACTCGTTCACTATTGAATCCATGCAGTTTCATATAGTGCCTGGCACATAAACATTGTTATTTGTTGAATGGATAAATGAGAACATAGAAGCTGTTTATCAAAGAAAAAACAGCCCATCATCCTCCCTGGCATAGCAGCATAAGTCAAAATGCAACATTAATCAGTAGAACTATTCATGCTTGCTTAAGACCAAGCTCAGAGGTTGATGAACTTAAGCAACCTAACAGAAAATAGGGAACTCCCTAAACTTGTACATCTAACTGTGGACATCTCTTCAGTTTATCTGCTGACTTCTTAGAGATTTTCACATTTTACATCGTTGTAATCCATGTCTAAGCACTATCTTAATTCTGCTTTTTACAAATTTCCACCTTAATCACTGTTTACTTGTGCTTAAAGGTAACATTGGGTTACATTACATTTATAGATTGTGATTTTCTTAGCCAATTCCCCACTGCCGGGCTTTTTGGTTAGTTCTGATTTGAGATTGTTATGAATAGCAGTGCTACAAACATTCTTTATAAGTAACTTATTTCACATGTTCTCCTTGAATACAAAGTGGGATTAAGATTTCAAAACATATGAACAGTTTATATCCTATCATGTAGACAGCCAGAGATTTGTCTAAAAAGAAAGAATGAATATATAGTACCATTAAAATTCTATGATACAAACCTATCTCTAGTTCTGTATAGCCCTACCAACACTGAGGGTGGGTTGTTTTGTTTTTTTAGAGATAGGGTCTTGCTGTGTCACCCAGGCTGGAGTACAGTGGTAAAATCATAGCTCACTGCAGCCTCGAACTCCTGGGCTCAAGCAGTCCTCTCCTGCCTCAGCCTCCCAAGTAGCATGGACTACAGGGACACACCACCACACCCGGCTAATTTTTTTTTTTTTTTGAGACAGGGTCTTGCTGTGTTGCCCAGGCTGGTCTTGAGCTCCTGGCTCAAGTGATCCTCCTGCTTCCCAGAGTGCTGGGATTATAGGTATGAGCCACCACACCTGGCCAACATTAGGTTTTGCATTTGCTACATTTATTTCTTGGAACTTAACTAATATCTGTTGAGCTATTTCTGTGTGTCAGAAACTTCAAGGATTTGACATGACGTTTCCCATTTAACAAATTACCATAAACCTGTAAGTACTATTAGTATCCCCCTTTTAGAGATGAGGAAACTAAGGCTTAGAGTTGTCCAAGTAAATTGGAAGAGTTTAAATGTAGATGTACTGATTCCAGAACCTGTATTCTTAACTACTATGCTGTACTGTCTCTCCTGGTTGTTAGTGACAATGTTTTTTCTGTTATATTTAACAGACAGGAAAAATTATTAATAAAATCTGTAACCTTTCTGATTTCCAAGAATGTGGTATAATTTATTACTAGTGAGCTTGTTTCATTGAGGTAAGCATCCAGATGGAGCTTTTTGGTTAAGAAAGGTCAACTCCCAGGGTTTAACACGTGTAGGCCAGGACAATACAAGAGAGATCAGTTACTCCAAATAATAAAATCAAATAAATTTGGATTTTTCACTGGATGCCCTAGAGAAAGAGAATGAGGCCTAGGAAAGAAAGAAGTAGGGAAAGGTTAACGAAGAGAACTGAGATGAGAAGCATTCCAGAAACATGGCAGGAGACAGGGGCCTACTGGAAGACATGGCCATGGAGAAGCTCCCTACTGTAGTAGAGAGTGGCTGCTAAATTTCTTTAAGCAATCATCTATGTATTGAGTTTGAAGTTTTCTGCTTTGTGATATAGCCTTCCATTAACTAAACCTTTCATGCAATTTGGATACACTCAACCATTTTGGTGGTGGATCATTTGGAGGAATGAAGGATGAGGAGTGGCACATGATGAGGCAAAAAGGAAATAGCCAAAGGAACAGGGGACAGGGGATAAGCAGGCTGCATCCCATCTGCAGGAGACACAGAAGCAACCTTAAAAACCCTTGGAGAAACTGAGGTCTCAGGACTTCCCACAGTGGTTAGAAATGGGTCTCAGGCCATTTCGAATTGAAAGAATGACCCCTAAACACTAAATTATTTGGGGTTGTCCAAGTTTGGAAATTTCTGGGTTACACTGAAGTGAGAAAGAGCTTGAACCACAGTAAAATAAATTTGATGTATTAGCAGCATTTGTCATAGCCTTTGCCTTGATGTATCATGAAATAATTAGCTTCGGCTGGGCGCCATGGCTTACGCCTGTAATCCCAGCACTTTGAGAGGCCGAGGCGGGCAGATCACGAGGTCAGGAGATTGAGACCATCCTGGCTAACACGGTGAAACCCTGTCTCTACTAAAAATACAAAAAAAAATTAGCCGGGCGTGGTGGTGGGCTCCTGTAGTCCCAGCTTCTGGGGAGGCTGAGGCAGGAGAATGGCATGAACCTGGGAGGCGGAGCTTGCAGTGAGCCAAGATCGCACCACTGCACTCCAGCCTGGGCAACAGAGTGAGACTCCATCTCAAAAAAATAAATAAATAAAATAAAGAAATAATTAGCTTCCAGGACACCAGACTCTTCTGGTTTTCCTCCTTCCTCATCAGGCATCCTTAGTTTCCTTTTCCTAGTTCTTCCTTTTCTTCCTGATCTTTTATTAACAGTGTGTGACAGGGTTCACTCGTCCACTCTTTCTTCTGTCTACAGACTCAGTCCCTTGATGATCTCATCCAGCAGCATGCTTTTAAATACCATCCATATGTTGACAGCTCCCAGATTTATTTTTTTATTTTATTTTGTTTTATTTATTTTTATTTATTTATTTATTTATTTATTTTTGAGACAGTCTTCCTCTGTCACCAGGCTGGAGTGCAGTGGCATGATCTCAGCTCACTGCAACCACTGCCTCCTGGGTTCAAGTGATTCTCCTGCCTCAGCCTCCCAAGTAGCTGAGACTACAGTCGCATGCCACCACGCCCAGCTAATTTTTGTATTTTTAGTAGACACGGGGTTTCACCATGTTGGCCAGGATGGCCTCGATCTCTTGACCTCATGATCTGCCTGCCTCGGCCTCCCAAAGTGCTGGGATTACAGGTGTGCGCCACCATGCCCAGCCAACAGCTCCCAGTTTTGTTTTGTTTTTTTTTGAAATGGAGTCTTGCTCTGTTGCCCAGGCTAGAGTGCAATGGTGCAGTCTAGGCTCACTGCAACCTCCACCTCTCGGGTTCAAGCGATTCTCCTGCCTCAGCCTCCCAAGTAGCTGGGACTGCAGGCATGTGCCACCATGCCCAGCTAATTTTTTGTATTTTTAGTTGAGATGGGGTTTCACCATGTTAGCCAGGATGGTCTCGATCTCCTGACCTCATGATCTGCCCGCCTCGGCCTCCCAAAGTGCTGGGATTACAGGCATGAGCCACCATGTCCAGCCAACAGCTCCCAAATTTATATCTCCCAGACTTCAGACATCTCTCCTGAACCCCAGACTCATATACCCTATTGCCCACTTGACATCCCCACCACTTGGATGTCCAAAATTCATCTCAGACTGAATATGTCCAGTACTACATTTCTGATTCTCCTTCCAAAAGCTTTACCACTCATGGCTTTCTCCACCTCCATTCTTTCAAGCCAAAAAACATGAAGTCATCCTTATGACTCCTTTTCTGTTATACCCCATATCCAATTTAACAGGCAGTCCTGTCGTTTGTACATTCAGAATATATCCAGGATCTGCATGTTTCCACCATCTCTACTACTGCCCTAGTCATCAGAGTCATTGTCCTCCCTAACTTGTAAGGGAGGCTGTCTCCTAACTGATCTCCCTGCTTCCACCTTTCCCTCCCTAGCAGTCAAGTTTGATTCTTTTGAAATCTGAATAACAAAAGATTATTATTCACTTATCTACTCATTTCATTGGGAGTCAAAGCCAAAGTTCTTATAATGGTCTTAGATGATTTCCCAGCCCTCCCCCTTTGACTTCATCTAGTTCTGCCCCTTCTTCTTCTCTCTCTTCCAGCTACACCTGCATCCTTGCTGTTCCTGAACAAGCCAGCCAGGCACCCTCCCTTCCACTTTAGACTTGTTGCATTGGCTATTCACTCTACCTGGAATGTTCCACAAACCTTATTCTCTCATTTCTTTTTTTTTTTAAGACAGAGTCTCACTCTGTCGCCCAGACTGGAGTGCAGTGATGCAATCTCCACTCACCGCAAACTCCACCTCCCAGGCTCAAGCAATTCTCCTGCCTCATTCTCCCAAGTAGCTGGGATTACAGGAGTGTGCCACTACCGCCCAGCTAATTTTTGTATTTTTAGTAGAGACGGGGTTTCTACTCTTGACTTCAAACGATCCACCCGCCTCGGCCTCCCAAAGTGCTGGGATTACAGACATGTGCCACCGTGCCCAGCCCTACTGTCTCATTTCTTATAAGTCTACTTAAATATCAACTTCTCTGTTGGACCTTCCCTGATAATCATCTAATGTGATGCCCTATAAGCATTTCCAATCTCCCTTTTCTTGTTCTATATTTGTTCTTTTTTCTTTATCTCTTATCACCTTCTAACAGACTATATTTATTTATTTATTTATTTATTTTATTTATTTTGAGACAGAGTCTCACTCTGTCACCTAGGCTGGAGTGGAGTGGCACCATCTCAGCTTACTGCAACCTCCACCACCCGGGTTCAAGCGATTCTCCTGCCTCAGCCTCCTGAGTAGCTGGGATTACAGGTGCCTGCCACCACGCCCAGCTAATTTTTGTGTTTTTAGTAGACACAGGGTTTCACCATGTTGGTCAGGTTGGTCTGAACTCCTGACCTCAGGTGATCCACCCACCTTGGCCTCCCAAAATGCTGGGATTATAGGCATAAGCCACCATACCCAGCCTATAATTTATTATCTTAGTTGCTTATTGTCTCTCTCCCCTCATCACTAGAATATATAGACTTCACGAAGGCAGAGACCTGTATTTGCTTTGTTCACTAATATATTCCAAGCTCTTAACACAGTGCCTAGCCCATTGTAGACACTCAATGATAATTATTTTGATGAAAAAATAAATGAAAATCTGGCCTGGAAAATCTGTAATCCCAGCACTTTGGGAGGCCAGGATGGTCGGATCACTTGAGATCAGGAGTCCGAAACCAGTCTGGCCAACATGGTAAACTCCATCTCTACTAAAAATACAAAAATTAGCCAGGCATGGTGGTGAGCATCTGGAATCCCAGCTACTCAGGAGGCTGACACAGGAGAATCACTTGAACCCAGGAGGCAGAGATTGCAGTGAGCTGAAATCACACCACTGCACTCCACCCTGGGTGACAGAGCAAGACTCCATCTCAAAAAAAAAAAAAAAAAAAGGCCGGGCGTGTAATCCCAGCACTTTGGGAGGCCGAGGTGGGAATCCAGACTAGCCTGGCCAAGACGGTGAAACCCCGTCTCTACTAAAAATACAAAAATTAGCTGGGTGCAGTGGCAGGCACCTGTAATCCCAGCTACTCAGGAGGCTGAGGCAGGAGAATCACTTGAACCTGGGGGCCAGAGGTTGCAGTGAGCCGAGGTCACGCCACTGCACTCCAGCCTGGGCAACAGAGTGAGACTCCATCTCAAAAAAAAATACAAAAATTAGCTGGGTGTGGTGGTGGGCACCTGTAATCCCAGCTACTCGGAGGCTGAGGCAAGAGAATCACTTGAACCCAGGAGGCAGAGGTTGCAGTGAGCCGAGATCACGCCACTGCACTCTAGCCTGGGCGACAGAACAAGGCTCCGTTATAAAAAAAAAAAAAAAAATCACCCCTAGGAGTCTAAAAGCATTTTTATTTAGGCCAGGGATCAGCAAACTTTTCCTTAAAGGGACAGATATGGTCAGATGATCTTTGTCATAACTACTCAACCCTGCCATTGGAGCTCTAGAGCAGCCAGAGACAATACATAAACAAAGGGGCATGGCTGAGTTCCAGTAAAACTGTATTTACAAAAAGCTGGCCAGGCTGTACAGCAGTCTGTACTTAGCTGATTCCTGCTTTAGACAAAGACACATCTTGGTAAATCAGCTTTCTTCATTGATAGGCCAGTGTCTATTCATCCCCTCTCCCAGTTGCCAAAAACAAAATTCTAGAAGGGTGAATGCAAACCTAGCAAAATTATAGATCATTAGCTTCTCTGCCTGCATGCACATTGGGGGCATTCCTTACTCAATGTGGCCCTTGAGTAAGCTGTGATTTGCGGGATGAGGTAGAGAGAGAAATCCTGCTATCAGGCACTGTCTTGCTAATGAGTCTTGAGCACATTATCTGAAGCTTTGGAGTATCCTCTAGAGGTTTCTAATAGGCAGAATGATCTACTTCTGAAGCCTCTTTTCTCTATGCCATTAAGTTCTTTGGCACTGATGATGAATTTCCTGCGGCAAGGAAACCATTTTTTACTTTTATCAGCTATTCTGAAAGTCAATAGACTGACGCAGTTATCAAAATAACTGCCAATATTATAAGGTCCAGGCCCTAACTTCCTGCCATCTAAAGCAATGATACTCAATTAGGGGCAGTTTGCCTGCTCTGGAGACACTTAGCTGTCATAACCAGGGGTGGGGGTGCTACTGGCATCAGGTAAGCAGAGACCAAGGATGTGGCCCAGAATCTTTCAATACACAAGATAACCCCCTATAACAAAGAATTAGCCAGTCCAAAATATCAGTAGTGCTGAGGTTGAGAAACCATGATCTAGACTTTTCTACTGAACTTTTAATCCACCTTGTACTCTACTGAGAAACCAATATCGCCAAACCATCACTTTTCTCCTTCACTCCTAAACTGCAGTAGCTCCTCAGCCCGGGGAGACTAAGTCTGTCCTTGTCATCCTGGCACTTAGATCCTGGGGATTCTGCCCACATACATATTCAGACTCTGCTTCTTTCAGATTTTTATCTGCACCGCCCTCAGCACTACCATACTTTAACTGATGTTACCCCGCAAACACACATTTTGGGAAGATCCTCCCCACCTCTCTCCTCAGATCCAAATCTTACTCATTCTTTGAGGCCCACGCATGCTGCATGCCCCTGTAACATTAAGTCTGCCCATACCACTGCCTTTTGCACTTACACGGATTCACCCGTCTTACACTGTTACATTGCTATTCTGTCTACCTCGCCTCCTCAGCTACTCCCTGAAGGAGTCCATATTGTATTTCTGGCCTATTGATCTCAGTTTACACAGCGTGAAGTGTGAAAACTGTATTAGTGTATTGAGATTCTCTTCAATGAGATAATGAGTATAAAAAGCACTCTATATAGTGCCTGGTACACAATTAAGTGCTCAGAAAATTATAGTGTCATAGTATCTATAGAAGCATGCATTCAGGAGCCCATAGAAGGTGCTTAATAAATTGTTTAAATGTGGTTATATATTGGGGAGAGCATGCCACACAGACTAGTCTGGTATTTGGAACTAACAGCAAATAAAAACTTGCATAGAAATCCTACACCAATTAACACGCCTTCATGCTAGACTGAATCCAGGAGCAGGGGTGTCATGTTTTCCCAGAGTGGTGCCCAACCCAACCTTTTTGCATTTAGCAAGTTAATGAACACCTTGTGAATAACACTTTGCCAACTCTGGCCCAGTTTAGAAGGCTGCCAATAGGATATCAGTATGCCACACCGTCTGCTTTCCTGGGGACCCTGCTGTCCTCTCCCTAAGTGCTTCTGCTTTCAGCCGGTGGAGAGTCTGATGTGCCTAGAGAAGTTGCGCAGTGGGATGAGGCTGCAGCGAGAGCCTGGCCTTTCCCCAGGCGGAAGAGAGCCTTGTCTCAGATCCTGAGAGAGAAGTGAGTGGGGGCATGGCATTCCGAGCAGCCCAGGTTTGGCTTTGGGCCAGGCACTGAGTGGCAAACAAGAAGGAACACATTCCGGGAAGGCAAGGAGCCTTGCCAGCACGAAGGCAGCAGCGAAAGCAGGGCTCTGCTGGGTACCAGGTGTTCCTTGGCTCTGTGGAGGTCAGGCACGCAGGCGGATGAACTCAGGTTTCTCTAGAATATCATTTCAGAGGCTTAAATGCCTCCCACCCTCTCGCTGTCAGCGGACAGGGCATGTGGAACTGTTAAACGTTAAAACTCTCTGCTCTGGGGCCCAGCCCGTGCTCTCTAAATAAAGGTAGGAGCGGAAAGAGTGTTGTTGCCATCATGAAATCACACTTCACAGGAGCCAGATTTCGGTGATTCTGTGTCTAAGAGAAAATGCTAATCCAAACAAGGGCAGGTTGGAGAAGAGCCTGGGATTTCTATGCCCTAGAAACTGCACTCTCCACCCTTGCAGCCCAGAAACACAAACACACACACACACTTGTTCTCCACGCCTGCCTTCCGAGTGGCCAGAGCTGGGGGAAGTCTGGAGAGCCCTCGGAAACGCCGTCCTTTCAGAATCAGCGCTGGCCCTTCCCCAGGTGATGAGAGAAGAGAGCGAGGAGGACCAAAGCGGAAGCGGATAGAGCCATTCTTTTCGGGGCAAATGGCCACACAAGCATTCCTGAAGATTCCCTTCTTACTTTGGATAGGTAGGTGACCGGGACTGGAAGGGCCCTGGGCCCGTTTTCCCCAGCAAGGGGACAGGGGTAGCTTTTTCTGAAGGAGGAGAACGAAGTCTTTACTCACCCCTCTGCCTCTGCGTCTTTTTGCTGGACTTTGCTGCCGCCTAGTGGCTCAGTTGTCATCACTTCCTTCTCTGAGAGAGAGACAACCAGCCTTGGATTGAGTTTGAGGATCTAGCCTCTCAGTCTAGTCCTGAGGCAACCTGGAGATCCTTCTCTGAGAAGTTTCTCTGCTCTAGGACTCCCTGGTTCTGTGGCCCAGCAGCTAGGAGAGAGGAGCACCATGGGCTTCTAGGCCTCACTCAGTCTGGCAGTCAGGTAGAGGGGCCATGGCTGGCTGGCTGGGCACCTGGGAGAGGGGGTGGGGGTAGTTTCTTATTCCCAGGACATCTCAGTGGGATGAAGTTGTCCCTGAGTCCCCCTCATTCCTGAATGCCTTTTTCGCTAATAATACTGCCCCTCCCATGACCCTTCCTTTCTGCTAAGGCCCATGCTGCAAAACTGAGGCTCTGGCATAATGTATATTTCCCTTCTGTTTCCCCAAATTTAAGGCAGCTATTTCTCCCTGATAAAGTTAGCTCATTGCCATGATAAATATATGATTATATGCCTTCTCTGTGATGCTGCTGCTATGAATCAGTCCCTGGGAATAGTGAGGAGTGGGCATACTTTAAAGAATTTTATTGGATTGGTTTCTCTAAGTCCCTGAAAAGCCTATAGACTATAAGCTATATTTTTCTGTGTATTATATCCAGGTGTTTATTTCCTCTAGCAAAGGAAAGCACTTGGTTTCAACAACCACTGATCTGCCCTACCAAACTTTCCGATCTGAGCTGTAATACCCAGGGAATATATAAAATCCAAACTCTTCTGCTTACCCCACCAAACTCTTTTCTTTTAACTTTTAAAAAATTGTGGTAAAATGACATAAAATTTACCATCTTAACCATATTTAGCATATAGTTCAGTAGTGTTAAGTACATTACACTATTGTGCAACCAATCTCCAGAATTCTTCATCTTGCAAAACTGCAACTCTATACCCATTAAACAATAGTTCTCCACTTCCCCCTTCCCTCAGCCCCTGGCAGCCACCATTCTACTTTCTGTCTCTATGAATTTGACTACTCCACATACCACCTATAAGCCAAATCATACAGTATTTGTCTTTGTTTTTTAAGAGATGGGGT
The DNA here is from genome assembly GCF_028858775.2 of Pan troglodytes. NCBI lineage: Eukaryota > Metazoa > Chordata > Mammalia > Primates > Hominidae > Pan > Pan troglodytes. Next base: position 64,158,632 of record NC_072414.2, read on the forward strand.
CTCGCTGTGTTGCCCAGGCTGGTCTCAAACTCCTGGCCTCAAGTGATCCTCCCTCGTATGTAGCTGGAATTACAGGCATAAGCCAGCCACTGCACCCTGCCCAGTATTTGTGTGGGGTTTTGTTTTTATTTTTTTTTCTTTTTACAAGCCTGGATTCCAGAAATTTTTTTTTTTGACTGGATTATTTCACTTAGCTTAATGTCCACAAGGTTCATCAATGTTATAGCATGTGTCAGACTTTTTTTCCTTCTCAAGGCTGAATATCTTTTCGTGTATATATATATATATATATTTACATATCCATGAGTAGATGAATATACATATTTCATTGTGTGTGTGTATATATATATATAGAATATATAAACATATCTATATAGAATATATAAACATATATATATATATGTTTATTCATCCATGGGTGGACACTTGAGTTGCTTCTACTTTTCGGTTATTGTACATAATGCTGCTATGAACATGTGTGTTCAAATATTTCTTCAGTTTGGGCCCTGGAGGTCGAGGCTGCAGTAAGCTGTGATCACACCACTGTACTTCAGTCTGGGTGACTGAGTGACAGAGTGAGACCCTGTCTTTAAAGAAAAAAAAAGAAAAATTTCTTCGAGATTATTCTCTCAGTTCTTTTGGCTATATACTTAGAATTGCTGGATCATATGGTAATTCTGTTTTTAATTTTTTGAGCAGCTGCTGTCCTGTTTTACACAGTAGTTAAACCACTTTACATTCCCACCAACAGTACAGTTCTCCATATCTTCACCAACCCAGCCGAAGTCATTCCCAGGGTTACTAATTCTCCACATCTTCACCAACACTTGTTATATTCTGTTTCTTTTCTGTTCTTTGAGAGTAGCCATTCTAATGAGTGTGAAGTGGTACTTCACTGTGGTTTTGACTGGCATTTCCCTAATGATTAGTGATGTTGAAGATCTTTTCATTGGTTATTGGCCATCTGTGTATCTTCTTTAGAGAAATGTCTATTCAAATCCTTTGCCTTTTTTTTTTAAGACAGTCTTGCTCTGTTACCCAGGCTGGAGTGCAGTGGCATGATCTCGGCTCACTGCAACCTCTGCCTCCTGGGTTCCAGCAATTCTCCCACCTCAACCTCCTGAGTAGCTGGAACTATAGGTGCATACCACCATGCCTGGCTTTTTTTTTTTTTTTTTTTTTTTTTTTTGAGACGGAATCTTGCTCTGTCGCCCAGGCTGGAGTGCAGTGGCGCGATCTCGGCTCACTGCAACCTCCGCCTCCCGGGTTCAAGCGATTCTCCTGCCTCAGCCTCCTGAGTAGCTAGGATTACAGGCACCCGCCACCACACCCGGCTAATTTTTGTATTTTTAGTAGAGACGGGGTTTCACCATGTTGGTCAGGCTGGTCTTGAACTCCTGACCTCGTGATCCACCCACCTCGGCCTCCCAAAGTGCTGGGATTACAGGAGTGAGCCACAACACCTGGCCTAATTTTTGTATTTTTAGTGGAGACAGGGTTTCCCCATGTTGGCCAGGCTGGTCTCGAACTTCTGGGCTCAAAGCGATCCACCTGCCTCAGCCTCCCAAAGTGTTGGGATTATAGGCATGAGTCACTGGGCCCAGCCTTTTGCCCATTTTTCAATCGGGTTTTTTTGTTGTGTTGACCTCTATAACCTCTTTTCATGTCACTCTCCCACTTAGCATCCTAGGATACTAACATGCAGCTAGTCTCTCTGCTCCTCAGAGACAAACATGTCCTTTCCTACCTTTTGCAGTTGCTGATCCCTCTTCCAGGAATGTGTTGTTCCCAGCTCCTCTCATGACTGACTTCTCATCCTTTAAGCACCAGCTTGTCACTTTGGAGAACTTTCTTAACCATGTCATCTAAAGCCATCTCCCTCTTTACCACTGTTTATCACACTTCATCATGTCACTGTTTCTTCTTGAAAATCACTATCTGCAATTATCTTGTTTGTTTACATATTTACTTGGAATCTACCTGTACATGGAATGTCAGTTAAGTTCCATGGACACAGATATGTTTGCCATGTTCATGGCTCCAGTGCCCAGCTTAGTACCTGGCATGTAGTCTTGGCTCAATAATATTTATTGAATGAATGAATCACTACTAGAGGGGGCATCACAGGGAGAAAGAAGGAAGGTGATATGGCCCAAATTGGAATTTTACCTCCTTACATAGGCTCTGGGTCATAGAAAAGGCCACACGAGCTTTCTGGCTCTGAACTCCGTATGTTAATTCCTGGATCAGAGGCATAGTCCTGTTTGAGCCAGGGACATTGCTTTGGAGTTGCTCAGAGAAAATGGGTAAGTATTCCCGGTGTCCACCCAACAGAGGCAGAGGGCTGTGGGGGTTTGCTGTGGCCACCCTCACTCTTCCCCATATGCCAAGTCCTTTGAGATTTGCAGAGTACTTGGGATTATAGGAATGACTTGGGCTCCATCAGTCTCCTGGGGGCTGAGTATGTCAGTAAGAGTACCTGTAGTGAGTAGTCAGAGGATAAAAATGAACTTTCTATACCATAATACACCAGAAAAATCAAGTTTTTTATTTTAAAATATTTTCAAAGGCTAAGGCCATAGCAAAACAACCCAAGGGTGGTTGAATCAAACTCAGGGAATTAGAGGAGCATCAGCCAATGCAAGCAGGTCTATATAAAATACACATCATTTATAAATGCACATAGCAGAAAGCACAGTGGCCCCAGAGGACCAGGCAGGGGGACAACAGGGAGAAACAGAGCACCATCTGGAAGGACAGGCACACCCGCAACACTCAAAGCCCTGGGCCCCAAGTGCACCTCCAAAGTCACCTACGCTGCAGCATGGCTCTTGCCCTTTCTGAGCCTGGGTATAGCTGAAGACCAAGTTCGCCAGCATCTTGGCACATCCACCTATAACTGGCACCTCTCATGGCCTCTGACAACCAAGCAAGGCTCAGAGAATGGATTTTTATCTGTCTTTCAGCAAGGACCAGGGAGAAGTGCTGAAGCAAGAAGGGTTATTTTCCTAAAAAAAAAGACGGATGAAAGGGTGAAAGGGGCTGGTTCCAAAAAAAAAAAAAGGATGACCATTCATGGAACAGTGAGTTTCACCTGAGACATACAGATTTGGTGCAAGCAACACAAAAGGCCAGGCTCTAAATTTCATCCTAAAAACTGGGATGGGGAGAGCATGAAGAGACCACTTACCGGTAGTCCCTCCAGTTCTCATTTGGGTTTGTCATAAACAGGACAGACAGTCGTCTGCTCCACAATAAATAATTTCCACCTGGATTTCATTCCCTGATTAATCTCTCAGTGTCTGAAGAGGGGAAAACAGTGGCTGCTTCTGACACCGCCCACCCCATCACCAGCAACTTTCCCTGATACTTCTGGCCTCCTCACTAAGGCCCTTCCAGAACCTCCAAAGCCACTATCTTAGCAGATGGGAGTCCCAGGGCGATGAGGCCAGAGTTGTGGGACACAGAGAAGAAGAGAAGGCCTTGATAGAGGAAGAGGAATATCCAAGGCAAAGCCACCACCACGTCCAACCTCCTCATCCTCTACCTTTCCTGTCCCCAGAGGTATGAGATAGACCCCCTGGCCTGGTTCCTGCACTGTGCTAGGCCCACAGTGGACACTTCCACCTTAATGGAGAATAGGCCCCATGGAGTGGAGGTCCCTCCTCCATGGCCTGCAACCCAATGACTATGGGGGTGACACAAGTGACCTCTGCCCTGTGATGGCTCAACACCATCACACGCACCTGTCCAGACAAGCCCCCCTCAACGGGCTGCTGTTGGCCATGCCTGAGATGCGGGCAGGCAGGCAGAGAGTGGACAGCAAGACCTCAGATCCAAGCCTCCACCCTTCCCTTCCCTATTTCCAGGGCTTGGGACACCTTAGAAATGTTTGAACACACAAGGGCAAAACCCAGTACCAGGTCTGTGACCACAGTGATCAAAGGCCCTGCTCCACCTGTCTCACCGGAAAGTGACAGCTGAGGACACAGAATTCGGGTACCTCTGTTCTTCACAGCCACTGCCACCATCTCTGCCGTGGGCAGCATCTCCCCATAATGCAGCCAGCCACCTCATGAGGGGCCGGCACAGAGCCCTGGCCCAGAGCATGGAAATTCATCTCTGGCTGGAATCCTGGCCATGAGCCCTCCCTCTGCATTCACAGATTCTCAGCAGGCCCCTGCCCAAGCCTGACAGGTGCCTGGCTGCCCGCAGAGAAGCCCTGTGGGAACACAGAGTGTTGGGAGGGAGCAGAGCCCACATGGGTGGTTTGTGTTCTGACCTCTGACCCCACCATAGGAGTGAGCTGTGTGGCAGAGCCACATTCCAAATGCGAAAGCATGGCCTCTGTCCCTTGAGGTGGCCTCCAGTGTTCTGCCTGTGTGCCAGAACTGTTTCCAAGGACCCAGTTTGTTTGTTTGTTTGTTTTCTCTAAGTGTTTGCTGAAGCTTTGTGTACAGAATTCCTCAGTTGGTTCCAAAAAATCTGGCTTTTTGCTTGAGTCCAAAAATTGTAGAAGCCAGTTACTTTGTAAACACGTACTTCAGATCTCTCATAGAGGGAAGAGAAGAGCTGCGGGGAGGAGGAGGGATCTGGAATATTTTCCTTCATAGGCAGTCTTAGCACAGCAGCAGCATAAACCACAGGGATCATTGGTGGAGACTTAGCACCCAGAACATTCTTCTTGGAGAAGGAATGGGGACAAAGGCCAAGTGGCTGTTACCTGCACACAGGAAAGATGTCCACATCAGGAAAAGGGCCCAGAATGCAGACGGACGTGGGCAGAAGGGCCAGTGATAACTTTACTTCCCTCAAGAGTGGGCCAGGGTGGGACTGGTATACCCTGCATGCTGCCCAACCTTGCTTAGGGTCAGAAGCCAGCTCAAAACAGGACCAAGTCCAGCCAGCCAGCCTGGCCTGAGGTTCTTGGCTCCTGTCCTCAACCCTCAATATCAAAGGCATTAGAAAGAGAAAAGGCCTCACCTGTGCCCAGGGACTGGGCCGTCCCAACTCAAGGAGCATAACTGCTGCTCTAGCCGAGAAATACGGAACGCCAGGTAGGATGAGGACATGACCAGGAAGCAGATCCTGAAGAAAGGGGCAATACGGAGTTAAATATTTCTTCCACAGAAAGAGCATTTCTGGAAGTTCACCGGAAATAGTGGGGACCAAGCTACCCCTGCAGTTGGAAGAATTAAAGAGCCCTTTGTCCTGCAGCCAGTTCAGGCCTCAGCATCTTTCTTCCCAGACACCATGTAGGGGTCTTCAGACTTCTCCCCATGGAAGTGTCCTTACAGCCCAGCTAGAGCTCTGGGCCCTTCAGCTGAGCTCTGGGGGGAGCTCTGGCCAGACAGCCAGATCAGTCATCCTACCCTCCCTCTCACCAGCCATGGTGGTCCTTCCTGTGCCTCCTCTGGGAGGTCATGATGATGACCCCCTAGGCGGTGGGCCCATTCCCCCAGCAGGTGCTGATGTTGATGGTCAAAACCCGGCCAGCCAAGCCAGAGGAGGCTGATGAGCTAAGGTGAGGGAAAGCAGGGGCTGGCTGTTCATGTCACTTCCCACGATGCTCCCTGCTCTACTGGTCCTTAGACAGAGGTAGAGACAAGTCAGGGGTTCCCGAAGCTGCCCTAGTGGTGGGCAGTGGCGAGGCCAAGCTTTTCCTCTCTCTCTCCAATTTTCCTGGCCCTCCTTCTCCCAAATCCTTTTCCTCTTCTCAACATCTCCATATCCTGCCCCTCTCCACCAAATAGTCTTAACCCTAAATTACAGGGTTTCAAGAATAAAAACTGGAGATCCTTTCTCTTGCTACAGAAGGGCGTGCCACATGGCCTTCAGATACCACCCAAGAGCTTGAATTTGACTCAGAAACTTCCCCCTGGTTCTGAATAGTGAATTCCCCACACTCCAAGGCCCTTGTTCCAAGCACCTAGACATGCAGGTGGGTCTGTCCCCCTCCCCAGTATAGTCACTTACAGCACAAAGAAGACCTTGAGGAGCCGGTAATCCCAGAGCCTCAGCTCCCCAGTGCTCCTGGGCTCCTCCTCCAGCTCATCCTCCTCATAGACAGCATTCTTTGCAGTGGGAGAGCAGTTCGGCATCTTCTTAGGGCAGGCAGGACCCCAGCCTGGCATGGGCCATGCCCACCTCCCACCATTTTCTGAAGCTACTTGGGCTCTTGACTTTTCTTTATGGATTGGGAGAAAAAAAAAATCAGCTCTCAGAAGCCCTGCTGGCTGTGGTGAGCCCTTTTTATGGAACTGGGAAGACAGAAAGTCTGGCCTTTGCAAGTAGTTGCCATGGACAAGCCCTCCCGAACTTACCAGACATTGGAGGCTTCCTGGAGGGGAAGAAACTGTCTGTGGAGTCCACGGATGATGGAGGGACACAAGGGATGTTGTCTGGGAGAGACAGGGACCTGGAGGAAGGGCATACCTTTCTCCACTTCATCTCAGGGATGAGGACTTCCTGCAGTAAGACAGGAGAAGCTATCTTACCTTGTGATCTCACTTGCCCTAAGGAGCCCACACCAGGTTTATCAGAGTTTTCTCCAGATATTACCAAATATAGATGCCTAGCCAGGGATGGAAGCAGGTACAAGCGAGGAGGGCAGTTGCTATAGCAACCATATGCCTCTCCTCTCTGCTCCCTTGCTGTGACTAGCTATTCTGCCAGCAAACGATGTCTTTGAACACTGCTAGTGTAGAACCACAGTGGGATCTTAGATGTGAGCCAACCCAGATACATGCTCAGATCTGAGGCCAAGAAAGCTCGGCACAACATGTCTTAGGTAGGATAAGTTCCGGCTCCTATCCCAAGCCCTAACCTTGGCAGGGAGGACTTAGGGTCCCCATCCACAAAAATGGGAACTTCACCTTCTATCCGGCACATGGTATTATGCATATCACATGCTTGGCTAAACACTAATAGTTACTAAAGGAGCCTTCAAACACCCCAGGGTCATTTCTACGCCATCCCTGCCCTAGAAACTCAGTTCTGCCTACCCAGGGCCCCAGCTGCCAAAGGAAACTTCTGGAACTTTGGCAAATCTAAAATAAGTCTGTCTGGGTTCTTCAGGGATAGTCTTTGGAGTTCTTCCCTAGGGACATCTTTTATTTTTTATTTTTTTGACAGGGTCTCCCTCTGTTGCCCAGGCTGGAATACAGTGTTGTGATCTTGGCTCACTGCAGCCTTAACCTCCCAGGCTCAAGTGATCCTCCCATCTCAGCCTCCTGCGTAGCTGGGACTACAGTTACGTGCCAACATGCCCTGCTAATTTTTGTATTTTTATTGAGACAGGGTCTCACTATGTTGCCCAGGCCAATCTCGAACTCCTGGGCTCAAGCCATTCTCCTGCTTTGGCCTCCCAAAGTGCTGGGATTACAGGCGTGAGCCACCACACTCGGCTCCCAGGGTCATCTTTATCCCCTTGAAGGCCCTCTTGACTCAGCTGAAGAAAAGAGGATGGGCCACTGGTCCTGCATCTGTACAGGTGTGCAGCCTGTACAGATGTTTTGGTGCTTGGACTTCTGTTCTACTCAGAAAGTCAGCCTATCGGCTGGGCACGGTGGCTCACGCCTATAATCCCAGCACTTTGGGAGGCGGAGGCCAGTGGATCACTTGAGGCCATGAGTTCGAGATCAGCTTGGCCAACGTGGTGAAACCCCATCTCTACTAAAAATACAAAAATTAGCTGAGTGTGATGGCAAGTGTCTGTAATCCCAGCTACTTGGGAGGGTGAGGCAGGAGAATCACTTGAACCCAGCAGGTGGAAATTGCAGTGAGATGAGATGGTGCCACTGCACTGCAGCATGGGCAACATAGCAAGACTCTGTCATCCAAAAAAGAAAGAAAAGAAAGCCTATCTGCTGAGGCCCTGGTGGCTCTGCATTATGGTGTGGCAGGTTTAGGAGATGCCCTGGCATAGCATGGCCACTGACTCTTGAGCCTGGTGCCCCAGTTCTGCATTGTGGGCCCCCCTAGGAGGCCCAGAAGCCTCAGAGCTCCAGGCACTGTCAGTCCAGCAGTCTTTGCTCCCAGCTTCAGCTCTCACCAGAGACTCAGGTTCCCCTGAAAATTCTCTTACACTCAGACTCTTCTTGCTGGAAGGCTGAGGAGGAAAGGGAACAGCAGTCACTTGTCCATCTGGAACAGGCAAGGTCAGGCAGGGGGAAGCATCAGCCCTCTCCAAGAGAGCTTTACCTCCAAATAAGCCACTTTGTGTCAGGTGAAGCCCAGCTCCCAGAGTCTATAGGGGGCCCCCTATTTAATGCTGGAGCAGAGAGGCAAACCCCAGGAAACTTACTCTCCCACCTGCTGCCCCACCCCTCCCCTCTTCCTCACCATAGGCAGAGAGAGTCATAGGGCATGTTGGGGAGCAGCTATGCGCTCCTATCTGTGCATTAAGGAAGCACAAGTGAGGGCCTGGACATAGAGACGGTCCCTGACCTACGATGGTTCCACTTAGGATTTTTCAACTTTATGGTGGTGCAAAAGTGATAGGCTTTCTGTAGAAACTGTACTTCAAGTACCTATACAGCCATTCCAGTTTTTGGTTTTTGTTTTTGGTTTTTTGTTTTGTTTTGTTTTGTTTTTTTTGAGATGGAGTCTTGCTCTTGTCACCCAGGCTGGAGGGCAATGGTGCAATCTTGGCTCACTACAACCTCCTCCTCCCGGGTTCAAGTGATTCTCCTGCCTCATCCTCCCAAGTAGCTGGGATTACAGGTGCCTGCCACCACACCCAGCTAATTTTTGTATTTTTAGTAAAGACAGGGTTTCACTACGTTGGCCAGGCTGGTCTCGAACTCTTGACCTCAGGCGATCCACCTGCCTCGGCCTCCCAAAGTGCTGGGACCATACAGCCATTCTGTTTTTCACATTCAGTACAGGATTCAATAAGTTATATAAGATGTTCCACACTTTATTATAAAACAGGCTTTGCCTGAGATGATTTTGCCCAGCTCTAGGCTAATGAAAGCATTCTGAGATGTTTAAGGGAGGTGAGGCTAAGCTACGATGTTCCATAGGTGATGTGTACCTCTATTAAACACATTTTTGACTTACGATATTTTCAACTTTTGATGGGTTCATGGGACATAAGCCCATGAACAAGGAGCATCTGTATATGGGGACACACAGGGGCCCACTGGCCTCAAAGACATGCTTGCAAGCATAGACACACAATCCAAGTACTGTCTCTTGTACATTGAGCCTGAGCCTTTAACTCCCCTCTCCCTGCCCTGTTCCCTGTGCTGGAGAGATGGGCGACCTCCCCCAACACCCTTGTGCAAGACCTGCATCCAGGCCTGAGCGACTTCCCTGGCCTTCCTGCTCCCAAGCTCCATACCTGTAGGTGGGTGCAGACTCTCCTCAGCAGGTCATATACACTGTCCCGGGAGAGCAGTGACACAAAGATATACTGGGACATGGAAAGAAAACAGACAGGGGTAGGGTGAGATGAGACTCCTTGCTGTGCCAGCCAGCCCCCTTGTGGATTGGGCACAGGCCCACAGGGGTATCAGGCCGTGAGAGCCAACAGAAGCTCTGCCTAGGAACTTCTCTTCCAGCTTGTTGTACGGCCTGAAATACGTACTGGAGAGCTGCAGGGTGGGGTGAAATAAAGACCTGGGAATGTGCCCGAGTCAGACTGTAGGCTGTCAGGGCTGGGAGCGGGAGATTGACAAGGGAGCATGGGCCCAGTGCACTGACCTTCTGGCTGGTGTTGGTGGTGATGGCCAGTCCATTGGGAAGGAGCCGTGCCATCTTGTGTTTTTTGATCATTTGCACAGACACCACAGGAATGACCACCTGAGAGGGAGAGGGATGCTTCTCTCAGGACTAACCCCCAAGGACGTGGTCCCTTTGCTCCCTGCCTAGGGACCCAGCTGTGAGCCCAGCATGGCCACCATGGAGAAGCCTGGCCCCATGTGGGGAAGTCTCTGAACCTTCTACCTTTTCATCCAGGCTCCCCTTCCAGTTGTCCCTGCCACCCTGCCCCAGCCTTGGCAGGATGTGTCACTCTTGGCTGTCACGTAGGTATGATCCCTGTTTTCCAGGAGGCCAAGGATGGTGGCTCTGGTAAATCTCATACTCTAGTAATGGAGCTCCCTAGGCTACTTCTTGGCCACAGCTAGGGCTCCTCCTAAATGTGATATCCCACTCTGATTCTCAAAGCATTTCTGAAATACCCAGAGGCAGAATGATTTGGCTGTGAACTGTTCAGGCCAGCTCAGGCCAGATGTGGGGTCCAGATTGGGCCCCTGTTTTTGAAGGGGCAGGACTACTTTCCTGGACACTGGATGGGATGCCTTGAAGCTGCGCATCCAACCAGCAAGGGGCTTCACCCGGGGCCCAGCACACAGAGAGATAGGCATGACTTTGAGGCATGCCCGTGGGGCAGGAGGCTGGCTCCCCTCACAGGGTCATGGCAGCCCTCACCACTCATTACTACCTTGACATCCTTGCCAAAGAGGCTGGCATGGAAGCAGAGCCAGTTGGGGGAGATGTAGAGCCGGCCCTGGAGGAGGAGGTCCCTCTGGAGGGCACAGGAACACACTAGGATGTCACAGGAGAGAAAATGGCCATAAGCAAGGTCAGCCCAGGAAGCCCCAGGACCTGGGTCCTCACGCTCTGGAGTCCAGAGTCCAGCCTCAGGACCTGTCTTCCTCAGACTCCCCCTTCCCCACCGCAGGCCCCAAACCCCAAACAGTCCATTCCCCAGCATCGAAGCGTCCTTCTCCTGACTGCTCCTCCACTCCACCAGCCTGCTGGATGTTTCTTCCTTCTCCACCCTTGCTCCAGAGGGTCCAGGCAAGTTCCTGCCCTGATCTCCAAGCCTGCATTCTCACAACCTCAGGCAGAAACCCTGACCTTTCCCTGCTCTGCTCTGCCCCAAGGGCCTTGATTGTGCAAATGCCCCCACCTGCTCAGTGAGAGGCCAGAGCAGGTAAGAAGTCACCAGTAAGAGCAGGACACAAGATTCCAAAGCCCTGACGTTTCCCCAAGAAAACCTTCAAAAATGCAATGCTATGTCCAAACCAGCCCAGTCTTCTCACCAGCCCAGTCTTCTCACATTCTAGGGGAGTGGTCCACATCTAAAGGACAGCCAGTTCCCATTTCTAAGTCGTGCTTTGGAGGCTCCAGAGCAGAGGCCCCTGGCCCCAGGCACTCTGGATGCCTAACCAGCTATACCAGGGAGACAGCTCACCTTTGAGAACCACTTCCTCCAAGGGAACATCCTTAAACAGCTTGTGGTATTGCTGGTTGTATTTATTCAGTGTTATCTGCAAACACACAGGCTGCGTCTGAGAAGCCCTGGGAGATGAGATCGCCAAAGGGGCCCTGCTCCAGCCAACAGGAAATGCCACAGCCCCCCGGCCCATGCTGGGGACTTAGCATGAGGCAGCTAGTAAGCAGCCAGTGAGTATGGAGGGCTGTGTGCCAAGCACAGCTTGTCTCCTGGTGCTGCTAGGTCCTGACAGGCAGCTTGTACTAGCAGAGGGGGACACACTACTCCCACCCAGGAAGGGATACACACTCAGGTCTCCTGATTTCCTGATGACAGGCCTGGTGGCCAAGGAGCCAAAAGTCACTGAATTCTGGCAGCCCAGGACCCCTTCCTGGGTGAATAGTGAGAAGTCAGCCTCCAGACTTACCCCTTCTCGGCCACACTTCTTTATCTCTTCACCCTTCAAGCCTTCTGGCCAGTGCAGACTGCAAAGGAGACATTCCATTTCGGGAACAAGGAACCCCAGTCCTGCCCATGCGTCCTCAGTGCCAATTCTGCCCTGGCCTTGAGCCAGAAGCTTGAGGCAGAGATCAGAGACTAGGACCCTTCTCTAGGGGACACAGCAAAATGACAAGTACAGCGAGCACACAGCTAAACTATACAGCTCATCCCTGGGGGAGGGCACTGCGGGAGGTAGGGAGGGGTCGCCAAGGGCCCACCTTCCCCAGTGCGGGTGAGCAGCATCTCCTGGAGGTGCGCCTGGTCTCCCAGAGATGCTGAGGAGCTTCCCACCTGGGTGTCAAAGACCCTGTCCCATTTCTCTGGCCAAGGGGTAAGCAGGGGAGCAGGCAGTGCTGGAATAGGGACAGTTTGGGGTGTGGGTGAGGTGAAGGTGTCAGACTCACAGCGCCGGGGCCTGGCCACAGGCCATGATGCCAGCAGGACTGCCCTCCCTGCCACCTCCTTCCTGTGGCCTGAGCTCTGCTGCGGGGAGCTTGGCACAGACTCACCTGACCTGGCTGAGGCTACCACACTGGGAGAGGGGGATGGCACTGAGAAAAAAAGGTAAACCTTTGCCTTGGCCAGGTTGGCCCAGAGCACAGGTGAGCAGGGAGGAGGCCGGAAACCCGAGAAGCATGGACTCTGCTAGGTCCCAGTGCACTGGGACAGTCCTGAGGGGCGGAAGGAAGAAGCCTGGGGCAGCTTGTGCCTGACCTCACAGACCTGCAAAGGGGCCCCGGCTCTGCCTTGAGGTCCTCTTACAAACAGGTCACTTCCTGGGGGCTTCCCACCCTCTAGTCTGTGTGTATCTCTGACTGGGAAAGGGGTCCTCACCTGTAGTCCGGGGGCTCCTCAACTCTGTCTGGTTTCTCTTTGCAGGACACAGGACTGTTCAGAGAAGCTGTCTTTCCGTGCATTTGTTGGTTGCTAGGGAAAAACAGGCCCATATCAGGAAGGGGACTTCATGAGGACACCTTTCCCTAACAGCCCCACCATGCCCATGGCCGCTGCCTCTGTCCCCCACCCAAGACTGGCCCTGATATTGAGGGTGACACTGAAAATGTCACAGTTCAGAGGCAGCAGCGCAGGCAGAGGTTCTGGGATGGCTGACGGAGTAGGCGGGTCTCACACAGCGTCTTTCCCGAAAGCCAGAAGTTCTGCTTATGCCTAGGCTGGGAGGAAAATCAACCTGTCTACCTCATCTCCAGTGCCAGGCAGCTCGTAGGCCAGGCTGGGTGAGGCCTCTAGCCCCACCTTTGAGGAGGCACACTGAGAGGGAGGACCCTGAGACTCGCTTATGCCGAGAACAAAAGTGTCCAAAGTACCCGCGCAGCATGACTGTAAACCATCAGGTTCCGGGAAAGTAGGCTGAGCACAGGAGGCCTTATCAAAGCTCAGGAGCTGATGCGCTGAAGGTGTGGGAGGTGGACGCCCATCAGCCTACAGGTGAGTGTGGCCAGGAGGGGAGGAGCCGTCTTATACCAGGAAGTGGCCTCAGCCACCTCGGACAGTCAGGCCAGCTTGATGATGAGAGCCAAACCATCTAAAAAATGTCCCTGAGGGACAGCGTAGGAGGGAACAGATCCTCTCTCCCTGGGCAGGTCGGGCTCTCCAATGGCCTTTGAGTTCCTGCCTCCACTAATCGCTCCAAAGAATCATTACCCTGTTCCTGCTCCTCCAGGCTACACATCAATAAAGCCTGAGCCGTCAAACCAGCCCCAACCAAGTGGGCCCAGGGGCTGACCAAGAAAGAGATGGTGGCCAAGAAGCAGGGCCATGCTGGGGCAGTGTGGTGGTCAGGAACAGGTAACAAGGTCGCGTGCAGTGGTCCTGCTGCGGATTAGGAGCTGGAGCCTGGAACCTACAAATCTCAATGCTCAGTCACCCTCCGCTCTGTGACTGAGGCCAGCCAAAGTTCTCTTCGTCAAGAACAGAGTTTTCGCCTCAGCCCAAGATCTGCCAGGACCCTCAGAGATTGATTCAGCCTCACCCGCTCCCACCATACCATTGTACAGATTACGAAACTGAGACCTGCCAAGGGACAGGCTGTGTCCGGTCCTACAGTGAACAGCCAGTGACCTCACCCACAAAATCAGCCCAGCCATGGCCATGTGGCCTGGTTACCTCTGTCCTCAACCTTAGAGAGGATTTTGCCACACATATCAACATATACCTACAACAGTCTTGTGAAGTGACAGATTTTGCTAGAGATTTGACTCTCAAAGTTGATTTCTGGATATATTTGGTTCTATCATGTCACATTTCACAGAGGTTTTTTTTTCCCCCTTGATTTTTAAAGATTATAGAAAATATGAAAAATATATATAAGATCAAAATCACCTAAAGATTCCCCAAAAATCACCCAAAGAAAAAATGTATGATAAACATATAACCTATGTAAATGGTTATATAATCTATAATTTGTATACCCTACTTCTGTGGCTTAACCTGATTTCATGAGAAATTTCCCATGTCACTCACTGTCCATTCCTAGGATAGATTCTCAGAAGTGAAATTAGTGGATTGAGAATGAACAGATGCTGTTCCAGTTAACCCAGCCATCAGCACGATATGAAGGTGCCTGTTTCCCCATATTCATGCCCTTCTCTGGATATTGTCTCTCGCTCACCTTTGCAAATCTGATAGGTGAAAATACGTTGTCTTCATTTGTATTTCTGCTTACTGGTAGGTTGAACAGTTTTTTCCAAATAATTATTAACCACTGGAATTTCATTGTCTTATAGACAATTCACAGGTGAAATTCTTTCTTCATTTGTATTGAAGTTCTTTCCTCATTTGTATAAATTTTTTCTGGCTTTTTTATTTTTTATTTTTTGAGATGGAGTCTCTCTCTGTCGCCCAGGCTGGAGTCCAGTGGCGTGATCTTGGCTCACTGAAACCTCCGCCTCCTGGGTTCCAGCAATTCTCCTGCCTCAGCCTCCCAAGTAGCTGGGACTACAGGCGTGTGTCACTGTGCCTAATTTTTGTATTTTTTAGTAGAGACGGGGTTTCACCATATTGGCCAAGCTAGTCTCGAACTCCTGACCTTATAATCCCCCTGCCTTGGCCTCCCAGAGTGCTGGGATTACAGGCATGAGCCACCACGCCCGGCCTTTTTTTTTTTTTTTTTTTTTTTGAGACAGGGTTTCACTCTGTCGCCCAGGCTACAGTACAGTGGCGCAATCTTGGTTCACTGCAGCCTCAACCTCCCGAGCTCATGTGATCCTCCCACCTCAGCTTCCCAAGTAGCTGGGACTACAGGAATGCGCCACCATGCCAGGCTAAGGTTTTCATTTTTTTTGTAGACAGCAGGGGTCTCACTGTGTTGTCCAGGCTGGTCCTAAACTCCTGAGCTCAATCGTCCCACCTCAGCTTCCCAAAGTGCTGGGATTACAGGTGTGAGCCACCATGCCTAGCCTTTTTTTTTTTTTTTTGGAGACAGAGTCTTGCTCTGTCACCCAAGCTGGAGTGCAGTGGTGTGATCTCAGCTCACTGCAACCTCTGCCTCCCAGGTTCAAGTGATTCTCATGCCTCAGCCTCCCGAGTAGCTGGGATTACAGGTACCTGCCATCACAGCTGGCTAATTTATTTATATATATATAAATTTTTTAGTAGAGATGGGGTTTCATCATGTTGACCAGTCTGGTCTTGAACTCCTGATCTCAGGTGATTCACCTGCCTTGGCCTCTCCAAAGTGCTGGGATTACAGGTGTGAGCCACCATGCCTGGCCTGTAAATTCTTTATTGAGAATGTTAATCCTTAGTTTATCATTTTTGTGATGTTTTCCCCAGTTTGTCGTTTCTCTTTTGTCTGTGGTATTTCTGCTGTGCCTGTGTGTAATTACTGCATGGGAGATTCCATCTATTTCTTCCATGTATGTTTCTCACTTGGTCTCAGTCCTCTCACAGGACAGGCCTGGGGGGAGTAGCATATGCAAGTCAGACCACTGAGCCATTACAGCATGAGCCTGGCAGTGAATCCATGGGGCCACCAGGGAAAAATTCTGTGGGCTCAGCTCTGAAGAACCTGCATCCCAGACTGAAGGATGGATGAGGGATAGAACGGGATGACAATGGGAAGGAGCTTGGACAGTGCTTTCAGAGGCAGGGAGCCTGTTGCTTGAGAATGTGACTCAAATTGTCAGGACTGCAGGAGCTCAGAGGATGCACAGATCCCTGGGAACTGAAATACAGTGGGGTTCCTAGAGAAAAGGAAGCTGAGCCTTAGAAACTGGGTATAATTATAATCTTGCATGGATTATCTAATCTTGCATAGATAACCATGTCTTTGCATGGATTCTAAACCAAACACATCCTTAGGTTCAAATGTGACTGTCTCAGGGAGAGAAGCCTTCCCTCAGCCCTCCCCCAGCCTAGGTGAGTAGTCCCTGCTTCAGATACTCACTCACAGCACCCTGATCGGAAGTCTCTGCTCAGCATCTGTCACACTGTGTCTGTGTGCCATGACTGTGCATCTCCGGGGGCTCACAGACTCTGCCTGGTCCTTCATTGAATCCCCTGAGTCCAGTGCTGAGCATGCAGCAGGCGCTCACGACAACTCCGGGGAGGAGCTTTCCTGCCTTCAGACCAGGCTCAGCCACCAAACCCGGCCAACTTTCAAGTCTCTTTAAATTAAAAGCCAACTCCTGGCCAGGTGTAGTGGCTTATGCCTGTAAGCCCAGCACTTTGGGAGGCTGAGGCAGGTGGATCACCCGAGGTCAGGAGTTCAAGACCAGCCTGGCCAACATGGTGAAACCCCATCTCTACTAAAAATATATAAATTAGCTGGGCATGGTGGCGGGCACCTGTAATCCCAGCTACTCAAGGGGCTGAGGCAGCAAAATCGCTTGAACCCGGGAGGTGGAGGTTTCAGTGAGCCGAGATCACACCATTGCACTCCAGTCCAGCCTGGGCGACAAGAGTGAAATTCTGTCTTAAAAAAAAAAAAAAAAGCCAACTCCTTTACACATGATCAAGAGGATGGTTGCAAGCCATTCCTTTCTGTTTGCCCACTGAAGCCAGTTCCTCCTGTCTCTCTGCTGATAATGCTCTTGGCTCAGAGACCCTGCCTATGGCCAAAATGAGTAAACCTGCCACGCTCTCAAAACGATCTTCAGTTCACTTTCCACTCAATAGTGGTGTCTTCTCCCCTGTAGTGTTTATTTTGACGAATGAAAATAAAAAAATGGGAGTAGTGCCAACTGAAGAAGTACAGGGCAGACTGGTCACTGAGCACTCACCAGCAGAACCAGTCAGGCAGGGGACACCCAGTGACCAGCTGGGCCCCAACCCAGAGGGCCAAGAAGGAGGCTTCAAGAGCACAGGGCTCAGCCTGGTCCCCCACCCTGCAGGCAGCCGCTGTAGACTCTACTCACAGACTTTTTCTTGCGCTAGGTGTTCATGCCCTGTGGGTTGTGAACCACATCTCTTCCCGCTCTGTCCCATCCAGTCCCGTCCCATCCCCATGCCCCAGCTGTGGAATTCATGTCAGGAGTCCTGGAAGCCATAAAAAACTACCTAATTTATGTCAGGAGAGGTATGGAGCAGGGGAGTGGCAGTGTTTTGACATTAAAGGAGGTACAAAAGATTGGAAATCCTCCGATGAGGCCCTTCCCCTGGCTGAGCATGGTCTGAAGGCAGGAAGGCCCCTCCCTAGAGGGCACAGGAGGTGTCTGCCTGCTCTCCAGCCCCATGCAGCAAAAAATACTCCCTGAGCTTTTCACATCATGAGGCAGGTAGGGAGCTCCCCAGCCTGAGAAGCTGCCAGAGGGCAGGGATGGCACCAGCACAGGGAGATGTCAAGAATGGGGAGACAGGGCAGGAGAGGAGGGGGCAGTGAGTGGGAGCCCAGATACACAGGAGTCTAGGGGCCTCGTGGTGCACCTGACACAGGCACTCTGCTCTGCACACCTCCCCCAGGCTCCAAATACCCACACCAGGCAGTCACTCCCAAGTCTACCTCTGTAACCTTGACACCCACACCCTCCCGAGCTTCACACCCTGCCATCCAGACGTGTCCATGCATGTAATCTCAGTAGCGGCCCCCCAAACCCGCTTCCTCCTTGGCATCCAATGTCTGTGAAAGGCTCTCATCTCCCCACAGTTACCCAGGCCAGAATACTCCACTCATTCTTCTCCTCACCTCCACAGCCAATCAAGCCCTCAGGTCCCCCCCGAGATAACCCATAAAACCATCTCTTTTCTCATTCCCACTACACCATGCAAGCCCAGGCCACAATCCTTTTCCCAGATGCTGGCAACAGCTCCCTGACCAAAACTGCCTCCGGCTGTGTGGGTACACACTGCCTCTCTCCCACATGCACACTGCCCAGAGGGCCAGCTGGGGCCCGGGTCTGATCCTGCCACTCTCCTGCTGATGCTCCTTCTTCACTTCCCGTCACTTCTTCAGCTGGCCTCCCAGACCTTCCTGCTTTCCAGCCTCATCGCCCGTCATTCCCTCCCCTGCAGTACAGCCCAGCACCTTCACTTCTATGCCACAGCAGCCCTTCACACCTGCGTGCTTTGCCTGCATACCTGCTTACCCTTCTCATGCTTATCTACCTGGGGAGTTCCGGTCATCCTTCAAGCCCCAGGTGAAACGTCACCACCTCTGTGAAGCCTTCCTCAGTTTCCCCCAGCAGAGGGGCTCATCCCTCTTCTGTGGTCCACTGTCGCTTCTTGCAGGCTGCTGCCCCAGCACTTACCACACCAGAGTGTGCTTGTCTGTTTACACATCTGTGTCCCCCAGTTGACTCTGAGCTCCAGCAAGGGCGTGTCCCGTACATCTCTGTATCCCCAGCATACAGCCAGCACCCAGTGTTTGCTGAATGAATGAAGGAGAGACAGGGAAAAAGAGATAACACCCCAAAAGGGAGAAGGAGAGGAAAAAGCAAGGCAGTAAGAGTGAGGGGGTGCAGAGAATGACACACCCAGAAGGAAAGGAGGGGACAGGCTGGACAGGAGCTGATGGGGTCCCCCACAGCAGGGCCCTTTCCTCCAGGAGCTCTGGTTCGGTACCTCAAGGCACTCAGCCCAGGGTGGCTGACTGATCAAAGAGGAACTCAGGTGGGAGGTAGGAGGCCCAAGCAAAGAATAAAGGGTCTGGGCAGGATAGGGTATTTGGGTGAAAGCACAGGCTGGGCCCCTCCTGTCTCCAGTGGGCTGCAGGCCCCTGGGCGGGCCATGCCCTGGCAACACTCCCCCAGCCTTCCCAGCCCTTCCTAACCACAGGGCAAACCTCCCTCCAGTACTCATCCAAGCCTCTGGCAGTGGCCAAGCCTGTGGCTGATGCTGAAGCACAAATCTCAGCCGGGCCTGCGTGGTCACAGGCAGGGCCTTCCCCACAGCTGGGGTGGGGTGGTCTCCTTGGGCATCTCCTCCTCCAAGGAGGTGACCGCACTCTCCCAAGCTGACTTCTTGTGGACCCTGTGGGTCCTGCCAACTCTTCTCAAGGCCAGGCCAAAGACAGCTCCACCCTTTTGTGCAGCCAGCCAGGACGCTCAGCCCCAGTGAGCTCCAAGCAGAGACCTGAAAACACCACTGTTCTCTTCCAAACAAAAACACATCATGGCAACAGGCCCCAACAGTACAAACCCAGAAACCAGGGAAATAGCCATCCAAGGACAGGAAGCTTCGTGGACATCTGTCCTGGATAAAACTTCGCAAACTGGGGCTCAATAGGCTGGACCTGGGACTCTTCCCCCCAGTGGCTGCTCCAGATCCCCCGACAAGGTCTCTTCACTCCACCCGCACTTCTCACTCAGCTCACCTCCTACTTCGGGGGAAAGGACACTCTCCTTTTAACTCTAAAGTGTAGCCGCTGGGTGCACATTAGAATCACCTGCGGTGCTTTTTTTTTTTTTTTTTTTTTTTAAGAGATGGAGTCTTGCTCTGTTGCCCAGGCTGGAACACAGTGGTGCAATCATAGCTCACCACAGCCTCAACTTCCTGGGGCTCAAGTGATCCTCCTGCCTAAGCCTCCCAAAGTAGGTGAAACTACAGGTGTATGCCACCATGCCCAGCTATTTTTTTTTAAATTTTTTTATAGAGATAAGGTCTTGCTCTGTTGCCCAGGCTGGTCCTGGCCTCAAGCAATTCTCCCACCTCGGCTTTCTAAAGTGCTCGGATTACAGGCATGAGCCACTGTGCTCAGCCTGCAGTCCTTTAAAAAAAAAAAAAAATGATGCCTGAGCTCTGTCTCAAACCAGTTAAATCAGAATATCTGGGAATAGCATTTAAATAACTATAGATTTCTTAAATTGTTGTTGAAGTATTATTTACATATAGAAAAGCACATGTTAAGTAAATGTACAATTCAATGCATTTCACAAACGAGTACACACCTGGGAACCAGGCCCCCAGAACTACCCGCTGCTTCCTCTAGTTTCACTGGCCACACCCTCCTGGCCATGGATAGCCATCATCCCGACTTCCAGCACCACAGAGTGCTTTTGCTGCTTTTGGGACTTTAAATGAACAGAATCATACCATACATACTCGTGTATGTGTCTGCTTTTACTCAGCAATGCGTTTGAAATATGGATAGACCACAATTTATTTATTCGTTTTACTACTGATGGACATTTAGGCAGTTTCCAGTTTTTGCCTCTTATGAAAGTGCTATGAAAATTCTAGTACCAGTCTTGTGCACGCAAGTATTCACTTCCGTGGGTAAACACTTAGGATTAGAAGCGCTAGGTCATAAGGCAGGTGTATGTTCAGCTTCTTTTTTTCTTTTTGAGACAGAGTCTCACTCTTTCACCCAGGTTGGAGGGCAGTGGCATAATCTCAGCTCACTGCAGCCTCGACCTCCCAGGTTCAAGAGATTCTCATGTCTCAGCCCCCTGAGTAGCTGGGATTACAGGCATGTGCCAACACGCCCAGCTAATTGTTGTATTTTTAGCAGAGACGGGGTTTCACCATGTTGGCCAGGCTGGTCTCGAACTCCTCACTTCAAGTGATCCACCCACCTCGGCCTCCCAAAGTGCTGGGATTATAGGCGTGAGCAACCGCAACTGGCCGGCTTTAGCTTTTAAAGGCTCCCAGGTGATTGTAAACCCCCAGCCAACTAAGAAACCATGGGAAGAATCCTGCCCCCACCCCTCCTTACTTTGTGGCTTCTCTCCAAGGCCAGTCCGCCTGCCTGGGCTCTGAAACTGGGGTCCTGACCCTCCTGAGCCTTCTTCACCCTGGCCCTCTTGAGTTTCAGGAACTTCCTTGGCAAGGCAGGGAACCCCACTGTCAGTAAGATTTCCTTCATCTGTTTAAGGCCTGGGGGCCCATTTCCTAGGTTGTACCACAGAAGTCACAAGACCAGCTTTTCCAGGTGGCAGAGGCCGGCTCTGAACCACACTGTGTCCTTCCCGAGAGACTCCCTATGTGCTCTCAGGGCCACAGTCCTCACACACAGTCAGAAACTGGGTGACAAGACCTTTCCTGATGGCAAACTAGGATTCTGTGGAGAGAGGCAGGCTTATTATCATCAATGTGCTGAAACGTGAAGATAAAAGGTAATTTCCTTCTTTTGCAAAAATAATGTCATTATTGCTGTCTTGCACTTTCTTTTTTTTTTTTTTTTTTTTGAGATGGAGTCTCGCTCCGTCGCCCAGGCTGGAGTGCAGTGGCGCAATCTCGGCTCACTGCCAGCTCTGCCTCTGGGTTCGTGCCGTTCTCCTGCCTCAGCCTCCGGAGTAGCTGGGACTACAGGCACCCGCCACCACGCCCGGCTAATTTTTTGTATTTTTAGTAGAGATGGGGTTTCACCGTGTTAGCCAGGATGGTCTTGATCTCCTGACCTTGTGATCCGCCTGCCTCGGCCTCCCAAAGTGCTGGGATTACAGGTGTGAGCCACCGGGCCCGGCTGTCTTGCACTTTCATAGAAGCTGTACCTCCCTTTTTATTTTCTCAGATGACATTCCATATCTAGGACAACTGCTTTGTCCTTTCCACTGACTGGAGGAGGGGAGAAAAATCCAATAATCGAGTCTCATACTGAGTGTAAGGGGGTGAGGCTTAGTGAGTTGGGGTCCCACTCAGCTCCCCTGGCAGCGGGCTCCAGAGGGGTGGGAACTCAACCTCATCACAATCCCTTCTTCTAGGAAGGGTTCTGAGAACACCCAGGCCGGGAAAGGGCTTGCTCTCCCATCACTGCCTGTAGCAGCTTTGAGATGAAGGGGGGATGTGGAGGGCCAGAGGCCTATCTTCCCAAGACCTACCAAGTGACCCTGGCCACAGCCAGCGGAACCATGGTGTGCTCCAGGCCCAGGAAAAGCCATCACAAGCTGACCAGCAGCCTCTTTAGAGTGAAAAGATGAGCCGGCCTGTCAGATTCCCTTCCTAAGGAATCCTAACTGGGAAATCCAAGATGTGGAGGTATGCAGCCAGGAGGGAACAGGCGAGAGAGAGCCGGGCAGGTGCGAGCTGCAGCTACACTAGAGCAGAACCTCTGGGTGCCCCCGGAGACTGGCTCTAGAGCGAGGGAAGAGGGGGCAGGAGGCAGAGAGAAGCAGGGGGCCATGGGCCAGGCCTCCAGTCTAGGAGAGCACGAACTGGCTCCCCTAAGATGCCCATTAACTCCTGCATTTGTGTCTCCACAAAATGGCAAACAGAGAAAAAAATTATCCCCTCTGTGACCTGCAGATCGTCAGGGCTACTGTGAGGATCTGCAAGAGGTCTTGACTCAGTCTGGGGTGGGGCTGGGGACACCCATAACCCTGCCCATTGAGCAGGACGTCC
Organism: Pan troglodytes; assembly: GCF_028858775.2. Lineage (NCBI taxonomy): Eukaryota > Metazoa > Chordata > Mammalia > Primates > Hominidae > Pan > Pan troglodytes. The sequence goes on from NC_072414.2 coordinate 64,181,094, forward strand.
CCGACTAGCGCTGGTGAGCGCTGTGTTAGCCTCTGTCCCATCACATCCTTGAAGGATACCTAGAGGGGCATCTACCCACGGCAAGTGAAGACGGGGGTACCACTGGGCCTCAAAGGCACCCAGAAAGCTCCATACATGTCCTCCATGCCTGAATCTTTCCACTGGGACTACAGTCCAAGGAACCAGCCGCGGCAAGGCCCTCTCTACACCTGGGCCACACCCAGTGACTGCCTCCCACCACCATGGGCTCGGAGGCACGACCCGACTTCAGCTCAGGCCCAGCCTCCCTTTCTTCTCCTCCCTCCACCAGAGGTTAGAGGCCAGCAATTGCTGCCCCCTCCTGCCCAGAGCTCAAAGGCCTGTGCAGTGAGAACAGTCGCCACGGAGACAGACAGGGACAAACAGCTAAAACCGGGAAGCTTTCCTCCTGGGGATATCCAGGATTTCCTACAAAGCATAGGCCAAATCACAGAGCCGGCTCTGCAAAGAGTGCCCTGCCGGCTGCTGGCTTCGTCCCATCATGCCCGCTGCTGGAGCGGCATCTATTTGAGCTGGCACCCCCGGGTCTGCTCATAGACCACTTTTTCTTGGCAGGCCACTTGGGGCTTGGCCATTTCCAGACAAAAAGCTGGTCATTCAGGTCTAAAAACAGACTTGCATTCATTAAGGAACAGAGCGCCCCTGTGCTCTTGGGGGCCGCCCTCCGGCCAGGCCTGCTAAGTGGGGGGGCCCGCAGACAGGCTGAGCCGCTCAGACGCCCCCACTCAGGGCTGCCAGGGGCTGTGGCTACTCTGGGGACAAGTCAGTTCTGTCCATCCATGGATACTGTCCAGACAGCCCACCCCAACCACCCTGGGATACCCACCTCAGAATTACTCTGGCTTTGTGGATCCATCAGGCTCTTCTCAGGACCACAGGCAAGTGTGAAGGGTCTTGGGGTCCTGAAAGAGCCTGGAGTTGGGGACAGGAAGACAGAAATGCAGGCCTGGAACTGCTTCTCACTGCTGAGGGGCTTTGAGTAAGCCACTCTTCCTTTCTGGGCCTCAGTGACTCCTCTGCAAAGGGGCGAGAAAGTCACAGCCCAGAAGGGACAACAAATGTTGTCTGAGGGAAAAAAGCAGAGGCCACGAACTGTATAAACTGCAGATGGCCACTGGCCCTCTGAGGTCAGATGAACCCTCATCCCAGGAGGGACCTCTATTAGGGCATCCTGACTCAACCATGGAGGGCAAGGAAGACTTTTCTGAAGACGTACAGCATTGGAGCTCATCTCCAAGGGATGCTAGCCAAATGGAGAAGGGGGATTCTGGGCGGACAGGGTCACTGTAGAGGGGTTGCCATATACAAAGGCCCCAAGGCCAGAAGTGTGCAGCATGTGTGAGAAAGCTAAATAGAGCCTTTGAGTCTGGAGGGCAGAGGTGAGCAGCGAAGTGGTAAGCAACAAGGCTGGAGGGGTTGGCAGGGCCAGATCATGCAGGGCCCATGGGCCTCTATAATGGTTTTGGTCATTATCTTAAAAGCAATGGGGAACCAATGTAGAGATTTAAACAGGAAAGTATACTATCAACTTTGTGTGTTAATAATTTGTTTCAAAGTAATCCCATGGAAGTGGGGCAGGGGAGTGGAGGGTGAATATTGGTGAAACAGGAATGACTCGTGTTGTTGGTTATTGTAGCTGGGTGATACATACGTGGGGATCCACTGGACAACTCTCTCGTCCTTTGTTATGTTTACAATTTTCCGTGGAGAGAGATCAGGTGAAAGGCTGTAGCTCAGCAGAGAGATGATGTCTTGGACTGGGTGGCAGTGGTGATGGAGGGCCAGGGATGGATTCGGAATATGTATTTCCAAATATAATAGATCTGACATGGTGATGAATTGGATGAGAGGTAAAAACAAGAAGGTGTCAAGTATGACTCCAGATTTCTGGCTTAAGCGAGTAGGATAGTGGGCTCTTTTGCTGAGACTAAATGAGGTAAAAATGGACTAGAAGAAAAGCCTAGTTGGAAGAAACAGTCACGAGTTCAGCCTTGAACATGTGTGAGAGACATTTAAGTGGAGATGTCAAACTATATATGACTAAGAAGCTCAGAAGAAAGGTTTAGGCAGGAGGGATAAATTTCTGAGTTACTGGCCCATAAGTGAGAAGAGGAGCTAGTAAGACTGTGCCAGGGAAAGTGGGTACACAAGGAACAGAAGCTATCGACAAGAATGCCAAGACTTAGGGGGAAATAAAAGTCTTTTCAACAAATCATGCTGGGACAAACTGAATATCCACATGGAAAAGAATAACATGACCTTTAGCTCACACTGTATACAAAAATTAGCCAAAATTCGGCCAGGCGCAGCGGCTCATGCCTGTAATCCCAACACTTTGGGAGGCCGAGGAGGGTGGATCACTTGAGGTCAGGAGTTTGAGACTAGCCTGGCCAACATGGTGAAACCCTGTCTCTACTAAAAATACAAAAATTAGCTGGGCGTGGTGGTGCATGTCTATAATCCCAGCTACTCAGGAGGCTGAGGCAAGAGAATTGTTTGAGCCCGGGAGGCGGAGGTTGCAGTGAGCCAAGATCACGCCACTGTACTCCAGCCTGGGCGACAGAGTGAGACTGTCTCAAAAAAAAAAAAAAAAAAAAAAAAAATTAGCCAAAATTTGCTAAAACTATGAAACTCTTAAAGAAAACATAGGTGTAAATCTTTATGACCTATCAGGCAATGATCTCTTAGATATGACACCGAAAGCATAAGAAACAGAAGAAAAAAACAGATAAATTGGATCTCATCAAAATTAGAAATGTTTATGCTGTTAATATCATCAAGAAAGTGAAAAGACAATCCACAGAATGGGAGAGAATATTTGCAAATCATCTGATAAGGATTTAGTATCCCAAATATATAGAGAACCCTTATAATCTTGAGGACATTATGTTAAGTGAAATAAGACAGTCACAAAAACACAAACACATATGAATCCACTTAAATTGGGTATCTAGAGTAGTTGAATTCATAGAAACAAAGTAGAATGGTGGTTGCCAGGGCCTGGGGGCAGAGGGGATAATGAGTTGTTCTTTGGGTATAGAGTTTCAGTTTTGCAAGAAGAAAAGTTCTGAAGATTGCACAACAACGTGAATATACTTAACACTACTGAACTGTGCACTCTGTTGCCCAGGTTAGAGTACAGTGGCGCAATCATGGCTCGCTGCAGCCTCAACCTCCCTGGGCTTAGGTGATCCTCCCACCTCAGCCTCCTGAGTAGCTGGCACTACAAGCACATGCCACCATGCCCAGCTAATTTTGGTATTTTATGTAGAGACAGGGTCTCTCTATGTTATCCAGGCTGGTCTCAAACTTCTGGCCTCAAGGGATCCTTCTGCCTCAGCCTCCCAAAGTGTTGGGATTACAGGTGTGAGCCACTGTGCCCAGATGGTAGGGTTTTGTTGTTTTTTTTTTTTCTTAACTACAATTTAAAACTGTTCTAAAAGAACTCTTGGCCGGGCGCGGTGGCTCACGCCTGTAATCCCAGCACTTTGGGAGCCGAGGTGGGCAGATCACAAGGTCAGGAGATCGAGACCAGCCTGGCCAATAGGGTGAAATCCCATCTCTACTAAAAATACAAAAATTAGCCAGACATGGCGATATGTGCCTGTCGTCCCAGCTACTCAGGAAGCTGAGGCAGGAGAATGGCGTGAACACGGGAGGTGGAGCTTGCAGTGAGCTGAGATCGCGCCACTGCACTCCAGCCTGGGCGACAGAGCGAGACCATGTCTCCATTAAAAACAACAACAACAACAACAACAAACCTGGGCATGGTGGCTCACGCCTGTAATCCCAGCAGTTTGGGAGGCCGAGGCAGGTGAATCACCTGAGATCGGCAGTTTGAGACCAGCCTGGCCAACATGGTGAAATCCTGTCTCTACTAAAAAAAATAAACAAATACAAAACAACAAAAAGTAGAAAACCAGGTGTAAGGCTGTCATGGAAGCCAAAGGAGGGTTTCAAAAGATGGAGGAGAACGCAATGCTGAAGTCTGCTGAAAGGCCAAGTAAGAGCAGGACGCAAAGGCAGTCCCTGAATTTAACACTGCAGATGAGTAACTTTGGTCAGGACAACTTTGGTGCAGTAGTGGGGTCTGCTCCTCCTCCTTTTCTCCTGGGCCGGTGACTGCATCCCAGGGATGGATGGTGAGGACAGGTCTCTGTCCACCAGCAAGGATGCTGCTGAGCACAGCTAGAAACCCAGTCCCAGTCCAGCTCAGCGCCACATCCCCTCTGAACCTGCCCTCCGCCCTCCCTCGCGGGAAAAGACCACGGAGATACTGGGAACGGGTAGATAGGATTGCATCTTTCTCTCCTGGTTCCCCGAGGGGGTTGTTTGCAGTCGGGGAGGGAGAGGGACTGCCCTCGCCCCACGGCCTCACTGCCCTGTTCCCCAGTTCCCCAAGCCACCTTCACCTGCAGCACCTCCACCCCTCGGCTAGCACAGGCAAGAGCCACAAGCCTATTTTCTGCGCCTGCCTTGGAAAGGGCTGGGAAGCTGGTGAGGCAGCCGCACCCAGCATTCCACAGCCACACTCAGTGGCTCCAAAGCGGCGCCCGCGGCGGCACTGATCCCGCCCGGCTGGCCCCAGCTGACCCTTTGCAGGAGGCTGGTGGTCACAGCCAGAGCTTGCGCAGGCCGGGGAGCTGTCAGGAGTGCCGCAGCCGTGCCCCCACCTGCTGGGCTCCCGGGAAAAGGAGCGCGCGCCCCTCTGAGCCCCTTCCTGGTGCAGTGCGTGTACCACGCGTGGTAACTAGCCTGGCTGAGGACGCCCGCGTGGGGACTGGCTGCGCGCCCTGCCCAGGCTCCTGCCAACTCGGCTCCCCCAGGCTGGGCTCGGCCGAGGGCTCAGATTCCTGACCAATGACCTCGTCTTGAGGAGCTTGCTGGGTCCTGGGACCTCCTCCTCCAGGGAGAATCCCAGATTGTCTAACTGCGGGAACGCTCCTTAGGAATGCCTGCTCTCGCCACTGTTATTCAACCTTGTCCTGGAGGTTCCAGCCACCGCACACAGGAGAGAAAAACAAATAAAAGGTTCACTTACATGTTAAAGAGGGACAATTATTGTTTGAAGATGGTCAATAAACTACCTAAACAACACATAATCAACCGACAAATCACAAAAACGTGGCGCAGATATTTTCATATTTGGGCACCAAAGTAGGCAGAACTGTGATGGGGTAGACACATAATTAACTCATGGAATTAATTACTACTTTAACGGTTACAAGATCAATAGATCTTGTCCAATAAATGGTATTGGGGCAATTGGCTACCTCCCAAACGACTGATTTTTTAACTTGTAAAAATCAATCGTTTTCCTGTAGACCTACAATACAGTTATAAAGTATATGTGGGAAAATACCTATATTCATATGACAACAAAAATATATTTTGTTCCAGTTTTTGTTTTTGTTTTTGTTTTTGAGACGGAGTCTTGCTCTGTTGCCCAGGCTAGAGTGCAATGGCACCATCTCGGCTCACTGCAACCTCTACCTCCCAGGTTCAAGCAATTCTCCTGCCTCAGCCTCCTGAGTAGCTAGGACTACAGGCACGTGCCACCATACCTGGCTAATTTTTGTATTTTTAATAGAGACAGGATTTCACCATGTTGGCCAGGCAGGTCTTCAACTCCCAACCTCAGGTGATCCACCTGCCTCAGCCTCCCAAAGTGCTGGGATTACAGGCGTAAGCCACCATTCCTGGCCTGAGTCAAAGTTTTAAAGGAGCAAATTTACCCCAAATTAATTTGTAAATGTTCCAACAGGGTGCACGTGCATGTGCACACATGTGAAAGAGAGCAAGAAAATTTTGAAAAAGAAAATGATGTAAAGGCTTTGCCTTACCAGATGTCAGAACAAATTACAAAGGTAGGATAATTAAGTAGTGAGGTATTAACTGGCCTAGGAAAGATTACTAGATCAATGGAGCATAAGACAGTCCAGAAAATGACCTATGAGTATATGAGAATTTAGTATAGCATGAAGAATGTGTTTCACACAAGTAAGGAAAGAATGAGTTGTCCAATAAATGATATTGGGGCAATTTGGCTACCTCCCACCATTCACAAAAAGATAACCCAGGGAGATAAAACACCTAAATATTTTCTAAATCTATAAATAGCTAGAATAAAAGAGAATATTTTTAAATATCAGGAAAAGTTTTTCTAAGAAAGATATAAAACCCAGAACACATACAAGATTTAATTGCATAAAGATTTAAAACTTCTGTATATCAAAATTTAAGTGGACAAAGGATTGGTATTCTTCATATGTAGGGAGCTCATCCAAGTCAATAAAAATAGGTAAATAACCTAATGGAAAAGTGAGCAAAGAATATGAACAAGCAATTTACAAAACAATCTATCTTACCTATTTTATCAGTAAACACTAAAATTATAGTGCTCAGTATTACCAAGGATGTGAAAAATAGTCATTCATTATTCCCCATTATAAGACTAAAGACTGAGTTAACCTTTCTAATATACATCAAATGCCTTAAGAAATACAAATTCTTTTTTTTCTTTTATTTATTTATTTAATTTTTTTTTTTTTGAGACAGAGTCTCGCTCTATCACCCAGGCTGGAGTACAGTGGCGCCATCTCGGCTCACTGCAACCTCCACCTCCTGGGTTCAAGCGATTCTCCCGCCTCAGCCTCCCGAGTAGCTGGGACTACAGAAGCATGCCACCACGCCCGGCTAATTTTTGTATTTTTAGTAGAGACAGGGTTTCACTGTGTTAGCCAGGTTGGTCTCAATCTCCTGACCTCGTGATCTGTCTGCCTTGGCCTCCCAAAGTGCTGGGATTACGGGCGTGAACCACTGTGCCCAGCCAAGAAATACAAATTCTTTAACCCAACAATTCCCTTTAAGACACTTGATGTAAGGAAATAAATGGACAAAAATGTATATTCATATGATTAACAATTATGGGGAAAAATGTAGAAATACCATAATGGTATTTTATCAGTATAATGGATTCCTATGCAATTGATAAAAAAGAGTAAGTTAGAGCTCCTATATGTGCTAATATGGAAAAAAAGTCCAACATGTATTGTAACTGATAAGTAGGTACAGACTGAATGCAGTGGCTCATGTCTGTAATACCAGCACTTTGAGAAGCCGAGGCAGGTGGATCACCTGAGCTCAGGAGTTCGAGACCAGCCTGGCCAACATAGTGAAACCCCATCTCTACTAATAAAAATACAAAAAAAAAAAAAAATTAGCTGGGTGTGGTGGTAGGCTCCTGTGATCCCAGCTACTTGGGAGACTGAGGCAGGAAAATCACTTGAACCCCAGAGGTAGAGGTAGAGTGAGCTGAGATAGCGCCACTGCATTCCAGCCTGGGCAACAAGAGCAAAACTCTGTCTCAAAAGAAAAAAAAAAGAAAAGAAAAGTAGATACAGATCAGTATGATATAATCTATAACATAAAAAAACTATACTTAAGGGTATATATCAATCATGACTACATCCAGGAGAATAAAGGGATGATGTTCACTCTTTATACACTGTTTTGTTTGAACTTATACTAACAGGTATAAGTTCCCATCTGCTACTTGGGAGGCTGAGGTGGGAGGATCACTTGAGCCTGGGATGTTGAGGCTGCAGTGAACTATGATCATGTCACTGCACTCCAGCCTGGGCAACAGAGCAAGACCCTGTCTCAAAAAAGAAAAAACAAAAAAGAAAACTAAAAAAAAAAAAAAAACAGTAAATTAAAGATATAAGTTATATATATATTTTGAGACAGGGTATCACTCTGTTACCCAGGCTGGAGTGCAGTGGTGTGATATAAACTCACTACAACCTCTGCCTGCTGGGCTCAAGCAATTCTCCCACTCAGCCTCCAAAGTAGCTGGGACTGCAGGCATGTGCCATCAAGCCTGGCTACTTTTTGCATTTTTTATAGAAACGGGGTTCTCGCCATGTTGGCCAGGCTAGTCTCAAATTCCTGGGCTCAAGTGATCTGCCAGCCTCAGCCAGCCTCTGAAAGTGCTGGGATTACAGGTGTGAGTGAGTCACTGTGCCTGGCCATAATATCTTTTTTCCCTAACTTTTTAGATTTTAAAGCCTTAAAGTTAATACTATCTAATGTTCATCAACATATTGTGAATGAACAGTCTCACATACTTGTATGTTACAACAGTATGAAAAAGGTACATAAATTTTATATGTAGACACCTGTCACACCTGTAAATTCCATTTCTAACAATTTATTGCTAGGAAATAATTGAGCACAAATTACAATGTATAATAAGAATGCTCACTGGCTGGGCGTGGTGGCTCATGGCTGTAATCCTAGCACTTTGGGAGGCCAAAGCAGGCAGATCACGAGGTTAGGAGTTCAGACCAGCCTGACCAATGTGGTGAAACCCCATCTCTACTAAAAATACAAAAATTAGCTGGGTATGGTAGTATGCAGCTGTAATCCCAGCTACTCAGGAGGCTAAGGCAGGAGAATCACTTGAACCCAGGAGGCGGAAATTACAGTGAGCTGAGATCCTCCTACTGCACTCCAGCCTGTGCAACAGAGCTAGACTTCGTCTCAAAGAAAAAAAAAAAAAAAAGAATGCTCATTAAAGTGTAGTTAGAGGAGAAGAAAAGGAAGTACTATAAATGTCCATCAATAAGGCACAAATTATGTTTTATTTGTAGACTAGAAGGCTATGTAACCATTAAAAATATCAATATTTATTAAAACTTATTAAAAAGTCTATATGAACATGAAAGATAGCATTATATAACATTGGAAAAGCATTCTGTAGAACAGTGTGCCTAATAATATATGTAGAAAGATGCTCACTAAAATTCTAACATTTTCCTCCAGGAATTGGGATTTTTACATGTTTTTTTGTTTTCTTCTTTATACTTTTCTGTATTTTTGGTATACTTTGCCTCAATTTTTTTTTTTGAGACAGAGTCTTGCTCTGTCGCCCAAGGTGGAGTGCAGTGGCATGATCTTGGCTCACTGCAACCTCCGACCCCCAGGTTCAAGTGATTCTCCTGCCTCAGCCTCCCAAGTAGCTGGGATTACAGGTGCCCGCCACCTCAGCCAGCTAAATTTTTGTATATTTAGTAGAGATGGGGTTTTGCCATGTTGGCCAGGCTGGTCTCGAACTGTTGACCTCAGGTGATCTGCCCACCTCAGCTCCTGAAGTGCTGGGATTACAGGTGTGGGCCACCATGCCCAGCCTTTAAGAGCTTTATTGGTTTTGATCTTAAAAGTATTATACACCTGTTAGAATAAGTTCAAACAAAACAAAGTATTCAGGCCACTTTGCCTGAATTTTATAATTAGAGTAAACATACTATTTTCATTTAGTAAAAGAATTTTTAAAAAGGAGGAGAAGGAGAAGGCAGGAAAAAGAATTGTTCCAAAGGCACTGCGATATTATTAATGAATAGACACCTCTGAAATTCAAAATTCCTAAAATCTCATTCTTCACCACATGGAAACTTTCAGAACCAACAGAAAAATAAAGCTTGGTTTTAAAAATGAACTTTGCCAAATCTACATGTGATAAAAATCACACAAGACTAAATATAGGTCCACACACATGCAGAGACACAAATGAGTGCATGTAAAACTAGTGAAATCTGACTAAGGTAGATGGATTATATTGTCAATTTTCTGGTTGTGATACTGTTCTATTGCTATTCAGGATGTTACCATTGGGGGAAACTGGGTGAAGAATACATGAGATCTCTCTGTGGTATTTTATAAAATTGAATGTGAATTTACAATTCTCTCAAAACAAAAAGTGTATTTTAAAAAGTGAACTTTGTGCCTGGAAAAGTAAAACAGAGGTAGCTTTTCTTAGAGCTGTAGCTGAATTTTCACTAAGAAGTCCCATTTTAGGTTCTCAAAGTTAGAGGCACTGAAAGGAAAGTACGTTTTAGTGAGCACCTACTGTGTACTAGGCCATTACACAGCCAGAGTACCTATGAAGCAGGTTAGATGTGAGTCTGTTTTATAGAAGGATAACGGGAGGCTCAGAGCCAGTAGAAACTCAGCAGTAACTTGTGGAGCAAGAATTTGAACCCAGGTCTGTCTGAAAGCTTAGGCTGTCCTATCACATCACATTGACTACATGGCTGGAATGGCTTAAAAGGCAAAACCGAACCAAACCCTTATTCAGTGTTATCCATATCAAGAAACTCTATGTAAAGAAATAAATATTTGAGTGGGTGGGGAAAAAAAGGTGCATTGTAACTAGGCAACAGGAATTTCAAAATGTATGCCTATACATGAATATCATCTATTAGATCTGTCACTGCAGTCCTGACTATTAGAAAGTTCTAATAGTCAATTAGCTGGGCGTGGTGGCTCACGCCTGTAATCCCAGCACTCTGGGAGGCCAAGGCGGGAGGATCACAAGGTCAGGAGATCGAGACCATCCTGGCTAACATGGTGAAACCCCGTGTCTACTAAAAAAAATACAAAAAAATAGCCGGGCGTGGTGGCGGGCGCCTGTAGTCGCAGCTACTCAGGAGGCTGAGGCAGGAGAATGGCGTGAACCTGGGAGGCAGAGCTTGCAGTGAGCCGAGATTGCACCACTGCACTCCAGCCTGGGCGACAGAGTGAGATTCTGTCTAAAAAAAAAAGGTTCTTCCCAATACCTAAATGGACCACCTTCTAGCTAATAGTCCTTCACCAAGGAACAAACCTTTGTCCTCATGTTCCTTCCTTAATAAAACTGGATCTCCACTGCTGGTGTGACCAGGGCAAAGTCTGCTCCACAACTCTCTGTTCTCTTGTGTCTTCTTATATTGCAAGACTCATTAACTTTTCCAGTTTCTGTTTTCACATGGGGACACTTGGTTATTTCCCATTCTCCCAAGTCTTCCATCATTATGGACGCAGATTGACAATCTAATGTAAATTACATGCCTCTGAGGTCCAGGCAAGAGTTGGAGGGTGGATCTGTGAACTCCCGGAACTTTGGGCAAAATTGTTGGGTCTGAACAAAGGAGTATGTTTCTGGGAAGAGAGCATTTCACTCTTATTAGACTCTCAACGTAGCCTATGACCCCCAAATGATAGAAAATACTCCTCTAATTAAGCAGCTCCTTGGGGAAATGGCTGATTCCGGATCTGAGGAAATGCAAAAAGGAGCCTAAAACGTCTAATCATACCAGAAACTAAGGAAGTCATTGAAGCCTGGAGTCATGGCTCAAGAACTCAGGAACCAACTTAAAGATGGGACCATTTGAGCATCAATAAGAATGGATTAGAACACATCAAATATGTTTAAATCCATGAGATTATAATACACCGAAATGACTCATTGGCCACCTTTGGTGGCTACTAGAGCCCATACCACGATTTTGAAAACTAAGAAATAAGAGTCAAGTATTTATTCTGCCTTTCTAGTACTGGCTACACCTCAGGATAAGCAAATAGTTGAAGAGGGAACACATCTTTTTTTTTTTTAAATGGAGTTTCATTCTTGTTGCCCAGGCTGGAGTGCAATGGTGTGATCTCAGCTCAATGCAACCTCCGCCTCCCGAGTTCAAGCGATTCTCCTGCCTCAGCCTCCTGAGTAGCTGGGATTACAGGTGCCCGCCACCATGCCCAGCTAATTTTTGTATTTTTTTTAGTAGAGACAGGGTTTCACCATGTTGGCCAGGCTGGTCTCAAACTCCTGACCTCAGGTGATCCACCTGCCTTGGCCTCCCAAAGTGCTGGGATTACAGGCAGGACCCACCGTGCCCAGCTGGGAACACATCTTTTTATAGAAAGAGTCTCCTAATAAATGATGAAAAACTGGTAGGATTAGACTAATACCATTTTTCAGTCCCTAATTAAATAATGGGTCTGCATGAAATAATCATCAATGGCTGATAACATTCTTCAAAGAGAAATAACTGATATTATATACTTCTTGAAGCATACAATACCATCAGAATCTGACCGAGACTGTAGGTCCAACTCCCAATGTATAGGAAATACATAAATCAAAGGAATGGTTTAAACAACATCAACACATCAGAAAAAGTTATAGAAAACATAGCCTGTTTTTTTCCAACAAATAATTTGCAAGGAAAAAAGAAAAGGAAGAAAAGAGGAAACCATAGATTAAAGAGATAAAGATATAGAGATTCAAAATGTCAACTCTTTGACTTTAGTCAAAGTATAAACTTCATCTGAATCCTTATTAAATGGTACAAAGACATTTATGAGACAATGGAGGGAATGTAAATGCTGACTAGCTATCTGATTAAGAAGTTACTGCCATTTTTTAGATGTAATAATGATATTGTAGAAATATTTTTTAAAGGCTCTTTTATAGATATACACTGAAATATTTTTGGATAAAATAATATAATAGCTACAATTTGCTTCAGAATAATCCAGGAGACAGGGAGAAGGAAGGTATATATGAAACAAACTTTACCCATGACTTGATTATTGCTAAAACCAGGAGATGGGTACATGCCACTTATTATACTATTCTCTCTCCTTTTGTATATGTTTGAAATTTTCCACAATAAAAAGTTAGCAATTCAGAATATAAACATGTTTCAACTTGTCTGGTAATGAAGGAAGCCCAATAGGAATACCAATTCTGAAGTACTGTCACTGGGTTATTTTAAAATAAAATTTCTAAGTAATCCTTCAAAAATTCAAAATGTATTTTAAAATAGCATTTTGTGTGGCCTGAGTGATTACTGGCAGGTTTTGAGTAATCTGATTAATTCTAACACATATTAGAAATATCTAAACTTTTTTCCTACAGAAGAGAGAAAAAAAATCCTAATAATCAGTCACAGTTGTTTGGTCAGGCATACTGCCCATGCTGCTGTGCGGTGGGTAAGGCAATGAAATGAAATACCAGTAGGATCTCGACAATTAACTACTTATACCATTGATGTGCCATGTACAGATGTTAGGAGGAAAAGCAATTCATGTTTGATTTAAACTAATTCTTCAAGTGATCTTTACTTTAGGTTAAAAAGAAATAGAGCCAGCCAAAAACTGCTTAAAAATTAACAATGTAATTACAAACATCACTGAGGAAACACTAATTTACGACAAGGCTTTAAAGATTGGTTCAGTCGGCCAGGTGCAGTGGCTAATGCCTGTAATCCCAGCACTTTGGGAGGCCAAGGTGGGCGGATCACCTGAGGTCAGGAGTTCAAGACCAGTCTGACCAACATGCAGAAACCCCATCTCTACTAAAAATACAAAAAATTAGTCGGGCGTGGTGGCACATGCCTGTAATCCCAGCTACTCGGAAGGCTGAGGCAGGAGAATCGCTTGAACCTGGGAGGCAGAGGTTGCAGTGAGCTGAGATCGTGCCATTGCACTCTAGCCTGGGCAACAAGAGTGACAGTTCGTCTCAAAAATAAATAAATAAATAGATAAATAAATAAATAAATAAAGATTGGTTCAGTTGCCACAGGTTATTAAAACACGCCTCCAGTCCTAAATGATGACCGATCATTTCTTTTTTTTTTTTTTTTTTTTCATTCTTGTTGCCCAGGCTGGAGTGCAAATGGTGTGATCTTGGCTCACTGCAACCTCTGCCTCCCGGGTTCAAGCGATTTTCCTGCCTCAGCCTCCCTAGTAGCTGAAATTACAGGTGCCCGCCACCACGCCCAGCAAATTTTTTGTATTTTTAGTAGAGACAGGGTTTCACTATGTTGGCCAGGCTGGCCTCAAACTCCTGACCTCAGGCGATCCACCCGCCTCAGCCCCCCAACGTGCTGGGATTACAGGCGTGAGCCACCACACCTGGCTTGTGCATTTCTTTTTTTTTTTTCGAGACGCAGTCTTGCTCTGTCGCCCAGGCTGGAGTACAGTGGCGTGATCTCTGCTCACTGCAAGCTCCGCCTCCCGGGTTCACGCCAGTCTCCTGCCACAGCCTCCCGAGTAGCTGGGACTACAGGCGCCCACCACCATGCCTGGCTAATTTTTTTTTTGTATTTTTAGTAGAGATGGGGTTTCGCCCTGTTAGCCAGGATGGTCTCGATCTCCTGACCTCGTGATCCGCCCGCCTCAGCCTCCCAAAGTGCTGGGATTACAGATGTGAGCCAACGCACCAGGCCGTGCATTTCTAAACTAATAAAAATGTATAGTAGTGGGAAGGAGGGGCGAGGAATCACTTTCTGCTACAGTGGCTTATATCCCTGAGAACAATGCCTGTCTTTTGGAATCTGTGCAGGTGCACCTCAGGGAGGCTGTTACTTCTTAATTACACAGGAAGCTCCATTCCCAGGGGCTTCTGCCCTCCCCCTCCTCCTTCCTTTCCCATATTAGCAAATAACTGGGGAATTAAAGCTTCAAAGGTTGGTGATGACAGGTGGTGACAGACTGATGCCCTGAAGTCCAGGTGAATAGCGCACAGTGGCCAAGGTCGACCTCAAGTGAAACTCACACTTGCATCAGAGATGGCTGCAGAATTGCGGGAAATCATTTTCACTTTCCTGGAAGAGAGAAAAATTATTTTCTGGTATTCAGGCTCACACCAGATGTCAGAGTGGAATGCTACACCGTTCTTGACTTCAAGGGCTTTCCATGGGTAGCCACAGCAAAGAAGAAATTCTGAAAATAAATGAAACATCTTCCGAAACTGGGAAGGAAATTGGAGGGATTTTTGGGGGATGGGGAATAAGTTTTATTTTATTCTTTCTCCTAAGCTTATGATTTTAGTATTCCAAGACCTTATGCTTGAATTACTTAGCAAGAGGGCATGCTTATGCAGAAGACAGGGAAATGAAGAGAAAACAGCAGGCATATACAAAAGTGAAGGTTCCTTAACAGAGTTCATGGTGGAGATAGTAGGCACCGGTGGAGTTTTTATCCAGAACTTAAAACTTAGGAAATACCTATGATGACGCTTTAGCTGGAAGTAATGGAGATATCTGATTCCAAACTCATATTTTATTTTTCTTTATTATTTATTAATTTTTTTTTTTTTGAGACAGAGTCTCACTCTGTCGCCCGGGCTGGAATGCAGTTGCGTGATCTCAGCTCACTACAGCCTCTGCCTCCCAGGTTCCAGAGATTCTCCAGCCTCAGCCTCCCAGGTAGCTGGGATTACAGGCACACACCACCACACCTAGCTCATTTTTGTATTTTTAGTAGAGATGGGGTTTTACCATGTTGGCCAGGCTGGTCTTGAACTCCTGACCTCAGGGGATCCACCTGCCTCAGCCTCCCAAAGTGCTGGGATTAGAGGTGTGAGCTGCCGCGCCCGGCTCAAATTCATACTTTAAATGCCTATTTGCAATCAGCAAAGAGCCAGGTATGCTGCATGCTGCTTGCTGTAAGGATTTGGCTTCACTGGCCCAAATTTTTTCACTCCACCAAAAGATAAGGCACAGGCCCACTTGTCCAATCACATTTGCTGAAAATACTGTAGCATGAGTGTAGACAAACTTCCCCTGAAGCTGCTAGAAGTGTCTAGTTAGGAGAATCACTGGATGACTGCATGCAGAAGGCCTTTAGGGAACCTACAGTCCAATCTCCTTACCTTATGGTGTAAAGCAGGCCCAGAAAGCGGAAGTGACTTGTCCCAAGTCGCAGCAAAACAGGAACAGCCTGAGGCTTAGAACTCACTTCTGATTCCAGAGTGAGGCTCTTCCCTCCAGCTGATAAACATGGTCCGTGGCAGGCAAGGACCAGAGCGAACCTAAGCAGGTTAGGGACGGGGTGGAGCCACCCAGGAGGCACTAACAGCGCAGCAGCTCATGGGAGAGCTTCCAAGAGGCCAGCTGGCAGCAACCCACCTTGGGTACTGCCGACCTCAACCTCAGGGGGTCACGGGAGCACCCTAGGTGGATGAATTAGCATACAAGTCTCTCTGGTCTGTGCCAAAGCTTTGGGGCCTTGCTAAATTTAGAAATTTGAGGCCAGGTGCAGTGGCTCACACCTGTAATCCCAGCACTTTGAGAGGCTGAGGTGGGCAGCTCACCTGAGGTCGAGAGTTGGAGACCAGCCTGACCAACATGGAGAAACCCCGTCTCTACTAAAAAATACAAAATTAGCCGGGTGTGGTGGCACATGCCTGTAATCCCACCTACTCGGGAGGCTGAGGCAGGAGAATCACTTGAACCCAGGAGGCAGAGACTGCAGTGAGCCGAGATCACGCCATTGCACTCCAGCCTGGGTAACAAGAGCAAAACTCCGTCTCAAAAAAAAAGAAAGAAATTTGAAAGCAGCCAGCAACATCAAGGCACAGATGGAGCTTGAGCTACCCTCTTCAGGCTATTCAGAAAATTCTCCCAAGGGGAAGTTGGGAAGGAGAACTTCTATTTGGCCCCAGCCTAAACTCTCCTGGAAGCTCGATGGGGCCTCTGTCAGCTTTCCCCTCTGGACCTGCCCATTTGTCCCAGAGGTGCCCACTGAGGCTACCTCAATGCCTGTCAAACTAAAACTTAAACCTAAGAGTGTCTGCAGCATGGTCTCCAGCCAGCCTGATCAGAAGACTATGGAGGGGGCCAGGCACGTGGCTCACACCTGTAGTCCCTGTAATCCTAGCACTTTGGGAGGCTGAGGTGGGTGGATCACCTGAGGTCAGGAGTTCAAGACCAGCCTGGCCAACATGGTGAAACCCCATCTCTACTAAAAATACAAAAATTAGCTGGGCGTGGTGGTGGGCACCTGTAATCCCAGCTACTCGGGAGGCTGAGGCAGGAGGATCACTTGAACCTGGGAGGCAGAGGTTGCAGTGAGCCAAGATCCCACCACGGCACTCCAGCCTGGGCGACAGAGTGAAACTGTCTCAGAAAAAAAAAAAAGAAAAAAGAAGGAGGGGCATACTGACTCCTCACTGAAGAATGGGATAGACACCCTCTATTCTACCTCTCCCAGCAAGGCCATAAGTCTTCGCTCTGAAAGGAGCCAGACTTTAGAGCCGGCTACAGGTGGACATGGGGTGAAGACATCAGGTTGCCAGGGTACCCTCCCTCGTTCCCTAGGAGCCTGGCCCCTGCAAGGAGGGGCACCTTTAAACAATCAAGCATAGTGAGTGGGGCGGCAAGCAGAGCAGAGACACAGACGACAGCGGGGTGGAGCCCCACCAGTCCCTCTGAGGATAAGGCAGAGGGAGCCCCGCTAGGGTCCACATCCCTGTGTGTCTCGGGCTGATTTGGACACAAGGCTCACACATTCATCCTACCTGCCCCAGTGCTAGCTGGCCGAGGATGCCAGGCTGTACCCGACCTTAGGCTGTGCGGCTTGGAACCTGGACCGGGGCAGGAATTGACAGGTTCCCCCAAACAATGTCACTCCCAGGACCCTAAGACCTCAAGCAGCAGAAACCACAATTCTGGATGTTACGTGCAGCGCCAGCTCCTGTCTGCCCTGCCTCCTTATCCCTTTCTCCCAGGGCGACTTTGGACCAGGTCTCGAGGCCGGGAGACCGGCCCCAGCCCGCCCGACCGGGATGGGCCTGGCGCCCGGGGGAGGCCGCGTCGTGCTGAGACAGCTCCGAGCTGCCTCCCCGCAGCCGCGGGCCGCTACAAGTGCGGATTCGGCGGCGAGAGGAAACAGTCTGGCCCTCCAGGGGACGCAGGGAAATCCAACCTTTGGGTCGGGGGCAATTAGGAGTGGGAGTCGATACTGCGGGCAACGAATGATGAATGAATAAATGAAAGGATGAACAGAGTGGCGAGGCGGAGATGGGCCATGCGGGGCGTCCCGAGGAGGGTGCCCTTCCTTGCCCCGATGCTGCCGGGACCGTCCCTCATCCCCCAGGTCGCAGCAGACTCAGACAGGACACCCGGTACTAGCGCGAACACCTCGCGGGCCCCGGGAGACGCCTGGGCGCGCGGTGCAGCTCTGGCCCGGAGCCCGCATTCCGGCGGCCGGGAAGTGCCTGCCCCGTGGGCAGAACGCGCCGAGTTGCCGCGGCCCCAGGAGCCGTCCTGCCCCGCGCGGCAGCAGCCCCTCGCGGCGGCCTCCGGAACCCCCGAGACCGGCCCCCGGGCCGCAACCCCTTACCTGTCCGCCTCGGTGGCCTCGCTCCGGCTTAAAGCGGTCATCGCGGCGCCTGCACCCATCGCCCCGACCGCGCGCCGGGACCCAGCCCCCGCCGGACCCCGCCCGCCCCGTCGAGAGCCCGCCCCGCCCGCCCATTGGCGGGTCGAGCGGGCCGGGCACAGCCCATTGGCCGTTCCTCCCCCTCATTCCCCAGCTTCCCCAGCTTCTCTCCTTCCCCACCTTCCCCAGGTGGGGCTCCAAGCTCTGAGCAGATCCTAGCGCTCGGTCCCCCGGACTGGAAGGTCCCGGAGGCCAGGGCCTGGCGCGGCACCTCCTGTCCCTCACGTCGAGGGTATTGTGTCCCCTCTGGACGCTTCTGTCGTCCTAGTCTTGCGGCTTGTGTCCCTCTGCAGGAACCAATTCCGGCCCCTCTCCAACCTAACCCTTCCCAACATAGAGCTCCGGATAAGTTTCAATTTTACCGTGAGTGGGGAACACCAAAGGGGATATTGAACACCATGGTCTGACAGCCAAGTCACCACCACGAACCCGGGAGCCAGGATGCTCCCACGCACTTTTGCCGGAGTTAACATTGCAGTTTCTCCAAGGAAATACACTTTTGGAGGAGTCTGCAAAGGGGCTGAAGATGGACACAAATCAAAGGCAGGGAAGCAGAGGCACAGCTCAATGTGACAATGAGCTTTTGCCTGGCCTGCAGGCCCTTTCCTCTTCCATCCCCACCAGGACACTTGGTCCTTGGGAGTGTGGTCAGGGGAGAGGAAAAGCGCAGGCCAGATTTGGTCCCATTCCCAACTCTCTCCCCCAGCCCCTTGGCACTACAGCATCATGGTGGGAGGGCACCAGCAAACAGGAGGGGTCCCAAGGGGAGCCTAGGTCCACAACTGAGGACCTGGGAGCCAAACCCAGTCTCAGGCGCCCAGAGCTGACTCCTCCTACAGCCCCCATAAGGGATACGCTAATGCAGGAAGACCAAAGTGGAAGAACCATGGCCAAGGCCACTTTGCAATTTGGGTTTATCTACCAGAGTGGGAGGGAGGCCTTGTCCCTGCTCTTTCCCATCTTTGGTTCACGTAAGCCATTAAAATCTCCCTGCAGCACTGAAGGGGGCAACCTGTAACCCTAAGATAGTAAGCTACTGCTTTCCCAGCGCCTCTGCACCAGGAGGTGGGCAGGATGGCAGGTGACACCACCATAGCTCCCACTGCGGGGCACGAGGCTGCAGCCATTCCCAGCCTGCTCAGAGGGCAGGGTTCAACCACCTCCCCCTCCCCAGCAGAAAAGAGAGGAAACAGGTGCTTCAGCTGTTGTTTATTGACATACAGGTAGGCTCTATAGCAACAGGCCTGGAGGTGCTGCAGTAGTGGGGGAAAATGGAAGGTGGAGGGTGGAGTGTTTGCTGCAGGACAGCTGAGTGGAGGGCGGGGACAGGTGCAAACTGGAGAGGCCTAGAGAGCTGGAGAAGCAAGTAAGGGCCAGGGCCAGGGTCGGCTTCAATGGAACAACAGCCCAGTGCCCTAAGGCCCCTAACTCTTGCTGGCTGTTTCTTGACCCCAAGCCAGGGTTGGGAGTCCTCTGGGCATCCATTTTTTCTAAAGGAACTGGACAGAGTACACACAGGAAAGGAAGCTGTCACCCTCTTGCCATCTGGCTCCAGGGGCCTCCAGTCCAGCATTCCTCCTTCTTCCCTTGATTGGGTGGGGCCACATGATGGGCAGCCAGGCTCTGGGCTGTCCCACTAGAGCAGGCTGCAAACACAGCCATGTTTCAGTGAGGCGTTGATCTTCCTCCCTGGTGTCCCAACCTACCAGTGCCACGTTACAGCCCAGAGTGAGTTCTACAAGCGTTGCTGGCCTAATGGATGGGCTGGGGGAAGGGGGTGGGACAGGGGCTGGAGGAGGGGCTCTGGGGTCCATCACGGCACAGGAACAACACGCATGGTGTTGGTGAAGCCGGAGCCAGGGCGCCATCCGGTCAGCACAATGACCACATCTCCCTTCTTGAAGAAGCCTCGGGCCTTGCCTGGAGGAAGAGAAGGGAGGTTGGTGAGTGAAAGCCAAGCCAGGCAGGTTTGCACCTGGGCAGCTGCCCCATAGCTTGAGTACTGAACTAGGCTGGCTGACCACTACTTCCTCACACCACAAGGTGGCACCAAACTCACAGCCCAGGCAAACAGGAGGAAGGCCCTGAAATGTCCTTATCACTCAGATGGCAGGGTTGGCAGGGACCTTTGGACATCATTCACTATCCTGGAGAGGGTGCAAAGCCTTGCCCAGGGTCAGAGCTAGCTGCTTCCTGTCATCTGATGATACCCTACCTTATACAGGGACAATGGCCACATCAGTACGTAATCTGTGTATGCCACCCCACAGCACAGGAGCTGTGACCAATTTTATTAAAAAAAAAAAACAAAAAACAAAAAAAACTCTCAGTAATGAGCAGATGCCAAAAAATGGACAATTTTGCTTTGAGCCCCAGACTAGAAGAGAAGAGGAACTGAATTGCTCAGCCCTACAACTCAAAGGACCCTTTTCCCTCCTGGCTCAGCTTAGGACTTCGGAGAATGAGAGATTCAGAACGAACATTCCCAATGAGGGAGAGGAACAGTCGCTGGGCCTTTTGCCCCACTAAGGTCTGCGTGTTCCCCTTTCTATTCCCCAAACTTTCAGGGTCCCACAGAAGCCAATGCTCAAGCATCCCCAAGCTCCTCTAGGCTCTAGCCCCTGCTCCAGCCACGTACCAACATTCATGGCAAAGTTCACCCGGAGGTCCACGTCCTCAGCCCAGGCCTCCTGGACTGGGTCCTTGCACAGCACAGGGAAGATGCCACGGTACAGGTGGGCCTGACGAGCTGTCTGGGGATTCCGGGTCACAGCAATGATGGGGGCACGTGGGCGGTATCTGGCCACCTGGTGAGCAGACCTGAGATGGGATGGGGGACATACAGAAGAGACCATTACACGAGGCCCCAGGAAGTACCCTCAGGGCGTTCACACAGCTCACCCTCTCATCCAGCTCACTGAGGGCTCTGGCCTCTTCAACATCTGCTCCCTAGGACCCCTCCCGAGGCTCGGGCAGCCCCTCATCCTATATCCCCCACAGCATGCTAGGTTACCATTTGCCCTCTACCCCCATTCCACAGGCCAAGGGCTCAGGATCACCTTGACCCAGCAAGATCAGCCTCACCCACTTACCCCACACAGCCCATGGTTGGCAGAACCCCTCCTACACCCTGAACTCTGACACAGAGAGGCAGCCCTGGCCCAATGTCACCAGCACCCATTCCTCTCGCTGCCAATGACAGTGACAAGCCAAGCAGCACGTGACTAGCACCTGACTCTTGACATCTGCAAGGAGCAGTAGCAGAGCTGACCAGCCCCCTGGGAATCAACATCAGGCTTCTCTACTTTTGTGCCCTCTCCCTGCCCCACATGGCCCCTAGCTCCTGAAACAGTCCCAGCAACTGGGCTATAAAGGCCCAGAATCAAATCTGAGTATCTAGGTGAGGCTTAGAAATCTAGGTGCTACTCAGCAGGCAAGAACAGGAAATGGGAGTGTTGCTGCAGGAGCAGCTCTGCCTGCCAAAGCTCCTTTGGAAGGCAGGGGACCCTTCTAAAGCCCCTCTGCCAGGCACTTTCTTGAACACTGACACTGCACACTTGTAGCTGCAGCTGTGTCTCAGGAGCTGGGGAGGGGCACCAGAAGGGAAGTTATGAGGACACTCAACAGGTGTCAGGGAAACTTAAGCCACATCACAGCAGAGAAGTCCCTGCACTTCACGCTTGGCCTCTATGCAAGGCCTTCAGAGGGAAGCAACTGCTGAAGCCAGGACCAGCTGAGTGAAACCCCAGAAGACTAGAGCTTAAAATAGCCAAACAGCAAGAACTGGACCTTTTAAGAAAGGTCAACCCTACGGGTTGGAGCTGTTCAGCCAAGAGTGGGAGGCTGGAGCCCTCTGCTGAGGGCATCTGCACAGAGCTTGTGTCCTGGTTCTCTGGGCTGCCCACGCCCATCTGCTGCTCCTCAGTGCATGGGCACTGCCTGTTTGCTCCTCTCTTCCAGGAAACCCTTGCTGCCCTGTGGACAGGGACAAGGAGCATACTCCCTAACTAGGAGAGTGAAGGACATTAACTCAGTGTCCTGGGCCAAGGAAGGGATCCCAAGTTGGAGGCCCAGCATAGGCCACACAGTCCTCAGCCTGGCTGCCAGGCCCCACAGAATGTCAGCCAAGATAGCACAGCAACCTCTCCTGAGCTGGAACCCAATTTGTCTTTAGGGCTCGAAAACAGCAGGGACTCGTGTGCCAAATGGAGGCACAGTAAACAGCATTTAAATAAATTCATTTCCCAACTGAAATTTTTAAAGAGCACATAGTAACTGGAATAAGCAAAAGTGGTTATCTTTTACAATTTTAGAGGACTAAATGTTCAATATCAAATAACCATTTGTAGTCAGCCTGTGCACTGTTATGTAATAAATCTCCAGCATAAATTTGCTTTTGATCCAAATGTTCTGACATTCCTTATGAGTGCTACCTAGAGTCCTTTGGGCCCAGGGAAGGGGCTCTGCTCAATCCTTCCCTGCAGGCCCAAGGTGGCAGGCAGAGGGGTCTTACCTTGGCTCAGTGCCACCTGAGCATTGTTCAATGGACTGCTCCCAGGACCCCCAAGAAGAGGTGCCACTGAGCAGGGCATTCCAGGGAGCCGCTGCCGCCTCCTACCTGCCAGACTTGGTGAGGACGATTATGGCCCCACTGCAGCACTTGAAGGAGGCCTCCACGGCACCCACGGCGGTGGCTTCTGTGGGGTCGCTGGTAATGGGCGCCAGGCGGCGGAGTTCCTCAAATAATTGCAAGTGGTAGATGGCGGCCTCTGCCTCACGGGCAATCTAGGGGAGCAACATCCGTCCAGAGGGACAAGAGGGGGACAGAGCTTTGTCAGAGCTTTGTCACAAAAGGAGAGGGAGGGGAAGAGTCACCGGACAGCTGGTGAGGAACACGTTCCTGGGGACAAAGGCCAAGAGGAGCCCAATCACTGGAGATTCTGAGCTGAGCCAAGATCAAGACTCCACAGAAACCAGTCCTTCACCAAGTGCCTGTGACATCTACTGTGCCTACTGAGCCACAGGACCCTTTGGTCCTGCCCTGCCATGACCTCCCTGGCGGTGTTCCTACAGACGAGAAGAGGCTCTGTGCCCAGATGCCAGGTTGGGCCTGGCTGTCTTCTCCTAGAGCAGGTAGAGCAAGAGGCTGGTTATCCTAACAGTGTTACCTGCCCTTAGGGCCCTACCTGCCAGACTCCGTCAGAACTATCAAAGCTGCTGCTAAACACTTATAAGAAGCCTCCACGCTGCCCATGGCCATGGCTTCCATGAGGTCTGTGGAGTGACTTGAGGCTCGCACAAGTTCTTCAAACAGCTTGCGGTGGAACATGGCTGCCTCAGCCTCACGAGCTATCTGTAAGGTTTAGGGGAAGAGGGGGCAAGGAAGAGGGAAGGAGGAGGAAAAAAACGAGACACAACACATGGGAAGACAGAATGGGGAATTTATCAGAGAGGAAGGTAACCTTAGGTTAATTGGCTAAATCTGTCCTTCAGGCAGATGCAGAGGTAGGGTGATGAAAGTCCAACTGCTTCAGGAGGTGCTGCCACTTCCCCTCCAATACAGGGGAAATTGGCTCTTCCCTTCTGGAAGGATTTTTTGATTGGGGGTGGAGGGAGACAATCTGGCAGTACGCTCTAGCACCCTGGCATGAAAACATGCCCAGGCTGGGCCCAGGCCACTCCCTGGCAGAGGACTTGACCACACTGCCTCATGACATAGCTTACAGGAAGGAACAGGCCCTCCCTCCTCACATGGCTGGTTGATTAGGCAGACTCCTGCCCAGCCTCCATGCATGCATGGAGTGAGCGCTCACTTGGCTTCAGGCACGGGGATGCACTGAGCCTTTCCAATGGCCTGCCATGGCAACAGATTGAGCAGCGCTGGAAAGCTGGGATCAAAGCCAAAGCAAGGCAGCTCAACTGAGTTTGAAGCAGGAGAACAGAAAACTTGGGCTAACTTGTGAGAGGCACACTGAACAGCCATGTGAAGAGACAGATGCCTGTGGAAGCATGCAGATATATTTAATAAGACACTTGATTAAAATCTAATAATTAAAACAGTCATGAGAAAGCCACTGAGTTATTTATAGATCACTTGCTCAGATAAGACCAAGAATCAGAAAGACAATGTAAGCTTTAGAGGATTATAATGCAATCACCAGCATCTCAGTAAATGATGAGTGAGGGAAGAATCGGTAATACCCCCTCATTAATTTCACAGTAGAAGCAGATGTGTGGCAGGATGTACTAGGTTAAAGGTATTCTTTCTGTAAGAATGGAATGCATGCAGCCCAGAGGACAGGGGACATGAACAGGAAACAGAGCCATACCTGGTACTGCTCTTAGTTATGGGTCATAAACTGCATCAGTTAGACACAGGAGAAAGCAGTGAACAGTTAATGGAAGGAACTGTTGGCCAGTGTTAACTGGTGACACAGAAAGGAAAGGTCTAGTCACCTGGAGGGGCAGCTACAGCCTAGCCCAGACCTGTAACTTATCTTCTGAGCAGTGCCATGCAATCCAAACCTTGCAGCCCTAAAGTATCTGTCTGTTCATAGGAAACACCAGGGTATGGAAGAAAGGATATGGAATTTAGAACCTGAGCCTGAATCTTAGTCTCTGACCCCACTGACAGGCTCCAAATGGAGACCTGTTCTCATCTCCTGCTAGACAGAGCATGATGTTGCAGGAGAGAAGACTGGCTTTGGAGTCAGTAGACCTAGATTCAAACCCAGGCTTTATTGGCCATATAACCTTCATCTATAAATGGAGGTAATGGGAGTTAGGAAGATTACATCCATGTACACTGAGACTTATCAGACACTTAATAATAACAGCAATGAATATTTAATGCTAAGGCTATAATTAAACATATCTAATCCATTTTACAGATTAGGTCTTAAGAGGTTAAATGACTTGCCCAAAGACACATTCAAGTCCCCACATTCTATGCAGTGATTTCATGGTTCAGTATATCTAAGTCAAGATCAGCCTCTGTTCCTCCTTTGAGACCATGAAATCACACAATTAAGTAGGGAAATTAGAGAGAGGGGATGTGTGGAGAGACCCAGAAAGGCAGCCACTTTAGTGGTGACTGGTTCAAGGTGCACCGTCTCCTGGGACACCTTCCTACCATGGTGGCAATTGTGAGACTGCGCCAAGAGTATCTAAGCATCAGAACAGCAATCACATCACACGAATGGTGAGGTGTCAGCCAGGCCCAGGCTACGTTAAGTGGGCCTGGGAGAGAAATCACTCTCTACCGATTTTTTTGTTTTGTTTTTTTTATGTTTGTTTGGTTTCTTTTTTGAGACAGAGTGTCACTTTGTCACCTAGGCTGGTACCATCTTGGCTCACTGCAACCTCAACCTCCTGGGTTCAAGCGATCCTGCTGCCCCAGCACCACCCCCTCTCCAAGTAGCTGGGACTACATAAGTGCATCACCATGCCCAGCTAGCTAACTTGAATTTTTAGTAGAGACAGGGTTTCACCAGGTTGCCCAGGCTGGTCTTCTGAGCTCAAGCAATCCACCTACCTTGGCCTCCCAAAGTACTGAGATTACAGGTGTGAGCCACCATCCCTGGCCTCTACCAATTTAAATATGGGGAAACCCACTAAGGATGCTGATGACAGACAGTCCGGAAAATATCCTTAGTCAAGTATGAACTCAGTTCGCTACTGAAAGAGCATTTAATAGAAATGTCATCTCTTATCTGAAAGCTGTTTGAGCCCAGTAACAGGATACATAGTGAAAAAGGAAAGGAAGATGCCCAGACCAGATGGGTGTTTTAGTTTTTTTTTGTTTTTTTTTTTTGTTTGTTTGTTTTCTGTTTTTTCCGGTGGCAGGGGGTGGCGTTTTAAATTTGGGGGCTTGGAAGGGCTGAGGTCAAAGGGCAGCGGGTCTTTCACTGGCTAGAAAGGGAATAGAAAGGCTGAAGGAAAACCATATCCGGATAAAGTTTAAGTTCACTGAGCATGACCTAAGACTACTGGGAGAAAGTTAATTTCCAGCACTCATTTTACCAAACCTATGTAACCCTGATCAGGGATCCCTGAGTTAGCTCCAGAGCTGGAACAGACAGGGCAAAGGGACTGAGCCTCCAACCCTGAGCAGTGGCCAGGCACTCGACATGACAAGCTGGAAGAGCCTGAAGAACGAGCTCTCAGAGGAGAAAGAAGGGAAAGAGCCTCCACGACTCCTCCAGACGCTCAGTCCAGGGCCGCCAGGGTCAGCCACCCTCCCCGCTGTCTCTATCTGTGGCCCTGCCACCAGTCACTCAACCCGACTTTTTGGTCTAGAGTAAGAGCAGCAGCTGTACCCCAATGGCACAGCAAAGCAAATCCCCCTACAGGCACCATGCAAGGCCAGCACAGGCAGCTCAGTGAAGGCAACAGACTCCAGTGCAGGTCCACAAGGGCCCCCTGCGGGAGCGCCTGTCTGCAGGATGCGGGGCAGGGGGAACTGAATTGGAAGCCAAAGGAAGAGAGCAGCTGGGAGCAGGAGCCCCTAGCCCTTTTCAGAATAGGGCAAAGGTACTCAGAACTTCTGACTCTGAGGAAGAGGTACAAGACCTCCTTTCACTGCAGAAGTATCCCAGGACTTAAGCCATGGGAAGAATTCACAACCTTGAGGTCAGAAGTGAAATAAACTGTGTGGTGTCCAATGAAGGAGGATGCCTCCAGAGCAGAAGGAAATGGAGGGGTGGGGGTGTGGGCAGAAATGCAGAACAGGAGAAAAAAAAAAGCCACCTCCACTTCCACCCCCACCCTCTTGCTGCTGTAACTTGGAGGATAATGAAAGGCTGTGCGTAAGAGGATGGAGAAACCTAAAAAGCTCTGCACCAGAGCTTGCATCCATCCCAGGCCCAGTCCGAAGCCCTGGGGGATGAGGCAGGCCCCAGAACTCACCAGGTGCTGCATGCGCACAGCCTCCAGAGGATAGTCCCCTTTGGCTGTTTCTCCAGACAGCATGATGCAGTCGGCTCCATCCAGGACTGCATTGGCCACATCACTGCCTTCAGCCCGAGTGGGGCGGGGCTTCTTGATCATGCTCTCCAGCATCTGGGAGGGGACAGAGCATTAGTGAGACATGGCTTGAGCTGTCTTCAGAGACAAATGACAGCAAGCTGATCCTCTGGATAGTGAGTAGGTACACAGAGTATGGCTTTGTGTAGGTACATGGGGGAAGGGGATTATCTGTGTGTTATGTGCGACAATTCCATGGGAAGAGATCAGACAGCCTCCAGAGCTTTCCCATACAAACATGCGAGTGTGCACAGGAGAATGTGGGGAAGGGTGGGCACATGCCTGAGTAGCACAGATGACAGGCTTCCCAGCTCGGTTGCACCGTCCAATCATCATCTTCTGAGCAAGGAAGACCTTCTCTGCAGGAATCTCAATGCCTAGATCACCACGAGCCACCATGATCCCATCACTGGCCTCCAGGATTTCATCAAACCTGATGGACAAAGTTGGGGGGAGAGAGGTTATATAGAACAGGGGCCACAAGTATGGCAGTAGACAAGAAGTTTCCCTGGGATTCCCTAACTTAGATGTCCTTGTACCAGGACAGACATCCATCCATGATATCATCATGGATGCACACAGATGGCAAGGCAGTCCAGCTACCTTAGGCCCCCAGAGTGGGCCAACAATTCTGCCTGCTTGGCTTCAACACCAATATGGATGCTTCATTGACGGAAGAAAGGGGAGAGGGCAAATCCAAATGGGCTCATTCCCAAGGTCTCCTCTCCAAATCCCATGCATGTTAGGGGTCTCTCTAGGGCCTCCATTCTCCAATCAGCACTTCAAGACAGGGAACCTGAGGCCTGATGACTGCTTCCACCACAAAGACCCATGGCCTCATCTAGTCAAGGACACTTGAGGACTGCCCTTTGAGGTGGCCCACTCCAACCTGCTGAAGGCAAGAGGGAATGTGGCTTTGCCTGGCCTAGGGCCAAGTTCAGCTAGCCTATGGCTTATCAGGATGGCAAAGGGGAGGACCCCAAATTGCCTGGTACAGAGGATTTCTACACAAAGCTCAGACAGTAAGGCCACTACAGTGGGTGCACAGGGTTGCTCCCCCACCCTCCCCAAACACACTTCTAATCCACAAGAGTATGTCTAGCATCTTAGTTGTGCTGAGTTGTATTCCTAGCAGGATGCCAAAAATGGTGGCCATGCCCACTGGGCTCTACCTTGTGAGCACTGGGGAGGGGGTAAGCTAAGTTGGGGCAATCTGAAACTGGAGAAGAACCACACATCTTCCTCTGAGAGTGGAATGGACCATACCAGAGTTAGCATGATCACTGAGCCAGCTGCATTCTAAGTGAAGACCAGGAGGCCATAAGCTTTAACATGGACACCAGGCCCTGAAATTCCACATGGCTCCCCAGGAAGGGCCAAAAAGAGCCCTTTCTTAAGTGTCTGCTGTCATCTTTCCCCCTGGTCCCCCCATTCCAGCAAACACTGGTAGTGTTTCTGATCAGGAACAGAACATCATGGCCCCTGGTCCTGTGAGCAGTGACCCTGTTCTCTCAAATGTTGGTCCCCAGGCCCAGGGAACAATGTCAAGCTGCCAGCATCTCAATTACCTGGGAAGCTTTTTTTTAAAAAAAAAACAAAAAAACAAAAACAAAAAAACATAATGCCTTCTACTCTCCTAAGATATTCTGATTCAGCAGGTTTGGAACTGGCTTGGGAGTCTACATTCTGATGGGCTAGGGGGTGGGAATCAGACATTCACAGGATGGACCATGCCCTTCAGAGAGCTGCGCTGGGACTGGAGCAGGGACAATGGGGACTTGCCTCCGAACCCCCTCATGATTCTCGATTTTGCTGATAATCTTGATGTTCTTTCCCTTCTCTCCCAGGACCTTCCTAACTTCATGGACATCAGATGCCTTGCGGATGAATGACGCAAACACCATATCAACATCCTGCTCGACCCCAAACTTCAGATCCTGGATGTCCTTCTCCGACACAGCAGGCAAGTCCACAGCAGCCCCAGGAAGGTTCACACCCTTCTTGCTGCCCAAGGAGCCACCATTTTCCACCTCCGTCACCAGGAAGTCGGCACCTGTATGAAAAAGGGTAAGCAGGGGAGGCAGAGCACGAGGGCACAGGTCAACAGGAAGCAGGCACCTTTCCCGCAAGGACAGTGAGCTGGGAAGTGGTGCATTATGGGTGCTGGAGCTGTTCTACCAGAGTTGAAAACCTACTACACTGTGTAATCCTGGGCAAGCCATTTAACCTCTCTGTACCTCACTTTCCTCACCCATAAATAAGGATAATTAAGACTGTTCTGACTTTGGGAGGCCAAGGCAGGCAGATCACCTGAGGTCAGGAGTTTGAGACCAGCCTGGCCAACATGGCAAAACCCCATCTCTACTAAAAATACAAAAAAATTAGCCGGGTGTGGTGGCGGGTGCCTGTAATCCCAGCTACTCGGGAGGCTGAGGTAGGAGAATAGCTAGAACCCTGGAGGCAGAGGTTGCAGTGAGCCAAGATCATGCCACTGCACTCCAGCCTGGGCAACAGAGCGAGACTCTGTCTTGAAAACAAAACAAAACACAACAAAACAAACATATATATATATGTTCCTGTGTTCTCCAGAACCAGAAGAATGTAACTATGCTGGATTAAAGCCTGTCTTTGAGGATAAATGAGTTATAAAAGGGATTCCTGAGAACACACAGACTCAATCTCACTGCCAGGCAACCAACCTTCCCATCTTCCTTGTGTCAAGGAACTTTAGAGACAAAAGACTGTTTTAGACAATTGGACTCCAGCTCCCATACGTACCTTTCTGCTTCACCTGGAGAGAAATAAGCCCATCATCCACGTAGATCTTGCTGCCCACTTCCACCACCTTGCAGATGTTCTTGTAGTCCAGCCACAGGATGTTCTCGTCACACTTTTCCATGTAGGCGTTATCCAGCGTGATTTTGAGAGTGGCTCCCTTCTTCAGCTCCACCTCTGCAGTGCCGCTCTAGGGACAAGAGAGTAAGCAAGAGTCCAAACTAGAGACACCAGTAGCAGCATCACCTCAGAAGGAATGGAAAAGCTCTTTCCTCCAGGGAACAATGCTCAAGTCACTGCTAAAAGTAATACAGTTTTTTGCTCTTATTCTCTAACTCTGTATACTTCACGGAAATAATCCAAGAAAAGAATATGTTTCAGTTATGCTACTTAATGATGGGGAAAAAGATACAAAGAGATGGTTCTCCAAGTTAGAAAGCCTAAAGTTTAGGTTTTTAGGGTTAAAAAAAAAGGTTCCTTTGTGGTACCATTTCCTAGCAAAGTAGATCAAATCAACATTGTTTACAGTGATGAATAAATCCTCATTTGTAGACCTCAACTCCTCTGCAGTCCTTCATAGTACTGGGAAGAAACATGGCAACCCAGCGCTTTGGAGGACATGTCTCTGGGGCATATTGCCTACTGAGCTTTCCCCTCGCTCTCCGCAGAATACTCACGCCCTTGATGAGCCCAGTTCGGATCTCAGGTCCTTTAGTGTCTAGAGCCACAGCAACGGGCCGGTAGAGGATGGGGTCAGAAGCAAAGCTTTCCGTGGCTGTGCGCACATTCTTGATGGTCTCTGCATGGTACTGGGGGAAAAGAAGGAAGATGACAAGCGTGCTCCCACACTAGAATCCAGCTCCAATTCCCCTGCCCAGGAGCCAAAGCTGATCACTCAGGAAAGGCCTGTGGATGTCTTAGAGCTCTATCTCCATCCTCAGCACGATCCATGCACTGAGAAATCCTCTACCTGCTTAATCCAACCTCCTCAGCCTCCACCCACTTCTACTACAGCACTAATTCACCCAAAGGGCAAATCTTTGAAATGTTGGTGGCAAATTTCAGAATATTGCCACCAAAACCCATTAAGGTATGGGTGCAAACATGTCTCATCATAAAAACAGCTGTGTCCCCAGGGCTGTTCTTTTTTCCCTAAGACTCATCAAATACCCTCAGCATATAAAGCTCATAAACAGGGCAAAAAGCCTAGGACTTGTGTTTGGATAAGGCTGGTCTGGCAATCAATGTCACATTCTGATATATGTGGTAATGCTGAGAGCTTTTCCTCTATTGATTCCAACTACAACGCAAACTTGAAGTTATTGACTTAAGCTAACAGTGGCCCAAGCTAAATAACTTATTGCTAAGGTCACACAGACCTGATTTTCTCAATCGCTTTGTTTTTTTTTTTTTTGAGACAGAGTCTTGCTCTGTCGCCCAGGCTGGAGTGCAGTAGCACTATCTAGGCTCACTGCAAGCTCCACCTCCCAGGTTCACGCCATTCTCCTGCCTCTCGCCTCCCGAGTAGCTGGGACTGCAGGCGCCCACCACCACGCCTCGCTAACTTCTTCGATTTTTAGTAGAGACGGGGTTTCACCATGTTAGCCAGGATGGTCTTGATCTCCTGATCTCATGATCTGCCCACCTCGGCCTCCCAAAGTGCTGGGATTACAGGCGTGAGCCACTGCGCCCGGCCTCAATCACTTTCTAGATTCTGATTGGAGGGGGAAAGGTGGTCATATGCCTTTCTCTAAATGAACTGCCCTTTATTACTCCTTGCTTACAACAAATCCTGGCTTCAATCTTTTTTCTTAAGCCTTTCCTCCTTTCCATTTACCATTTTGTTTGTTTAAAAGAGGGACTCAGGCTAAGCACAGTGGCTCATGCCTATAAACCAAACACTTTGGGAGGCTAAGGTGGGAGGACAGTTTGGGCCAGGAGTTTGAGATGAGCCTGGGCAACATGGCGAAACCTCGTCTCTACAAAAAACACAAAAATTAACTGTGCATGATGGTGCGTGCCTGGGGTCCCAGCTACTTGTGAGGCTGAGGTGGGAGGATCACTTATGTCTAGGAGGTCAAGGCTACAGTGAGCCATGATGACACCACTGCACTCCGGCCTGGATAACAAAGCAACACCCTATCTCAAGAAAAAAAAAAAAAAGACGCAGAGCCAAGATGTCAAAAGAGCTCTAAGATAGTGTCATCAATATGACATTAGCGGTAACAAGGGCACCTAATTCAGCACTTTCTGGGCCTTGTCCTTTAACCACCACTGTCCAGGAAAGCGGCACCTGCAAGTAAGCCTGCCTGTTATTCACAGGAGGCTGGAGGGAGCTGGAGCCAGAGCCTAGCCTCTAAAGACAGTGTTGCCTGAAACCTGTGTCTAAAAATCTTCAGCTTCTTATTCAGGCATACTCCCTAATGACAGACCCTTGGCTTGTCTGTTTTTTATAGGGTTCCTTATAAATTATGATATTTTCTTGCTTACTGGCTTGTAATAGAAATAGAACAAAATAGAATAGAATAGAGGCTGGGCGCGGTGGCTCACACCTGTAATCTAAACACTTTGGAAGGCCAAGGCGGGTGGATCATGAGATCAAGAGATTGACAACAACCAGGCCAACATGGTGAAACCCTGTCTCAACTTAAAATACAAAAATTAGCTGGGCGTGGTGGCGTGCACCTGTAGTCCCAGCTATTCAGGAGGTTGAGGCAAGAGAACCACTTCAACCTAGGAGGCAGAAGTTGCAGTGAGCCGAGATCGTGCCACTGCACTCCAGCCTGGGCGACAGACAGAGTGAGATTCCGTCTCTAAAAGAAAAAAAAAAGAATAGTAATAGTTGTTTTCTTTTAAGGGGATAGGCGGTGCCTTTCCTTCAGAGTTGACGTGAGGAGTAAAAGAATACATGAAGTATTAGGACAAAGTACATGGTAATTATCTAATAAATGTTACCTATTATCATCTTATAATGATAAGACTCAGGTGTACTGAGTTCCACTACAGCTGTGGCTTTGTTGGGATGTTATCATGTGGATAAGAGTTCCACACATCAATGCTGTCCTGCGGAAGGCTCTATATTTAGCTATATTTAGGTTGTTTAAAAGTCAACCTTAACTCAGGCCAGGCGCGTGGCTCACGCCTGTAATCCCAGCACTTTGGGAGGCCGAGGCGGGGGGATCACAAGGTCAGGAGATCGAGACCATCCTGGCTAACATGGTGAAACCCCGTCTCTACTAAAAGTACAAAAACAAAATTAGCCGGGCGTGGTAGC
Organism: Pan troglodytes; assembly: GCF_028858775.2. Classification (NCBI taxonomy): domain Eukaryota; kingdom Metazoa; phylum Chordata; class Mammalia; order Primates; family Hominidae; genus Pan; species Pan troglodytes. The sequence goes on from NC_072414.2 coordinate 64,214,254, forward strand.
AGGCGCCTGTAGTCCCAGCTACTCGGGAGGCTGAGGCAAGAGAATGGTGTGAACCCGGAAGGCAGAGCTTGCAGTGAGCCGAGATCGTGCCACTGCATTCCAGCCTGGGTGACAGAGCGAGACTCCGTCTCAGAAAAAAAAAAAAAAAAAAATGTCAACCTTAACTCTACTTAATCCTGATGTAGAATTTTGTTCTCCTAGAATAAAATCTACTTGGTCATGGATCAAGACATTCCTTTCATTCACTACTGGATTTGGATTATTAAATTTTATTTGTTTTCTGCATCTAAGTGAGACTGGTCTAGCACACTAACTGTTAGTACCTGCCTGGTTTTGGTACTGTCCTTGTTTGATCTCAGTATCAGCGTATATTGGTTTCAAAGAACACAGTGGGAAGATTTCTATATTTCTCTAGGCTCTGGAACAGTTTAACAATGTAACTGAACTTTGAAGGGGAGACAATTCAGCCACTAAAATCATTTGGACTTAAGTGTTCTGAGGTGAACCAGATCTTAATCACTTTTTCAACTTTTTGGCTGGAGTGCAGTGGCGCGATCTTGGCTCACTGTAGCCTCCACCTCTCAGGTTCAAGCGATTCTCCTGCCTCAGGCTCCCGAGTAGCTGGGACTGCAGGCATGTGCCACCATGCCCAGCCAATTTTTGTATTTTTAGTAGAGACAGAGTTTCACCATGTTGGCCAGGCTGGTCTCGAACTCCTGACCTCAAGTGATCCCTCCACCTTGGCCTCCCAAAGTGCTGGGATTGCAGGTGTGAGCCACCACACGCCCAGCCCACTTTTTCAACTTCTTATGGCCACTGGTCTATTCATATTTTCTATCTTTTGGATATTTATCTTTTCTTTGAAAATAGCCAGAGTCATCTCTCTATATAGGAATTAAGTTATAAGTCTTTCTTGACTTTTAAAATCTCCAATGTGTAGGAAATATTCTCTTTTCTATTCATACTCTTATTTGCACATCCTCGCATTCTTCACCTAGCTTCTCAGAACTTTCTATTTTACTATTTTTTCCCCACAAAGAATCAGCTCTTAGCTTAATCTGTCAAATTTATTTTCATTTCATTGAGCTATAATCTTACAAAATTATTTTCTTCACCCTTTTTAGGGTTTTCCTCCCCTAGTGTTCTGAGTTAAATATTTATTTCATCTACCTTGAGATCTTTGCTTTCTAAAGCAAGCACACTTCAGTTTTCTTGACTTTGTTCTTAATTTCCACTAAAAAATTTTATCAGAGAATGTGTCTGTATAATTTCTACTTTATGAAACGTGGGGGTTTTTTTGGTGGCCTAATATATTTTTGTAACCATGAGTGTTTCATGCAAACATGCATTTTTGGTCTTGGGGATGTAAAACCATATATTATAAACATACCAATTATTAGGTATATTATTCAAATCTACGTCATATATCATAATCTCTTAGAGCATCTCTGGGAGGTGTACTGAGTCTTCCACTTCAGCTGTGGCTTTATTGGGATGTTATGTGGTAAAGCATCCATCAATGCTGTCCTGTGGAAGGCTCTACATTTAGGTTGTTTAAAAGTCATTATTTCTAGGCCAGGTGCGGTGGCTCACGCCTGTAATCCCAGCAATTTGGGAGGCCAAGGCGGATGGATCACTTGAGGTCAGGAATTCGAGATCAGCCTGGCCAACAAGGTGAAACCAAGTCTCTACTAAAATACAAAAATTAGTCGGGTGTGGTGGCAGGTGCCTGTAATCTCAGATACTTAGGAGGCTGAGGCAGAAGAATCTCTTGAACCCAGGAGGCAGAGGTTGCAGTGAGCCAAGATCGTGCCACTGCACTCCAGCCTGGATGACAGAGCGAGACTCCCTCTCTAAATAAATAAATAAATAAATAAATAAATAAATCTGGAAAACATGGCATATGGAACCACATGTTCAGCAAGAATGCATCTTGCCCATGTGAACTGCCAAAAGTGAGGGCTGAAGACTAGTTGCCAAAGCTGTTAAAAGAGGGCTGGGCGTGGTGGCTCACGCCTTTGGGAGGCCGAGGCAGTCGGATCACCTGAGGTCACAAGTTCAAGACCAGCCTGGCCAACATGGCGAAACCCCGTCTCTACTAAAAATATAAAAAAATTAGCTGGGCGTGGTGGCACAGGTCTGTAATCCCAGCTACTCAGGAGGCTGAGGTATGAGAATCGCTTGAACCTGGGAGGCAGAGGTTGTGGTGAGCAGAGATTGTGCCAGTGCACTCCAGCCTGGGCAACAGAGCAAGATTCTGTCTCAAAAAAAAAAAAAAGCTGTTAAAAGATCAGATGCAGACATTTGATGTCCCTCTGTCAGAGTGAGAGGGAAGACAGTAATCTCAACGTTCTGCTCAGAAGAGCATTTAAAATAGTCAGAAACTGGAAAAGTACGCCCCAGCCCCTAGTCAAAGGTGCACATGAAACAATAGCCCTGACGTATGGTAAGGCTGAAACTGTTTACATTACATTATATAAATTAGAATAATTTCAGATCAGTTTCCAAGCTGAGCCCACACACAACCTCATCTTGGTCTAAAACTTCAAAATAAACACACAAGAGGGACATCTTTAAAAAATAAATAGATAAAAAATAAAAAATAAATCTTAATTATAATCTGGGAATAGGAGTGAAAGTAGAGATAATCTCCAAAAGCCTCTTAAAGTTTAAAAAACCAAAATCGGAGCCAGCTCTCATCCAGCAGGTGTGGCAGGTATCACTCGCCCTTGCCATGTTAGAGCTATGTGGTGTTATTTTACTGGATGAAGGAACCATAAAGCCTACTTAAAGGTCAACTTCTTAAAAATCTATTTCTGCTTCTTCCCCTGAACGCAGGAGCCCATGGCAGACTACAGCAGCAGGGATCAACAGCGAACAGACCTCCAGCATTGTCTTCAGCTCTCTCTAAGCTAAGCTAACACTTAATTCTCTAACAAGTAATTCTCGGTGACTCCTGCTAAGGACCCCTTGCTTTTGGAAAACTACAGAATTTTCCAAAAGGTATAGGGACATGTCTTAACCTACATGGTATGTCTGCTGGACTTGGTCAGGTCCCCATGACATTTAAGGGCCAGCCACTAGCCAGGCCATAGGCTGTTTATGAACACAGGTTAGGGAATCTATGATGAAGAGTCTCGTGTTTCCCAAAAGGAGGAATTCACTCTTGGATTGCATTTCCTGAGGCTTTATTTTTAGTCCAAACTTAATACCAACTTCCAAATGCCAGAGGGCAACCTCTGTAAGGCAATTGGCCTTACAGGATAGCATTCTCTTTACTCTCAACAGGAAATACAGAAGCCAAGACAGGTGCAAAGTTTGCCTCTTCTGTAATTCCTCTTATCAATGCCATTACAAAATCCCATGATCTATGGGAAACCTATGGTTAAGTCTGAAGGTTTTAAAAAGGCACAATCCCAGGCTGGGTGTGGTAGCTCATTCCTGTAATCCCAACATTTGAGAGAATCACTTGAGCCCAGGAGTTTGAGACCAGCCGAGGCAATATAGTGAGACCTCATTCCACAAAAAAATTTTTAAAATTAGCCAGGTGTGGTGGTGCATGCCTGTATTCCCAGCTACTTGGGAGGCTGAGGCAAGAGGATCACTTGAACCTGGGAGGTCAAGGATCCAGTTAGCCATAATCATACCACTGCAGTCCAGCCTGGATGACAGAGCAAAATTTTGTTTTATAAAATAAAAAAATAAATAAGTCATGGTACCTCAGGGAACCCCAAGCTCCTCAGAATGGGTTAATTCTAAATCTGGCAACGGAGGCAGGAATGGAGCCATCCCAACAGCTGCTACCTGGCTCCTGGGCAAGGCCTCTGTCCATAGGTAAAGCCAGCTAATAAAGAGCCCAGCACAAATACAGTCCTACTAGGCTCCTGAGGAAGAGTGCTAACTGGTGTTATTTTAATGTACCAGAAACCGTGGGAAGGCACAGGCTGAGAATACAGTGCTGAGGAAGTGGGGTATTATACCCCAGATAGTGCTTGTGCATTAGGCTCAGTCCCTCAAAACTTAGAATAGTGGAAACCCTTCTCATGGACCTGCCCAGTTATTTTGGTTCTAAGCTAGAATCAATCTGCTAGATGGTTTACCATGGCAATACAAGCTGTAGCAGAAACCCTGGGACAGGAGAGTCAAGCGCTGTGGCCAGGACACCTAAGGCTTAGAGGGTTTTCCAGTAGAACCTTTCCATATCTTCCTTTGTGAAAGCTAAGGGTAGGAGAGGTGTGTGGGAGAACCACAGCCAGCAACAAAGGGGGTCTTTTTTGCTAAAAGAGACTCAGCCAGTTGCTTTGTCAGGACAAGAGGGAAGGAGAGTAGGGATGGGCTAGTAAAGACAAACTTCACACTGACTGTGAAACTCAGACTCATCCTTGTCTAGTCCACTGTGGCTAAACGAACACTGCACCCCCTCCCTGTTTCCTACAGGCCATCACAATGGCCATAGGGTCCAGCCACAGCTCACCTCATGAGTTCCATGAGAGAAGTTCAGACGAGCCACATTCATTCCAGACTTAATCATCTCCTTCAACGTCTCCACTGATCGGGAAGCTGGGCCTATTAGGTAAAGTTTTAAAGCCATAAGTATTAATTATTCAAAGAAGGAAAAACATTTAAGTTTGCTTAAGTTTAAAGAATTTTTTTCCCTGAAAACTTTTCATCTCCCAAATAGCTCAAAAGTCTTTAAAAAGTGCATGGAAGGCTACTACCGTGCCAGCTTACTTTCTTGATCTACTGGGACACTTCGACCATTTCCTTCAAATTCTGCAGGCTCCCACTGTATCAGAAAAGCCTAGGTTAAGACTTGGCCACCCTTCTCCACCCTCATTGAAACCCAGCCAGATGTCCAACCACAGAATCTTGGTAGCACAGAACATGTTAGAAAGATCCTTCCTAGGTCTTTAAGTTGCTCCTACAAAGACCTGCTAAGGAAAACATCCTCTTAATTTTGCCTATAGCATAAAACCTAAACCATATGGACTCTTTTTGCAACAAATTATTTTTTATTATAAACTGGTAATTTATAATTTGGGTTACAAAGTTATGTAATCCAATACATACAGTTTGGATACAGTGTGGAATAATTAAATCAGGTTAGTTAACATATCCATGACTTCAAATACTTAACATTTTTGTGGTGAGAACATTTGAAATTTACTCTTAGCAATGTTTTTTTCTTTTTTCTTCCTTTTTTTTTTGAGGCAGAGTTTCATTCTTGTTGCCAAGGCTGGAGTGCAATGGTCAGATCTCAGCTCACTGCAACCTCCGCCTCCCAGGTTCAAGCAATTCTCCTGCCTCAGCCTCCCAAGTAGCTGGGATTATAGGTACCCGCCACCACCCCCGGCTAATTTTTTTGTATTTTTAGTAGAGACGGGATTTCACCATGTTGGCCAGGCTGGTCTCGAACTCCTGACCTCAGGTGATCCGCCTGCCTCAGCCTCCCGAAGTGCTGGATTACAGGCATGTGCCACTGCGCCCGGACAATTTTTTTTTCTTAAGACAGGATCTCGCTCTGTTGCCCAGACTGGAGTGCAGTGGTGTGATCATGGCTCACTGCAACTTCAATCTCCTGGACTCAAGTGATCTTTGTCTCAGCCTCCCATGTAGCCAGAACTACAGGTGCATGCCACCATGCCCAGCTAATTTTTTTTTTTTTTCCCACTTTTTGGAGAGACAGGGTCTAAGTTGCTCCGGCTGGTCTCAAATTTCAAGGCTCAGGCAATCCTCCCACGTTGGCCTCCCAAAGTGCTGGGAGCCACCATACCTGGCCATCTTAGCAATTTTGAAATGTCTAATACTCTCTTATTAACTGTATTTGCCATCCTATGCACATACTAATTCTTTACTGCAACTTCCTATGACCTGAGTCCTTTCCTAAGAATCTGTGTAATATCCCATGTAGCACCTAGGTTTGTTAGGACATTTAGTTACTCTTTTCAGGAGAGAAAGGTCACTGCCCATGAAGCCCTTTTTTGGGGGAAGGGGCACACCCACTCACCAATGGTACAGATGATGCCAGTGTTCCGGGCTGTGATGGGTGGTGAATCAATGTCCAGGCGGCACATGTGCTCCAGGAATGTGTCAGCCATGGCTGCATGCAGCTGCTGGGTCTGAATGAAGGCAGTCCCGGCTTCACTATGGGGCTTTGACATGGCTGCTGAGGTCCTGGGTCGAGACAAATTGAAAGAGAGTGGTAAGACTGAGAAGTGGTTAATATACCATTTAGCACAGAAGGCTGTCTCCTGCTTACACATTAACTCAATAAGCACGCTTTGTACACAAGCCACAGGGAAGCCAGACATGATCTGGTTATGTGGGTGCTCCTCATGTTAGAAAAAGGGTTCACAAGATTGTGAACAATGGAAAGGACCTTACTGAACAAGTTAAAACCTCCCACCCACTCCACATAGTCCCAAGCACCCACAGTAAGCAGGTCTCTCTTACACTGGGCTGACTGACATCTACCTAGACAGCTTTCCCACCACCCTATCTATAAATAACATCATTTAACATGCACTGAAGGAGCTTCCAATGAAGGAAGTTGTAACCAATCTTCCAGTGATACAAACAACTGACTCCTAGCTTAGTGCCTTGATAAGCCTAGATCTCTGTATGTCAAGCTGTCACAAAGCTACAAATAGCTGCTTTGTCGTGGGGCACCCATATTGCCTCTTTACAATCCTCACCCAAACCCAAAGTCATTCCCCTGAATGCAAAAGCTTAGACTCCCAGGAGTCTAAACCTAAAACCACATCTACTGTTGGCCAGAAGGATGTTAGGACACGCAAAGCAATTTGCAATTTGCAAAGCAAGGATAACATAAGGGTACTGGTATAATTCTAAAACTATCACAACTACATTAACAGGATAGTTGCAACATAGAGAAATTAAAGTTGCTGGTCAAATCTTTTCCCCAAATGATTTTTGATACACATCCTGATTTCTTTTCTAAGCCTGACAAGTATACCACCACTCTGTAACACAGACCATCAGTTCCAGGTAATTAACTAGCCCAGGTCACAACCCTGACAATGGCCCCAACCTTTGCTTTCTTCATTAATGACTTACAACTAAACTCACTCAGCCTGTTAGTTAGCTGATTAGAGACAAAGACTCAGGAGAAGCTTCCAGGCAGTGTTTGAATAACTATCAGGTAAGGATGTGAACCAGACCAGGCAGTGTTTGAAGAACTATCAGGTAAGGATGTGAACCAGAAGCTTGCTACACGTCTCATCAGAAAGCTGTTTCCTTGAGTTCTCAGACCAAGGGCTACTCTTTCTAAAACCCTTGAGCCTAAATGCTTCGGCCAAGCAAGGCTTAGGAACAAGCTCCTCTTTAGCCCTTCCCCACCTCATCCTAAATCTCAAAGTTCCAAATCAAGGCATCTCACACATATGACCCTTACTCCTTTACCCTGTTCCATCCCTGACTTTGTGGGCTCTCTGGGTGGCTCGAGTAGAGTATGCATCTAAATCCATCTCTGCCATCTCCAAAGAAGGCCCGCTGAGGTCCAAGGAGCTCTGAAGGCAGTAGCGAACAGTCTGTTGGCTATGGAAAACTGATGGCCACAAGCCCTCAACCACAGATTCTAAAACTTTTAAAATGGGGAAATAAGATACCGGCTAACGGTTCAACATGGCAAATGCACTCTTCATTTCGATGTGTATTTCCTAAGCCCCTAATATCTACTACGTACCAAAATGAAAAAAATCAATCCTCCCTTCCAGGACCTATATGGTTTTGTATCTCCTAGCACCTAGTATGTGGAAGCATTCCAGTGTTTGTTAAATGACCTTTCAGTCTCTCTGAATGCCTCTCTGTCAGAATCAAAGTTATGCCTCTGCTCCCCCTTCCCTAAATCTGAGGAACTTCTGCATTACTGACAGGAAAGCCTGGGGCCCCTGGTCCCCTTCCCTACACTCATGGTTGAGGGAGGGCTCGCATACCTTCAGAGCTCCCAGCTGGGCTTAGGGAAGTCTGGCTGTTAAGGGAACATTACTGAGAGATGGCACATCAGGCCAACTGGAACACAAAGGCTTTGCTGTGGCCTCCAATGGGCCTACAATCTAGGGACTGTATTGTGAACAAAATAAGATCTGAATAAGTGGGTTGGAGTAACTAATTCCACTCTTTTTAAAAACCATCAGCTGGCTCTTCTTAGACCTGAGATATCAGGGTCTTCCTATAAAGACCTGGCTGGGGCCACTGAATATCAGGTCATACCTTTGGTTCTCTGGGCTTGGGCTTCCGGTGACATAATGCTCCCCTTTTGGCTCAGGGTGGCTCCTTGGCCTCACTTGCAAAGACCGCTCAGAGCTGAATAAGGTGTGCCCTGGAGAGCTGCACAAGGATTAAGGTAAAAGCTGAGTGTAACTAAAGCTCTTTGGGGTAATGGAAAAATTACCTTAATAACCAGGTATCCAGGTGACAGCTGCTCTAGAGATTCCGCTGTTATGTCTCTTTAAACCTGTGATTTACTAACATTCCACTATTCTATACGAGAACCTGGTCCCTCCCCTTTTGGGAGCAGGGAAGGGACACCAAATTAAACATACCTAAAAGACCTGGGAGGATACATACTGAAATTTTAATAGGACGTCATTGGGGTGGTAGGATTACAGAAAAAAAAAATCCTCTTTATTAACAAATTTACTGATATAAATATAAAAATACTTTTATAGTAAGAAATTATGTGTACCTCTTTTGGAAATATTTATATGCATCCTATAAAATTGTTGGGAGGAAGTAAATGAAATGTGAAGACACCAATTCCATTAATCAATTGCTGCTCTATGCACTTCAAGAATAATCTGCTTTTAAAAGGTGGCAGAGAAAAGATGCATGTCTCAAGTTCTGTACACTGGGTTGTGATTAAAAAAAAAAAACAATACAAGTCTTAGGCCCTACATCACAAATGTACTGCAGAACAGTTTCAACGGCTTAAGAAGGTCAACCTTAATACATTCAGAACCTCAAAGCAAAAAAAAAAAAAAAAAAGTCCACAGGATAATCCCATGCCTCAAACCTGTTAGTTACATGCCCAAATCCAGCAAACTAGTTTGTTCTCAAGCTTTACAGTAAAAGCTTTTGACAATGTTCTGGTACAGAAGGGCTGCCTCCAAGTCCACGAGATGCCATTAGCAGATAAAATTATATTGGCCTCAAACACAAACCCTATTTCAACTATCTCAAATTAAATCTGATGCCTATAAGCTCTAATTTTTTGCCAATAAGTACAAAAATGACAAATGAAAATTTCTATAGTGGATTTACACATTAGCAGTCAAAAAAAAGCTTGCTTGTCAGCAAGCTCATCCAGACTCCAGATCTCATGTGTCCTTCATGCTCTCTACCAAGCCAGAGACCTCATATCTCATGCCCAGGTCTTTCCTCAGGCTCTGACCTGAAGCCTCCCTTGCAGGGAGGGCCAGAGCTCTCCTGCCTTCTCCAAAATCCTCCACAAGCCTCTTCCCAGCACAAACTGCCCATCCCACCAACCACGTACCTAGAGTTGTATGTAAAACACTCACTGGACTCCCCTGGCTCCAGGAGAGCAGCCCAGCCTTGGTTTCTCAGGGCGGACTTCTGGGAAAGACTCCTCTCCCTCATGCCAGCTGCCTGGACAGTGCCTGCCAGGACATGTGGCCCCACCCATGCCAGTCTGACTCACTATTGCATCCTCCTCCTAGGAAGGCACAGACATGCAGAGCCAACCTCCAGCCAGCAGTGGAAGCCTGGCGTATCCACTGATAGCAGCACACACCATGCCCAGGTCCAGGAGCCTTATTCCTGAGCCTGAGCCCCTGCAGTAAGATCTTCCTCAGAGCCATGTCTCCTCTGTGAGAAAGGAGACACCATCTCTAAGAGGCCTTAGTCTGGAGTGACAGGTTGGAACAGGCACAATCACAGCTCAGCTCCAAGTGCCCTATTCTCCCTTTCCTTTCTCATCTCAGACAGCTCCTGGCTTTTTATATTAGTTTCCTTTGTGTCAGACACAATTTTTTGGCCATTCTTCAGAAATCAGGAGACAAAAATCATAAAAAATACCCAACACTCCTCCCTCCAACTTTTTTTTTCTTTTTTTTTTTTTTCAGACAGGGTCTCACTCTGTCACCCAGGCTGGAGTGCAGTGGTGTGATTATATTATATTATAGCTCACTGCACCCTCAAACGATCCTCCAGCCTCAGCATCCCAAGTAGCTGGGACTATAGGCACGAACCACACCCAGCTCCCATGCTCCACTTCTTAGGGCCAGGACTGTTGTTGGGTTGTGCTGGGAAAGATTCATGCTTCACTCCACCAATTCTTCCACAAAGGACCAAATCATTCTGCCCTAATAAAATAGCCTGGCCCGTGAGTCTGCATCTGCCTAAGTCATTTTTCCTTTGTACCAATTATGCTCCGATACCAACCTCATCACATAGATCAACTATAAAATGATGGCACCTGATGCTCACTTTCTCCCTCCAACGTTGCCAGTAGGTACCCAAGATTGTGTTCCTTCCTGTGACGTCAGTTTGCTACCTACACCTCCAAGCCATCATGAAGGCCTTTCGATCCACAACTCTTCCGAACACCTGCATCCGTTAGAAAGTCTGCATCATGATACGCTGGCATTCAGGTCAGCCTGCTCTCTAGTTCTCTTCCTCAACAATGGAAATGGAGTTTCTAAGATTCGCCCTAATCAAACTAGGCCAGCAACATGATCAAAATGGGTGACGGGCCAGCAGAACCTAGTAAGGTCTGGAATAGGCACTGTTCATCTTCATCTATAGTTAAGGGTAATGACAATAATGTATTTGCATATAGGTGCAGGATACAGAGGATAAGATATCTTCTAGCTAAGAGACCTGGGTCTGAAGCCCACACTTTAACCCCAGGAGGCCCCACAGCAGAAAGCAGTATGGTGTTACCAGGCTACACAGAACAAAATGAGCCCACTTGTAGGTTCTAGTAAAATTCCCTGGCTTTAAAAAAAAAAAAAAAAATCTTGGCTCTTTTATTTCTTCGGGGCTGAAAGTAAATGACTTGTCAACAGGAACCTAAGGTCCTATTTCCAACTAGAGTGTGGAATAGGGAAGAGCAGCTGATGCTAAATGGGCCTACTTCCCTCAAAGACCACTCAACTTCAGGTGAAGAAGCCCTAAGTCAGAGAACCCTCAATGTCCTCAGATGCCGAGGATTTCCTGGTTCCATCCCAGCTGCTCAGTGCAGAGAACTGGTTTCAGCCTGAAGGAGGTGGTTTGGGGGAAGCATTAGTTGTCCTGGGACATGGTGCCTCCTTACTAGGATTAAAAGTAGGGCGGTGTTTCTGGGTATGATATCCACACTCTAAAATCAGCAAGGAACCTGGGAACCTGATTTAGGGTCCTCTTAAGTGCAACTAAGGTGGGTGATGGCCTCAGCAAAGTGAGGCACTGGCTCAACATTTACTGGAAGGGCTGCCCTGCATTCTAGTCGGGGGGATAAAGGAGGAAAGGCAGTGCCAACTCTCCAAGAGCACTGAACTAGTTACTACGACTGGTCTTCCTACGGCAGCCTTTATAGGTTTGCTTCTATGTTACAAATTAAAGAAAAAAAAGTTTTAACATCTGCCTCTCTACCACCCAGAACTGACCATTAACACTGAGCCATGGCTGGCTGTGATGGCTCACGCCTGTAATCCCAACAGTTTGAAAGGCTGAGGCGGGCAGATCACTTGAGGCTAAGAGTTCGAGACCAGCCTGGCTAATATGGTGAAACACCATCACTACTAAACATACAAAAATTAGCCAGGCACGCACCTGTAATCCCAGCTACTTGGGTGGCTGAGACACAGAATTGCTTGAATCCAGGAAGTGGAGGTTGCAGTGAACGGAGATCGCACCACTGCCCTCCAGCCTGGGCAACAGAGTGAAAAACTCTGTCTCAGAAAAAAAGGAAAAAAAAAAACACAAATAAAGGCTGAGCTGTATTTTCTTTAATTTCTTTTTCTTTTTTTTTTTTTTTTTTGAGATGGAGTCTCGCTCTGTTGCCCAGGCTGGAGTGCACTGGCGCGATCTCAGCTCACTGCAAGCTCCACCTCCCAGGTTCAGGCCATTCTCCTGCCTCAGCCTCCTGAGTAGCTGGGACTACAGGCGCCCGCCACCAGGCCTGGCTAATTTTTTTTTTTTTTTTTGTATTTTTAGTACAGACGGGGTTTCACCGTGTTAGCCAGGATGGTCTCAATCTCCTGACCTCGTGATCCGCCCACCTCAGCTTCCCAAAGTGCTGGGATTACAGGCATGAGCCACTGTGCCCGGCCCTCTTTACTTTCTAAAAACAAAAACAAGAATTTTAATTTTATACAGTTCATTTTTTCTCCATCCCCAAGCTCCTCCAACCCTTTCCACCTCCATCTTAAACTTTTTTTTCTATTTTATTTATTTAAATAGAGATGGGAATCTTGCGATGTTGCCCAGGCTGGTCTCGACCTCCTGGCCTCAAGTGATCCTCCTGCATCAGCCTCTCAAAGTGCTGGGATTACAGGTGTGAGCCACTGCTCCCAGCCACATCATGCATTTTGACACCCAATCACTGTCATGAACTCTATATCCTTCCAGTTCACTGAAGTCTATGTACAGTGTATCTATGTCTATACTGAACCCTATAATATTGTGGTTTTCTTAATGCCCTAAGTGGTATACTGTATATATCACTGAGTAACTTGTTTTTCACTCAGCAGCACATTTAAGATCCATCCAGTGGGTATATGGATCTAGCTAATTCATTTAAGCTGTTACACTAGTCCACTGTACAACAGACCATTTTATTTATGGACTGTCTTACTGGTGACCACTCTCCCTCCCCGTTAAACTAAGTTTCTTCTATTAATCAATACTCTTGTAGTACATGTCTCCCTGTACTGTGTGAGTTTCTATATATCCAGAAATTGAAGTCTTAGGTCATGGAGTATGTTTATTTCTATTTTTACTAAATAAGGCTGAATTGCTCTCCAAAGTGGCTATATCAATGAACGCTGAGTTGCTGCCTTCCACACCTTTTTCCACACTTGGTACTGCCAGACTTTTTAAATGTTTGCCCATCGGTGACATTTGTTTTTCTGCTCATCTAATGTTAATAACCAAAGAGGGATACCCAGATAGTTTCAACGTTTACAACATCTCTATTTCCCTGCTTAACTCAATCGAATCTCCTCTGAAATGGCATGGTGGACACAGTGTGTCTTATGTGCCCTGACTGACTCCACTGATGGGCAGTTCTTTTTCGTTCATGGCCAAGGGAGATATCAGTTGTTTAAAATTGAAGAAACATGGCCAGGCGCGGTGGCTGACGCCTGTAATCCCAGCACTTTGGGAGGCCAAGACGGGTGGATCACGAGGTCAGCAGATTGAGACCATCCTGGCTAACACAGTGAAACCCCGTCTCTACTAAAAAATACAAAAAAAATCAGCCAGACGTGGTTGCGGGTGCCTGTAGTCCCACCTACTCAGGAGGCTGAGGCAGGAGAATGGCTGAACCCGGGAGGCGGAGCTTGCAGTGAGCTGAGATTGCACCACTGCACTCCAGCCTGGGTCATGGTGCGAGACTCCGTCTCAAAAAAATAAAATAAAATAAAATAAAATAAAAAATGAAGAAACATTATCTGCAAGTAAACTGAAGATGTTTGGAAGGGATAGGACTCCCTTCAGAGAATCTTGACTGCAGTATTCAGCCAGCAGCTGTGCTGGTCCACAGTGTGAAATGCTAGGACTGGCAACCTCACTGTCCTTGAATAACTGGTCTTGGCATCTCTCCCACTGCAGCCCCAGCCTGCTTCCAAGACTGCTTGCTGGCATGAGGAAAGAGGCTTAGGGCTCCCCAGGAGCTTTGTCTATGGACAGAAGTGGGGGAGGTGAGTCTCAGAGGCCACCGAAGGTACTGCAGCCGGCTTGTTCCCTCCTACGTGCAGACAAGCACAAACCACTGCAGGGGCGGGGCTTCACCGCACTGCATGGTAGGGGCCCTAAAGCCCCCAACTCCTGAGCTGAGCAGTCATACCAAGAGGCGGGAAGGCCCAGCAGATGCTGCACATCACCCTCCACCACTCACCCAGGCTCACCTTCCCCCAACAGCTTCTTTAACAAAGCCCCAAGTATTCAAATTACTCAATTATCCAGTCTGCCCCTTGGTAAAAAAATGCAAGCTCCCCGCAAGTATGGTGGTATCAAAAATGGTCTTCATATATCTGGTTGTTTAGCTCTATTCCCATCTGTATCAGAACTGATGCTTAAAGGGACAACTTAAAATCCTTAAGACCTCATACCAAATAAACCAATCTCACGAAGACCCTTGAAGTTGCAATAAAACTCTGCTCACAGGGGCAACGCATTCTTGTGTTATACCAGCTAATTGAGATTTGACTGTGGACTTTTGGAGTGATTCAGAAAGAAGGGTAATGTCAAATGAGTCATTTTCCTCTACTCCAGTCTCAGTCTTAGCTCTTGGCCAAGATAACACATCCTGACTTGCCTTCATAAAAGCTGAAGCAGGCCAGGTGCAGTGGCTCATGCCCGTAATCCCGGCACTTTGGGAGGCCGAGGCCGGTGGATCACCTAAGTCAGGAGTTCAAGACCAGCCTGGCCAACATGGTGAAACCCCATCTCTACTAAAAATACAAAAATATTAGCTGGGCGTGGTGCAAGTGCCTGTAATTCCAGCTACTTCGGGAGGCTGAGGCAGGAGAATTGCTTGAATCCAGGAGGTGGAGGTTGCAGTGAGCCGAGATCACACCATTGCACTCCAGACTGGGCAACAAGAGCAAAACTATCTCAAAAACAAAAAAAAACAAAAAAAAAACAAAAAAAAAAAAACTGAAGCAAAATAAACTAAAACCCAAGTAAAGTGAGTTTGTAATGTAAGTGCTGCATTTTCTTCTACCTTCCTGCCCACGGCCATTTCCTCATTTCTTCCATTGCCTCAATATTAAGAAATAAACAGCTTTAGGAAATAAAATGGTTTTTCCTGTGACCCCACATCAGTGTCACAACATTCAAGGCACAGAAGCAACTCCCATAAAGTGCTAGCTGTTTAGAGTCACCGCCACCAAATTTGCTAAGTCACTGGGGGTACGGTTCTTAAAGAGCTAATGATGCTCTTTGTTAAAATATGAATACAACATTATTTCTAATGCAATGCTTAAAATGAAAGCAGTTGTGCTAGACAGGAGACCAACATCCATACATTTTGGCTCAAGTCAGTAACTGAGAAATGAGTTCAAGAACCTTCTTTAAGTCATCATTAATCGAGTCCCAGGAGAGGCGGCTGTGCCCGCTACAAAAGGGCCAGGAATGAAGCTGCACAGACGGCATTAGCTGGGCACCGGGCTCTGCCAGTCTACACTTAAGCTCTTAAGGCAGTACAGAGAACCAGGTGACCCGGACCAATCATTTTTTAATTAGTTGTGGCTTTTTTTTTTTTTTTTTTTGAGAAGGAGTCTCGCTCTGTCGCCCAGGCTGGAGTGCAGTGGCGCGATCTCGGCTCACTGCAAGCTCCGTAGTTGAGGCATTTTTAATTAGGGGAAATGCATGCTTCATTATCTGACTCACTGAAAGGGGAGAAGGGACTTTTAAGCCTGCAAGAACCACAATGTAGTTTCCCCACTCACCCAGCGAAGATAATTCTCTCAAAAGCAGAATAATTGAAAGGTTGAGTCATCTTCCCCACAGAGCCCCACTCCCCCACAGATTTGGTGATACGTTACATTTCCCTTCCCCACAAGACAGCCCACTCCTGCCCCCACAGCACCTCAGGCCACCAAAGGGCAAATTATTTGCTAACAACGCTGCAGCAGTGGAG
Source organism: Pan troglodytes (assembly GCF_028858775.2). NCBI lineage: Eukaryota > Metazoa > Chordata > Mammalia > Primates > Hominidae > Pan > Pan troglodytes. The sequence continues at coordinate 64,230,080 of NC_072414.2, forward strand.
TCCTGACCTCCATCTCCTCTGTGACCTAGGGAGTGGCCACACCCTCAAGACGGCCAACTGGGGGCTACTGACCCTGGCTCCAATCCTAATCTCACCAGCAAGCAGAGCAAGTCAAGGGCTGGAATGTTCCTCTGGTAAGTAGTATTCCACTTACAGCGGAACACCAAAGGCTTAACTCAGCCCCTCCTTGCCTGCCTTTGTCTACAGGTCCCAATCTCAGATGACCAAAAAGCATCTGCTCCAAGCAGAGAGTTGGAAAGTTACATTATCAGTTACTTTGTCAATATTAAACCAGATCCCTGGGGGAACTGGTTTCCAGGAGACACGTGGTTATTCAGAGAGCCTGATTCCTCACGATTAGCTGTAGGCGTTTGGGGACAGTAGGAAGACAACGAATCAAGGCCCTTATGCTCAACTGTGGACTAAGTAATTGTGCTCAAAAATAATATATTCAGTCACAGGCTTTTCTTCTGGGTATTTCGCCAGAGATTAGACACTTAACTGAGTGTGCCACATCCACGTAAGCATGAATCCTTTCAACCATCATGAGGAAAATGTTACTCCCAGTTTTCCCAGGGGAAACTGAGGTGTAGAGGCTGAACTCCTTCAGAGTCTCTGGAAATTAATGAGTCAAACCTGATTCTAAACGCCTTTTTGACAACTTCCCAATGTCTCTCTCCACGTGGACCTTCACTGTCGGCCTCACTTTAACCCGTACCAGCAAAGGTCCAAGCCCTGGGTCTGGAGTACGTAGATTAAGAAGCCAAGGGATGCCCTTACATGACTGAGTCTTTAAATGACCTTCAGACTGGAAGGTGCTTTCCTGCATCTTCTAATCCAGTGTGCTTGCCACCTGGTGAGACCTTACGAGGCTTCCTGTCCCCCTCCCTCCCACAGCAGGAAGCTCGTACCCCACTCCCAGCATTACAGGAGATACATTTTAAGATTGTGAGCTCGGTGGGCTATGACTCGTCTAGTCATCCTGGTCTCTAACTCCGACCCCCAAACAGCCCTTGACCCACACCGTTTGCGTTCAGTGAACGCGACAGATTTCCTGTCCCCTCCGTAACCAGATCCCCACCCCACCCCGCGGCCTCCGCGTTCCACAATCAGGACGCATTTGTTAAAAAACGTGCCGGATAATTTTAAAAAAAAAAGAAAGAAAGAAAGAAAAAAGAAAGGAAAAGAAAGAAACGTGCCGGAGAGGCGCGGAACGGGCGACGGCCAGGAGGCCCCAGCAAAGCCTGCAGAGGTTTATCCCGCCCGTTACGAGGCCCAAGGCCATCGCCCGGTGAAGCGGAGTGGGCCCTGGGCGCGGCCGCTACGTGCAGCCCGGCAGCGGCGAGATGGAGCGTGGTCCCTGGCGGCCACCCGGCAAGGGCCGGTCGAGCTCTCGGGCCCCGAGCCATTCCCAGGCCCTCGCAGGCCGCCCATCTAATCCCGGCCACATGGGACGGCACCGCGCCGCAGGGGCAACCGCCCTGCCTCCCGGCAGCGGGGCAGGCCAACGTTACGTAAGCCTCCAGCTGCCCCCGGGCCGCCGCATCCCGCCCGCCGCGCGGGGCACCCAGCCCAGCCCTCCGCCCGCCCGCCCCGGACACGGGGCCTCAGCACCGCCCGAGCCTGCTGGGAGCTGGGAGGCAGTGATGGAAAAGGGGCGCGGGACCGCGCTCGGAGACCGGAGCAAGTGGGCGGGCGCGACCAGAGCAGAGAGGGAGGGAGGGAGCGGACACGCCAGGCGAGGAAGGGGATGCGGGGGAGCGGACGTGACCAGCGAGCAGGGGGAGGGGCGGCGAGAGGGAACTGGGGCGCGGGAAGGGCGGTCGCGCATGAATGGAGAATGGACGCGGGAGGGGAACCAGAACGCAGTTTCAATGAGTTACACGGAAAGCATTAGAATCAGGGGACACGCACAGCTTGAAGAGGAGGGGGTGGAAGGACCGGACTTAAGGAGGAAGAGGGGAAAACGAGCACGGAACAGGCGGCGCGGAGAAAGGGGAGGCAAGGGTGGAATCAATCACGAGGGACCGAGAGAAGGCAGGCGAGGATGGAGGCGCATTGAGGATTGGGGCAGGAGGAAGAGGATGGGACCAGAATGAGGGGGTAGGGCTGGGGCGGGAAAGGAGCCGGCGGACCCGCCTGATCTGGAAGGAACGGCGCTGGGGACTTCTGAAGAGCAGGCCCCAGGCGTGAGGAGCCGTTCTCCTCTCTCTGAGCTCCACTGCATCCCAGACGCCCCGGATCCTGCGCCGCCCTGCCTGCGTGCCCGGGGCCGGCCGGCGCGCCGGGATTCGGCACTAGCGGGGCGACTGGCCCTTGGTGGGGACTGATGGCGTAGCCTCCTGCACCGCTCACCTCCGGCGCTGACCGACTCGGGCTACGCTGCAAAGACGAAGAGCTCCGGAGCCACGGCGCGTGCAGCTGCTGTGCGAGGAGCCACTGCCTCAGCCTCAAGGTTATCCCGCTGCGGGCCGCCGCAATCCCTCCGCCGCCCCGCCCTCTGCCCAATCCCGGCTCCGGGCGACCCGGGCCCCGCCCCCTGCGTCCCCGCGGGCGCAGTCACCTTCAGGAGGAAGCGCGGCGGCGGTGGCGGAACGCGCGGGCAGGTTGCCCTTTCGGTGGGACTAAATTCTGCGGCGGAAGGACACAGATTCAGAGTCACAGTTTAAGGAACCTGATGACCAATGGGGACGCGGCGGGGCAACGGGGCCCGCCCCCGGAGCGACTTTCCTCCCAGACCCCCGGGCGCCGGGCCACCTGCTGCCGCCAAGTTGGGCTGCCAGATGGGGTCTCTTTTCTTGGCTCTCGGCCCAGGCCACCCCAGCTGTCCCGGCCTACCTGGGCAGGGCCCAGATTTATGGGTTCCGGGGCAGCATTCTCCCGGCCCCGCCCTGCCACTCCCCACTCCTCCGGGTGTCTGCTCTGGCGCACCCTCGGAGACTGAGCTGAACGGGAAGTTGGGGAGAGCTGCAGACTTGTGCGTGGTTGGAGGTCCTGGCCGCCTTCGGAGGGGCTCTGGCACTGGAGCGGCAGTAGGGAGAACTAGGGACTGCGAAGTGGGCCTGGAGCGGGAGCGCGAGGCCGTTTTCCTCTTAGGACCATTCATTGTGGTAGGACCCCGGAACAAGGAAGGACCGGTTGGGGCCATGTGAATAATTTAGTAGGGTCTGGAATCCTGCAGAGCGAATGCCTGAGAGTAGAAAGTAAATAGACGGTGTTGATATTAGCGCAGAGCTGGGCATCTGGAAATATCAAGTCAGAACATTAGAGCCGATAACCTATGCAGGAGTCAGCATTTCTGTTTTCACCTTTGTCGTGTTTAAGTCAGTATTGTTGGAACTTTTCTTACGTTTTTCTACAAGACATTTTCTGATTTCCCAGTTGTTAGCCAGCAACTAATGATGCGAGCAGTTATCAATTAAACAGCTGTTAACTCTTGCCTTCATTCACAGATACAATGTTGCGCATTCAAAATGTGAAGACCGTTCTCTTAGGTTCTTTTTTTATTTTCCTGGCAAAAGAGACCAAATGGGTGTGACCTGCTCAGGCATACCCGCTGCCTGCAGCTGAATCACAGGCCTTCATTCGCTTCCTGTTAGCTCAGATAAGCTGGGAGGAGACAGTGACAGCCTAAAAGTAAATTTCTGTTTGAAGTGAGATAAAAATCTTTCACTTTCTTCTGTAAGTCTTTCCTGGTCCCTTTAGTTGTTGTTGGGAAGGAAATGCTTGATTATTAAGGTGGTGAAAGAACATGAAGTTGTTGAGAAGGAAAAAAGACATGCCCCCCTAGGGAGGGTTAGATTCCTCTCTATCAGAGACAGAGGGATGGCATAAAAGTCCCTCCCTGGCCCCTGAGCTGAGGACAAACTAAGAACAGTGGTGGACAACACTGGGATGGCAAGGATCTGGCCGATGCTGGACTGTATTGTATTTTAAAGTTCTAAATTGTCTGGGTGCAGTGGCTCACGCCTGTAATCCCAACACTTTGGGAAGCCGAGGCCGGCGAATCACATGAGGCCAGGAGTTGAGACCATCCTGGCCAACGTGGCGAAACCCCGTCTTTACTAAAAATACAAAAACTAGCTGGGCATGGTGGTGCACGTCTGTAATCCCAGCTACTCGGAAGCTGAGGCAGAATCGCTTGAATCCGAGAGGTGGAGGTTGTAGTGAGCAGAGATCACTCCACTGCACTCCAGCCTCCGTGACAGAGCCAGACCTTGTCTCAAAAACAAACAAACGAAAAAGTTCTAAATCTAGATATGTTCACAAGGCTGAAATGCACATGTAGAGTTGATGGCAAACTAACTCCTCAGTTGCAGATTTTGATCTGACAGTTCTAGAAATGCTGTCCACGAGCCTCTGGCAGAGACAAATCCAGCGAATCGTTGCTCACATTAGGTGCATAGTAGGCCGGGTGCGGTGGCTCAGGCCTGTAATCCCAGCACTTGGAGGCAGAGGCGGGCGGATCACGATGTCAGGAGATCGAGAGCATCCTGGCCAACATGGTGAAACCCTGTCTCAACTAAAAATACAAAAATTAGCCGGGCATAGTGGCGGGCGCCTGTAGTCCCAGCTACTCGGGAGGCTGAGGCAGGAGAATCGCTTGAACCCAGGAGGCAGAGGTTGCAGTGAGCCGAGATCGCGCCACTGCACTCCAGCCTTGGCAACAGAGCGAGACTGCGTCTCAAATAAATAAATAAATAAATAAATAAACAAGTGCATAGTAAAAATTTGTCACACTGAAGGTAATTTTGTTTTTGCCGATAAGTAGCACAGTATAGAAGATCAAGCTTGGAGGCCTGGTGCCAGCCATTGGCTCACGCCCGTAATCCCAGCACTTTGGTTGGCCGAGGCGGGCAGATCACGAGGTCAGGAGATCGAGGCCATCCTGGCTAACACAGCGAACCCCATCTCTACTAAAAATACAAAAAATTAGCCGGGCGTGGTGGCATGCACCTGTAGTCCCAGCTATTCGGGAGGCTGAGGCAGGAGAATCGCTTGAACCCGAGACGCGGAGGTTGCAGTGAGCCGAGATTGTGCCACTGCACTCCAGCCTGGCTAACAGCGAGACTCTGTCTCAAACAAACAAACAAAAAAAAGATCAAGCTTGGGTTCCATCATACCTTAGTTCCAGTTCCCTATGACCAAATATTGTAATTTAATGTGTAGAAGTCCAGTTCCTCAAAAGTAAATTGAGGACAATTTACTTTTATGGTGGGGTTTGATGATGTATGTGAATGATTCCAACACTGCCCAATAGGCATCCTCTTTCTTTGGGAATTGACTAGTCCTGGAGGGCTGTCCTTGTGACACACACACACACACACACACAGAAGTTTTCATCCAAAGTTCCTTGCTTATAACTCCCACAGCTCTTGTTAGTCTTTTGTTTATAATGTTGGGGGCACTTTAGGCTCAGAAGCAGGCCTCAGAGAACAGAATTCTCTCTCTCTCCCTCTCTGACCTTCTTCTGCCTTCCTTTCACCTGTTCCTTTTCCCCCAAGGCAGAAATCTTCCCCCAACTTTGTGTCTTGGAGCTGGCTATAAATAAGTTATTTGTCATACCTTTTCTGATTGTAGGTTGCAAGACCCCCATTTCAGAAGGGGTCCTGCCCTGTACCTTGGAGGAAGGGATGCTGCACAGAGGCCAAGACAAATCTCGACAGTCCTTGCTGGGTTCCCTCACTCAGTCTAGAGTACCACTATGAGATCATACCTTTTGGTCCAAGCATATTTCTACATGGTTATCAATCATGCCTATCCAAGGAAGTTTCAATAAAAGGCCTACGAGGACATGATTTGGAGGGCTTTCAGATAGGAGGTTCCTGGAGGATGCCACTCCCAGGGAGGGCATGGAGCTTCCATGCCCCTTCCCCCATACCTGGCCCTGTGCATCTCTTCATCTTTATTCATTATAATATCCTTTGTAATAAACCAGTAAATGTGTTTCCCTGAGTTCTGTGAGCCTCTGTAGCAAATTGATTGAACCCAAAAAGGGGATCATGGGAATCCCAAATTGAAGTTGGTCGGACAGAAGTTCTGGAGGCCCATACTAACTACTGGGGCATTCTTGGGGACTGGGACCTCAACCTGTGGGATCTGATATTATCTCCAGGTACAGTGCCAGAATTGAATTGGAGGACACCCAGATGATGCCCGCAGCAGAACTGATTGCCTGTTTGGTGTGAGGGCAAATCCCCCACATATTTGGTCACAGAAGTCTGTGTTGATTGTTGTAGTGGTGGCATGAGAACAGAGGAAAAATACAGTCTGAGTTGGCTTTTCCACAAACACCTTCTGACCAGAGCCAGAATGTTTTCCTGAATTTAAGCTTGCCCTTCTCTGGACCATCACTCCTTTGACCCAGTAACAGGTCGGGACTACAGGAAACTGGGGTTGCTGAAGGAGGACACAGGCTTCTCCCCCTAGAGCCAGCCCTTCCACTGTGTTCCTGGACTTGACCAGGATGGGATGGGAAACTGCTAGGTTCACTGGATTTGGGTGTGAGTAAAAGTGGAAATTGGTATGTTTTCTGTTTGGATTCTTGACCACAGAATCTGCAGTTTAATGGTTTAACTCTCTAAAATCATTGGGAGTCCTTGGAGAAGGGGTGGTAAGTGTGTCAACAAACTGTAATGAACCTAATCCTGGAGCCTAAAGACAAGCTTTGGCCCTGATGAAGAGGGTGAGATTACAGGCTTTACATCAATTATGTGACATCTTAGCCTCTATCTGAAATGGCAGTGTTCTCTCAGGACAATACAATTTCCAGGGCAGCCTACCACGCCCGGCCTCTATGTGAAATTTAAAAATTAGCCAGGGCCAGGCTTGGTGGCCCACGCCTGTAATCCCAGCACTTTGGGAGGCTGAAGAGGGCGGATCAACTGAGGTCAGGAGTTCGAGACCAGCCTGGACAACATGGCAAAACCCTGTCTCTACTAGAAATAGAAAAAATTAGCCAGGCGTGGTGGCGGCTGCCTGTAATCCCAGCTACTCAGGAGGCTAAGGCAGGAGAATCGCTTGAACCCAGAAAGCGGAGGTTGCAGTGAGCTGAGATTGTACCATTGCACTCCAGGCAGGGCGACAAGAGGGAGACTCCATCTCTAAATAAATAGTATGTAGAGATGGGGTCTCACTGTTGCCCAGACTGGTCTCAAACTCCTAGGCTCAAGTGATCTGCTTGCCTCAGCCTCCCAAAGTGCTGGGATTACAGGTGTGGGTCACTGCACCGAGCCCAGGTGAAATTTTTTGTTTTTTTGAGACAGAGTCTTGCTCTGTCGCCCAGGCTGGAGTGCAGTGGCGTGATCTCAGCTCACTGCAACTTCCGCCTCCCGGGTTCAAGCGATTCTCTTGCCTCAGCCTCCTAAGTAGCTGGGATTACATGCACCCGCCACCATGCCCAGCTAATTTTTGTATTTTTGGTACAGACGGGGTTTCGCCATGTTGGTCAGACTGGTCTTGAACTCCTGTCCTCAGGTGATCCACCTGCCTCGGCCTCCCAAAGTGCTGGGATTACAAGCATGAGCCACTGCCCCCAGCCTCAACTTTTTTTCTAGGTCTTCCTTCAAACTCCTACAATTTCTTCAGGCCTATGAGGGTGGCATATCAGTTTCCCCAGACAAATCCTGGAAGATAAAGTTAGACTTTGGAGTTAGGGATAAAGAGAACAGGCTGTGTGTGTGGAAAGGGCATGCTTCATGGAGGAGACATTCAAGCTAGGCATGGAAAATTGGTTAGAATAGAGATAGGTATGGCAAGGCCATGGTGTGGGGGGCGGCCGTGGGGAGGGACAGTTAAACAAATACTGAGTGTTTTCTGAATGCAACTGTGTATCTAGGTTTCCCCAGGCTCCTGCAACCTCATCAGTGCTTAGAATGGAAGGGAGAAGCTTAAGGAGTCCTTGGTCACTCTGATGGAAGTATAGTCTTAGCCAAGGTGACCCTGTCAACCAATGTGACCTCCAGCAATCTTTCTCCAGCCCAGAAATGCTGGGCTCACTGGACAAAGCCCCGTTAGAGTGATCTAATCCTATCCACCAAGCAACTGCCTTCGAGGCCCTGTGCTCTTTTTTTCCCTGTAAGTGTAGCCAGAGCTCAGGTCCCCAAAGATGCAAGTGGCACTATAAACAGACCCTATCCCCCCAGAGTAATCTGCCTGGATATACTTTGGCACTTTCCATCCCAAGGAGAGGCAGAGACTGGAGCATCCTGACACATGGCATATGGGGATGAGATGGGGCATCAATCAAGATTTGGAAGAACAAGAAGGCATCAGTGAAGCCCTGATCAAGTGACTCCCTCCCAAGGAGCCCTCTGGCTTCAGTTCCACCAGTCTGCTTTTTCCCTGATACACTTCCACTCTCCACCTGTGTCTGCCCTTGCTCATTGGCTGCCAGCAATCTGACCCACTTATCCCAGGAAGGACAGCTAGGACTGAGGAGACTTTGGGTCTTCTCCTAAGCAAAATAATTTTTAACTTAAAGAGTGGCATCTCTGGCTCACTGTGAGAGGAGGAGAGGTCTGATGCATTTGTGGCAAGTCCTGTGCTCCAAAGGAGCCAGTGAATCTTCAAATGAGCTGCAGCCTACCTTATTCCCACTTCTCCTGGGGTAGGAGGGCTCTACAAGGAATTACACGATCCATAGAGCTTCCTCTACACCACTCCTGAATTAGTCCCAGAAGCTGTGGCATCCCTCAGACCTCCATCTCAGAATCCATCCTGTGAGAAGCTGGTAAGAAACCCAGTAATGACTCAGCACCAGACTCTTCTCCCCTCTCCCCACCAGCCAGAATGAAAGGCAGAATCGAGCAGGCTCCTCCCCAATGGATGGCCACATCCTCACCACAAACTGAGTCATGGTCACACCCTGCCTGATGGAAAATTACCAGGAGGAGGGAAACGGAAGGTTAAACTCCAGGGGTTTGTAATTTCTCAACCTAAAAATCAGATAAATGTTCGAGGTGATGGATACCCCATTTACCCTGATGTGATTATTGTTCATTCCATGCCTGTATCAAAATAACTCAAGTAACCCATAAATATATATACCTACTATGTACCCACAAAAATAAAAAATAAAATAAAAATAGCCATCTACTCTGTACCCGGAACTAATGAAGAAAATAGTTCTTTTCCTGACCCTAGTCCTAACCAAGCATGTCCAGGTCTATGAAGTGAGACTGCTTGAGCCCAGGACTACATGAAAAGTAGGAGGCCGCTGTCAACCTGTATGTATGGTATTTGTAATAGGCTTGGCCCTGTGGAGGATGCCTTGTTGCTCACACCTGGGTTTCACAGGCTCCAGCTTCCCCACCTCCAGAAGAACCAGGCCTGGGCAGAGAAAAGGGGCAACTTTACCTCAATTCCCCCTCCAGGCTGTGGGAGGATTCCTCTCCAGAAACTCAGGGTCCCACCCAAGTTTCCCTACAATGAAGGCATTCTTGTGTTTGTGGGGTTTTAATTATATTTGTTTTACCTCATATATGTTAAGATATTATCATTTGTGGCTTCTAAACTTCTTAGATCCAAAAAGTCCTATTGCTTTTCTGTGGCACTATGAAATGATGTATTTAACTTTATTACAATTTTATTGGCATAAAAAGATTATTACACAGACGATTTTTTTTTAAGTGACACCCATAAGGCTAGCTCAGCTATTTGAGTTTTTCTGGTAATATACACCATTTGTTCCTTCTCATTCCATCATTTGCTAGTACTGCTATATTGGATGTCAGTGATACAGAGAAACTATAAGAAATGCTTACGACTGAGAAAAATCTATTAACAATCTTTGAAATTGAACAGAAATGTTGTTATACCATTTGAGTAGCCACACACCAAAGTTCAGTTGCTGGAACATCAGTGAGAACAGTTGGAGACCATCTAGGATAACAGAGTGGTTAGAAGAACTCAGGTTCTGGAGTTGGTCAGATCTAGTTAAAAACAGCACTGGCTGCGCACAGTAGCTCATGCCTGTAATCCTAGCACTTTGAGAGGACTGCTTGAGGCTAGCGATTCAAGACCAGTCTGGGCAACATAGCAAGATCCCATTTCTACAAAACAATTTTTTTTAATTAGCCAGGCATGGTGGCACATGCCTGTAGTAATAGCTACTTGGGAGGCTGAGGCAAGAGGATCACTTATACTCAGGAGTTGAAAGTTACATGAGCTATGATCACGCCACTGCACTCCAGCCTGGGTGACAATGAGACCAAGTCTCAAAAAAAACCAAAAAGCAAAACTTAACATTGCCAATAACCAGCTGTGGGACCTTAGATACATTATTTAAGATCTCTGAAGAAAACCTATCTTCCAGCTTTGTTGTCAGGATTAAATGAAAAAATATTTGTAAAGTTTGAACACTTTTCAGCATAGAACCAGAACAGCAATCTGGAGTCAGGCTGCCTGTCACTAGCTGTGGAATATGTTACTTATGCTCTGTGTCTCTGCTTTCTCATCTACAAAATAGGAATAATCATGCCTACTTCATAGGCTTGTTCTGAGAATTACGAGTAAATATATGTAGAAAACTTATAATACTGGCTGGGCGCAGTGGCTCACACCTGTAATCCCACTACTTTGGGAGGCCAAGGTGGGTGGATCATCTGAGGTCAGGAGTTCGAGACCAGCCTGACCAACATGGTGAAACCCCATCTCTACTAAAAATACAAAAAATTAGCTGGATGTAGTGGTGCATGCCTATAATCCGGCTACTCGGGAGGCTGAGGCAGGAGAATCACTTGAACTCAGGAGGCAGAGGTTGTAGTGAGCCGAGATCACACCACTGCACTCTAGCCTGGGCAAAAAGAGTGAAGCTCCATCTCAAAAAAAAAAAAAAAAAAAAAGAAAAGAAAAAAGAAAATTTTTAATACCAAGCACATAGTAAGTAATCCAAAGTGTTAGCAAATTATTAAAGTGCTTAGCATAACATCAGCACCTTCTTAGTAAAAACTAAAGAAAAGGTCAGCTATCTCTAATACTACAGAGATGGGCACAAAGTCCTCTCAGGAGGCAGGTATTTCAGTCAGAGTGGGCTCAGTGATGAGGTCATTTACTTGGTGAAGAGGTTATTTCCTAGACCTGAAACCAGAATGGGAGAAGAGGGCTTAGGAGACTTGTAAATTAGAATGTATTAGTGTTGATCAAGAATGAGCAAAGTTTAAGAAACAGCTTCTAGAGGGATGGACCTTAAGAATGGTACTTGCATGTTAAAGCAGGTCAGGAACTGAAAACCAGGGTAAGGTACCCAGGCAAGAAGGTACCTCTAAAGTACGGTGAAGGTAATGAAAGACAACAGGTAGCCTAGAGTGTGCTTTGTAAATCAAGCTATAACAGATTTAAAAAACCCTATCCTTGAAATGCCAGGCTTATTTAATGCTTTTTGTATTCTCTGTGCTTATATTCCTGTTTTTCTTCATTAATATTTCATAAAGTATGTAATCCCAGCACTTTGAGAGGCTGACACAGGCAGATGGCTTGAGCCCAGGAGTTGGAGACCAGCCTGGGCAACATGGTAAAACGCCATCTCTCCAAAAAGTATGGAAATTATCCATGTGTGGTGGCACCTGCCTGTGGTCCCAGCTACTTGGGAGGCTGAGGTGGGAGGATCACCTGAGCTTGGGAGGTCAAGGCAACAGAGTAAGACCCTGTCTCAAAAAAAAATTTTTTTTTCACAAAATATTTGGAAATGTCCAACTGACACAGCTATGCTTATAACTAAGGATCTGGGGCACATGAAGCACAGCCTGAAAGGCCAGCAAAAGGCTGAAATGGGAATTTCAACAGGGAGAAGAAAAAATTCACTACAACAATTAGGCTTCCTAGAAAGAGCTGCCTTCCTTTACCACCTTGCTAAACTTGGTGAAATTGGGTTGTTTCATTAAGTGAAGCTGCATTCCCTTAGGATGTCTTTATAGATTTCGACTTAGAGACAAACCCCACTTCCTGCTCCCACCAGTTCTCCCCTAACCTCACTTACCCTGAAGAAACAGGTTGGAGGAGAAAGAGAGTAGGGGCCCAGTTCCTGAGATATAGAGCAAGGGAGACTGGGCAGGTTTGTGCAGAAAGCAATAGGCCCTAAAGGCAGTAAATCTTAGCTGCTCTGGCCTCAATGGCCCTTTTAAATTTTGACTAATAGTCATTAGTGGTATTCTATATTCTCGGTTTGTTTCATCTGCATAACTGATAAGTTTCCCTTTAATCCACTGATTAAAAAGCTGACACATCTGTAGTATACTACAATAAATGGACACAACTTTGATACCATGCAACATAAACAGTCCCAATCCGCAGGATATTCCAGTCTCCCCACCCCCTGCCCCTTGTGAGGGCTTGGGGCAGGTGCTGCTCCAAGGCTAGTCAAACCACAGTGATCATATCCAGTCCACAGCACCTTCCATTTTATTGTTTTATTTACAAACAGGGTGAAGTCAAAGGGAAAGTCAGGGGATGGAGTCAGTCTGGGCCATCCGAATGTGGAGTAGTTCTTGGGTCAAGCTCTACCATGAAGGCCACCTCTTACATATCCTTTTCCTGCCCCTTGGTAATGGCCCCTTGATTCCTCAGGGCAGCCTCAGCTGCTGTACCTGAACACTTTTATGAGGGCAGATGGATCCTGGGGTAACAGGGGTGGTACGAGGGCTGGGGCCCCCTCAGTTTGTGTAAACCTGAGTTCCGATCACACGCATGATTTCCTTCTGTATCTTGGGGTCCTGAGTATTAATGTTGGCATCGCCCACCTGACCATCCTCATATCTGCCAAAGATAGGGCAAGTGTGAGCATAAGAGGGAGAACAATACCAGAATAACATCAATCAGTGGAACTGTATTTCAAGGTACGGCCATCCCATCCCAGAAGTCAAAGCCCTTTCTCACTGCTTCATAGTGGAAGATATTCAGCTTATCTGGTTTCCTCTAGATAGATCCCAACCATCTATACCCATTCCCATCCTCCAATGGTAAAGTCCCAGTGACAGCTCCACTCAGGTAGCCAAGGACATGTCTCAGATAACAGAAATAGACTTTTCCCAGTAGCCACACACCATCACACCCCCAACCTCACTCCTCAAGTAATCCCCAGAGTCCCTCCGACACTTACACAAAGAAGAATCTTGTGCAGACATGGTCGGACACAGGGCACACCCAGATGTTCCCATGCTTCTGGAGGTCCTTAGATGTAATCACTGGGAGAAAGAGGGCCAGAAATCATAGATACAATGCTTAAGGCACGGAGTCCAGGCAGGAGAAGGAAGCCATGCCACTTCAACATCACTCATGGCCAGATCATGTGCCAAAATTACATCAGAAACAAAGGTTAGAGACCCAGAAAAACAGGACATGGGCAAGCTACCTACCTTCACAAAGTGCTATACAGTTTAGATTCCGACTCTGCAGGAACCTTGACTGAATGGATCGGGTCTGGAAGAGAAGGAGGCAAAGGAGACCAGAGCCAGGAAGATGGGTACAGCTTTCCCTAGAGAGGCTGGTTAGCTGATGATTGGGAGTGGGGATCAGAGATATCCTGGGCTCCCAGCAACACCCCCCACCGCCCAGAAAATTCTTCTTTCCCATAATCAGTCTGGATAGGGTCACAGCTTCCATCTTTACATTTTCATCTAAACTCAGCCTCTGCTTTTATACTCATGACTTCAGCTACATAGGACTCCAGACGTGTGTTCACTTTAGAACATACCTGACTCCTTTAAATGATCTCAAATCACTCCCCAACCCATTCTCACCCCACTGTTTCCCTGTCCAGCTCTGGAGCCTAAATTAGCCCCAGGGAAAGGTCCTGCCTCATTAGAATAGTTCCAATACCTGGGGGATGGTATTCATCCTGTTGTATCTCTGGACCAGCTCATCCTTGGAGGGCATCCTGTGCTGTCCTTTTCCCATTCCTGTCACAGAACAATATACCCACTTCATTTATCAAAAATTTACGAAAGTGCCTACTATGTCCCAGCACTGAGCTAGATGCTCATCAAAACAGCAGAGAATAAAACAAACAAGATTATTTTCCCCCACAGAATTTAGTCTGCTGGAAATTACAAGCAAGAACAAGTAATTAACAACACAGTATGGTAAGAGGTTGTGATGCAGATTATAGAGCATGGTGTGAGCCTAGAGGAGGGCAACTAGCCTAGCCTAAGAGTTTAAAGAAGTCATGTGGTGACAGCTAGACTGAGAACTGCAGGATTAGGAAGAGTTAATTAAATAAACAGCGGGGAAGTGTCTGGGAAGAAGTAATAGGATACAGAAGGCCTGAAGGAAAGATAAGGTAGTGTGTGTTAGTTGCATAGAGAACAGTGAATTGCAGAGGAGTGGCGAGAAATGATGTAGAAGAGGCAAGCTAGGATCAGATCAAGCCGGCTTTGCAGGCCATGTTAAGGCAACTAAAGTCTATCCTCAGAACATTAGGGAACCACTGCAGGGTTCTAAGATAGGGGAGCAGCACATGAAATCAGCCAGGAATGAGGGGCCCAGGAGAGTGGGACATCAATACCTTGGTGTCAAGTGCCTGGATGAGTAAAATGAATGGAAAGGAAGCAAGCAGAACAAGTCAGATTTGCTCTAGTCTCAAAGTTACATTAAAAATCTGACCAGTCATTCAAGAGAAAAGCATCAGCAGTTAAGTGATGAATAATTTTGTACAGGAAATCACAATGGCAACTAACTTGAAGAATCCTACTTCAAACAGTCTTCCCAGGCTTGAGAAAGAAGTGCCCATTCCTTCTAGTTTCCACATTATCTAAATCCATAAACTCTCTACCTTCCTTACCCGTTTATAACATTTATAGACTCAACTTGGACTTTTCTTATTTAGATATGAAAATGTGCTTGTGTGCTCCCACTCCTCACTCTTTTTGGTTTGAGGATAGGACGTTAAGTCTCTGTACTCAGCTTTATCATAGGCCCAATCTTACCACAGTTAGGGATAAAAATGTGTACCCATGTGTGGACACACGTGCCTGTGTGTGTCCACCAGGGAGAGAGATGAAGATGGAGATGATGCTATCATTATAGGTCATAAGCACTCTCACCACTCTACCCTGGAACTTTCTATTATTATTAACTCCACTCTGATCAGTTCTTGGTTTTCTCATAGCCATGGTGTAGAAATAGACTGATAGCTGTTGAACTGACATTCTTCACTGCTCAGGCTGTCAATTCATCATGCATTTACACTCAAGTCTCATGACAGATTTAGGTAGGGCCTGAACAAAACTCAGGATACCAAGAGCCTCAAGGCTTGAATTGCCCATTTCTTCCTTTTACAGGACAGGTACTCATAACCCCTGTTTTCACCTTCCCCATTAGCCTTAACTAGGTTCAAATCTCCACCCAAACATCATGACCTTCTCTCAAATTGGGTATGTCAGTGACAAAAAGTAAAATTCCCATTCAGGTTATACTCCAGAGGAGGCACATAAGAAGATAATAAAGAACAATCTGACTTCTCTGGCAGGTCTTAGAGATGGCCCTTATGATATAACCCAAATCTTGTCCCAACTCAATCCTGTTGTACACTATCCTTTCCACACTGATCCAATGATTGTCCATTTCCTGAGCCCAGAACCTGAGATCATGGTGGCTAGAATAATCCCTAGATGTTTTGTGTCCAGAGTATGCACTTATCAGAAGTCCCTAAACAAGACTAAACAAACAGATGGAGTATATCACCTCCTTTTTCACTGTCCCCTATTTCAACCTGAACTTTATAGCCAAGTCACTGGAACCTCTACTAGATATATGAACGCTATTTACACCAACCCTCACTTCCAGAGGGCACCCAATGCCATTAGGCTAAAGATAGTGTGAGAAAGAAAAAACAGAAAACCAGAGCAGAATAGCGTAGAAGAAAACATACAAGACAGTTGGTCAAATGCTGGAGTAACTACAGTAAGTGGAACATTTGCACACATTTCCCCCAACATCCCATTATACATACTCACATATCTATAGGGCCCTCAGAGACCCGTCATTCAAGCAAGGCCTACTCTGTCAGTCTAATATAGTGTATTAGTTCATTTTCACACTACTGATAAAGACATACCCAAGACTTGGTAATTTATACAGGAAAAAGGGTTTAATGGACTTACAGTTCCACATGGCTGGGGAGGCCTCACAATCATGGTGGAAGGCAAGGAGGAGCAAGTCACATCTTAAATGGATGGTGGCAGCCAAAGAGAGAGCTTGTGCAGCGAAACTCCCCCTTATAGAACTATCAGATCTCATGAGACTTATTCACTATGACAAGAACAGCACTGGAAAAACCTGCCCCCATGGGCCAGGCACAGTGGCTCACACCTATAATCCCAGCACTTTGGGAGGCCAAGGCAGGCGGATCACGAGGTCAGGAGATCGAGACCATCCTGGCTAACATGGTGAAACCCCATTTCTACTAAAAATACAAAAAAATCAGCTGGGCGTGGTGGTGGGCGCCTGTAGTCCCAGCTACTCGTGAGGCTGAGGCAGGAGAATGGCGTGAACCCGGGAGGTAGAGCTTGCAGTGAGCCGAGACCGCGCCACTGCACTCCAGCCTGGGCGATAGAGTGAGACTCTGTCTCAAAAAACAAAACAAAACAAAACAAAAACAAATAAAAACCTGCCCCCATGATTCAGTTACCTCCCGCTGGGTCCCTTCCACAACACATGGGAATTCAAGATGAGATCTGGGTGGAGACACAGCCAAACCGTATCATATAGTGATAACAACAATGGCCTAGAAATTAGGAGACCTGGATTGCAGCCCTATCTCTGCTACTCATAGCTGTGTGACCATAAGAAAATCATTTAACTTTTCTGTATATCAGCTTTCTTATCTGTAAACTAATAAGGGATTAAATTAGATGATCTCTAACTCCAATAGTAAAATTCAACTGCATTTTGTATCTATAATCAATTACCCTTTGAGAGAGGGAGATGAAAGGTGTCTATGATATCTTTATGTAATCGGTTAAGTGATGAAGAAAGACGAGAGGTCAACAGAGATTTCTGGCTTCATCTGGTAACTAAAGGTATTTAGGCACTTGGTAGTAAACAAAGGCCAGGGGGAGAAAAGAGAAAGAAAGGGAGGGCATAGGGAGAAAACAGAAAAGAAGAATCTCAGTGGGCACCAAGAACCATGAGAATCTCACTACTCGGAAAGACAAAAGAACTTAATCAGAGGGATGCTTAGGCTGAGACAAAGATAAAAAGTGAAGAATCCAGACAAATCAAAAAGACTATTCCAACCCTAACCCCACTTTGGATGCCAGGCACACAGAGTAAGATTCACTCATATATTCAATAAATATGTGTTGGTCACTTGCCCTGTGTGGATTAATCATAATCTTTGTTTCATAACACATTATTGTTTTTTGTTTTGTTTTTTTGAGACGGAGTCTCACTCTGTTGCCCAGGCTAGAGTGCAGTGGCACGATCTCAGCTCACTGCAACCTCCGCCTCCCAGGTTCAAGCGATTCTTCTGCCTCAGCCTCCCGAGTAGCTGGGACTACAGATGTTTGCCACCACGTCCAGCTAATTTTTCTATTTTTAGTAGAGACAGGGTTTCACCATGTTGGTCAGGCTGGTCTCGAACTCCCAACCTCGTGATCCACCTGCTTTGGCCTCCCAAAGTGCTGGGATTACA
The DNA here is from genome assembly GCF_028858775.2 of Pan troglodytes. NCBI lineage: Eukaryota > Metazoa > Chordata > Mammalia > Primates > Hominidae > Pan > Pan troglodytes. The sequence continues at coordinate 64,247,709 of NC_072414.2, forward strand.
GGTGTGAGCCACCATGCCCAGCCTCATTATTATTTTTTAATAAGACAATGAATACCCAGAGACCCAATCAAAGAACTAAATTCTAAACCTAAAACATTACCAGTGACTTACATCTAACTATATGCCTCCCTTTGGAGGTAATCACTATCCTGCAATTTGAGTTATTATTCTTTTGTTTTTTCTTTTTCCTTTAGTTTTCACACACACACACATAATACACATATATATGCCTAAACAATGTTTAATTTTGTTTGCTTTTGAACAATATAAAAAAGGCATCACAGTCTCACTCTGTCTTCTGGGACTTCCCTCTTCTTATTGAACATATTTATTATTTTTTTTTTTTTGAGATGGAGTCTTGCTCTGTTACCCAGGCTGGAGTGCAATGGCGCAGTCTCACCTCACTGCAACCTCCGCCTCCCAGATTCAAACGATTCTCCTGCCTCAGCCTCCTGAGTATCTAGGATTACAGGCATGTGCCACCACGCCTGGCTAATTTTCTTTGTATTTTTAGTAGAGATGGGGCTTCTCCCTGTTGGTCAGGCTGGTCTCAAACTCCCAACCTCAGGTGATCTCCCTGCCTTGGCCTCCCAAAGTGCTGGGATTACAGGCATGAGCCACTGTGCCCAGCCAAAAAATACACTTTTATTACTAATCTTTTGTGGTTATATGTGCTGCAAATGTCTTCTGTCGGTTTGTAGCCTGTCTCTTCACTTTCTTTAGGGTGTCTTCTGAAGAATATAAGTTTTAAATTTTTTTTTCTTTTTTGAGACAGGGTCTTGCTCTACTGCCCAAGCTGGAGTGCAGTGACATGATCATGGCTCACTGCAGCTTCAACCTCCTGGGCTCAGTGATCTTCCTGCCTCAGCCTCCTGACTAGCTAGGACTTACAGGCACGCGCCGCCAGACCTGGTTATTTTTATTTTTTTGCAGAGATGGGGTATTGCCATGTTGCCCAGGCTGGTCTTGAACTCCTGAGCTCAAGCAATCATCCCACGTCAGCCTCCCAAAGTGTTGGGATTACAGGTGTGAGCCACTGTGCCCAGCCAGAAGTTTTTAATTTTAATATAGTCAAATTTATCAATCTTTTATGATTTGTAATTCCATTTTTTCTATTCTCTGGAAGACTTTAGATAAAACTAAAATAATTTGTTCCTTGAAAGTTTAAGATTAATTTGTAAAACTATCTGGGCTTGGTGAGGTTTATTTTGTGTGTGGAAATTTTTACACAATTTCTATTTCTTTTATAGTATTATGATTATACAGGCTATTTCTTGTCAGATTTGTTATCTTTTTCTAGAAATTTATCCATTTTATCAAAGTTTTTAAATTATTAGCATAGTGTAGATAACTCTCATTACTTTTTATTTTATTTTTTTTTAGGCAGAGTCTTGCTTTGTTGTCTAGGCTGGAGTGCACTGGTTTGATCTTGGCTGACTGCAGCCTCTGCCTCCTGGGTTCAAGCGATTCTCCTGCCTCAGCCTCTCGAGTAGGCGCATGCCACCATGCCTGGCTAATTTTTCTATTTTTAGTAGAGACAGGATTTCACCATGTTGGCCAGGCTGGTCTTGAACTCCTGACCTCAAGTGATCTGCCCACATCAGCCTCCCAAAGTACTGGGATTACAGGTGTGAGCCACCGTGCCCCGCCTTATTACCTTTTTAAATTCTGCTTATCTATAGTTGTACTGCTTTTTTTGGTCATTATATTATTTAATTGTGTCCTTTTTCTCTTAATCTAACCAGGGTTTATCTGTTCTGTTAGTTCTTTGAAATCATCTTTGGACTTTTTTGGTACTATCTATTGTACCTATTTTTATTTCACAGGTGTTAGTTCTTACCTGTATTATCTCCTTTTTTCTATTTTGTTTGGTTTATTCTGTTGTTAGAGATGTTTTTAGGCCTCTGATTCTGGCACTTTCTTTTTTCTTTTTTTTTTTTGAGACGGGGTCTCCCTCTGTCAACCAGGCTGGTGTGCAGTGGTGCAATCTCAGCTCACTGCAACCTCCGCCTCCCGGGTTCAAGCGATTCTCCTGCCTCAGCCTCCTGATGGCACTACATTTTCTGATCTTTGTAACAGTTACAAATTACTACAGGATATCAAGTAATAATCTATTAAGAATCTAGCACAATCCCCTTCAGGTAGTGAACATGCAACTACATGGTGACTATACCTTGTACAGAGACTACATCAAACAAGCACAAAAGCAGACTGAAAAGGAACTAAGACATAAGCCAGGAAGACTGAGAGAACTCTAAATCAGATTTCCTTTTCTGAGCTTGACTCATCTCCTCATTAGAATCTGGACCTCATCTTTAGAATAAAATGTTTTATCTTGCATTCAATGTGACTAACATAATAGTGTAAGATTATAGACAGTTTAAATTTTAAAAGATGGTTGAGAGAGAGAAGAATAGTGTCTCTAGAAATATAAGCCAATGGAAAGGATGCAAGCCTTCAGGCCTTCAGATGTTTTCACATGTAAACTTACATGTACAAGTATACACAAACACAATCTATAATTGCCAACACCAAACATGTGTTCTACAAAAAGCCTTGTTATGTCCCTGTTATTCCTCCACCCATTCCCAGGGCCAAGCCCCTGCTATGAATAAAACCATCATTTTTAACAATAACTGGACTCACCTTGTAAAGAATCTAAATTTCTAATAAGAAAATATATATATAGAGAGAATATGTATCCATGATCGGGGAGAGAGCTGACACAGACCAAGTATCCATAATGAGGGAGGAACAGACAGCACAAATCATGTATTCACAAATGGAGGCAATGTAAATAGAGTCAAGGTGGCCACAGAATATTTCTTACCTGAGTATCCAAAGGAAATACTGGAGATGGGGCTCAGGTAGATGCCTTTGCCATAGGCTGCTCCATGCAGCTTGCAGGGAAACACCAGGATGAGTAATATGAGCCTGGGCCCTCCCATGGCTATTTATTAGGCAGCAGCAAGGCTTATCCAGCCCTCTGTCCCTCCTTCTACCTTCTCATTCAAGTAACCCTAAGCACCTATTCTCGGAAAGCCAACTGGCTGAAAAGTGGATGCAGGTTAACCTGTTTGCCTATGAAGTGCTACATACTGACACATTCGAGAGTGGGAAATGGTAGAACCACTGAGTCAGTCCCTCAGCATTCATTTTCCTGTCTCCAGGCCTTGGTACATATGCAGATTCCAAAAAAGAGGAATTACAGAACGGGTAGCCAGAAGGAGGGCCAATACACACTCCCTGGAGTCTCTCAGGGCATAGAAAAAAGTCTCCCATATCTACTCCTTGAATGAATAGCCACATAAATTGAAAAGCTCTAACAGATTAATTCATCACAGTGGCTACAATCAGCAATTCCATATTCCTGCTTACAGGTACATTCCCATTCCCCAAACCACCAAAAAAACGCAGACTGAGATCAAATACACAACAGCCACGTTCTCTATTCGTACAGTTCTAACTTCCTCTCTAGGGAACTCCACAAGACAGGTTAGGCTTGAGGACACTGAGGCAAAAACAGCTTACTCTAGAGCAGCCTTCCACAAAACTGAGTAGGGAAGGGAGCGGTTAGAAATAAAGGAGAAAGGGGCACAGCCTCACCTGCAGTTTGGTGTAGGATGCATTGACCAGCCCATTGCGCAGGATCGAATGCCAGTTCTCAATGTGGGACCCACTGTAAGGCAGGGTAGAATACATGTCTCCTTATGAGGTTCCCAGGAACACTCCCAAGACTGCCATTCCCACCCATTCTCACCCACACAGGACATGAAGATGGACAGGTACACCTAGTGATGGACATGCACATGGATACGGTCACAGGCATGCAAGATGTGTGTGTGTGGTTAAACTCTACGTCTCTATTTCCAGTCCCATCCTCTCTTCGGTGCTTCAGCTACTCCCATCCTAAATCCTCAACTGCTGGTTCAGTATTTTTATTTGCCCATTATCCTGACATTTCAAATTCAATAAATTCATCTGAAAATCAACAAATTTATCACTGACCCCAAATATGGCTTCCAGTTCTGACTTCATGTTCTATTTTAAGAAAAGGGTACTACCACTCCCTATAAGTTCTCTTTAATACCTCTCTTTCTCTTTCCCTCCTCTCAAAATTAGGCATAAATTGTGGATTTTTCCATCAAAGTAGCTTTCAGATCTGTTCTCTCCAATCTATTTCTTCAGCCACATCTTTTCACATGTAAATGTCATTTTTTCTCAACTACACCATAAATAGTTTGAGAATAAAGACCACATTATATGTACCTTTTTGTCCTCTATAGCACCTACCACAATAGCATTTAGTAAGTATCTGCTGACTGGTTGATGGACACATGTAACACAAACTCATATCTCAAGGGCATCCTTCTTGCTCATCCCGCCCCCTCACCACCCCCACTGCCCAGCCCCCAGCCTCCTCACTGGAAGGCAAAGGTGCTGCCATAGAGCTTCTTGGCGGTCCGGAACCGAGCCTCCTTGGCAGGAGGGCTGCTCAGCAGGAGGAACTGGTGTGAGGTGTGCATGAACTTCAGCTGCTGCCCAGGGTGGGGGTGGAATCAGGAAAACAGAGCAGAAATCGAGATCAGGGAGGGAAGGGTTGGGGATAGGGAAAAAAATCAGGCTTGCATTAACCCCACACAAGGGAAGTATGCTAAGGCCCAAAGACTAAGTTGATGGACAGAGCAATGTAGGCAGATCTAGGACCAATATGGTTAGCTGGCTTCCAGCCCCTCCCTGCCCCTCACCAGAAATTTAAAGCATTTAGAGGGAGAATGGTCACTTACCCTGCTGAGAGGTAGTTTGACAATGTGTGACCTGTTGCTAGAGATGATCCTGGGAAGAAACAGAAAAAAATAAAAAGGATAGAATAATTATGTATTTAAGCTATCCTTCCTGAACTAGCCAGTCTTCCTCTGCCTTTGGGAGAATAAACAAGGATTCCTGGGCTGTCCAAATTGTGTGAAATGTCAAGGTCACTATCTGGATATTCCTGTGGGTGATAGTGCTTATGAATAAAAAGGTAAAAAGGAAGGTAGTGACCAGACACAAGCTAATTATTGGGGAGTTAAACAATGGATGAAAAAAAAAGGGGTGGGAGGAGTGCTGCTACAAGTAGGGAGTAAAAAGGGTAGAACAAAAGGAAGAGCACAGAGGTCACCTACAAAAAAAGAAAAGAAAAAACAGAAAGAGGTCTGAATTAGAATGGTGACAACTTATACCTGGGATTTAGACTCAGATTCAGACCTGGGCTCAGAAGCCATCCTTCCTTAGCTTAAGAGAAAACATGAAAGCTCTCAGGAATGGGGAGAAACGGAGAGAAAGTTACTGTCTAGGCTGGAAAAAGAAACAGAAGAAACTAGAATGAACTTCCTTAGGAGTCAAGGACAGACTAAGCTCTATACAGGCTGAACACAGAAGATAGAAGAGAACAGACATAAAACACTGAGGGCTCAGCAAGAGAGCACTATCTCCCATGTGGATACAGTTTGCTGTTGTCTTTGTTTTTTGTGCCTCATCTATGTACCTGTGATGCCACCTCAGATGGTCTATGCCTGGTTATTCCTCAGGCTAAGAGGGAGAAAGCTGTTGCACTGAGGAAGTACTGAAGGCTGACTAGGAAGAGGGAGGCAAACTAGAAAGGGAAAGCTATGTCAGGAAAACAATAGAAATTGAGATCAGGAATGGATGGCAGCAGGGACAGTCAAAATCTTGGCTAGGAGAAGAGCACAGCAATAGTGTCTCAAGGCTCTGGACATTCTATATCATCAAGGAGGCCCAGAGACAGGGCAAGGGGATAGCAGGAGGAGACAGACGTCTCTGGATGCAAAGAAAACTTAGTTGAAATTAACAGTGTTACTTTCTACATGCAAAGGACACAAAAACCTATTGGTGGTGACTATAGTTAGTAACAATGTGTAATATTCTTCAAAATCACTGTGGTAATAGATTTTAAGTGTTCTCGCCACAAAAAATACATATGCGAGATAATGCATATGCTTATTAGCTCTACTGAACCATTCTGCAATGTACACATATTTCAAAACATCATGTTGTACACAATACATGTAATTTTTTTTTTTTTTTTGAGACGGAGTTTCGCTCTTGTTGCCCAGGCTGGAGTGTAATGGAGCAATCTCAGCTCACGGCAACCTCCGCCTCCCGGGTTCAAGCGATTCTCCTGCCTCAGCCTCCCGAGTAGCTGGGACTACAGGCATGGGCTACCATGCCCAGCTGATTTTGTATTTTTAGTAGAAATGGGGTTCTCCATGTTGGTCAGGCTGGTCTCGAACTCCCAACCTCAGGTGATCCGCCCGCCTCGGCCTCCCAAAGTATCGGGATCACAGGTGTGAGCCACCGCGCCCGGCCCTATAATTTCTATCTGTCAATTTAAAAAATAAATTAACAAACCAAAAAAGAAAACAAACAACAAAACCTATTGCGAAACATGGAACACCTAAAGAGAACTTGAAAAATCATGTTAGCTGCACATCGTGGCTCACAGCTGTAATCCCAGCACTTTGGGAAGCCAATCAGGAGGATCACTTGAGCCCAAGAGTTCAAGACTGGCTTGGGCAACATAGGGAGACTCCATCTCTATTAAAAAAAAAAAATTAGCTGGGTGTGGTGGCACATGCCTGTGGTCCCAGCTACTGGGGAGGCTGAGGTGGATCACTTGAGCACTGAAGGGCAAGGCTACAGTGAACCATGATCGCACCACTGCACTCTAGCCAGGGCAACAGAGTGAGACCCTATCTCAAAAAAAAAAAAAAGAAACAATTAAAATAAGATTAAAAATAATTTTTTTGAAAGAAAAATCATGTCAGAATTTGTGGGGGTTTTGTAGGATGTGTTATTTTCAAGGCAAGGTATGTCAACAAACTCCAAGAAAAAGCACCCATTACTGCCTATAACCTTGGGAAGGATGTTGAAACCACCACTAAAAGAAGGTACAGGTTCCATGTCCAATAACTCCCTCCCTCCCCATAACCCAAGAAGGATGAGCCATTCTATCCATACCACTGCAGGAGAGGATGGGCCAGGGGATCCAACTTGTCCATCTGTTTCTTGATTTCCAAATATGAGCCCTGTAAGACAATGGCCATAACGTTATCTCCCTGGAGAGGTGGGAGCCTACCTGCTTTCTGCTTTTCACAGAGTGACTATTAGGGTCCAGGGCAAGGTAGGCACCAAAGGCCACACAGAGGAAAAAGGAGATAGGGTTCCCACCCTCAAGGAGCCCTAGTCAGGCTGGGAAGACTCGTAAATAAATATGAAAATGACTGAAGATGCTTACAAAACAACATGCAGGTGGGTCTCCCTCATTTTATGCAATTCCTACAGCCCTAAAAAGTTGATTATAAATCAAAAAATAAATAAAATCAATGTCCCAAGAAGATTAGGCTAAGGAATCCTGTGGTAAATCTTTAAATAAAGCAAAGCGTCCTCCTGACAAGTAAATCATTCCTCCTAGGTGTATCTTATGTGTAAATCTCAACTGTGATATACAGGATTTGCTGAGAAGAGGCCCACCTGTAAATGAGTACAAATGAATGTCTATTCATGCAGAGATTGCAGACGAGGGGTGGGGAAGTCTGGTGAGGGACAGCCTTGAGTCAAAGGATGGTCACCGCTCCATGTGGCTGCCCCACCCCTAGAAGGATAGAAGATGTAGGCCCCTGTGTCTAGTTCCTTACCTTCAAGCCCCCCTCCTCCTCACCCTCCCAACCCTGGGCAGAGGTCTTTCCTTCACTTCTTAACTCCCTAAGAATTATGGCAAAACATTAAATATGAACAACTTGTAAAGGAATTAACAGCAAAGGTAAAGATTGAGACACAAAGACTAAAGAGAATAAAGAGGAGTAACAGAGCTAACAAAACAGAGAACAGGAATTGGGAAGGTTAAAGAGGAAAGACTAAAAAAAAAAATACAGTGAGTAGCATCTCTAAATCTTCATCCCACTCCCATAAATTACAAACAGAATAGGACACTTGAACTGGGCAGGCAGAGGAGAGGGGACAGAGAGAAGGCAGAATACCTGGGTCATCTCCCGAATAGACATCACACTATCCAGAGCTTTCTGAAGCCGCTCATAATTCTTCTTCTGTGGAGAATCAATGGGAAGAGAAGAACCAAATAAAGAAAAGTAGAGGAAAGTAAGATGTGATGAAAAGGGGCTAGATGTACCAAAAAAGTCTAGGCCCTAGGAAACAATAGTATGTCATGGAAAGAGCATTAATGTCAGACAGTTCTAGGGGCACATGCTAGTTCTCTTTTACCAGCTGGGAGTAACAGGGTAAGTTATTTGGCCTCTTAGAACCTTTAGCATCCCTTTATGCAAGTGAAGATAACTCCTATCACCCCCATAGAGATGTTCTGAGGATTAAATATCATATATAAAGAACTCTGTATAGTAATGACAGTAATAGTGAGGTACTATGCTGGGTACTTGTGATGGTTAATTTTGTGTGTCAACTTGACTGGGCCATGAGGTACCCATTCATCTGGTCAACCATTATTTCTGGGTGTGTTTGTGAGGGTGTTTCTGGTTGAGATTAACATTTCAATCAGCAGACTGAGTAAAGCAAATTGTCCTCCCTAATGTGGAAGGGCCTTATCCAATCAATCGATGACCTGAATAGAACAAAAAGGCTGACTCCTCTGCCCCACCCTGCCATGAGTTTGTAGAGTTTGTAGGTATTCCTCCTGCCTGATTGCTTGAGTTGGATTATCAGTCTTTTCCAGTCTTTGGATTTGAACTAAAAAAAAAAATTGGCTCTTCTTGGATGTTAAGCGTTCAGGCTTTCAGACTAGAACTTACACCATTGGCTCTGATTTTTTGGTTTTGTTTGTTTTTTTGAGGCAGAGTCTCGCTCTGTCACCCAGCCTGGAGTGCAGTGGTGCGATCCCGGCTCACTGCAACCTCTGCCTCCTGGGTTCAAGCGATTCTCATGCCTCAGCCTCCCAAGCAGCTGAGATTACAGGCGCCCACCAACATGCCTGGCTAATTTTTTGTATTTTCAGTAGAGACAGGGTTTCACCATGTTGGCCAGGCTGGTCTTTAACTCCTCACTCCAGTCAAGTGATCCACCCGCCTTGGCCTCCCGAAGTGCTAGGATTACAGGCAGAAGCCACTGCGCCCAGCCCACTCTCTGATTTTTCAAGCCTTGGGACTGGGACTACCACTGTACCACTGGCTCTCCTGGGTCTGCAGCCTGCTAACTGTAGATGTTGGGACTTCTCAGCCTCCATAATCATGTGAGGCAATTCCTTATAATAAACCTCTTTCTCCTTCTCTCTCCATATATATCTCCTATTGGCTCTGTTTCTCTGGAAAACCCTAAAACAGTACTTTACATATATTACTTCTCTTTTCTTTTTTTTTTTTTTTTTTTGAGACAGAGTCTCGCTCTGTCGACCAGGCTGGAGTGCAGTAGTACAATCTCGGCTCACTGCAAGCTCTGCCTCCCAAGTTCACGCCATTCTCCTGCCTCAGCCTCCCGAGTAGCTGGGACTACAGGCGCCCACCACCACACCCGGCTAATTTTTTGTATTTTTTAGTAGAGACAGGGTTTCACCATGTTAGCCAGGATGGTCTCGATCTCCTGACCTTGTGATCCACCTGCCTCAGCCTCCCAAAGTGCTGGGATTACAGGCGTGAGCCACCGCGCCCAGCCTACTTCTCATTTGTATAATGATCTGCAAAATAAATATTATCCCTTTTTACAAGATAAGGAGATTGAAGTTTAGAAAGGTTAAGTGACTTGCCTAATACCCTTCAAATGGGGAGTAGCAGAATCTCAAATGGAATCCAGGTCTGTCTGGCTCCAAAAGCCCTTTTTCCCTATCATAATGTAACTAATATTAATTCTTCTCCCCTTTCTATGTCAAACTTGGCTATTTATTTACTGAAACAGCTAAATCACAGAGTTTAAGAATTCTGTCCCTTATTCCAAGCCCTGTATATACCAGAATGTCAGCCCATAGTCTGCCACTATCTTTTACCATTTCTGTTCCTTAGCCCTGACTTTCTCAAGTAACATACCTTAGGGTTAAAGGCCAGAGTCTTGGGATCAGTGGGGTCCACCACAGAGGGATAAGGCTCAAAGATGATGCTCTTTCTAGGGGACTCTAAAGCTGCCCTACACATGGCCACCAGCAGATCCACCACCTTAGGGGAAAGGAAAAAAAACAGGGCAGAAGCTAAATGATTTCCCAGTACTGGGAGTCAGAGTATCCAGTATTTCTCTCTGATGTTCTTTTAAAAAGCAAATATGTTTAAGGCTTTCAAAATAGAAAATACAAGCTCATAAAAATTCAAGTAATACCAAAGTAATTAAAGATAAAAAACCATCTTCCTGCCCTTAAACTAATCTCAATTCTCACAGCTAAGTACTAGTGAGTTTGATGTATATCCTTCCAGATAATTTTCCTACGGAAATATTTTCTTTTCTTTCTCTCTCATTCTTTTTTAAAGAGACAGGGGCTCACTCTGTTACCCAGGCTGGAGTGCAGTGGCGTGATCATGGCCCACTGCAGCCTCGACCTCCTGAGCTCAAGCCATCCTCCCATCTCAGCCTCCCAAAGTACTGGGATTACAGGTGTGAGCCACTGTGCTCGGCCCTTTATTTTCTTACATGGACAATTTTACTACATATGCTGTTGTATTTGCTTTTTTATATGACTATGTTAAAATTTTGTCTATAAATAATACCTATATAGTACATCTGCTCTAACGATATCCCATAATTTCTTTAACTGGAGCCCCTACAGATGGGGTTGTATCCATTTTTTATTTTACAAACAATACTACAGTGGTTATCTTATATACAAAAGCATTTTTGGAAGTTAAATTCCAAGAATGAAATTGCTGGGTTCCTCTGTCTTTCTTGATCCCAATTCCCCAGCCACGTTTCCCTCCCCCATACCTCTGCTCCAGTGGCCACCTCCTCTGCAGCTCCAGACATGACGCCCAGTGTGTAGAAGGAGAAAACGCATAGTTCACGAGTACAGACAGCTGGCTGAAAGGATATATTAAACAGATGGTGGTGGGATGGGGTGTGCAATAAGGTGTAGGCAGAGAGGGACAGTCCTAACCTCAGTCAACTCTAAAACAGGGTAGGAATTTGAGGCCCTCTATATCAGGAGAAAACTACCAATAAAGTCTTAATTAAAATGCCTTACTGATAAGTTTGGGAGTTAACACTGTCTCCCCTATGAAGCCTTCCCTGATCTTCCTATGAAGTCAGATGTTCTCTCACCTGATTTTTAACAATGCTAATATCTCTTCTATAAACTTACCATACATTGTGATTTGTCTGTCTCCCATCTGGACTTAGAGTCCTTGAGGACAGCATCATATCCAATCATCTTGGTCAATATCTGATCCCCATTTTTAAATGTCAGGTGGACTCTATCCTAAATAAATATTCTCATATCCTCATCTCTCTAAACAGTACTGCTGAGACTTGTTTTCTGAGAAAAATCAACAATTTCTAGAGTATCAGGGTTACAGACAGAATTTTACCTTGACCACAGACCAAGGAAGAAGGAAATAAAGGAGAGGAGTGAAGGGGACCTGGTTAAGGAAGAGGGTCATAGAGTACGGTCCTATACCTTCAGCATAGATCCATTTTGGAAGACATGCTGCTCATCACACACCACACAGTACTCATTCAATGTTGGAATCCTCTGTTCTGCATACTTCATGATCTGAGAAAACAACAGATTCTAAGTCTTTTGGAAGTACTGGCACACACAGATATGGGAAATAATTTCAGCTTTTTTTTCCAGCTACCCTCCATCCTCCCAGCCCCGTGCCTAAGGTAGGATATATTCTTAGGCTGTGTACTTAAACTGATGGCCTGACTGCAGAGCTAAGACTGTATGGTATAGTAAAAATAAGAACATGATGTTTGATTGAGAAGACCTGGGTTAACATTGTACTTCTAATACTTAATGGCATATATAACTTTAAGCAAGTCAGTTAACCTGAGCCTTGGTTTCTTTGTTTATATAGCAGAGCATTATTCACCTCATAGGGGTATTGCAAGAAATCAGACGATGTCCATGAAGGCATTTTAAAAATATAAAATGGATGCTAATCAAACTATTAAAAGTACTTGTAATTATAGGCTGTCCCTCTGGGATAGGAGAGCATTCAATCAATTAGATGGCAGAAGGTCCTGAGAAGCCATTTCAACTACCTAGAACAATTAGCCAGACCACTGGTCAAAACTACAGACAATTCTGTGCTAGGAAGATAGGAAAATCCAGAGCTAATGCAGCAATATCCTACAGCATTTTTTTTTTTTTTAATGACACCCTGTCTTAACATAGCTTTTGTGCATCAATCAAGTTGTTCCCCTTTCACATGATTTTAGGCTGGTAATGGGACATGCAAGAGACTTTATTCATTTAATGCAGATTTACTGAATGCCCATTATGTACCCAGCTCTGTGAAAGGTCTTCTTGATTATGAAATAAAATTAAAGGTTGTTTTCTCAGAAGCTGAACTTCAATAGGAGAGATGTGGCATGTTTATAAATTAATAACAATTCAAGGCAGCCCATAGTATGTGACACACAGGTGCCATATGAAACAAAAACAAATCGTAACAGTTCAGTGAGGGGAGACATCACATCTAGTTAATGCATTGGAGTAATGGCAATTTTATGGAAAAGGTGCCATCTGACTCTTGATAGCAAGAGGAGGATAGGAAGAATTACATGAACAAAGGTTAACAGAGATGCTAAAGTGAAAGCATGCCCAGGGAATAAAGAGATTTTAAAAAGCAAATGACCAGTAGTAGCTGAGCAGTGAAAGGGGGTCTGTGAAGAATACTAAAGATCATTTGAGCAAGGGCTATTGGGAATCATTAAGGAAATTAGTGTCAATCTCATTCTCATCTCATGTCATATGAGTCTCGACACTCATACACTTAAAATTGGCGGTGCCTCATTGGCACTTGATCATAAGTGGTAAGTATTGTCTTTCTAGTAATGCTGTCAGTTTCTTGAAGATGGGAACAATGCCTTCTTTCCTTCTACCATTAGTTCTGGAAGCAAAGCAATTCAGGAAGTATTTGATTGAGGAGCTGGGAGGTGTTAGGAGACCAAATGGGTCAGACAACAGGGAAGGGCTTTGGAGTGACAATTTTGACTTGATTACCTGAACGAGGAATCCATACTCCAGAGTGGGAATGTTCTTGCAGTGACCACTGACCTGGTGAGAGTAAAAAGACAGACCCCGTGAACCTCCTATGAAGCTGGGGCCTAGACAGACCTGACTCTTGCCTATCACCTAGGACTCTCCTAAAGCAGCTAAACCCTAGCTCAGAATCCCGAAGCTAGAAAGGAGACTTTTAGACATTTTTGCCAAAGGTTCTGGAAAGGGGCTCACCTGTCCTTAACCTTCCTTCAAAGTAGATGGAATAGGTTAGTACAGCAGCTACAGTTAACTACAGTCCTACTCACAAACTAATAAAATCATACATGACTTCTCCTTGAGATTCCCATCTCCAGACTCTGTGCTTCATGGCCTATCAAAGAAGCTCGCTAGACAATTTAGACATAAGTTTTCTACTGTTAAAAAATGTTTTCCAGCTGGGAGTGGTGGCTCGTGCTTGTAATCCCAGCACTTTGGGAGGTGAAGGAAGGTGGATCACTTGACCTTAGGAGTTCAAGACTACCCTGGCCAACATGGCAAAAGCCTGTCTCTACAAAAATATGAAAAATTAGCCAGTCGTGGCATGTGCCTATAGTCCCAGCTACTTGACAGGCTGAGGTAGGAGGATCATGAGCCTGGGAGGCAGCAACTGCAGTGAGCAGAGATCGCCACTGCCCTCCAGCCTGGATGACAGAGTGAGACCCTGTCTCAAAAACAAAGAAGTGTTCCATTCTACTCACTCATGGTACATACCTAGGTTTGATTTATGATGCCTAGACAACCATATCCCCACCCCATTTTGAGAAACTACACTCCCACATTTCCACTCCCACCCTCCTGATAGCCAAGTCAAACCCTCCCCAGCCCATGTACCAAAGGAGAGGTCCGTGCTGGGGGAGGGAGGCCCACGTGCTGAGGGCACAGGAGACCTGCCTGGGGGCTGGGAGGGTAGCCAAACACTTCCACTTTGGGGTTCTTCATGGTACAGGAGATGGAACGGTTCATGAGGCGCCCAACCCGAAGCTCTGGTACACCTAGTTTGCCTTTCAGCATGGAGTCCTGTATAATAGGGAAACTGGGAGACCTGCAGAGAGAGAGCAAAGAGAAGTGATAAAACTGGGGATTTCATAGGATCCCTGGAGGGGACTGGAGATAAGTGAGCCCTAAGCCAAAAGTTCTAAACCAAAGAAAGACAAACTCATATCTGAGGAAAGTTGCATTGTATCTTAAACACTATTAAAACAAGTAGATCACACATCTGAATTAAAATTTTTATGTCATCATCTGTGGGTTCTTCACATTGGGACACTGAGGGTGGGCAGAGGCAGAGGATAGGTTATTATGTTTCTAAGCCAAGTATGGAATAATCCCTTGGAAAGGCTGCCTGTTTTTCTGAGAGAGAGAAAAAAAAATAGAGAGAGAGATTGTTAAACACTGCGCTAGGCAAGAAGTAGTTGCATCCCAAAGGGCGTAATATTGACTATCTGACTGTCAACAATGATTCCTGGGAAGCTATAAATCTGGGTTTGTGTCTGCCTTTGGGAATATCAGAAGACACCACAGGGGGAAAATGTAGACCTGGGGTCAAAGAATGGAGCAATATTTATTTCCAGAACCTAGCAAGGAATTACTGCCTGTTCTCTGACACTTTCTTCTTAGGATGGGGAAACGGATCAGGACAAAAGAACAGAAAGATGGAAGATTCAGCATACATTTCTCCAAATACGTACCACGAGCTAGGTATTCTGTTTTACATAAAGGATTAGGTATTAACCTTGGATAAGGAGTAGAAAGGTAAGGACACATAGGGAACAGGACCATGTGAGTGGTGTCAGTAGTTAAAGAGACAGAATTCAGGGAAGAGAGGGGATAGAAACGTTTATGTAATCAAGAAGGTGGGGGTGGGGGCTATCACAAGGTGTTTACAGATGATCAGCTTTAGGGAGCACTTACTTGGGGATGGGTGAAAAGATGCTGAGGCCAGCTCGGAACTTCTTGATGGTACCACTTGCCTTGAACCAACTGTGCCTCTTCTCCTGCTGGGTCTTCAAGAAATCGTTGCTCAGATGTTTCCATTGTTGGGATGTAAACATACCCAGGATCCTGAGGGATCAAAAAGAATGAGCTTAGGCAAGATGAGGCAGGGTCAAGAAATAAGGACTAAAGAGAGACAAATAATCTAAAATTCAGACCCAGGGACTGCAAAGCTAGTTGTGGTAGGGGAATGTGTATCTGAAGACCCCTTAAAATGACCTTAGTAAATAAAAAACTCACCATCCCAGAGCACCCCTTCACCCTAGAGGGTACCTAGCCTAATGGCCAGAAAAATTCAGAGATGCGTTGCCTTTAGAGTGAGATTTCAAAGGTGAGCCTTCAAAGGCTGCAAACTTTGAAATCTATTGCCAAGAATGACTATACTGTTGACAGGGAAACAGAAGTGGTAGGATGGAGGTGAGTACCACTTTGTTCCTTGTGAGTCATGAAGAAAGGGAGTAGGGACATAAGGGGTACTGACATTGTTAGGAGAAAAATTATATTCTCAAATTTATGGTTTCCAATTTGAGCTGCGCCCTTAGCTAGATTTGTCAATCCTTTCACTTGTCCTTGATCAGTTCTCTCTAGCATTACTCTAAGGTATTGTTCTAAATCCTTATTACCTTCTTTAAGTTACTAACTTCATCTACAACCAATAACCTCTCTTCCTTCTTAAGCCATCAGGTATCAGTTCCCTTAATTTTCCAACCCTACTATAAAATCTACTTACATTTCCACCCTACCTTGATCCCTCCATTCTCTGGAGGTAAGGTGACCCTTCTACCTAAGATCAATCCTTCGATTGCCTTTTTAGGGACCATGATGTGTCAATCATTCCCCTTTCCTGTCAGTTCCTTTCCCAAAGTCAACAAAAAATGTCAACTTTCTGCACCTTAGTCTAGTTAACCTCTCCCTGTTGCCTTCCCATCCCCATACAAATTTCTCAACCCATACTCATTGTTTCTATGTTGTTGCCAACCACTCACCTCTCAACTTTCTGTATTCTGGTTCCTACCTTCACCACTATAATTGTTCTCATCCTGATGCTAAATCCGATGGAAACTCCCAGGTTCTTCTCTTATCTTCTCTGGCATCTGGCCCTCCTTGCAGAACCTGCCCTCCTTTGTCTTCTATGCCACCATTCTCTTCCTATTCTACTCTGACCTACCTGCAGTGTTTCTTCTTCCTCTGCCTACCCTGCTGGTTTCTTCGGGATTTCGTCTGAGTGTTTAAGGGTATTTTGTCCTTGATCCTATCTTCTTTTCCCACTATCATGCCCTCCTTTGGCAATCTCATATTCACTGACTGTAACTTCTTCCCACACACATTGATGTGTATCTTCAACCCTAACCTCTCCTTTAAGTAGCAAATTGACATATACTCTGGTAAGGAGCAAATTGACATTTCGGATAAGCATCTCTACCTGCATATCTGAAAGTTACCTTTAAATAACATGTCAAAAATGGAACTAATTACCTATCATCATCCTACAAACCTGCTCCCCTCTCATATCCCTATTTACATTGGTGGTATCACAATTTACCCAGACATCTAGGCTGGAAACCTAAATGTATTTTCCACTACTCTTTGGCCCTTATGGCTATATTCAATATATCTAAATCAGTCTTCAAGTCTTATTGATTTTATACCTCACAAATCTTTCTAATCTGTCTCTCATCTCCATTCTCACCTATAATCACACTTTAGCTCTGGCCTTTAGCATCTCTTGTCTTGACTTTTACAAAAGCACCCTACTACACTAGTTCTGGTCTCTTGTCTCATCCCCTCCTACCCATTTTGTATAATGCTACCAGAATGGTTTTTAAAAATAAATCTGACCACGTCATTTCTTTCCCTAAACCCTTCAATGTTCACACTGCCTAAAGGATAAAAGTCCAAGATCCTCTCTAACTTGAACCCTTCCCTATTCTCTGGCTTTGGCTCCTACACCCCCAGCTTGTATTTTACCAGCAATATTTAACTACCTGAAGCTCCCTACACACATACTGCTTTATGTGACTAAGCCCCTGCAAATGTTATTCACCCTCAGAATCTGTCTACATGGACAACTCTTATCCATCCTTGAAAATTACTAATCATTGGCTGGGTGCGGTGGCTCACACCTGTAATCTCAGCACTTTGGGAGGCTGAGGCAGGTGGATCACTTGAGGCCAGGAGTTTGGGACCAACCTGGCCAACATGGAGAAACCCCCATCTCTACTAAAAATACAAAAATTAGCCGGGCATGGTGGTGGGTGACTAATCCCAGCTACTTAGGAGGCTGAGGCACAGGAATCACTTGAACTCAGGAGGCAGAAGTTGCAGTGAGCCAAGATCATGCCACTGCACTCCAGCCTGGGTGAGAGCAAGACTCTGTCTCCAAAAAAAAAAAAAAAAAAAAGGAAATTATTAATCATCACCCTTTTTCAACAGACTGAGTCACTCTTCAGTGTCCTTTCTAAACCTTACATATTCACCTGTATTAGAATATGTATCCAGTGGACTCTATTTGAAACTTCACTGAGAGTGGAAAATATGCTTCATTTCTTTGCATACCAAATACCTAGCTTAATGCTCAACACATTCAATAAACTAGAGTTCCTAGAGACTTACTCTGAAGAAACCACTAGAGAAATATGAATAGCATGACTCTGATTTCAGGGTAGTAAAAATGCTAAGTAGTGATGAGCCTCTTTTATCTCTAGAAAGTCTCAGCTTCTGACACCCAAGAACCACATACTCTCTCTCCACAAGCTTAAATCTGGCTCCCTAAATTTATTTTAGCTTTTCCTGGGCATATTTCAGAAAGACATTTTTGGAAGGAGGCATTCCATCCAAGGCTCTGCCTGTCCATCCATATATTTCCACCTCTCTCTCCTTCCTTCACATGTCCATGACCAGAAAAGACCAAAGTTCTTACTTTTTCAACTGAAGACCCAGCCCAAATCCTTCCTTATTTGATGGCTGGAAAACCTCAATGGATGGTTCTGCAAAGAGAAGAGAAGGCTACTAGTAAGTACATATCTCTTGTCTTCCTGGAGTCCAAAGCTCAGTGGAATAGCTTCCATACATTCTAAAGATCATAGCTGCTGGGTACTCTAAACAGTAACGGTGGAAGAAAAAAAACATCTGAGGGAGAGGGCAGATTCTAGAAGCTGTCATATGAATCTGAAATATCCTCAGGAGGATGTTGAGAAAAGGAGGAGAAAGAAATTTTATCTTGGAACCAGAGAAAACAATGTCATTAGGCAAGAAGGCCTTTAGGGAATGGTTATTAGGTGATAGGGGATGAAGATACCAATTACAGGGGACTAAAAAGCCCCTACCAATAGCCTGCAGATTGAGCCCAAGGACCTTGTTCCTAATTTTTTTCTACCTCAGTTAACTTAGGGCTTTGGATTAGACCACACTCAGACCACCCACTTGCTCAAAGTCACTGCCTTTACCTGGTCCATCTAGGTACTGGGAGAGAGAAAATCGCAGCCTCAACACAATAGGTTCTGTCCGGAGGACCTTCCAGGCTGTAGAGACTTCCTCCTAAAAGAAGAAGGGAAATAGTTTCCAGTTTAGCAACATAGACGAATGGACCTGAAATTTCCCCTATATGACACACACATGCACATGACAGTACACACCACTGTCTGCTGATGGTCTAGGAAAGACAGAGATGAAGAATATGTGCTCCAAATACAGCACTCGGGAACAAGACTCCTGGCCTACATGACAAATTCCACAAGTCCAGCTAGACATGTTGTTGGTAGGTACTAGCCCCACTTACATCGAGGAAGCTGATGTTGATGTGGAGGTCAATGTCCACGTCATCGATAGTTCCATATTCTCTATAGAGATACAGGTGACAACAGGTGAGACTCATTAAGGGAAAAAGAAGGGAATAGAAACTGAGTTGGAAAGACAACTGAGCCTGGGGACAGGGGAAAGGGAAGAGTGGACGACAGTTTTGTACCTAGGGTCTTAGCTACAGCCTTACACCACTTACCTGATCAGGATCTACTTCCAGGCCAAAAGCATTTCTTACCTGAAAGGTGAAACTACTGGCCCAGAGGGGTCTAGGATAAGAGGGAATTCCTAAGAAAAGTGGCCTTACTCTCTACTCTCAGCCAAGATCATTTATTCTGAGCATTTTCTATCATTAAGTTCATAATTTATCCCACTATCATACCATAAAAAGAAAAACCTCTAGCCTTTTAACAACTCAGAAAGAAGTGACTTGCTCCCCTGCCACCCCTGAAGTAGAGTCCCACCTGATGGATACAGAGTTCTCACTGTAGATCTCCTTCACGGCTTCAATGTCTGCATCAAGCTGTGGGTGTCGATACAGGTCAGCTGCACAGCTCCCCTGAGATAGCAGCAAAAATGGTGGTGGAGAGAGGTGGAAAAAGACGAGGGAAAGAGAGAGATAATAAAAAGAATATGAAAAGACACCAGGAACAGGAGAAATCAGACAGCAGTATAGGGGAAGTAAAAGCCACTTATGTGAAGGGGTTCTCAGTGGTGACCCTAGCAAGGGATTTCATTAACAGAGGTCTCCATCTCATCATGACTTTAAAAAGGTTCAGCAGACCAAATGTAGGCTTTTGCTTGGAGTTCACTTCCTTAAATCTCCAGCTTTTCTCTCAGACCTTGACCAGGATACCTTCTATGACAACTCAGAACAGGCTGAAGAGTTACAGGTTTCCTAAGATTGGTTCTAAGTGAAGAGCATTCTGAGAGTCTGGGTACTTCTGCTCAGGACTGTGCCCTGGGTAGTGATGGCATTAAGCAATCGCTGGCAGAGTAATCTTTTAAGATGTGACCCTAATGAATGAAACTACCCCCACTGGCTAGTGTTATAAAAGTCAGAAAATAATTATGTCTAATTAAGATATGGGTAGTCTCCACATACAGAGGATGTAGTTTACTCTGGAACAGGTATGACTCCAAAGAAAGAGCAAGGGCACGGGATCAGCTCTGACAAGACCATGCTCAGACCACATCAACATTATAACCTCATCTCATCTGTGCTCCAGAACCTCTTTCACTCCTGATGTATCCAAAAAGCAGCACATATCTAGACCATCCAACACGGGGGTCTTGGGAGATGTAACCTCACCTGAACGCCATAGAGAAATTCCTCTGATTCATTATCTCCCTCCGAGTCGTCATCATTCCAGAACTGGCCTTTGATGTCCTAGTGGTGAGAAATAAGGATATCATGCTTTGTTAGGTCCCTATTATCCCATGGAAAGGCGTGGGATGATATGATGAGGAACAGATTCCCACAAAGATTGGGAAAAGATAGAATAACTGAAGCCCTGATCCCTTTACACCTTTCACGTCACCCTTTGTGAGAGTCTCAGTCTCTTCCTGATATGATCATATCCACAGACTAGCTCTTAGTGGGACAGAGGAAAACATCTAGGGAATTTTGGCCTTCTGAAGTCTCAGTATGATGACTGAGAGGCTCTGGTAGCCAGTAGGAAAGAAATGCAAATGACTTCAATGTCAAGGTTGACTCCTAAGCATATCTGGGTTCCAGTACAAGCTGGCCTCTTCCAGGATCATTACCTAAGACAGTTCCCAAGCACACCTAAGCTCTCTTGTCTCATTATTTTCTTTCTATCCTTTAAAGTACTTAACTCTCCTCTCCCTCCCCAAGAAAACCCACTACACAAACACACCAAGTAATACTGTTTCTGTGCCCCTTCCCTTTCCTTTAACTTCAAATAGCCACTCTATCTTCCAAAAGGGTAGAAGGGAAAATACCAAGAAAGGGTGAGATCTGCACTTTGTCTCCTCTACCCTTTGAACAATCAGTTGGAGAGGTGGGCAGTCAGTTCTCACCATTGGGTCAGTGGGTCACACACACTCTCAGGTCAGTGCTAGGCAGCACCCCTCCATACCACTAGCCGAACCAAGGCCAACGAGATGGGCATTTAGGAGACCACAAAGGGAGACAAGGTAGGGCACGATGTCAGGGACAACTGGTGATCTGTTGGGGATGGCAGGCTCTGCTGTTGCGGTGGTAACAAGTCACTGTCCTGTGGAAAGTAGATAATAATGGGTTTCATCACCACTTAATATCTGGGTGGTGTATATATACAGGCACACGTATTTATCAATACACTTTTTTTTTTGAGACAGAGTTTCGCTCTTGTTGCCCAGGCTGGAGTGCAATGGCGCGATCTTGGCTCACTGCAACCTCCGCCTCCTGGGTTCAAGTAATTCTCATGCCTCAGCCTCCCAAGTAGCTGGAATTACAGGTGCCTGCTGCCACGCCCAGCTAATTTTAATATTTTCAGTAGAGATGGGGTTTCACCACGTTGGCCAGGCTGGTCTCGAACTCCCGACTTCAGGTGACCTACCGGCCTCGGCCTCCCAAATTGCTGGGAATACAGGCGTGAGCCATTGCACCTGGCTATTAATACACTTTTATTATACATACAGATACTTGCATATAAAAAGACATGCTTGCGTGCATATATATGCACACTTGCACATGCAGTTCTTTATAGATAATGAAACACAAAAGCACTATATGCAAGATACTGCTGTTCTACTTAAACTGGAGAGCTGGGATTAGAGCAAGATCCTGCTCTAGCTCATAATGTTACAACTCCTCAAGCCAAAAGTGATGGTGGCAGGACAAGATGCTTATGTTTACTCTGTCAGTTAATTCTTCAGAGTACCAACTCACACCAGAGTTAAGATTCAGAATCGGATTATTTCTGGACTCTTTATTCTTAGTTATTTCTCCATATTAGCCAGTATCTCTCTTTAAACATCAGTATTACTAGCTATTATACGGCAACAATAGCTAACTTAAAAAGTCCTCAATGGCCAGATCACCTGAGGTCAGGAGTTCAAGACCAGCCTGACCAATGGGGTGAAACCCCGTCTCTACCAAAAATACAAACTTAGCTGGGTGTGGTGGCGCGCGCTTACGATCCCAGCTACTCAGGGGGCTGAGGCAGGAGAATCGCTTGAATCCGGGAGGCGGAGATTGCAGTGAGCCGAGATCACGCCATTGCACTCCAGCCTGGGCAGTAAGAGCAAAAACTCCATCTCAAAATAAAAAGTCCTCAACAACACTGAACATCTTTTGGCAGTTATGGTCTCAGTTGTCATTGCCAAAATAATGCCCTAAAGTCATCTTGGAACCTGCTTCCCAAAGAAAAATGCAATAATTATCCCAAAAATTGCTTAGAAAAACTTTGACTTAACCCAGAGCCCTTTCATACACAATTCCCTGCTCGCTTCTAATCCCACAGACTCCTAATCCTATACCAGCAACTTTTAGCTCCATTAAAACCTCCACATATAGCAGAAAAACAAAACAAAACAAAAAGCTCATCTGTGAAATTATGAAGGCTTTAATGGCTGAAGATGGCAAATCTACCCTAAAAGCAGGCTAAAAAAGCTTTCTGTTGCTCTCTAGACCAGCAAGTCACTGGCTTTGCACACATCGCAGCTGAAGCTACTCCAACCTCAAACAGAGGTGTTCTTGGTCTCTAACACAGTTCTTCTTCTTTTTTTGTTTTCTGACAGAGTTTCGCTGTGTCGCCCAGGCTGGAGTGCAATGGTGCGATCTCGGCTCACTGCAACCTCTGCCTCCCGGGTTCAAGCAATTCTCCTGTCTCAGCCTCCCACGTAGCTGGGATTATAGGCGCCCGCCACCATGCCCAGCTAATTTTTGTATTTTTAGTAGAGACGGGGTTTCACCAGGTTGGCCAGGCTGGTCTCGAACTCCTGACCTCAGGTGATCCACCCGCCTCGGCCTCCCAAAGTGTTGGGATTACAGGTGTGAGCCACTGTGCCTTGCAGGTCTCTAATACAGTTCTACTGAATGTCAGGTTTCCAGATTAGTGATTCTCTGACTGGGGTTGGTGGACCTACAGCATCAGTATCATCTAGGAACTTGTTAGAAATGCAAATTCTCAGACTCCTCCTAAGACCTACTGAATTAGAAACTCCAGAAATGGCCAGGCACTGAGGCTCATGCCTGTAATCCTAGCACTTTGTGAGGCCCAGGTGGGCAGGACACCTGAGGTCAGGAGTTCGAGACCAGCATGGCCAACATGGTGAAACTCCTTCTCTACTAAAATAAAAACATTAGCCAGGCATGGTGGTGCACGCCTGTAATCCCAGCTACTCGGGAGGCTGAGGCAGGAGAATCACTTGACCTAGGGAGGCAGAGGTTGCAGTGAGCCAAGACTGCGCCATTGCACTCCAGCCTGGGGGGCAACAGCAAAACTCTGTCTCAAAAAAAAAAAAAAAAAAAGAAAAAAGAAAAAAAGAAATTCCAGAAATTGGACCCAGTAATCTGTGTTTTAACACACGCTCCAAGTTGTTCTGATGCATAAAATTTGAGAACCACTGTTCTAGTTCTAGATCCTTGTGTGTTCTAAGGACCTGTGGTTCATTCCTTAGATACCAACTTAAGTCTGGTAACTAAGCCAGGATGGGGACAAAAGACACCATGCCAGAGCAGAGCCAGCATAGGAGTCTTCCAGCTGATAGTGTTGCCTGATCCTTCAGAAACAACATGCAAAAGGAAAGTATAACTAAAGTTCTTAGAGATGGAATGACCCGATTACTGAGATTTGTTTAAAATACTACCCTGGCACACACATAAAAAAAGGAGGGAGGATAACAGATGAAATAAATACAGCAAATAGCAAAATGTTGATTACTGGTGAAGCTATGTGACGTACATGATGGTTTTCTGGTAATCCCTACCTCCCTACTTTTGTGTAAAGTTGAAAAGTTTCAAAATAAAAAGTTTAAAAAAAAAATCAGAAGCTACTCTAATGGGCTCTCCTCAAAGTCAAGTCTAAATGTTAACAGGAAGATTAACCAACACTCCACAATTGCCTCATTACTGTTCTTCAAACTCATCAAGCATATTCCAACTATAGGGCCTTCATCTTCCCACCATATTCCTAAGCATATTCCCGCCATAGAGCCTTTGTCCCTGCTGTTCCCCTTTCTTGGAATGCTTTCCACCCAGATATCCACATGGCTTGTTCCTTCACTCTTCCAGATCTCTGCTCAAAGGCCACCTTGACCATCCTATTTATTAAAACAGAAACAACTCAACACCCACACACTAGCACTCTCTATCCCCCTTCCCAGCTTTATTTTTTTCCACTTACCATGTTCTAACATATAAAATGTTTATCAGAATGTAACCTCTGGTGGCAGAGGCTTTGACTGCTTTCAGTCTACATTCTTAGTCCCTTAACACATTTCTTGAATGAGTGAATAAATGAATGAACCCTCTGCTGGATACTTAAGTCAAATGGGAGATATATACAATAACCTGCATGTTTCTACACATAGACAAAAATCACACAAAAAATGATTTTAAAAAGCAAAACTTCACCTTCAAGAGCAGCTGAGATCCAGAATGTGAAGATCTTGGGGTGAGGTTCGTGAGATTTGAAAATAAACAGTCAAGTGCTGATCTGGATGATCACAGAGGAATAAAGAGGGAGGCACTAAATGTCCAGCCTGGGTTGCCCTGGGGTGAGGGGTAGGATGACGGCAGCGTTAGGCCAGAAGTGCCAACTTTTCACGGTCTTTGTTGCTGCAGAAGTCAAGAAAAATTTAGCCTCTTTCCAAGGGCTGTTGCTGCTTGGTTTCTGTTGCTATCACAAGGAGAAAAAGGTATTTCAGAGGGAGTTTTTCTTGTTCAAGCAAGAGACAGTTCAGAGATTACCGGCTTTTTCAAACCAGGCTGCTTTAGTGAAAGGGACTTGCTCCCTCTACTCTCAATGCCCTTTCCTCTGGAGAGATGGAAAGTGGATTTAAAAGGTGAAGAGTTGGAAAAGGAAGGTGGTGGGTTATGGAATTCACAGGATCACAAACACTTTTTAAAAAATTAGCCGGAAACGTGGCCTAATTCAAAGCTTTCATGTTACACACAGAATACTTAGACCTACAGAGGTCGACCAATTTGCTTAAGGTTAGGAGTACAGAAGGACTGGGATGTAAAGACATTGGACAGGTCCTAATTACATCTAATCTTCATGTGATGTGGTTATAATTAATTGAGTTGTTAATGAAGTAAGCAAGAAAGACCTATCTGATTTATCTAAATGAGGTAAAGAATGGGCCCTTTCAAAAGAAGTTGGGCCAAAAATAGACTATATGATGAGTGTCCAGAGAAGGTGTTAAAACTCAGCGGCTAATATAGAACGCTTTATGAGTTTCCACGAGAATAAGTCAAATGTAAATGAGCCTCAAGTCTGGATCACAAAAGTCTTTCCCTAGGTCCATGGGCGCTTCTCTGGGTGTGACAACTTCACGTCTAGTCAAAGCAGCTTCAGAGCTCAATGTTTAAATTGTGGGTTGGGCTCCCGGCTTTGTGGTCCTGGAAGAGGTTACTCCACTCCATCCCGTGTGCTCCCTTCTCAGGAGTAGGCCACTAAACAAAGACTACTAGGAAGAATCACTGAGGGGCGACTCCCGCAGGTTAGCGCTATCTCGGGCACCCCGCAGGGAGAGAGGACACGGCTGCCCCGCGAAAACACTCTCTGGCACCCGTGCTTCCAGGACAGGCCCTGAGGCCTCTCCCGGGGAAGCAGTTACACCTGTTCTCCGGGGCTCCCCTGAAGACCCCAAAAACACCCAACACCTGCCTCCCCAGGAAAGACGCTCTGGGCCCGATCTATGCCGCCCGGCCGCCGGGCCTGAGTGAAGCCTGTCCAGCCTAGGAGGGGCCCTCAGAACCTCCCGGTCCAAGCCTCTCACTTCGTCCACCCCTGCGGAGACGGGGCGAGCCCCGCACCCTTCCCGTGGCCCGGCCGCACCGCCCTGTGCCCGTGGTGGCGGCCACACAGGCCAGCCTGGCGAGTACTCACGGCGACCCCGGGCCGCGCGCGGCCGCAGCCGACGGAACGAGCGGCCCGGGACGCCCCGCGGGGGCGGAGCGGCAGGCCAAGGGGCGGGGGCCGGGCCTGGCGGGCGAGGTCGCGCACCCCACGCCTCGTCGTTCCGTCACGGGCGCGCTCAGCCACTCTGCGCACGCTCGCGCGGTGACACGATGGCACGTGGCCCGCTCCTGACCAACAGCCTGACGGCCTGCTCCTGGGCGCGCCTCAGCAGCCGACGCCAGCCCTGAGACGCCTGCGCGGCGGTCGCTAGTCGAGAAAGGGTGCGGAGTCGGGGGTGGCGCCTGCGCCGTGGGTAGGGGAGGCAGTGGAGAAGGAAGAGGGACTCTGGGGGAGTGCGGGGAGCCTTCCAAAGGAGAATACTTGCATTTAGCGCCCCGAGTGGTTGGGAGGAACAAGCAGGGAGGGCAACCCAGGTTGCCTGTAGGCCGGGAGGGAGTCCCCTCGCCGGAGGTTGGGGCCGGCAGGTAGAGACTGAGGGAAGTCCTGAGGCCTTGCTGACTGCAGGATTCTCTGGTTCGACAATGGAAGTCGAACACCTCGGGCTTTTAAAAATTCTGGCATTTAACTCATTTGTTCCCCGGTAGCTGCAGCGTGATGGAGAGCACCCTGGCCTTCTAGTCAATCTGGGTCTGAAGCTTGGGTTCGGCACTTATTGATGGTGCAGCCTTAAGCGATGACTTTCACTTTGGGAATCTGATTTCTCCTCTTTGAGGTGGAGACAGTAATATGTGTTTCACGGAGCCGTTGTGGTGAGGATGAACTGAGATAGTGTTAGGTTGAACCGTAGGAAAGTGCTATTTTTGCAGTTTATGAACAGTCAGATACCTTCAATTTCATACGATTCCAACTAATCCATGTAAAGTAACCAGCAGAGTACTTGGGACTAGGAAGTAGTTCATACATGGAAGCTGTAATTGTGGTTATTGTGGTTATTAACCCTAGACATGGCCAGATCTCCTTCATCCTTATTAGTCTTGGGGCTTCCACGTGACCCTCTTTTCCATCAACACTAATGGGAAAAGGCTTATCTTAGACCTACTCTGTTTCCTCACTCCCTCTTTGTAGCTGGACACAGTACACACAAAGAAGGCTTTGGCCCTGAATGATATAAACATGTCATGTCTATCCCTCCTAAGCTGGCCTCAGAAGTTTCCCAGTTAACTTTTTGTTGTTGGTTGATTTACATTTGCACATTCTCAGCCTCTTCTAACTCCTTTCCCTTTTGATGTCCCCCTCTGCTCACCTTGCCACTCAGCCTGGGCCACAACACCGTCTCGGTGTGAGTTTGTTACATTTACTGCTTATAGTAACTGAAAAAAGTGAGGGATCAATATAACCTCGGTTTCAGAGTGCAGAAGTTCAGAGTGGTAGGGGAAGGAGTCAGGCCTGCTCTCTAAAACAACTCACCATCAAGGGCCCCGTAATAGCTTTTGAGAACCAAGTATGTATGGGAGTGTTTGAACATAAGCACTGTGCCCATGAGTGACAAGTCCAACTCCAGTATTCAATAACCTTTAGGATTCCCCCTTTCCAGCATACCACCACTAGCTCTTCTATTCATCATGAATCTCAGCCACCTCATAGTTTACCAGTATCTTCCAGGCTTCACCTCTTTTCCTACCCAGTCCAGATCCTTGGTCAGTCATTTTAATCACATCTTTGTTAATATGCTTGCATTTACTCTGTAAAAATCACACTCCTGGGTCATGCCAGCTATCTACCTTCTCTACTCTCCCATCCTAAACCAGGATAAAGGAAGTCATCCAATCCTGCACACTTAAGCTGGTGAGTGGACACCATTTAGGTTAGTCTAGCCCATGAACCCTATTCTGTGGGAATTATCGTTTCCACACCCACACTATGGATCCACAGGCCCCAGGGCCATGTTCGTCTTGTGTGACCTCTAGCACTTTAGCTGCAGTTTATTGAACTGTGAGTGGATTCCTGGTCTAAGCTGTGTTAAACAGATGTTCTCCTGAAAATCTGGGATTAGAGCTGACAGATTATGATTCTAACTGGACTGGTTTCTTAAGCAAAAGAGACATAGACTTAGGAGCTATGGTACATCTACCTCCCACCTACTATGATGAATGAGAAAAGGAAAAAGACCATCTGGGGACACAGAATGAAGCATGGAGAGGCAGAGACCAGAAATGGTGAGACTACTCTCCCCTTTCTGGCAGCTTCCCAGGCACCCCTCCCTTCCTTCCTTCTTCTTCTTTTTTTTTTTTTTTTTGAGACAGGGTCTCACTGTGTTACTCAGGCTGGAGTACAGTGGTGTGATCATAGCTTACTGCAGCCTCCAAGGCTTAAGCATGCACTAACATATCTGGCTAATTAATTTTTTTTTGCGGAGATGGGGTCTCTGTATGTTGCCCAGGCTGATCTTGAACTCCTGGGCCCAAGAAGTCCTCCATCTTGTCCTCCCAAAGTACTGGGATTACAGGTGTGAGCCACTATACCCTGCCCAAGGCACTTTCTGAGGCCCTCTGATCTTGAGGGACTAGGAGTCAGTTTTTATCTGGAATAAATGGCTTAAGCTAACTTAATGTGCACTCAGTACAGAGGTCCTACAAATTCATTGTCTCCTCAGCAGAGTCCTCAGTGTACCCAGCAACCCTTCCACATGTCAGCCTCTCCCACCATCCCCCATTCTGCTTCACAGAAAAAATAAAGGCTCTGGGTGCCAGGTACTTGGGTGGCTGAGGCAGGAGGATCTCTGGAGCCCAGGAGTTCAAGGCTACAGTGAACTGTGGTTATGCCACTGCACTCCAGCCTCAGCAATGGAGCGAGACTCCCCATCTCTTTAAAAATAAATAAATAAATAAAAGGCCATGGGGGAACTGCCTCAATTTTCTGTCCCCTCCAAACATTTGAATCTCTCCAATCCTTTCTGTTTCAGAAGTGGAGAGGTCTCTCTTCAAATACAAAGTTAGTCCTTTCACTATGATCTGTATTTCATTCCTTTTTGCCTCCTTGGGAAATTTGCTCCTTACCTCTCTCTTTCATTTATATTCAACTTTTTCCTCTCCCCTACTCGTTGATCTCAGTATATAAGCTTGATCAACTAGCCCAACCTTAAAAAGAAAATCCAATTTGAATCCTATATGCCATGCTACTGATTTTTCTTGCCTTTAACCAAACTTCTAGGAGTAGCCTATACTCTCCCTCTCCACTTTCTTGTCTTCAGTTGTTCCTTAAATCTGGTGTCATCTGACCTCTCCCCAAAATTTCTACTGAAAATACTTTCACCAAAGTGACACATGACTTACAAATGGACAAATCCATTGGGAATTTTCAGGCTTCATTTATATGACCACACAGTGTCATTTGGCATTGTCAATCATCTTGCCCCTGCAATTGACTGCATGGTGTCATTTGGCATTGTTGATCATCCTGCCCCTGCAACCCTTTCCTCTGTTGGCTCTTATGGGCTACACTCTTCCAGTTTCTTGCTACACCTCATATGACTCCTTCACAGTATCCTTATTATACTCCCTTTCCTTCATTCCCTGCTTAAGTAGAAAAGCAGTTCAGCCCACGCCCATTTCTCCTATTACTCTTCCCCGTGGCCTCCATGGCCACTTGAAGGAGATCTTGATAATTTGGGGTTGCCCAGAAACAGAATCTCCTTCTTATGTTACAAGTTTTAGAAGTAAGCAGAGCCTATCTTTCATGACAGACACTAAAAAGGTTGAATCTTTGCTTTCCCAGCTCTCTAGCTAAGACAGAGGCATGTGACCTTGGCCTGGCCAAGCATCTTCCAGAAATGTAGTTTCTGGAGTGACTCAGAGAAATAGAATCATACAGAATTCATGCCAGTGGCAATGGTGACAGGAGAGCAGGGTCAGTTTTACCCCATGCCCAGGGACTTTCATGGTGTGGGTACTGGTAGTGGTGACATCCCATGTCCAATAATGATGACAGCAGCAGTGGTCTTGTGGAGCTGGTTCTGGCATCTGAATTTGGCCTGTGCTGTGGTGGACTGGCCTCTCGTTGTTCCTGCCTATTTTCCAAGCTTGGGTCTTTTGCCTGGCAATCCCGTGACCCACCTAGTGCCCTTTCAACAAAAGTCTCGTTTAAATCCACCTGAGTGACACACAGTTATAGACTGGAACTCCCAAATCTATATTTCCATCCTGTACTTCTTCTTCTTTTTTTTTTTTTTTTTTTGACGGAGTCTCGCTCTGTTGCCAGGCTGGAGTGTGGTGGCGTGATCTTGGCTCACTGCAACCTCTGCCTCCCAGGTTCAAGCGATTCTCCTGCCTCAGCCTCCTGAGTAGCTGAGACTACAGATGCACGCCACCACGCCTGGCTAATTTTTGTATTTTTAGTAGAGACGGGGTTTCACCACGTTGGCCAGGATGGTCTCAATCTCTTGACCTTGTGATCCACCCACCTCGGCCTCCCAAAGTGCTGGGATTACGGGCGTGAGCCACCGTGCCTGGCTTCCATCCTGTACTTCTTGAGTTTCAAGTTGACTTTGGTCAAGTTGTCTTTTGGACAACTCCACTTGGATGTCACATAGGCAAACATCTTCTCACTGTATTTCTTTCATGTTCCTAACTTAGTAAATCTCACCTATGACTTATTCAGACTGAACCCTGAGAAGAAAGCATCTTAGACTTCTCCCATCCTTATTTAAATGGAACCAATTTTACCTCATAAACTCTAAATTTTACATCTTAATACATCTTCTTCTTCTTTTTCTTTCTTTCCAAACTCTGGCCTCCTGCCCTCTAGCTGCCTAAAAGCACAGAGACTCAGAAGGCAGAACAGGCCACACGCCTGGGTCTGGCTTTTCCCAAGGGATATCTTAGGTGCTGAGCAGAAAATGCAAGAAACTAAAAAGCCTGTGGAATGAGCCTCAGCCTCCTGGGGAGTAGTAGACAGGGTCTCAATATGTGGCCCAGGCTGGTCTCAAACTCCTGGCCTAAAGTTATCCTCCCACCTCGACCTCCCAAAGTGCTAGGATTACAAGTGCGAGCAAATTAATACATCTTAAATCAATCCCTCCTTTATATTCCTATTCCTCCCTACCAGAACTATCGCATTCGCCTCCTAATAGACTCCTTATCCAGTATCTACTCCTGCAATCTATTCTCCACTTAGCTGCTTAGGGGATCTTTCTAAAACTCAAATCTGATCATGTCACTCCTCTATTAAAACCCTTCAATAGGCTGGGCCCGGTGGCTCATGCTTGTAATCCTAACACTTTGGGAGGCCAAGGCGGGTGGATCACTTGAGGTCAGGCTTCGAGACCAGCCTGGCCAACATGGTGAAACCCCGTCTCTACTAAAAATACAAAAATTAGCCGGGCATGGTGGCAGACACCTGTAATCCCAGCTACTCAGGAGGCTAAGGCAGGAGAACCACTTGAACCTGGGAGGTGGAGGTTGCAGTGAGCTGAGATCTCACCATTGCACTCCAGCCTGGGTGAAAGAGCAAGACTCCATCTCAAAAAATAAAATAAGATAAAAATAAAACCCTTCAATGTCTCTCTACTACTCTCAGGATAAATACACCCTTTCTATAGATATAACCCTATTTGACTCTCACCAGCCCCTCACATGCATCCTACACTCCAGCCTGGCCAGATTATACATTCTTATAGGCCATGCAGGACATACTTTGTTTTTGTTTGAGATGGAGTTTCGCTCTTGCTGCCCAGGCTGGAGTGCAATGGCTCGATCTCGGCTCACTGCATCCTCCGCCTCCTGGGTTCAGGTGATTCTCCTGCCTCAGCCTCCCAAGTAGCTGGGCATTACAGGCATGTGACACCATGCCCAGCTAACTTTGTATTTTTATTAGAGACAGAGTTTCTCCATGTTGGTCAGGCTGGTCTAGAACTCCCAACCTCAGGTGATCCACCTGCCTCAACCTCCCAAAGTGCTGGGATTACAGGCATGAGCCACCGAGCCCGGCTGCATACTTTTATACTTTGTAAGTATTAGTACTTAGTGGAGCTGACAATCACAATGCTACCTCCTGCCCCCTTCTACCCCACACAAATGGATGCATGACCCATCAGGCCAGGCAAAGGACTCCATCATCCTGACCAAAGTGATTAGTTCAGGTGTGGGTTTGTGACCTAAGCAAAGCCAATCATAATCTTCTGCTCAAAGCTCTCTTGCTTTTGAGGTTAATGTGCTAAGAGGATATGAGATTGAAGCTGCTGGCACCCAGCTCTCCCTGCCACAGGGCAGAGAATGGGGCCAAGGCATAAAGAGAAGCAGAGCTCTGAGAAATGGAATGAGAGAGACCTGATGACATTGTTTGAGCCCCTGAGATGAGCCTTGCCTGAGGTCAGTAATACCACCGCATTTCTCAGTTCTCATCTTGCTTAAGCTGGTTTGTCTTGGTTCCTATAACTTGCTACTAAATCAGACCTAATACAGAAATGGAATGAGGTATGGAATTGATGGCACTGAAGTGAAGTTGAGGCAGTGGAGATCCCCACTTGGCTGGGGAACTGGAAACCCCTGCTATTTGGCATCAAACCAGCTGGTTAAATGATCATCTATTTTATCTTGAGATTCAAGTCATGTATCCATCAAAGTGGAGATTTCCGGGATGCACTGGAAAAAAAAAAGTTTGGATGTTGGAGTATGTTGACCTCTTCTTGAGATTTTCAATAAGGTCCTCCAGTTTGACTTTCCTCCATGCTGGCAGAATCAGAACAGTATACAGCTTTGTTTAGAGTTGACTTTTCTGCATTTTTTTTTTTTTTTTTTTTTTTTGAGACAGAGTCTCCCTCTGTCACCCAGGCTGGAGGCTGGAGTGCAATGGCGCAATCTTGGCTCACTGCAACCTCCACCTCCCGGGTTCAAGCGATTCTCCTGCCTCAGCCTCCTGAGTAGCTGGGATTACAGGCACACACCACCACGCCTGGCTAATTTTTGTATTTTTACTAGAGACGGGCTTTCACTATGTTGGTCAGGCTGGTCTGGAACTCCTGACCTCAGGTGATCTGCCCGCCTTGGCCTCCCAAACTGATGGGATTATAGGCATGAGCCAGCTCGCCCGGCTGCCTTTTCTGCTTTTGACCAGCAATCCAGGGTGCTAAAGGTCAGATAATCATGCATCATGTAGACTATAAAGGCCAAATCCTTTCCCCCAAACTAAAGTGAATAAGAACAAAGGCCTAGAGGTAGAAAATCCAGTAGGAGATATTGGAGTGAGTTTAGGGTCTGGGAAGTTCCAGAGAAAAAGGGGAGAATCCTGATCCTCCAAGCTATACCTGAATGCTTCCCTTTTCACCCCCCCAAATTAAGTAAGATGTATTTGGCTTGGAATTCAGACAGTGTTGGGGGTTCTGGTGCCTGGGGACTTTGGCTGTGAATCCTGTGGGAGAGAATTGGATGTCTTGGGCACGAACTTCATGCACTTTCTTGGATTCCCTATCCACCTCCTTCTTTCTCTCTCTTAGTTGGCACCCTGCCTGTGCTAAGTAGCCCTTCTACTTCCATGTCTATAGTAGAAATGCCATACAGCAGACCATGGGAGCTGACTTCCCAACAGCCATCCAGGGAGCAAATGATGCAACTGAGAAGTGCAGGGGAGTTAGCTCCTTGTGGGGTGGAATCTTGGCCAACAGAAAACAGGAGAAGAGAGTGGAACAGAAGCATTAATTCCCTCTCATATCTCCCCTTGGTGAACTGCTCCAAGGTGCCATTTCTCCTTTCAAACACCATGTGCTTGGCAAACAAGCCTGACAAGGGACGTGCTCTCTCCTAATAGCTCATATGAAGTGGCGGCCGGCACAGTACTGTGTCATCTTGCATTGCCTTCGTCTCTTCTCCCTTTCACCATCCTGGACTTCCACCTCCCTGCAAAATGTCAGCACTTGCCTCAGAGTCTGCTTTCTAGAGACTTGGGTTAAGATATGGAGATAAAATCAAAGCCCCCATCTCTACATTAAGTCCCCATCTAACATAAAGGTCCTGAGGACACAGCTGAGTTTTCCCACTCAAATGCAGGGAATCCAGCCCAGACTGCTGGCTTCCTCTCGGGAATCCAGTGTCAGGTCACTGGGTCAGGCCATCTCGGGACTACTCCCCAGGAGGCTGAGGCTCATTCCACAGGCTTTCTTTTTACTCTCTTGCATTTTTTGCTGGTCACCTAAGATATCCCTTGGGAAAAGCCAGACCCAGGCTTGTGGCCTGTTCTGCCTTCTGAGTTTCTGTGCTTTTAGGTAACTAGAGGGCAGGAGGCCAGAGTCAGGAAGTTCAAAGTCCCCTCTACAGATGGCCAGCTAAAGGCTTTGGTCAGCCCAGGCTTCTAGAGGGCAGAGGTTGCCATAATAGCTGTGTCTGGAGTTGGGGCTAGGGAGACAAAGAGTGGCCCTCTGCCCCTTCTTAGTTTGTACTTGGCACAGACTTGGCCACCTCTTTGCAGATCCCAGCTGGCTCGGGCTGCAGGCTGGAAGGGCAGCTGAATGGCCCACATTGCCTCTTAGCTCCCTGAACTCATGCAGTTTCTTCCAAATAATACAGGGCTGTGTAACATAATTGTGCAAATATACTGGCCATGAATGAGGCTCAGAGGCCAGAAACAGCCTGTGAGTCCCTGCTGGGTTTGGCTATGTCATGATGGAGGCAAGTGCAATCAGGACAGTGGCTGCTCAAAGATTACAGCCCAAGCTGGAAAGGATCAAGTGAGATTCTGTGATCTCCACATCATAGCACCCTCTTTTGGAAGGTATTACATGCATGTTCCGCTCCACTGAGGCCGGGGTGAGCCCCCAGGTCTGGTCAGAGGACATAGCAGAACCAGAGCTGCTTCAAGGTCAGAGGTCACCAGTCCTATCTCAGACCAGAGGACTTTTCTCCCTACATCCAAGACACCCAGATTGCATCCAGCGAGAGAAATTCATTCTAGGGGATCTGCTGGAGGCTGAAGACTCTGCCCAGAGCCCCCAAGTTCTAGAGGTTGTAAGAGGGCCCCCAAAATTCAGTGTCAACTGAGAGACTCCCCTGAGGAGTCTTTCGATTATGTGGCCTCAATGTAATAATGGGCCATGGCCAGAGTTGGAGGAGTAGAGCAAGCTGCAGGTTGCTGGTCCAAGAGTGCTTGACTGGTTGCTTCCATCCTGTCCTATGCATCTCCTTGGGGCTTGAGGCCTAGCAGCCAGTACTGCTCAGGGATTTTGACTATCTGGTCAAGACCAAGGTCACTGGAGCATGAGTCAGCCAAGTGTTGAATGAGTAATCTCTCTTTGGGGGTAGTGAGCAGATTAAGGTTGACTTACCACCATAGACAGACCATTATGGAAGCCACAAAGCTGAGAGGTAGGGGAATGGCTAAAGTGACCTCTTGCTAAGACGAAGAAATCACATGAGCTAGGATTGAAACTCATGGAGCAGGACATTATCAAGGATTCCTCATGATGGTTACCAGCTCAAAGAAAGCCCACGAATCAGAGAATCCTCACAACTGACAAACTAATATCTGGGAATGCTTAATCTCTACGTCAATCTTTAAACCCAAAACTGGCTGGGCACGGTGGCTCACACCTGTAATCCCAGCACTTTGGGAGGTCAAGGGAGATGTACCACTTGAGGCCAGGAGTTCAAGACCAGCCCGACCAACATGGCGAAATCCTGTCTCTACTAAAAATATAAAAATTAGCCAGGTGTGGTGGTGGGCATCTGTAATCCCAGCTACTCAGGAGGCTGAGGCATGAGAATCACTTGAACCCAGGAGGCAGAGGTTGTAGTGAGCTGAGATCACGCCACTGCACTCCAGCCTGGGCAACAGAGGAAGACTGTCTCAATAAATAACTCAAAACCATGTCAAAAGGGAAGTGGGATGCTTCAGTTCCAAAGGTCCATCCTCTCAGGGATGTCCATAAACAACAATGGACAAAGGAGATATGTCCCAGTGGAAAGGACCAAAAACAATAGGTTTTGTTGGCCAAGAAATTCACTCCACTGTCCAGAAGGATGTGTTATATGCTGTAGATTAGTGACCATTGTATTCTCTTCTCCCTATTCCAAATGGAAGGTTTTTAAATAACTGTTATAGTGAGATGCAGTGACATGCACCTGTAGTCCCAGCTAGTCAGGAGGCTGAGGTGAGAGGATCACTTGAGCCTAGGAGTTCAAATCTAGCCTGGGCAACATAGCAAGACCCCATCTTAATTTTAAAAAAAAGAATTAAAAATTATTCAGTGGTGTGTATTTGTATTCCCAGCTTCTCAGGAGGCTGAGGCAGGAGAATTGCTTGAGCCCAGCAGTTCAGGTCCAGCCTGGACAACATTAGCAAGGCCCCATCTCTTTAAAACAAATGGTGATCTTCTTTTTCTCCTTATTTCACATTGGTTATAGGGCAAGTATGGGGTAGCTAAGTTTATCTTTTACCTATAGATGGCAAAATCTTAAGAAGTCATATCCAGACCTGAGCAAGAATTGCCCATCACCAAGGGACCCTGGACTGAGGACTTAATAAAGCAACTGGATGTGGTTCTGTTTTATCTCCCCTTGGGAAATAGGTGAATGTGGTTTTTGTTGGGTCTATGATTATTGCATTGTCAGGCAGGCACATTTTTGAAATTGTATGTTTGTCAAGAAAAGTATAGGTGGATGCAATAAAGGGTGGGATATAATGGATGCATTTCATTTATCTGCCCATCATCTCTTCCTTAGGGACCCATTTCTCCCCTTCCACACAGTCCTGATGAAGTTGTCAATTATGGTGGCCTACTCTTCTATCCTAGTGGTGGGCATGTGTCCAAAGCTGGCCAAAGTCCTCCCTGGGATTTTAGAACTAGAACTAATGAGGCCAACATATGGAAGGAAGCAGAGCCAAGAGATGGAGACATCATCCTTTGAACCCCTAGATCCAGCCATGCTTCAAGGCAGATACATGCTTTGATTTATCAGTTATGTAAACCAATTAATTTCCAATTGGCCTAAACATGTTTGAGTTGGGTTTTTGACACTTGCAACTGAAAAGGTCCAGACTAATACATGCACACAGAGAGACACAAACACCATATTGTTCAAGCTTATCAGATATTATATAAGTCTTCCATGATCTTACCAGGGGTCAGCAAACTTTTTGTTTAAAGGACAAGATAGATATTTTAGGCTGTGTGGGCCATATATGGTCTCTGTTTCACTTTCTTGTTTTGTTTTGACGACCCTTCAAAAATGTAAAAAAAATTATTAGTTTGGTAGTTCATACAAAAATAGGCCACAGGCCAGATTTGGCCCACAAGCCATAGTTTGCCAACCCCTGATCTAGACCATGTCAACCCCTGAAGCTTTGGAATCACACAGTCTGCCAGTCCTTAGCCCACACTCTAAAGTATGAAGCCAGATATTTTAAATGTCATTTTGGTTCAAGTGTCTTGACATGACTTGGTAATGGTAAGGTTCAGGGTAGAGTTAGGAATGGGAAAAGGGTCTTATCTTGTGCCCATTATCTGCCACATAACAGGTACTGAATAAATGGTAATTATTATTATTTCTTGGTAATAAAGATAATTTTTCAAAATGATGCAGCTGTCTAAATGGCTTTGTCCAAATGTCCCAGTTCATCCTTGAAGACTTTTCCCCTTCTTAATCTCCTTCAGAAAGTATTTCACAGACCTCCCCCACCAATAAAGTCTGAACTAGGTACTCTCATTCTTGCTAGCACAGAACTTCTATGGCCCTCCATTGTAACTGGATTATTTGTCTCTCTTTCCCCTTAACTCTGAGTACTTTGAACATACCTGAGCCCCGACACGTAGCACAGTGCTTAGCACCTAGCCTGAGGGGACTCTCTGCTTCCATGTGAATATTAGTTTGAGGGTGCGGGTATTGTGTGTCTCTATTTGTGTCTAGCGTGGTCACTCTAGGTGTCAGCATTGTGCTGGTGCACATACACCCTCTGGTTCTTCCCTCGGTTGGAAAATATTTGTGGATGTCCATCACACCTTACCTGGTAATATTACTGCCAGATCTATGTTTCATTCCCATTCCCTCCAAAAATGAGTCGAAGACAGAAGAACAGGTGGGAACAAGTTTTCTTAGAAACTGTTATGAAGGAGGAGCCCTCCACCCCCACCCCCACATCTTTTACTATCTGACATGTTATCAGATCAGAGGCCTTCAGCCTCAGCAACATCTGGGGATTAGAGGGACCCCACACAGCTGGGGCCTCGGACTAAGCTGATCCATGCCTGTGGGGTGGAGGGGAAATCCTCCTGGGAAAAATATGTGCAAGGCCCTACAGGCCCAGGAAAGGCTGACCAAGGCAAGGTGAGTCATGGTGTTCTAAGCTGAATCTTTTGCCCATCTCACAGAAGCAGGCAGGAAGCACCACCATTGATCAGCTTTATATGGCACCCACTGTATACAACAGACAGACAAAGACAGACAGACAGAGCACACACCACTTCTAAGCTCAACACTGCTCACCAACTAGAAGCACCTCGGTTAAGCACATGTGAGACACTCTTGCATAGGAAAGATGTAGTTTT
Source organism: Pan troglodytes (assembly GCF_028858775.2). NCBI lineage: Eukaryota > Metazoa > Chordata > Mammalia > Primates > Hominidae > Pan > Pan troglodytes. Next base: position 64,286,275 of record NC_072414.2, read on the forward strand.
TAAAGGAATGAAGAAGTATTTTGGCAAAACATCTACTTCCCTCCCAGGTCTGGGGTAAAGAGGGACCTCTAATTCTGAAGCTTCTACATATTGAAAAATTTCCCCTTCTCAATGGCAGTATATACAGTAGCAAACCTTCCAAGTCTGTTGTCACAGCCCTCTACAGATATCCTGAATCTACTTTACAGGTGGGCAAACTTAGACTAAGAGACAGAAGGTAGCCTGGAGCAAGGGGACACTGGGACTGGTTCAAGGGGAAGGGAAACAGGAGGTGTCTCAGCTCAGCCAAAGGCAGGGCCTCTGTCTACCTGGATTGGCAAGGGAAAGGCTCAGGTGGCCAGAACTCCCTCTTTCTTCCCGCCTGGGGAAGCAGTGGTTCCACAGGAAAGGCAGTCCCACTCTTGCTGGCTAGGGGGCCTCCCGGGATGGCAAAGGCCAGGGCCAACCTGAGCTCTGCCTGGGGCCTCTTCTGGGATGCACTCTGAGTTTGGGGATTGTGGATTGTGGGTTCACTGCTTCCATAACGTTCTCATTACCTGCATGTGAGCCTAGACCTCAAATCCTTAATTATTTTTAAAAGGGCAGGGTGGGGGAGTGGCTTAAGAGGGAATGAGACACAGAACAATCTTTCCACAGCCCCCATCTGCCTAGGCTGGGGCTGTCAAGGGTCTCCTTCACCCTGTCTCCTAGGGATAGTTAAAGGCAGCTTTTATGAGACTCTATACTGTCTTTTTTTGTAGTTGTTTGTCTTGTTTTTTGTTTGTTTGTTTCTTTGTTTTAATTTATATAGATATATATATTCTTAAAAAAGCAATAGTCCTTTGGTCCCTAAACTCTAAGGAATGATATGATTTTGAAAGAAGTAAATCTGGGCTTCCCTTGCGGAGAAGCCCTTGGCACCCCCAACGCCCTCTGCTGGTTCCCCTGGACAGTCACTCCTCACCAGCCCTATTTGCTCTGCCAGCCTGCGCTCTATGCTGCAGGCACAGAACAACCCACTTGATAAAAACAATCCTTAGAGTGGCCTTAGCCCCAGGCACCAGCCTTGGGTCCGATCCACCTCCGTCCACAGCTGCTCCTTCGGGAAGGGCTGCTCAAGCGTTTCTGTGCTTTTCCTCTCCTTTCTTCTCACTCTTCTGTTTCTGTTGTTGTGTATTAATTGATAAGGAGAGATAGGGGGGAAAAGGCAAGAATCACCTTGGAGGGCAAGACCAGAAGAGCAGCTTGCCCCCATGAGTGACGTCTCAGGTGAGTGGCTGGACCTCTCTTCCTGAGGAGCAGGGCTGCAGCAGGACCCAGGCAGCAGCCCCGTCCACTGAAGCCAGACTTGAGTCCTGAGCAAAAGACCCCAACCCCACATCCCCTCTAGAAGGTTCCTGGGGTAGCTCAAAGTGAGGCAGGGCCATGTGGGCCTTCTGAGACAGAAAATCTCTAAAAGTTGCAGGCAGCATCCTATGGACCCATGACCTTGCCAAAAATGTAGGAGAACTTGGCCCATCTTTCTCCCCATCACCCACCAGGCCCTGCAGATTCTACCTCTGAAGCATGTTTGCTTCTCTTCCTCCATCTCCATGTTCACTGCCACTATCTCAGCCCTTACTTCTAGTCCTTTCTCTGCTTAAGCTCCTCAACAGTTAGTTCTCATCTTCAGGATAAAGTCCAAACTCATGGCCTGAAGACCCTTGAAAACTGGCCCAAAGCTACTTTTCTAGTCTCATTTTCCAGTCTCCTGGACCCTCCCCGCATACAGGTTCTCTACTCTCATTGGCTGTCTCTGGAGTAGAACTGCTTCTCCAGGCAGAAAGACTCTGATTGTCTCTCCTAGACTGCGGGGCAGGAATGTTGTCCAATTGATCTCCTTGGATTGAAGGAAAAGCAAAGTCTCCATCTGAGGATTCCTCCTAGCTCCTGGCTCTTCTCTCTATCCCAGACTTTCTCAGAGGTGGGTGCCTCCAAGGTCCCAAAAGGAGGACCATCAAAGCTGGGAGGGCCTCATCACTCAGGCCTCATCTACCTGGGGTCCATCAGGGACTCACCTTTCTGTGGCTGGTCAGTGAAAGCAGGTCAGTAAGGCCGGTTGGCATCCTTGGGCCGCTTTAGCTGGACCTTGAGCCTCTTCATGCCAATTTGAAAGCCATTCATCGCCTGAATAGCAGTCTGGGCACTAGCTGGATTGTCAAAACTAACAAACCCTGGAGGGTGTGGGCAAAGAGATTAGCTGGGGACTCTGCCTAGCAGGGCCTCCTTTCTCTCTGACCAGCCCCCTCCTCTTCCAGCCCCCTCAGGCCAGTTCCATCAAACACATACCCCTCCACTGTTTGTGTGGATACAGAGTCATAGGCAGATGGCCTGAGATTCCTAAAGGTGTGATTCTTGGAAGGATAGGAAGCAACTCTGAGTGTGTGTGCAGGGTCAGTGTGTTGATTTGGATGTTTCTGTGTTTTTCCTGGCATGGGTTGGCTGTCTCCCTCCACAGCTCCCATTCTGGTCCTCAGAACCATAGTTGGAGTTGGAGGGGATCTTTGGTCTCAGAACCAGACTCCTCCTGCCCTGGCCAGACTCCAAAGCTCTGACCTAGCTGGCCACATTCCTGGTGGACACCTGATCATCCCAGGTAAACCTGAAATAAAGCTCGTTCTTTTTTTTTTTTTTTGAGATGGAGTCTTGCTCTGGGGCCCAGGCTGGAGTGTGCAGTGGTGCCATCACAGTTCACTGCAAACTCTCCCTCTCGGATTCAAGAAATTCTCCTGCCTCAGCCTCCTGAGTAGCTGGGATTACAGGCACCCATCACCACGCCCAGCTAATTTTTGTATTTTTAGTGGAGACGGGATTTCGCCATGTTGGCCAGGCTAGTCCCAAACTCCTGACCTCAAGTGATTCACCTGCCCTGGCCTCCCAAAGTGCTAGGATTACAGGCGTGAGCCACCATGCCCGGCCAAGGCTTGTTGTTGGCCTAAACTTAGGCCCATCACTGGTTTGTGACCCCGTTTTGTGCCATACATTCAATCTCAGGAAATCACTGCATTATGGAAGGGCAATCGTAGGGTCTGTAGGAAATCCTTTATAGTCAGAGGTGGGAGAGGCCTAGGGGTAGGTTCTCAGCTCACCAAAACACTTGCTCTGGTTGGTGGCTCGATCCACAAAGACTTTAGCAGAGACAACGGCTCCAAAGGGCAGGAATGTCTGTATGAGTTCCGCATCACCAAACTCCTGAGGCAGGTGATAGATGAAGAGGTTACAGCCTTCAGGGCCTGGAGGAACAGTAGCAGGCTGGTTCAGGGGAAGGACCCTGAGTCCAGCCCCACCAGGTTCTGCTGTCCAGCCCCCAGTCCCTCACCTTCTCTCTGCTGCTGGGGCAGGGCTGAAGGCTGCTGGGGAAAAGCTGTGCTCACTGGGGCATAGGCCGACGGATAGGCTGCTGGAGACAGAGGTGGGAGTGGACAGTGATCCCCAGGAGCCCTTCCCCATGCAGGGCCCCAACTGCCTGGCCGCTTTTGACCAATTCAGCCCAGTCCACCATAACCCTCACCCCAAGAGAGGTCGTTCTAGGGGTAGGAGGGGATGGGAGGATCAACTCCTTGGAACAGAGCCTAAATCCCCCACAACTCTCCCTATTTCTTTCTAGGGCCCTTCAACCTCCCCCAGGCCGCGTAGCGCCAAGTGAAACCTGCGTAGTGGTGCATCCCAGCGTAGGCCTGCTGCAGGGGGTCAGCCACGCCGGGGCTCTGGGCTGGGGAGAGAGGGGCGCAAGGCCCACAGTGAAGGCAAGCGGGCGAGCAGAGTGGGTGAGAAGCTCAGGGAGTGTGGGAGGTGGACGGCGGCTGTGAGAGACAGCAGGGAAGGAGGGGGATCTCTTCCCAGGGAAGCCAGGCCCTAACCCCCCACCCCCCGCTCCCCACTCCATTTCGGGGGGATTTGGGCGGAGCGGGGGGCCCACCTGGGTAAGGGGAGAGCCCGTTATTGTAGAGCGTGTCGGAGCCCGGCTGGCCATTGGTCTGGGGGGTCAGAGGGCCGAATCCATTGACCCCGATGGGCGCCGGAAGACCTGGGAGGGTGCCAGGGCCGCTGCCAGGCGGGGAGTTGGCTGCTGATGGCGGAAGAGGTCTGAGAGTCAGGCCGCCACCCCGCCCCGCCCGGCCCCTACCAGGCGCGCCCCAGTCCCTGGGGGCCGTACCTGCCGCGGGCAACAGAGGCGCAGCTACCAGGCTAAAGGCCGCCACGTGTTGCATCTGGGCCGCCACTGCCGCCACCGGGCCTAGGCCTGGGCCCTGTGCCGCCGCCAGCAGGGCCGCCTGGTGCTGCAGGATCTTTGAGAGGAAAGATGGGCGAGAGTGGAGGGCCAAGGGGCAGGCAGCTGCCCGTGCTCTCAGCCCCAGGCCTGGCCCACCCACCTGCGCGCCCTCGCACGCAGGTGCCCGGTACCTACCGCCGTGGTGTAGGCGCCGCAGGCCCCTAGCGGCAGTGGCGCGGGGTGGAAGGCGCCCAGGTGGCCGGCCATCTGCTGCATCCGCCGCAGCGCGCGCTCCCGGTCGGTGTCCGCCAGCTTGACCACGAGGCTGGACGAGGCGCCCTGGGCAGGGCAGGGGAGGCCGTGGTGACCGGTCCTGACCCTGGCCCCGGCCCGGGGCCGAGCGCCTTTCCCATCAGGTCCTTTTGTGGGGCACCGAGCACACTCGGGGAGAAGCCCGTCCCCACCCCACTGGCCTCACCCTCAGCCCAGGGAACCCGCCCTCACCGCCATGGTCCGGCTGCCGTGCAGACCCTGGATGGCCGCCTGAGCTTCCCCTTGACTCCCGAACTTCACAAAGGCACAGCCTGGGGCAGGACAGAGGGAGCGGGTGGCTCAGGCCACAGGGGCCAAAGAGTTATGTGGCCCAGAGTGAGGAAGGGTCACCAGGAAATCCCGGGGTCAGCTCAGGTCACCTTTACTGGTGCCGTCAGGACTCCGCAGGACCGTGCACTCCTCGATGTGGCCAAAGGGCTGGAACAGGCGTCTGACGTCCTCCTCACCCTGCTGCTTGCCCAGCATCCCCACAAACAGCTTTCGGTCCTCTGGGGACAAAGCCAGGAATGACCTGGGGACCCCAAGTCTTCCTAGACCCCCGAGAGTAGCCTGAGGAACTTAGGAAGGCAGCTCACCAGTCTCACTCTGGGAAGCAGAGGGAGTGAGAAGGCCCTGGGCTTCCAGGGTTGGTTTTCATTGAGGGGCAGGATCTGGGGAAGGGATCTGGAGAAGGGAGCTCAGCTCAGCTTTCCATCAGGAAAACCTGGGTCCTGGGGAAACCCAGAGAGGCTCAGGGCTGCTCTTGTGGGGAGTAATGCAGTCTTGATATCTCTGGCTGGGTAGAGCCCTATATGCATTGTTTTACATGTTTGACCTTTCTGTTCTTAGAGGTTGGGAAACGCTGTTTTGGACCATTTCTGTAGTATTAAGGAAGGGGGTGCTCAGAGAAAGCCTTTCTATTCAGACTGGGTCCAGAGAAGAGAAGTACATCCTTGTTGGTCAGCCTGATAGTGCTGGCTAGAATCAATGCCCCTTCCTGCTAATATCAAGGAGGGTTCTGGATTTAGAAACAGCACAGAAAACAGTCCTGTCATCCTACTGCCTCATCTTTAGGCACTGAGCACTGGCATGATGAATCCTTACCCTCTGCACCACATCCAACCTGGATGCCCCTCCCAAAGGCCTACAGAGAGCAGGACCTTGGTTTCCTGAGCCTCCAACATTAGCATTTTTCCTACTACAGTTGCTGAACCCCTGACCCCTTTCCTTAACTCCCACCTCCACCACCCTGTCCCTTCAGCAAGCTTCTAGTGCCCTGTCTGTATCCTTCCCTCTGATTCCCCTGTCCTCTTGCCCTGATGCCTCCCAAAATGTTCATGCTATGAGAGAACAAGTTCTGCCTATAGACCTGGATTGCCACCAGAGAACCAGTCTGATTCCTCCCTGTGTCCACCCTTTCTATGGGAGTGGCAGAAATGCAGGAAAGGGGCTGCAAGCTGGGCCTGTGTCCCTCGAAGAAAGCTGGAGAGCTGGGGCTGGAAACTAGGGTTTTGCTGCACACCCAGCAAGTTAGGCCTCAGGAACACTCTCTGGGAGCGTGGGGTAGAGGGGTCCAGCCTGCTGTTGAAGTCTGGCTCTTCTCTGCACCAAGGTAAATCTCTGAATTTGGGATGGGGCTTGACCATGTAGGGGACAATACAAGTTGGGAGAGAAGGAGTGGGTAGGAAACTGGTTTCAGGCTTCATCTTCAAGATCTTGGAGTGCAGGAAAACCCATCCTAAATGGTTCTACTCCTTGACCAGCTTGGCTAGGCAGATGGGGGTCCTTGGATTCTGAGTGCAGGGAAAACAAGGCTAGTAGGGGGTCATAGACTGAAGCCTGGGTGACAGCGAAGGAAGAACAGACTGTTCAAAACTGAACGAAGTTAGCAGGGGAGAAATCTCCAACAAGACTATGTGTGTGTCCATATGTCACCCGGGTGGTGTGGGGTTTGGCCTAGGCTGCCTTGGGGATCCTGAAGTGTCTGTCTGTCTGACGATGCTATGTCTGTGTGGAGGGCAGGGGCTGCAGTTCATAAGGGGCAGGCAGAATGTGTTTTAGCAAAATTCTGCCGTCTGTCCAGAGAGGTACCACCCGATGATCCTTGGGAAGGGGATGGATAATGGACTTGTGGCTGGAATTCTGATGGAGGAAAGAAGGTCTCACCAGTGACCTTCTGTGGTGAGAGTACAACCCGGTGGGTGTACTTTGCTTCTGGGGGTGTCAGCCACAGAATAGTGCCCTTGGAACAGATCACTGGTTTCCCAACCTTTTGAAAAATCAGTGGAATACATTGTTCTAACATAAATATTAGGATGAAGCTCAAAATGTAAGAGAAAAATAGAACTGCTGTGACTGAAACCAGAAAAGGAGGGGTGGAGTTCATCTTGCTTGATCCTCCCCTAATACTCCCTAGAGGGGCTCCAAGGAAAGCCCTTTGAAATTACTGACCTAGAAGATAGAGAACAGAGTTCCAGCTGTTGTATGAGGGGGGATCTGAGATCATCCTGTTCAGGAGCCTGAGAAGACAGGAAAGGTCTTTCATGAGTCTCTCAACCAATCTGATGGCTTTGCCTTGACATTGGAGAATGGGCTCATTTGGCCAGAGAATCAAACCCTGAAAGACCATGCCATTGTTCTAAGTTATTCTGGGCTGCAGAAGGCCTGGGAGAGGCTGGAGAAGAGTCTAGGGCCTCCATAGTCCCAAGGGGGGCTTCACAATGCCCTAATTTGTAGTGGAGCTGTGTCATTGGGCAGGGTCTGAAAAATGGTGATGGCACCCCAATAAGATATCATACCACATGGACCAGAATCCAGGTAGCCTTGTGTAGGAAGAGAGACATCACAGGCTGAGATAGAGCCCATAAGACAGAAAAGAGGTTTGTACTGACAGTGGTGATCTGATCCTTCATCTGCTCTGCCTCTTGTTGCTTTTTCTGCTGATGGTGAAATTTTCCGATCCTCTTTTCCAGTGAGAATCTCACAAGTTAAGAATTTTCAGCAGGGCGCAGTGGCTCTCGCCTATAATCCCAGTGCTTTGGGAGGCCAAGGTGGGCTGATCACTTGAGGTCGGGGGTTTGAGACCAGCCTGGCCAACATGGTAAAACCCCATCTCTACTAAAAATATAAAAATAGCCAGGCATGGTGGCACATGCCTATAATCCCAGCTATTCAGGAGACTGAGGTGGGAAAATGGCTTGGACCTAGGAGGCGGAGGTTACAGTGAGCCGAGATTGTACCACTGCACTCCAGCCTGGGTGACAGAGTGAGACTCCAACTAAAAAACTTTTTTTTTTCCATTTCCCTGTCAGGGCACTGACCCTATGGATCTGGACTACTGGGATGTACAGAGTTTGGAATGGAAATGAGTATCTACCATGGGGTGGGCTCTAGGCTCCTGTTTCCCAGGTATCACCTTAAATCCTGGTATCCTCTTTGCCACTTTACAGGGACCTTGATTGTGTTTGACAGGAGGATAAGCTGGATCACAGTGGTCATGAGCCTCAGGTGACTCAGAAATGGTGGGATAAGTTTCTTAAGAGACCCGGCCAAAGAGAAGTACATGCTGGACCCCTAAGAGTAGCCCCGCAAACCCACAGATCTGAACATTCTGATGGCTGATCATTGATTGCCTCCAAAGAGAGATGATGATGGGATGTAGCCCAGATAATTCAGTTTCCTCTAGATCAAATTCTATCATTTGGATAAAAAGCGGACGCTACAAGAGGCAAGTCAGAAATGTCTGAATAAAAGTATCCCATGAGTGGTGGGTAGTATCCTAGAAAGATGGGAATATCAAACATGGACGCTCAACCTTCCTGGAGTGGAAAGTATTAGAAGGCAGCATCAGCGCAGAGTTGAGACATAGTTGGAATGTCATATGGTTGAATGGTATAACTGCATTTTCCTGTTGACAACTGATGTATACTTCTTGATCTTCTATCAAATGCTTTTTTTTTTTTTTTTTTTGACACTGAGTCTTGCTCTGTCACCCAGGCTGGAGAGCAATGGCACGATCTCGGCTCACTGCAATCTCCTCCTCCCAGGTTCAAGTGATTCTCCTGCCTCAGCCTCCTGAGTAGCTGGATTATAGGTGCACGCCACCATGCCCAGCTAATTTTTGTATTTTTTAGTAGAGACAGGGTTTCACCATGTTGGCCATGCTGGTCTCAAACTCCTGACCTCAGGTGATCCGCCCGCCCAGGCCTCCCACAGTGCTGGGATTTCATGTGTGAGCCACCACGCCCAGTCTCAAATGCTTTTTGAGTCCAAAACAAGTGGCTTAGGCTCCCAGAGGCCCATCTCCATGAAGCTGCCTTGTGCAGCTGGTCATATAGGTCAGGGATTCGAATGCAGCAAATGATGGGGTTGACATCCCAGTAATCATAGCAGAATCAGTCCAGACTACTTCTTCAGAAAGGGCACCAGGATGCTGTTCAAGGAAGGAGCGTCTGCCTCATGTTGCTCCAAAGAAATTCCTAAGTTGTTCAAGTTTCTGGTTTCTAGGCCACTCACACCAAATCACCTCCATGTTGGTGAAATGTAATGATTGTAGGGACAGTGTAAGGAAAGGTCCAGCCTTTGGGTACCAACTACCAGACACATCCTAAAAATACTGGTCCATTTTTCAATGTAAATGCCAACCCAGAAAGTCTTGCTGGTGGCAGTAATTGTATTACAGCAAAGCAACTCTCTCCTGATACTCTTAGTGACGACTGCAGCATAAGAAGCCACGGGGAAAGTGACAGAAGGAAGTAGCCAGGACGAGAAGAGTCTCCTGGCCAGATGTGACAGGCATCAGGAGGGACTTAAATTCCACACACAAAAAAACTGTTAGAACAAATAACCCAAATCAGCAAAGTTGCAAGAAATAAAATTGACACACAAAAATCAGTTGTGTTTCTACACACTAGCAATGAACAATCTGAAAATGAAATGAAGTGAAAGCAAAAGCCAGCACGGTGGCTCACGCCTATAATCCCAGCACTTTGGGAGGCCAACGTGGGTGGATCACATGAGGTCAGGAGTTCAAGACCAGCCTGGCCAACATAGTGAAACCCTGTCTCTACTAAAAATGCAAAAATTAGCCAGGCATGGTGGCATGTGTCGTAGTCCCAGCTACTCGCAAGGCTGAGGCAGGAGAATCTCTTGAACCTGGGAGGTGGAGGTTGCAGTGAGCTGAGATTGTGCCGCTGCACTCCCGCCTGGGAGACAGAGTGAGACTGTGTCTCAAAAAAAAAAAAAAAGAGATGAAAGCAAACAATTCTATTTGCAATAGCATCGAAAAGAATAAAACACTTGGAGGCTGGGCATGGTGGCTCACGCCTGTAAACCCAGCACTTTGGGAGGCCGAGGTGGGCGGATCACCTGAGGTCAGGAGTTTGAGACCAGCTTGGCCAACAGGGCGAAATCCTGTCTCCACTAAAAATACGAAAATTAGCCGTGTGTAGGTGGCAAGCACCTGTAATCCCAGCTACTTGGGGGGCTGAGGCAGGAGAATCGCTTGAACCTGGGAGGTGGAGGTTTGCAGTGAGCCGAGATTGAGCCACTGCACTCCAGCCTGGGTGACAGAGTAAGACTGTTTCAAAATACATAAATAAATAATAAGATAAAATAAAATACTTGGGAATAAACTTAACCCAGGAGGTGAAAGACTCATACACTGAAAACTACAAAATGTTGCTAAAAGAAATTAAGAGGCCAGGCGTGGTGGCTCACGCTTGTAATCCCAGCACTTTGGCAGGCCGAGGCGGGCAGATCACGAGGTCAGGAGTTTGAGACCAGCCTGGCCAACATAGTGAAACCCCATCTCTACTAAAAATACAAAGAAATTAGCTGGGCGTGGTGGCGGGTGCCTGTAATCCCAGCTACTCAGGAGGCTGAGGCAGAATTGCTTGAACCCAGGATGCAGAGGTTGCAGTGAGCCGAGATCACGCCACTGCACTCCAGCCCGGGTGATAGTGCAAGACTCTGTCTCAAAAAAAAAAAAAAAAAATTAAGAAGACACAAATAAATGAAAAGACAATCTGTGTTCATGGATACGAAGACTTAATATTGCTAAGATGTCAATACTACTCCAAGTGATCTACAGATTTAATGTAATCTCTATAAACTCCCAATGGCATTTTTTGCAGAAATAGAAAAATCCATCCTAAAATTCATATGGAATCTCAAGGGACTCCAAATACCCAGCAATCTTGAAGAAGAAGAAGAAGAACTCCCTGTTTTCAAAACATATTACACAGCTATAGTAATCGGCACTATGGTACTGGCATAAAGATAAATATATAGACCAATGGAATAGAACAGAAATCCCAGAAATAAACTCTCTTACATATGGTCAAATGATTTTCAACAAGGGAGGCAAGATCATTCAATAAGGAAAGGACAGTCTTTTCAACAAATGGGGTTGGGAAAAATGGATATCTACAAAAGAATGAAGTTAGACTCTTACCTTTCACCATATACACAAGATTAACTGAAAATGGATGAGTCCTAAATGTAAGAGCTAAAACAATAGATGTCTTAGAAAACTGAGGGGAAAAAGATTTCATGACAGGATTTGGCAATGATTTCTTGGATATGACACCAAAAGCACAGGCAACAAAAGTAAAAATAAATAAATTGGACTGACTACATCAAAATTAAAAACTTTAACAAGGATCTATTGGAGGGCAAAAATAAAAAACTAGAAAACTTCTGTCCATCAAAAGACACAACTCACAGAATGAAAAAGCAACCTCTGGAATGGGAGAACACATTTGCAAACAACATATCAAGATAAGAGGTTAACATCCAGAATATATAAAGAACTCGTACAACTAAATAGTAACAACAACAATAACAACAACAGAAAACACCAAACCTTCTATTTAATAATGGGCAAAGGATTTGTATAGATGTTTCTGCAAAGAAGAAATACAAATGGGCAACAAGCATAAGAAAAGATGCTCAAAATGACTAATTGTTAAGGAAATGCAAATCAAAACTACAATGAGATATCACCCACCTCACACCGATTAGGATGACTGCTATCAAAGAAACAGAAAATCACAGCGTTGGCGAGGATGTGGAGAAATTGGAACTCTTGCACACTGTTGATAGGAATGTAAAATAGTGTCGCTGCTACAGAAAGCAGTATGGCAGTTCTTCAAAAAATTAAAAATAGAATTACCATATGATCTAGCAATACCTTTTCTGGGAATATATCCAAAAACATTGAAAGCAGGGTCTTTTCAAAAATTAATCTATAATTTTATTTCAATTGACCAATAATAATTTTATATATTTATGGGGTACAATGTGATGCTTTGATATATGTAGACATTGTGAAATGATTAAATGGAGCTAATTAACATATTCTTCACCTTGCCTACTTATCACTTTTTTATGGTGAAGATGATTGAACTCGATTAGCAATTTTGAAGTGCATATTGCATTATTATTAACTACAGTCTCCATGCTATGCAATAGATCACTAAAACTTCATCCTTCTGTTTAACTACAACTTTGTATCCTTTGACTAACATCTCCCCTTTCTCCATACTGTAACCCCCCCGCCGCCCCTAACTTCTGCCAACCACCATCCTACTCTCTGCTTCTATAAGCTCCACTTTTTTAGGTTCCACACGTAAGTGAGATAATGCAATGTTTGTCTTTCTGTGCCTGGGAAAACAAGATCTTGAAGAAATCTTTTGTACACCCATATTCATAACAACATTAGTTACAATAGCCAAAAGGTTGAAGGTACCCAAATATCCAGCAGATGAACGGATAAACAAAATGTGGTATATACAAACAAAGAACTATTATTCTGTCTTAAAAAGGAAGGAAATTCTGACACATCCTACAACATGAATGAAACTTGAAGATAGGCTAAGTGAAATAAGCCAGTCACAAAAGGACAAATACTGTATGATTCCACTTACATAAGGTATCTAGAGTAGTCAAACTCACAGAAATAAATAGAATGATGGTTGCCATGCTGATGGAAATTGGGAAATGGAGAATCATTTAATGGATACAGAGTTACTGTTTCTGCAAGAAAAAAAAGGTCTGAGGATTGGTTATACAATGTGAATGTACTTAGCTCTAGTAACTGTACCCCTAAAAGTGTTATGACAATCAGCTTTGGGTGATCTGCTCTGAGCCAAGCCTAAGGAAAGCACCTCTCATTACCTTTGTGGGTAGAATGCATTTCAGGAAGTGAAGAGTTAATGTGAGGAAAGGGTCAAGTAGTACAGGTGAAATCTATCCAATCTTAGTTGGAAAATACTTTTTAGAATTAAATTCATGTAAGGACCAATAACAGGTATGACTGTCAACTGACTGTGACAGAACAGTTGTTGCTAAGGTCTATTTCTGATTTAGGCCACAGAATATGTCCCAGTACTATGAAATTCTGAAAATTCTACCTCAAAATTCAATTTTAACTCAAAGATTAGTTGTTAAACACTGAATAAAGTGGAATCCTAGAAAGAACTTGGAAAAGATGGCTCTGCTAGTGAGATAGTCATATATGCATTATGTTTATACTCAAAATCCAGGCTGACATCTAATCAAACCCTTGCAAATTCAGGCAGAAATTACTTACCCAATTATAGGATAGTGATAGGAGGGTTAATTGGATAACAGATAATTGGCTTTTGAGTTGAACCAAATTGCAAGACTGAAAAACGAGATGCCTCAAAATATATTTTAAAATCCTCAGAGAATGTTTTAAGTTTGAACGTTAAAAGAAAATAACTGAAGTGGAAAGAGTGCATGGATTGATTACCTAACCTATTTCTGTACCTTAGGCATCTTGGATACATAAATATTTGCTGAGTAAAGGACACAGCCAAGTTGAGAAGTGGAACAAGCAGAGCAATCACCATTGTGATTTATGTATTGATTCTATGCTATGAAATTTGAAAGAGGAAAGAATATACAATTCAATAATTTTTAATATTTTGCTTTAGGACTAAAAACTACTTTTCCTATAAGATCGGTACTTACAGTTTAACTTATTGGTGTTTCCAAAGTAGAGAAAATATAAGTGAGGAAAAATCAACTACAGTCCCTATGCTGAACAGCAAATAAAACAGACTTATTTAGTTACCATTGTCTGAGGGATTTGGGGATCCTTATTTCTGACCTCATATAATTTGTGGTTAACATTTTAAAAATACGTGAACCTAGGCCGGGCACAGTGGATTATGCCTGTAATCCCAGTACTTTGGGAAGCTGAGGCCGGTAAATCACTTGAGGTCAGGAGTTCAAGACCAGCCTGGGCAACATGGTGAAACCCCATTTCTACTAAAAATGCAAAAATTGGCAGGGTGCGGTGGCAGGCGCCTGTAGTTCCAGCTACTCGGGAGGGTGAGGCAGGAGAATCTCTTGAACCCGGGAAGTGGAGTTGTACCTTGCAGTGAGCCGAGTTGTACCTTGCAGTGAGCCGAGATCATGCCACCGCACTCCAGCCTGGGCAACAGAGCGAGACTCCATTTCAAAAACAAAACAAAACAACACAACAACAACAAAAATACATGAACCTTGAATTTTTACCCATACAAACATTTTAATGTTCATGTTCAAATGCACACAAATGCTGAGGGAAAAGGTTTTTTGTTTTTTGTTTTTTTTTTTTGAGATGGAATCTCGCTCTGTTGTTCAGGCTGGAGTGCAGTGGCATGATCTCGGCTCACTGCAACCTCCGCCTCCTGGGTTCAAGTGATTCTCCTGCCTTAGCCTCCCAAGTAGCTGGGATTACAGGCACACACCGCCAAGCCCGGCTAATTTTTTTGTATTTTAGTAGAGACAGGGTTTCACTGTGTTGCCCAGGCTGGTCTTGAACTCCTGAGCTCAGCCAATCCACCCGCCTCGGCCTCCCGAAATGCTAGCATTACAGGCGTGAGCCACCACGCCCAGTCCTGAGGAAAAGGTTTTTGACACTATGTGTATTTAATGTATGTTAGGAGATAGTTTCATTTTAGAAAGTTAGATGCATTTTCCTTTAATAGTGTACTGCTCAATGTGTAGCTGCCACAGGATGTAAAATATAGGCCTGGAGTGTGGAGTATAGGAACAGCGTGGAACTTAGCTACAGAATTTATGCAAACTCACTGGAATACATTAAAAGGCTGCTATAATATATCCACAAAGACCCAGATGCACCTCTGGTACTCTGAGAAAAGTGTTGCCAAGGCTGCAGGGGATGGCCATGACAGAAAAGGACCTTGACATCTTCCATCAGGCAGATCCTGGTGTATTGCTAATATTAATTGTACTGCAGGCATCGAATTAACAAGTGTTACCAATAACTATTAAAAGTAATACAACAGGGGCCGGGCACGGTGTAATCCCAACGTTTTGGGAAGGCAATGTGGGAGGATCATTTGAAGCCAAGAGTTTGAGACCAGCCAGGGCAACAAAGTGAGACCCTGTCCCTACAAAAAATAAAAATACAAAAATTAGCTGGGCATAGTGGCATGCACCTGTAGTCCCAGCTACTCAGGGGGCTGAGGCAGGGGGATCACTTGAGCCCAGGAGTTCAAGGCTGCAGTGAGCTATGATGGTGCCACTGCATTCTAGCCTGGGCAACAGAGTGAAACACTGTCTCTAAAAAAAAAAAAAAAAAAAAAGTAAATAAACAGACAAATCAGTAAATAAATAAAAATCATAAAATATACAATATGTATGTTGGTTATTTCAACCACAAACCTCATGTTTATTGATTAAAAGTAAGACTACTAGTACACTGTTACATCAAAAGTCAAGTGACAGAAGACAAAGTAGCTATTTTTGTAAAAAAGCTAGGTTGGGTGTGGTGGCTCACACCTGTAATCCCAGCACTTTGGGAGGCCGAAGCAGACAGATCATTTGTGGTCAGCAGTTCAAGACCAGCCTGGCCAACATGGCGAAACCTCGTCTTTACTAAAAATACAAAAATTAGCTGGGCGTGCTAGTGGGCACCTGTTATCCCAGCTACTCAGGAGGCTGAGGCAGGAGAATCGCTTGAACCCAGGAGGCGGAGGTTGCGTTGAGTGGAGATGGCGCCACTGTACTCCAGCCTGGGCGACAGAGTGAAACTCCATCTCAAAAAGAAAAAGAAAAAAAGCTCATGTGTGCACAATGTAATCCTGCTTTATGGCAGATGGAAAAAGAAGCAATTATGATAGGTTTGGTAGGCTCTCACAGTGCTGGTCTATTTTTAAAAATTGAATTAGTTGCCAACATTTAATACAGCTAAAATGATTTTTTTTTTTTTTTGAGACAGGGTCTCATTCATTCACCTAGGCTGGAGTGCAGTAGCGCCATCTTAGCTCACTGCAGCCTCGAACTCCTGGGCTCGAGTGATCCTCCTGCCTCAGCCTCCTGAGTAGCTGGGTAGCTGGGACTAAAGATGTATGCCACCACACCCAGCTAATTTTTGTATATTTTTTGCAGAGACAGGGCTTCACCATGTTGCCCAGGCTGGTCTCAAACTTGTGAGCTCAAGTCATCCTCCCGCCTTGGCCTCCTAAAGTGCTGGGATTACAGGCACCAGCCCACATGCCCAGCTGTAAATTATTTTATTTAATCATGGGAGTCTCATCCATTTAAGGTTACCTACCTGGGCTCCTGTAGTATTTGAGCTGATGATCCCTACTTGATGGGAAGAAAAATCATGCATAATCCCTTCCAGAAGAAACTGGAAGGTTTTGGAAGAATATGTTGGCCTTGATATCCCTTAGATTGTTTTCATTGACATCAGTACTCTTATCGGATAAAGAAACCATTATTAACCAATGGTAAACTAAGGGATTTAATTTCAGGAATAATTTTAGAAGACACAGGCTTACTGGCGTAAATATATCTGGTCAGGTGTGTGTGACCATTGACTCTGACGGTTTATAGAATGTTTGAGGTCACAGATATAAGACTTAAATGGGACACGCTGTTCCACATTGTTGCCAAATGTTACATTTTAAAAGCAAAATCCAATACCATTTTAAAAAGTTGATTTTTTTTTTTTTTGAGACAGAGTCTCCCTCTGTCACCCAGGCTGGAGTGCAGTGGCGCGATCTTGGCTCACTGCAAGCTCCGCCTCCTGGGTTCACGCCGTTCTCCCGTCTCAGCCTCCTGAGTAGATGGGACTACATGCACCCGCCACCACACCTGGCTAATTATTGTATTTTTAGTAGAGATGGGGTTTCACCGTGTTAACCAAGATGGTCTTGATCTCCTGACCTCGTGATCCGCCCGCCTCGGCCTCCCAAAGTGCTGGGATTACAGGCGTGAGCCACTGCTCCCAGCCAAAAAGTTGACTTTCTAAAGCATTAGGTTGTGTTAAAATTCAGCAGAGGGTTGAACTCACTTTAGAAGATATATATGATAGCACTGAAGAAAATACATTTTGATTAGTAATGATTATCTAACACAGATCTGTTAGTATTAAAATACTTATAAATTGTAAAGGCCCAACTGTTCTGCAAGACTGAGTACATAGGCCTTTTCTCTCCTGAATATATAGTAGGGAGCAGGGAGGAATTGAGAGATCTGGTCATCCAAACCTGCAAGAAGGATTATTCATGGATGCATTTGGAGTGTATGCTTCTTGAGAGCCACCACTTGTCCAGAAATATCTGTGTAACACAACTGCTAAATTATGAGTTCTGCTGCCAGGCAATACTCTTTTTCAGCTAGATTTGCTTTTCCTGCTCTTTTAAACAGGTGTATAGGTGGAAATGCCATATGTACAGAATTTGTCAATGATGTGACACCTGCAAAGTTTATACAAAAATGTGGAAAGAAAATTCTACAACTCAAGCTGATATCATTGCTTAGAGCCCAGACCACCAGAACACATCAACCAGGCCAAGCAAAAGCACTATCAGCATGGAGGCCCCCTTTGTGCGGCTGCCCAAACACTGACAAGATGTAGTGGACTCCATACAGCAGGAGTGCCCTAGCATTGTGGACTTAGTTCCTGAACAAGACTCCAAATTGCACCACGTTCTTCTGAGCTCTGGGGCCTGCGGACATGCTCTTCCTCTGCCCAGCATGCTTGCTCCCTCTCTCCTCTTTTCTCTGACTACTTCCTATTCATCCTTGAGGTCTCAGCTTAAATATTACTCCTCTGGGAACCCACTTTGATCTTCCAGACTGGGTTAGGTGCCCCTTGTTTGTGTCCCCACAATTCCCCTGGACTTCCCCTTGAAAGCAGTGATCACACTGAATTGTGTTCCCTTGTTTACTTGTCCATATCCTCTCATAGCATCCGTGCTTCATGAGGCCAGGTACCAGGTCTGCTTTGCTCACATCTGTATTCCTGCTGTGGAGTAAGTTGCTCAGAAGATGTTGGTTGTGTGGTTGAACCTGTCTGCTTCACAGCTCACTCACATACTCTTAGTTGGCTTCTCAGCTGTGGGACTGGCTCATGGTTGTGGGCAGGGCTTAGTAGCTGGCCAACAATGGCCTTGATGCATAAAAGAGTTTCCCAAGAGGCAGAAATTCTTGGGTTACATAAACATGAAGTTTTGCATGCAGCCTGGAACATCTCAAAAACCTGACTGGAAAGAATAAAAAGGGAAAGGAGAATGTGTGTGTGGATGGAGGAGGAAACTTGGAAATATCTCTCCAAGACAAGGTGAAGGTGATAACATCTTGACCAGAAATCAAGAATCAGAGACCAGAGGTCAGAGAATCTAAAAGGATAATGGAAGTATTTCTTGGAGGAACGAACTTCACAGTGGAACCACAAAGTCACCAGAACTCTGTGTGTGGGTTCTCAGACTGAGCATGAAGTCTGAGAGGGGTACAGAATTAGTAGGACTCAATACATGTTTATATCAATTGGGTTCCATTCTGTTCCTGAACTCGGGCAGCTTCTTTCAGCTAGCAAAGCCATGGTTGATCTTGGGTTAGACAGGAAGAGAGTCTTACCCAAGATAAAGAGTCAGCAGACATCAGGGAGGGCTATAGGCTGATACACTGGAAGGATCTAAGATGCAAGGGTGAGAAAAACACCAAGAACTGACACCAGAATCCAGCCTTGCCTTTACAGCTTGGAAGCTGGCCAGAACCCAGCTGGTTAGAAGAAAGCACAGGCTCTCTAACCGTCCTATGTGGTTTTGTTTTTGTTTTTGTTTTTGTTTTGATACAGAATCATGCTCTGTTGCCCAGGCTGGAGTGCAATGGCGTGATCTCGGCTCACTACAACCTCCGCCTCCCAGGTTTAAGCGATTCTCCTGCCTCAGCCTCCCTGCCTCAGCCTCCGAGTAGCTGGGATTACAGGCATCCACTACCACACCCAGCTAATTTATCTATTTGTAGTAGAGACGAGGTTTCACCATGTTGCCCAGGCTGGTCTCGAACTCTTGGCCTCAAATGATCCACCCACCTCAGCCTCCCAAAGTGCTGGGATTATAGGTATGAGCCACCACGCTCAGCCCACCTCCTGTTCTTAAGGAGCTCTGGTTTTTCTCTACCAGGAAACAGTGTAGCTATCAGAGCTTTCCATGGTCCTCAGCATAGAGGACTTACTATGGCCCATAAAGTCTGTCGTACCAGCCTTATCTTTTACCATGAGCAGCTAGGCAATTACAATGAAGGAATGGCCTCAATCCGAAACGGACTGTGTTTTCTGATATCAGAAGGATATGGAGAAGGAGAATAACCCCCACCTGATTCTTAAAAACAACAACAACAACGAAACCCTGAAAGTTCCATGTGGCAAAACAGGAATGATCTCTCTCCAAGGGTAAGTGGCAAGAACCCCCTTTCTCTATCACTGGCATCTGTTTAGGCCCTTCTTGCTTCTTCTGGGTCTGGGCTCCCCAGAACCCCAGCCCTGCTCAGTCTGAGCAGGGAAGGCTGAGCTATTTCTGGGGCTCAGCAACTCTGAGCCCCACCTGTCCCCTTGACCCAGGGAGGCTCTCATACTAAATGGGTAGGACAGACTCCAGGTGTGGGCCCACCCTCCCTTACACGGGTTGCAGCCTGAGGTTGGTCAGACAGGGAAGTTACCTCCTCGGCCCTCACTGGCAGCTGGCTTCACTTGGATCGGACGATTCATCTGAAAGACATCGGACCAACACACCCATTCAGCGTGACTGCCTGGTCCTGGAGCCCCCAGCTTCTCGAACCCTGGACTCCTCAGGATCTGAGCCCTAGCCCCTTGGAACTCTGCACTCTACCACTTCCAAACTGGGATTACAGATTTTCTCCAAGATTCCTTCCTTAAACCCAGGAATTTAGAAGGTGCTGAAACTGGCAGGGATGGGTGACAGGAACTTAGTGGTAAGCACAAGGTGGAATGAAGCGGCTAAAGAGACTTTTCTGCCTGGGGCTCTGGGCAGGGGCTATGTGAGGCCTGTCCCTTTGGCTTCTGGACTTACTTAAAGGCTTTGCATGAGAGGATTGGGAAGGAGGGTAGAATTGATACTGCAGATTTGTGTTTTATGTCTAAAATGGAGAATATCACGCTATGTGTCATTTAGATGAGAGTCTGGGAATCAGACTCCGTGCTATCTGCCCTCAACTCTAGTCATTTAATGGTTGTATGACTTTAAGTAAGCCACCCTTTCTCAGATTCAATTTTTCTTTTTCTCCTGTGTAGCTGAAATTACGGGCACGTGCCACCAGGCCCGGCTGATTTTTGTATTTTTAGTAGAGACAGGGTTTCTCCATGTTGGCTAAGTTATTCTTGAACTCCTGACCTCAAATGATTCACCCGCCTCAGCCTCCCAAAGTGCTGGGATTACAGGCGTGAGCCACTGCGCCCGGCCAGATTCAATTTTTCAAATGAGGAAAACATTTCCCAAGCTGCTGTATCACTAGAGTCTCCACGCTCACCTGCTCCATCCCCTCCCTAGGGTCCCCTTCCCTGAGGATGCTGGAGTTTTCCAAGGTGCCATTCTCAGCCCTTTTTGTCTGGCTCTTCCTACTTTTCTTGGATAGTCTCATCCACACTCAGCCTCAGCTCCTCTCCACACAGGGATGACTTAGAGCTCTGTGTCTCCAGCCTGCATTCTCCTCTGAGCTTCAGAGCCATGTTACCAGCTGCCTGCTGGACATCCCCACTAGAAAGTCCCACGGGCGCCTTCACTCAACACACCCAAACGAGAGCTCATTTGTTTTTTTTTTTTTTTTTGCCCCAACCTGATCCTCCCAGTCACCCAAGCTATAAGCCTGGAAAGCAGCTTGACTTCTCCTTCCATCCCTTCCCCGCTCCCACCAACTTCATCTTTTAATTCAGGGGTTCCTGATGAGGTGTAGATAAAAATCACCCAGGAACCAGATGAGGCTCTTAAGTTGGGGTATTGCATAATTTGAAAACGCTCCTAGGTGATTTCAATATATCCCCCCCACATCCCCATCCCCCAACCACCCTGAGTGAATTCATGATTGAATCCCCATCTCACCTTCCTCTCATGGGTGTTGTGGGGATCACATGAGGTAATGGGGACGCAAAAGGTCTTTGTAAACTGCCAAGAGCTGGGTGCGTGGGAGGTGAGGAATTATTGTTGGGGGGCAGGCAGCTGAGTGCCGGGAGGAAAAAACAGCGGCCTTCCCGTTCATGGAGGAAGGGGTACTGATGCCCATCTGGCCTGAGAAGGTGATGATCTGACCCCCTCCCCTCAGGAAATGCTCTGCTTCTGCACCAATCAGGGGCCACTCCATCCCTTACCAATTTGCTCGTTGCCGAGACAACAGGCAGCTTCCTGTTACCATAGCCACAAGTGCTACCCAGTAACCATGGTAACGCCCTGGCAGTCACAGTTGAGCAATTTCCTTTGGATCAAATTTGGGGGTGGGAGGGGCAGGGAGGGCTTACTAAAAAAAAAAAAAAAAAAAAAGGAAAGGAGAACAGGCCAAGTCTGAACCAGCGCAACTCCCCTCCCACCCAGGGCTCTGACACACCCACCCGCTGGTGGTGGAGCACCTGCAGTGTACCAGGCTGTGGGTGGGGGCGGAGACACCAACAGGACTCAGGTTGCAGTCTAGAGGGGATGACAGATCAATCCAAGCAGATCAGGGCGAGCTTGACAGGTCTGGACTGGCCTGGACCAGGGACCAGGAGGACAGGACCCGTCCCTGGGCATGGCCACCTGTGATTGTGGAGGAAAGACCAAGAGACAGAGCCATGGAGAGCAGAGACACAGGGAGAGATGAAGAAACACTGGCAGACAGAAATGATGTGAGAGAAAGACAGTTCTAGAAAGGGGCAAGGAAAGAGAGTTACTGGTGGAGAGGGGAAGGAAATGAGGAGAGGAAGGGTAAGGAAGCCGGTGCAGGAGAGGCAGGGAGGAGCCTGGTAGGGAAGAAGGCCAAAAGAGTAGAAGCCTGGGGTGGGGGGCAGTGAGGGTGAGCAAGACCATCATTATTTTATTAGTTCTTAAATAGATCCTGAGAATTTCTCTCTGGAGCCTAGAGTGACGAGCACACGTGACAGCAGCAGTTTCCATGGCAGCTGCCTCCCTGGCTGGGTTTCCTGGGAGATGGTGCTCTGGGGGACGCCACCTTCTCTCCTCCCACCCACTTCCCCACCCTTCAACAGAGAGTGGGCATCGGGTGGTACATACATGTTCCCCCCCTGGACCTGACCTAGGCCTCCCACCACCCAGGCATGCTGCCAGCATTTCCTGAACTCTGTGATGAGCCCCAGGCAGCCTTTCGTGGGAGACAGTGATGATCTGTATGGGGATCCTCTCTTCATAGGCTCGCAGAGGGGAAGATAATGTTACCATTTCCTGAGAGCCCACTCTGTGCCAGGCCCTTCCTGGGACACTTTACATACAATGTCTCTAAATCCTTCCAACCACTCTTCAAGGGAATACAAGTGTCCCCATATCATAGATGAGAAAGCTGAGGCTGAGGGAGGTGAAATCACTTGTCTAAGATCCCATGGTGGGTAAGTGGTTGAGCTGGGATTTACCCCCAGATCTGTCTGAGGCTGAAGCCCATGATTTTTGCATTGGAGTGCTGCTCAAATCCATTCTTAAGGCACGAACACAAATAGTGAGGCACAGAGGGACCAGGGCCTCGGGGGAGTGCAAGGTCAAGAGCTGTGGAAGAGGCAGACTCCAGCTGAAGAGGTTGACTGAGGAAAGCTGCATAGAAGAGGCAATGTTTGACCTGAGCCTTGCAGGACTGGGGTCATTGGCCATGTAGAGATAATAGGAGAGGTAGGAGTGGTGGCTGAGCACGCTGAATGGCTAGGGTACGGACAGGGAGCTGCAATGGCTAGGGTACGGACAGGGAGCTGCAAGCCTGAAGGAGCAAAGTTTCTAGTGAGCACTTGGCATGGGAGTAGCCATGGTAGAGCAAATTGCTTCCTAGCAGATAGATGCGGATTTCAATCCTGGCTCTATCACTTGCTTCTCTAAGGTCTCTGAGCCTCAATATCCACACTAGTGACGAGGGAATCATGATCTTACCTTGCAGCGTTGTGATGAAAATGACAACTGCTAGATCTTAGTAGATACCTCAGATATAAAAAGTTATTTTTTTTGTTTGTTTGTTTTTTGAGTCAGAGTTTTGCTCTTGTTGCCCAGGCTGGAGTGCAATGGCATAATCTCGCCTCACCGAAACCTCCGCCTCCCAATTCAAGCAAGTCTCCTGCCTCAGCCTCCCGAGTAGCTGGGATTACAGGCATGCGCCACCATGCCCGGCTAATTTTGTATTTTTAGTAAAGACGGGGTTTCTCCATGTTGGTCAGGTTGGTCTTGAACTCCCGACCTCAGGTGATCTGCCTGCCTCAGCCTCCCAAAGTGCTGGGATTACAGGCGTGAGCCACCGCACCTGGCCGGTTTTTGTTGTTGTTATTGTTGTTAAGGATTTGAAACTGAAAGGTAGGCAAGGGCCAGATTAGGGAAGGCTGTGAAAACCGCATCAACGAATTTTGACTTTTGACTTTGTTGTATTTCAAAGGCAATGAGGATCCAGGGGAGGGAAGGATTTTTAAATGTTTTTTTTAAACATTTTTATTTATTTATTTATTTTGGAGACTGAGTCTCACTCTATCACCCAGGTTGGAGTGCAGTGGCGCGATCTCAGCTCACTGCAATCTCCGCCTCCCAGGTTCAAGCAATTCTCCTGCCTCTGCCTCCTGAGTAGCTGGGATTACAGACACCCACCACCATGCCCAGCTAATTTTTGTATTTTTAGTAGAGACGGTTTCACCATGTTGGCCAGACTGGTCTCAAACTCCTGACCTGTGGTCTTACTCTGCTACCCAGGCTGGAGTACAGTGGCGCCATCATAGCTCACTGCAAACTCCAAATCTTGGGCTAAGCGATTATTCTACTTCAGCCTCCCAAATAGCTAGGAATACAGGTACATGCCACCATGCCCAGCTAATTTTTAAATTTTTTGTAGAGACTGGGTCTCACTATGTTGCCCAGGATGGTCTCAAACTTCTGGGCTCAAGCGATCCTTGGACTTCATCCTTTCAAAGTGCTGGGATTACAGGTGTGAGCCGCTATGCCCAGACAGGAAAGGGTTTTAAGTAGAGGAATCATCTAGTCAGTTTTGTCTTATGAAGGATCCCATAAGCTGTCACTATGTGGAGAAAGGATTGGAAAAGGAGTGATTAGAGGCAAGAAGATCAGTGGCACAGGTGAGAGGTGAATGTGACCTGGATAGAAAGAAATGAACAGATTTAACAGATGTGTAGGAAGAATTAACTGGACTATAGTTCTATTGGATATGTGGACCCGGGAAGAGGAGGGCATATTGGCTGAGCCTCAGGTTCATCGCTTGGGAGTTGGGGAAGGTGGGAGTTTGGGAGTTTGGGGGTACAAGGAAGTCCCCAGGGGAGGAACCCAAGAGAGTAAGAACAGAGTTGGGGAGAGCAGGGCTCTGAGCCTTCAGTCCCCACAGAGCAGTGGTGATGGAGGACACCTGGGATTTAGGCATGTTATGTGTGGCTGGAGGAGAAAGAGAGCTGCCCCCACGAGCTTCCTGGGCAACCTATTATATATATCTTGTTCCTGCCATGGGCAGAGGAGGGACATGGCAGTGGGATAATCAGGACGTAATCAGGAGTCCCCCTTGAGGAAAAGAGGACATTGCCTCCCAGGCCAAAAACTTGTCCTGGGACTTCAGGTGAGCTCTTGCCCTGGCTGAGCACCTGTTCCCTTAAGAATTTCCCAGGTGGAGTCCAGGCCCATGTCTGCTTCAGAGCCCAGCCCTGGAGGGGAATTCAAGGGATAGAATGTCAGAGAGAACAACCTATTCCAGGCAATGGAGTGGGGAAGGTCAGAGGCCACACAGACACGCACAGGGCCCTGGACCTTCTGCCCCAGTGAGCAGAAGGGAGAGCAAAACCCTACCTAACTCTCTGCCCTGATTTGTCTAAAATTCCTCCCTTTGGGCTCAGCATTGCCCTTTTCAGATTCTTCTGCCCTGATGCCAACTATTCTTTTCACTGAGCACTCACACCCTCAGCACTCCCCATTCCATGGGAAGAGTTTATCAGAACCTTCTCGAGGAAGGGAACACTGGTAAGTCTGGGAAAGGTGTCAGGAGGTGCAGGGCAGAGTGGGACAGAAAAAAACCAAACTTTGTAATTTTTAGTACTTTGTTTTACCTCACCCCCCTCCTCTAATTCAACCCACTGTCAAGTCCCATTGGTTCTAGAATCTATGTGGATATCCTAAACAGCTCTGAAATCTGACCTCTTATCTCCTTTCCTGGCCTATCTCCAGCTCTAGGCCAGCATCACCATTCATCCACACTCAAGCAACACTGCACTAAAGGGTCATCCAGCCTCCAGTGTTGCTTCCTTTCCAACCCAACCTTCTTCACACCATAGCCAGAGTAATCTTTTTTTTTTTTTTTTTTTTGAGACAGCGTCGACCTCCAGGGCTCAAGCAACCCTCCCACCTCAGCCTCCCAAGTAGCTGGGACTACAGGTGCACACCACCACACCTGGCTAATTTTTAAAAAACTTTTGTAGAGACGGGGTCTCACTATGTTGTCCAGGCTGGTCTCAAACTTCTGGGCTCAGCGATCCTCCAGCCTCAGCCTCCCAAAGTGCTGGGATTACAGGCATAAGCCACTATGCCTGGCCCAGAGTAATCTTTTGAAACTAGTCTCTTACTCTTCTCTGCTTAAAATCCACCTCTGTTCCCCCATTGCAAGCCTCCTGTTAAAGCCCAAGATTCTAAGACTAGCTGTCAAAACTTGTGAGTCTTTCTTCCACTGCTGCCCAACATGCACGATTCTGTCTACTCATGTGGAGCCTTAGCTATCTTTGCTAGACACCTTCCCTGCCAGTGTTCACACTGTCCCCAAATTTTCTTGTCTTTTAGGTTTCTAGATCCTCAAATATGATAAAATATGATCATGATTCAGCTCAGATAACATCTCTGCAAAGCATCTACTCCCTCCCCATTTCTTTTTATTCTTTTCTTTATTCCTTTATTTATTTATTTATTTTTATTTTGTATTTTTGTATTTTTAGTAGAGACGGGGTTTCACCATGTTGGCCAGGCTGGTCTCAAACTCCTGACCTCAAGTGATCCGCCCGCCTCAGCCTCCCAAAGCGCTGGGATTACAAGTGCGAACCACCGCACCCGGCCTTTTCCTTTACAGTTTGACTCTGGGACTCCCTCCCCAGTTCTGGTCTCTCTTTTACTTGCCCAGATGTATGCCTGAGTGAGATGCAATGAGGCTCACCTTTTTTTTTTTTTTTTTTTTTTTTTTTTTTGAGACGGAGTCTCGCTCTGTCACCCAGGCTGGAGTGCAGCGATGCGATCTCGGCTCACTGCAAGCTCCGCCTCCCAGGTTCACGCCTTTCTCCTGCCTCAGCCTCCCGAGTAGCTGGGACTACAGGCGCTCGCCATCACGCCCTGCTAATTTTTTGTATTTTTAGTAGAGACGGGGTTTCACTGTGTTAGCCAGGATGGTCTCAATCTCCTGACCTCGTGATCCGCCCGCCTCAGCCTCCCAAAGTGCTGGGATTACAGGCGTGAGCCACTGCGCCCGGCCAATGAGGCTCATTTTTAAGAAGCATCTTGAGGGCAAAGACTCAGACTCATTCATGAAGTGGTTGCTAGCACATACAGTGCATTTCTGTAAATTATAAAAAGGCACTCCCCAACCCTGGGATGAATGAGAAAAAATGTGCCCTTTCCTCTGGGCTGACAAAGCCTTGAAATAATGTGCATGACTTAGTCAATAGAGCATGGCTGGATTTTTGCCCCCATCTGCCCTCTCCACCCAAGCTGTTTTGTGCAGGGCACAACTTGCAAAAGCAAATGCACTCCCCTACTCAGTAACATCTGCCTTCTTCACAGCGTTTGAAGGGATGGCTTCCCAAAGAAAGGGAAGTCAGGAACAGGGAGATAAACAAATAGGGAGGCACCTTATGCATCTCGTAAGTGGGGCTGAGGCTAGGCCTCACCCTCTTCAGGTGGATTCTGGAGCATAAAGTGAGGCTAAAAGAAGGAATTCTGGCTTCATCAGGAAGAGGCTTCAGGAGGTGGGAGCCAGGTGGGACAGACCAACCAAGGTTTGAAGGAGTTCTCGAATAGGGAGGCAAGCTTTCATAGGGGACAGAAATTGGCAGGGGACAAATGGAGAGGAGCCAAGCAAGAGAAGGTCTTAGTCAATCAGAATCCATGAAATTCTTGGCCAGGAGTGGTGGCTCACGCCTGTAATCCTAGCACTTTGAGAGGCTGAAGCGGGCAGATCACTTGAAGTCAGGAGTTCAAAACCAGCCTGACCAACATGGTGAAACCCTGTCTCTACTAAAAATACAAAAAAATTAGCTTGGCGTGGTGGTGGGTGCCCGTAATCCCAGCTACTTGGGAGGCTGAGGCAGGAGAATCACTTGAACCCTGGAGGTGGAGGTTGCAGTGAGCTGAGATGGCACCACTGCACTCCAGCCTGGGTGACAGAATGAAGATGTGTCTCAAAAAAACACAAAAAACAAAAAACAAACCATGAAATTCCCCCTAGGGTTTCAGACTTTTCTCTCTGGGGGCTGACCTAGCCTTTTCTGGTCCCATGGTGACAGTCCTGCCTGATGCCAGCAGGAATTCACATTAAAGTCTTGTCCCTGCTTCTCCAGCAGGTGGCAGCTGTGCTTAGGACCCAATGGCAGCAGAGAGCTGGGCACTCCTCCTCCATGCTGGTGGGCCTAAGGCCAGGCGACTAAAGTTGCTGCTGTCCCTGGCAGGCCCAGAGGAAAGATTGATGGCACAGGCATTGCTGGGGCTGGCCAACACAGCCATTGATTTTCATTTAGGAGAATAATTAAATATTAATTTTCACTTTGTTAAGCTGGAGAGGGTGAATAAAGCCAATCCTGACAGTATCAGAGGAAGCCAGGCCATGTTGGAGACCTGCAGATGAAACAGTGAGAGGGGGAAGATGTCCCCAGTCACCATTCTCTCTAGAACCTAAGACCCCTGTCTGCTACCTGGTTGTCTCAGGTCACAGTACAGTGGTTAAGTGAATGAGTTCTAGGGCCAGATTAGCTGGGCCCAAAGTCCAGATCTTCCCATTATTAACTATATGACCTTGGGCAAGTCACTTGATTCTTATGACTTAGTTTTCTCACCTGTAAAATGGGAATGCCAATAACAATACCTTATTTAGGCCTGGTGCGGTGGCTCATGCCTGTAATCCCAGCATTTTGGGAAGCCAAGGTGGGTGGATCACTTGAGGCCAGAAGTTCAAGACTAGCCTGGCCAACATGGTGAAACCTCATCTCTACTAAAATTACAAAAATTAGTTGGGCAGAGCCCTGTGTCTTGTGGAGGAGAGATTTTTTTCCTCCCAAAGTTTATCTTAATTTTTTTGGGGGGGACCTCCCATTTCCTTTCAGGGTAAAGCCTGGCATTCAAAGTTTCATCTTCAACTGCTGCTCTCTGTAGATCTTCCCTCCAGCTTCCCTCCATGCTCATGTGGGCCTCCCCCACAGTGCCAGCCGCATTTCACACCCACCTGTTCCTTCTGTGTCTGCACCTTTACCATGCTGTTTCCCACATGGAATGTTACAGCTTGTCTCATTGACTCTCAGTTCTAGAAGCAGAAGTCATTTGCTCCCATGATTAGATGAATGATGAGTTCTACTCCTACTCCTACTAATGCTGCTGTTACTATTACTGTTACTATCACTACTACCACCAGCTAACTCATATCGAGTGCTTATTTTCTGCCGAGAACAGCATTGAGTACTTTAGTTCACTTAATGACATAGCTCATTTAACCACAACAACCCTATGAGTTTAACTTTACAGGTGAGGAAACTTAGGCTTAGCAGTAAAGACTTGCCCAAAGTCACAAAGCTAGTGAGTGGTGGGGCCTGGATCCACACCCAGGTCTCTCTGACTCAGGAGCTTGCATACAGAGGATCAGTGATGGTGACAAATTGGTGTTACTTGGCACTTAGTCCCCAAAAGTGAGGCTAAAGGTGCTTCAGTTACTGTGCTTGGTTCTAGGAGCTGTCACCCCATTAACAGCTTGATTAGCTCTTGGCGAAGCTTGCTCCATTGCTTGGTAGCTCCAATTCAGAGAAGTGACTTCTTTATACTGAGCTGAAATCAGTGCCTATTTCTTATTATATTAACTGATCCGAATCTTGCCTTCTGGGACCACTCATAGAAAACCAAACCCCTCTTCTAGAATCTGAAGGTAGTTACCCCAACCCCAACAGTAGTACTTATTGAGATCTTACTCTGTGCCAGGCACTTGCTAAGCCTCAAGTAATCCTCACTACAGCCAAGCGAGCTAGGTGTTAGTATAACCCACTCCTCATATCTAAAGAGACTGAAGCTCAGGAGTCCAAGTAACGTGCCCAGAGACACAGAACTGATAAATGGCAGAGCTGGGATTCAAATCCAGGTCTGTGAGACTCAAAACCCAGTGTTTTTGTTTTTGTTTTTTTGAGACTGAGTCTCACTTTGTTGCCCAAGCTGGAGTGCAGTGGCATGATCTTGGCTCACTGCAACCTCTGCCTCCCAGGTTCAAGTGATTCTCTTGCCTCAGCCTCCCAAGTAGCTGGGACTACAGGCATCTGCCACCATGTCTAGCTAATTTTTGTATTTTTAGTAGAGACAGGGTTTCACCATGTTGGCCAGGCTGGTCTCGAACTCCTGACCTCAGGTGATCTGCCCGCCTTGTCCTCCCAAAGTGCTAGGATTACAGGCGTGAGCCACCGCACTCGGCCTCAAAAACCAGTATTTTTAATTATTAGCTTATGATGCCTCCCTATTAAAGTCCCTCTAAGCCCTATCTCCTCCAGTTAAATCATCCCAACTCTTCCAAACTATTATTCCAAATATGTCTTGTGTCTTTACTTCATCCTCGTCTCTTTCTTGTAGACAAACGACTCTCTTAAATTTGAGACGCCTAGAACTGGACATAGTCCCAAGTTTGGCCTGTGAATGGCATTTAAACAGTGCTCTGTTCTAGACACACCGCTTCTTGGACAAGAGAAAACAAGGCTGTATAGTATGACTTGCTCTTGGTAAACCCATGCTAGTTACTAACGATCACCCCTTTATTCTGCCATATGGTCAGTAGGTCCCACCTTGCCTTTTGTTGACCGATTATCCATTAGCCAAGACCAGACCAGGTACCATTGGTGCCTACAAGCCTAGCTGCCTGTAGAATCAGGTCTCCCCTAACTTTAGCCAAGTGTTTGCAGTGTGGAGGGAAGACAATCTTAGTGAGTCAAGGCACCAAAAATAACCATTACAGGAAAAGGACTAGAGAGAAGTTCCAGCAAGGACCTTAGGACTAGAGAAAATGGGCTACCAGTCCAGCAGAACCTCTAACCCATGTATCTGCATACATGCTCACACCAGTGACAAGTGACACCCAAAGCCATAATTTTAGCCAAGGTGAATAAATTCTAGCTTAGCCCTCAACACTGATGCCTCTCCTAAAAGATGGGTGGAATGCCTGGCCCAAGGATCTTGAGCCCCTTTTTTGAGCCAGAAGATTGGATGTAACAAAGAATTTGTTGCTGTTCAGGGTACAGGAAGCCCTCTCCTAGAAAGATGACTCTGCTTCTAGTTCTCGGTCCCAACCCAGCCCCCACATGCTGCTTTGGCATGCACACAGGGCACTGTCCCCAGCCTGAGGTGATTCCCACCCCCCAACCTGGAGGACTTACCCCTGGCAGGGTCTTCTGCTCGTGCAGTGCACTCTGGGCCTTGAGAGCAGAGTCCCGGGCGCAGTAGGTGAGGAAGGCACAGCCTGAGGAGGAAGAGGCTGGCTCAGGGGGTTTCCTGAAACCCCCAACTATTCTTCTTCGAAATACCCCACTAAGTTGACAAACTTAAGGCCACTCTCCTTTAAACAAGGACTCTGCTTTCTGAGAAGCCCTCTCTGCCTCCCACCTCGGAGGGAGGGGCTTCATGTGCCTGGGGACCAGTGTCCCAGGCTCTGGCTCCCTTTCATTTGCTCCTGGCATCCTGCCCAGAGAACATATGTGCCCACACCCAGTCACATGTGCATACAATCCCACATCTCCCCTCCCCACTCCAGTCACAAGTCCTGTTGGGGTTAAACCTCCCTAAGCAGCTTTATCATCATCTTTAACCCAGACTTCCCCTTCCATTTTGGATTCAGACTCATGGAGTCTCCCAGGATCAGCCTCAATTCCTTCCCAACTCAGTTTCGGATGGGAGGAGGCAAAAGAGTAAAAGAAGGATTGGGAGCCAACCCCAGGAGCCCCCAGCTCTTGTCCATGTCTCCCTCCCCTAAGTTTGAAGCTGGGGAATGGATTGATTTGAGACTTAGAAGATGGGATTGGTTTAAGGGCTTCCCATAGGTGGGAGTTTCCAGGGACCCCCTAATCCTGTTCAAGGATCTTGATCTGTCAACCCTCCTAGGGCTTTGAGGTAGGGCCTCTTAAAGAGTTATTGTGCCTCAAATCTGGCTCCTCTAAAAGGGCCAGCATATATGGGTCAGCGAAGAGGTCTAGGTTGAGCCAAAGGGTCAAGTTTAGCCCTCTCTTTGTTCAGCCTCAGGACCTGTAGCCTGCTAGGAAGCACTGAAGCAACACTCTCCTCCTTTCCAACAGCCACTGAGCACTCATTCATTCAGAAAATATTTATTGAACACTTACTTATTATGGTGGGGCATTTTGATGACCTTGGGGATAGAGTGGCAACAAGACAGACACATTCCCTGCCCTCATGGGGATTAGACAAATCATGAGGGACCCCTAAACAAGTCCAAAGGGTTGAGTAATGTCTCAAAGAAGGCACTGAGTCCTCGAGAACAAGAACACTGAGTCCTTAACAATCAGGTCATGAAAAGGACAGTGATTATTTCAGACAGAGGGAAAAGCATATATGAAGACTGAATCAAGAATTTGGTGTGTTGGGGAAATGGATAGAAGGTTAGTGTGGCTGGAGGCTGGTGTATGGGGGCAGAGTGGCTAGTGAGATATGCAGGAATCAAGTCATACGTAGCCTTGTGGGCCTCAGTTGGATTTTGAACTTTTTCCTAAGAGCAATAGAGAGCCACTTTAAAGGGTTTTAAGCAGATCTGTGAGATGATAAGATCTGTTTTCAAAAGGAGCATTCTGAGTGTAGGAGGGAGAAGGACTGAAGGAGGAGAAAGTGGATATGGTGAGCCATTAGGAACTTGGGGCAGATTTCCACTTAGACCTCAGCAGATTAGAAAGGCAAATGGGAACATTTTTTTCTGGCCTCTTCTACAGGGCTGCCCCATTAAGATGGGTTTATTGTCGGACATTCATTGAGTTAAAGGGAACTTAGAGAACTGAGCAAAACTCTTATCCCATCAACAGGGAAACTGAAGCCCAGAGAGTGGGTCAGTGGCAGGGCAGGATTTGGAATGTCTTAACTCCCAAGCTGGGGTTGTTTTCAAAGCACTGTGGCTGCCTGCCTCGGTACCCAGACATCAAAAGGAAAATGAGTCACTGTTGCTGGGGGGAGGATGAGGAAGATGTTGACTTGGAGACCCTCCACAATCATCTTGGAAGGCAACACTTGCCTTGGAGAAGTGTGATTTAGTTTGGAAATAAATCACCAAACACCTGATTCCACTTACATCCCTGCTCTGTGTTTTGCTACCAACCCATATCACCTGACGTCCAAACCGGGCAGGTTGCCTGTCTGAAAGGTTCAGGGGCCCAGTTGCTGCCCAAAGAAGCCCCATGTGGACTAGCCGGGATAGAGGGTGGAAGAATGAAGGGAAGAAAAGACAGAGAAGCATGGTTTGAGAGACAGATGAATGAAAATAACAGGCAGAATTAGAGCTAAATGAAAAGAGAGAGGATGAGGGAACAGTTCAGAGACTGATAGTGAGAAGAGTGAGATTTAAGGGTATTCTATACACTTCCCTTATTGTACGGATGGCCTACAAAGATTAGCTTTGTATGTACATCCTGAAATCAATGTCTAAAAATAAGAAAATGAGTTACTACAGAGGGATGGACAGACAGGCAGGTAGTGGGAGTGCATTAGAAGGACTCTAGATGGTGTGGTATTGTCCTTTCATACACCCATTAACACAATCCCAGCCCAAAGGGTGGAAGCTGTACTCCTAGCCAGATGGTCCTAGCTCTTCTATTTGCATTTTCTCGAAGTGCCTACATTAGTGTGCCAAGGAACCCTACGAGGCCTCCAAGTTGAAGAGGTGGCAGTCTGATTCCAGCTCTCAGTCCTTAGGAATGTACCTTTAGCTGTTACCCAAGGCCCACCACTCCTCTCTTAGGAAGATCATGGAGGATAGTTGGTGACTCTTTCCCAGCAAAAACTTGAAAGCACAGCATGGTGGTGGTGGTGGGGGAGGAGATAAGAGTGTTTCTTCTCAAATCATCTCCCCTTCTCCTGCCCATGTATGACATGTGACTCTGGCTCTCTTACTCCAGCCCTGCCTGGACAGACTTTTCTGCATGTAAACAAGCCTCCTCCCTCTCTCTACAGGAAGAAAGGGGTGTGGCCGAACAGGACCGTGTATCTCTCTAGAAAGGGCAGGGAGAAGATCTCCTTCTGTCTCTTCAGCCTGACTCACCCTGAGAATGGGCCTGGACTGGGACCAGCCTGTGAGGGGAGGGAAAGAAAGAGGCCATAAAGAGGATTGGGGAGGAGCAAAGAAGAGGCACAGGAGTGAGGGGATTAGAGAAGGAAAGAAGTGTGGATTTAGCTGAGAGAAATCCAAGAAGAAAGGGACACAGGGTGGCAGGAGTTCCCAGCTGAGGTCAGGGTTCTGAACTGAAATCAAAAGGGGTAGAGTGCATTGGGATTCTGGCGAAGGGCAGGAGAGATTGGGGCTGTTGTTGAACATGAGGGGGTGTCTGGAACTGAGAGCCTCCTGGGAATTGAATTGGATTTTGTGTTAGACAGGTCTGGGTTCTGAAGAAGGGGAGGGTTTGGGTCTGCGGTGTTTTAGGTTGGCAGTCTGAGAGTCAAAAGAAGGCTCTTGAGGGGGATGGCTGGACTAGGAGGCCAGAGGAGGGGTGCAAGTCCAAGGTATGCATGTGGGTGGTTAGGCCTGAGTGAGGTGCCACCAGATGGAGGATTCAGGAGTGTTTGGGCTCAGGGTTTGGGAAATTGAGGGTATTCGAGATCTAGAAGGTGGAATAAGTTTTCAAATTCCAGAATTTTAGGTCTGATGGGAGAGGTGGTGGAAAGGTCCAGCTGAAAGGCAGGGACTGCTGGGATGTGAGAGGTGAAGGCCAGGAATTTGGAGGTTAGAGTGGAGAACATGTTAGGGGACCACAGTGATAATCAGAGGGAGGATGTCAGAGAGAAAATTCTGTGATCTGGGAAGGGGGCTGGGCTGAGGTGGGGCTGATATTGGACTGGTGTTGGACTGGCTCTCAGCAGGGCTAGGGCTGGGGCTGGGCTGGGGTCGGGCCACACTCTAATCGGATTGGGGCTGGGCTGGGCTGGGCTGACCCCGCGCACCTTTGTGGAGGCCGGTGAGCCGGTCCTTCAGCACCGTCAGCTCGTAGATGCGGCCGAACTCCTCGAACAGCGGCTTGAGGTCCTGCTCGTCCAAGCCCCGCGGGATCTGCCCCACGAAGAGCTTGATGGCGTCGTGGTCCTTCATGGGTACGGCGGGACCGGGGTTTAGCCCGCTCATGCCGACGCCGCTGTCCGCGGTGCTGAAACCCAGGCGCGGGCCGGGGCCAGCGGGCTGCGCTGACCCTCCCGGCGCCGCGGCCATGTCCCCGCCCTGTCAGCCCTCCCGCCGGTCCCACTGGTCCCGCCTGTCCCGCCGTCCCCTCCCTGGACCGGTGGCGGGGGCCAGGGGGAGGGGGCGGAGCCCGGGCGGAGAGGGCGGGGGGCTGCCCAGGGGGCGGGGTCCGGGTGGAGGGGCGTAGAGGGGGTGGGGCGGGCAGGAAAGGGGCGGGGCCGGGGCGGGGCGGGCCCGGGCCGAGGTGGCGGCTGAACGCTGGGGTCTGGCTTGAGGTCCCCGTGCGGCTCTCTCTGGGCTCCCGCCCGAGCTCTCCCAGAGCCGAGCCCCGAGCCCCAGCCCCCGTGCTTGGTGACGTCAGGCAGCTGGCCGCCGAGTCTACGCAAATGATTTGCATAATGAGGAAGCAGCGGCCAATCAGAGTGGGAGTTGACTGGGCTCGCCGGGGGCGGGAGGGGCGGCTGGGCTCACGCGCTCCTGCTCGCCATGGCAACCGGACCCTCGAATGCCCTGTGTGTGTCGAGTGTGTGCGGGCGTGGCCGTGGATCGCGCGTGTGCGCCTTGGGCCGCGTGAGGGGAAGCAGCTTCGTCATGCGTGATGGTGTCTGCCGGAGTCGGGGCTAATCCCCACCGCACACACAGGCACACACAGGCAAACGCAGGCACACGCAGGCACACACACCTCCGAACGCTGGTGCGTTTCCTGCGGGGGTGGATGGGGATTCCTCTTCTCTATTCCCACTATCGAGCCAGTCCCTCGGAGCCAATCCCACCCCGCCCCATCACACATCTCTGTCTTCGGTGTCTTTAACCACTTTCTTACCCCTGAGCCTCAGACACGTTCGTCTCCCTTGCAGCCTTAAAAAGAAAGGAAGAATAAAATAAAAACCCCTTAAACACTCCTTGAACACGGATTCCTCCTTAGGAGAGTGAGGGAACTTAGCCGTATTTACTCAGAACCCATTATGCACCAGGTGCCCAGTTCATCCCAGTTCTGTGAACTCAGGAGTGTTCTCTTTTTCCGGAAAAGGAAGCTGAGGTTCTGAGGGTCGAGGAGGTTAGGGCCAGGCCCACCCCAACATTTGTTGGGCCCAGCGCAAAAGAAGAAATGGAAATCGACATACTGTGCATCTAAACATTTAAAAGATACAAATCAAATTACAATTTGTTAAATATGTTCCTCTCTTATTTTCACAAATACAGGTTCAGAATTACGAAAATGAAAGACATATGTACAGCTACGCTTTTTATATGACTGAAAGTTGGCAAAATATCAGAGCTGATGGAATTTTATTACTCTTGCACATGTCTAGGTATTCTCTTGATGGATCAGTGATGTTCGCACAAAGTAGTAATACAATGTTTGGACAAAGACACATACTTCATAAATTATATATTTATTCCATAATATATTTTTCATGCCTCTTTCAGTAAAATTGCTAATTATTTTAATAGAGATTTCCTTTTTTTTTTTTGGATAGGTTATCATTCTGTCACCCAGGCTGTAGTGCAGTGGTGCGATCTAAGATCACTGCAGCCTCAACCTCCTGGGTTCAAGCGATCCTCCCACCTAAGCCTCCCAAGTAGCTGGGATGACAGGTGCACGCTACCATGCCTGGATAATTTTTTTTCTTTTTTTTTTTTTGTAGAGATGGTGGTTTCACCATTCTGCCCAGGCTTGTCTAGAACACTCCTGAGCTCAAGTGATCCACCCACCTCGGTGCCCCAGAGTGCTGGGATTACAGGAGTGTGCCACTGCACCTGGCCTAATAGAGATTTTAACATAACTTGTGTCCATTGACTATTCTAAGAAACTGCTGGAGACCAGCAGTAGCAACTGGAATCATCAAAAATTTCTTAAAACAATATTCAATTCAGAAGCAAATCATGATTTTTAAATGATTTTTCTGGCTGAGCATGGTGACTCACACCTGTAATCCCAGCACTTTGGGAGGCCAAGGTGGGCAGATCACTTGAGGTCAGGAGTTCAAGACCAGCCTGGCCAACATGACAATATCCCGTCTCTACTAAAAATACAAAAATTAGCCAGGCATGGTGGCGGGCTCCTCCTACTCTGGAGGCTGAAGCAGGAGAATCGTTTGAACCCACGAGGTGGAGGTTGCAATGAGCTGAGATCGTGTCACTGCACTCCAGCCTGGGTGACAGAGTGAGATTCCATCTCAAAAAAAAAAAAAAATGCAGCAGCAAATTATGATTTTCAAAAATTATTTTTCTGGCGGGATGCGGTGGCTCACACCAGTAATCCCAGCACTTCAGGAGGCCGAGGTGGGTGGATTGCTTGAGATCAGGAGTTTGAGACCAGCCTGGCCAATATGGCAAAACCCCATTTTTACTAAATGAATAAATAAATAAAATAAATTATTTTTCTCCTTTAACAGAAAGTTACTCCTTGTAATAAGTTGACCATGAAATGGGTTACTGGAATTTCATTTTCATTCAGTCCTATGTATTTTTTTTTTTTTTTTTTTTGAGATGGAGTCTTGCTCTGTCGCCCAGGTTGGAGTGCACTGGCCCGATCTCAGCTCACTGCAAGCTCCGCCTCCCGGTTCACGCCATTCTCCTGCCTCAGCCTCCCAAGTAGCTGGGACTACGGGTGCCCGCCACTACGCCCAGCTAATTTTTTTTGTATTTTTAGTAGAGATGGCGTTTCACCATGTTAACCAGGATGGTCTCGATCTCCCGATCTCGTGATCTGCTTGCCTAGGCCTCCCAAAGTGCTGGGATTACAGGTGTGAGCCACCATGCCTGGCCCAGTCCTATGTATTTTTTTAAATTTTCACCCCAAAAGTAGTAAAACAATTCAATAATCAGAACAAAGTTCTCTGCAGAAAAAGAAAAATACAGTAAAAAATTTCCTTGAGGCTTCCTCTTTGATCCATATATTATTTATAAATGTATTGTTCAGTTTCTAAGTGTTTGGAGGTTTGCCTATTATTTTTCTGTTATTGATTTCTAGTTTGAGTCCATCGTGGTCAGAACACACTGTGTATAATTTCAATTTTTTTTTTTTTTTTTTTGAGATGGGAGTCTCGCTTTTGTCACCCAGGCTGGAGTGCAGTGGTGTGATCTTGGCTCACTGCAACCTCTGCTTCCCGGGTTCAAGCAATTCTCCCGCCTCAGCCTCCTGAGTAGCTGGGATTGCAGGCACCCGCCACCATGCCCGGATAATTTTTGTACTTTAGTAGAGATGGGGTTTCACCATGTAGTCCAGTCTGGTCTCCAACTCCTGACCTCAGGTGATCCGCCTGCCTCAGCCTCCCAAAGTGCTGGGATTACAGGTGTGAGCCACTGAGCCTGGCCTCAATTATTTTGCATTTGTTGAGGTTTGTTTTGCTACCCTCAGTCCCAAGCCTGGGACTACAGGTGCCTGCCACCACACTCAGCTATTTTTTTTGTATTTTTAGTAGAGATGGGGTCTCACCATGTTGGCCAGGCTGGTCTCAAACTCCTGACCTCAAGTGATCCGCTCCCCTTGGCCTCCCAAAGTGCTGGGATTAAAGGTGTAAGCCACTGTGCCCAGCCTTGTTTTTTTAGTAGAGAAGCGGTTTCACCATGTTGGCCAGGCTGGTCTTGACCTCCTGACCTCAAGTGATCTGCCCACCTCAGCCTCCCAAAGTGCTGGGATTACAAGTGAGAGCCACAGTGCCTGGCCCTATATGCTTGCTGATTTTGTCTAGTTGTTTTATCAATTGTTGAGAGAAAGGTGTTGAAGACTTCAATTGTAATTGTGGATTTGTCTATTTCTCCTTTCAGTTCCATTAGTTTTTGCCTCACATATTCTGTAGCTCTGTCATTTGGGGCATAAACATTAAAAACTGTGATGCCTTGATGAATTGATACTTTTATTATTATGCAATGTCACTCTGTTCTTGGTAAGCTTTTTGTGTGGAGAGCTACTTTGATATTA
The DNA here is from genome assembly GCF_028858775.2 of Pan troglodytes. Lineage (NCBI taxonomy): Eukaryota > Metazoa > Chordata > Mammalia > Primates > Hominidae > Pan > Pan troglodytes. Next base: position 64,324,845 of record NC_072414.2, read on the forward strand.
ATATAGCCATTTATGTTTTCTTTTGATTAATCTTTGCAAAATATACCTTTTTCTATCCTTTTACTTTCAAGCTACATATATAGCTGTATTTAAGTGAGTTTATTTTAGACAGCATATAATTGGGTCATTTTTTTAAAGTCCGCTCTACTAATCTTTGTCTTAGTTGACATATTTAGACCATTTACATTTAATGTAATTATTGGTATTACAGGTGTGAGCCTGTAATTTACATTTACATTTAATTAACATTTACATTTAATGTAATTATTGGTATGTTAGGGCTTAAGTCTGTCACTTAATTTTTTGTTTTCTTTTTGTTGCCTATGTTCTTCATTTCTCTTTTCTTTATCTTTCTTCTTGTTTTTTTTTTTTTTTTTTTAGAGATGGGGTCTTGCTATGTTGCCCAGAATGGTCTCAAACTCCTGGCCTCAAGCAATCCTTCCACTTTAGCTTCCCAAGTAGCTATTATTACAGGCATGAGCCACTACACCTGGTTCATTTCTGTTTTGTTTTTCCTGTGCTCTTGTGGATAAAGTGTTTCTTATTCTATACATACATAGCTTATCACAGTGTACTGGTATTGACATTTTGCCAGTTTGAGTGAAGTGTAGAAACCTTACCTACTATTAAGTCCCTTTATCCTCCCCCATTTATAATTATCTTAAGTATTTCCTCTATATATTTCAGAACCACTTTAGACAATGATATCCAATCACCATTTATAAAAAACTCCAGAAGCATTAAAGTCTATCGCATTTACCCACATTTTCCTTCTTTCAGTTGTTTTTTCTTCCTTTCTGATAGTCCAAGATTCCTTATTTTATCATTTCCTTTACATTTGAAGAACTTCCTTTAGCCATTCTTTTATAGTAGTTATGTTGGTGACAGATTCTCTAAGTGTTTCTTCATCTGAGAATGTCTTGATCTCCCCTCCATTTCTGAAGTATAATTTTGCTGGATATTGAATTTTGGTTTGACAGTTCTTTTCTTTCAGCTCTTGAAAAATGTGCCACTTCTTTCTGGCCTTTGTAGTATCTGATGAGAGATCCTGTTTTTCCCTTATACATAAGAGATTGTCATCTCTTTCTCAATTCTATGTTTGTCTTTAACTTTCAGAAATTTGATTACTATGTGTCCTGATATGGATTTCTTTGGCTTTATCCTGTTTGGCGCTCACTTTCTTTAATCTGGAGATTTATGTCTTTCGCTAAATTTGAATAGTTTTCAGCCATTATTTCTTCAAGTACTTTTTAAGCCCATCTCCCCTCTCCTCTCTCTCCATGACAGGAGTGTTAGATCTTTTGTTATAATCCTATAGGTCCCTGAGACTCTATCTATTTTCTTTCTTTCTTTTTTTTTTTTTTTTTTTTTTTTTTTGCAGCTCTGAGGTAAACTTTTATTTTTTGGCTGACAGGACTTCCACCCCCATGCTCCTCCTGGCACCTTTTACTCTGCCCAAGCAGTGGCAGCCCAGTCCAAAAGGTGCCTGCCATGGCCAAAGGGGTTGAGGAGTCAGATTCTATCTATTTTCTTTTAAGTCTGTTTTCTCTTGGTTGTTCAGATTGGGTAAGTTCTATTGTTCTATCTTCAAGTTCACTGATGCTTTCCTCTATCTTCTCTATTCTGACATTGAATCCATTTTCATTTTGGTTGTATTTTTTAATTCTAAAATTTCCTTGTGGGCCAGGTGTGGTGGCTCACACCTGTAATCCCAGCACTTTGGGAGGCTGAGGCAGGCAGATCACGTGAGGTCAGGAGTTTGAGACCAGCCTGGCCAACATGGTGAAACCCTGTCTCTATTAAAAATATAAAAATTAGCTGGGTGTGGCAGCATGTGCCTGTAGTCCCAGCTACTTGGGGGACTGAGGCAGGAGAATCGCTTGAACCAGGAGGTGGAGGTTGCAACGAGCCAAGATCATACCACTGCACTCCCATCTAGGCAACACAGCGAGACTCTGTCTGAAAAAAACAAATTTCCATGTGGTCTTCATTTATATTTTCTATTTTTTTCTAAGACTTTCTATTTTTCCATTTGTTTCAAGTGTATTTGCAAGTGCTTATGATGCATTTCATGATGCCTGCTTAAAAATTATTGACAGGTAATTCTAATATGTGTGTTATCTCAGTGTTAGTGCCTATTGATTCTTTTCTCATTAAAGTTGAGATATTCTCGATTCTTAGTACAATGAGAGATTTTCAATTGATTCCTGAACATTTTGGGTATTTTATTATGAGATTCTGGATCTCATTTAAACGTTATATCTAATTTAAACATGTTTAGCAGGCCTCCTTTGACCCCCAACTAGTGAGGAAACAAGGACACTGCCTTGGTTATTGTGAGATAAGGGTGGAAGTTAAGGTTTCCTACTAGGTCTCTGCTGAAACCACCTCAAATGAAAGGGAAGGTGGCCTCACTGCTGGGCAGGAATGGAAGCTTCCAACTAGAGACTCCTATGATACTGCTCTATCAAGAAGGGAGAGGAGTCCCATGCGGTCTCCACTGAACCCATAAGAGGTGTATCTGTTAATGCTGGGTGGGTATACAAGTCCTAGCTCCTCATTTGACATTCTCTGATGACACCTTAATAGCAGGTGGGAGAAGGGGCTATGTATGGAGTTGTTACATCCATAGCCTAGACTAGTTGAATCAGAATTGCTGGGGTGGGACTCAGGCATCAGCATGTTTTAAAGCTCCCTTGTTGAATCCAATGTGTGTGGAAGCAAGGTTAAGAATTAGTGCCTTAGAAGTTCCTTTAGTCAAGAGACTGTTGGCGATAAGCTCTGCTTTGCTTATCTGGAAATTCTTTTATTTCGAATCACTTCTTGAATAATAACTTAGTAAATATATAATTATTTTCTCTTACTTCACTTTGAAGATATTATTTCACCATACTTTGGTTTCCATTTTTGCTTATGAGACATCAAATGGCAGTCAATCTGCAGGTAGCTGGTGTTTCCCTGACTGCTCTTAAGATCTTTTGATTTCTTTTGGCAATCTTCACTTTTACAAGGATGTGTTTAGTTGCTTATAATTTCTTGTGCTTTCTAAATCTGCACATTTATGTTTTCCCTCAATTAAAGAGGACTGTCAGTCATTGTTTCCTCAGTTATTTTCTTTCTCCCATGTGGTGTGATGTGCTGCCATTGTGATGTGATGGTCAAGACCTCCCTTCCCCCAACCCTTCAGTGAAGAATGTGTTGTTATAGTTTAGGGGAGTGCTGTCCCCTTCAGAGTTTGCCTCAAGGTCATGCCCCTTCCCAGGGCAGCCCAAATCCAATGACTGATTAATACAGGATTATAAAGGTCTAGCTATCTCAGCCTAAATCAGAACAATAGTGAAGGCCATTCTATTTGGGCTAAATTTAAAATAGTTGGATATGTAAAAATTTGAGTTTGGTGCCAATGGGCTTTTGAGCTAATGAGTCCCAGCCTGCTCTGAAGAAGTAAACAACATAGGGCCAATATACAGAGGTCATCTTTGGTTCATTTGCATAACATGGCCCCAGCACTGGCACTGAACATGTCATTATCTCTTCAGGCGTTGGCCATTCCGGGTTTGTTCACCCCAGGTACATGTGTGTCTATTCAACCTGTAGTTTGAAGCTTTTTTATTTCAGAAAAACAAAAAACAAAAAACTGTTAGGCCAGGCAAGGTGGCTCTCACCTGTAATCCCAGCACTTTGGGAGGCCGAGGCGGGTAGATCACTTGAGGTCAGAAGTTCAAGAACAGCTTGGCCAATACGATGAAACCCCGTCTCCATTAAAAATACAAAAATTAGCCAGGCGTGGTGGTGGGCACCTGTAATCCTAGCTACTTGGGAGGCTGAGGCAGGAGAATCACTTGTACCCGGAAGGCAGAGGTTGCAGTGAGCCAAGATTATGCCATTGCCCTCCAGCCTGTACGACAGAACAAGACTCCCTCTCAGAAAAAAAAAAAAAAAAGGTATGAAAGTATAGTTTTAGTGTATGTTCTGTTCTGTTGCTTTCCCTTTCCTCTTCAGGAAATCCTATCATACATATGTTAGATCTTCTGCCTATCTTGTTTTTTGTTTTGTTTTTTGATCACTTTCTCCCAAATCCTTTTTTATCTCTTTCTTCTTTAAAAATATATATTTTTAAAATCCTCCATGGCTGGTGCGGTGGCTCACACCTGCAATCCCAACATTTTGGGAGGCCAAAGAGGGCAGATCACCTCCATTTAATCTTCTATTTGTCTGAAGATATTATCCATTGTCATTTTTGCTAGTGAAACTTCTAGAATAGACTTCATTTCTGAAATAACTTTTCATTTATTCTAATTCCCTCCTGAGTTCTGTAACCTCACTTTTAAACATCTTATTTTTTCCAATCATCACATTTTTGAATTTTTCTAATTCTTATATTGATTTTTCATAGTCCCTTTTCTTTTCTTAATGGTTTTCTTTTGTTTTAAGGGTAAATCTTTCTGTCATGCTTTCACTGTCAACAGGGACATTATGGTATTATTCCCTATCCTCCTCTTTTATGTATGGACTTCAATTGAGTAGTTTTAATTGCTTTTTTTTTTGAGATGGAGTTTCGCTCTTGTTACGCAGGCTGGAGTGCAGTGGCATGATCTCGGCTCATTGCAACCTCCACCTCCCAGGTTCAAGCGATTCTCCTGCCTCAGCCTCCCAAGTAGCTGGGATTACAGGCGCACGCCACTACACCTGGCTAACTTTATATTTTTAGTGGAGAAGGGATTTTGCCATGTTGGCCAAGCTGGTCTTGAACTCCTGACCTCAGGTGACCTACCTGCCTCGGCCTCCCGAAGCACTGGGATTACAGGGGTGAGCCACCGCACCTGGCCTAATTGTTCATTTTTAAGGGCAATGAGTTTTTCTGTTTAGAAAGAGCAATAGGAAGAATAGCCTTTTTCTTTTTTTGTGTGATGGAGTCTCACTCTGTCACCCAGGCTGGAGTGCAGTGGCACGATCTCAGCTCACTGTAACCTCCATCTCCCAGGTTCCAGAGATTCTCCTGCCTCAGCCTGCCGAGCAGCTGGGATTACAGGCGCCCGCCACCACACTTGGCTAATTTTTCTTTTTTTAACCATGTTGGCCAGGCTGGTCTCGAACTCCTGACCTTAAGTGATCTGCCCACTTTGGCCTCCCAACGTGTTGGGATTACAGGCATGAGCCACCACGCCCGGCCAAGAACAGCTTTTCTAGCTTCAAAGCTTTAGAGTTTTCTTTACCTTAAAATAGGTGATACAAATGTGATCTTTGACTCCCGAGACAGGCATCCTCTACTACACCACCTACTTCTATCTGGACCTTCTCTCTCTCTCTCTCTTTTTTTTTTTTTTTTTTTTGTCCTTATTGTCTCTGCTAAGTTCTATTTGGATTCTACTGCCAGCAGTTTCTCCTCTATTTGGGCTTTGTCTTGGAAGGAAGTGTTGATTTGTTAGTCTCAAGATCTCATAAAGTTCAGACCACTCCAATATCTCCAGAACTTTAAAAATTAGAACAGAAATCAATGAAATTGAAAACAGAAAATAAAGAGAAAAAAATCAACAAAATCAAAAGATGATTCTTTGAAAAGATAATAAAATTAACAAACCTCTAGCCAGGCTAACCAAGAAAAAAACAAGACACAAATTATTAATGTCAAAAATTAGAGATGGGGCTCACTCCTGTAACCCCAGCACTTTGGGAGGCTGAGGCAGGCAATTGCTTGAGTCCAGGAGTTCAAGACCAGCCTAGGCAACATGGGGAAACCCTGTCTCTACAAAATATAAAAATTGGCTGGGCTTGGTGGCGCATGCCTGTAGTGCCAGCTACTTGGGAGGCTTCGGTGGGAAGATCATCTGAGTTTGGGTCGGTCAAGGCTGCAGTGAGCCGTGATTGTGCCACTACACTCCAGCCTGGACAGAATGAGCCCCAGTCTCAAAACAAAACAACAACAACAACAACAACAAATAGAGACAGGCCATCACTATTGATTCCATGAGCATCAACAAGATAATAATGCAGGCTGGGTGTAGTGGCTCATGTCTGTAATCTCACCACTTTGGGAGGCCGAAGCAGCCAGATCACTTTAGGTCAGGCATTCGAGACCAGCCTGGCCAACGCGGAGAAATCCCATCTCTACTAAAAATACAAAAATTAGGCTGGGCGCGGTGGCTCACGCCTGTAATCCCAGCACTTTGGGAGGCTGAGGCGGGCGGATCACGAGGTCAGGAGATCAAGACCATCCTGGCTAACACGGTGAAACCCCGTCTCTACTAAAAATACAAAAAAAATTAGCCAGGCTTGGTGGCGGGCACCTTTAGTCCCAGCTACTCGAGAGGCTGAGGCAGGAGAATGGCGTGAACCTGGGAGGCGGAGCTTGCAGTGAGCCGAGGTAGTGCCACCGGACTCCAGCCTGGGTGACAGAGCGAGACTCCATCTCAAAACAAAACAAAACAAAACAAACAAACAAAAAATTAGTGGGGCGTGGCGACAGGTGCCTGTAATCCCAGCTACTCGGGAGGCTGAGGCAGGAGGAGAATCACTTGAACCTGGGAGGCAGAGGTTCAGTGAACCGAGATCGTGCCACTGTACTCCAGCCTGGGCAACAGAGGTAGTGACTCCATTTCAAAAAAAAAAAAAAAAAAGGATAATAAAGGAATATTATGAAGAATTCTATGCCCACAAATTTGTCACACAGGCTAAAGTGCAGTGGTGCAATCACAGCTCACTGCAGCCTCCACCTCCTGGGCTCAAGTGATCCTCTTGCCTCAGTCTCCTGAGAAGCTAGGATTTACAAGCATGTACCACCACACCTGGGTAAGTTTTTTTTATTTTTTGTAGAGACAGGGTCTCGCTATGTAGGCCAGGGTGGCTAATTTTTATTATTTCTTTTCTCTCCTTATTTGAAATTTAATTTTCTATGTCTAGTTTCCAGAAGTGGAAGCCGATTATTGATTTTATATCTTTCTCCCTTTGGAATATATACATTCAATGCTACAGGTTTCTCTTGCAGCATTGCTTTTACTACATCCCACAAATTTTGATAAGTTGTATTTTTCGTTTTCATTTAGTTTAAAATATTTTCAAAATTTCTCGAGTCTTTTTTTCTTTTTTGAGGTGGGGTCTCACTCTGTCACCCAGGCTGGAGTACAGTGGCATGATCATAGCTGTATTAGTCAGGGTTCTCTAGAAGGCCAGGACTAATAGGACAGATGTACATATGAAAGGGAGTTTATTAAGGAGTATCGACTCAAACAATCACAAGGTGAAGTCCTACAATAGGCCATCTGCAAGCTAAGGAGCAAGAAGCCAGTCTGAGTCCCAAAACCTCAAAAGAGGGAAGCTGACAGTGCAGTCTTCAGTCTGTGGCCAAAGGCCAGAGTCCCTGGCAAATCACTTAAGTCCAAGAGTCCAATAGCTGAAAAACTTGGAGTCCGATGTTTGAAGGCAGGAAGCATCCAGCACAGGAGAAAGATGAAGACCAGAAGGCTCAGCCAGTCTGTCCTTCCACGTTCTTCTGCCTGCTTTATTCCAGCTGCACTGGCAGCTGATTAGATTGTGACCACTGGATTGAGGATGGGTCTGACTTGTTAATCTCCTTTGGCAACATCCTCACAGACATACATATGGAGGAACAATACTTTGCATCCTTCAATCCAATCAAATTGACACTTGATATTAACCATCACAATAGCTCACTGCAGCCTTGACTGCCTGGACTCAAGTGATCCTCCCACCTCAGCCTCCCGAGTAGCTGGGACCACAAGTGTGTGCCACGCCCAGCTAATTTATTATTATTGTTTATTTTATTTTTTTTAGAAATGGGGTATCACTATGTTTCCTAGGCTGGTTTTGAGTGTTTTTCTTTGGCCTATGTATTATTCAGAAGTGTATTGGTTAATAAGCTACTCCGGAGACTGAGGCAGGAGAATCGCTTAAACCTGGGAGGTGGAGGTTGCAGTGAGCTGAGATCGCACCACTGCACTCCAGCCTGGGCGACAGAGTGAGACTCCATCTCCAAAAAAAAAATAATAATAATAAAAGAAAAGAAGTATATTGGTTAATCTTTAAATATTTGAGTATTTTCTAGCTATATTTCTGTTATTGAATTCTGTTTAATTTTTTTGTGATTTGGGGGCATACAATGTATGATTTCAAGCTCTTTAAATATGTTAAGGAGTGTTTTATGCCCAAAAATGTGGTCTATCGTGGTGAATATTCTGTGTGAACTTGAAATGAATATATAGACCAAGTTGACTCATGTTGCTGTTCACTTCAACTATGTCACTACCAATCTTCCTCCTGGATCTGTTAACTCCCAATACAGGGCTGTCAAAAACTCCAACTATAATAGCAGATTGTTTATTTCTTTTTGCAGTTCTATCAGTTTTTTTTCTCTCTTATGTATTTTGATACTAGGGCATACCCATAAAGGATTATGTCTTCTTGAAGAACTGATCTCTTTATCATTGTGTAATGGCCCTCTCTTTATCCTTTCTTTTTTTTTTTGTTTTTTTTTTGTTTTTTTTTTGAGACAGGGTCTTGCTCTGTCACCAAGGCTGAAGTGCAGTGTTGTTGCAATCATGGCTCACTGCAGCCTCAAACTCCCAGGCTCAAATGATCCTCTAGCCTCACCCTTCTGAGTAGCTGGGACTACAGGCACATACCACCACGCCTGGCTAACTTTTGTATTTTTTGTAGAGATGGCATTTCATCATGTTGCCCAGGCTGGTCTCAAGTGATCCTCCTGCCTCGGCCTCCCAAAGTACAGGGGTTACAGGCATGAACCATCGCACCTGGCCCTCTTTATCCTTCATAATTTTCCTTGCTCTGAAGCTGACTCCATCTGAAACTAATACAGCTTTATTTTTTCTTTCATAGAGATGGGGGGTCTCATTATATTGCCCAGGCTAGTCTCAAACTCCTGGCCTTAAGTGATCCTCCCGCCTCGACCTCCCAAAGTGCTGGGCCACCATGCCCAGCCTCCAGCCTTCTTTTGATTAGTGTTAGCATGATGCATCTTTCTCCATTCCTTTACTTTTAACCCATCTGTGTCTATATTTAAAGTTGATTTGTTACAGACAACACCAGTTGGGTCTTTTTTAAAAATTATTATTATTATTAAGAGTCAGGGTCTCTCTGTCACCCAGGCTGGAGTTCAGTGGCACAATCACAACTCACTGCAGCCTCGACCTCCTGGGGTCAGGTGATCTTCCTGCCTCTGCCTCAGCCTCTGCCTCAGCCTCCAGAGTAGCTGGGACTACATGCACGCACCACCACACCGGCTTTTTGTACTTTTTATAGAGATGCGGTTTTGTCACATTGCCCAGGCTGGTCTTGAACTCCTGGGCTTAAGCAGTCTCCCCAACTTGGCCTCCCAAAGTGCTGGAATTACAGGCACAAGCCACTGAGCCTGGCCCTTTTTAAAAAATTCATGTATTTAGACCATTGATAAAATTGCCATTGCTATTTCTTTTTTCTTTCTTTTTTTGTCTTCTTCGGTTTTAACTGATCATTTAATATAATTCCATTTTCTCTTTTCTGTTAATATAGCAGTTATACTTTTTTGGGGGCATAGGGTCTGACTCTGTCCCTCAGGCTGGAGTACAGTGGCACAATCATGGCTCACTGTAGCCTCAACCTCCCAGGCTCAAGCGATTCTCCTGCCTTAGCCTCTTAAGTAGCTGGGACTACAAGCCTGCAACACCATGCCTGGCTAATTTTCAAAATTTTTTTGTAGAGACGGGGTCTCACTATGTTGTCCCAGTTGCTCTCAAACTCCTGGATTCAAGTGATCTTCCTGTCTTGGCTTCCCAAAGTGCCGGGATTATAGGTGTGAGCCACTGCACTCAATCCTTCTCTTTAAAAAAATTTTTAGTTGCTGCCCTAAATTTCACAATATACATTTATAAGTAATCCAAGTCTCCTTTTCTCTTGTTTTCTTTCTCTCTCTCTTTCATTCCTTTTTCTTTCGAGACAGGGTCTTTCTCTGTCACCCAGGCTAAAGCGCAGTGGTGCAATCATAGCTCACTGCAGCCTTACCTCCCAGGCTCAAGCAATCCTCCTGCCTCAGCCTCCTGAGTAGCTGGGCTAATTTTTATTTTCTGTAGAGAATACAGGTCTTGCTATGTTGCCCAGGCTGGTCTTGAACTCTTGGCCTCAAGCAATCCTCCCCATCTTGTTCTTCGAAAGCATTGAGATTACCAATTCCTCTCTCCCATTCTTTTTTCTTTTCTTTTCTTTCTTTCTTTTTTTTTTTTTTTTTTGTTTTTGACAAGAGGTCACCCAGGCTGGAGTGCAATGGTGTGATTTTGGCTCACTGCAACCTCTGCTTCCTAGGTTCAAGCGATTCTCCTGCCTCAGCCTCCTGAGTAGCTGGGATTACAGGTGCATGCCACCATGTCCAGCTAATTTTTGTATTTTTAGTAGAGACGGGGTTTCACCATGTTGGCCAGGATGGTTTTGAACTCTTGACCTTATGATCTGCCCACCTCAGCCTCCCAAAGTGCTGGGATTATAGGCATAAGCCACCACGCCCAGCCTCATTCTTTATAACATTGCTGTCATGTATTTCACTTATTCGTAAGGTAATCACTGAATACATTGCTGGTATTATTATTTTGAACAAACTGCTATTTGTTACATCACTTCAGATTAAGAAAAATAAAATGTTTTGTTTTATCTTCACTTACTCCTTCTCTAATGCTCCTCCTTTCTTCCTATAGCCCCAAGTTTTTTTCATATAGCCCCTAGATCATTTTCTCTCTCTTCAAAGAACCTCTTTAATTTTCTTGCAACGCAGATCTACTGGTGATAAATTTTCTCAAGTCTTCTTTGTCTGAGAAAATCTATTTCTTCTTCACTTCTGATGGATAATTTTGCTAGAAACAGAATTCTAGGCTGGTGGGTTTATCCCCCCTTTTTTTCTTTCTTACATATTTCACTTCACTCTCTTCTTGCTTGCATGTTTTCTGAAGAGAAGGCCAATGTAATCCTTATCCTTGTTCCCCTATAGGCAGGTGTTATTTTTCTCTGGCTCCTTTCAAGATTTTGTCTTCGATTTTCTGCAGTTTGAATATAATAATCTATAGATATAGATTATTACTTGGCATTTATCCTGCTTGGTGCTATCTGAGACTCTTGGATCTGTGGTTTGTTGCCTGTCATTAATTTTGTAAAATTCTTGATTGTTATTACTCCCTTATTATTCTCTTCATGTGCCTGGTTATTTCTGATTATATGATAGGCATTGTGTTTGAAAAATATTTTTAGAAATAATTGGAGGTCTAGGGGTACATTTTCCTTCTACAGAATGGATATACATATGTTTCTGGAAGGCATCTAGGGGCTCTAGCAATCTGAGATAATCAAACTAATTTTAGTGATTGAGATGACTCATATCTGAGCAGTTTCTGAGCAATGAATGGTCTGTTTCCAATTTATCTTGTAGAGTTTGGTCTTTTGAGGTCTCAACCCAAAAAGTGGAGAGTTTTCCAGGGTCCTTTTTGTGGGCCTGGGATTAAAACTTTATTTCTCATTTTATTTACTTATTTTTTCCTACCTCCTGGAATTACAAGGAATGGACTACAACTTTTAATCCCCAACCCTGTGAGGTTGTCAAAAGTGCTTCAGAGCATTTTATCAGCCTTATTTGGAATTGGCAATTGCACCCAGAAGAGACATGCCCCCAAATGCTAGGCTTACTGTTCAGAGTTTTAGTCTTTCTTACATCTCATCCAAGTAATGTTTCATAATATTTTACTATTCCAATGCCTTCAAGCTTTTCTAATTGTCTCCAGTGGTAAGATTGTTCCAAATTACCTAGTCTACCACTATGAGAAAGTAGCCTTCATATATATATATACACACACATACATATACATATATATATACACATATATATACACACACATATATACACACATATACATATATACACATATATATACACACATATATACACACACACACACACACACACATATATACATATATATATATATATTTTTTTTGAGATGGAGTCTCGCTCTGTTGCCCAGGCTGGAGTGCAGTGATGCAATCTCAGCTCACTTCAAGCTCCACCTCCCAGGTTCATGCCATTCTTCTGCCTCAGCCTCCTGGGGAGCTGGGACTACAGGTGCCCGCCACCACGCCCAGCTAATTTTTGTATTTCTAGTAGAGACAGGGTTTCACCTTGTTAGCTGGGATGGTCTCCTGACCTTGTGATCTGCCTGCCTCGGCCTCCCAAAGTGCTGGGATTACAGGCGTGAGCCACCGTGCCTGGCCTATATTTTTTATTTTATTTTTTGAGACAGAGTCTCACTCTGTTGCCCAGGCTGGAGTGCAGTGGTGCATCTTGGCTCACTGCAACCTCCACCTCCTGAGTTCAAGTGATTCTCTTGCCTCAGCCTCCCGAGTAGCTGGGATTACAGGCGTGCACCACCATGCCCACCTAATTTTCGTATATTTAGTAGAGATGGGGTTTCACTATGTTGGCCAGGTTGGTCTCAAACTCCTGACCTCAGGTGATCCACCCACCTTGGCCTCCCAAAGTGCTGGGTTTACAGGCGTGAGCCACCGCACCTGGCCTGCCTTAATTTTTGAAACGGTTTTTATCTTTTTCTTGTATGTATATCTGTAGTATTTTTACTCATATTTGAATAAATGTAAGAAAATTTGAATAAAGTGAATTTTCCTGAACCAGCGATTAGCATTAAATTCAGGTAGTTTGGAGTCTTTAGGCTCTTTCTTGTTTCACTAGTTTGTGCCTTTTTGTTTTTAAATTCACCTTGTTGCTCTGTATGGTTTTTACAGAAGTTGGAAGATTAAAAACCAGGTTTCTACCATGTTCCTATAAGAATCTGAAGTCTCCCAATTTGTTACATAACCTCTGTATATTTTCAGGTTTCTGTATATGAATACGCCTCTTTTTGGGTTCTGCATTCTGTTTTACGGGGCTTTTTGTCTATTTCTGCACCAATACCAACTGTCTTGATAATTACACTTTTATAATGACTTATTTTTATATTTTAATTTTTAAGAGATAGGGTCTCACTCTGTTGGCCAGGCTCCAGTGCAATGCTGCAATCATAGATCACTGCAGCCCTGAACTCAGGCTGTAGTGATCCTACTGCCTTGGCCTCCCAAAGTGCTGGAAATACAGGTGTGAGTCTATGACTTCATATGAGGGTAGCTGAAGATACACTGAGTGTGAATGAGATCACTCAAAGTGTATACTGGCTGGATATCAACTCTATTCCATGTTGTACATGTTTTTCTTTTTTTCTTTTTTTGAGACGGAGTCTCACTCTGTCTCCCAAGCCAGAGTGTAGTGGTGCAATCTCGGCTCACCGCAACCTCCGCCTCCCGGGTTCAAGCAATTCTCCTGCCTCAGCCTCCTGAGTAGCTGGGATTACAGGCATGCGCCACCACGCCTGGCTAATTTTTGTATTTTTAGTAGAGAAAGGGTTTCGCCATGTTGGCCAGGTTGGTCTCGAACTCCTGGCCTCAAGTGATCTGCCCGCCTCGGCCTCCCAAAGTGCTGGGATAACAGGCGTAAGCCACTGCGCCCAGCTTATTTTTCTCTTCTTAAAAATTGACTTTTTCATTATTCTTAGGAATTCTTGCACTTACTTTAAAATCAATTTCAAGTTTCCCCACCCTAAAAAAGATTTGCACTTACTTTAAAATCAGCTTCAAGTTCCAAAATAAAAAGAAATTGAATTTTAATAGGAACCATATTGAACCTGCAGATAAATTTAAAATCCTTATGAATATTGAGTCTTCTCTTTCATGAACATGTTCTGTCTCTACATCTCTATCTCCTGTGTCTCTCCAAAATTTAGTAATTTTCTCCACAAAGTCCTTAGGTCTTTTAATAGATTTATCCCTAGGATCATATAATTATGTACTGTTGATGTTTAGGCTGACATAAGTCAGAATTTTGAATGTGTATGTGGAGATGTATAACATGACACAATGTTTTACCTTTTTTTGCACAATCCAGTTTGAGCTATTTCCTTGTAACTAATATAGGTAGAGTGTCAGAAAATGATTATGGAGTGGTCAAAGGCATCATCTTGAAGAGGAAGACTGGCGTATACTTCTGAGTGAACTGGACAATGGGGCAAAGCAGGAAACACGTAATCTGACTTGCAGTTTAAAAAGATGACTGGAAGAATTGAGGCAGATGCATTCATTAGGATCCTAAACAAAGATGGTGGCAGTGTAGATAGAGAGGAGTACATGAATCTAAGAGTTATTTATACAGAGTAGGGATGTTGTGGTGACAATTATGACAGGAAGGAAGGAGTTAAAGATGATTCCCAGACTTCGGCTCTAATGACCAGCAGAATAGTCATACAGGAGGAATAGAGTGGGGAGCTATGAAAAGATGAATTCTGCCTGGGACATGAGCTTTAAGTATGTAATGGACATTCAGATGATATGAAGATGTTGGCTACCTGAGCTTGGACCCCAGAGGAAATACACATACATATATTATATATATGTTTGTCGGTCAGTCTATCTATCATCTATCTATCTATCTATCTATCTAATCTATCTGTCTATCTACCTACCTACCTACCTATCTATCTATGGCTGTCCAGGTGTAAGACTGTACACTAAGACTGTCTAAATGAGATCACTAGGAAGAAAGTATAAGAGGAAAGGTAAGGTGCTGTGGCTCATGCTTGTAATCCCAGCACTTTGGGAGGCTGAGGTGTGTGGATCACCTGAGTTCAGGAGCTCAAGACCAGCCTGGCCAACATGGCGAAATCCTGTCTCTACAAAAATGCGAAAAAATTAGCAGAGTGTGGTGGTGCACACCTGTAGTTCCAGCTACCCAGGAGGCTGAGGCAGGAGAATCACCTGAGACTGGGAGACGGAGGTTGAAGTGAGCTGAGATTGCACCACTGCACTAGGGCCTGGGCAATAGAGCGGGAGAGCGAGACTCCGTCTCAAAGAAGAAAAAAAAAAAGAAGACAAAACCTTGGTTATGGGCTGAGAGTTTACTGAAGGAGTCAGTGATAGACATTGAGAAACTCAGGAAAGAATGGTGTCACAAAAGCCTGCGAAGAAAGAATTTCAAAGAGGGAGGGATCAAAATCTCAAAAATATGCAAAAAGATCAAGTAATTTTTTTCCTTATTATTGAGCAATGTCCCTTGATTTGGCAACATGTAGGTTATTGTTGGCCTTAGTGGAAGCGGCCCTTATGAGGATTACAGCCCAACTGTGGGGTCATGAGGCCTGAATGCAAAGTGGTGAAATAGACAAACTTGCAACTGTTTCAGGCAGCTTGACTAATAAAAGCAGGACTGAGAGGTTTTAATTTTATTTGTTTAAACATAGGAGAAGAAACGGATTCGAGCCCAGAAATAGCTGAGTTGCTAGCTTTATCTGCATGTCTGTATTTGGTGTCCGAGAGGAGGAAGATGTCTGACGTGGGGCAGCCCAGGACAGTGGCTGAAGGCAGTAGGGGCTAGAGTTAGGTAGCTGAGTTAGGAGTCACATGCCCTGCAACTCCCCAGTGCTAATCGGGACTCAGCGTAGCTGTGTAACCATATAGATGTCACTTAACCTTCCTATGTTTGTTTCCTTATCTGTCAAATGAGGATAATATTGATAGCACATTGGTTGGGATGAGGATTAAATACATTAACATCCAGTAAAGTGCTTATAATAGTGCCTGACAGGTCGGGCTTGGTGGCTCAGCCTGTAATCCCAGCACTTTGGGAGGCCAAGGTGGGCAGATCACCTGAGGTCAGGAGTTTGAGACCAGCCTGGCCAAGATGGTAAAACCCCGTCTCTACTAAAAATACAAAAATTAGCTGGGTGTGGTGGCACATGCCTGTAGTCCCAGCTACTTGGGAGGCTGAGGCAGGAGAATTGTTTGAACTCGGGAGGTGGAGGTTGCAGTGAGCCCAGATTGTGCCACTGTATTCCAGCCTGGGTGACAAGAGCAAAACTCCATCTCAAAAAGAAAAGAAAAAAAAAAAAAAAAAACAACAACAAAAGTGCCTGACACAGCAAGCACATAAAAATGACGAAGCACTTTTGTTCTCCTAGCTGGATCTCCACATCTATCTTCATTCAGATTTCTGACTCATGTGAGTCTAGATAAACACCAGCAGTTGAGTTCCTATGTTCAAATATCCTCTTTCATAATAGATCATCCAGACACTCAGACACACGCTCTCACTCACACACTCTGCAGCACACCAGCGAGCATGGCACCCCTTCCCATCTGTGTCTGCCTGCCAGCTGCTCTTCCTCCTTTCCCACACATACTCCCTTTTTTGAGTGGCTTCCAAAACATCTCTTTCTAATTTGCTATAAAGAGTGAGCCATAAAGAATTTATTAACAGTGATGAAAAAAATCACAGCTAAGTATCAGATTCTCCAGAGGAAATAAGATTAAAAAGAAATTCTGGAAAACAGTTGTTTTTGGAGAAGGGAATAGCATTGGGAAGGGGGATATTAATAACGTTTCATCTTTTTTGTTTTGAAAAAACAAATCTGAAGCAAATATGACTACTGAGATACAACAAAGCTGGGTGGTTACACTGTTTACTATTTTCTAGACTTTTCTGTTGTTTGAAACATTTGAAATCACTAAAAAATACGAGTATTTACTGGGATAGTTTAGACTAAACATGGGTGTGGTTAGAGTACAGTAATTACTGTGAAAAAAGCAAGGTTCCTGGACATTTAAATTTTTTTCTTTTTTTTGAAACATGGTCTCACCCTGTTGCTGAGGCTGGAGTTCAGTGGTGTGATCATGACTCATCGCAGCCTCAATCTTCCAGGCTGAAGTGATCCTTCTTTCTCAGCCTCCTGAGTAGCTGGGACTACAACCACACACCACCATTCTTAGCTAATCTTTTTAATTTTTCGTAGAAATCAGGTCTCACCATGTTGCCCAGGGTGGTCTTTAACTCCTGAGCTCAGGCAATCCTCCCACATCGGTCTCCCAAAGTGCTGGAATTAGAGGCATGAGCCACTCACTGCACCTGACCCTGACATTTCGATTTTTAAAAATTTTGTTGAAAAACGTCACACACACACACACACACACACACACACACACACACACACACCTGCTTCAAAGAGGATTTTTAAAAGCAATGGTGGCTGGGCTAGAAAAGATACTAATTTTCAACCTTTATTTCAAAGTTTATTTATAAAGGAAATACAAATTTTGATAAACAAAGCACCCAATTCCTACTTATTTTTTTTCTTCGTGGAAAAAAAAGTATGTGACACATACTTGTCATGCCTTGTATTGATTAAGCTTACAAAAGATATTGACAGAAACTATACAAATCTAGAATTTAGAGTGCTAGGAATGTTGCCATAAGGTATGTGTACCTACATTAATACTAAATAAATTCCACCTACATCCTTTCTTTCACCCTTTCCCAGTATCATTTCAGCTTTCCTCACAGTCTCACTGTCCCAGAAGTCTAGGGGCAATGACTCTCCATCACTAGTGCTGTGGTGGCAACTGTGCTCCCACATCCTGATATCCTACCCCTATGGCAATCCTTTGAGAAGCACCTGAAAACACCAGTGACCGAGCTTTATTAGATTCCTCGAAGGGAAGGTACCTGGCATGCAGCCTCAGCTCCTACCAAGGAGAGGAGAGGTTGAAGACTCTCCCAGTCTCCATTCACTCCTTTGCTTTGATACCCGTTAGGCCTGCTTTGCCTCCTTAATAGACTCCTGGAATGGGAAGGGGTGGGGGTGGGGAGCGACTGGAGAACTCTTTTCCTAGGATGACTGGAGCCAGGAAGTCAGTCTGGAAACTTCCCCGCCCCCTGGTGGTGCACAGCACACAAGATGGCCTGTGTTCCGCTCAGGGGTGGGACTCTCAATTTACAGCCTAGGTGAAGGGAGATGAGTTGGGGGAACAGCGATTCTGTGCATTGGAACAGACTGGGTGGTAACTGCAGGCCACTGCAGTTGACCTGTCGGCATTCGAGGTCTGACGACCTTCAGGTAAATGCTTTTATGATCAATGGACCAAAGGAGCAACGGTGGAGGGTGAGGAACAGCACACTTTACCAATGAAAGTCGTGACCAGGCCACGTTAGTTTAGTGGTAAAAATAATAACATTAAAGAAAATGTTTACAACAGGAATAGAAAATGACAGAACCCTACTGCTTTAACTCAAGTGTATCACGATCTCTGCCTTCATCCACTTGAGACTTAAAACTCAGTGTCTGCTATTTTTACTTAACATTATCCCAAGCAATAGTAACATGAAAGTTATGACCAGGAGGGAAGCAGGGTCGCACCTGTGCAGGGTCCTTGTCTGCGGACCACCCCTCCTACAAGCTTCTGGGTAATAGAGGTAAGGGGGCTCCTGTCGTGGGTGCCAGTGCTGGGACCTTAACTTGTGTATCTGGGCTACAGCCCTGGACTTGGCTAGGCTGGGCTGTGTGAAAATTCCAAGAATTCTGTTGGTAGAAAATGCCCACCCTGTCCTTACAGGAACAGCACAAGGCTAGGCTGGTCTACCTCCCACCAGGACCT
The DNA here is from genome assembly GCF_028858775.2 of Pan troglodytes. Lineage (NCBI taxonomy): Eukaryota > Metazoa > Chordata > Mammalia > Primates > Hominidae > Pan > Pan troglodytes. Next base: position 64,343,358 of record NC_072414.2, read on the forward strand.
CGAAGGAACACGACCCAGGGGCTGAAGGATGGTGTTGAAGGACCGAGTTTTACTCAGATCCTTCTCAGCCCTGCCTTCCCGAAGTTTCTGTATCCACTACACTGGAAGCTTTCTGAAAAAAATGCCTGGAACCTGTCCACTGTTACCCCAGCCCAGGGCCCAGCCAAAGAACTTAACAAATAACCACCAAGGAAATCCTCACCTAAAATGGCTGCGATGCATTACTGCCCCCGCCTCAGGCTTACAGTATCACTTCTGCATCTGAAACCAGGAGGGGGCAGTCTGGATCCACGACGAGACATTTCCTTCTAGAGAAAATCACACCTGCAAAGACCCTCTCCAGAGCCACCGCCCACCTCCACGCAGCCATCCATTCCCTGCGAAGATGCTTTGGGCTGAAAATGGTTGGGAGGAGGGGGATGGAAGTCGCCTACGTTATTTTGGAATTGACCAGGGCCTCTGAGTCCTTCAAATTCAACAATTTACCACAGGCCCGCGTGCGGTGGCTCACGCCTCTAATCCCAGCACTTTGGGAGGCCAAGACAAGTGAACATCTGAGGTCATGAGTTCAAGACCAGCCTGGCCGATATAGTGAAACCCCATCTCTACTAAAAATAGATGAATTCGGCCGGGCGCGGTGGCTCACGCCTGTAATCCCAGCACTTTGGGAGGCCAAGGCGGGCGGATCACGAGGTCAGGAGATCGAGACCATCCTGGCTAACACGGAGAAACCCCATCTCTACTAAAAATACAAAAAATTAGCCGGGCGTGGTGGCGGGCGCCTGTAGTCCCAGCTACTGGGGAGGCTGAGGCAGGAGAATGGCGTGAACCCAGGAGGTGGAGCTTGCAGTGAGTCGAGATCGTGCCACTGCACTCCAGCCTGTGTGACAGTGAGACTCCGTCTCAGAAAAAAAAAAAAATATATATATATATATGAATTAGATGGACGTGGTGGCACGTGCCTATAATTCCAGTTACTCAGGAGGCTGATGCACGAGAATCGCTTGAACCCGGGAGGCAGAGGCTGCAGTGAGCCAAGATTGTGCCACTGCACTGTCAGCCTGGGGACAGAGTTTTTGAGACAGTCTCAAAAACAAAAACAACAAAAAAACCCACTACCACAGTGCCTAGAGAACAATATGTGTTTAATAATATTTAAATAATGGTTGTATAAAATTGAAGCAGCAAGAAACCCAAAGGAGAATAGCTCTAGGGGAAGGAGGTGGATGAGTATGCATGGGGGAGAGGCTCTTCTGTGACCAGGTTGGGTCTGGAGCCCTCCCCACTGTCCAGAACACCTCCAAGCCCCTACATCTTTTTCCATATACCAACGCCTTGGAGATATAATGCAGAAGTGAAGTGAGCAGGCTGAGGATTAGGGCAGGTGTCTGGAATATGGTCAGGAGTGGGAGGGGAGTGACATAGCTCACAGGCAAGGCAGAACAGCACAAAGGCTATAAGTTTCATTCCCAGCCCTCAACTTAAAAGACCTCAGGGGCAGACACTGACTCCAGCCTGGCTGTGCCCTTACCCTAACGCCATTCACACTTTTTTTTTTAAACACAGGTAATCCATGTTTATTATAGAAAAATGCCACATTACTCTTTATTGAATGCGAGCGCCAGCACCGGCCCCTTTCTCTCCAAGCACAGGGGCACGCAGGCAAGAGGCATGCAGGCAAGGGGCTCCATCCCCTGGCCAGGATGCAGTGGAAGCCTGGCTCTACTACCATTCACCTACAGCCAGCACCCTCCTGGGTGCCTGGGGTTCAGGTCTGTTCAAACTCCTGCTCACAGAAGCCTACATTGAGGGGTTGGGCCTGGACACCTCGCCTGCAAGAGGACATGAAGAAATGGCAAGATAAGCCCCTCAGAAGGGGCCCCAGCAACACTTTTCACACCAGTCAACAGTCTCTCCTTCCCCATTTCGGTGACTCTCAAACTGTCACTGTACACCAAATGTACCTGGGCATCTCAATTCCAGAGATTCTCACTTGGGGTGGGGCAAAGTATTGGCAAGAATCTGCAAGCTGAACAGGTGCCTCAGGTGATTCTGATACAGGTCTTGGAGATCCAGAAACGTTGGCGACATCTATTTATATCCTGCCCATCTCTGTACCCTAACCCCAAATAACTCAATCCCTTTAGAAAATAGATGGATGTCTGAAAGGCAGCCAATGCTCTTGGTCTACTTAGCCCTCTGTTCCTGACTCTAAAATGCTGTAAATATGGTGGCATTGGGGGACTTAGGTGCTGTCCTGTCCATGAATATGGATGCGAAATCCTGTCCTTGGGTCTCAGTCTATAACCTGACCAATCTCCTTAGGGGACCTCTAGGCATGCTTCCCTTATCATCCAAGTAAGCAACATGCTTAGAGAACCAGCTGGAAGTTACCCAGTGAATGACATAATTGAGGCTTAGACACCATCATGCTTGACTCTCAGCCCAGGACTCTGCTCTGCACTAGGCTATGTCCCCCAAGTACTCAAGACCTAGCCAACGAAGGAATCAGGGAAATGACTATCTTACACAGGCACATCCCTGACAGAGGCAAAGGTGTCATGAGATCCTGTAAGTCAGCCTGGTTCAAATCCTGCTTCTTAGTGACTTTGGGCAAGGTACTGAACTCTGTGCTTCAGTGTCTATCTCTAAAATGCACCTGTCTCATGGGGTTGTGGTGAAGACTAAATGAGACAATATTTGTAACAAACTTAGCACAGTGTTTGCCACAAAATACAGTTGTCCCTCAGTATCCACAGGGGATTTGTTTCAGGACCCCCGTGGATACCAAAATCCAAGGATGCTCAAGTCCCTTATATAAAAATGACATAGTATTTGCATATAACCAATGTACAACTTCCCATATACTTGAAATGATCTTAGATTACTTATACCTAATACAATATAAATGCTATGTAAATAGTTGTTATACAGTATTTTTTATTTGTATCATTTTTTGTTGTATTTTTTTTTCCTGAATACTTTTTATCGCAGTTGGTTGAATCCATGGATGAGGGCTGACTATAAGCCTCTGTAAGTGTTAGCTATTGTTAATTATTGTCTTCCTCTCTCTAAGGGGTTCCCCAGCCCTGGATCTGGCCTACTCCGCCTTGCGAAGGCCCCACAGCTTGCTTACCTCAGCAACTCACAGCGGAAGTGTGACAAACGTTCATAGGCAAATGTCAGGTCAGATGTCAACTTGTTGCTCCACAGCCTTTCGGCAACAGCCCCTGCTCTGGGCCTGGAGGAAAAGGGGCATGTGCCAGATTGGGCCCTGTATTCCCTGCAAAGGTGCTGGACATCCACAGGCTGCTACCTCTTGTCTAGGCACCCTGGACTCACCCTGGACTCACTCAGGCCAAAGGAAGTGATCAATACCTTGTTATGAGCCACAGCCAGGTTGGATGGCTCCCAGAGAGTTCTACGGCTCAGCTCCACCTTCATTAAAATGTGGGTAGCAATCCCACTCTCTTCCTCTCTCAAAGATACGGGAATAAGAATAAACCTTAAAGCCATCATTAACCACAATGACAGTGGCAGCAGCAGAGGTCCTTAAAATGTAAACTTTGCACACCCAAGCATACTTGGTAAGGCTGCAGTGAAAACAGCAGAGGGAAGCCTTATTACAGGAATCATGGATGCTTGTGCTGGGTCTTGAGCAACTCACCTATGTTCTCCAGGCCTCATTATCTCTCTGGGAAGTAAGGTTAACAATCCCTATCCCACATACCAAAGGGCAGCTGGAGGGATATAGACGGAAGTCATGTGGAGAGTGAATATTGCACACAAATCTTCAGAAGGCTCGTTGCACAGCCTGCTCTCTCTCAGGCCTGAAAGAAGGGTACTAGTCCAGAGGTGGCTAGATGGGATTGGGTCTCTAAGGGAGAACTCCTGCTCTCAGGCCCAACCCTCCACCTCCCCCCGAAAACCCTTACCAGAGCCTGGGGACCAGGTTTGTGTTGTCCACATATTCTCCCCACATACAAGCCTCTCCACCAATCACCAGAGCCTTCTGCTCAGGGGTACCTGAGGGAAAACAAGCAACAACAGTCTGGTGATGGTGGGGTAACTCCAGGGTCCCTCTCAACCACCTTCCCAATGTGGCCCTCACCCCAGCTAAGTTGTTTCATTTACTAACTGGAAATGGCTGGCCCAGACCTTCCTGCCTCCCATCCTGTGCCCCAACCCAGCCTCCTTTGGTTAGCAAGGAGAGCTCTCTGCTTTCACCTTCAAATGCCAGGGGTTCCACTACGTAGAAATCCTTCCAGTCAGGGCCATAGGATATACGGTTCAGGTACCAGGGGGCAGACAGAAGGGCCCGGAAGCCGGCCTTGGTGACCAGTTCCAGCTCCTTCATATAGTTCACTGGAATATCCTCTCGCCACACCTGTATGATTGTGTCTGGCTGAATCTGTTATAAAAGGTCAAATGGCAGTAAGGACACAAAGCTGAGGAGATTCCTGGGCCTTATTCATACACAGGCAACATGGGACAACAGGTATGTGCTCCCTCTGTTCCCCAGCAGCAAAGTATGTCTCTGTGACTCCTGACCATTGAGCTCACACCTCAGGACAGAGGCCAAGGAATCCAGGGCCCTAAGAGGCCTCCCTGCAGCTCTCCTCCCCGTCCCTCTGCAGCCTCCCTGTCCACACAGAGCTAGTACTACCAGCTGTGAGCTGAGGGAGGCAAGCAGTGGGACCCAGGAGCTGCCATGTCCAAAAGTCTCCAGATGTTTCTGGGGATGGGACAAGGTTCCTGAAGAGTCCTTGCATGTGACAGGAGACTGGGATCTTACTGATCAACAATAAAGGAGAAGGTAACCTTGGTCCCACAGACCCAGAAGACCCTCATCTATGATTTAGGAAGAAAAATCCAGCCTATCCAAGTAACCTAACAGCAGAAATAGTTCTTAATTAAGTTTGTAGTGAGGGAAGATAGAAACTCTGACACATAAACCCAGGGCTCTTACCACAGCGGCCTTTGGTTTTTTTGAGACAGGGTCTCACTCTGTTGCCCAGGGTTGAGTGCAGAGGCACATCTTGGCTCACAGCAACCTGTGCCTCCTGGGCTCAAGCAGTACCCCCACCTTAGCCTCCTGATTTTTGTATTTTTTGTAGAGACGAGGGTTTTGCTATGTTGGCCAGGCTGGTCTTGAACTCCTAGGCTCAAGCAATCCCCCTGCCTTGGCCTACCAAAGTGCTTGGATTACAGGCGTGAGCCAATGCACCCAGCACTCTGTGGCCTTTCTAGAGAGAAAAGGAGAGTGCTCCGACCATTAAAGCCCAATCCAAACCAGGAGGATCAGTCTCTGTAGAGGCAGGGAGGAGCTGGGGAGACCAGAGGGAGGCACTGCTGGTGGCTTCTTCTCTTCTCTGCCCCGGCTCACCTTTACTTTATTATCAAACACCTCCTGCCACACCACATAGCCCTTGCCATAAGAAGAGACGATGTCCAGCAGCCTGGAGAGGAGAGGAGTGTCTAGTAAGTGTCTGCTTAGCTCAGATGGGTTCTAGACTGTTTGTGCCAGTGCTCTAGGGGTTGAGCCTGGCCAGGGGCCTATTCCTCATTAAGCAGTGTCTTTCCCCAGGGCTGAAAACCAACCACTCCAAATCTGAAAGGATGGGACAAAGGACAAGGGAACCCTGCAGGGACCAGACAGTGGCCAAGCAGGGCCTGACTCGGTATGGAAAGGGAGGACCCCACAGGAGGACCCCCAAGGGACCCCACCCACCCTCCTTCCTTCCTCACGTCTGGATGTAGAAGGACTCCAGCTGCTTGAAGTCCTCACCGAAGCCTTTCTTCCTCATAAAGTCCTGGATCTCTGGGTTGGACTTCCTGAATCCCAAGAGAAAAATGAAGATTAATCTTTCAACATCCTGAAAGCCTAATGCCTGGGGATTAGTCACCTGGCCCCCTATAACTTCCTCTTTTCACCTGAAAAATCAAATAAGCAAGGATCTCAGAAGCCCTACATGTGGAAAGTGTGGCCAAGCAAAGTTATGTGAAGCAGGTGGGCTGTTGACACAGGCTGAGAAAGGCTGAGTCTGGACCTGAAGAGTTTTAAGTTCAAACTCCCAAAGAGAAAACATGTTAATCCTCTCTGGACTGCAACATGAGAATCCAAGGTCTTAACTTGAAGCTCCAGCACACTGGATTTCGGCTTTCCTATCTGCTCTTCCAGTTGGATGACAAGCCTTGCTGTCTAACACCTGCTGCAGATCCCTTGCGTTATGACGTCCACATTTTGCTCACATTGTTCTCCTTCTGGAATATTTTCCCCTGCTCACATCTCCAAAAAGCCAAATTGATTTCCCCAGATTCAGCTCTAGCGCCCTCTTCTCAAAGAAGCCCCTCAGCCTCTTTTGAGCTTACTAGAACCAAGGGTTTGGACTTTACAACTGAATACTAATTAGACATTGTCATCTATTAGTGTTGAATTCTGTGTCTTGACTCTTCAACTAGACAATTTTAAGCCTTCATAACAGGGATTATTTTTCTCTATCCTGAACTTTTCCAAGACAATTCTGTGCCCAGGGCTGGTTTTTCTATCAATACCTCAAGGATATGAGAGTAGGAAGGAAGAGGTTCACAGTGAAAGCCTTGCCAAAATCAGGTAGGATCTCTATGTAGATGGGCAGAGGAAGGCCTAAGACCTGAGCAATGTGAGCCCATACAGACCCCTGAGAGCAGCAGCTGAGCTAAGCAGCCCCTCGGGTGCTAACTTCTATTCTGAGTAAGCAACTGATCAGGCCACAGTGGGAAGATCAAAGGGCTCATACCAGCAGGTGAAATCAACCTCATCTCCTCCAAGATGAAGATAAAAATCTGGGAAGACAGAGCTGACTTCTAAGAAGAATGTGCTCATGAACTCATAGGTATTGTTGAGACTGGGATTCACTGGTCCAAAGGTGCCAGAGGGCTCAGACCCAGAGTAGCAAGGAGTCAGTAATCCAGGGATACCTAAGCCAAGAGAAAACCCCATATGAGTGTCACAAATACATAAACCCCCATGCACAGTCCTACAGGTAAGGACACGAGTCACACAAAGCAAGACAAGTGTATTCATAAACATCACACACATTTAGGTAGGCACACTTAGGCACTCACAGACACTGATAGTCACCACCATTTAGTCACAGTAAAAAGATACAAATATATCCACAATCATAGGCAGAGGCTAAGTTCCAGCCAGAAAACTGTCAGTGCGCACACTCTTGCCTGGACACACTGCTTCTAGCAGGTGCTACCCTTGCTCCCAAGGCTGCTCTCCTCACAGGCCTTTAGGCAGAGAGAGAGCCTAATCCAGCCAAACTGGCAAAATCTTTCTTCTCTATCTCCTCCTGTAGGTGGGGTCAACCATCACCCAGAATCTTTTTACATTTCCTAAGGGATATCTCCCTTGGCCCAGAGACTACTTCCTGACACTGAGGTCACAAGATATCTTCAGGGTTTTTTTTTTGGTTGTTGTTGTTTGTTTGTTTTTGAGACAGAGTCTTGTTCGGTCGCCCAGGCTGGAGTACAGTGGCATGATCTTGGCTCACTGCAACCTCTGCCTCCTGGGTTCAAGCGATTCTCCTGCCTCAGCCTCCCGAGTAGCTGGGATTACAGGTGCCTGCCACCATGCCTGGCTAATTTTTGTATTTTTAGTAGAGATGGAGTTTCACCATGTTGGCCAGGCTGGTCTTGAACTCCTGACCTCAGGTGATCCACCCGCCTTGGCCTCCAAAAGTGGTGGGATTACAGACATGAGCCACCACGCCCGGCCACTATCTTCAGTTTTCTATCAGGCCAGTAGCCCTTTTCAACTGTCATTTAACCTGCGTTGGGGGCTCACACTGGAGGGCTGAGGGTATACAGAAGAAAGGGAGCAGGGGTACTGACTGACTCTGACCTCTGCAGGCTGCCCTTGGGCTTCTTTCTTTCAGATTCTACCCTGGTGGTCAGATTCCTCAGCATCCACTCTAGGCACAACTACCTGCAACGGCATCTGAGAAAAATGTGCCCTTACATAGCCTAACAGTACATATTTTAATAGTAAGAAGCAGCCTCCATTGTCCAAAGTGAGTTCTTCCTATCTAAATTCCCAGGTGGAAGAAGTCGATGGAAAACATTCTTCCAAGGACCAAGGCTGGGATATGCCACTTCCATGAGCCAGTGCCCTGAAGCTTCACTCTGAGCATAACAAGCAGAGTCCCTCTGGTCCCAGACATCATTCTTACCTGGTCCCCAGGACAAAGTGTGGCCAGGAGTGTCAAACTCCGCAAGCACACGGATACCCCGGAGCCGTGCGTATTCAATGACCTCCTTCACATCCTGTGCTGTGTAGATGTGGGTGACAGGGTTGTAGGACCCCTGAAAGGCACAAGACACCCTTCAGGTTCACACTTCCTGAAAGCTAGCAGAGTAGAAGATACTCAAAATGCCCACAAGACTCCCCAGATATCAGAAAACCTGCCCATAGCCCTTTGGTGTCAGGGACTATCTTCAAAAAACTTGATCATAATTTCCCAGAAGTTATCACATCTGTTTTATCTGAGTATCATAATGCCAGTGAGATAATCATGGTAGGTATTAATACTATGTCCATTTAACAGAATATAAATACATAAAAAGGGAATAAGGCCAGAAGAGATTCTCTCCTGAAGGTCACAAGGCAAATTATCGGCAAAGTTTTGGACTTGAACTCAAGTCTCCTGACTCCAAATCCAGTGTCCTTCCCCTATATTGGTCTAAAACTGGCTGGTTAGGATGAGAGACCCTGTTCTTGCCAGCAGGGCCACAGCCAGATTCAGACATTGACCCATAAACTTGGTCTGAGTGAAACAGGAACATACCTTTCTCATGAGCTCTGGAAAAGTGAAGCTCTCATATGGGAAGGAAGGATCATCTACCAGATGCCAGTGGAACACGTTCAATTTATTGTACGCCATGACATCCTGTAGGTTAAAGTGCACACTGTGAACCCATCACAATCTCTCCGGTTTCAGCCTCAAACTTGCGATGTTGGGCGAGCTCTCAGGCCGCTCCACACACCCCTACAGGCTTGACCTGCCTCAGCTCTCAATGAAGTATTTATGGGGTCTATCAAACCTTCCCATCAGGGAGGGATGGCATGGAGGGAAGGCCCAGCACACTTCTACTTTTCCCAGAACACATCCAAAGATGGATGATAGAAGTGGTCTTTCCTCTTCTTGAAATAAATTCTGGCCACATTAAGAGGAGGGCTGCAGCTACTGTGGTAGCCTGGAATCTTCCAAAAGCCTGAAGATCAACACTTCCTCTTGCCATTTGTGTTCGGTTGTCTGACTGATGTTAAGCCCAACTGTGAGACCTCCTGGGAACTTAGTAGCCTCTTAACTCATAATCTCAGAAGCAAAGGCTGGCAGATGTGTGGCCTCCTTTGGTTCCGTCACAGGAGCAAAGGAAAAGGCAGACACAGGAACTGGATTGGGAACTGTCAGATAAGACTGCACATTAAACTCAAGAGAGTTAGGAACTTCCCCAGGTAAGGCTTTTTTTTTTTTTTTGAGACAGAGTCTTGCTGTGTCGCCCAGGCTGGAGTGCAGTGGCACAATCTCAGCTCACTGCAACCTCCACCTCCCAGGTTCAAGTGCTTCTCATGCCTCAGCCTCCTTCCTTCCTTCCTTCATTCACTTATTTATTTATTTATTTATTTATTTTTGAGACAGGGTCTCTGTTGTCCAGGCTGGAGTGCAGTGGTGCAATCACAGTTCATGCATCCTTGATCTCCCCAGGCTCAGGTGATTCTCCCACCACAGACTCCTGAGTAGCTGGGACTACAGGTTTGCGCCATCGCGCCTGGCTAATTTTTTGTATTTTCAGTAGAGATGGGGTTTCACCATCTTGGCCAGGTTAGTCTCAAACTCCTGAGCTCGGGCAATCCACCCGCCTTGGCCTCCCAGAGTGCTAGGATTACAGGTGTGAGCCACTGCACCTGGCCCCAAGTTAAGGCTTTGAACGTCTCTCTCCTATGACCTTGTTCTAACTAAAGTTAGCTCTGCCGGCCAGGTGTAGTGACTCATGCCTGTAATTCTACCACTCTGGCAGGCCAAGGTGGGCAGACTGCTTGAGCCCAGGAGTTCAAGACCAGCCTGGGTAACATGACGAAACCCCAGCTCTACAAAAAATACAAAAAAAAAAAAAAAAAAAAATTGAGACCCTGTCTCAAAAACAAATATAGTTAGCTCTGCCAATGAAGCCAATTCCCCTAAACATCTGTATCCCTGGAAAGAGCCTGAACATTGATCTACAGTAGCCTGTAAGGTAGATTTAAGTCACTCTGTTATTTTTTGAGTCTTGGAACAGCTCATCTTCTACATTTTTCCCAGGAGCTCATAGAATTACATACAATCTTTTTTTTTTTTTTTTTTTTTTGAGACAGCGTCTCACTCTTTCACCCAGGCTGGAGTGCAGTGGCGTGATCTCCACCCACTGCAACCTCTGCCTCCCGGGTTCAAGCGATTCTCCTGCCTCAGCCTCCCAGGTAGCTGGGATTACAAGCATGCACCACCATGCCCAGCTAATTTTTGTATTTTTAGTAGAGACAGAGTTTCACCATGTTGGCCAGGCTGGCCTTGAACTTCTGACTTCAGGTGATCCGCCCACCTCGGCCTCCCAAAGTGTTGGGATTACAGGCATGAGCCACCACACCCAGTCCATACATTCCCTCTCTAACTCTTTAAGAATTTGGAACTTGGTCTGTCCGTTGCTCCATCACCCCAGAACTCTTAAGTGTGAAGAAGGCCTTAAGGCCTGGTTACCAGAGTGTCCAGGATGCTAGAGAGTGGCAGGTAATGGCGAGATGTATCCAACAGCAAGCCCCGGTGAGGAAAGCGGGGAAAGTCCTCAATCTCAGTCTTGTTGATAAAGAACTGTGCAGAACAAACATTGAATATGTCAGTTTCAAAGGAAGCTTACTATGGGGGCACAGGGAGATGAAGACAACTCTCCTAGGATTCTTAAAAAGCCAATCTGTGACTGTTCTCAGGGTCGCTCTCTCCCCAAATGCTCCCCACCTCTATAAATGACCATAAGCAGCCACCTTCCCAGAGAGCAATTGTCCAACGCCAGCCTAATACAACTGTCCCATACACCACTCAGCCTACAAATTCTGGATTTTCCTGTTAACATAGTTTATTTTCTTCAAAGCAGTGTGGCCTCAAGGTCATTACTAAATGATGACTCAGGGGGACCAAATTACAGTGATTCCAAACAGACCAAATCTACCAAACCAGTTTTCCACTCACATCTCCTCTTCCATTTCTACTGGGGCTATCTCAAGCCACCAGGATCCTAAGGCAAAACAAGATTTTTCTAGGATTCTCAATATTGGGATCCAACCCCAGAGATGAAAAAGGAGCCCTTTTTGAGGGTCCACACTTACTGTGCCCTCAGCAGATTTCCAAACAAGCTGGCTAAAAGTCTCCAGACCTAGGAAGATGTAGAGAGGCAGAGTAAAGACTCAGGGAGTGGAAAAAGAGATGTCTCTATTTGGAAGGTTCTCAATGTAGCAGAGCATAACATTTGGGTACACAGTGAAAATGGATGTAGTGTAGGCTTGACGATTTTTAACACTGATGAAAAGGGGATATTAGGAAGCCACTATCCATCTTTACTTCTGTATTTCATTTTGGGAGATGTCAGAGTAAGGGTTTTAGTGCCCTTCCTTACAACATACTAACCTTCAAAACCCACATACCTCTTATCTATATTTCCTGTGCCTTGACAAGAATATTGAGGAGAGAGGCCAAGACATATACTCATGAGGACAGACACAGAGACAAGTCAGCCTGCAAGAGTTGGACTTTTCATGGATAACCCCTATCAGGAGCTAAGAGAGCTGAGAAAAGGGGTCCCAGAATAAATTGTGAGAAAGTGATCATAAGCTTGCATTTCCAAGGAGCCTGGGTTCATGGCTGGACCTAGAAGATAAAAAAAATCATCCACTCTTCCTCTTCAGAGTCTGAGAAGAGACCCAGCTATAGGGAGCTGAGGTGTGGTGGACAGCAACTGCCCCAGAAGGACTCCCCTAGTCCACTGACACTGTCTCCTAGAGTCTAGCAAGGCCCACACACAGGTATGTTGAACCCAGAGTATTGTATGTTCTCAACAGCTGGGGCCCCTCTTCTGGAAACCCTGCAGAAGCCCCATGAAAATTATCAGAGTCCCCAATTTCAAAGTGAAAGAATCCATGAGACCTCAGCAGTCACTCAGCACCTGATTTGAGCAGACTGCTAGTGTACTGTTTTGGCTTCTCCCCACTCTGACTCTGACACCCAGCATTCTGGAGTTCCAGGTCCTCCCTTACCTCTAGCCTGACTCACCATCAGCACCTGCATGAAAGGTACAAGAGGGCAGGAAGGGGAGGCAGCATGCTGTTGCTCCAAGCATAGAAGTGGAGCAAGGGAATGAAGACAAACTAAAGCAAGGTGTGGAATTCCGAGAGAGTTTCCCACATCATTCACCAGCAGAGGGTTTACCAAAAGTGGGAGAGATATTTGGCTAAGTCTGTATCTAGGCACCAAATGCCTTCTCAGTAAACCCAGAAGAAGGGCAAGGGCCAATAGTTTAGCCAGTAAACTCATTTTCTCCAGAAATAATGTAGTTCTAAATATTTCACTACTATTTATCTTTTTTTTTGCATGTATCTATTTCTTTTGTTATAGTTTTCCTTTTAAAAAAACCTTTCCAATTACATGTCTTTAGCAAGAGCTGGACAGACAGTGTCTGTGGTAGCATCATTCCCCCTGCCCCCAGCTACCTGTCCCCTGCTGGCACCTAGAGCATCAGCCCACAGACTCTCCCACTGCTTCCCAGAGCCCCTGACTAGGGCAGCAGCAGTTGCTGATGCTGCACAGGGTAAAACCTGTCAACTTCCAGGGACAATTCCACAGAGACGGGAAAACACACCAATTGTTCCCATAAAAAAAGCTTCCTGGCTGGGCACGGTGGCACGCACCTGCAATCCCAGAACTTTGGGAGGCCGAGATGGGTGGATCACTTGAACTCAGGAGTTCAAGACTGGCCTGGGCAATATGGTGAAATCCCATCTCTACTAAAAATACAAGAATTAGCTGGGCATGGTGGCAGGCACCTGTAATCCCAGCTACTTGGGAGGCTAAAGAGGGAAGATTGCTTGAGCCTAGGAGGCAGAGGTTGCAGTGAGCAGGGACTGGGCCACTGCACTCCACCAACACCAACCTTCCCACATCATCCTTTCTCTCTCTCTTTTAATCAGCCCCAATTTGTTACCTCGGAGAGCTCCCCAGACAGTCTCAGAGAGGAGTAAACACTGGTCATCATTTATGGTCAGGGTATCTGAAATGACAGAAATGAACTCATTTAGTTGGTTAAGGTTTTCTATTCTCAGATTATAGACCAGATATTCTATATAAATCACTGGACTAAAAAAAAAAAACAGTAAGACCATATATTTTAAAAAATCTTTCAATGAGGAGATGTCCCCAGAGCAAGACAGCTGTAGGATGGCCTGGTCTGGGGCCAGAGTGGGAGGGTGGTCACCACAGTGACTCTGTAGACCCTGGATGATGATGTACAGCAAGAGTCAGGCTGGAGTGGAGTTCTGTACAAAGCACCACCTACCTCATGGGTCAGTTTCCACAGCAGAAAGATGAAAGAAGTCTTCTCCTGGCAAAGGGAACAGGGATGCCTGCAGGGGTGAGTGCAGCACGCAATGCTCCCAATGCCTTTGTAATCACCCTCCTTTCCCCTTCCTCTATGCTTCAGCTACTTCCTCCAAGAATGTGAGGAAGGAGCCAAACTCAACTGTTCACTTTGGAGACTGAGAAGTCCCCAAATGCTGCTCAGGGAAGACAAGAGGCAGTCACTGGACTAATGACTTAACTTCATCTCAGTATAAGTGACCAGAACCCCTGCTTTCCCCAGTGTAGGGTCTATTAGAGAAAAGTAGCAAAGTATACACTTTCCTAAAATAGAAATGTATTCAGTACACCAGGTAGATGTCCTGTGGGACTCAGTGAAGAGCCAGTGTGATGTTCCACAGCCAACCTTTAGCACTGGTTAAGTTTCTGCATAGGAAAAACTCATCTTCCATGGCTCTCAGCACTTGGTGACCCTCGGTCCCCATGGTCAAGGGGGACTCCAGGCCGAGCATCAGAAGTTTAGGCCAGGCCATCCAGAGTTACAGCTTCAGACAAGTGTTTGCTCTTCTAAGACAGGGAACAGGATGATACTTACAATTCTCCACTGACTCCAAAGTAGGAAGCCGGTTACATCCAGGTGTGACTACAGAGACAACCAACACATTCTTCTCCAGTGTATGCCGTTTCCCTAGGAAGACAGGGTAAGCTTGGTGCGGCCAACCTGCCATTAGAAGCAACAGGCAAAACCAAGACCCTAGCTCTAGTCCCTCAGCTCACACGCCTGTGGTAAAGGAAAGGGAGGACATGGCATTTACCCTTGGCATAGGCACTGCCTGATCATCTGTTCAGCTGTTTCACTCTCGTTGTGCCCCTCTTCTCCTCAGTAGCTGCCCTGACCCATGTCTGAATGCTCTGGGTGACAGCTCTTCTTAACCAGGGCTCTATATTTCTGACTGCTCTTGGCCTGTACCAAACAAACAACTCCATGACCTCAACAACTGCTTCTGAATGAAAGGCAGCTCTAGAGCACTGCTACTCCAAGTATGGTCTGCAGATTAGCTGCCAATTTGCAAACTGTGTTACTGGCTGGTCACTATATAGAAAACTTACATGAAGCCTGAATGTAAATCAATTATGTCAGAGTAAACACACTGTCTAGTTCTAACATTTTTTCATACAAGATTTTCTTGATGAAGAGATCAGTCTTACATTCTGGTACATATGCTTCTTATCTCATTGCAGATTGGCATATTAAGTAGTACTGCTCTTGAGGGCTCCAGATGAAGGGTTTCCAGTTTTGCAAAAGCCTAGGAGCTAATGGAGCAGATGACAGAAGGATCAGGCAGAGGAGGCCTGAGATGATGCAACTGATACCTCAGAGAAGGTCAGGGTCACCCGCCCATCTTGCTTCCTTCCTTCCTCTTCCCAAACAGGTTCTCTATCCAAGGTAGATTTTACCCTAATAGTGGAGGGTTGAACCAACATAGTATCTAATATAGCTTTACAGACCCTTGTCTATGCAGAAAAAATGCCAAAGCCAAAATATGAATACACTGTCTCTTCTCACCCTCCTGCTGGTTCTTCCCTGTGATTTTCAGGGTGGCTCTGGTGTTATAGCCCCAAGCCTTAACTTAATGAACCCCTCTCTATTCTATTCTTTCCTGGAGCCATATTCATCCCACTGGCATCACAACATCCATGACTTCTTATGGCACTACAATGTCAGGGATAGGATGGCCTGGCAGAAGGCAATGAGAGAATTCAGAACCAAACTGGAATCTCAAATGTTACCCATCTCCAGGCAGAAGGAATCCAAGCGCTCAGATCATCTCACAGAAGCCTGCTCAGACCTCTTGAGCACTACTACATGGCTGTACCTCAGCTCTTTGGTCTGACAAGAAGCAAGCCAATAAGCGGGCCTTTCCTACCATCATGAACAACACATTCTTTCCCTTACCAGTAAATACCCTGGATCCCCACACCAATACCTGCCTACATTCTGCAAAGAGGAGGGAATCTGAGGCAACTCTGGGCCAGGTCAATTCACAGCTCCATACTTGAACCCTAAAACTACATTGTTACAACACAAAAGGACAAGCAGACCTTCAAGGCAAAGACCACACTCAAGGCAGAATCTGCAGGGCCATCCAAGCAGACAGGCTACAAACCCATCTCCACAGGAGACTCTACAGGGAGACCAATGAGGACTTAACCTAGGAGCAAGGGTGAGGAAAAACTATACCCCATCCTCTGACTTCTTGCTCCCACTCCCAACCCCACATATCATGGAGCCCCAATATCATTGTGTGGAGAACTCATCTGCATATCTACCCAGGCAGCCATCCAAAAGACAGCCGAAGTCCTGAGCTTTAGTTCTAATCCTCTGGGGCTCAGCCTGCCACATAAGGAGAAATCACAACTAATCCATATGCAGCTACCAGGGCTCGCTGCCCTCATGACAAAATAAGAGAGGCCACACAAACACCAGGTTTATCTGAACTATTACTTGGAAGACAGAAAAATACCTAATCTTTCGATTTTTAAAAAATTAATTTTTCTAAAAGACACCTGCACTGTACTCCCTAAATCTGTAGTCTTTTGGAGAGTCACAGACTCCTTTGCAGATCTGCTGAATAGGAAAACACTTTTTTTCCCAGAACAATGCCCCTAATTTAAGGGCTGTTTCTCCAGAATTACAATTCTTCCACTCCCTGCCATCAATCTCATGGTGAAGAATCCCTGTCCGAAGTTCTCTCAGTGACTCATCTGGGTTTGGGCTGAAAGAAGTAGATACGGGGGCATAGCTGCTGTTTAAACAAATTATGAGAGGGATGTTTGGGGGAGGCAGCAACATGAGAGCTGGCAAAACAGGAGGGACACTAGGTCATTGTAAAGGATGTAAATAGGGTATCACCACTGTGGTTTTCCGCCTCCAAGTTGCTACTTTGCCTGGCTATGAAGAGGGCAGGAAATAGGCAGGGGACAGTAGTACAGCCGCCCCTACACACACCCACCCACACCCTGAACACTGAGAAGCACCAACGTGTGGGAAGCACAGTATGGCAAACAGCCCGGTCAGCCAGCAATGTCATGAGCACATGTGCCATGAGTCCAGCTGGAACAGCAGGAAATTGAGAAGCCTCCAGGGCTTAGGAGGTAGCATGAAAAACAGACCAGAGGGCTGGGAAATCAGGACAGGTTGCTTCTGGTTCTGGTTTTGCTGCTGCCAAGCTGAGCAAGTCTCAGGGCTCCCATTTCCTTCCCTGTAAACAATGGCAGGGTGGGACCAGATTCCAGCTACTCCTCTTCAGATCTAAGACCTTGTGATTCCATAGACAGATAATACACTCCAGGGTCCCATTCCGGACCACAGCCTGCTACCTCTGCAGCTCACTCATCTCCCTGCTTTCATGTAAACCTACTCTTCTCTTTGGGTTCACTGAAAACTTTGTATCTTTTTTTAAAATCAAAACAGTTGTATAGGCTTGGTGCGGTGGCTCAGGTCCATAATCTCAGCACTTTGGGAGGCTGAGGCAGGCGGATCACTTAAGGTCGGGAGTTAGTGACCAGCCTGGCCAACACGGTGAGACCCCGTCTCTACTAAAAATACAAACAAATTAGCTGGTCATGGTGGTGGGCCCTGTAATCCCAGCTACTCAGGAGGCTGAGGCAGGAGAATCACTTGAACCCAAGAGACGGAGGCTACACCACTGCACCCCAGCCTGGGCAATACAGTGAAACTGTCTCAAAAAAAAAAAAAAAAAAGAGTAGTACATACGGGTTAAAAAAAAAAAAATCAAACAGTACTACCAAACAGTAGAAAATATTTACGATTAAAAAAAAAAGTATCTTTGGTACCCTTCCTTAGTCCCCTCAGTAAAGAGACAAACATCACTGGTAGTTTTCTACCCCTGTAGTACCTTATAGAGTAATTTTGCCTTATTCATCACAGACAGGTCACCTCTGGACATGGAATTCTAATAACAAGGACGCTCTATCACCAAAGTCCTACTGTTGAACCTTCTCCAGACTCCAGTACTATGACCCCTCCATTTCCCTTCTGTTCTCAGTCTTCTCTCATTCTTGCTTCCTTCCCTGCTGGCCTACATGTAGTGATCCATCACCTCAAACGCAATCTAGCCAATACTCCCAACGATCTGTCTCTTTTCTTCTGTCACAACCAATGGGCAAAACTTTCAACCCTGGATCAATCTAACATCTGCCTGCTGTGCCCCTGACCCCGGCTACTGTACCCTACTGGAGGGAAGGGAGAAAAATCACAAAACAGCAGGACTGGACCACTGCGAAATCATGGTCTCCATCTTGGCTGGGCCCTTGATGCTACCCTGAAAATCTTCTATCTCCATCATTGCTTCATTCTATTCTCTACACCTTCCTCAAGTCTACTTGATCACCACCTCCCTTATGCTCAGCAGACAATCAGAAGAGAACTTTCAACTATCCCTACCCTCTTCCCCTCTCCTCGCTGACAAAAGTATCTGCAACACACACCTGCCTGTACCCTCTCCTGGACCTCCACCTTGATGGAAGGGGTTTCCTTTTACCTGTGCTCTGGAGCTCTTCTCAGTCTCCTCTTGTATAAATTATTTCCCCTTTTCCCAAAGCCTTCAAATTATTTCTTTCAACTCTCATCAGCATTAAAATGTTTGCAATCTTCCTGGCCTCACTTACTCTTTCTTTTGCCTTCCTGCCACAAAGACTCCCTAGAGGAAATGTAGCCTGGGCAGCTAAGGACCTGAACTCCAAAGGAAGACAGATCTGGATTCAAATCTTGGTTCTAACACTTTCTAGCTGCAGGCCTTCTCTAGGCAAGTTATTTACCCTCTCTAAGCTGCAGTTTCCTCAACTGTAAAATAGGGATCATAATACCTATATAATTGGGCTGCTGGGAAGGTTAAATGAGTTAATACATGTAAAGTGCTTAGCTCAGTGCCTGGTACCTCCTATGTGCTCATGATGTTGGTCATACTTAGTATTTTGTAGCTGCTTCCTTACAACCTATCTATTCCTCAATCCACTATAATCTGGCTTCCTTCACCACCACTTCTCTCAAAATGGCTTCACCAAAGTCCTGTGGTTCTGTAACCAAATTCAAGGGACTCTTTTCAATTCATTCATTCATGCAACAGTAATTTACTGAATGCTTACTATGTGCCAGGGTGTTGTAAGTGCTGGGGATACAGCAGTGGTCAAAACAGACAAAAATCCCAGCTGTCAGAGAGCTAATAGAAACCACTCACTCCTTCTGGGACCTCTTGACAGCATCAGACATCTCTGACCTTCTTGAAACTAAACTCCCTTAGCTTAGGGGACATTGCTCTCTTGGTTTTCCTTCTAACTCCTTGAATATGCTTCTTCATTCAACTTCTCCTTTACCAACCCCAATGTACTAATGTTACCCAGGGTATGCAAGGTTCCAAACTTCTCTTTTTCCCTTCGCTTACACTCTCCCTAGACAATGTCATCCACTCCCACAGCAGGCCAATGACTCCCAAATCTATCTTTCCAAGCCAACTCTTCTTCTGGAGCTCTAGACTTGTACACCTCCACTCAAATGTCTCAAAAGCCACTTGAATCTTAAACATAAAACTAATCTAACTCTTCATTCCTCCTCCTGGCTGATCCTCTCACTTTGATAACAGCCCCATCTATTCACCTATACCAGAAATCTCCTTCTTCTACACCTTCCATCTAACTGAGTAGATCACAAGTTCATCAACTCAAAATAACATTTACAGACTGTCTGATATCTCAAACATTGTGTTAAGCACTGAGATTACAACAGTAAAAATACTTTTTAAAAGTCTTACAATTACACAATCCTTATAATCTCTTAACACATCGCCATTTACCCAGCCCCACTGGGCCAAAGCCTTAATTCAGCCTCTTGTAATTTCTCACCTGGATGACTATAAAAAATCTCCCAGGCAGTCTTCCTCTGCCTCCAGGAATACCCATGTCAATCTACTATCCTCAGAGATATTAGAATATGAAGATAAGAGCATGACAGTCTCCGCTTAAAATCTTCCAATGGCTCCCATAGCTTTCAGAATACAGTCCAGAATTCACTGGGTAATCATAAGAAAATGCCTTGTCTTTTTCTGCTCCTGTGCAGGAACTCTCACAATGAACAATGAACTCTTAACAGAACCCTGAAAATGCCATATTTTCTCCATATTTTTCTTTGCACATATTGCTTCCTCCAATTGAAACAAACTTTGCCTTCCCGCCACATCTCCCCTAATTAAGAAACAGCTCTATTTTCCTTTTGGGAAACTTTTCTGTTATTCCCCCCCTCTTTCCTAAGAAACCCTCCTATGTGATCATGCAGCCATGTATACATACATTTTTCAAAACACTTATCTTAAGATATGCTGTTTATTTGTCTATCTTCTCACCTAGGTTGTGAGTTCCTCAACAGGAGGGACCAATCTCAGTGTCTTTGTATTCCCAGTGCCTGACACACAGCAGTCATTCAGTACATGTTTGCTGAAAAAATGAATGATGTTGGAATTCAAAAAATGCATATTTTATGATTGTGCTATGTGATAATCGGCATAAATAGCAAGTAGTTAATGTAGAGATGACTTTTATATCCCCAAACCTAGTATTTCTGCAATCCTGAGACCGGGGTGGGCGATGCTAAGAAGACACCCAGACTTACACAAAGTGCCTTTTCAGACACTGCTCTGAAGACCTCTGGATCCATAAATTCTAAGATTTAGGTCTTTCCACTTCTCTGAGAGGAAGAACTCGTTGCTGTATTAGGGTCACTAATAACTATTAGGGTAACCTGGAAACTATCAATCTTTACCTCAGTGCACAATAGCCTTTCCCTCTACCACCCCTGTTCCCTCCTGAATCAAAACACTTCCATCGTATCAATGTGTTTGATTCACAGAATCCCAGCACTATGGAAAAAAAACACATTGGTTTCAGTTATAAAGTGGTACCTGATTTTGCTTCTGGATTGAAAACTAAGAAAGGCAACCCAGACTTTGCCACCTTCCCACTCTTTAATGTCTACTCTGCCCCCATATCCCCTGGTACCCTCCTAGGCTGGTGCCAAAGTTTGTTCCCATGCCCACTTTCTTCTCTTCCCCCTCCCACCTTTATATACATCATATCCAGGTTTCATCTCCCCCATATTCTGCCTAATAAAAGCCCGTTATATCATTCATTTCCCACTCATTTCTTCATTCCAACCAAGATATATTGTGCATTTAATGTGCATCAGGAACTGTGCTAGGTGCTGGGGCAGTTAAAAAGAAAAACAAGCCCTGGTCCCTGCCCTTGAGGAGATCACAGTCTAGCAGGAGAGATGAACACAAACAATAATTACAAACATTGTGATAAGGGCTATGGTAGATTTAATAGCCACGTCCAGGAAAGGTGGAAGGCTTGACGTTGAAGGGGACCTCTGAGTGGGATCTTGAACCCTGAATTGGTGTTCACCAAGCTACCAAGAGGAGAAAAGGTATTCCAAGCCTGGGAAGTGAATTGGTGTGGCTAGGAGAGAAGTCAAGGCCAACCTTGTCAAACTTCTTATCCCAGTAAAGTGGGAGTCTGTGAAGCCAACTGCCCTGAGCTGGGGCCTTCTCCTTAGTGCTGCTGAATTCAGTCTAGATCATGGTACCTCCTCCTGTAAGTTCCAAGATTCTTCACCCTCCACAGACTATTAATACCTACTTGGAAGTACCACTCTCTCCAGCCCACAGATGAATCCTGAATGTTCTTCCTTCCTCTCATTCCTATCCCATATTTTTTGGGTAAAAGTTGTACCCATCTTTTTTTGGGAAAAGCTGTAGTTAAAAATTTTCTATTTTCCCCTACTTTTAAAACTGATCTGTCCCTCCCAACCCTATCCCCACTGGAAAGAGAACATCTCCCTAAAATTCTAGATCTCAAGGGATAACTTTAGTTATAACATTTTGCACAATTTTCCAATTTTTTTGTAAATACATAAATTTATTAATTTTTAAAATAAAAATGGGCCCAGGCTAGGTGGCTCATACCTGCAACCCCAGCACTTTGGGAGGCTGAGGCGGGTGGATCACTTGAGTTCAAGAGTTCGAGCCCAGCGAACCAGTTCAAGGTTCGCCAGTCAACATGGCGAAACCTTGTCTCTACTAAAAATACAAAAATTAGCTGGGCGTGGTAGCAGGCGCCTGTAAACCCAGCTACTTGGGAGGCTGCGGCAGGAGAATCACTTGAACCTGGGAGGTGGCAGCTGCAGTGAGCCAAGCGACCACGCCACTGCACTCTAGCCTTGGTGACAGAGCGAGACTGTCTCAAAAAAACCCCAAAACAAAAAACAAAAACAGAAAAAAAAAATGGGATCCTAATACTATTAGTTTGTAACATTTTTCCCCTTACCAAAATGAGCTGTATGTCTGTTAATGTCAATATATATAGATCTACATCCTTCTTGTAAATGTTGAATATAATTCCAATGATGAGATATACATTAACTTACCTAACTTCTCTTCTGTTTGTAGACATTCGGTAATGTTTCTAAGTTTTTAGTATTATAAACAACGCTCTAGTAAACAAATATTCATATATATGTATATAAGCAATTGTGAAAGATATCTGTAGGATAAATTCTTGGAGGTGGAAATGCTAGGCCACAGGTAAGAAAAGTTTTGGTTTTGATACTGCCAAATTCCTCTTCCAAGTTACTGTACTGACTTACACCCAAATCCACATATATGGGCCCATCTCTCCACATCTTTCCAACACTAGAACATCTCAATTCTTTTTCACCATTGCCAGCTGGATTAAAAAAAACACATACATTGTTTCAATTTCAATTTGTATTTCTTTTTAAGTTTTAATTCTTTTTTTTTTTTTTTTTTTTTTAGAGACAGGGTCTTGCTCTGTCACCCAGGCTGGAGTGCAGTGGCACAATCATAGCTCACTGCAGCCTCAACCTCCTAGGCTCAAGTGATCCTCCTGCCTCAGCCTCCCAAACAGCTAAGACTACAGGCGTGCACCAGCATGTCAGGCTAATTTTTATTTTTATTTTTTGTAGAGACAGGGTCTCACTATGCTGCCCAGGCTGGTCTTGAACTCTTGGCCTCAAGCATTTCTTTGCATTTACTAGCCAAATTTTTTTTACTCTTTTTTTTGAGATGGAGTCTCGCTCTGTCGCCCAGGCTGGAGTGCAATGGCGCGATCTCGGCTCACCGCAAACTCCGCCTCCCAGGTTCATGCCATTCTCCTGCCTCAGCCTCCTGAGTAGCTGGGACCACAGGCGCACGCCACCGTGCCCGGCTAATTTTTTTTTATTATTATTATTTTTAGTAGAGACGATGTTTCACCATGTTAGCCAGGATGGTCTAGATCTCCTGACCTCATGATCCACCCGCCTTGGCCTCCCAAAGTGCTGGGACTACAGGCGTGAGCCACGGCACCCAGCCATTCTTTTTACTTTTTAAAGTTACTTTTCTTTTATTGACTTGTTGCAAATATCTGCCTCATTTTATCCCTTATTTTTTAACCTTATGCTTTCTTTTGCTTTAATTTTTATGTAGTCAAAGCTATGACTCTTTTCCTTTACGGTCTCTTTATTTGCTTACTTAGAAAGGCCTCCTCTACCCCTGAAATTATAATAATAGTTTCCTTCATTTCTGTCTAACACTTCAATGGTCTTTTATCTTCAGATCTTTAATCTCCCTGGAATTTACTTTTGAGTTTGATACGAGGTAAGGATTTATTTTTTTCCCAATTGGATAACCAGTCATCCTTACGTATTTATTGACTAATACATCTTTTCACATTTGATCAGAAATACTTCTTTGATCATATATTAAATTCCCACATATATACACATGCTTGCTTGTCTCTGGAATCTATTTTCTTGGTAATCTTATTGTCAGGGAAATCCGCCACGTCATATCTCTACCATATTTTGTCACTTTGCCCAATATATAACCCCCTTTGCTCACTTCTGGTCCTGCACTTCTATTTTTATACATGTTGCTTCCTCTTCTCCACCAGACCACCTGTGTACTACATATCATTCACCTTGTAAACCCTCTGAGATCTTGTTGTGTAGTTACTTAATTACTCAGCCTCTTCTACTTCCTCCCTAACTGAAGCCTGGCTCTCCCCAGGAATGCCACACACCACTTCCCCTACAACATGCTCTGAGAGGCAGCCACTTCCCACATCATAGGGTTGAGATATGGGGCTGCTTCTGGGTCATCCATTCCACCACCACTAAGTAATAAAACACCTTTCTTCTGTGGTTCATGTCATCCAGCTGTTAAATCTTCAGCTCTCCTTGTTACAACACTCTGTAGCTTCCTGATCACTTCTTTATTCACTTAATTTTTTTTTTTTTTTTGAGATGGAGTCCTCCTCTGTTGCCCAGGCTGGGGTGCAGTGGCGCGATCTCAGCTCACTGCAATCTCCGCCTCCCAGGCTCAAGTGATCCTCCTACCTCAGCCTCCTAAGTAGCTGGGATTACAGGTGTGCACCACCACACCTGGCTAATTTTTCTATTTTTACAAATTAGACGGGGTTTCACCACATTAGCCAAGCTGGTCTCGAACTCCTGACCTCAAGTGATCCCACAGCCTCAGCCTCCCAAAGTGCTGGGATTACAGGTGTGAGCCACCACGCCCAACCTTATTTACTTAATACTTTGGATCCTGTTGCCCAGTATTCCTCTCCACCCCAAGGCTGGCTATTATCCTAGATGATTTTCACACCCAAGAGGAAGAACTAACCCATGTTCTGGCTTAGCAGTCATCCAACAACATCCTTCTCCTCCTCCTCAACCACCCTCCTGTGGTTGCCTTTTGGACCTTCTTCTCCTCAGAAGTGTTCAAACTCATTCTCCCAAGCTCTAGTACTACATAGCTAACTGTTTGCTAGATACCTCATAGTCAACACGTCAAAATCAAA
Organism: Pan troglodytes; assembly: GCF_028858775.2. Classification (NCBI taxonomy): domain Eukaryota; kingdom Metazoa; phylum Chordata; class Mammalia; order Primates; family Hominidae; genus Pan; species Pan troglodytes. The sequence continues at coordinate 64,367,936 of NC_072414.2, forward strand.
TTTACTTTTCATGATTCTCACTCTACCTCTCAACCTCTTAATTTCACTGGGTTTTTTTTGTTTTGTTTTTTGAGATGGAGTTTCACTTCTGTTGCCCAGGCTGGAGTGCAGTGGCGCACTCTCGGCTCACTGCAACCTCCACCTCCTGGATTCAAGCGATTCTGCTGCCTCAGCCTCCAGAGTAGCTGGGATTACAGGAATGCGCCACTATGCCCAGCTAATTTTGTATTTTCAGTAGAGATGGGGTTTCTCCATGTTGGTCAGACTGGTCTCGAACTCTCGACCTCAGGTAATCCACCTGCCTCAGCCTCCCAAAGTGCTGGGATTACAGGTGTGAGCCACCACGACCGCCAATTTAGCTCTTTTTACTCCTTCCCTTCCTCTCCTACTATTTTCCCTATCTTTGTTAATGGCAGCACAAGTGAATGAGAGCCAACATTCAAACTGCTAAGTCAGAAATCTGGGAGTCATCCTCAGCACCCTTTCCCTCCAACCTAACTCCCACTTCCAAGCAGCCACCTCCTAAATCTCTCTTCAGTCTTTCTAGTTTTCTCTGTCCTTACAGCCATCAACCCAACTTCAGCCACTACTCTCTCTTATCTAGACCACTGTTGGCAGCCTTTTAACTGGGTTTCCTGCCTCTAATCCCACTCTACAGCAAGCCCCAATGTAGCCAGAGTTTAGTCACATCACTTATCCTGTTGACTGGACTTTACTGGCCTTCTTTGACCTTAGGATAAAGCTCCATTCCTTACCAGGGCTTATTAGGCCATTTCATGACCTTTCCATCTATCACCTCTTTAGCTTCAGAACTTGCTGATCCACCCTAGAGTTGTGTACTTCAGCTAGACACCTTGAGTTCCTTGAATATGGCATGAAGGCTTCTCGCCTGTAGGCCTTTTCCACGCGCAGTTCTTTCTATGCGGAATACTATCTTCACCCCCACTAACTTCTACTTTTAGATCTCCTTCAACAGCTCTCTAGGAAAGCCTTTTCAATGTGCACTTTCTCCTTTTCCCCCCACACACTTAGGTCAGGTGTTCCTCTTCTGCACTCCCAAAGTACCTTGTGCTTCAGTTATCATAGAAAAATATCACACTCTGTCTGTATCCCCACTTCCAGAAACTGTAAATTCTTTAAGGACGGGAAAGTTCAATTTAATATTCCTTGGACCTAGTACTATTGACAATTAAAGTTACTTAATAAATACTACCTGTACTAAGAATAGATGGGAGGAAGGAAGAAATGCTACTGGAATCTGGTAACAATGGGCCAGGGATCAAAATATTCATAACCTGAGTGCTTATGAGTAACTAGATGTTAGAAGTTACTACCTATTTGAAGTAATTAACACTAAGATGTGATTAGAGCTTAATCCTGCCAGAGGCCAGTAGTTTTCCAAATTGCTAACTGGATTGACAAAGACGTGTATGAGTATACTACAAGACTGTACAGTGACAAAAGCAAAATTTATGCATGACTGGAATTTCTGCTCCATCCCTACAAGCTGTGTAACCCTGGGCATGTTACTTAGCCTCTATGTCTCCATTCTCAAAGATTGGGATAACACTGACCTCACAGAGCTGTTTATGAAGATTAAAGGGCAATAACATACATCAAGTGCCAGACAATAAATGCTAGTTTCCTTCCGTGTTCTACTTCCCTTTTCCCAATAAGACAGTTTTGCCCCAGCAAACCTCGACTCTCTCATTTGGCCAGAGGAGTCCTGGGGCAGGGTCTCCTATGGCAAAGCCACACTCTAGGAGCAGCTTCCCTGAAGGGTTTTTCATGAGCCTCTTATAGGAGACTGAAGGCTTCACTACTGTGAGATGCCATTCTGTATATGAACAGGCTGACACTTCAAAATACAAGAGGGACATGGCCTTAGAACTCTGAATCTCCCCCAACCTAGGACTGCAGCTCCAGGCAAAACAACAAAGCCACTAATGTGGAATCCTAGTTACAACAAGGACAAGGTTGAACAAACAGTACAATAGTTAAACTTTTCATGCATAACAGTGTATCTAGTAAGGCATCTCTCTTACCCCCTCAATCCCAAGAGCTTTACAAAAGAAGGGGAAAGCTGCTTAATGACAGCTGACAAACACCCATACGTCCTGCATTTTTGAGTATACGCTTCCACAGAAAGGAGCTCTACACCACACCCAAGCCTAACCAGCCTCAAGATGTGGACACAACAATAGCATACAGCAGTTGGCTGGGGATCAGGGCTGAGTGTGTGGCCAGGAAGCTTAAGCAAATGCCACAGCTTGAAACAGGAACAAAGGACAAGAAGAGAGAAGACTCAAGTTCCTGACCCAATAATGGGTTTTATTCATTACAGCCAGGAATACAGAAGAAAATATAATCCATTTCTGTATTACAATGGACTGTAAACATGTAAACCTTGAGACAGCTCACACCACAGAAAACTCTTCACACATACACCTCTCTGACCCCTACAGACCCAACCTCCTTTCTTCAGCTGACTTTGTTGTCAGTGGCTCCAAAAAGGTCATGGAACCTCTTGAGGATGATGCAAATTGACTCTATTTTATCACTTATTTTCAGGACCAGTAGAAGAAATTTAGGAAACTGCAGAAACATAAGAGTGATCCCTTTCTTTTGTTTTTGTTTCTAGGTTTTTGTTTGTTTGTTTGTTTTTTTGAGACAAGGTCTGGCTCTGTTGTCCAGGCTGGAGTGCAATGACACGATCTCGGCTAACTGCAACGTCCACCTCCTGAGCTCAAGCCATCCTCCCACCTCAGCCTCCGGAGTAGCTGGGACTATAGGCATGAGACACCATGCCCAGCTTTATTTCTTAAAAGAAGTACTGGTAAGGCAGTAAAACTCCTTTCCCTCTATATAACAACAGGAAAGGGATTGAGGCTTATGCCTTGAACAGGCTAAGAAACAGACAACATGCCCTAGCATGAGACGGTTAAAAACAAACAACAACAAAACGACAAGGTATCCATTGTCAAAAACCTTCCAATGCTATGCTTCTCGCTCCTGTTTGGAGGTAAGGAACTGGGGTAGAAGGAAATGGAAGGAAAGGCATCTCTGGGGCTTGGACTTTTAATTTTTATTGTTTTATTTTTAAAATCACCAAGTTCTTCCCACTATTATACCCTCCCTCAAAGACTGAAAAAACATTCATAACTATTTTCTTGTTATCCTCGGAAATGTCTGGAAGGCAGGCAGAGTTAAAAAAAAAAAAAAGAAGGAAGTAGCAGCAACAGCTTGGAAATTAGGCAATTAGTCTGAAGGCACAGAGTTAAGGGGTTAATAAACACTTTCTCAGCTGACTCCTGAATGAATCATGTTCCACATCCTGAGTCCTCCAATGTATACTGTGTTCAAACAGAATATCCAAAGCAGGGGAACACCTACAGCTCACAGAAATAAAACTCAAATTTTTCATAAACCAGGCCCAGGCTACCCACATACACCTTGATCAAGTTTAGCTTCTTGGACTCAGTACTATACAGGGATACTAGAAAAGTATCATGCTTTAGGTAATAAATGGTGGCTCACACCTGTAATCTCAGCACTCGGGGAGGCCGAGACAAGAGGATCGCTTGAAGCCAGGGGTTCAAGACCAGCCTGGGCAACACAGTAAGACCCCCATCTCTACAAAATGCAAAAAATAAAAAAATTAGCTGGGTGCGGTGGCATGCGTCTGTAGTCCTAGCTACTCATGAGTGAGGCGGGAAGACTGCTTGAGTCCTGGAGTTCGAGGTTGCTGTAAGCCGTGATCACACCACTGCACTCCAGTCTGAATGACAGAGAAAGACCTGTTTCTTAAAAAAAAAAGAAAAAAAAAAAGAAAGAAAAGAAAAGAAAAAAACAGGGCTGTGAGAAGAGAGGCTGGTGGAAGACTGCAGGCCAAGCTAATCTAGGCCCTGGGATTCAAAATGAAATAAGACACTTATTTTGCCCTTCAACTAAAAACTGTGCTTCTGCCATCACCTTCTTTCTAAAGACAATTTATTCATCACTGTATTTCTCCTATGTATCCCTCGTTCTCCAGAAACCCCTTCATGAGAAAAAGTAATTCTACTACAAAACCTTCTTCCCGTGTTGTTTTCTTCCTCTTTGCTTTTAAAACAATAAACTTAGTGGCAACCATCTTTGGCAGGAATATGCCTTGTCTTTGCCGTGGGAAAGGTTAAAGTATAGTTAGCCGCTAGCCCAATTAAAGTGGAGAGAACTAATCGGCCTTATTCTTTCTCCCCAGCCCAGCTGCTTGACCTTATCTGTTTCCCTCCTAGATGCAATCCCAATGCATCTCTCACTGCATGCTGAGTTAAGAGCAGCACAAGTTGGGATCACACAATAAGCAGCATAGTGTGATTATCCTTAGCCTGGAATCACACACTTACACTCCAAATTAGTAACCTGAAAGGAAAGGTAATCCTCAATGAAAACCTGCAAATCATATCTTTTTGATGATCTTCTCAGACCTGTAATCCCAACACTTTGGGTGGCTGAAGCAGGCAGAGTGGTTGAGCCCAGGGGTTCGAGACCAGCTGGGGCAACATGGTGGTACTCCATCTCTACGAAAATTAGCTATGCACCTGTAGTCCCAGCTACTCAAGAGGCTGAGATGGGAGGACAGCTTGAGCCTCGGAGGTCGAGGCTGCAGTGAGCTGTGTTTGTGCCACTGCACTCCAGACTTGGTGACAGAATAAGACCCTGTCTCTAAAAGAAAAACAAAAAAAAACAAAAGAAAACAAAACCCAAACCCATAAAGCCTTCTTACAAACGTTTACACAAAGTAGCTCTTTAACGTTAATATATTTTACAAATAATTACTACATATCTACAACGTTCCAGATACAGAAGAAATGGCCAAAGAAGGTATTTTAGGAGATCCAGATTATAATGAACTATGCCATTTATTAATTTAGTCACTTCTTTAATATCTGAGGATGAGCAAATCAAATACTGATAATGGCTGCAGAAGGACACAGGTTCTTATATAATAATCTTACTTCCATTCCAGAATAAAAGGGCTGGAGAAGGGGGGCAGGATTATTCTGTTGAAGGACAATGGCATCCTCAGCAACTCATAGGGATGTGCAGGTGAACATCAGACCAGGATGGGAACCTTATAATATCTATGATATACTATGGCTTCTATCAACCAGTTTCAGGAAAAGCAAAGAAGAATGCAGTCATGGCCAGGCGCAGTGGCTCACACCTGTAATCTCGAGGTGGGCAGATCACATGAGGCCAGGAGTTCGAGACCAGTCTGGCCAACGTGGTGAAACCCCATCGCTACTAAACCCTGTCTCTACTAAAAAATAAAAAATTAGCCAGGCATGGTGGTGGGTGCCTGAATTCCCAGCTACTTGGGAGGCTGAGACAGGATAATCACTTGAACCCAGGAGGTGGAGGTTGCAGTGAGTCAAAATCACGCCACTGCATTCCAGCCTGGGCAACAGAGCAAGACTCCATCTCAAAAAAAAAAAAAAAAAATGCAGTCTAATGGGAGAATTAGACTTAGCCACTTTACTTGGAAAAATTTGGACTTTATCAGCTCCATCAAGCACCATGCTCCACACCATGCTTATTAAATGTCTGGAGCAACATTAGATGGGTGCCATTCCAAATTCCAAATAATCACATCTTTGCTTTGCAAACAGGATGTGGCTTAATAATCAAACAGGGAACTAGATTCATTCAAGTATCTAGTTCCTAAAATAAGTCTATTTAACAGGTTCAACAACATGCAACACACACCCTCCAATTGGTAGAAACATCTCTCAATGACAAAGAAAGGTGGCAAATACTAAACACCTTCACAGACCATTTAGCAACTGGTGGGACTAACCCTTGAGGGTGAATTCAAAATAGAACTGAACCTCAATACCAGACTTGTTTTTCAGAAAAGGGAGTATGAATTCTTAGTTTCAGGTTCAGACAAAAACCAGAAGTTGTATTGCATTAGGAAAAACACTGGGCTGGTCAGGTGGCTCATTCCACCCTGTAATCCCAGGACTTTGGTAGGCCAAGGCAGGGGGATCACTTGAGCTCAGGAATTGGAGACCAGCTTGGGCAACATGGCGAAACCCCATCTACAGAAAATACAAAAATTAGCCAGGTGTGGTTGCATGCTCCTGTGGTTCCAGCTACTCAGGAGGCTGAGGTGGGAGAATTGCTTGAGACCGGGAGGCAGAGGTTGCAGTGAGCCAAGATTGTGCCACTGAACTCCAGCCTAGGTGACTAAGCAAGATTCTGTCTCAAAAAAACAAAAACAAACAAACAAACAAAACCTACTGGCCCAGAGCCTACAAATAAGTTGTTTGGAGGAAGAGGATGAAAATCTGTTAGTTAAGATTTAACCTGCATATGTTGCCTTCTTTACTAAAATCAGACTCATAAAGAAATGTATTCTGGCTTCAGCCTTGTTGGTATTGCTCTACCTCTATTTGTTTCCCATGCTATTGCTTCATCCTTGTTTCTGCAGAACTAGGATTTTAGCTCAAAGTCACCTAAAAGCCTCCACAGGAAACTACATTCCAAAGGGAAGACTCCATGGGAAGAACAATAGAGAAAGAAGTTACTTTTAAGTCTTTGGTAATGTTCACCCAACCCAGTCTTCATTTTCTCTCAATGGACAAGAACCCTCAACTAATAAAGCTAATGAACTTACAGGAAGGTAATATATGGAAATAAACATCTTACTGAATTTATCTGGCTCTAAATCTCTTTTGTTAGGGAATTTATAGTATTCCATTATCTTACAATCTCTCCATTTCTATCTACTTGATTAAACTATGGTGCTATAGCAATGGAGGTGAAGGCCTAATTTAGAAGTACAGGAATTAGGTATGGTGCCGTGGCTCATGCCTGTAATCTCAGCACTTTGGGAGGCTGAGGCGGGTGGATCACTTGAGGCCAGGAGTTTGAGACCAGCCTGGCCAACATGGTGAAACCCCATCTCTACTAAAAATACAAAAATTAGCTGGGCGTGGTGGCAAGCACGTGTAGTCCCACCTACTTGGGAGGCTGAGGCAGGAGAATCGCTTGAACCCAGGAGGCGGAGGTTGCAGTGAGCCAAGATCGTATCACTGCACTCAGCCTCAGTGTAGGCTGAGTGATAAAGCGAGACTCCGTCTCAAAAAAAAAAAAAAAAAAGGAAAGGAATTATTCTCATGTATACAATAGTAGTAAACAACCTATAAAGCTTTTGAGCATCTTATAATTCACTGTGTACCTCTGTTTCATATTTTCGCAATTGAACTATAGAGCCTAGGCCTGGGTCTTAAGACTTTTCTTGTAACCTTCAGAGTGCCCAGCACTGGGATTGACATATACCAGTTAGACGGATTTTTTTTTTCCATAAACCAGGCTTAAACTCTTCTAAACCAAAATCAACATATTCTGAGTGCCAATCTTGGGTAAGGCACTCTATTATTTGTCATGAAGGATTCAGAGGAAAATGTGATCTACCACACTCAACAGCAGGCCTCTTATCCTCTCCAGCTTAATGCATTTTACCAGTTAAGGACTACCCTGATGCTGAGATTGTGTTTCTTTCCCTAAATCAAATGTCACTCTCTAAGGGTCATCTGTATAATTAAATGCTTTTAATTCTATATATCAAATGATAACTTTTGTGAAACTAATTTAAACACACTTGAAACATCATATAAAATGATATTACTACAAGACTTAACCGTAAATGTGGCTCCCACCCCCATAACATCTATACAATATAACCAAAGAGCTAGATTCCAGATTATCAAGAAACTTCTAAATTTTGAACCCATGCAGCAGAATTGTATTCCTTTACATTGGTGGCTCGACTTATAAATGTGCTGTGGAATAATTATCCTCAAATACAATTTTCAGTACTGATTACATAGCTGCCTAAAAGAAAACTGTTAGCCCCTTCCATTTTATGTGAAACCAATGTCTAAAGTGCTCTTGACTCTTCAACCCCACATTTTCCCCACCCTCATCCCTCCTCAATCCCCAGCCCCCACTCATCACATCCACTAGACCTGAACTTTGAACTCAATCATAATTCTTTGTGCCTCTGCTCAAGCCCTTCTTCCTGCCTGGAATACCCTCTTTTCAGTCCCGGCTAATTACATCTACCATCCCATTCCAAGTGGCCGCTGGAAACTCACTTCCTTATGTTCTATGATTTCTTTCACAATTTACACTTTTTTTGTTTTGTTTTGTTTTGTTTGGGGGGGGTGTTGTTTTTCTGAGAGAGAGTCTTGCTCTGTTGCCCAGGCTGGAGTGCAGTGGCGCGATCTCAGCTCACCACAACCTCCACCTCATGGATTCAACCGATTCTCCTGCCTCAGCATCCCGAGTAGCTGGGACTACAGGCGCGCGCCGCCACGCCTGGCTAATTTTTTGTGTTTTTGGTAGAGACGGGGTTTCACTATGTTGGCCAGGCTGGTCTCGAACTCCTGACCTCGTGATCCGCCCGCCAAACATTCTATGTGCCAGAAACTTGTATGTAACTTTGCATAGTTCTTGTATTATGTCTCCCCAATTTTGAGTGTTTTCTCTGGTCTCTACCCAGCCCTTGCTCACAGTCTCACTAGGACCCTGGCTAGCTTGAACACGGTCAGAAGGATCACCTTAGATTTCTGCTGGCACAGTATTTTCCATAAATTAATCTCCTGATTGAACCGTAGTCCTATAGTAGTTATCTTTGGATGAAAACCTAATACAGCTCGAGGAGGAAGTGGAGTGCCTGTGATCAGAGGGCTGGACAAAAGCCCATAGGGCGTCTCTGGAGCCCTGGGGGAACTGTCCCCAGGCAGGCACTCTCAGGGCCCAGGAACAGGGCGGGACAAGTCCGACTCACCTGTGAGGTAAGGACGGGGCCAAGACCCGGAACCGAAAAGCAGGTCACGATAGCGCTGGAAGGCCTCGTCGAGGACTGAGCAGCCGGGCTGCGCGGCCGAGCTGACATCGTACTGGAATTGAAAGTTGTTCGGGTAAAGGACGTAGCGCTGGTCGGAGGTTTGGATGTTCTGAGGCCAGGGCCAGAGGGCCGTCGCCCGTCCTGCGAACGCTGCCGCCAGCAGCAGCGAAAACCAAAGCCTGGAGCTTGTCATGGCCCGCTGGTCTCCCCTCTCGGAGGGGGCTGGCCACGTGAGACCCTGGTCAGGTGAGCGGCGCCCCCGTGACTTATCGGCGAATCACGTGACCAGAGGCGGCTCTGCGCCTGCGACCCCAGGAGGACCCACACCCTGCCCTTTCACTTCCGGCCTGGACCTGAGGCTCCTGCTGCGTGCAGCGGATTGTGCCGGGCGTCGGCAACTGCTCGGCTCGCCAGACGGCTCACGGGCCCAGTAGAGCAGTAAATAACCGGCCACCCCTGCGGCCGTGCCGGCCGTGATGGAACTAGACAGCTCACCCGACTCGAGAAGAACGGGATGGGGAGGCGAGGACGCAGGGCGACCTGGAGAAGAAAGTTTCCCAGATGGCTCTAGGGTGAATCTTGAATGTTGTGATGCAGCTCGCTAGGCCTACGGGGAGGTAAAGGACTTGCCAGGCTGAAGTAACTTCAGAAGCAGAAAAACGGAGGATTAAAACCACAAGTCGTTGTGATGTGAAATTTCGTGGGGCAAGAAAGGGCCGGAAGTAGGTAGTCTGCACGGCTCTGCTAGAGAGAGGATCACAAGATCACACAAATGTGATCTACTTATGACTGGAAAAAATGTGTACTTTCAGAGCCAGCTTGAGGCATTCCATTGCCTCCAATATGAGCTCTTCCCTTCAAGATTGACTATAAATCTCTTAGTTACAACTCACATCCCCTTTCCCCAGACAAAACCCCACATAGCCCGGTGTGTATTTACTGAAAGCAGTAAGATATTGCTGGGGCTTTGGGTGCAAGATGGAGAGTGCTCAGAGATAATGACAGGGGCCTGGTCCTGCAGGGCCTTACGTAGAAAGTCGAGGAATTTATTCTCTGAGCAATTGAAAATCATCCCGAAAGATCTGCATTTTAGAAATACCATGTTGAGTAGTTGCATAAGAAACCAGTTAGGAGGCCCCTTTTTATTGGAGGTAGAGAATAATGAGAGACTGAACTACAGAAGTGGGGAAGGAAGACAGCTGTAGATCCAAGAAATAGTGAGTATCCGGAAGAGAGGCTTGAGAAGTGATCAAGGAGAATTCCACAGTTATCAGAGACCCTGTCTTCCTTGTTCACCACTATATTACCAGAACATAATACAAATAATGCTATTGTTATTGGGTGGCATTATTTGGTTAGTAGGTACTTTTTAAAATTTTTAAATTTAATTTTAGTATTAAAATACATGTAAAGATCAGGAAAATGAACTTTTAAAAATAAAGGGCTTTCACTGGGCATGATAACACATCCCTGTAGTCCCAGCTACTCCCAGCTATTCAGGAGGCTGAGGCGGCAGGATCACTTGAACCAAGGAGTTCAAGTTTAGCCTGGGCAGTATAGTGAAACCCTTTCTCAAAAACAAATAAAGGGCTACTGAAATAATGATAATTTATATTCAGGTCGTAGGTACCTAATTACTAGTTACACATACTTGGCTTTGATGGGAAATCAAAGAAACATTCTGACAATACAGAGATTCATCAAGCAATTTGTCTTTGAAAGTTGATTATTCAAAAACAGCTTGTAGCAAAAGAAGCAGAAATTAGATCCCACAGTCATCAAGTTTCAGATCCTAAGGCTTGCATTCTTACACCAATTTCTTCTTTGCTTAAATCTTAATTTTCATCAGCATTAATTAAGTGTCTGGGTACTCTGCCAGTCAGGAGAGATGTTACCAAAGGTACAGGATTTGAGAAGTATTGTCAGAAGAGCCAAGTTCATAATCAGGCCCACAGGATCAATAATTTGGGGGAGTGTTTAGAGCAGTTCCAAAGATGAGAGCAGTAGATCAAAGTAGAATTTCAGGACTGAGCACATGCCAAGGCACCCTTTTATGTTATGTGATATTCAACCTGTACCAGAAGGGAGGAGTCATTTACTCAAGAGTTACACAAGATGAAAGAGCTAGATCCAAATAAAGACGCTATAAAAATTACTAATGGGGCCGAGCATGATGGATTACAGGGATTCAGTTATTTAATTATTACTGAAAGAGCTCTTTTAGACTTAACCAGATTTTTAAACCAAATATTCTTATGCATACATAAAAGTAAGTTACACAAGATAAATTTGTTGATCTTCCAAAATATCCCCCCTTACTATACACTAGAGTGGGGTTTTGGCATAATGGCAGACAAATAGATGGAACGGAATAGAGGGTCCAGGAAAAGAGCCATTTGATTATTACTCCATTTCAATGAAGACACCAATTTAATTTAGTGGGGAAGGCAAGTTATTTTCAATAAAAGGTGATGAAGAAAATAGATATCCCTATGTGGGAAAAATGAACTATGATCCCCTACCTCACAGCATACACAAACTTAATTAAAAATGGATCACAGGCTGGGGATGGTGGCTCACACCTGCAATTCCAGCACTGTGGAAGGCCAAGATGGGAGGATCACTTGAGCCCAGGAGTTCAAGATCAGCATGGGTAATACGAGGAAACCCCATCTCTCTTTATTTTTTTCTTTTTTGAGATGGGGGTGGTTAATGGGTACAAAAAAAGTAGCCTGAATAAGACATACTATTCGAGAGCACAATAGGGTGACTATAGTCAATAATAATTGTATATTTTAAAAGAGTGTAACTGGATTGTTTATAACTCAAAGGATAAATGATTTGAGGGTATGGATATCTCCATTCTCCATGATATGCTTATTTCACATTGGATGCCTATATCAAAACATCTCAGGTACCCCATAAATATATACACCTACTATATACCAAAAAAACTTAAAATTAAAATTAGACTGGGTATGGTAGCTCATGCCTTAATCCCAGCACTTTGGGAGGCTGAAGCGGGTGAATCACTTGAGGTCAGGAGTTTGAGACCAGCCTGGCCAACACGGTGAAACCCCATCTCTACTAAAAATACAAAAATTAGTGTGGTGGCAGGCACCTGTAATCCCAGCTACTTGGGAGGCTGAGGCAGGAGGGTCACTTGAACCTGGGAGGCAGAGGTTGCAGTGAGCCAAGATCACACTACTGCACTTCAGCCTGGGTGGAGGTTCTGTCTCAAAAAAAATTAAATTTAAATTTAAAAAATGAATAAACAGTTTTTAACAATATGAATTATTTAAATTAGTATATATACAACATTGCCATCAATTTGGACAGTAGATGAATATCAAAAATAATAACATAATACTGTATATAATATTTGATTGTTTATTTTTTCTTTTTTTTCTAGTTGTCAAATGATCCTTTATTGAAATATTTTCCTTTGTGCTTAACTAGCTGGGCATTCCACAGCACCACTGTTGACGTCATCTATGATGTCATGAGGGTGCTGGCCATCAACATTACAGCCCACAGACTGGGCAGTCCCCAGGATCTCTTTAATGGTTCCAGAGAGTTCTCTGGCTAAGGATCAGTGCCACATCTGTCGAGCAATGTTGACGATCTCATCAAAAGTGATATTCCCACTGTGTTTAATGTTTTTCTGTTTCTTTCTCTCTCTTGGTGGTTCTTTGAGGGCTTTGATGATCAGAGCAGAGGCAGAAGGCACCACCTCAATCTGGGCCTGTCTGTTCTGAGTGGTTAGTTTCACTGTAATCCTCAGGCCCTTCCAGTCACCCGTTGCCTTGGCAATGTCATCACCAACCTTTTTTGGAGACAGACCCAGGGGGCCGATCTTGGGGGCCAGGGCAGAAGTGGTACCAACTTCACCTCCAGTGCACCTCAGGTGTACAACTTTGATCTCATTGGGGTCGAACTTTGGCGGCATGGTGGAGGCGGCTGGTGTCGAATGAACCCGGATTCGGGATGACCGAAGAAAGTTGCACCTTGGCCTCCTCCGAGCCAAAAGCTGAGAGCTTTTTTTTCTTTATTAAAGGCAGCTTGTTAAATGAATAAAAACATGATTTAATTTTCATATCTATAGCTTCTAATAAAATTAATTTACATATCAGAAAAATAATTCACTGTCAGACAATGTGTTCAGGTTTTTGGCTCATAAATTAAGGGATCAGAAAGAAGCAGGAAATAAATAATTTGCCTCAGGAAGTCTTTTACAATGGAGGTGAACTTTGAATTGACTCCCAAAGCATGAGTTAGCCAGGCAGGGAAGGGGAGCATAGGCAAAGCACAGAGATGTGAAAGAGATGACATATTGAACAAAGGGTTTATGGGGCTAGCAAAAGAAAATGTGCCACGATTACCTCACTTCCTGGTCCTCTACCATACTCTCTTCTCTCTGCAATGCCTTTCCCACTTTCCAATCCCTCCACCTACTTGAAGGTCTAAACTTATATTTTACCATCCTGGAAATTTCTGACTTCTCAAATCTGGGTAAGATCCCCCTCTGTGATCTCATAACTCTCTGAGTTAATCTCACGTATCTGAAAGTACAGTTGACCCTTGAACAACGTGGGTTTGAACTGCACTAGTCCATCTATACACAGATATTATGCAGCCAAAGGCAGATGGAAAACACAGTGTTCTTGGGATGCAAACCCCATGGATATGGAGGACCATATGCAGGACTTGAGTATGTGCAGAGTATATGCAGATTTTGGTATCCTTGGAAGGTTGGGGACGTGGGGGAGGCGGGTCCTGGAACCAATCCCTTGAGTATACCAGGGTATGGCTCTATTGTTATTGTTTGTCCATTTGTCTGTCTGTTCCACTACAGTAAGAGCTTCTTAAGGGCAGGTTCTGTGTTCACTAGCCCCTGGAACAGTGTCTAGCACACGGTAAATGCTCTTTAGCATGACTTTATTCATTTTAAGAGTATTTCTTGGCCAGGCATGGTGGTTCACGCCTGCAATCCCAGCACTTTGGGAGGCTGAGGTGGGCCGATCACCTGAGGTCAGGAGTTTGAGACCAGCCTAGCCAACACGATGAAAACCCGTCTCGACTAAATATACAAAAATTAGCTTCGAGTGGTGGCGGATGCCTGTAATCCCAGCTACTCGGGAGGCTGAGGCAGGAGAATCGCTTGAACTTCTCAGGAGGCAGAGGTTGCAGTGAGCTGAGATCGCGCCACCGCACTCCAGCCTGGGGTACAAGAGTGAAACTCCGTCTCAAAAGAAAAACAAAAACAAAAAACAAAAAAAGAGCATTTATCTCTCTTTCTTTCTCTCTCTCCTTCCTTCCTTCTTTCCTTCTCTCTCTCTTTCTTTTTTTTTTCTTTCTTTCTTTTTTTTTTTTTTTTTGAAACAGGGTCTCACTTTGTTGCCCAGGCTGGAGTGCACTGGCGCAATTAAAGCTCACTGCAGCCTGGACCTCCTGGGGTCAAGCAATCTTCCCACCTCAGCCTCCCCAGTAGCTGGGGCCACAGATGCCTGCCACCATGCCCAGCTAATTTTTTAAATTTTTTTGAAGAGATGGCATCTCACCATGTTGCCCAGCCTGGTCTGAAACTCCTGGACTCAAGTGACTCTCCCACCTCAGTTTCTCAAAGTGTTGGGATTACAGGCATGAGCCACTGCGCCTGGCCTAGTATTTCTTGAATCTCCTACTGGTGTGCTGAGACAGCCAGCCCCTCAATCCTTGGGGTGGTAGGGCCTGGGGCAGCTAGACATCCTTGCGAGTCACCTCCAGTCAAGAGCAGTCTCTTCCTGTGTGTGCTGTGATGTGTGGAAGGGGAAACATCATCTCCTCTTGGGTACTTTTGTATAGTACCCTCATTATAGCCTCTTTACTTGTCCATGTCCTCCACAGCCCACATGCTGAATGAATGGTACCTTTTTCACAATTGTATCCTTACTGCCTAAGCCAGGACTCTGCACACAGTAAGTGGTCAGCAAGTACTTGTTGAATGAATGCATGAAAGAGGAAGCATTTGTGTTCAATTTTGAAAGAGTTTGAATTTCAATGTGTAAAGGAAAAGAGCAGTCTATAGAGGGGGACCACAATCTAGAAGGATAACTCTATGTAACTTGTTCACTTTAGGATCTCCAGGTTCTGGAAGAGTGCCTGGCACATAGCAGACACTTAATGAATATTTTCTGGATGCATACAATGAAATGGCAAATGAACCTAGGCAGAGATCTCCAAAGCATCTGGAGAGATACCAGGGAAGTAAGCAATTCTGTCTGGCTAGAACAAACAGTGCATGAAGAGAAATACTAACAGAAGGAATGTAAGGAATGTTAGAAAGTAGGTTGAGGCCAGGCGCTGTGGCTCACACCTGTAATCCCAGCACTTTGGGAGGCTGAGGCGGGTGGATCATGAGGTCAGGAGATCGAAACCATCCTGGCTAACACGGTGAAACCCCGTCTCTACTAAAAATACAAAAAATTAGCCGGCCATGGTGGCGGGCGCCTGTAGTCCCAGCTTTTCGGGAGGCTGAGGCAGGAGAATGACGTGAACCCGGGAGGCAGAGGTTGCAGTGAGCCGAGATCGTGCCACTGCACTCCATCCTGCACTACAGAGCAAGACTCCATCTCAAAAAAAAAAAAAAAAAAAAAAAGAAAGCAGGTTGAAGCTGGATTGTAAAGTAAGGAAAGTAGGAAATTGAGTGAGGCACCAGACATATGTTGTCTTATTTATCTCTCACAACAGCTGTGTGAAAATGAGTCTTAGCTACATTGTACAGGTGAGGTAATTGACTCTGAGAATTAAAATAACCTGACCCAAGTCCCATGTAATTGTCAGAACCAATGTTTGGACCCAGGTCTTCTGTCCCAAAGTTCATTTCTTTTTATATCTGTCACAGTTCCTTGAAAGCTAGGCTGCAGATTGTATTGAGATTTTACTCTTGAGTCCATGGGAAGCGAGAGAAACTTCTTTAGTTGAGGAACAACAAGGTCAGAGCTAAGATTCACTAAGATTAATCTGTTAACGTATGTAGGAGAGATTGAATGGGAAAGCCAAGTGCAGCGAGATTATCTCTGAGACTGTTAGCTAAGAGTTTAACCTGACCATCCTCATGTGCTATGGGACTCAGAAAGTGTAGACTCAAATTCACTTGGGACTGATGGTTTCATTTCTCTTCTCCCACACTAGGTGGCCAGACCAGCAAGACTTAAGCTTTGTTTAACTTGTCAATGTTTACAGAAGTGCAGGTTGCCAAAATTCTCTCTGCACCCTGACTCCCACTCCCTTAATTTTTTATTTTATTTTTTGAAATGGAGTCTTGCTCTGTTGCCCAGGCTGGAGTGCAGTGGCTCAATCAGCTCACTGCAACCTCCGCTTCCTGGGTTCAAGTGATTCTCCTGCCACAGCATCCTGCATAGCTGGGATTACAGGCACCCACCACCACCCATGGCTAATTTTTGCATTTTTAGTAGAGACAGGGTTTTGCCATGTTGGCCAGGCTGGTCTCAAACTCCTGACCTCAAGTGATCCACCCACCTCAGCCTCCCAAAGTATGAGGATTACAGACATGAGCCACTGCGCCCGGCCACCTTTATTTTTTATTAAAAAAGTTTTTTTAGAGACAGAATCTCCCTCTGTTGCCCAGGCTGGTGTTCAGTGGTGCCGTGGCACAATCAGCTCACTGCAATCTCAAACTCCTGGGCTCAAGGGATCCTCCCACATCAGCCTCCCAAGTAGCTGGGACTACAGGCACATGCTACCACACCAGGCTAATTTTTAAAGTTTTTGTAGAGATGGGGTCTCCCTATGTTGCCCAGGCTGGTCTCAAACTCCGGGGCTCAAGCGATCCTCCTGCCTCAGGCTTCCAAAGTGCTGCGATTATAGGTGTGCGCCACTGGCCCAGCCATCCTGACACTCCTTTAAACCCATTCCATTTCACATGCCTCTGCTTCTCCTTTATCCTGTTGCCTCCAAGCTCTTCCCTTCCTATTTCTAGATTTACAAAACTCTATCCAATTTATCACTACTGAACATATACAATTTTCTGTAGGGTTTCTAAAAATGTGTCCAGGGCCCAGTGTGGTGGCTCATGCCTGTAATCCCAGCACTTTGGGAGGCTGAGGCAGGAGGATTACTTGAGCCCAGCAGTTCGAGACCAGCCTGAGCAACACAGGGAGACCCCATCTCTACCTCTACCAAAAAGAAAATGTTGTGTCCAGTTTCCCTTCTTTTTTAGCCCAATCCCCTCCTGTCTTCTAGTTTTGTAATTATCCTAGTTATCTTATTCAGGTTTACTCACTAAGTCTTAGCAGACTTTCCTAAATCTAGACATACACCCCTTACAACAACTGGCTTTGTCCTATATCCATCCGATCCGAGGCTATAAATAGACCTTTCTTTTCTTTTCTTGTCTGTAGAGACTTGCTGTACTTTTTAAGGATCTCGCTCTGTTGCCCTGGCTGGTCTTGAACTCCTAACCTCAAGCAATCCTCCCTCTTAGGCCTCCCAAAGTGCTGGAATGACAGTTGTGAGCCACCACACCCAGCCAGACTTTCATTTATGGCCTGAATTTTTTACAAAGGTTTTTCTGTGTGTCATAAAACTAGAAAAACTAGAGCCCCAAGGGAACTTTCAACAGATCTGAGCTAAAGGAGTGACAGTGGAAAGGAGGCTGTGGGACAAATGCATGTGGGACAAATGCAATAATATTTCAGATATGGAATAATGGAACTCAGCAGCTAACTGGGTGCTGTGGGAATGGGGACAAAGGAAAGGGGAGAGGAAAAGATGTGAGGGTGTACCAGCTTGGAAAGGAAAAGAGCATGACTTTAGTCATTCATTTAAGAATTATTTCTTTTTTCTTTCCCTTCTTTCTCTCTTTTTTTTTTTTTTTTGAGACAGGATCTCTGTTGCCCTGACTGGAGTGCAGTGGCACCATCACAGCTCACTACATTTCCCCATGGAATGATGGTATACTGGCTCAGTACAAATGGAAGAGCAGATATTGGGAAAAGAGGATGAGCTCTGAGACATGCTTTTTGAGGGATTTTTTTTTTTTTGGAGACGGAGTCTTGCTCTGTCGCCCAAGCTGGAGTACAGTGGCACAACCTTGGCTCACTGCAACCTCCGCCTCTCAGGTTCAAGCGATTCTCCTGTCTCAGCCTCCCAAGTAGCTGAGATTACAGGTGCACGCCACCACGACTGGCTAACTTTTGTATTTTTAGCAGAGACGGGGTTTCACCACGTTGGCCGAGCTGGTCTTGAACTCCTGACCTCAGGTGATCGACCCACCTCGGCCTCCCAAGATGCTGGGATTACAGGCGTGAGCCACTGCACCTGGCCTGTTTTGAGGGATTTTAACAGACAATTAGGATGTCCAGCAGAGCTGAGATTGGTGGCTCACCAGAGAGCTTTAAGAGTCACCTGCCCAGAGATAACAGTTGAAATCATGAAAATGTATGATATAGTCAAGGGAAAATGGGAAAAGGGAAAGTTAGCTAAAAATTAGAGGTAAAGATGAGAGAGGTTTGTGAGAGACAAGAGAACAGGGGAGAGATGGTGGCTAGTAGAGTAGACTCAGATCAGAGGTGGTGTTGATGAAGGGAACGGCAAGAAAGGACCTTTTCAAGGTCTCCTCAACATCAGGAGGACATTCAGCCTCTACATCAGGGGTCCCCAGCCCCCGGGCCATGGACTGGTACTGGTCTGTGGTCTATTAGGAACCGGGCCTCACAGCAGGAGGTGATCAGAGGACCAGCGGGAATTACTGCCTGAGCTCCACCTCCTGTCAGATCAGCAGCAGCATTAGATTGTCATGGGAGTGGGAATCCTATTGTGAACTGCATATGTGAGGGATCTAGGTTGCACACTCCTTATGAGAATCTAATGCCTGATGATCTTAGGTGGAACAGTTTCATCCCGAAACCATCCCAACTCATTCTCCCCCTCCCCACCCCCCACCCATTCCATGAAAAACTGTCTTCCACAAAACCAGTTCCTGGTACCAAGAAGGTTGGGGACCGCTGCTCTACACTACTGTCGGAGTTTTATTTATCTAAATTGTATTTCTGATCAAGTCATCTTCCTTCTCCAGAACTTTTAATGGCTATGGAATGCTATCAGGATTAAATCCACTGTTATGATCAGAGCCTTTTGCTTGCAAGGAATAGAGACTTATGTTATTTCGGGAAAACAGAAGTCTATGAAAGGGATATACAGAGCAAACCCAGAAAAGCACAAAACCAAATTTCAAAAAGAGCAGAAGTCAAGGGCCTGGCTACTCTCTCATCTCCCTCTCTCTCTCAGTGTTATTCTATTCCTCTCAGAACGTCCGATCAGTTTTCCTCTTTGCTTGTCAGCTACTTCAACTGCCTTATAACCTCTATTTCCTCCTGACTGGAGTGTTGCACAAGACATGTAATGGCCACCTCAGCCCTATTCCATCTAATGTTCCAGCTCCAGGGCCCTCTCATTCTCCCATCTATGCCAGTGGTGATCCTACTGTCCTCCAAAGCTCTGTGCAAATCAAGATTGTTCTGATTCCCCCAGTCAGAGTTAATCCCTCCATTGTAATTCCATAGTCTGGGTTCCACAAGTACAGCTCTTACCCACAGCCAAACTCGTGTTGTGATTAATGATGCATGTTCAGCACTCCCATGTATCTAGGAAGGCACATGCCATATCTTAGCTCTTTTTTTTTTTTTTTTTTGAGATGAAGTCTTGCTCTGTCACCCAGGCTGGAGTGCAATGGCACCATATCGGCTTACTGCAACCTCCACCTCCTGGGTTCAAGCGATTCTCCTGCCTCAGCCTCCTGAGTAGCTCGGATTACAGGCAACCGCTACTACACCAGGCTAAGTTTTGTATTTTTAGTAGAGACAGGGTTTCACCATGTTAGTCAGGCTGGCCTCGAACTCCTGACCTCAGGTGATCCACCTGCCTCGGCCTCCCAAAGTGCTGGGATTATAGGCATGAGCCACTGTGCCTGGCCATACCTTAGCTCTTTTAACTGGCTTTATCATACCACTGTAATGGTATACACACACACATATATGTTTGTGTATGTATATATATATATGCAGTATGTATGCTAATTATAAGCTATTCCTATGAATTTACATATCAGATCCCTTAAAAGGCTGTTTTTTAATCTGTGTGATGATGGTGTTGATTAAAACATATATAAAATTTCTTCCAGCTCCATGATTTTATTTTGTTAGAAAAAATTAACACACCTTCAGCAGTCACATTTTAAAATAACATTTAAACTATTATTTTTCTATAGTGTACTAGGCTGAGAGCCTTAGAGATCTATAGATATAAAATGAAATAGCAACTGTCCTTCATTCTGTCTTCAAGATATTTTTCCCCCAATGAAACTTCAGGGATATTTGTATCCATATCTCCATTGCAGGCCAGTAGAATAAGAAGAACAAAACTAATGACTTGTATGCAACTCCTAACACTTGAGGGTTTTAGACCTTTTACAAATAAGGGACAACAGGATTGGACCCATTTTAGGGACACAAAGTTGCACTCAAGATAGAAAATGACTCAAGATATACCTTGGAAACCTTGCTAGTGCTAGGCCACACAGGGTGATGCCCTCAGCAATTTTTTTTTTTTTTTTTGAGGCAGAGTCTTACTCTGTTGCCCAGGCTGGAGTGCAGTGGCACAATCTTGGCTCACTGCAACCTCCACCTCCTGGACTCAAGCAATCCTGCCATCTCACCCTGCCGGTAGCTGG
This sequence comes from Pan troglodytes, assembly GCF_028858775.2. Classification (NCBI taxonomy): domain Eukaryota; kingdom Metazoa; phylum Chordata; class Mammalia; order Primates; family Hominidae; genus Pan; species Pan troglodytes. Next base: position 64,388,566 of record NC_072414.2, read on the forward strand.
GACTATAGGTGTGCACCACCATACCCAGCTAATTTTTGTATTTTTAATAGGGACAGTCTTTCACTATGTTGGCCAGGCTGGTCTCAAACGCCTGGCCTCAAGTGATCTGCCTACCTTGACCTCCTAAAGCACTAGGATTACAGACATGAGTCACTGCAACTGGCTCTCCTCAGCATCTTTATGAAAATGCATTGAGTAGGCATCAGTTGGGCACAGTGCTAAGAAAGGCACTAACAATAACAATAAGGAATTAAAAGATTTCTCTCTGGCGTTATAAAGAAGGAAATGCTATTAAAAGAAGGAAAATATGTGATGCGTGTTTTCATCTGTATTAGCATAGACTATGTCTCAAAGCACATATATGAAACCGGTGCCTCTGGAGAGGGATATTGGGTGGGTAAAGCATAAGATGGCAGGGGGACTTCCTGTATATCCTTTTGTGTGTTTCATATTTTGTACTATGTAAATATGTTCCACCTATAACATTTTTTAGTTTTTTTAAAAAGTCTATGTCATTTCCTTTAATTCTCACAATAATGCCTCGAGGAATGTATTGTTAATATCCCCTTTACCATGGCAGCTGTTTGATTAGGGCTCTTCCCACTTTAAGCTTATATCAAGGTTGGCTAAACTCATGGAAAAACATCAGAAGTCCCATCCAGGGTTAGACCAAGAGTCCAGGGCCCCGATATTGGGATTTTTAGATCAAAATTGGACAAATTTATAGGCATATGACAGCTATATGGGGTTTAAGGCCCTTTTAGTGGGGACTCCTTCTGCCTAGACTATATCCTCCTGCCCCAGGCATCCTGAGAGCTGCTTCAGACTAGGATTATCTTGAGTCTAACCTGGTCCCTTAGGCCTCATTCCTAGAGAGGTGATGGTGATACATTTTATGGCAGGGCTGCTCATGTTGACCAAATCCACAAAAATAATCTGAAATCCCCTGAAGGGAGGTGGGACAATGATGAAATGGAGTATATAAATCCTTCACAGAAAGTGATTCAGATCTTATGTTATTTTGCACTGGAATTTCCCAGTGGGCCTTGCTCACTCCTTGCCTTCTTCCCATTCTCTTCCTGCTTGAGTCCTCTATATCTTATTTTCCTTCCTTGACTAATAGCCAGGCTACACCCTCCAGGAACCCCAGAGCACAGATCCCTGTAACATTTCTGTCCTTTGGCCATCCACTAACATTTGGCTTCATAAAATGTTAGTGACATATTACTGTGATACAGGTTTCCAAAACACACAATTCACTGATGCTAGGAGTGGACTCTTCAGTGGTAAGAACACAGTCTAAATGTCTTACCTCTGTTGGAGTGCCTTTTGGATCTTTCTCTTAGATTCCCTTTTTTTTTTTTGAGTCGGAGTCTCACTCTGTTGTCCAGGCTAGAGTGCAGTGGCATGATCTTGAGTCACTGCAGCCTCCGCATCCTGGGTTCAAGTGATTCTCATGCCTCAGCCTCCTGAGTAGCTGGAATTACAGGCACACGCCACCAAACCTGGCTAGTTTTTGTATTTTTAGTAGAGATGGGATTTTGCCATGTTGACCAGACTGGTCTCAAACTCCTGACCTCAGGTGAGGGAACTGAGAACCAGTGAGGTGAAGTGCTGTTCCTCAAGAGTAAGGATAGAATCCTATTTATTGTGGTACTTCCAGCACCTAGCACAGTGCCAGATACCTAGTGGGTGCTCAATAAATATTTGTCAAATGAAAAAATTTATTCCTTGTTGTACATAGTATAGTGCTTTGCATGCCAATACATTTTTAAATTGAAATTATTTGATCCAGGTCGAATGCAGCCAAAGGGTGGCAGGGCTGGAAACAGACCACAGATGTGTGGCCATCCTGACAAGGGCTCTCATTACCACACTGGAACTGTGCCTCTGGAAATGCCTACAATCATCTAGCCCCCTTGAGTTTGGAGTTTTTTTTTTGTTTGTTTTGTTTTTTTTGATGGAGTCTTGTTCTGTCGCCCAGGCTGGAGTGCAGTGGTGTGATCTCGGCTCACTGCAATGCTATGTTGCCCAGGCTGCAGTGCAGTGGCACAATCACGGCTCACTGCAGCCTCAACCTCCTGGATTCAAGTGATCCTCCCATCTCAGCCTCCCAAATCACTAGGACCAAAGGTGCACACCACCACACCCAGCTAATTTTTTTTAAAATTTTTAGTAGAAATGAGGTCTCACTATGTTGCCCAGGCTGGCCCCTTTGACATTGAATGCAGTTTAATCATGGAGCTTTCCGTGCCTACATCCTTTTCTTAGACCACTGCCTTATTCCAGAAAGGAATGATAATTGGATTTGAAGGTGCATGGCCAACTTTCAATTAACCCTAGAACTAGAAAGAAGCAGTGATGAGAATAATCTAAGAGTCACTGTGTTTGGCCAGTGGTGTTCCTCCCCGGTAGTAGCTGACTGACTTATTTTCCTAAAGAAAGTTTGCTTAGGGGAGTATTAAAAATCCATTAACCTTCCTTGAGTTTACATTAGCCAGACAGTGGCAGGAGGCCAGGGGAAAGATAAAGCATTGTTCAGAGCCAATAAGTGAACATATAAGTAACTATGAAGTGATTATAGCTCTAACCATGAAGACAAAGGTCAAAGAAATAGTGATTCTTCCCATTGTGATAAATGATGTTATGTAATATAAGAATGTTCCAAAAATGAAAAAGATTCTTTGCATTCTAGGTGCAAAAGATTAAATACTTGATGTTCTTGTCAGAGATCTTTTAGTTGCAAGGAAGAGAACGCCAAGTAGTTCAAGAGTGAGGAGTTTATCATCTTTACAAGCACCTAGAAGTAAATTTAACTATAGCAATGGTCAAATGGGCTAGAATGCCTTATTAGGAACCAAAGCTACCTGTTGGTCTCTCAGGACCCACCCTTCTCTCAACCCTTTTCCTGCATCTGCTTCATTCTCCTGTTATTTCCAATTCGTTCTCTTAGTGTTCCAGTGTTCCCAAAGAGAAAATTTGGTTGGCCCAGCTAGGAAGAGATGTCATTCTTGAGCCAAACATTAAAGACGCATACTGTAGGCTGGGTGTGGTGGCTCACGCCTATAATCCCAGCACTTTGGGAGGCCGAGGCAGGTGGATCACTTGAAGTCAGGAGTTTGAGACCAGCCTGGCCAACATGGTGAAACCCTGTCTGTACTAAAAAAAATACAAAAATTAGCCAGGTGTGGTGGTGTGTGCCTGTAGTCCCAGCTACTCTGGAGGCTGAGGCAGGAGAATTGCTTGAACCGGGAAGGCAGAGGTTGCAGTGACCCCAGATCACACCACTGCATTTCAGCCTGGGCAACAGAGCAAGGCTCTGTCTCAAAAAAAAAAAAAAAAAAGGTAGATAGAGCTCCCTCTCCCCTCTCCCCTCTCCCCTCCCCCCTCCCCCCCTCCCCTCTCCCCTCTTTCCACGGTCTCCCTCTGATGCCGAGCAGAAACTGGACGGTACTGCTGCCATCTCAGCTCACTGCAACCTCCCTGCCCGATTCTCCTGCCTCAGCCTGCCGAGTGCCTGCGATTGCAGGCGTGCGCCGCCACGCCTGACTGGTTTTCGTATTTTTTTGGTGGAGACGGGGTTTCGATGTGTCGGCTGGGCTGGTCTCCAGCTCCTAACCGCGAGTGATCCGCCAGCCTCGGCCTCCCGAGGTGCCGGGATTGCAGACGGAGTCTCGTTAACTCAGTGCTCAATGGCGCCCAGGCTGGAGTGCAGTGGCGTGATCTCGGCTCGCTACAACCACCTCCCAGCCGCCTGCCTTGGCCTCCCTAAGTGCCGAGATTGCAGCCTCTGCCTGGCAGCCACCCCGTCTGGGAAGTGAGGAGCGTCTCCGCCTGACTGCCCATCATCTGGGATGTGAGGAGCCCCTCTGCCTGGCTGCCCAGTCTGGAAAGTGAGGAGCCTCTCTGCCCAGCCGCCATCCCATCTAGGAAGTGAGGAGCGCCTCTTCCCGGCCGCCATCACATCTAGGAAGTGAGGAGCGTCTCTGCCCGGCCGCCCATCGTCTGAGATGTGGGGAGCACCTCTGCCCTGCCGCCCCGTCCGGGATGTGAGGAGTGTCTCTGCCCGGCCGCCCTGTCTGAGAAGTGAGGAGACCCTCTGCCTGGCAACCGCCCCGTCTGAGAAGTGAGGAGCCCCTCCGCCCGGCAGCCACCCCGTCTGAGAAGTGAGGAGCGTCCTCCCTCCTCGTCTGGGAGGGAGGTGGGGGGGTCAGCCCCCCACCCGGCCAGCCGCCCCGTCCGGGAGGTGAGGGGCACCTCTGCCCGGCCACCCCTACCGGGAAGTGAGGAGCCCCTCTGCCCGGCCAGCCGCCTCGTCCGGGAGGGAGGTGGGGGGGTCAGCCCCCCGCCTGGCCAGCCGCCCCATCCGGGAGGCGAGGGGTGCCTCTGCCCGGCCGCCCCTACTGGGAAGTGAGGAGCCCCTCTGCCCGGCCAGCCGCCCCGTCCGGGAGGGAGGTGGGGGGGTCAGCCCCCCTCCCGGCCAGCCGCCCCATCCGGGAGGGAGGTGGGGGGGTCAGCCCCCCGCCCGGCCAGCCGCCCCGTCCGGGAGGGAGGTGGGGGGATCAGCCCCCTGCCCGGCCAGCCGCCCTGTCCAGGAGGTGGGGGGGGCGCCTCTGCCCGGCCGCCCCTACTGGGAAGTGAGGAGCCCCTCTGCCCGGCCAGCCGCTCTGTCTGGGAGGGAGGTGGGGGGGTCAGCCCCCGGCCCGGCCAGCCGCCCCGTCCGGGAGGGAGGTGGGGGGGTTAGCCCCCCGCCTGGCCAGCCGCCCCATCCGGGAGGTGAGGGGCGCCTCTGCCCGGCCGCCCCTTCTGGGAAGTGAGGAGCCCCTCTGCCCGGCCAGCCGCTCTGTCTGGGAGGGAGGTGGGGGGTCAGCCCCCCGCCCGGCCAGCCGCCCCATCCGGGAGGGAGGTGGGGGGATCAGCCCCCCGCCCGGCCAGCCGCCCTGTCCGGGAGGTGAGGGGCGCCTCTGCCCGGCTGCCCCTACCGGGAAGTGAGGAGCCCCTCTGCCCGGCCAGCCGCCCCCTCTGGGAGGGAGGTGGGGGGGTCAGCCCCCCGCCAGGCCAGCCGCCCCGTCGGGGAAGTAAGGGGCGCCTCTGCCCGGCCGCCCCTACTGGGAAGTGAGGAGCCCCTCTGCCCGGCCAGCCGCCCTGTCCGGGAGGGAGGTGGGGGGTCAGCCCCCCGCCCGGCCAGCCGCCCCGTCCGGGAGGGAGGTGGGGGGGGTCAGCCCCCTGCCCGGCCAGCCGCCCCGTCCGGGAGGTGAGGGGCGCTTCTGCCCGGCCGCCCCTACTGGGAAGTGAGGAGCTCCTCTGCCCGGCCTCCACCCCATCTGGGAGGTGTACTCAACAGCTCATTGAGAACGGGCCATGAAGACAATGGCGGTTTTGCGGAATAGAAAGGGGGGAAAGGTGGGGAAAAGATTGAGAAATCGGATGGTTGCTGTGTCTGTGTAGAAAGAGGTAGACATGGGAGACTTTTCATTTTGTTCTGTACTAAGAAAAATTCTTCTGCCTTGGGATCCTGTTGATCTGTGACCTTACCCCCAACCCTGTGCTCTCTGAAACATGTGCTGTATCCACTCAGGGTTGAATGGATTAAGGGCGGTGCAAGATGTGCTTTGTTAAACAGATGCTTGAAGGCAGCATGTTCGTTAAGAGTCATCACCACTCCTTAATCTCAAGTACCCAGGGACACAAACACTGCGGAAGGCCGCAGGGTCCTCTGCCTAGGAAAACCAGAGAACTTTGTTCACTTGTTTATCTGCTGACCTTCCCTCCACTATTGTCCTGTGACCCTGCCAAATCCCCCTCTGCGAGAAACACCCAAGAATGATCAATAAAAAAGAAAAAAAAAAAAAAAAAGTTAAAGACACAAACTACAGATAAGGATGGTAGGGTCATCTAATCCATAGACGATCAAAGCTCCGTCTTTGAGCAGGTGCTAGGGAGGGGAACAGATTCACTTAGAAAAGGATATGGGACAGGCAATGACTGTCATTTATTTATTGTAAAAGCAACACGTATTTATTTTGAAAAATTTAAACACCACAATATTGTGTGTAGGAAGTATGACTCTCAGTTCACCAACTCAGCTATGTAGAAATTACAAGTGTTTTCTACAACAAATTAATTTCTAACTTCATGACCCAAGTCCCCAATCTGCTGGGCTACGGAGAAATGTCACCACAGTCCTTTCTGATGTTTACGCATTTCCCAGGGCTTATTTCGCACTCTTGAGCCCTTTATGGTGCCAAGAGGCCATATAGAAGCCTGAAAGATAAAGACTACCATCACTTTAGCACATATATCTGTTTATGTATGTATGACATAGTATGCATGGTTCTTTCTTTTTTTTTTCTTTTTCTTTTTTCTTTTTGAGATGGAGTCTTGCTCTGTCTCCCAGGTGCCCATGCAGTGGCACAATCTCGGCTTACTGCAACCTCTGCCTCCCGGGTTCAAGCAGTTCTTTGCCTCAGCCTCCCGAATAGCTGGAATTATAGGCACCCGCCACCACGCTTGGCTAATTTTTGTATTTTTAGTAGAGATGGGGGTTCACCATGTTGGCCAAGCTGGGCTTGAACTCCTGACCTTGTGATCCACCCACCTTGGCCTTCCAAAGTGGTGGGATTACAGGTGTGAGCCACCACGCCTGGCTGGTTATTTCTATGTATGACCATCATTTTCTTTTCTTTTCTTCTTTTCTTTCTTTTTATTTGAGACAGGGTCTTGTTCTGTTGCCCAGACTGGAGTGCAGTGGCACAATCACTGCTCACTGCAGCCTCGACATCCCAGGCTCAAGTGATCCTCCCACCTCAGCCTCCCAAGTAGCTGAGACTATGCCTGGCTAATTTTTGTATTTTTAGCAGAGACAGGGTTTCGCCACGTTGCACAGGCTGGTCTTGAACTTCCGTGTTCAAGAGATCTGCTTGCCTTGGCCCCACAAGGTGTTGGGCTTATAGGCATGAGCCATGGCGCCCAGCCTATTTTCTCTCTTTCTTTCTTTCTGTTTTTTTTTTTTTTTTTTTTGAGATGGAGTTTCGCTCTTGTTGCCCAGGCTGGAGTACAATGGCACGATCTCAGCTCACTGCAAGCTCCGCCTCCCGGGTTCAAGTGATTCTCCTGCCTCAGCCTCCCGAGTAGCTGGGATTACAGGCAAGCGCCACCATGCCCAGCTAATTTTATATTTTTAGTAGAGACGGGGTTTCTCCATTTTGGTCAGGCTGGTCTCAAACTCCCGACCTCAGGTGATCTGCCCACCTCGGCCTCCCAAAGTGCTGGAATTACAAGCATGGGCCACCGTGCCCAGCCCAGCCCGACTATTTCCTATATACACACATTTATAATCCTTCAAAACAAAAAATCAGGGCGTGATGTAACCACTATTTTGTAAATTTTTCAGTTGATAATATATTAGGGGCGTCTTTTCATGTGCACCTATAAAGAGCTAACAGTCTATTTTTATTTCATTTTTATTATTTATCTATTTGAGACAGGATCTCACTCTGTCACCCAGGCTGGAATGTAGTGGCATAAACACGGCTCACTGAATCCTCAACCTCCCTGGCCCAAGCAATCTTCCCACCTCAGTCCCCCCAGTAGCTGGGACCTCAGACATGCGCCACCACACCTGGCTAATTTTTTTTTTTTTGTAGAGACGGGGTTTCACCATGTTGCCCAGGCTGGTCTTGAACTTCTGGGCTCAAGCGATTTGCCTCCAGCCTCCCAAAGTGCTGGAATTACAGGCGTGAGCCACTGTGCCCGGACTATTTTTTATTTTATCAAGTGGAGAAAAAACTAACAAGAATAGGAACAACCTGAATATTATTGATAATTTTAATGTGATAGATTTAGAATCTTATATTCTACACAAATATATTTAAAACTTTATACTTTACACATTGTTTTTATATTTTATTTATTTTTTATTTTTTATTTTTTTACACATTGTCTTTAAATGCCTAAAGGACGTTTAGGAAAACTGGCTAAATGACAAATGTTACTAAATTCCAAAAGGAAAAGAGTTCTTGTAGGACATGTTATTTGACCATAATATATTAAAACTAAAAAAAAAAATCTAAACATGTGGATATATTTTTAAAATTCTAGATTATTCTTGGCTTGAGTATATAAACAAATACTCCTAACAGTATATTAAAGAATAATGTACTATATTCATAAATACATTATTAGAGGAATGTAAAATTAGATAAATGTTAAGAAATGCATCAATGAAATTTTTACACTAAATAGATTAAAGAAGAAAAGCCATATTCTAGAGGCTAAGAGGGAATTTGATACAGCCATTCTAAATTTTAAAATCTTGATAAAATAGAAATGGAATGGAATTCTTTAACACAGAAATGAATACACAAATAAACAAAGACCAATAAAGCCAGTTTCATTAAAGTCAAGAGTAATATAACGATGCCCACCACCCTTAATACTTCATGAGGACTATTCTAAAGGGTCTAATCAATGCAATATGACTTTTTTTTTTTTTAGATGGAGTCTTGCTTTGTTGCCCAGGCTGGAATGCAGTGGTGTGGTCTTGGCTCACTACAACCTCTGCCCCCCAGGTGCAAGCGTTTCTCCTGCTTCAGCCTCCTGAGTAGCTGGGATTGCAGGTGCGTGCCACCACACCCAGCTAATTTTTTTTTTTGTATTTTTAGTAGAGACAGGGTTTCACCATGTTGGCCAGGCTGGTCTTGAATGCCTGACCTCAAGTGATCCACCTGCCTCGGCCTCCCAAAGTGTTAGATTACAGGCATGAGCCACCGTGCCTGGCCAGTGCAATATGACATATTTTGTAAAGGGAGAAACAGAATGATCATCATTTGCAGATGATAGGATGTTTACCTAGAAAATCTAAGAGAAATTGGCCAACAGAATGATTAGAATTTAAATAATTCAATCAAATGATCAGATAAAAGGTAAATACATTGAAAAAATAATTTATTCATTAGCAATAACAAATCAGAAAATAAAGTGAAAAAATGTGATTCAGAAAGCAAGTAGGTTAATGTATATAAAGCACCTAGCACAGTTCCTGGTAGATGGGAGGTTATAGAAATAAGCTGTAATAATCTTAGTTATTGATTTTTTAGATTTTAGGGATGAAATTACTGAGACAAAAGATGCAAACATTTTTAAGCTTCTTGATTCATATATTCAAATTATTCTTTTTTTTCTTTTTTTTTTTTGAGACAGAGTTTCGCTTTTGTTGCCCAGGCTGGAGTGCAGTGGTGTGATCTCAGCTCACTGCAAACTCCGCCTCCCAGTATCCAGCAATTCTCCTGCCTCAGCCTCCCAAGTAGCTGGAGTTACAGGCACCTGCCACCACGCCCAGCTAATTTTTATATTTTTAGTAGATATGGGGTTTTGCCATGTTGATCAGGCTGATCTCAAACTCCTGACCTCAAGTGATCTGCCCGCCTTGGCCTCCCAGAGTGCTGGGATTACAGGTATGAACCACCACATGCGGCCTCTTTTAACTTTTAGTTGAAGTATAACATGCATATAGATACTTTGGGAGGTTGAGGCAGGCAGATCACTTGAGGTCAGGAGTTCAAGCCCAGCCTGGTCAACAGAGTGAAATCTCATCTTTGCTAAAAATACAAAAATTAGCCGGGCATGGTGGCAGGCACCTGTAGTTCCAGCTACTTGGGAGACTGAGGCAGGAGAATTGCTTCAACCTGGGAGGCAGAGGTTGCAGTGAGCCGAGATCACACCACAACTCTCCAGCCTAGGTGACAGAGAAAGACTCTGCCTCAAAAAAGAAAAAACAAAACAAAACAAAACAAAAAAACATGCATATAGAAAAATTGTGCATACAGAAAGCTGGTCATCAGTGTACAGATCGAGAATGAAACTTTATAGTACTCCAAGAGCCCTTCGCATGTCTCCTTCCAATACCTAGCCATCTTACTCCCCAGAGTGTTTCTGACTTCTAACAACACAGATTAGTTTTGCCTGTTTTGCACTTCATATGAATAGAATCATACATGTGTACTCTTTTGTGTTTGGATTCTTTTGCTCAGCATTATATAGATAAGATTCATCCCTCTTTGCTCAGGTGGTTGTAGATTACTCGTATTGCTGTATAGTATTTCATTGTATAAATAGACTGCAATCTTCCATTCTTCTGTTGATGGGCATTTGGGTAGTTTTGAATTTGGGGCTATTATGAAGTGCTGCAGTGAGCATGCTGATACATGTCCTTTGGGGGCCATATGGAACATTTTGAACCCAGCACTGCTATGGTATCTTGAAGAGCAGTGGCTTTTAGCACATTGGCTTATAGTCTTCTGGGCTATAGATACTGGCATATTCATAGTGGGCCCTGTCAGCAGTGGCAGTGGTATAGCAGCACCCTTAAATGGCTTCATGAGTAGAGGACATTGAAAAGAGGGAACCAGAGCAAAAAAGGGAGAAAAAGATGGACGCTGTATGAAGGACCATGACTGACAGACTGGTTCATGAGCCTATTGAGACAAACCTGGCATGAACTCCAGGCTACTGGATACTGATAGGGATATAATTTTAAATTATAACCACAACCAATAGAGTTCTAGAGATATCTGAGTTGCCCCCTTTTTAAATTTTTATTCTAAGTTCAGGGGTACATGTGCAGATTTGTTATATAGGTAAACCCATGTCATGGGGGTTTGTTGTACAGATTTCATCACCCAGGTATTAAGCCTAGTACTTATTAGTTATTTGTCCTGACTCTCTCCCTCCTCCCACCCCCCACCCTCCAATAGGCCCCAGGGTCTGTTGTTCCCCTCTATGTGTCCATGTTCCCACTTATAAGTAGGAACATGCAGTATTTGGTTTTCTGTTCCTGCATTAGTTTGCTAAGGATAATGGCCTCCAGCTCCACCCATCTTCCTGCAAAGCCCATGATCTTGTTCTTTTTTATAGCTGCATAGTATTCCATGGTGGATATGTGCCACATTTTCTTTATCCAGTCTACGATTGGTGGGAATTTATGTTGATTCCATGTCTTTGCTATTGTGAATAGTGCTTCAGTGAACATACATGTGCATGTGTCTCTATGATAGAATGATTTCTATCCCTTTGGGCATATACCCAAAAATGGGATTGCTGGGTCAAATGGTAGTTCTTTCTGTCTTTATGTCTTTGAGGAATCATCACACTGCTTTCCACAATGTTTGAATTAATAATTTACACTCCCATCAACAGTGTATGTGTTCCTTTTTCTCCACAACCTCGCCACAGTCTGTTATTTTTTTGACTTTTTATAATAGCCATTCTGACTGGTGTGAGATGGTATCTCATTGTGGTTTTAATTTCTCTAATGATCTGAACATAGAAACCAGCAAAGATTTCATGATGAAGATGCCAAAAGCAATTGCAACAAAAGCAAAAATTGACAAATGGGATCTAATTAAACTAAAGAGCTTCTGCATAGCAAAAGAAACTATCAATAGCGTACACAGAAAACCTACAGAAAGGGAAAATTTTTTTGCAAACTATGCATCTGACAAAGGTCTAATATCCAGCATCTGTAAGGAACTCAAATAAATTTACAAGAAAAAGACAAATAACCCCATTAAAAAGTGGGCAAAGGGCATGAACACTTTTCAAAAGAAGAAATACATGTGGCCAACAAGCATATGAGTTCCCCTTTTTTTATTTGCTATGAGGGAACTGTGTCTTATTTATTTTTGTGTCCCAGAAGCTAGCACAAAGCCTGACACACAGCCACTGCTAACAAAATATTTGTGGATTTATTTAATAAAAGAGTTGGGAGTAGGTGGAGAATGGAGGGTGGGGAGCATCACACATACATACACGTGCTTAAAATGCGGTGATTTCTTCCTGATCTGACCAGACCAAAAATATAAAACAGAAACAGGATCTATGCCATGGGTCCTGGCCCTTTTTGCTTCTGCCAGCATGTGTGAGGAGATGCAGAGACAAATTCCGTGGCAGTTAGAAAGATAACTGACTGCCAAGATGGAGCAAAGGGAACATTTAACCTTGACTTTCCACAGTCCTGAGGTTCCCAAAATAAAGGGGAACCGGAAATACCAAAGGGTGAGGAGGTATCTAATTGAAAGTCAGATGGGAAGAAGAGAACTTACTTAAAGGCAGGGCTACACAGAGCATCCTAAAGACAGAAAAGATCACCCTGAAAATTGTGGGGTTTTTTTTTTTTTAGGAGTAGGGAAAAATATCCATAAATCAAACACACATGGGAATGCTTGAGGTAGAGAAGAGCGGGTGACCCTGGGGATCAGGGGTTATTCTTTCGGGTAGGCAATATTTCCCTCATCCTTGTAGCCTACCATCCCTGCCAAGAAACATCGAAGTGCCTCGATGTCATCCCAAAGGCAGCAGCAGCTTATGGATCAGGCACACATCTATATCCGAACGCTCTGTGGCAGCCTCTGTAGTTTTAGCCTCCTAATGCTGATCGCCATGTCCCCACTGAACTGGGTACAGTTTCTGGTGATCAAGAATGGCCTTGAGTTCTACGCAGGACTCTGGACCTTATGCAACCATGAGCTGTGCTGGAGCCACACACCCAAGCCACCCTGTGAGTGCCACCGAATTAAATGCCACAGGCCCCACACAATTGCAGAGCTTTCTGCTCACACAAATTGGCCCTTCATGTTTCTTCCTCCAAGATCTTTTGGCCTTCACCTCTCCAAGTGCAGGATGGATCTTTCTTTGGTATCCTCAGTGTGCCCTTTCTCTCTCCTATTCCAGGTTGTTTCCTGTCCTAAATAATGGGTTATACTCTCTTTATGGGAAGAACTGTTTTTGTTTGTTTGTTTGTTTTTTGAGACAGGCTCTTGCTCTATCGCCTAGCCGAAGTGCAAAAGCGCTATCATTGCTCACTGCAGTCTCCACCTCCAGGACTCAAGCAATCTTCCTGCTCAACCTCCTGAGTAGGTGGAACTACAGATGTGTGCCAACACTCCTGGCTAATTTTTAATTTTTAAAAAATTTTTTTTCTTTTGTAGAGACAAGTTCTCATTATATTTCCCAGGCTGGTCTCAAAGTCCTGGCCTCAAGTGATCCTCCCAAAGTACCGGGACTATAGGTGTAAGCCACCATGCCTGCCCTAGGAATAACTCATTTACAAGGTGTTACTGCTAAGCAATGTGATTGGTATTCTAATGTGGCTTGCAGAATGAGAAGAGAAGTGATTGATCATAGCTGGAAGATAAAGCAAATATCTTAACCTCTATTAGATTTAACTTTCAAGGTCAGCTTGTTCTTCTCCTAGCGGTGGAATAGAACTTAAATGTACGTTAGATATGTGGTATAACAAATGCCAGCTATGAAGATAATGTTATTTATGTCAAATTTTATGTGAATTTAAATAAATCTGAAAGTGCAACACAAAATATTTTAAAATAAGTTTTTGGGGCTAAAAATATCATATGCATGAATTTTTCAATCAAACCAAAAACTTAGAGGAAAGATATCATTATACTGACAGTTTTCCCATCACCCGCAAGATATACATTTACACAAAGAAATGGGTATTGTGAAAGAAAACATATGTGAGTAAAGCATCTATTCTCATCACATAAGCAGGGGTCCCATCTATTCTCCTCACATAAGCAGGAGGGGAGCACCTGTGCCCAACTCTGAGGTACAGCATCAGTTGTTTGGCCATGGGCTGTGACATTTGATATTAAGGGACAGTATCCTGCATGATCTTGAGAAGAAACTAAAATCAAAGGCAGACAGACAATTCAACTGCATAAAACGAAAACTAGAGAAAATATTTGCAACAATTATGAAAGATAAAGGTTAATGGCCTTAATATAGTAAAAGGATACACAAAGTATTACAAAGACACAAACTCAAATAAATAAGTTCTTTTTGAACGGACATGCACAAAAGAAGAACTATAACTATATAATAAACATAGGAAAAATAATTTAACCTCAATCATTAAAGAAAGGTAAATCAAATGAATAACAAGATGTAACTTTTCAACCACATTAACAGATTTTTAAATGATAATGCAACTGCTATCACTCCCATACGCATTCCTGTACATGCCATGCAAATTGGTATAACCAAAGCAATATGATTAGGTGTATCCAGAGACTTAAAAATGTTCATCTCCTTTGAGTAAATAATTCCATTTCTAGAAATTAATTCCAAGGAAATAACTAGAAATGGATTAAAAGGTTTAGGCAAAAAGATTAAGCTGCAATCATATTTATGTAACTGGGTGCCCAGGCTAAAATTTCATCCTTAAGATTATTATTTAAATTTTTAATAAATTAGGGCTGGGTGTGGTGGCTCACGCCTGTAATCCCAGTGTTACCAGAAAGGGGTCCTGATCCAGATCCCAGGAGAGGGTTCTTGGATCTTGGGCAAGAAAGAATTCAAGATGAGTCCATAGAGTAAAGTGAAAGCAAATTTAAGAAAGTAAAGGAATAAAAGAATGGCTACTCCATAGGAAGAGGAGCCCCGAGGGCTGCTGTTTGCCCATTTTTATGGCTATTTCTTTATTATATGCTAAACAAGGGGTGAATTATATTCATAAGTTTTTGGGGAAAGAGGTGGGCAATTCCCGGAACTAAGGGTTTCTCCCCTTTTTAGACCATATAAGGTAAATTCCTGACATTGCCATGGCATTTGTTAACTGTCATGGCACTGGTGGGAGTGTCTTTTAGTATGCTAATGCATTATAATTCATGTATAATGAGCAGTGAGGATGATCAGAGGTCACTTTTGTTGCCATCTTGGTTTTAGCAGGTTTTGGCTAGCTTCTTTACCACAGCCTGTTTTATCAGCAAGGTCTTTATGACCTGTATTTTGTGCTGACCTCCTATCATTCAGTGACTAAGAATGCCTTAACCTCCTGGGAATGCAGCCCAGTAGGTTTCAGCCTTATTTTAACCAGCCCCTATTCAAGATGGAGTTGTTCTGGTTCAAACACCTCTGATATCAGCACTTTGGAAGGCTGAGGTGGGGGATCACTTGAGCTTAGGAGTTCAAGACCAGCCTGAGCAACAAGGTAAAACTCTGTCTCTACAAAAAATACAAAAATTAGCTGGGCGTGGTAGTGAGCACCTGCAATCCCAGTTACTTGGGAGGCCGAAGTGGAGAATTGCTTGAGCCTGGGATGCAGAGGTTGTTGTCAGCCGAGATTGAGCTACTGTACTCTAGCCTGGGTGACACAGTGAGACCCTGTCTCAAAAAAGAAAAAAATTAATACATTAGAATCCCGAAATTATGTCACTTAAAGCAGTGAATAGTTTATTTCTTGGAGCCCTGGATTCACCTTTATGCAGATAAAGAAAATCAAGGAAATCAAGCCAGCCAGTCACTCAGATTTTGTGAAGTCACTTTGTCACTCACCTTTGTTTATGCTTTGTTTTATCTCTATAGACTGTAATTATTTAGAGAAAGTCAACTGAATCCTTAAGGTGCATAAGTATAAATCAAGTATCCACTCTATTTTCCATGTTATTATAACTAGCTCTAATTCAAGAGTCAGTAATTAATCTGCAATACAGATCTCATAAGAAATATCCCACAATGTAAGCAAAATGTCCAGGCCTCATCTCCCTGTGACAATATAATGTTATTATTGCCCGAATACATTATTTATTTATTTATTTATCTATTTATTTTTGAGATCGAATCTCATTCTGTCACCCAGGCTGGAGTGCAGTGGCGCGATCTTGGCTCACTGCAACCTCTCCCTCCCGGGTTCAAGCAATTCTCCTGCCTCAGCCTCCCAAGTAGCTGGGATTACAGGTGTGCGCCACTGCACCCAGCTAATTTTTGTGTTTTTAGTAGAGATGGGGTTTCACCATGTTAGCCAGGCAGGTCTTGAACTCCTGATCTCAGGTGATCTGCCTGCCTCGGCCTCCCAAAGTGCTCGGATTACAGGCATGAGCCACTGCACCTGGCCTCCGAATACATTATTGTCTAATAATTACTGTTCAATTCAATGACTTCAAACTTTTACCTACTGGATTGCAAGAATTTCGTTCCCCTCCCTGACAGTTTCCTTTCATAAGTCATTTTCGTAAGTTTCACAGGGGCTATCTCAGGTGTGTTTAAGAATGTGCATGCTCATATTCCTATTCCCTGGGCTCACTTCAGGGTGTTGTGCTTCTGTCTCTGACTTCACCTGGGTCTAGATGACTGACAGCCTCTCTGTTGTGGCTGTTGCTAATGGGATGAAGAAGGGATGGGGAGGAAAGGACAGTATTCTTCACTTTTACTAGGAAATCTCAAGTGTAGAACAGACCCTTCTGTTATTTTCCCATAGCACTGGTGAGATCAGGCTGAAATATAAAGGATATATTGCCACAGAGAGTAGTTTGAACTGTTTTGCAGAGCGTGGGAAAGAAAGGGTAAGTCTTTTTGTCAAGGCACTGGGCACCCTAGAGTTAGGACCCTAGGAACAACCATATAGTACACATTGCCAAGCTGTGTAGGGATGCTTTATTCTGGCACTCCAACTGGGTTACGAGGGGACTTAAATACTAAGCAGATTTCATAGATACCTCTGCAGGGTCCTAAGTCTCCACCCAGGATCGTTTCCATTCCAAAACCACCCACTTGGGGCACCTCATCTGAGCCTGGAGAAGTTGTATGCTGCCTTCCGTGCCTTGAAAGCGGTCACAATGGCAGCAGCGTGGAAGTTCAGATTTGGCTAAATAAGTGAGCTGATTCCCCAGCTTGTCTCTAGCAACACCACTTTCCAAAAGCTCCCTGGCCAACTTTTACTTCCACAACAGTAGAAGGAGATCCCGCCCATTATTTACAAACTGCCAAATGGTGAACGTTCTCATTTCACTGAGATCTGAGGGGATGCCACAGAACACTACTGCTTTCTGGTTGGGTGATGCCCCCTCCAATCTTGGTAGGGGTTTTACATCTCACCCAATGGTACTCTGAAGTGTAGCATCGCTGACTGATGCTGGGCTGATCCCGAGAACATCTACGAAAATCTTACCAAGTTTTTCAGATGATTTGTACTTCCTCCTCAAATTGAAAGTGACATCCTTTCTCTTCCCAAGGTATTAGTTTCAGTAAGCTGGGAGAGGTGCCTTGGTATTCTTGTAACTTAAGTCTGCATCAAAGTATATCAGTAAGGAAAACATCAAAAATGTTTGGATACAGTTGACCCAGACAGGTGACACAGGGGTGTTCATTTTATCTCAGGCACTCCTTTTTCCGGACCAAGGCTTCTTACAGAAACATACAAGCAGAGCCTTTTGTGATTTAGATCCTAAGATTTTTTGAAACTTTGATGAGTAAGCTGTTGTAAAAACTGTTGTTTAAAAGCTGAAATTAGCTTTGGTGTTACAGGAGATAGAAGCTTGAAATCAGCTTTTGGACATTTATTTATTTAGAGTAATATGAATTAAAAAACTATAAAGTTAACCAAATGCAGATGTCTTAGACTCTGAATATAAGTGTTTAGTTTGTTTATATAATTTGTTGTATATGATTATTCCTAATAGACTTGGTTACTTTGGGAAGGTTGGACTCTTCTATGCTGCAAATCTTTAAATTGTTCCTTCGGAGTTGTGAGGATCTTGTTTATGTAGTTTTCAGGAGATGAGAAGGTAACACAGAGAGAATTGTAAGAAATATATAAAGTTGCAGTCTTCTCCTCATGGTAGAAGAGGAACTGGACTTTATATGTTAGGCTGGAGTTGGACAGGAAATATCCTCGACAGTGCTCCTTGGTGTTTTGAATATTAAAATCATTTGAATTAGTGCAAGCTAAAGAGTGAACTTATTTCTAAAGATTCAGAAGAATCGGCCAGGTGTGGTGGCTCAAGACTGTAATCCCAGCACTTTGGGAGGCTGAGGTGGGCAGATCGCTTGAGCTCAGGAGTTCGAGACCAGCCTGGGCAACATGGTGAAACCCCACCTCCACCAAAAATACAAAAAATTAGCCAGGTGTGGTGGTGTGCACCTGTGGTCCCAGCTACTCAAGAGGCTGAGGTGGGAGGATAGCTTGAGTCTGGGAGTTGGAGGCTGCAGTGAGTAGAGATCATGCTACTGCGCTCCAGCCTGGGTTACAGACTGAGACCCCGTCTCAAAGAAAAAGATAAAGAAAAAAAAATGTGGCTCAGAAGAATAACATAGACTCCCAAGGCAGGAAGTTTGCTGGACCTTAGGGGATTCCAGAGGAGGCTGGGATCTCAGATAAAGAAAATCAAGCCAGCCAGTCACTCAGATTTTCTACAGTCACTTTGTCATTCAGCTTTGTTTATGTTTTGTTTTATCTCTACAGCTCAGTTTTTCCTGTTTATTAGTGTGTAAGTGCCTAAAAGGTGATACCCTGGTCAAACTTTACATCTTCTCAGTTCAAGCAAGCAAAAGGGGAAATCCAATTTCTAAGCATAAGAATAAAATTGTCCCAGGATGGGTCAGGTTCCCATGCTTAGTCCAGTTAGCTATAGTCCGAGGGCTATACAGACAATAGTCAAGGGCTATAGACAAGGGCTGCTAGAGCTCAAGGAGGATTGTGGACTAAATACCACAAAGGCTGCCTGTTACCCTGGGCTTCATACAGCTCAATCTGGGCTTATGTTCTGGCTGGCTACATATACTGCTAATTCTGCATAACCCAGTCTTCAGAAAATGTGCAGCTTGTGAATTACTATGTTTTAATGTGGCTCACTTGTTAGGGCTACAGAGCAACTTAACATCTGTGGATAGGGGTGTGGTTTCTCTGAATGGAAATTCCTGCAATTTATCATATTAGTAAGTGGCAGGTTCTGGAGAACAAAATGAAACAAGGAGGAAGATATTAGACTGGATAAGCTTGATACATAATTTCTGCTCTCTGGGTTACTCAGAAGCTGGACTTGGATTCTTAGGCATATAAGTGGTTAGAGAACTTTCTAACCACTGGGGTGGGGGTGAGCTGGTCCCTGCTACATCGGGACAGCAAAAGAAGCTAGATAAGGAGGCACCTTATAAGGGATACTGAAGATATTCCTGGGTGTCTGGTAGCTCAGAAAAGCTATAGCTACTTGTAATTATAAGTTATCTTCTAAATCTTCAGTAAAATATTGATGGGGAAGTCGAAGAACCTGTTCCATCTTAGGGATGTGGTAGCAAAAAGTAAGGTTGAGCATATCCCTGCTGCTCTCTTACCAACATCCAGTCCACAGTGGCAGAGCCAAAGAGAAGATACCTAGAGCCAAAGATGGAAGAAGGAGAGGTGTGGCACTTGGATAAGAGCAACTTGAACAAATATGAGATAGGACTTTGGGGGACTCTCAGAATAAAAAAAAAAAGTTGGGGGAAACACTTTGTGGTAAGTTCCTGCAGTTTGGTAAATTGGGGCTTGAAATCATCATAATATGGAATTAAAGTAAATGAGGCTGGGCGAGGTGGCTCACGCCTTTAATCCCAGCACTTTGAGAGGCCAAGGCGGGCAGATCACCTGAGGTCAGGAGTTCAAGACCAGCCTGGCCAACATGGTGAAACCCTGTTTCTACTAAAAAAAAACAAAAATTAGCCAGGCATAGTGGCATGTGCCTGTAATCTCAGCTACTCTGGGTGACAGAGTGAGACTCTGTCTCAAAAAAATAATAATAAAATAAATAGATAGATAAATAAAGTAAATGTGACTTCATTTTGTAGTCATAGGCTGACAAGGCCTGTACATGCCAGATAGAGCTGGAAGTGAAAAACAAATGGAACTAAACAATGGGTAAATCATTAAGCAAAGTATATTAATATGATAGAATATTTTGTAGCCATTGAAAATAATATTTACAACAGATAATGGGGAAAATCACATCATATATTCTTAAGAAAAAAACCCACATGATATCTAGTATCATATCTACTATGTACAGAGGGTAGAAATATAAAATATTAACAATGGTTGCCTCTAGGTAGTCAAATTGTGGCTGATTTTTTTCCTGCTTCTTTGTTCTTTTGTAGTCTTTTGAATACTTATGTTGAACGCGTATTACTTACTACTTTTAGAATTAGAATTAGAAACAAGAAAAAGGTTTAATCTGTTTTGTCATTGGTGACACCTCTTATAAGCTAGTTTATATCTAACTCAATGCATGCAGAAGTATTTGTATATTATCTTTAGTTTAACAATCATAGTAAAGAAATTCCAAGCAAAAAGGATGTCATGTAGCAAGCTCTGCTCCATCATCCTTTGTTCTTACATCCTTCTCTTAGACTCTATCTGGCCTTTTTAAGGGAAGGTCCCTCACTGGACTAACCACGCTCCTCCTTTCCTCTTCTTCATGCAGATTATCTCCAATATTCCAGGGCCTTCTTTCTTATCTCTGTCTTTACCATGCTTACTGGCCTTGGCTGGCTCTTCAGCTCTTGGATCCCTAATCGAGGAAGCATGACCACCAACTTGGATCTGAAGTTATCCATGCTCAGCTTCATCTCAGGTACAGACCTAGACTGGCAGGGTATTTTACCATGGTAAAATAGTCAAAGTAACAAATTTTCTCTGTGGAACTCTCATACTCTTTTTCTTATCTCTTTGCTCTTCTTCAGTATCACACCAACTTGCCAGCTATCTGCCTTATCTAATTATATAGAACACACCTTAGCTGACTTTACCAGGGTATAGAGCCTTTCTCTCATCTTGGTCAATCCCCAAGTTTTTATCTTTCTGATCGTTGCTATACATATGGCCTCTGGAGGCCAAAGAGCTGGGGGTGGCGGGGAAGACAGACTGAAGATGCTGATGGGTTGTGACATCTTTCCTTCTGGTCCTAGCTACCTGCTTGCTCCTCTGCCTCAACCTGTTTGTGGCACAGGTTCACTGGCATACTAGGGATGCCATGGAGTCAGATCTCCTATGGACCTATTATCTTAACTGGTGCAGTGACATCTTTTACATGTTTGCTGGTGAGTCACTTCCCTGCTGTATGCTAGAAGGATGGATAGGGAAATCGCTTCTGGAAAGGGAGGTATAATCCAGGAGAAATAGAAGCACTGACTGTTCCTTTTCAGAACACTGATACTTGGAGAGTCAGGGGGGCAAAATGAAGAAAGGGTGGATTTTAGAGTCTGAAAACCTAGCATTAGTAACCTGCTCTATCACAAAGTGAGGCATGGACAAGTTGAGTAACTTGCCCAAGACCACACAGAAAATAGTGGAACTATGATCTGAATCCAGGAGGTTCAAGCTTTGTCCTAATCAGTCTGAGAAATATTATAATGCAATTAGAGCACAGGAGGGTAAAGTAACTCCACTGGTGGAGAGAAGGGGTCACTGAAAAGATGCCTCTTGAACTGGTTATTAAAGGATGAGTAAGAATTTTAAAAGCCAAAAGACCATTGCCTATTGAACCTCACCTCAAATTATTCCCTTCCCGTAGGGATCATCTCTCTTCTCAACTACTTAACTTCCAGATCGCCTGCCTGTGATGAAAACGTCACTGTGATTCCAACAGAGAGATCAAGGCTGGGGGTTGGTCAAGTGACTACAGTATCACCTGCTAAAGATGAAGGGCCAAGGTCTGAGATGGAATCTCTAAGTGTGAGAGAGAAAAATTTACCAAAGTCAGGACTGTGATGGTGATAGGAAAACCTAATTATAGCTTGTCTTAAAAGCAGGGGAGAAGCTGAGTTGGGAATGGTCACATAAATTCTTGGAAACTCTCTTAATATCATGTCCATATTACCTGAGGAGACAGCATTAAAGCTGATGAAATGTCTTTTGCGTGCATTGGATCCAAAATATGTATGATAGTCATAAAGTAAATAACTCACTTAAGAAAAACATTTCTAAAAGAAAACAACAATGTTTAGAGTCAGGAATGAAAGAAACTAGTGAAAGATGCAGTGTGTAGACCAGAGACCTCTTTGGGTATCAGGGATCTCATGGACCAGAATGGCCCATGGAGAAGAATGTTAATTACTTCTGTTTGGAATTTTCTTTATTATGTGTGGCTTTGGGTATACTCAGGATGGAAAGCACTTGGACAAATACTGTTGAATCTGAACTTAATAGCATTACCAGAAATGGAATAAATATCAATGGATATAAGATCTACTACTCAAAGGAACTGAGAGGTGCTGGGTAGATTCCAGGGAATCCATGAGGTCCCACTTACTGTGAGGATTGGTAATTTGAAATATTTACAGTCTATTACGTAAAACCACTGCTTCTCCCCAGGCAGGGAGATACCTTAACCAGCCATCCACAAACTCCCTGAAATTCTATACAAAACTTGTATATGTATTCTTCTGTGAAGAGAGCCAGAGATTCCATCAGATTCTTCCTTCCCCCCGCCCCGCCCCCAGAAGATAGTTTCATGTAAACTCCATCAAATTCTTGACAGGCTGGTGACCCCTTTGAATCCTTAAGCATCAATTATGTTTTACTGAGCCGAATGGGACTACAGGGCTTCCTTCAGCAGACGGATAGATAGATAGATAGATAGATAGATAGATAGATAGATAATAGATTGATAGATGATAGATCAATAGATAGGCCTATCTATCTATATCTATAATACATCTACATCTATATCTATACAAACTGAAAGATTTTCCATGTTTTATATATCCTGTAAAGCTAAGTACGGAGGGAGGAGGTGGTATTTTCAGGCAATCAAATAGGTCTTTTGATGGCTAAAGATCCCTTTCACACTCAGACTAGATTTCACACATAAAGTTCCTGATACTCATTTTGTCTTTCATACCCTTAGTTGCTGCCACTACTGCTGTATTGGTTGAGATCCATTCTTCTCCCCAAAGCTGGCAATGAAATGGACTATAGTGTCCAGCTTCACCTCTTGCTGCATGTAAAGATAAGCCCTTGGGTCTATTTGGTTTAATTTAGAGATTCACTAGTAACCTTTGCAGAAAACACAAATAATAGACATTGAACAATTATATAATTCTTGTAATCCTGGTCCTGATCAGTAATTCCCAAACATTTCCAGATGGTAACTGGAAGCCCTTTAAGTTGATACTTATGCTTTTATTCCTGTGGGTTGGAGCTTATACACAGCACACACTTGTATGCACCCACACACAGATACACAAACAGACATATATACACACACCTCATTTTGATCCTGCCTTAGAAAACCCCTTCTTCATGCCCCTCTTCCAATCAGGTGAGTTTCGTTATGGCAGAATTACTTGTGCCTCCTTACTTCAAGTGGCCTTAGTTCAGAGGCTCTTCAGGCTGTTTCTGGGCCTTTGTCTGGTTATAAGAACAGACATGTAGTCAAAGCCAACTCTCCCTCCTCACATTACCACTCACACAAACTCTAACCTATACATTAACTGGTTAAGTACTCACTGGGTTCACAATCTTTATTCCTAATTTAGTTTGAATACTTTCATTATATGACTAAATTGACAGGATGCTGAACACTGATGACTCTTCAGGGAACAAAAGTTCTAAATGGGGTGAAGAGAAGAAAGTAAGTCTGAGTGAAGGTGGAAGAAGCGAGATAATAAGAAAGTAACGCCAGGTACGATGGCTCACGCCTGTAATCCCAGCACTTTGGGAGGCCAAGGCAGGCGGATTGCCTGAGGTCGGGAGTTCGAGACCAGCCTGGCTAGCACGGTGAAACCCCGTCTCTACTAAAAATACAAAAATTAGCCAGGCGTGGTGGCAGGCACCTGTATTCCCAGCTACTTGGGAAGCTGAGGTAGGAGAATTGCTTGAAACCCGGGAGGCGGAGGTTGCAGTGAGCCGAGACTGCTCCATTGCACTCCAACCTGGGCAACAGAGTGAGACTTCATCTCAAAAAAGAAAAAAAAGAAAAAAGAAAAGAAAGAAAGAAAGTAACAAGTGCCCTGGCTATTAGAGGATAATTGGCAGTAATTATAACTAAGTTTTCCACTTTGCTACTGGAGAATTATCTTTTAAGCAAAGACAATTTTCATTGCTCCTTTAGAAACTGAATGCTATTTTCTTTTTTCTCTTTTTCTTTGCTTGTAAATAATTCCTTAAAAAGCTTAATTGGGCCGGGTGCTATGGCTTACACCTGTAATCCCAGCACTCTGGAAGGCCAAGGCGGGCGGATCACTTGAGACCAGGAGTTCGAGACCAGCCTGGCCAACATGGTGAGACTCCGTCTCTACTAAAAACACAAAAATTAGCCAGGCATGGTGGCATGCACCTGTAATCCCAGCTACTTGGGAAGCTGAGGCAGAAGAATTGCTTGAACCTGGGAGGCTGAGGTTGCAGTGAGCTGGGATTGAGTCACTGCACTCCAGCCTGGGCAACAGAGTGTGAGACCCTGTCTCAAAAAACAAACAAACAAAAAAAAACTTAAGTGAATTTCCAGTCAGATAGCTCAGTAAATTACCCTTTCGTGCACTCTCTTTGTTCCATATATATTTTATAATAGGTTAAGTGGGAAGAGAGAGAGGGAGAGAGAGAGAGAATAGTCCAGTCAAAACGAGATAAAATTTTCATAGACTGGAAAAAAGAAAAAGCAATGGTATGATTCAAGCTAAAGCCCTAGACTTCATAGGCTGTAAGTCCCAGAGAAAGCATAGGTGAACAGGGAGATAGCTCCTATGGGGTGAAAGGGACTAAAAGTGCTTCTCAAGACACGGACTAAAGCCAGCTTCACAACCCTACATCAAAGAGGAGCTCTAGAAAAGAAGCTAAACAAAAACTGCTGCCCAGCACTAACTAGCTTATTTGGAATAGCAGACCTAAAGAGGGAGAAGGACACAAATATAACCTTGCTAAACTAAGCAGCCTGTGGGTTCATTAACTGTGTCTCTGATATTCCTTGGTAGCATAATAGAACAGAAAATCTAAAATATCACATTATCAGACCTGATTCTAGACTGAGGCCTTTGGCCAATGTAAGGAAACCCCAAAACTACCAGGTATGATAGAATAAGCATAGAGGGAGAAAGAAACAAAAACAAATAAACCAAATGTTTGTGCCTACAAATAGGAATTCCAGACATGTAAAGAAATGTTCAGTTGGGCGTGGTGGCTCATGCCTGTAATTCCAGCACTTCGGGAGGCCAAGGCAAGAGGATTGCTTGAGCCAATTAGTTTGAGACCAGCCCTGACAACATAGTGAGACCCTATCTGTACAAAAAATTACAAAATTAGCTGGGTGTGGTGCCGCACTCTTGTAGTCCTAGGAGCTTGGGAAGTCCTGTAGTTTCTGAATCCTTGAGCCGGGGAGGTCGGGTCTCCAGTGACCATGGTCATACCACTGCACTCCAGCCTGGGCAACAGAGCAAGACCCTGTCTGAAAAAAAAAAGCTCAGAAAAAAACTAACAAAGTCAACAATCAGAATATGAAATCATTCTAGATTAATTTGGGGTATAATGTGATAAAGAAGACTATTCTTAGGATGCACAAATACATGACAGAATCATAAATTTTAAAAAAAGACCCAAAACTGTGAAACAAAAATAGGTAGAAATAAAACAAGAACAGGTTTAAATAAGAAAGAACCATCAATCATTAAAATGAAAAAGTACTAATTGGAATAAAGAATCCAATAGGATAAAATCTAGATAGCACAAGCAACAAAAAGAGAAACTATTTTATTTTTAGATCTATCTAGAGTATTTATAAAAAATCGACCAAATACTATATAGTTTCAATAAATGTCAAAGGATATATCAGTCCATGGATCCTGACTGTAATGAAATTAAATTAGAACTCAATAATGAGAGTGATTAAAAAAAAATACTTGGCCAGACATGGTGGCTCATGCCTGTAATCCCAGCACTTTGGGAAGCAGAGGCAGATGGATCACTTGAGTACAGGAGTTTGAGATCAGCCTGGCCAACATGGTGAAACCCCATCTCTACTTAAAAAAAGAAAAAATAGATTGGGAAAGTTCTCCTGGATAATATCCTGCAGAGTGTTTTCCAACTTGGTTCCATTCTCCCCATCACTTTCAGGTACACCAATCAGACGTAGATTTGGTATTTTCACATAGTCCCATATTTCTTGGAGGCTTTTTTCATTTCTTTTTATTATTTTTTCTCTAAACTTCTCTTCTCGCTTCATTTCATTCATTTGATCTTCCATCACTGATACCCTTTCTTCCAGTTGATCAAATCGGCTACTGAGGCTTGTGCATTCGTCACGTAGTTCTCGTGCCGTGGTTTTCAGCTCCATCAGGTCCTTTAAGGACTTCTCTGCATTGGTTATTCTAGTTAGCCATTCATCTAATCTTTTTGCAATGTTTTTAACTTCTTTGCCGTGGGTTCGAACTTCCTCTTTTAGCTCGGAGAAGTTTGATTGTCTGAAGCCTTCTTCTCTCAACTCATCAAAGTCATTCTCCATCCAGCTTTGTTCCGTTGCTGGTGAGGAGCTGCATTCCTTTGGAGGAGGAGAGGCGCTCCGATTTTTAGAATTTTCAGTTTTTCTGCTCTGTTTTTTCCCCATCTAATGCAATATGGATTAAAGACTTAAATGTTAGACCTAAAACCATAAAAACCCTAGAAGAAAACCTAGGCATTACCATTCAGGACATAGGCATGGGCAAGGACTTCATGTCTAAAACACCAAAAGCAATGGCAACAAAAGCCAAAATTGACAATTGGGATCTAATTAAACTAAAGAGCTTCTGCACAGCAAAAGAAACTACCATCAGAGTGAACAGGGAACCTACAGAATGGGAGAAAATTTTTGCAATCTACCCATCTGACAAAGGGCTAATATCCAGAATCTACAAAGAACTCAAACAAATTTACAAGAAAAAATCAAACAACCCCATCAAAAAGTGGGCGAAGGATATGAACAGACACTTCTCAAAAGAAGACATTTATGCAGCCAACGGACACATGAAAAAATGCTCATCATCACTGGTCATCAGAGAAATGCAAATCAAAACCACAACGAGATACCATCTCACACCAGTTAGAATGATAATCATTAAAAAGTCAGGAAACAACAGGTGCTGGAGAGGATGTGGAGAAATAGGAACACTTTTACACTGTTGGTGGGATTGTAAACTAGTTCAACCATTGTGGAAGTCAGTGTGGCGATTCCTCAGGGATGTAGAACTAGAAATACCATTTGACCCAGCCATCCCATTACTCTGTATATACCCAAAGGAGTATAAATCATGCTGCTATAAAGACACATGCACACGTGTGTTTATTGTGGCACTATTCACAATAGCAAAGACTTGGAACCAACCCAAATGTCCAACAATGATAGACTGGATTAAGAAAATATGGCACATATACACTATGGAATACTAAGCAGCCATAAAAAATGATGAGTTCATGTCCTTTGTAGGGACATGGATGAAGCTGGAAACCATCATTCTCAGCAAACTATCACAAGGACCAAAAACCAAACACCACATGTTCTCACTCATAGGTGGGAATTGAACAATGAGAACACTTGGACACAGGAAGGGGAGCATCACATTCCAGGGCCTGTTGTGGGGTGGGGGGAGAGGGGAGGGGGGAGGGATAGCATTAGGAGATATACCTAATGTAAATGACGAGTTAATGAGTGCAGCACACCAACATGGCACATGAATACATATGTAACAAACCTGCATGTTGTGCACATGTACCCTAGAACTTAAAGTATAATAATAAAAAAAATAGCTGGGTGCAATGGCAGGTGCCTGTAGTCCCAGCTACTTGGGAGGCTGAGACACAAGAATTGCTTGAGCCTGGGAGGAAGAGGTTGCAGTGAGCTGAGATCACATCGCTGCACTCCAGCATGGGTAACAGAACTAGACTGTTCAAAACAAAACAAAACAAAACAGAAACAAACAAAAACAAAAACAAAGCTCTACATCTTTTAGGACAAAATAATGCTCCCTAAAAAAATTGGGTAAAAAGGAAATCACAATGGAAATGATAAAATATTTAGAACTAAACAACCATGAAAGAATTACTATAACCAAAACCCATAGATGCATTAAAAACAAAACAACCAACAAAAATAGTTTAAAATAAATGAGTTATGCATGCAATTCATGAACCTGTAAAAGAATAACTAGAAAAGACAAAAGAAGGAAGAAAATTTTTAAACTAAACTTTGTAAAAATATGAAAAAACCTTAGGTTCAAATGACAGACTAAAATCTATTTCTTTGGACAAAAACTAAATGAAAGGCAAACTACAAGTAAACCTAATTAAGCAAAAAAAAAAAAAAAAAAAAAGAGAGAGAGTGAAAGCATGAAAAGGACATAACTAAAGTATATACGTAGGTATACATATTTACATATACATTACTCAAGCATATTTTATTGTTTAAATCTTCTGTTTCTTTACTACTCTTTGGTGTTTTTGTTTGTTTGTTTTGAGATGGAGTCTTGCTCTGTCTCCCAGGCTGGAGTGCAGTGGCGCGATCTTGGCTTCCTGCAGCCTCTGCCTCCCAGGTTCAAGTGATTCTCCTGCCTCAGCCTCCTGAGTAGCTGGGATTACAGGCACTCACCATCACACTCGGCTAATTTTTGTATTTTTAGTAGAGACGGGGTTTCACCATGTTGGCCAGGCTGGTCTTGAACTCCTGACCTCAAGTGATCCACCTGCCTCGGCCTCCCAAAGTGCTGGGATTACAGGCCTGAGCCACCACACCGCACCATCTTTACTACTCTTTGTTTTATGTTTTTCTGTGTTAAGTCTCCCATGATGGCTTCACGTTTTAAATTTTTTCCTTGTAATACTATCAATATCTGCTTAATATTTTGAATCTATAAGATGGTAAATATCCAAATTAACCTGTGGATTCAATGCAATTCACAACAAAAATCTCACAGATTTTGTTTTCTGTGGAAAATGAACAAGAGTCAGGTACCCAAATTCAGGACAGCTCATTCTGTCCTTTTTGCAAAGGGCCCAAAAGGGCCAAGATAATTGTGAAAAATAAAAGAATGGAGACATTTACATTACCTGATGTGAAGATGACTTATCAAATTATTTTAATTAAGACTGTGGAAGTCAGGTGCAGTGGCTCACACCTATAATCCCAACTACTTGGGAGGTTGAGGTGGGAGGATCGCTTGAGGACAGGAGTTCAAAACCAGCCTGAACAACACAGTGACACCCTGTTTCTCCCTCCTTCTCAAAAAGAAAAAAAAATAGATAATGTGATATTGGCACATGATTACATAAACAGAACAGAATAGAAAGCCTAGAAATACAGAAGAAACATTTAAAAAAAAACAGAATGAGGGAACTATGGACTGTCCACCTAATGGGACTGACATAACTGGTTAAATAGGGAAAAAAACATAAAACTACATCCCTGCTTTGTGATCTTTTTGTTTTTAAGTTCCAAAAGATCAAAGGCCTATATGTGAAAAGCAAACTTTAGAGACCTTCACTGGCCAATCCGGAGGAAATCTAAGCATCAAAAAGAGTAATGAAAGTACTAGATTATTACACTTTGAATTTTTTAAAAAATCCATGAGTCCTAGGAAGAATCAATATCGTGAAAATGGCCATACTGCCCAAGGTAATTTATAGATTCAATGCCATCCCCATCAAGCTACTAATGACTTTCTTCACAGAATTGGAAAAAACTACTTTAAAGTTCATATGGAACGAAAATAGAGCCCGCATTGCCAAGACAATCCTAAGCCAAAAGGACAAAGCTGGAGGCATCATGCTACCTGACTTCAAACTACATTACAAGGCTACAGTAACCAAAACAGCATGGTACTGGTACCAAAACAGAGATATAGACCAATGGAACAGAACAGAGCCCTCAGAAATAATGCCACACATCTACAACCATCTAATCTTTGACAAACCTGACAAAAACAAGAAATGGGGAAAAGATTCCCTATTTAATAAATGGTGCTGGGAAAACTGACTAGCCATATGTAGAAAGCTGAAACTGGATCCCTTCCTTACACCTTATACAAAAATTAATTCAAGATGGATTAAAGACTTAAATGTTAGCCCTAAAGCCATAAAAACCCTAAAATAAAACCTAGGCAATACCATTCAGGACACAGGCATGGGCAAGGGCTTCATGTCTAAAACACCAAAAAGCAATGGCAACAAAAGCCAAAATTGACAAATGGGATCTAATTAAACTAAGGAGCTTCTGCACAGCAAAAGAAACTACCATCAGAGTGAACAGTGAACCTACAGAATGGGAGAAAATTTTTGCAATCTACCCATCTGACAAAGGGCTAATATCCAGAATCCGCAAAGAACTTAAACAAATTTACAAGAAAAAATCAAACAACCCCATCAAAAAGTGGGTGAAGGATATGAACAGACACGTCTCAAAAGAGGACATTTATGCAGCCAACAGACACATGAAAAAATGCTCATCATCACTGGTCATCAGAGAAATGCAAATCAAAACCACAATGAGACACCATCTCACACCAGTTAGAATGGCGATCATTAAAAAGTCAGGAAACAACAGGTGCTGGAGAGGATGTGGAGAAATAGGAACACTTTTACACTGTTGGTGGGAGTGTAAACTAGTTCAACCATTGTGGAAGACAGTGTGGCGATTCCTCAAGGATCTAGAACTAGAAATACCATTTGACCCAGACATCCCATTACTGGGTATATACCCAAAGGATTATAAATCATGCTGCTATAAAGACACATGCACACGTATGTTTATTGTGGCACTACTGACAATAGCGAAGACTTGGAACCAACCCAAATGTCCATCAATGATAGACTGGATTAAGAAAATGTGGCACATATACACCATAGAACACTATGCAGCCATAAAAAATGATGAGTTCATGTCCTTTGTAGGGACATGGATGAAGCTAGAAACCATCATTCTCAGCAAACTATCGCAAGGACAGAAAACCAAACACCGCATGTTCTCACTCATAGGTGGGAATTGAACAATGAGAACACTTGGACACAGGAAGGGGAACATCACACACCGGGGCGTGTCATGGGGTGGCGAGGGCGGGGAGGGATAGCATTAGGAGATATACCTAATGTAAATGACGAGTTAATGGGTGCAGCACACCAACATGGCACATGGATACATATGTAACAAACCTGCACATTGTGCACATGTACCCTAGAACTTAAAGTATAATAATAATAAGAAAATAGCAAAAAGTCACCATGACACACGTAGCCTCTCCTGTCCCAATAAAGTATATACTCTGGGAAAAAAAAAATCCATCAGTCCATAGTGACATTCAACAAAAGACAGAGTCAGTGAAAAAGGAAAAAAGTAGAGGTAGCTTTTTTTTGTATAGAAGAATATCAGCTAATAAATATAGAAGGAATGATAGAAGTTGAAAATCATTATTTTATAATCCGCAACATAATTAAGGCAAGGATCACTGATAGGTCATCATTAAATAGTTATTTGGAAACAGGATATCAAATTATCACTCCACTAAATATTTATTAGTTCCAAAGGGGAAATGTATCTTTACAATGCAAATATTTGGCAATCACAATCTTAACTAAGTGGTCACCATGTGTGGTTTTTTTTTTGAGACAGGGTCTCGCTCTGTTGCCCAGGCTGGTGTGCAGTGGTGTAATCATAGCTCACTGTAGCCTTGAACCCCTGGCCTCAAGTCATCCTCCTGCCTTGGCCTGCCAAAATACTGGGATTGCAGGTGTGAACAACCACACCCAGCCCATCACGTGCCTTTAGATATGATACAGTAGGAGGTATACACCATCACTTGTGTGGTGTTTTGTTAGAAATGTCTGCCCGAAATCTAACGATAAATAGTCAAACAAAAATCCAGAATATGGGACAGTCTATGAGATAACTGGCCACTATGTAAGGATTTAATATTATGAAGAGCAGAAGGAGGTAATAGTATTGTTTAAACTGAAGGAGGCTATAGGCATGTAACAGTCAGATGAAATCCATTGAATCTGGACTTTTAAAAAATGTATAAACTGGGCCGGGCATGGTGGCTCATGCCTGTAATCCCAGCACTTTGGGAGGCCAAGGTGGGTGGATCAGGAGGTTAGCAGTTCAAGACCAGCCTGACCAACATAGTGAAACCCTGTCTCTACTAAAAATACAAAAAAATTAGCTGAGCATGGTGGCGGGAGCCTGTAATCCCAGCAACTTGGGAGGCTGAGGCAGGAGACTCGCTTGAAACCAGAAGATGGAGGTTGCAGTGAGCCAAGATTGCACCACTGCACTCTAGCCTGGGCAATAAGAGCAAAACTCCATCTCAAAAAAAAAAAAATGCATAAACCTTTTTCTTTGACAATTTAGGAAATTTGAGTATGAAAAGAATGTTGGAAGTTGTGTTGAATTAACGATTTTTTCCCTCACGTGTGGTAATGATGCTGTGGATATGTAGGAGAATGTCATTGTTTCCTGGAAAATATGCTGAAATATTTATCTTTTTTTTTTTTTTTTTTTTTGAGACACTGTGTCACTCTGTTGTCCAGGTTGGAATGCAGTGGCGTGAGCTTGGCTCACTGCAACTTCTGCCTCCTGGGTTCAAGCGATTCTTGCGCCTCAGACTCCCAAGGAGCTGGAATTACAGGCATGCACCACCACACCAACTAATTTTTGTATTTTTAGTAGAGATGTGGTTTCACCATGTTGGCCAGGCTGGTGTCGAACTCTTGACTTCAAGTGATCTGCCCACCTCAACCTCCCAAAGTGCTGGGAATTACAGGTGTGAGCCACTGCGCCCAGCCGAGATAAGCTGAAATATTTAGAGGTAAAATATCACAATGCCTACACTCACTTTCAGATGGTTTGTCAAAAAGGCAAAAAATACACATAGAGACAGAGAGTTAGAGAGAGCAAATGTGTCAAGATGTTAATAGTTGATAAATATAGGTGAGAGGTATAACAGTATTCATTTTAGTATTCAACTTTTCTCTGGGCTTGAAATTCTGCAAAATAAACAAGAATATTTTTGAAGGTAAAAAATTAGAGAATAATAATAAAAGTTTTATGAATTTAGGTGTTCTTAAGAGAAACAACATTTACAAACCACAACAAAAAGTCTTGATACATTTTACTGTTTTAAAACTAAAACTTCGGCTGGATGTGGTGGCTCACGCCAGTAATCCCAACACTTTGGGAGGCCCAGGTGGGTGGATCACCTGAGGTCAGGAGTTCGAGACCAGCCTGACAAATATGGTGAAACCCTGTCTCTACTAAAAATACAAAAATTAGCTGGGAGTGGTGGTGCGTTTCTGTAGTCCCAGCTACTTGGGAGGCTGAGACAGGAGAATTGCTTGAACCCAGGAGGCGAAGGTTGCAGTGAGCCGGGATTATGCCACTGCACTCCAACCTGGGCAACAGAGAGAGACTCCGTATCAAAACAAAACAAAGAAACAAAATAAAACAAAACACAAAAACCTAAAACTTCTATACTACAAGATATAACATAAAGCAGTCAAAGAGATAAGCTGGCTTGTAAGTAGATATTTACTATATATAACAAACAAAGGATCAGTATCTAGAATATACAAATAAACTGTATGCAAAGAAAAAGGAGGGATGGGGCCAAATTACCCAATAGAAAAATTGGTGAAGGGGTCAGGCATGGTGGCTCATGCCTGTAATCGAGGCAGTTTGGGAGGCCAAGGCAGGAGGATCGCTTGAGCCCAGGAGTGTGAGACCAGCCTGGAAAACATATTGAGAACTCGTCTCTACAAAAAGTAAAAAAAAAAAAAAAAAAAAAAAAAAAAAAATTAGCTGGATGTGTTGGTACGTGCCTGTAGTCTCAGCTACGCAGGAGGCCAAGGTGGGAGGATTGCTTGAGCCCAGGAGGTCAAGGCTGCACTGAGCTATGATCACACCACTGCACTCCAGCCTGGGCAACATAGTGAGACCACAGCTCTAAAAAAAAAAAAAGAGAGAGAGAGAGAAAAAAAAGAAAGTTTGGCAAAGGATCTGCATAATTAATTTACAAAAGGAAATCCAAATGGCTAATAACACAAGAAAGATGTTTGTTCAATTTTACTAGTAATTGGGGAAATAAAAAACAAAACACTAACAATAAAATGTTTAATAAAATTATAATACACATTATGAGATTATTAATATAACGTTATAGTAAAATGTGTAAATACATAATAAAATTATTATTACATTTAAAAGGCTCACATTATCAGACTTTTTTTCTTCCCTTATCTTCTGATAAAATAGGAATTTTTATACACTGCTGGTGGGAGTACAAACTGGTTAAAAAACATTTTAGGTAGGGCACAGTGGCTCATGCCTGTAATCACAGCACTTTGGGAGGCTGAGGCAGGAGGGTCACTTGAATTTAGGAGTTCAAGACCAGCCTGGGCAACATAATGAGACCTCATCTCTACGAAAAAGAAAAAAGTTAGCCAGCCACGGTGGTGCACACCTGTATTCCCAGCTATCTTGGGAGGCTGAAGCAGGTGGATTGCTTGAGCCCAAGAGTTGGATCACTCCACTGTCCTCCAGCCTGGGTAACAGAGTAAGACGTTGTCTCAAAAAAAAAATTTTAGAAATTAATTTCTTAATACTTAGTAATCTAGGAGCTACATGTATCTTAGGACTCAGCAATTATATCTCTAGACAGTTTCATTTCCTGCTGTTCTCCCTCTTCCTCATTCTGCTTCGGCCACATTGGCTTCCTTGTGGTTCCTTGATCCTTTCAAGCAAGTGCCCATCTTGGTGCTTTTTCATTCACTGTTCTCTCCATTATCTTGATTCTTTACTTTCTTCAGGACTCAGCTTTAGTGTCACCTTTTCTGAAAAGCCTCTCCTGACCCACCCTATCTTAAAGATTACTCATTCTCTATGCCCACAACTTGCTTTATGTATTTGATATACCTTAGTTTACTTTCTTTCTCCCACCCTTCCTGATGGTAGATTGGATAATTGTTTTTCAGTTATTAAAATTTTTTTTAATTGAGATGGTGTCTCGCTTTTTTGCCCAGGCTGGTCTTGAACTCCTGAGCTCAAGCAGTCGTCCCACCTTGGCTTACCAAAATGCTGGGATTACAGGCGTGAGCCACAGCACCTGGCCCATTGTTCTCAATTCTTTACTGCCCGATCCCAATATTAGAATTATCCAGCCATGCCTATCACCACGTGACTTTGCAAAGCCTCCCACTGTAGTTGATGGAATATATTTCTCTGCTACCTTGATGTTAGTCATATCATGGCATGGTTTGGCTAATGGAATGTAAGCAGAAGTGACCATGACAATCCTGAGTTGAGACCTTAAAAGGCATTATGTATTTCTACTCACCTCTCTTGTACTTCTGTCCCCCACTGTGGGAGGAATGTATCTCAGGCAGGCAACTTGTTCTAGAATAATGAAGACATGTGAAGCATATGTAAACTTGACCTGAAGATTGGAGTCCAGCCTAGCTCAGCCAAACATAGACAAGCCCAGCCAAGATCAGCCAAACTTTGTCTGATCTGCAGACCTGTGACTGAGAAAAAAAAAGTCTGTTATTGTATGTCACTGAGAACATTCGAAGTCTTTATTGTGCAGCATTGTTGCAGCAATGCAGCTGACTAATATATACCCCTCTGGAATGTAAACTTCAGGACAGCAAGGTTTTTACAGTTTTGTTCACTGGTATGTGCTCAGTGAGTAGAACAGTGTCTAGTATGCATAGGTGTTTAATAAATATTTGTTGAGTTAATTAATGCATTTGTGCTAAAGCCATAAAACTACTCATAATCCCAAAGGGCAAGGTAAGGGTTCAAGTGTGCAAAGAAACAGATATAATTGGCTCTGTTATAAATATAGTCAGTCAGAAGCTGGCACCAATGTATAGTGAATGAACCCTGCAATCAAATCAACAAGCAGCTTAAACTGGCAATAGATACATATGAAACTAAAGAATAGTTGATAAGAGGATCAGAAATAGAAGGTCCCAGTAGAATTTCAATAAAATAGATATTTACTCAAATATTACCATCACCTCTAAATTGGAGACTATTTTCAAAAATAGATGGGGCATCAGCTAAGTGTTCCAAAGAATAAATGAAATGGGCTATAGTCATCCATGAGCTGGCTGGTGGCAAAAATAGAAGTCAAGGAGGCCTTATAAAATAGCCCAATGTACATAGATAAATCAAGAGAGCAAATGTTAAAGTATATAGGGAAAAAGTGAGTTTAGGTGTTTTTGAACTATTATAACTTTTCTTTAAGTATGAAATTTTTCCTAATTTTTTGTAACAAGTAAGAAATGGTGGCTGGGCGCAGGTGGCTCATGCCTGTAATCCCAGCACTTTGGAAGGCCGAGGTGGGTGAATCACCTGAGGTCAGGAGTTTGAGATCAGCCTGGCCAACATGCCAAAACCCCGTCTCTACTGAAAATACAAAAATTAGCCAGGCATGGTGGCACACGCCTGTAATTCCAGCTATTCCAGAGGCTGAGACAGGAGAATCGCTTGAATCCAGGAGGCAGAGGTTGCAGTGAACTGAGATCATGCCAGTGCACTCCAGCCTGGGCGACAGAGCAAGACTCAGTCTCAAAAAAAAAAAAAAAAAGAAAAGAAAAGAAAAGGTTTGTTCCAGTATTTCCAGAAATAAACCAAATATGACTAATCCTGAACATGACAACTTTTGTGGTCTTGAATGACTTAAGTAGCAATTGTCTAGTTTTTGTGTGGGACAATGGAACATATATTGCCAGAATGACCATAGGCAGATTGCTTCCCACCGGAATGACCTTCTCTTGTCTGCTGTTTGTTCTTTACACTGTCCTTTGACTTAACTGGAGGTATGTTGAGGAACGATCATACTGTTTCTCTTGAAACTTTATTACCTCCCTTAGGTGTTGTGATTAAGAACCACAACAGTTTTGAGCAAGTAGTAGATTCTGCCTCTTTAGCTGGGTGTCCAATGTTCAGAACAATCCTAGACAAAGATTCAAGTACATGTACGTTGTTTGAAAGGTACAAATGGAATGCTGTGGGGAGCTGATGCCCCAACTAGCATCATCAACAGTTCCTCCTTTTCATATTTTGATCTCCACCTCAAGATGTAAAGCTGAACATAAGGTGGGAAAGAGAAGAGGGGAAGTAAGGAAGTGAAAAAGGGAAGAGAAGGGAACCAATAAAGGATGCATTATCAAGCTTGCTTCCACTATGGTCAATAAGAGCTTAATCCTGCAGAGATAATGGAAGCAACATAAAATCCACGCTTCAGAGTTATACCTCCCACACACAGGGGCAGGGATCTGGTTGAGGGCTACTCAGAGCCAGATATTAATTCCCTAGAACATCTGGGCCAGCTTAGGGAGAGAATCCTTTCCCGGCTCCAGCAAAAGTCTTTAGGAAAACAGATGCAGATGTTGGCTACTGGAAGTCTGCCAGAAAACACACAAGCGTTAAGGCCCACAGGATATAGGTAGAGCACTGAAATCATCTACTACTAGGTCTGAGAAGGTCCACAGGACACACACTAGTGATCAAAGGAACTAATTAGCACTACGGCCCAGAAAGACAACTCAAATTAAAGATGCTATATCATTCTCCTCTTGACAAATAGACATCATCTACCTTAGTTGAAACTAGAATGCTACTACTTAGGACATTGACATTCCATCTGTAACTACTTTATACATGAAGATTCATCCTGTTTTCTACCACATTATACAATACCTGGCCCCAAATACTCCTTTTTCTCATATTGTATTCAGTCCTGTTATTCTGAGACGAAGAAGAAAAGTGTGAAATGGGAGAAAGTATTGATGCCGGCTGGATGTGGTGGCTCACGCCTGTAATCCCAGCACTTTCAGAGGCTGAGGCGGGCAGATCACTTGAGGCCAGGAGTTGGAGACCAGCCTGGCCAATATGGCGAAGCCCCGTCTCTACTAAAAATACAAAAGTTAGCCAGGTGTGGTGGGCGCATACCTGTAATCCCAGCTACTTGGGAGGCTGAGATGGGAGAATCGCTTGAACCTGGGAGGTGAAGACTTCAGTGAGCCAAGATTGCGCCACTGCACTCCAGCCTGGATGACAGAGCGAGACCCCGTCTCAAAAAAGAGAAAGTACTGATGCCATTTGGGGCATTAAGTTCAGCTTCTATCAATGATATACTGGGAAAGAGATGAGCCAGACAAATGAGAAACTGCCTCCTACCTGAATAATCACTAAGAAAATCATACCAGGCAAGTCTAGGAAAACTTCGCTACTTCATACGAGGAGGAGGGAGCTGGTCTCATTCTTGGACCATTGATACAGATCTACCAATCTATATACAATGTTGACATCATGTTTACCACTCAGAAATTGGCCCTGGCTTGTTTTATTTTGATCTCATTTCCTTTTCATTCATTAATTTAACAAATATTTCTTGAGTACTTACAATGGATCTGAGATAAAAAGACAGACTCATGCTGTTTTCTGGAGCTTGTAATTTAGTGGAGGAGCAGATTATACCACAAATAATTACTTAGTTACAATTGTGTTAAATGCTAAGAAGGACAAGTATAGAATACTATGAGTGTGTAATACAGAGATTACTCAATCCATGCTGAAGTGTAATGTCAGGGAAGACTTCACTAAGGAAGATTTAATCTAAGATTTGCAGAGTAGAGTTTGGCCAGGAGAAGGAGCAGCTGAAGAACAGCATTTGCAAGAAGGAGTTTAGGATGTTCCTGATACTAAAAGAAAGCCAGCGTGGCTTGAGAGCAGTAGTCACAGAAAAGAGTGGCAAAGATGAGGCTGGAAGGATGTGAAGAGCAGACAAGGACAAGATTTTGGAGGATTAGGGTGACAGAAGATAACATCAATTTTTGCTATTCTACATTTTTGCCAACATTTGTTGTTGTTAATCCTTTTAAATTTAGCCATCCTAGTGAATATAAAATGGCACCTCATTATGTTTTAATTTGCATTTCCCTGGTGTTTAACGATTTTGAGCACCTTTTCCACACCCATTCGTATAACTTCCTTTGTGTCTTTAATTTGTCCTCTTATTTTTTAAAATTAGGTTATATTTTATTATTAATTGTAGGAGTTCTTTATGTATTTTGGATACAAGTTCTTTGTCAGATATGTTTTGCAAATCTTTTCTCCCAGCTTGTGGCTTGCCTACTCATTTTCTTAATAGTGTCTTTTAATGACCAGAAGTTTTAAAAATTATATTAACCATATCAGTTTCCAGTTACATGCATTCATCACTATAGATCTGAGTTACTACTTGATGGCACATCTCATCAGACTGAATAACTTCTTTTAACATTTCTTGTGGTGGAGGTCTGCTGGCAATGAATTTTCTGTTCTTATGTGTCTGAGAATGGCTTTATTTCACTTTAATTGTTGAAAGATAATTTTGCTGGATGTAGAATTCTGAGTTGACAATATTTTGTCTTTTGACATTTTAGCGATGTCATTCCATTGTTTTCTAGGCTCCATTATTTCCATCGAGAAGTCAGCTGATATATATATAATATATATAATATATGTATATTTTATATATTATATATGTATTATATATATTATATATACACACATACATACACACACACACACACACACACACACACATATAATTGTTCCTCTGTCACATGTGGCTTTCCTCTGGCTGCTTTCAAGACTTTATCTTTGGTTTCAGCAGTTTGATTACAGTGTGCTTAGGTGTGGTTTTCTTTGTATTCATCCTACTTTGAATTCTTTCAGCTTTTTGGATCTGTATGTCAAAATCTTTTATAAAATTTGATCAGTTTTCAGCCATTACTTTTTCAAGTATTTTTTTCTGCCTCAATCCTACTCATTCTAGGGCTCTTGTTCTACTTCTTGTTGTTATTCAACAGGACTCTGATGCTGTTTGTTTTTCTTCAGTCTTCTTTTCCTCTCCATTCTTCAGATTGGTCCATTTCTATTAACTTATTTCCAAGTTCACTGGCACTTTTTTCCTCACTGCCTCCAACCTGCTGTTGAGAACATACAGTGAATTTTTCATTTCATTTCATTTTTTTAATTTTTTTTTTTACTGCTCCTTGTGGAGCAGGGTTAACCCATAGGCCAATTTTTAAATTTTACTTGTTGTATTTTTCAATTCCAGAATTTCTATTTAGTTTGTTTTATACTTTCTGTATCCATGTTAAGAGGCTGTAACTGTTCATTCATTATTCATTTATCTTCTAAGTTATTATAAAAATGATAATTACTTTTACTCAAGTAAAAGTAATGATAACTTTTACTTGAGTATGGATTATATTTTCCTGTTTCTTCACAGGTTTAGTGATTTTTTAATTGACTACTGTACATTATGTTTGATACATTGTAACAACCTCTACATTTTTCCATCTTCCTCCAAAGATGAGTTTGCTCTAAAAGACAGTAAACTTGCCTGACCTCATTCTCCAAATGCTGTCTCCTACACAGTAGGCAACAGGTAAAATCTTGCACAGTCCTTTAAGCTTCCACATGCTGCTTTTCCATAAGGCTCTCCGGAGTAACCCCCATGGATATGTAGTTTAGTCATGAGCCAAGAATGTAGTCTGATTTTATATGCAGGTCTTAAAGCTCATCTCCTCTGCAACCCACTCTTTTTCATGATTTCCCCCTAACTTTCTGGATACTCTACTAGGCTGATATTTTGTTTTTTGACACATCAAGCCAGTAAGCCATGGCTTTCTACTTCCTGAGCTGCATAAAGGCTGGGGAGTTATCTCAGGCAAAAACCCACAAACCCACAAATCTCTGACTTTACAGACACCTTTGAAGGGTAGACTTCCCTCCAGTTTGTGACTATTTTTGGTCATTCTTCAATACCTTCAAAGTATTGCTTGTTGTTGTGTTGGGTTTTATGCACTATTTTCTTTACATTTTCTTTCTTTTTTGCATTTTTAAAAATTGAGATAAACCACATAAAATTTATCATTTGAAAGTGTACAATTCACCAGACTTTCTTGACAATAATTTTTAATAGACTTTATTTTTCAGAGCAGTTTTAGGTTCACAGCAAAATTAAGCAGAAGGTATAAAGATTTCCCAAATACCCCCAGTCCACACACATGCCTAGCCTCCCCTGTTATCAATAACCCCTAATGGAGTGTACACTTGTTACAACTGATGAACCTACACTAACACATCATTGTCACCCAATGCACATAGTTTACATTTGTGTTCACTCTTGGTGTTGTACATTCTGTAAGTTTGAATAAATTTGTATGACATATATCCACCATTATAGTATCTTACAGAGTAGTTTCACTGCCCTAAACATCTTCTGATCTCTGCCTAATGATCTCTCCCTCATGGCTAACTACTGTCAACCACTCATCCTTATACTGTCTCCATAGTTTAGCCTTTTCCAGAATGTCATATCATTGGAATCATGCAGCATGAAGCC
Source organism: Pan troglodytes (assembly GCF_028858775.2). NCBI lineage: Eukaryota > Metazoa > Chordata > Mammalia > Primates > Hominidae > Pan > Pan troglodytes. The sequence goes on from NC_072414.2 coordinate 64,429,744, forward strand.
ATTTCAGACTGGCTTCTTTCACTTAGTAATATGCACTTAAGTTTCCTTTGTATCTTATCATGGCTTGATAGCTCATTTCCTTTTAGCACTGAGTAATGTTATTTTGTTTGGATGTATCAGAGTTTATTTATCCATTTGCCTACCGAAGGAAATTTTTGTTGGTTCCAAGTTTTGGCAATTATAAATAAGGCTGCTATGTGCAGGATTTTGTGTGGACATAAGTTTTCAACTCAACTGGGCAAATACAAAAGGGTGTAATTGCTGAATTATATGGTATTGGTATGGCTGTTGCTATGGGGTTGTTTTGGGGATATATGGGAAATCTCTGTAGCTTCTGCTTAATTTTGCTATGAACCTAAAACTGCTCTAAAGGGTAAAGTCTATTAAAAATGATTGTAAAAAAACCCAACTGAATCATACACTTTCGAATGGTGAATTTTATCTCAAATTTTAATAAATGCAAAACAAAAAAAGAAAGAAAATATAAAGAAAACCATGCATAAAAACCAAACAACAACCACCACCACCAATTCACTGAAACTACCAAACTTTCTTCCAAAGTGGCTGTACCATTTTCATTCCTACCTGCAACGCATAAGAGTTCCTATTGCTCCACATCCTTGACTGCATTTGGTGTTGACAGTGTTCTGGATTTTGGCTAATGTAATAGGTGTTGTCGTATTTCATTTTAATTTGCATTTCCCTGATGACATAGGATGTGGAATTTTTTTTTATTATACTTTAAGTTCTAGGGTACATGTGCACAATGTGCAGGTTTGTTACATATGTATACATGTGCTATGTTGGTGGGCTGCACCCATTAACTCGTCATTTAACATTAGGTATATCTCCTAATGCTATCCCTCCCCCCTCCCCCCACCCCACAACAGGCCCTGGGGTGTGATGTTCCCCTTCCTGTGTCCAAGTGTTCTCATTGTTCAATTCCCACCTATGAGTGAGAACATGCAGTGTTTGGTTTTTGGTCCTTGCGATAGTTTGCTGAGAATGATGGTTTCCAGCTTCATCCATGTCCCTACAAAGGACATGAACTCATCCTTTTTTATGGCTGCATAGCATTCCATGGCATATATGTGCCACATTTTCTTAATCCAGTCTATCATTGATGGACATTTGGGTTGGTTCCAAGTCTTTGCTATTGTGAATAGTGCCGTAATAAACATACGTGTGCATGTGTCTTTATAGCAGCATGATTTATACTCCTTTGGGTATATACCCAGTAATGGGATGTCTGGGTCAAATGGTAATTCTAGTTCTTGATCCGTGAGGAATTGCCACACTGACTTCCACAATGGTTGAACTAGTTTATAGTCCCACCAACAGTGTAAAAGTGTTCCTATTTCTCCACATCCTCTCCAGCACCTGTTGTTTCCTGACTTTTTAATGATCGCCATTCTAACTGGTGTGAGATGGTATCTCACTGTGGTTTTGATTTGCATTTCTCTGATGACCAGTGATGATGAGCATTTTTTCATGTGTCTGTCGGCTGCATAAATATCTTCTTTTGAGAAGTGTCTGTTCATGTCCTTCGCCCACTTTTTGATGGGGTTGTTTGTTTTTTTCTTGTAAATTTGTTTGAATTCATTGTAGATTCTGGATATTAGCCTTTTGTCAGATGAGTAGATTGCAAAAATTTTCTCCCATTCTCTAGATTGCCTGTTCACTCTGATGGCAGTTTCTTTTGCTGTGCAGAAGCTCTTTAGTTTAATTAGATCCCATTTGTCAATTTTGGCTTTTGTTGCCATTGCTTTTGGTGTTTTAGACATGAAGTCCTTGCCCATGCCTATGTCCTGAATGGTACTGCCTAGGTTTTCTTCTAGAGTTTTTATGGTTTTAGGTCTAATATTTAAGTCTTTAATCCATCTTGAATTAATTTTTGTATAAGGTGTAAGGAAGGGATCCAGTTTCAGCTTTCTACATATGGCTAGCCAGTTTTCCCAGCACCATTTATTAAATAGGGAATCCTTTCCCCATTTCTTGTTTTTGTCAGGTTTGTCAAAGATCAGATAGTTGTAGATAAGCGGCATTATTTCTGAGGGCTCTGTTCTGTTCCTTTGGTCTATATCTCTGTTTTGGTACCAGTAGCATGCTCTTTTGGTTACTGTAGCCTTGTAGTATAGTTCGAAGTCAGGGAGCGTGATGCCTCTAGCTTTGTTCTTTTGGCTTAGGATTGTCTTGGCAATGTGGGCTCTTTTTTGGTTCCACATGAACTTTAAAGTATTTTCCAATTCTGTGAAGAAAGTCATTGGTAGCTTGATGGGGATGGCATTGAATCTATAAATTACCTTGGGCAGTATGACCATTTTCACGATATTGATTCTTCCTACCCATGAGCATGTTCTTCCATTTGTTTGTATCGTCTTGTATTTCATTGAGCAGTGGTTTGTAGTTCTCCTTGAAGAGGTTCTTCACATCCCTTGTAAGTTGGATTCCTAGGTATTTTATTCTCTTTGAAACAATTGTGAATGGGAGTTCACTCATGATTTGGCTCTCTGTTTGTCTCTTATTGGTGTATAAGAATGCTTGTGATTTTTGCACATTGATTTTGTATCCTGAGACTTTGCTGAAGTTGCCTATCAGCTTAAGGAGATTTTGGGCTGAGACAATGGGGTTTTCTAGATATACAGTCATGTCATCTGCAAACAGGGACAATTTGACTTCCTCTTTTCCTAATTGAATACCCTTTATTTCCTTCTCCTGCCTGATTGCCCTGGCCAGAACTTCCAACACTATGTTGAATAGGAGTGGTGAGAGAGGGCATCCCTGTCTTGTGCCAGTTTTCAAAGGGAATGCTTCCAGTTTTTGCCCATTCAGTATGATATTGGCTGTGTGTTTCTCATAGATAGCTCTTATTATTTTGAGATACGTCCCATCAATACCTAATTTATTGAGAGTTTTTAGCATGAAGAGTTGTTGAATTTTGTCAAAGGCCTTTTCTGCATCTATTGAGATAATCATGTGGTTTTTGTCTTTGGTTCTGTTTATATGCTGGATTACATTTATTGATTTGTGTATGTTGAACCAGCCTTGCATCCCAGGGATGAAGCCCACTTGATCATGGTGGATAAGCTTTTTGATGTGCTGCTGGATTTGGTTTGCCAGTATTTTATTGAGGATTTTTGCATTGATGTTCATCAGGGATATTGGTCTTAAATTCTCTTTTTTTTGTTGTGTCTCTGCCAGACTTTGTTATCAGGATGATGCTGGCCTCATAAAATGAGTTAGGGAGGATTCCCTCTTTTACTATTGATTGGAATAGTTTCAGAAGGAATGGTAACAGCTCCTCCTTGTACCTCTGGTAGAATTCGGGTGTGAATTCATCTGGTCCTGGACTTCTTTTGGTTGGTAAGTTATTAATTATTGCCTCAATTTCAGAGCCTGTTATTGGTCTATTCAGAGATTCAACTTTTTCCTGGTTTAGTCTTGGGACGGTGTATGTGTTGAGGAATTTATCCATTTCTTCTAGATTTTCTAGTTTATTTGTGTAGAGGTATTTATAGTATTCTCTGATTGCAGTTTGTATTTTTGTGGGATCGGTGGTGATATCCCCTTTATCATTTTTTATTGCATCTATTTGATTCTTCTCTCTTTTCTTCTTTATTAGTCTTGCTAGTGGTCTATCAATTTTGTTGATCCTTTCAAAAAACCAGCTCCTGGATTCATTGATTTTTTGAAGGGTTTTTTTGTCTCTATTTCCTTCAGTTCTGCTCTGATCTTAGTTATTTCGTGCCTTCTGCTAGCTTTTGAATGTGTTTGCTCTTGCTTCTCTAGTTCTTTTAAATGTGATGTTAGGGTGTCAATTTTAGATCTTTCCTGCTTTCTCTTGTGGGCATTTAGTGCTATAAATTTCCCTCTACGCACTGCTTTGAATGTGTCCCAGAGATTCTGGTATGTCATGTCTTTGTACTCGTTGGTTTCAAAGAACATCTTTATTTCTGCCTTCATTTCATTATGTACCCAGTAGTCATTCAGGAGCAGGTTGTTCAGTTTCCATGTAGTTGAGCGGTTTTGAGTGAGTTTCTTAATCCTGAGTTCTAGTTTGATTGCACTGTGGTCTGAGAGACAGTTTGTTGTAATTTCTGTTCTTTTACATTTGCTGAGGAGTGCTTTACTTCCAAGTATGTGGTCAATTTTGGAATAGGTGTGGTGTGGTGCTGAAAAGAATGTATATTCTGTTGATTTGGGGTGGAGGGTTCTGTAGATGTCTATTAGATCTGCTTGGTGCAGAGCTGAGTTCAATTCCTGGATATCCTTGTTAACTTTCTGTCTCGTTGATCGTCTAATGTTGACAGTGGGATGTTAAAGTCTCCCATTATTATTGTGTGGGAGTCTAAGTCTCTTTGTTGGTCTCTAAGGACTTGCTTTATGAATTTTTAAAATATTTTTAAATATATTTTTTGCCGTCTGTGTATCTTCTTTAGTGAGGTGTCTGTTAAGATCTTTGGCCCATTTTTAAATTAGGTTATTTGTTTTTTTATTGTGAAGTTTCAACAATTCTTTGTATATTTTGAATAACAGTCCTTTAGCAGATATATTTTTGCAAGTATTTTCCCCCAGTGTGTGACTTGCTTTTAATATAAATAAATATATATAAACATATATATACATATACGTATATATACACACATACATATATACATGTATACATACATATATTTAAAGACAAGGTCTTGCTCTGTTGCCCTGGCTATAGTAAAGTGGTGCCATCATAACTCACTGCAGCCTTTAACTGCTGGGCACAAGCGATCCTCCCATCTCAGCCTCTGGAATAGCTGGGACTACAGGTGGGACATGCCACCATGCCTAGCTAATTTGTGTATTTTTGTAGAGATGGGGTTTGGCCATGTTGCTTTTATTCTCTTGACAGTGTCTTTCACAGAGCAGAAGGTTCTAATGAAGTTCAGTTTTTCAATTATTTATTTCATAAATCATGCTTTTGGTGTGTCTAAAAAGACATCATCATACCCACAGTCACTTAGATTTTTTTCTATGTTATCTTCTAGGAGTCCTATAGTTTTGCATACATTTAGGTCTGTGGCCAATTTTGAATTAATTTTTGTGAAGGGTATTATGTCTGTATCTAGATTCAATTTTTTTGCATGTGTATGTCCAGTTATTTCAGCACTATTTGTTGAAAAGATTATCTTTGATCCATTATGTTATCTTTGCTTCTTTATCAAACATCAGTTGGCTGTGTTTATGTGGCTCTATTTCTGTGTTCTCTAATCTGTTCCATTGATTTATTTGTTTATTTTTTCACGAACACCACACTGTGTTCATCACTATAGCTTCATAATAAGTCTTAACGTCAGCTAGTGTCAGTTTTCTAACTTTGTTCTTCTCCTTCAATGTTGTGTTGGCTATTCTGGGTCTCTTCTCCATGTAAACTTTAGGATAAATTTGTTTATATCTACAATATAACCTGCTTGGATTTTTTTCCAGTTTTTTTATTGTGGTAAAATATACACAACATAAAATTTGCCATCTTAACCAATTTTAAGTGTACACTTCAGTGTTAAATATCTTCATAATATTGTGCAACCATCACCATCATCCATTTATAACTCTGCATCTTGTAAACTCAAAACTCTATACCCGTTAAACAATAACCCTCCATTCTCCACTTCCCCCAACTCCTAGAAACCACCTTTCTATTTTCTGTCTCTATGATTTTGACTACTGTAAATATCTCATATAAACAGAATCAAACAGTTTTAGTGAATGGTGCATTTCACTTAGCATACTGTCCTCAAGTTTCATTCATATTATAGCATGTGTCAGAATTTCCTTCCTTTTTAAGAGTGAATTATGTTCCATTGTATGTATATATCATATTTTGCATATTCACTCATCTGTTGATGGGTACTTGGGTTGCTTCCATGGTTTAGCTATTGTGAATACTGCCACTATGAACAACAGTGTACAAATGTCTCTTCAAGACCCTTCTTTCAATTATTTTGGGTATATACTCAGAAGTGGAATTGCTGGATCATATGGTAATTCTATTTTTAATTTTTTGAGTAACTTCCATACTGATTTAAACAGTGGCTACACCATTTTACATTCCATCAACAGTGTACAAGAGTTCCAATTTCCCCACATCCTTGCCAACATTTTTATATAATAACCGTCATAATGAATATGAAGTTGTATCTTACTGTAGTTTTGATTTGCATTTCCCTAATGATTGAGATGTTGTGCATCTTTTCATGTGCTTGTCGGTCATTTACATATCTTCTTCAGAGGAATGTATACTCAAGTCTTTTGCCCACTTTTGAATTGGGTTGTTTGGATTTCTGATGTTGAGTTCTGTATTGTTTTATTACCTCAAAAGTTTAAATAAGATGGTCTGCTGCTATACTTGTTCTTGCTGTCCACTGTATTAGCACTTTCCCTGATGTGCTTTGGAAGTTGATCCATGAATTTCTTAAACTTTTTGCTGGAATTCCTTTAAAGGGGTCTGATTAGATGGTGAAAAGTAGACTGGGACAACCTTCAAGTGACCATGTCATTGTTTTCTTGCTATGTCTTTGGCTTGATGATTAAGATACAATTCTTTTTAAAACCAAATGGCATTTGTTATTATGTTTCCCAAATTAGGAATCTATTTTAGTTAATATTTTAAAGAAACACAAAGGCATAACAAATACTATCATTGTTTTTACTCCAGAGTGTTAATGAATGTAAAGAGGTTAGAGAGATGTAGTGTTTAATTAATGATGCTTATTTTAACTATATTTAACATGAGTGATTTTTCATTGTCTTTAAAGAGGAATAATGCTTATTGATTAAAGGTGAGAAATGATGGTTAAGACACTGATTCTGTGTCAAGGTCTTTGACTATATTATGCATTGTGCAAATAATTTCATTTTTCATGAATGCCTTAGTTTTCCTACTATAAGATAAAGACAATGATGAATAAAAAAGAAGAAGAAGTTTCTCTACAGATTCTGGATATTAACCCTTTATCAGATATATGACTTGCAAATATAGTCTCCCATTCTGTGGATTGCCCTTTTACTCTATTTATATTGTCATTTGAGGCAGAAAAATTTTAAATTTTCATCAAGTCCAAATTGTCTATTTTTTTATTTTTCTTCCTCTTGTTCTTCGTCTTTTTTTTATGAGTCAGGGTCTCACTATGTTTCCCAGGCAAGTCTCGAATTCCTGGGCTCAACTGATCCACCTGCCTCGGCCTGTCAAAGTGTTAGGATTACAGGCATGAGCTACCGTGTTCAGCCTCCACTTTTTTGTTGTGTCCTGTGTTTTTGGTGTCATGTCCAAGAAATCCTTGCTAAATCCAATGTTGTGGAACATGTTCCTTACATTTTTCTTCTAAAAATATTTTATAGTTTTAGGTATTTAATCCATGTTGAGTTAATTTTTGTATACAGTGTTAGATAAGGATCCAACTCCATTCTTTTTCAAGTGGATGTCGAGTTTTTCTAGCACCATTTGTTGAAAAGACCATATATATGAGGGTTTATTTCTGAGCTCTCTATTTTATTTCATGGGCTACATGTCTGTCTTTATGCCAGTACCACACTGTGTTGATTACTGCAACTGTGTAGTAAGTTTTGAAATCAGGACTCGTGAGTCCTCCAGCTTTGTCTGTCTTTTTCAAGATTGTTTTCGCTATTTAAAGTTCCTTGAGATTCCATGTGAATTTTAGAATGGGTTTTTCTATTTCTCAAAAAATGTCATTGGGATTTTCATAGGGATTGCATCGAATCTATAGATCACTCTGGACAGTATTGATCTTAACAATATTACATCTTCCAGTCCATGAGCATTTATTTATATCTTCTTTAACTTATTTGAGTAAATTTTGCAGTTTTCATTATACAAATCATTTACCTCCTTGGGTAAGTTATTTCCTAAGTATTTTATTCTTTTTGATGCTATTGTAAATGGAATTGTATTTATAATTTCCTTCTTAGATTCTCCTTCTCCTTCTTCTTCTTCTTTTGAGACAGGGCCTTGGCTCTGTAGCCCAGGCCGGAGAGCAGTGGCATGACCACGGCTCACTGCAGCCTCCACCTCCCAGGCTCAAGCAATCCTAACACCTCGGCCTCAAGAGTAGCTGGGACTACAGGCACGCAGTATTTAGCCTAATTTTTTCAATTTTTTGTAGAGACAGTGTCTCACTAAGTTGCCCAGGCTGGTCTCAAACTCCTGAGCTCAATGACCTTCCACCTCAGCCTCCCAAAGTGATGGGATTACAGGTGTAAGCCACCACACCCAGCTTCTTCATTGTTAGTGTATAGAAAGGCACCTGATTTTTGTGCTGACTTTGTATCCTGCTACTTTGCTGAATTCATTTATTAGCTCTAACAGTTGTGTGTGTAATCCTTAGGGTTTTCTACATATAAAATCATTCATCTGCAAACACAGATAATTTAACTTCTTGCTTTCTGATTTGGAAGCCTTTTATTTCTTTTTCTTGCCTAATTGCACCAGCTAGAACTTAGTACTATGTTGATAGAAGTGGCAAAAGTGGGTAAACTTGTCTTGTACCTGGTCTTGGAGGAAAAGCTTTCAGTTTTTCACCACTGAGTATGGTGTTTGCTGTGGGTTTTTCACACATAGCTTTTATTATGTTGAGGTAATTTCCTTCTATTTCTAGTTTGTTGAGTGTTTTTATCATGAAAGGGTGTTGGAGTTTGTCAAATGCTTTTTCTACATCAGTCAAGATGATCATGTGCTTTTTCCATTCATTCTGTTAATGTGGTGTATTCCATTGATTGATTTTCATATATGGAACCATTGTTGCATTCCAGAAAAAAAAAACCACATGGCCATGGTGCATAATCCTTTTTTATACGTTACTAAATTCAGTTTGCTGGTATTTTGTTGAGGATTTTATATCAATGCTGATATGGTTCGGATGTGTGTCCTCCTTCAAGTCTCATGCTGAAATGTGATCCCCAATGTTGCAGGTGGGGCCAAGCACTATTCCCTTGGTGATGAGTGAGTTCTCACTCAGTTAGTTTACATGAGAGCTGGTTGTTTATTTTTTTGTTTATTTAATTTTTTTACTCAGATCATTTCTTCTCCAGAATTTTTCATTTGGTCGTTTAAAGAATCCTGGCTCCTCCTCCTCTCTCACTCCTTCTCTCACCATGTGATACACCAGCTCCCCCTTTGCCTTCCTAAGGCCTCACCATAGACAGATATGGCACTATGCTTCTTGTACAGCCTGCAGAACCATAAGCCAAAATAAACCTCTTTCTTTATAAATTGCCTAGTCTCAGGTATTCCTTTACTGCAACACAAAACAGACTGACACAAATGTTCATAATACTTTAATCTCTGAAAGTTATAATGAGTTATAACACTCTAATTTGAACTATACCAGCTTAACTTCAATAACATGCAAAAATTCTACTCCTTTACAGCTCTGTCTCCACCCTTTGGTTGATGATGTCACAAAATTATATTTTACAGATTGTGTGCCCCAAAATATAAACTAACAAGTCTTTTTTTTTTTTTTTAATGGAATCTCACTCTGTCGCCCAGGCTGGAGTGCAGTGGTGCAATCTCGGCTCACTGCAACCTCTGCCTCCCGGGTTCAAGTGATTCTCCCACCTCAGCCTCCCAAGTAGCTGGGATTACAGGTGCCCACCACCACGCCTGCCTAATTTTTGTATTTTTAGTAGAGATGGGGTTTCACCACATTGGCCAAGCTGGTCTCAAACTCCTGATCTTAAGCACCATGGCTTCCCAAAGTGCTGGGATTACAGGCATGAGCCGCCATGCCTGACCATAAATGAATAATTCTTTTAAATGCACTACTCTCTTAAATTGTGTAGAAAACACAATATGGGGTTGTAAACCAAAGTTACAATAATACTAAAAAGTGTTAGTCTTTTAAAGCATGTAGAAAACAAAAAGCGAAGTTACAAACCATTGTTATAATAACACTAGCTTTTATAATTACCATAAATTTACCTTTATTTAGATCTGTATTTGTTCATATGGCTTTGAGTTACTGTTGAGTGTCCGATCATTTCATCCTGCAGGACTCCCTTGAGTGTGTTTTTCTTATTTTGTCTCACTAGTGATACTTTGAGCATTTCTTGCAGGGCAAGTCCAGTGGTAACAGGCTCCCTCAGTTTTTATTTACCTGGAAAGGTCTTAATTTCTGCCTCACTTTTGAAGGACAGTTTTGCTGAATATAAGATTCTTGGTTGACAGACGTTCCCCTGCCTGCCTTTTAGCACTTTGAATATAATGGCCCACAGCCTTCTGACCTTCAAAGGTCCTGATGAGAAACCTTCTAATAATCTTATTGAGGATCCCTTATATGTGATAAGTCACTTTTCTCTTGCTTCTTTAAATATTCCCTCATTGTTTTTGGTTTCCAAAAGTTTAATTACAATGTGTCTCAGTGTGGATCTCTGAGTTCATCTTACTTAGAGTTTTTTGAGCTTCTTGGATGTTTATACTCATGTCTTTCATTTAATTTGGGAAGTTTTCAGTCATTATTTCTTCAAATATTCTCTCTGCCCCAACTCTCTCTCTCTCCTCTTTCTGAAATTACCATAATACACACTTTTGTCCACTTGATTGTGTCCCACAGGTCCCTTTGGCTCACTTTTCTTCAATTTTTATTCTTTCTCTTCCTCAGACTCAATACTTTCCATTGTCCTTCTTCACATTCACTGATTCTTTCTTCTGCCTACACATTGTCCTTCTTCACATTCACTGATTCTTTCTTCTGCCTACACAAACCTGCCTTTTCTTTCTTTCTTTCTTTCTTTTTTTTTTTTTGAGACAGGGTCTTGTTCTGTCCTCTTAGTAAAATTTTTATTTCAGTTATTGTACTTTCAGCTTTAGAATTTCTTTTTGGGCTGGGTGCGGTGGTTCACGCCTGTAATCCCAGCACTTTGGGAGGCCAAGGCAGGCAAATCACAAGGTCAGCAGATTGAGACCATCCTGGCTAACATGGTGAAACCCCGTCTCTACTAAAAAAAAATACAAAAAATTAGCCAGGCATGGTGGTGGGTGCCTGTAGTCCCAGCTACTCGGGAGGCTGAGGCAGCAGAATGGCATGAACCCGGGAGGCAGAGTTTGCAGTGAGCCGAGATTGTGCCACTGCACTCCAGCCTGGGCAACAGAGTGAGACTCCGTCTCAAAAAAAAAAACAAAAAACAAAAAACGGCCGGGCGCGGTGGCTCATACCTGTAATCCCAGCACTTTGGGAGGCTGAGGCAGGCGGATCACGAGGTCAGGAGATCAAGATCATCCTGGCTAACACGGTGAAACCCCGTCTCTACTAAAAATACAAAAAATTAGCTGGGCGTGGTGGCGGGCACCTGTAGTCCCAGCTACTCGGGAGGCTGAGGCAGGAGAATGGCGTGAACCTGGGAGGCGGAGCTTGCAGTGAACCGAGATCACGCCACTGCACTCCAGCCTGGGCGACAGAGTGAGACTCCCTCTCAAAAAAAAAAAAAAGAATTCCTTTTTGGTTTCTTTTTAGGTTTGCTGTTTTTAGATTAATATTTCCATTTTATTTATACATTATTTTCTTGATTTTTTTCCCCACATCTTCCTTTAGTGATTTGAGCATCTTTAAGACAGTTGTTTTAGAAGAATCATTTGAGCCCGGAAGGCAGAGGTTGCGGGGAGCTGAGATCACATCACTGCACTCCAGCCTGGGTGACTGAGAAAGACTTTCTCAAAAAAAAAAAAAAAAAAGTTGTTTTATTTATTTATTTATTTATTTATTTTTGAGATGGAGTTTCGCTCTTGTTGCCCAGGCTGGAGTGCAATGGTAGGATCTCAGCTCACCGCAACCTCCACCTTCCAGGTTCAAGGGATTCTCCTGCCTCAACCTTCTTAGTAGCTGGGATTACAGGCATGTGCCACCACGCCTGGCAAATTTTTTGTATTTTTAGTAGAGATGGGGTTTCTCCACGTTGGTCAGGCTGCTCTAGAACTCCCAACCTCAGGTGATCCGCCTGCCTTGGCCTCCCAAAGTGCTGGGATTACAGGTGTGAGAAAAGACAGTTGTTTTAAAGTCTTTGTTTGGTATGTTTGCTATCAGGTCTTTTTCAGGGACAATTTCTGTTGCTTTATTATTATTATTTTTTGAATAGGCCAAACTTTTCTGTTTCTTTGTATAACTTTTTTTTTTGTTGAAAACTGGACAGTTGGATCTAATAATGTGGTTAACTCTGGAAAGAAGATGCTCCCCATTTCCTACAATAGCAGGTAACCATCCTCCACCCCTGAGCCACTTGGCAGGCAGTTTGTGCATGTGTTCCTAGAGCACCTTGCAAACATCTTGCAGGAGCCCAGGTGGGGAAAAAGGTCCCTGTCCTTCAAATATTAGGCATCTAAGCCATGACTGCTGATTACTGCTTCTGATCATAGAGGTGCAGACAAAGGGGTTGGCTGCCAAGGTTTGCTATTTTTATTACTGTTTATTTATTTTTATTTGGGTAGGCAGTCTCTGTGCCAAGAATCATCTGAGATGTGAATTTTTTTAGCTTTTTTTTTTTTTTTTTGAGACAGAGTCTCACTCTGTCGCCTAGATTGGAGTGCAGTGGCGCGATCTTGGCTCACTGCAACCTCCATCTCCTGGGTTCAAGTGATTCTCCTGCCTCAGCCTCCCAAGTAGCTGGGACTACAGGCACATGCCACCATGCCTGGCTAATTTTTTGTATTTTTTGTAGAGATGGGGTTTCACCGTGTTAGTCAGGATGGTCTCGATCTCCTGACCTCGTGATTTGCCTGCCTTGGCCTCCCAAAGTGCTGGGATTACAGGCGTGAGCCACCATGCCTGGCAAATTTTTTTAACTTTTAAGTTCAGGGGTACATGTACAGGTTTGTTATACAGCTAAACTTGTGTCATGAAGGTTTGTTGTACAGATCATTTCATCACCCAGGTGTTAAGCCTAGTATCCATTAGTTATTTGTCCTAATCCTCTCCCTCCTCCCACCCTCCACCGTCTGGTAGGCCCCAGTGTCTGTTCCCCTCTATGTGTCCATGTGTTCTCATCACTTAGCTCCCATTTATAAGTGAGAACATGTGGTATTTGGTTTTCTGTTCCTGTGTTTGCTAAGGATAATGGCCTCTAGCTTCATCCATGTTCCTGCAAAGGACCTGATCTTGTCCTTTTTTATGGCTGCACAGTATTCCATGGTGTATATGTACCACCTTTTCTTTATCAGTCTACCTTTGATGGACATTTATATTGATTGCGTGTCTTTGCTACTGTGAATAGTGTTGCAATGAACATATGCATGCGTCTTTTTTTTTTTTTTTTTGAGATGGAGTTTCACTCTTGTTGCCCAGGCTGGAGTGCAGTGCCGTGAACTCAGCTCACTGCAACCTCCGCCTCCCGGGTTCAACGATTCTCATGCCTCAGCCTCCCGAGTAGCTGGGATTATAGGCACCGGCCACCATACCCAGCTAATGTTTTGTACTTTTAGTAGAGATGGGGTTTTGCCATGTTGGCCAGGCAGGTCTTGAACTCCTGACCTCAGATGATCTGCCTGCCTCGGCCTCCCAAAGTGCTGGGATTACAGGTGTGAGTCAACACACCCGGCCTGCATGTGTCTTTATGATAGAACAATTTCTATTCATTTGGGCCTATATCTGATAATGGGATTGGTGGGCCAAATGGTAGTTCTGTTTTTAGGTCTTTGAGGAACCACCACACTGCTTTCCACAATGGGTGAACTAATTTACACTCCCGTCAACAACATATACATGTTCCTTTTTCTCTGCAACTTTGCCAGCATCTGTTATTTTTTGACTTTTTAATAATAGCCATTCTGACTGGTGTGAGATGGTATCTCATTGTGGTTTTGATTTGCATTTCTCTAGTGGTCAGTGATGTTGAGTTTTTTCTCATATGCTTATTGGCCACATGTATGTCTTCTTTTGAAAAATGTCTATTTATGTCCTTTGCCCACTTTTTAATGGTTTTTTTTCCTTGCAAATTTGTTTAGGTTCCTTATATATGCTGGAAATCAGGCTTTTTTCCAGATGGATAGTTTGGAAAATTTTCTCCCATTTTGTAGGTTGCCTGTTTACTCTGTTGACAGTTTATTTTGCTGTGCAGAAGCTCTTTCATTTAATTAGAACCTATTTGTCAAATTTTGCTTTTGTTGCAATTGCTTTTGGTGTCTTTGTCATGAAATCTTTTCCCGTTCCTGTGTCCAGAATGGTAATTGCCTAGGTTGTCTTCCAGAGTTTTTATAGTTTTGGGTTTTATGTTTAAGAATTTAATACACCTTGAGTTGATTTTTGCATACGATGTAAGGAAGGGGTCCAGTTTCAATCTCTGCATATGGCGAGCCAGTTATCCCAGCACCATTTATTGAATAGGGAGTTCTTTCCCCATTGCTTGTTTTTGCCAGCTTTGTCAAAGATCAGATGGTTGCAGGTGTGCCACCATATTTCTGGGCTCTCTATTCTGTTCCATTGGTCTATGTGTCTGTTTTTGTACCAGTTGATGTAGAAACTTAAGGTCCTCTCAGATCTTTTCTGAGTTTTTTCCTGTGCATGCATGGTCACTTTCTGCTTTTCCCCATATATATAGTTATGTTTCAATGTCTTAGTCTTTCAAGTCTGGATCCCAAAAGAAGAAAAAAAAGAAAAATGAAGGGGAGAAAGAAAGGACATCAACCACTTAAATGCCAGTCCTTTCAATCCCTTGGAAGTCACTTCAGCTGGAGTGGGAGGGGCTTGCAACAACTGGGGAAGATGCAACAACAATGGCAGCCAACCTCTTTGTCTGCACCTCTATGATCAGAAGCAGTAATCAGCAATCATGGCTTAGATGCCTAATATTTGAAGGACAGGGACCTTTTTCCCCACCTGGGCTCCCACAAGATGTTTGCAAGGTGCTCTAGGAACACATGTACAAACTGCCTGCCAAGTGGCTCAGGGGTGGAGGATGGTTACCTGCTATTGTATTCAGGAGCTGAATTTGACCAAATTTATACTCACTTTAGCATCCAAGCCTTCTCCTGGATGGTGCAAGCCTTCAGTAGACTCTAGAATTTCAAAATAGTTTCATCAGACAAATTCTGCCAGTGCAATTGTTGTTAGGTTGGGAGACAGATTCCTGGTGCCTTCTACTCTGTCATCTTCCCAGAATCCTGTATCAAGTAGCTGGGATTTTAACGGGGAATGTATTGAATCTATAAAGTCAGGAAGAATTGACATCTTAATAATATTAAATCTTCCTCAGTATGACGATTCCTCAAGGATCTAGAACTAGAAATACCATTTGACCCAGCCATCCCATTACTGGGTATATACCCAAAGGATTATAAATCATGCTGCTATAAAGACACATGCACACGTATGTTTATTACGGCACTATTCACAATAGCAAAGACTTGGAACCAACCCAAATGTCCATCAATGATAGACTGGATTAAGAAAATGTGGCACATATATACCATGGAATACTATGCAGCCATAAAAAATGATGAGTTCATGTTCTTTGTAGGGACATGGATGAAGCTGGAAACCATCATTCTCAGCAAACTATCACAAGGACAGAAAACCAAACACCGCATGTTCTCACTCATAGGTGGGAATTGAACAATGAGAACACTTGGACACAAGAAGGGGAACATCACACACGCGGCGTGTCGTGGGGTGGGGGAGGGGGGAGGGATAGCATTAGGAGATATACCTAATGTAAATGATGAGTTAATGGGTGCAGCACACCAACATGGCACGTGTATACCTATGTAACAATCTGCACGTTGTGCACATGTACCCTAGAACTTAAAGTATAATAAAAAATAATATAATATTAAGTCTTCCTATTCATGAACAATACATAGCTCTTGATTTATTTCTTTGATTTCTTCCATCAGAGTTTTGTATTTTCCCTCATATAGATTATATGCATATTTTATTAGATTTATATCTAAGTATTTCATTTTTGGTGGTGCTAACGTAAATGGTACGATGCTTTTAATTTCACATTCTACTAGTTTACTGCCGGTATATTTAGCTGGTATATAGGATAGTGATTGAAATTTTTATATTGACTTTGTATCCTGCAATCTTGCTATAATTGTTTATTAGTTCCAGAAGGTTTTTTTGTAAATTCATTTGGATTTTTACATAGAAAATCATGTCTTCTGTGAACAAAGACAGTTTTTATTTCTTCTGTCCAAATCTATATAACTTATTTCCTTTTATTTTCTTATTTCATTAGCTAAGAGTTCTAGTACAACATTGAAAAGGAGTGGTGAAAGGGAACATTCTGGCCTCATACCCGATCTTAGCAAGAAAGCTTCCAGTTTCTTACCTTAAGTATGTTGTTAGCTTCAGGCTTTCTGTAGATGTTCTTTATCAAGTTGAAGACATTCTCCTCTATTCCTATTTCAATGAAAGTGTTTTTGTTTTTTTTTTGAGATGGGGCCTCACTTTATTGCTCAGGCTGGAATTCAGTGGCGTGATCATGGTTCACTGCAGCCTCGACCTCCTGGGCTCAGGTGATACCTCCTGAGGAGCTGGGACTATAGGTGCAGGCCACCACACCCAGATAATTTTTGGATTTTTTGTAGAGAATTTTCGCCGGGTGCAGTGGCTCACGCCTGTAATCCCAGCACTTTGGGAGGCTGAGGTGGGTGGATCACCTGAGGTCAGGAGTTTGAGACCAGCCTGGCCAACATGGCGAAACCCCATCCCTACTAAAAATACACAAAATTAGCTGGGCATGGTGGTGGATGCCTGTAGTCCCAGCTACTCAGGAGGCTGAGTCAAGAGAATGGTGTGAACCCGGGAGGTGGAGCTTGCAGTGAGCCGATATCGCGCCACTGCACTCCAGCCTGGGCGACAGAGCGAGACTCCGTCTCAAAAAAAAAAAAAAAAAAAAAAAAGAAAAGAAAGAAAGGAAACAAGGAGACAACAGAGGACAGACAGGGCAAGAAGCATTAAAAGATATTCTTCTTAGTAAATATGAATTAACAGAGACCAGTTTTAAAGTACGAATTCTCTAAGAGGATAGTTAAAATTTCAGTCATACCTTAAATCAGATTATTCAAATCAATCATATAGTGATATACTGAAATATTACTAAGCAGACGCTTTGATAGTTAAGAAAAGAGAAGGAAGAAGAAACTTTGCAAAGGGAAGGTCTAGATAGGGGAAGAATTTTGAGAGCTTTCAGGCAGGATGAAGGGGCTAATTACCTGGAGGACAGGGATACTGAAAAAGCATGAAGGCATGAAGGAGATTGTTAATGACAAACTTTACCTCCTTTATAATTTTGCCTAAAACCATGGAGGTATCAGATGTTTGACTGGCTTGAAAACCTGTAACTTTCATTTTCTTTTATTCATACCTGCATTCCCATGCATGGTATTTAAATAAATATTCTTAAAAAGTAAAAACGAAAAATGAAATTTCCTCAGCCATTTATATTCCTTTGACTCTAGCCTCTTGTCATAGATGCTTAGCTTTACTATCTTCCTTCTTTTCTCGTCCTCTTTTACTTTTTGCTGCCCCATTCTTTGATGGAACAAAATCCTATTTCCTTCTATTTTTTTACACACAGCAATTCATGTTTCTCTAGTCTTTACCCCAAAATCAGCTCTGGGGCTATGGAGATTCAAAAGCTCAGCTAATTATTTGAAAACCTTGTGTTTCAAACTCTGGCCATTAGAAAAGATCCATACCCTCTAATACCCTAGTATTAGAGGAGGGGTTTATTCTGTTATTACATTTTCTCTTTGGAGTGTTTTGCAAAGCTGCTGCACACATTTTTTTTCTAAGAGTAGACTGAAAAAAAGACCAAACACATTATTAATTGTGGTAATTTTCTTGCTTATCTTTCTGTTCTGGGAAATGACTATAGCTTTTCTGCCTTTAGAGGGGTATTAGCTCCACTGCTCTCTTCAAGCTGTGCTTTTGGATTTGTGCCAGGCCTTGCTGGGTAGCTAAGCTAGTTCAAAGGGGCAGCATATGCAGTAAGATCTATGGAAGAAGCAGTACTTCCAGGGTATCGGTTGCTACATCTTCCTCTTCTACCTCACTACCCTAACTTACCATCAGAACTAAGAAGAAACTTTACTTATATGGATGAACAAAAGAACAAAATAATCAACACTCAAAAATCAGAAACTAATTTAAAAATTAGCAATATAACCAATTAGAAAATGTAACAATAAAATATATTCAAAATAGTAAAGAATAAAACACCCAAGAATAAAAATAACTGTAGAAGATATATATGAAGAAAACTTTAAAACTTTCCTACAGGACATAACAAAAGACTGATTTCCATAGTGGCATACCACATAATCACTTTCTTTCCTCCTCTACAGCTAGAGATAACTATATGATATATTTTTGTCCAATGAGACAATAGAGTAAACGTGTATTTGCTTTGCAAACACTAATAGTGCTGCTCTCAGCTTTTTCCTTTTTGTTTTGAGATGGTCTCGTTCTGTCACCCAGGCTGGAGTGCAGTGGTGCTTGATCATGGCCCACTGCAGCCTCAACCTCCTGGGTTCAAGCAATGCTCCTGCCTCAGCCTCCTGAGTAGCTGGGACTTCAGGTACATGCCACCATGCCTGGCTAATTTTTTTTTTTTTTGAGACAGAGGCTCTCTCTTGTTGCCCAAGCTGGAGTGCAGTGGTACGATTTCGGCTCACTGCAACCTCCCCTCCTGGGTTCAAGTGATTCTCCTGCCTCAGCCTCCCGAGTAGCTGGGATTACAGACATGTACCACCACGCCTGGCTAATTTTGTATTTTTATTAGAGAAGGGGTTTCTCCATGTTGGTCAGGCTGGTCTCGAACTCCCGATCTCAGGTGATCCGCCCATCTCCGCCTCCCAAAGTGCTGGGATTCTAGGCGTGAGCCATTGCACCCGGCCTGCCAGCTAATTTTTAAATTATTTTTTGTAGAGACAGGGTTTCACTATGCTATCCAGGCTGGTCTTAAACTCCTGGGCTCAAGTGATTCTCCTGCCTCAGCCTCCCAAATACTGTGATTACAGGTGTGAACCACTGTACCCAGCCTCCTCTGGTCTTAAATGCTATTGTGATGGCCAGAGCTGCAACAGTCATCTTGGATGTATGAAGAAAAAGCATGAAGTCAAGAGCCAACATACTGAGGATGGAAGAGCAGAAATACAGAAAAACCGTAAGTCCTCAATGACAGTGTTGAGCAGGGGAAACTGCCAAGAACTACCTACTTCCAGAATTCTTGTTATATGAGAAAATTAAAGCCATATTTTCAAAGCCAGTATTAGTTGGATTGTCTATTACAGGGAGCTACATACTTTTCTAGCAAAGTGTAAATACTACAAAAGACAATAAGTCTAATATCAGCCAGGTGCAGTGGCACATGCCAATAACTCAAGAGGCTGAGGTGGGAAGACTGCTTGAGCCCAGGAGTTCAAATCCAGCCTGGGCAACATAGCAAGACCCCATCTCCATACTTGATCTTAGCCAAAAGGCGATAAGCAGTAAGATCCGATTTCTAAAAAAAAATAAAATAAAATCAGATGATGGAAGACAAAAAGAATAAAGGGAAAGAACAGGAAAGATTCCATTATCAATTGCATCCTTCTTATAACAGTCATTAGATCAATCCAAAGAAAATGATCATTAGGGCATATATAAAGTTATTATAAATGCATTCAATAGAAAAAATTCAAACATTCTAAATTATTGGAATAAATATAAACAAAAATAAAGGAAAGGAAACACAGACCACATTTTGAAAATAATTAAGGCTATAGACATGAAAAGCATATCCCAATAATATGATATATTCCAAACCAAATACAATTTGTGTAAATAAATGTGAATACTTGGGAGTCTCTCAAAGTCTTCTCTGGCTAGAAGGGCTGCCCATAAAAAAATTTAAAAACATTTTTAGGCTGGTCACAGTGGCTCACACCTGTAATCCCTGCACTGTGGGAGGCCAAGGCGGGCAGATCACGAGGTCAGGAGATCGAGACCATCCTGGCTAACATGGTGAAACCCCATCTCTACTAAAAATACAAAAAATTAGCCAGGCATGGTGGCGGGCGCCTGTGGTCCCAGCTACTCAGGAGGCTGAGGCAGGAGAATGGCATGAACACAGGAGGCAGAGCTGGCAGTGAGCAAAGATGGCGCCACTGCACTCCAGCCTGGGCGACAGAGCAAGACTCTGTCTCGGGAAAAAAAAAAAAAAAAAAAAATATTAGCCGGGCGTGTTGGCACATGCCTGTAGTCCCAGCTACTTAGGAGGCTGAAGCAGGAGAATTGCTTGAATCCGGGAGGTAGAGGTTGCAGTGAGCCGAGATCGTGCCATTGCACTCCAGTCTGGGTAACAGAACAAGACCCTGTCTCAAAAAAGAAAAAAAAAATTAAAAATTAAAAATTAAAAAAAGTGAATACTTAATATTACCTAGTAGGCTGGGAGCAGTGGATCATACCTGTAATCCCAACACACTGGGAGGCTGAGGTGGGAGAATTGTTTGAGGCCAGGAGTTCAAGACCAGCTTGGAGCAACATAGCAAGAACCTATCTCTACAAAAATAAAAATAAAAAAAAGTATATATAAAAGGAAAAATTGACAAATTGCATTTCATGAAAATGAAAAACTTCTGTTCTGTGAAAGACCCCATTAAGAAGAGGAAGAACAAGCTATGGAGTGGAAGAAAATATTTGCAAACCACAAAGGACTAGGATATATAAAGAACTTTCAAACCCCAGCAATTAAAAAAGCACACAAAGGAAACAATCCAATGAGAATGGGCAAATACATGAACAGGCATCTCACCAAAGAGGATATACAGATAGCAAATAAACACATGAAAAGATATTCAACATCAATAGACATTAGAAAAATGCAAATTAAAAATCACAGTGAGACATTACTACACATCTATTGGAATGGCTAAAATAAAAACTAGTGATATCACCAAATGCTTTGAAGGATACAGAGAAACCAGATCATACAGATATTACTGGTGAGAATGTTAAATAGTACAGCCACTCTAGAAAACAGTTTGGCAGTCTCTTATAAACTAAACATGCAATTACTATATAACCCAGCAACTGAACTCTTGGGCATGTATCCCAGAGAAGAGAAAACTTATATTCACACACATAAAAACATGTACATGAATGGTCATAGCAGTTTTGTTCATAATAGCCCCAAACTGGAAATACTCTAAATGTCCTTCAATGAGTGAATGGTTAAACTGTGGTACATAAATACCATGGAATACTACTCAGCAATAAAAGGAACAAACTATTGATACACACAACTTCAATGGATCTCAAGGAAATTATGTTGAGTGAAAAGGCCAACCTTAAAGGTTTTATATTTATAATTCCATTTATAAAACAGACTTGAAATGACAAAATATCAGAGATAAAGAAAGAATGTGTAGCTGTCAAGGGTTAGGAATTGGGGGATGGGAGAAGGATAAAAGGGAGTTGTGGTTATTAAAGAACAAGAGGAGATCCTTGTGTTGATGGAACTGTTCTGTATCTTCACTGTGGTTGTGGATACACAAACCTACATGTAATCAAACTGCATAGAATTAAATACAATTAAGCTTCTAGAAGAAAACAGTTATCTCCATGACATCAGGGTAAGCAAAGATTTCTTAAACAGGACCCACACATAAAAATAACAGTAACCATGAAAGATGATTTGATACTTTGGATTTCATTAAGATTAAGAATTTTTTTTTTTTTTAGATGGAATCTTGCTTTGTTGCATGGACTGGAGTGCAGGGACACAATCTCCGCTCACTGCAACCTCTGCCTCCCAGGTTCAAGTGATTCTCCTGCCTCAGCCTCCTGAGTAGCTGAGATTACAGGTGTGCGCCACCACACTCAGCTAATTTTTGTATTTTTAGTAGAGACCGGGTTTCGCCATGTTGGCCAGGCTAGTCTCGAATTCCTGACCTCAAGGAATCCACCTGCCTTGGCCTCCCAAAGTTCTGGGATTACAGGCGTGAGCCACTGCGCTGGCCAGGCAAATATTAAAATTTTTGATAAGACAATCTTAGAGTGGGGAACATAAATTGGCACTGCCTCTATAGAGGGAAATTTAACAGCAACAAGAGAAATGTTTAAATGTTTAAAATATACTCTTTAATTCAATTCCTAGGAATTTAATCCTATAGATAAATTCATACATATGGAAAGTGATTTGCATTTGTAGTCATTCACTTCAGGATTATTGGTAAATCTGTAAACAACTTAGTCTATCATAGAAGACTGAAAAATAAATTATTATTTATTCAGTCAATAGAATACCGTTAAACTGTTGAGAAAAAGGAAGCTTTTTTTTTTTTTTTTTTGAGACGGAGTTTCGTTCTTATTGCCCAGGCTGGGGTTCAATGGTGTGGTCTCGGCTCACTGCAACCTCCATCTCCTGGGTTCAAGCAATTCTCCTGCCTCAGCCTCCCGTAGCAGGGATTACAGATGCCTGCCACCACACCTGGCTAATTTTTTTGTATTTTTAGTAAAGACGGGGTTTCACCATGTTGGCCAGGCTGGTCTCGAACTCCTGACCTCAGATGATC
Source organism: Pan troglodytes (assembly GCF_028858775.2). Lineage (NCBI taxonomy): Eukaryota > Metazoa > Chordata > Mammalia > Primates > Hominidae > Pan > Pan troglodytes. The sequence continues at coordinate 64,452,284 of NC_072414.2, forward strand.
TGCCTGCCTTGGCCTCCCAAAGTGCTGGGATTACAGGCGTGAGCCACAGCACCTGGCCAAGGAAGCTTTTTATGAATCAGTAAGGAAGTGTTAAAGACAAAAAAAAAATTAAGGTGAGAAAAGAATTATATGTATTATATATTTTTTATTTAAAAAAATTTAAAGTTTAAAAATGTTTAATTTTAGGGGCAGGGTCCTGCTGTGTCATGCAGGCCAGAGTGCGATGGCCCAATCATAGCTCACTGCAGCCTCCAACTCCTGGGCTCAAGCAATCCTCCCTCCTCAGTCTCCTGAGTAGCTAAGATGACAGGCGTGCACCACCATTCCCAGCTAATTTTTAAAAAAATATTTTGTATGTGTGGCTGAGGAATTTACGTGGAGGTCAGAGTGGAAGCAAGTGTGAGAGGGTCCAGCAGAAGGAAACATGGCTGCCAAAGTGTTTGAGTCCATTGGCCTGGCCTTAGTTGCTGCAGGAGGCATGGTGAACTCTGCCTTGTATAATGTGGATGCTGGGCACAGAGCTGTCATCTTTGACTGATTCTGGGGTACAGGACATTGTGGTAGCGGAAAGAACTCACTTTCTCATCCCATGGATACAGAAACTGATTACCTTTGTCATTCTCGACCACGTAAGGTGCCAGTCATCACTAGTAGCAAAGATTTACAGAATGTCAATACCCCACTGCGCATCCTTTTCCTGCCTGTCCCTAGCCAGCTTCCTTGCATCTTCACCAGCATGGGAGAGGGCTGTGATGAGCCTGTGCTGCCATCCATCACTACAGACATCCTTAAGCAGGTGGTGGTTCGCTTTGAGGCTGCAGAAGCAATCACCCAGAGAGAGGTGGTCTCCAAGCAGGTGAAGGATGACCTTATGGAGCAGTAGCCACATTTTAGCTCATGCTGGATGACACCTCCTCGACACATCTGACCTTTGGGAAGGAGTTCACAGAAGCAGTGGAAGCCAAACAGGTGGGTCAGCAGGAAGCAGAGAGGGCCAGATTTGTGGTGGAAAAGGCTGGGCAGCAGAAAAAGGCAACCATGATATCTGCTGAGGGCGACTCCAAGGCAGCGGAGCTGACCGCCACCTCACTGGCCACCATGGGGACTTGCCTGATGGAGCCATGCCAGCCAGAAGCCACTGGGGATACCGCGTGCCAGCTCTTATGCTCCTGAGGCGGGGCAGTACCTGCTCCTCCAGCTGCCCCAGTGAGGCCCCACCTGCCTGCATCTATGCGGGCCAACTGGGCCACATCCCCGATGATTCCAAACACCACCTTCCTTCTCTCCCTACCCCAGGAATCACTGTGAAATTTCATGATTCGCTTAAAGTGAAGGAAATAAAAGTAAATTACTTCAGGCTGGGAGCAGTGGCTCACGCCTGTAATCCCAGCATTTTGGGAGGCCGAGGTGGTAGATCACTTGAGGTCTGGAACTCGAGACCAACCTGGCCAACATGGTACTACAAATACAAAAATTAGCTGGGCGTAGTATGCCTGTAGTCCCAGCTACTCGGGAGGCTGAGGCAGGAGAGAATCGCTTGAACCTGGGAGGCAGAGGTTGCAGTAAGCTGAGATTGCACCACTGCACTCCTGGGCGACAGAGCGAGACTCCATCTAAAAAATAAAAGGACAGGGTCTTGTTGTGTTGCCCAAGCCAATCTTGAACTCCTGACCTCAAGTGATCCTCCTGCCTCGGCCTCCCAAAGTACTGAGATTATAGGACTTAGCCAGACATACATACATACATATATATAATATATATATCATAATATTTATATATACACAAACATACACATATATACACCACACATTTTTAAAGGTAAAAAAGAATTGTACATATATATATACACTTTATATGTATATATACATTTATAGCTGAAAATGCATTGTATTTGTATATATACATATACTTATATATGCATATATGTAAATATGTAAAATATAAAATTTTGATTAAAAGGAAGACATAAGTGGTTAAAAAAACACACACAAAAACCAAGCCTATCCCCTTACTTCTAGACTGCTTCTCTTCACTTCATACTGTGTATCACTTGGTCAATTCCTAAAATGCCAGCCTTCATCAGTTTGTTGTTAAAATGTAAAATTGTGATTCAGTAGATCCTGGGCGAGATTGGCGGGATTGGGATCTGAGGTTCTGTGTTTCCTTTTTTTTTTTTTTTTTGGAGGCAGGGTCTTGCTCTGCTGCTCAGGCTGGAGAGCATAGTGGTGCAATCACACCTCACTGCAGCCTCAACCTACCCTCCCACCTCAGCCTCCTGGGTAGCTGGGACTATAGGCATGTGCCACCATGCTCTGCTATTTTTTGTATTTTTTTGTAGAGGTGGAGTTTCTTTCACCATATTGCCCAGGCTAGTCTTGAACTCTGAGCTCAGGTGATCTGCCTGCCTAGGGCCTCTTGTGGATTACAGGTGCGAGCCACCATGCTTGGCTGGTTCTCCAATTCTAACAGCTCCTACGTGATGCTTCTTTTGAGTAGGAAAGAGCTAGAATGTACAGCCTTTGAATTCACATCACATTTACTATGTGCAACTTTGTTTTATAATGTGTGAATACCTTGCCTACTCACTTGTATTTTAAATTCCAAGAAAGCTTCTAGCAGCACTTGAACAGCTGATTATTCTTTCCTTCTCAAAACATTTTTTCTTTCTGCTTCCTTGACATTACAGTCCCCTACTTTTGCTTGTACCTCAATGGCCTCACCTTTCAGTCTTTGCACGTGCTTAATAAGTAAGTAAATCTTTATGCAGACTCATTACCTATTATTAAGTATAATATATACTGAAGTGAACACCATGCCATAGCTCCTGAATGGTTCTAGAGAGCCTTTCTCAGACTGTGTCCCTCAATAAGAGTTTACATATTTTGTAGGTAGGACAATAGCCTTATGAATGAAGTCTTGGTGATACAGCCAGAAACTCAGAGACTCTAAGTCAAATACTCATTGGTTAGATCAAATATAATTTTGCCATAGTCTGAGGATTACAGCAGGTCACATTATGCTAATCTTAAAGTATTTGTTGGGCTGAACCTTGCCATATGTATTTTTTAAAAGACTTTATTTTTTAGAGCAGTTTTGGAGCAGCAAAATTAAGAGGACAGAGATTTCCAACATATCCCCTGCCCTCCTCACAATATATTTTACACATGAATAGTTAGGATATTTTCAGCTGTATATAGTGAGACCTAATTCACACCAGCTAAAACAATATGGAATTTTATTATCTCGCAAAACAAAGTTCAGTGGTTAGGGTGTCTAGAGCCACGCTCTGGCTCCATTTCTATGCTATTCTCTCAGCTCTGCCTTCCTGAGGGTGTAGGGTTCATCCTTAAATGGCTTTCTTCTTGGCCACATGATGGCTGCCAGCAGCAGTAGTGATAACATGTACCCTTCTTCAAGTATAGGTGAAGAGAAAGGAAACCTCTCACCTACTATTGAATGTAAGTCTTTCCCTTCAGTTTGATTGGTCAATGTAGGTTCTCTCCCTGACCAGTAATAGTCACCGTAAGAATGCTATGTGCTGATTGCCTTAAGCCTAGTTCTGGAGCAAGTAACAAACATTGGCATGGAAGTAGGAATACCACGTTTTCACTAGTCCTAATAAAACAGCTAGGGCTAGGGATAAGGTGAGGTTCAAAGAATTATATAGAATTCATGGAAGAGAGGAGGAATGTTAAACAAAAGCAAAGTTCTTTAGGAAGGAGAAGGGGAAAAATAAATTCTGAAATTAACTAAGTTATATTACTATGCTAATAGTAATTGTATAATAGCTTTTATAATAAATTTGTTGCTTGTTCTCTATATAGCTAGCCTCAGAGTGAGATGTACACTGATATATTTGATAGTGAAACCTTAAATACAAGTGCCAAGAAGTATGAGCACATAATTCATAAATTAAGACACAGTCTTAATTTGTGAAAAAGTACCATTACATCCAGCTTCCTGGGTTTTACCATTGAACTCAACAGATATTCTGCCTATTTCCATGTTTCCATTAACATAGCCCCAAATTATGTGAAAACTGACACGTATGCCCAATTGATTATTAAGACATGGAGAAATTCTACTTTCTTTTTCTTTTTCTTTTTCTTTTTTTTTTTTTTTTGAGTCAGAGTCTTGCTCTGTTGCCCAGGCTGGAGTGCAATGGTGCAATCTTGGCTCACTGCAACCTCTACCTCCCAGATTCAAATGATTCTTCTGCCTCAGCCTCCTGAGTAGCTGGGATTACAGGAGGATGCCACCACAGCCAGCTAATGTATTTTTGGTAGAGACGGGGTTCCACTATGTTGGCCAGGCTGGTCTCGAACTCCTGACCTCAGGTGATCTGCCCACCTCGGCCTTCCAAAGTGCTGGGATTACAGGCGTGAGCTATGGTGCCCTGCCGAAGAAATCCTACTTCTCTGCCTAAACTTGAGTAGAGGTTTCTAAAGTTTAAAATAGAATTTAAACCTCGTCCTCATCCTCCTTTGCTTAGGTATCATACTATCAAGGACTTGTTTATGTAATAGATTTTATATTGAAGGTATTCAAGCAGAAGCTATACTAATGTTATTGATGGTACTGGTACATCTGATAAATGACTGGTCTGGAGAATGCTTCCTAGGCCTAGCTGATTGAGAGAATAACTCAGAAGTTTTAAACAATACAGATTCCATATCCTGATCATACTTAATCAGAATCTCTGAAGATGGAGCCAAAGGTATGTATCTCTCAGAAGCACTACTAATAATTTTTTACAGCCAATCCAGGACCAGATCCTGGGTAATTATTTAGGAATCTCTGGACTAAATTTTCTAAAAGACCCATTTAAATATACAATTTTAATAACTTTTGACAGTGGAAATAGCATTGCACTAGAAATTAGGTGACTGAAATTCTAGTGCCAGCTCTGCTATTGGTTACTTTGATGACAGGCAAGTTGGTTTACCCTGTGGAGCCTCAGTTTTCCCTTCTGTAAAATTAGGGATGTCTGAAGTCCCTTCCAGCTCCAAACTCAGTCAATTTTACTTGTTTGGGCATTCTGAGGAACCAAGAGTTGATTATAAAGATTCTAATTTCTAATACCTCTAGCTGTTTTTAAGGGCACATAAAGAGCTTACATAGACACTGCCATCTCAGAAGAAAGGTTCAAGATGGGGTCCATAGAACTCTTAAGAGTGCTATCATTGTTTTGGTAACTTTGAACAAATTTTCCTATAAAAACTGGGGACAAAATACTATAAATATGTGGACAAAAGTCTCTTTGTTACCAGTGGTTAATGGGTATCCCTGCAGCTACCACCTGAAACAGTTTTGGCTCTGACTCCAGAACCAAACTTTCTGGCCTTTAACTGTTTGGTAGGGTGATATAATTCATGTTATACAGCATACTGGTCCAGCTTTTAGAATATATATATATATATATATTTTTTTTTTTTGGGATGGAGTTTAGCTCTTGTTGCCCAGGCTGGAGTGCAATGGCACAATCTCGGCTCACTGCAACCTCTGCCTCCTGGGTTCAAGCAATTCTCCTGCCTCAGCCTCCTGAGTAGCTGGGATTACAGGTGCCCGCAACCACGCCCAACTAATTTTTGTATTTTTAGTAGAGATGGGGTTTCACCATGTTAGGCTGGTCTGGAACTCCTGACCTCAGGTGATCACCCCGCCTCGACCTCCCAAAGTGCTGGGATTATAGGCGTGAGCCACAATGCCTGGATGTAGTTTGTTTGTTGGTTTGTTAAGAACTAATTGTTATGGTAAGATTTGCCTTAGCCTGGGCATGGTGGCTCATGCCTATAATCCCAGCACTTTGGGAGAATAAGACCAGAGGATCCTTGAGTCCAGGAGTTCGAGACCAGCCTGGGCAATATAGTGAGACCCTGTCCCTACAAAAAATTTTAAAAAGTTAGCTGGGTGTGGTGGCGTGCGCCGGTAGTCCCAGCTACTCTGGAGGCTGAGGTGGGAGGATCATTTGAGCCCACGAGGTTGAGGCTGCAATGAACCATGATCATACCACTGCACTCCAGCCTGGGAGACAGAGTGAGGCCCTGTTTCAAAAAATAAATAAATAAAACAAAATAAAATTATCCTATGGTCCACTTCTCTTCTGATTATCTTGCTGTAATTAACTCTAGTTTGTTTCCTGACTCATAATTTCCCTCTCCACACCATGCCCTTTTCTCTCTTCTCTGCTTCCATACACAAATTCAACTTCTTCAACCCCTTGTTTTACACATTTTTAGTCACACTCTTGCCCGTGATGTTATCATTTAAAAACTTTATTTAGGCTGGGTGCAGTTGCTCACATCTGTAATCCCAGCACTTTGGAAGGCTGAGGTGTGCGGATCACCTGAGGTCAGGAGTTCGAAACCAGCCTGGCCAGCATGGTGAAATCCTGTCTCTACTAAAAATACAAAAATTAGTCCGGCACAGTGGTGGGCTCCTGTAATCCCAGCTACTCAGGAGGCTGAGGCAGGAGAATCACTTGAACCCAGGAGGCGGAAGTTGCAGTGAGCCTAGATCACACCATTGCACTCCAGCCTAGGCGACAGAGCAAGACTCCATCTAAAAAAAAAAAACAAAAAAAAAACTCCAAAAAAACTTTATTTACACTGAGTAACAAATAGCTAGTGTTTATTGAATGCTTACCATGTGCCAGGCACTGTATTAAGCATTTTACATACAATATATCAATTGTTATACTTTTATTTTGAGTACTATTAGATCCTCCACTATACAGATAAGACCCAGAAATATTGAGTAACTTGCCCAAAATTACATAGCTAGTTAGGTGGTGACGCAGGATTTGAAATCAAGCATTTAGACTCCAGAGCCTCTACTCTATTGTCTCCTATAAAAGCAAGGATTAAAGAAAAATAGGCCGGGCGTGGTGGCTGATGCCTGTAATCCCAGCACTTTGGGAGGCCGAGGTGGGTGGGTCACAAGGTCAAGAGCTCGAGACCATCCTGGCCAACATGATGAAACCCCGTCTCTACTAAAAATATAAAAATTAGCTGGGTGTGGTGGCGGGTGCCTGTAGTCCCACCTACTCGGGAGGCTGAGGCAGGAGAATCACTTGAACCCGGGAGGTGGAGGTTGCAGTGAGCTGAGATTGTGCCACTGCACTCTAGCCTGGCCACAGAGTGAGACTCCATCTCAAAAAAAAAAAAAAAAAAGAAAAGAAAAAGGAAAGTGTACTACACTATGATGAAAGAGATGAGAGTTTTGTGTTTTTTTGATAGTAACTAGCTAATATATCACTATGGACAGGTCATAATTGTTCTGATTTTCTCATTCATAAATAAGTTGAAGTAGAACCAACTACTGTGTCATAATACTCTGTGATTCTGTTATGTGAAAAGTGTATCTTTTGATCTTTTGTCTCCTGATATGAAAGGACTTTGGCATTTCAGCCCCTTCTCCTATATTTTCATATTTATTCTAGCACTAGCTTACATTCTAACAGTGAAACACCGGTAAATATGTATTTTATGTGTGTTCTGTTTCTATTTCTGTAAAGCAAAATGTATCTGAGTAGCATAAAATTTTTAGAAAATTTCAAGTCTCATCCCTATTTTTCTGGGGATGAAAATCAAGATATATCTTGATGATGGCAGAAGTGGCTTAAAGTTGGAAAATTATTGTGGTTTTGCCCAACGTGGCAAATCAGTGCTTTTTATTTTGTATATAATGTGTAATTTTCACAGCTATAACAATTGGTTATTATATATTGATCTTTGAAAAAGCAATGTATTCCAGTAGCATTTTTTTTTAACAGGGTCTTGCTCTGTCACCCAGGCTGTAGTTCAGTGGTGTGATTGTAACTCACTGTATCCTCAATCTCCCAGGCTCAAGTGATCCTCCCACCTCAGCCTCTTGAATAGCTGGGACCACAGTGAGCACCACTTTTTAAATTTTTTGTAGAGATGGGGTCTCAATATATTGACCAGGCTGGTCTCAAACTCCTGGGTTCAAGCAATCCTCCTGCATCAGCCTCCCAAAGTGCTGGGATTACAGTGTGAACCATCATGCCCCACTAGTATTTTCTTTTGTGTTCCTATTTCTTGAATTCATGTTTCCTTATGTTTATCAAGCTTAGTTTCTTTTACTTTTAGGAATTAAGGCTGAATTAGGACTTTTAATGACTCCCATACTAAAACTTCTTATCCTTTTAAAGCTGAAATACATTGGGAGGATCAGCAAGGTCAGAGAAAGAGAGGGTAGGTGGGGATAAGAGAGTAAAGCCCTTTTGCAAATAGGCATACTTACACAGACTGAAAGCAGGCCCTTCAATCTCTCTGCAAGTATTTAATCTCTCTACAAAAATTAAAGTGTGTTTGCTTGTTATCTTTTTTATTCTTTGGAAAACCTTTTAGCTATCGTTACTATTATTTTGACATTTTATATTTGCCTTTTTTTTTGGAGGACTCAGTACTGAAGGGGGAATTTAACTTTTAAAATGGCCAGTTATACATAACTAGCATAGAAGCAGAAGAAAATATAGGTAAGCAAGAAAAGAAAGATCATTTTAATTGGAATGTGATGGTGGCACAACTCTGTAAATGTATTAAAACTCATTGAATCATATACTTAAAATGGATGAATTTGCCTCTTTTTTCTTTGTTCAACCACATATGATAACCATCTTTCCAGGTCAATTCATATTCTGCAATATCATTTTAAATGGGGACACAATTTTCGATTTTATATTATGTAATTTGTTTTAATTTTTTTTTTTTTTTTTGAGACGGAGTCTTGCTCTGTCGCCCAGGCAGGAGTGCAGTGGTGCGATCTTGGCTCACTGCAAGCTCCGCCTCCCAGGTTCAAGCAATTCTCCTGCCTCAGCCTCCCGAGTAGCTGGGACTACAGGCGCATGCCACCACGCCCGGCTAATTTTTTGTATTTTCAGTAGAGATGGGGTTTCACCATGTTAGCCAGGATGGTCTCGATCTCCTGACCTCATGATCCGCCTGCCTTGGCCTCCCAAAGTGTTGGGATTACAGGCGTGAGCCACCACGCTCGGCCATAATTTGTTTAACCAATTGATTCCCTGAACATTTTTGCAGCTAAAGTTTGGTACAAATTTTTTTAGGTTAAATTACTAAAAGAATTATTGCTAGATCATAGGGCATGCTCATTTAAAGGTTTTTCTTACAAATTGCCCTCTAAAAAAACTACCAATTTATACTCCTATAAGTAGTAATTCTGTCCTTGCACTTCTCCCTTGGAAACTCAGTATTAGTATTTTATAAAGTCTCTATTATTCTGAAAGGTAGAAATGATAGCTTGTTATCAATTTCCATTTCAATTACTAATAAAGTTGAACTTTTGGTCATTTATTAGACATTTGTATTTCAGTTTATGTTCTCTGTCCATCTCTCCAAAACACTAGCATGTGTACATGTGTTTCTTATTCATTCATATGACTTTTATACATTAAGGATAAATAACCTCATGTCATATATTTTGTAAGTATTTTTTCAGTTTGTATCTTTTATTTATGTTGTTTTTGCAGAAGTATCAAATTATATGGTCATACCTATCAATCTTTTGCTTTATAGATATTGCCTTTGGTGCTATCCTTGATAAGGCCTTCCCCACTCTCAAATATTTAAATATTCAACAATATTTCTCCCACTAATTTTATGTTTTCTTTCTTCAGACCTTTATGTAGATTTTATTTTTATATATAACATAGGACAAGGATATAACTTGGTAAAACGAATGGGGAGACAAATTTTTACCTTATTTATTGCATGTCTTCTAAATATCAAAAACTGTGTTATATATGGTTTGTAGTAATAAACACAGCAGGAATGTTCTCATCCTTATGTAACTCAGAGAGACAACATACTGTTTAAGTGCAAATTTGATAAATGCTATAAAGAAGTGCTAAGTTCTATGTAGTGTATAGTATGTGGAATCTATCAACTGTTCAGGTACTTATTGAACAGTCGATCTTTAAAAGGAGATGGTTTGGTGGAAGTGAAGGAGAATTCAATTAAAAAACAACAGGGCACAGTGGTGTACGTTTGTAATCCCAGCTACTCAGGAGGCTGAGGTGGAAGTACTGCTTAAACCCAGGAGTTAGAGACCAGCTTGGGCAGCATAGGGAGACCTCATTTTTGGGTGGAGGGGGAATACCCAAAAAACCCAACCATACACACACAAAACCAACCAAACAAAAAACAACAATGAACATTTATTATTTCAGAGTATCCCTGGGTCAGAATCTGGGTGTGGCTTAGCTGGATTCTCTGTTTCAGTATCTCTCGCAAAGATGCAAACAAAAGTCTTGCCCAGGGCTGCGATCGCATCTGCAGGAAGATTCACTTCCAAGTTTGCTTACATGGTTGTTGGCAGAATGCAGCTCCTCATAGGCTGTTAAGCCAAGGCTTTCAGTTCTTTCGTAGGAATTCAGTTCCTCACAGGTTTTTTGGTGGCTGGAGATCTCCTTTAGTTCTTTGGCATATAGGTCAGAATAATTTATTTTTGTCCTAGGGTGGGTACTTAAGCTTTGATAAAACTGATTTATAATGTCTTTATGGAGTAAAAATTAGCACAGCATTCATGTTCTTAGCTCTATATTCAAGAATAAAATAAGTGTGTATATTCTGTGAATATTCTGGTTGGTATACATTTTTGGCCTATATGTAAATTAATATGTGGGTGACTTAAACATTCACAGAGAATTAATTATATATTGCAAAGGACAAACACATAATTCTGTTCAAGATAGGAATGTCAAGAAAACTTTAAGATGATTTTGTCTTTTAATCACATCATGGTTATAATTTCAAATGATTTTTCATTCCCTCCTTTCCTTCCCATCACACAGACTATACTGTAAATATACTCTCTGAAGTTGCACAACGTGACAAGCTTGAGCTTAGCCACACAAGTATGTGCATATACAATTATTTTATTTTTTGATCTGATGCTGACAGTGCTGTGCGTTTTACCTGAACTCAGAAAATTTAATTTCTAAATTATAATATATGGTTAGATATTTACTAAAATCCTGAAACTAGAATTTTACTCCCAATCTTAGACCTTGGAAATGGTAACTCTAGTTTAGTGTACACATTTTCAACATGGGCAATATTACTCCCCAAGGAGAAAAAATTGTTTTTTTGGGAGGGTATGAAAAAAAGTATGTTTTATATATAAAGCATAGATACACACACAGTCCATTAAAGCATATACAGTGTATCTATGGTGTTAAAATTTTACAGTGGGGTGCTGAATAGGAAAAACAGGTCTAAAAGGGTTCCATAAGGGGGCTGATAATGGAAATAAAAGTTGAGAAACATGGCCCTAGTGCTAAGCTTAACAGACAGCTGTTTGACAAATCATCTGGCATTAGATTTTTTTCCTGCATGATTTCCTGTATTAGAATATAAGCTTCTTAAGGACAGAAAATGTAACCTGATTTGTATTTTCAATAATAGCTAACACAATAGTTACGTTCAACTGCATTCAGTATTTGTATATTTAATTGAATTAATATGGAGTACATCTTCCCCTACTTGCACTCATCCTATTAGCTCTATAAAATCTAAATGTAATGACCAAAATTAGTCTAGTAAAGCACAACCTATCACAATCTCCCTCACAAAAATCCTAGTAAAATAATGACAAATTTTATTCAAAGAATGGAAAATCTTCAAAGTAGCATAAGAGAAGGAGTACAGACTAGAGACAGAGAGATGAATCAGGGCTTTGATTTCCACCTCTTATCATTTGCAAGCCGAGGAGCCTTGAGCCAAGTTATGTAAAGAGAAAGTGAAAGAGGATAAAAAAGAATAAAAAAGGGACCTTTCTAGGGGAAGGGTACAAGAAGGGACAATGGCATTTCTAGCAGGTTTTTGTTTTGTTTTGAGACAGGGTCTTGCTCTGTCTCCAGGCTGGAGTGCAGTGGTGCGATCTTGGCTCACTGCAACCTCTGCCTCCCGGGTTCAAGCGATTCTTGTGCCTCAGCCCTCCCCCAGAGTAGCTGTGATTACAGGCAAATGCCACTAGGTTTGGCTAATTTTTTGTATTTTCAGTAGAGACAGGGTTTCGCCATGTTGGCCGGGCTGGTCTCAAAACTCCTAGCCTCATGTGATATCACCTGCCTCGGCTCCCAAAGTGCTGGGATTACAAGCATGAGCCGCCATGCCTGGCCCTAACAGTCTTATATACACCCAAAATTTCAGGCATGCTGAATTTCTGGCAGTTCCCCAAATAATGCATGGCTCAAATATGCCGTATTTCACACTTACATATTTTATACATACATTCACATTCCTCTTCCCAGAACATCATTTATTTGTCCTCCAATACTCAGCTCAGGTCACACTTTTTTTTTTTTTGGATGGAGTCTTGCTCTGTTGCCCAGGCTAGAGTGCAGTGGCACAATCCTGGCTCACTGCAAACTCTGCCTCCCAGGTTCACGCCATTCTCCTGCCTCAGCCTCCCAAGTAGCTGGGACTACAGGCGCCCGCCACCACACCTGGCTAATTTAAAAAAATATATATTTTAGTAGAGACGGGGTTTCACCGTGTTAGCCAGGATGGTCTCGATATCCTGACCTCGTGATCCGCCCACCTTGGCCTCCCAAAGTGCTGGGATTACAGGCGTGAGCCACCATGCTTGGCCAGCTCAGGCCACATTTTCCCTAGGAAGGCCTCCATGACACGCTTGTGTGCCTTCTACACTGAGTTAGATACATATATTCTTGCTTCCCTAACATTCAGATCATACTTCTACTATAGTACTTATAATTAATGGTTTACATGTCTGCTTCTCTTACTAGTCTGAGAACTTCTTGAGAGCTGAAATGGTTTTATTTATTTATCTTTTCTTTTCTTTTCAGACAGAGTCTCGTTCTGTTGTCCAGGCTGGAGTGCAATGGCGGGATCTCGGCTCACTGCAACCTCCGCCTCCTGGGTTCAAGTGATTCTCCTGCCTCAGCATCCTGAGCAGCTGGTTTACAGGCGCATGCCAGCACACCTGGCTAATTTTTTTTTTTTTTTTGCATTTTTAATAGAGACAGGATTTCACCGTCTGGCCAGGCTGGTCTCAAACTCCCGACCTCAGGCGATCCGTTCGCCTCGGCCTCCCAATGTGCTGGAATTACAGACAGGTGTGAGCCACGGCGCCCGGCCTATTTATCTTCTTAACCTCAACATCTAGCACAGTGCCTGACATGTTAGTGAACAACTGACTTGTTGAATTAACTAATAAAAATACAGGCATACAAGAAGAGCACAGTAGCATTTTCAGCAATTTGACAAACGAATATTGCTTTGTTTTCTTCAAAGGGCCACTACTTTAAAATTGAATAATCATCTTTGTATATAGTCAGACCTAAAACAAAGCTCTGTACACTTCCTGTGTCAAATAATAATAATGTAAGTCCTTTACACTAACTCATTTCATCATTACAATCCAACGAGGAAAACCTTATTTTTCCTTTTTTTTCCCTCAGATGAGGAAACAGGCTTGTAAGAGGTAAACTAATTTGCCTAAGGTCACATATTTAATAAGTAGGGTTTCTAGCTCTGGCATGTATGGTGCTAACTACCACACTATTGTGCCTCTCAAAGTCAGCTGAGTAAGAATACTCACTGTTGCACAATATCTCATCCCTCTGTCTGACCCTCTCCACCTGCAATCTCCCATACACACTCACTTAGGAGAAACAAAGGCTCATGGCTCATACATGCAGCTTGTGATTTAGAAAAAAAATGTGTCCACATATGCTCGGCTTTGCTTAATGTAAACAAATATACTAATCAATATGGTATAAACCTCCAGGACTATTCTGTTTTAATAACATGTAGATACAATGTAATGATTTTAATTACTTTATTGTCCTGTCAAATTCTTTAAAATGGGAACTTGAGGCCGGGTGCGGTGGCTCACGCCTGTAATTCCAGCACTTTGGGAGGACAAGGCGGGCAGATCACCTGAGGTCAGGAGTTTGAGACCAGCCTGACCAACATGGAGAAACCCCATCTCTACTAAAAATACAAAATTAGCTAGACATAGTGGCACATGCCTGTAATCCCAGCTACTCAGGAGACTGAGGCAGGAGAATTGCTTCAACCCGGGAAGCAGAGGTTGTGGTGAGCTGAGATCGCGCCATTGCACTCCAGCCTGGACAACAGCGAAACTGAAACTCCACCTCAAAATAACAAAAAAAAAAGGAACTTGGTATGCTGCTCCAGCAATTTACATGTGTCAATCCACGTATCCAACATTAAATTATCTTTTCCGGAAAGCAAAATGTGAAGCGGCTTATAAAGACTTCTTGTCAAGTATCACAAGCTCTCCATTATTACTTTACTAAAGATGTCTGTGATGCCACTTTGCAAAATAACTGTAAGGAGTGGCATTTGGTTCCTGGGGTGGAAGAGGTGACTATGCCTACTAAATCATGGTATTGTCTCAAATGAAACCAAAAGAACCAAAAAACCAAGAGAGAAAACAAAAAGACAAAAAAGAAAGCTTTTTCATTTCTGAAAACTTTGGGGCTGTGTGGTCCTGTCAGGTGCTGCTATTTCTGGGTTTACTATTACTACAATCTTCAAGTCCTAAAGATTTTTGCTTCCTGTTGCAGTCCTTTATTCATTCATAACCAAGCTGCATTGTACCATTTGTATCCAATTTAGCTGGATTCCAACATCAATCCTATCTTGCCATGAAGTATTAAAGGCTGAGTTACCACTGGGGATGTGGGAGGTAAAATGAGCATTTGCCCTAGAGAAATCCTAGATAAGGAGTGCCATGGAGAACATGCATATCAGACCCCCTCTTCCTTCTGCTCCACACAACCTTCAAGTTTTCATGAACACCTAGAAGAATTAACAGGCAAGAACACCAGTGTTGATTTAATGTTGGCAAGATTCAACATATTTTGAGGTAAGAATACAATACTACATGTCTATTATTTTCAGACATTTAGGTTTATACTAATTCATAAACTTTAGGTTTATATTAATTTATTCCAGCATTAACAAAAGCTTGGAAGTTTGTTGGGAATGAGCATTACATAGATGACTACATGTTCTAGGCATCAAGCACCATATTAGAAATGATATGAAAAAAACAGTAGTTTTGAAGCACATGAATTAGTTTGTGGGAAAGAGTAGGTGGAAAGGAGATCAGGCAGAGGCAACAGCAGTTACAAAGGCAGGACGCATAAGAAAGTCTAGCATATTATGCTTTTGTAGAATATGCCAGTCTAGTGACTTCTATCTTTTTTTTCCTAGCTAGGATTTGAACCTATCTTTTTTTATAACTTTTTTTTTTTTTTTTTGAGATCGGGACTTGCTATGTTGCTCAGGCTAGTCTTGAACACCTTGGTTCAAGCAACCCTCCTGTCACAGCCTCTCAAGTAACTGGGATTACAGGCACATGGCACCATGACCAAGAACTCCTTTAGCACTACCATTTGTGCCAGCCTTCTTGGCTTGTGACATCTCTTCAACTGTACACTTATCATTTTTTAAATTAACCTTTTAATTTATCTCCTTCCCTAAATTATAATCTCTCTTTGTTTCTCCAGAATGCCAAGAAAGGTGCTTTGCATTGAGTAGACACTAATAAGTAACTATTGATTGCCTGACCAAAAAAATCATGGCTTATGTACTGTAAGTCTTCATTAAGAACGCTAAGATTAAGTCAGGTGCAGTGGCTCACGCCTGTAGTCCCAACACTTTGGGAGGCCAAGGTGGATCACCTCAGGTCAAGAGTTTGAGAGCAGCCTGGCCAACATGGTGAAACCCTGTGTCTACTAAAAATACATAAAATTAGTCGGGCGTGGTGGCGGTTGCCTGTAATCCCAACTACTTGAGAGGCTGAGGCAAGATAATTGCTTGAACCTGAGAAGTGGAGGTTGCAATGAGCCGAGATTGCGCAATTGCGCTCCAGCCTGGGCGACAGGGCGAGCCTCTGTCTCAAACAACAACGACAACAACAACAACAACAACGACAAAAAAGAATGCTAAGATTATATTTATAAGAATAAAGTAGAACGTTGTGAACAGAAGATAACACGTCTATTCACTACGCTACTTTTATTACCTATTTCCAGGAGGAACAAATACTACATACAGTCAATGTTTATGGCTGTCAATCTAGAAAGCGGTAGGATTGACAGCAATTACTCCCTTATAAAAATACAAAGACAAATTTTAGAATAAGAATAAGATCTTATTATAATCACTGAGAATTAATATGGAAAAAAACTGGACTTGAACTCTGAAAACTTGGATCTGAATCAAGGTTCTGCCACTTGTTGTGTACTTTGGTAAATTACTTCCACCTTTGAGCTTTTTTCTCATCTATAAAATGAAGTTAAGACTTCCAACTTCACAGGATCATAAAGAAGAAATTAAAAATGCATATGCAGCTGGGGGCGGTGGCTCACACCTGTAATCCCAGCACTTTGGGAGGCCGACGCGGGTGGATCACGAGGTCAGGAGATCAAGACCATACTAAACATACAAAAGGTCACGAGGTCAGGAGATCGAGACCATACTAAACATACAAAAAATTAGCCGGGTGTTGTGGCGGGTGCCTGTAGTTCCAGCTATTCGGGAGGCTGAGGCAGGAGAATGGTGTGAACCTGGGAGGCAGAGCTTGCAGTAAGCCAAGATCCCCCACTGCACTCCAGCCTGGGCGACAGAGTGAGTCTCAAAAAAAAAAAAAAAAAAAGCATATGCATCTAGTGTGGCATCTAGTGTAGACTCAATAATATATTTGCTCACTTTTTGCCCATTCATCCATTTAAATACATCCATAAAGCAACAAAATAAACTAGAGATATTGTGAACTACAGAGAAATGTTTGTTTTGCAAACTTTAGCTACAAAAATACTTTTCCTTCAAGTCCTTAAGTCATTACAATAAATATATGTTCACTTTTTGGAAGGTCATCATATGTTACTTTTTGTTGTAGTGTAAGCACACATTTAAGGCCAAATAAATGTATATTGCAATCATGGGGCACATAGACACTACGGTTTTGTACATTTGTCCAATTGTATGATAGTATATACTCTAGTTTCAGCATTATCTTTTTTTTTTCTTTTTTGAGATGGAGTCTTGCTCTGTCGCCCAGGCTGGAGTGCAGTGGCATGATCTCGGCTCACTGCAACCTCTGCCTCCTGGGTTCAAGCAATTCTCCTGCCTCAGCCTCCCGAGTAGCTGGGATTACAGGTGTCTACCACCACGCCCAACTAATTTTTTGGTATTTTTAGTAGAGACGGGGTTTCACCATTTTGGCCAGGCTGGTTTCGAACTCCTGACCTCAAGTGGTCTGCCCGCTTTGGCCACCCAAAGTGCTAGGATTACAGGCATGAGCCACTGTGCCTGCCCTCTAGTTCCAGCATTATCTTATCACACATTAGATAATTACTTGTATAAAAGCTCAGGCTCAATAATAAAGTCTATAGACCCTGTACAATAGGCCCCTTTGTATCTGCAGTTTCCACATCCACAGATTCAACCAACCATGGAGTGAAAATATTAAAACAAAAAACATAAAAAGTAAGAATACGGCAATTAAAAAAATCAAATGTAACAATACAATATAACCACCATTTACAAAGCATTTACATTGCACTAGGGGTTACAAGTAATCTAGAGATGATTTAAAGTGCTTGAGAGGATGTACGTAGGTTATATGCAAATAGCATCCCATTTTATATAAGGGACTTGAGCAACCATGGATTTTCTTATCTGTTGGGGTCCTGGAACCAATCTCCTGCAGATATCAAGGGACAACTGTATTTCTAGAATAAAGGTAAGGTAGAGAATATCTTTTATTTTTATTATTATTTTTTGAAACAGGGCCTTGCTCTGTCACCCAGGCTGGAGTACAGTGGCATGATCATAGCTCACTGCAGCCTCAAATTCCTGGAGGCTCAACGGATCCTTCTGCCTTAGCCTCCTGAGTAGCTGGGAGTACATGCATGCACCACCATGCTTGGCTCATTTTTTCTTTTTTTTTTTTTTTTTTGAGATAGGGTCTTGCTATGTTGCCCAGGTTGGCCTTGAACTCCTACACTCAAGTGATTCTCCCATCTTGGCCTCCCATAGTGCTAGGATTACAGGCATGAGCCACTGCACTCAGCCCTCGCTAATTTGCTTATTTTTTATTCTTTTGTAGAGGCAGGGTGTCACTATGTTGCCCAAGCTGGTCTAAAACTCCTAGCCTCAAGTAATTGTCCCACCTTGGTCTTCCAAAGTGCTGGGATTACAGGCATGAGTCACTGTACCAGGATGGGGAGATCGTAAAGAAATGGCTGCAGTTAAGAATCTTGGGTTCTACTTTTGGTTGTCACTATCTCTACCAGACGTCTAATGTGGCAGGTAACTTCAGTTTCTCTATACCTTATTATTATTATTAACACTTAGAACTGGTGTGATATGATCTCTCAATAATGCTGTAATATTTCATTGGTATCTATAACAAAATTTGAAATACATAGATGTTTTTACAGAAATGCAAAGTACTCAGCTTATCAGTGTCTCTTTTTGTGCTTTGATTAAAATTTAATTTCTTTACCTCCTTCCTGGTAAAACACAGGAACACCTAAAACATTAAAAAACAAAAAACAGGCCAGGTGCGGTGGCTCACGCCTGTAATCTCAGCACTTTGGGAGGCCGAGGCGGGCGGATCACAAGGTCAGGAGATTTAGACCATCCTGGCTACATGGTGAAACCCTGTCTCTACTAAAAATACAAAAAATTAGCTGGGTGTGGTGGCACGCACCTGTAGTCCCAGCTACTTGGGAGGCTGAAGCAGGAGAATCGCTTGAACCCAGGAGGCGGAGGTTGCAGTGAGCCGAGATTGCACCACTGCACTCCAGCCTGGGCGACAGAGCGAGACTCCGTCTCAAAACAAACAAACAAACAAAACAATAAAAAAACAGGCCAGGCACAGTGGCTCATGCCTGTAATCCCAGCACTTTGGGAGGCCAAGGCAAGTGGATCACTTGAGGTCAGGAGTTCGAGAACAGCCTGGCCAACATGGTGAAACCCCATCTCTACTAAGAATACAAAAAATCAGCCGGGCATAGTGGCACATGCCTGTAATCCCAGCTATGTGGAAGGCTGAGACAGAAGAATCACTTGAACTGGGAGGCAGAGGTTGCAGTGAGCCGAGATCATGCCAGTGCACTCCAGCTTGGGCAATAGAGTGAGACTTTGTTTCCACCCCCCCCACCAAAAAAAGACAAAACAAAACAAACAAAAACAAAAAGTGCTGCATTAAAACTGATTTTATAAACAAAATGACAAAAAGCAATTTCTTCTCACTTGATTTTAGAGACAATTGCTTACATATAAGAATTTTTGGTCAGATGCCCTGTAGGGTGACCAAACCATCCCAGCTTGCCTGGGACTTCCCAGTTTGGGTACTGAAAACTCCATGTCCCAGGAAACCCCTGTCCTGAGCCAACTGGAACAGTTGGTACAGTTGGCTTTTCCATAGCTTACACTTCTATTATCTGCCCTTAGAAAAATTCCAGTGCTACTGTAACTTATATTTATCTGAAAAGCACCTGCATAGTCTTCCTGTTGGTATTCAGTACATAATCATTTGGTTAGCATATAAATATTTATGGAATTTTGTCCCATGAGTAGATATTTTATAAATGTATATGAATATTTTTTTACCTTACTAGGACTTGGGGACAATGGGAGTGCCAAATTACCAGCAATGATTATCTCGGCACCAAAAAGGTATTAATTTGTGTATTTTCTTTTTCAAGAACCTTTTCCTGTTGTTGTTTAGAGACTACTGTGCTTCTAGCTAGTAATCACCATAGCTGGGAAAACAATAACACAGGCAATACCTTTAAGAACAAGTCATTAAAAAACAATACAAAATAATGTATGTGGGTCATCCCTTGGCCAATGTGGGGCCAGAGAGAAGTTGTTCTACTGGTTTTCCTTAAATAGCACCATAACCTAACCTGAATCTAAGATGGTTTCCAAAATATGTATAGAACGAATGTTAACTAATTAATTCTATAAAAATATGTATAGAACGAAAGCTAATTAACCATCAAACCATGGTTATAATGGTTTATCCATGGATAGGAGACCCAGAAATTCAGAAGCACTGTAATACTTTTCATGATATTAATAAAAAATGAAGTCATGAGATCATGGAAAAGGTTTCTGAGAAAAAAATCAGACCAATTTTCTTCCCTAGAAAATGGGATGACACAGGCTGTGTACATATAAGCATAATTAAAATAAAACTGATTAGGCTGGGTGCGGTGGCTCACGACTATAATCCCAGCACTTTGGGTGGCCGAGGTGGGAGGATCATGAGGTCAGGAGGTCGAGACCAGCCTGACCAACATGGTAAAACCCTGTCTCTACTAAAAATACAAAAATTAGCCAGGCATGGTGGTGCGTGCCTGTAGTCCCAGCTACTCAGGAGGCTGAGGTAGGAGAATTGCCTGAACCCGGGAGGCAGAGGTTGCAGTGAGCCGAAATTGCTCCACTGTGCTCCAGCCTGGGCGAAAGAGTGAGACTCCGTCTCAAAACAAACAAACAAACAAATAAACAAAACTGATTAAAAGATTATAAAGGTGACTTATGACACTTTTTAAAAGCTCTGATTTTGTGTGTACTTAGCTATGTGCCAGGTACTGTGTCAAATGCTTTAAATACATAATTTCACTTGATACTCACAAATAATCCTATGAGAACAGGAATTATGATCCTCTAAAGTAAACCTCTAAAAGAGAGGCTTAGTAATTTGCTTAAGGTTACAGACAGCAGCGGGGCGGGGGGTGCATAGGCAAATTCAGATCCATCTGCTTCAGTAACTTTTATCCTCTTCACCTTTATCCTATGCCGCTTCTAAACACTGCTGGTGTAAACTCTGGTAAAATTGTATCTCCAGCTCTAATTTTTCCTGACCTTCAGTCTTGTATCTTAGTTTATGGAACTGCCTACTCAACACCTCTACCCTGATGTCTAACGAGCACCTCAAATAACATATTTCAGTGAGTGATGCCACCATTCACCCAGTCGCTCAAGCTCCAAATACAGTAGGCATCCTTGTTTCCTCCATCAAACCCACTGTCAAGCCACCAGCAAATATTTTGGCTCTTCTTTCAAATTCTATCTCAATCTGACCACTTCTTATCACCTCCACTGCCACAACCCTAGTTCAGGCTATTATCTACTTACCTGGACTACTGAGATAGCCTCATAATTGCTTTGTTTTCATAGTCCATTCACCATAAAGCAGTCAGTTATCTTTTTAAAAACACAGATCATATAGTTTCACTCTTCTGCTTAAAACTCGTTAATAATTGCCACTGGAATAATGTAAACTTCTTAAGATGCCCTACAAGGCCCCTACTGGCCCCCTACCTTGATCTGCTTTCTCTGACTTTATCCCTTAACACCCTCTTCTTTGCTCAGCATGTCTCAAGTCACATTGGTCCTGATATTTTCAAATTCCTCTGTGACTAAAAGTCACATGCTTTGAGAAGATGTGAAAGGGCAGGGCTGAAGTTTGAGGAAATTGGCAAAGGTGTGAAAGAGTTGTCGAGAGTCGGAGAACAATCCAGAAAAATTTAATAGGATTGCTGGGAATTATTGAGGGTTGAGTTGTGCTTGGTGATTGAAATTAAGTAGGCTGGGTGTAGTGGCTCACACCTGTAATCCTAGCACTTTGGGAGGCCAAGGTGGGAGGATTGCTTGAGGCCAGGAGTTCCAGACCAGTCTGAGCAACACAGTGAGATGTATCTGTAAAAAAAAATTAAAAATTAGCCAGGTATGGTGGTGTGCACCTGTAGTACCAGCAACTCAGGAGGCTGAAGTGGGAGGATCACTTGAGCCCGGGACATTGAGGCTTTAGTGGTGATCGCACCACTGCATTCCAGCCTGGGTGCCAGAGCAAGAGTGCCTCCAAAAAAAAAAAAAAGAAGAAGAAATTTAGTAATAGAATACAGATGGCTATGCACATTTCTCTAATAGTGGTCAGCTGCTCCATTATCAAAGTGGAGACTATGGATGGTAGGGTTCATTCAAGATAGGGGTACAATGAAAAGAAAGGTGAGGCAAAGGAGTTTAGGGTACTGACGAGTGTTACTGAATTTTTCTGTAGGTAATATCACAATGGAGACGGGGTGGACAGAAGTGTTCCTTGTGTCCATGGCTTGCCTTAGTTGTGGCAGCAATCTAGAATTGCTAAATAGAAACACTGAATCAAAGAACCTAGACCTGGCTGGGCGCTGTGGCTTATGCCTGTTATCACAGCACTTCGGGAGGCCGAGGCAGGTGGATCACCTGAAGTCAGGAATTCGAGACCAGTCTGGCCAATATGGTGAAACCCCATCTCTACTTAAAATACAAAAATTAGCCTGGGGTGGTGGCATGCGCCTGTAGTCCCAGCTACTCAGGAGGCTGAGACAGGAGAATCGCTTGAACCTGGGAGGCAGAGGTTGCAGTGAGCTGAGATCACCACTGTACTCCAACCTGGGCAACAGAGCGAGACTCCGTCTCAAGAAAAAAACAAACAACAACAACAACAACAACAAAAACCTAGACTACCAGTATTGAGGTTAAATGCTTTACTTTGTAAATCCTGAGGTTAAGAAAAATAATTATCGGTATTTTAAAACTTACAAAATGGACAAATTGGAAGAGGCTTTTTAACATTATAATGGAATTTTTCACTTTTCAAAATCAATTTCCAAAGGGAACCTATAGGTTGAACAGTAAGATTTATCAACAAATCAGGGATTCTGATTTTAAAAGGTTTTCAATCTGGCCAATTCTTCAGATTATCTCAAGAGGGAGCCTTCTTATGCCTCTTCTTCCTTCATAACACTTCTCTGGCTCGCATGTCCTGTTTACAAAGATTTAAGCCCACTCTTAGGCATAAAATGCTCTTAACTGACATGACCCCTGACTAACTTGCCTAATATTTTGCCATGTACCCTCCATGCACTTTAAGCTCCCCAAACTATTACTTACTTGACACCTTCTGCGCTTTTGCTTGTTCTCTGCGGCTAGACCATCTTCCCTACCTTCTCTGTTGAACTCCTAGCCATTCATCAACACTCAGCTCACATAGCACACTTTCAGATGAGATTCAAGCATTATCTCTCTGGCTACATTTGGCCCTTGTAGATATTTCTATTATTGCCTGTATTTTGTTGAAGCATTCATGTCTTTTATGTACTACATAGTACATAATATATCTACATTACAAAGCATTTTTATGATTCATGTTTTGGGGCATCCAGCGGTTAAAATAGGGCAAGGGTTATGTGGTCTTGGCCAGGTCCCTTTTCCTTTCTGAGCTTCAGGTTCCTCAGGTATAAAATGGGTACTATGGCTCCGTGAAGATGAGACAGAATATATGTAAAGCCCTTACACAGTGCTCAATTCATGAAAATCATCGCTGTTTACATTGTTTAGGGCCCTCAAGAGGCGCTCTTGTTAGCGGGGTGGAGGAAATGCCTCTTTAAAATGACGTCATTATAGGAGACTTAAAAACCACTGCACGTCTGTACAAGTGGACAGAATCACACAGCTACCTAAAGTGGGTTCACCTGTCATACAGTTTAGAGGTTCCACTTACAACAGGTTTCCATCAGTAGCCAAAGCAACAGAAATTTTAGCTTAACGGCTGAGGGCTTCCGGGATTACCGCAGGGCGGGCGGGAAGCGCCTTTCCGCTCCGGAGGGAAGGCCGCGTCCCCAAGGGACTGCCTGAGTGGGCTGGATCCCTATGGCCTGCGGCAGACACCACCACGTAGGCGGTCCAGGGGTCCCTCTCTCGGTGACTGGTGACCAGGAGGCCGCAATCTCTTCACGTAAAAAGTCTACGGGTTTCCGCTCGGCCCTCACAGCGGCAGCGGATCGAACCAGGAAAGCAATTCCCGCTCGGCTCCCCTCGGGTCCCAGGCCCAGGAAGACCGGGCGTGGGGTCTCCCCGGGCTCCACGCAGGGGCGGTGGGGCGGGGCGCAGTGACGCAAAGAGGAGTGACGCGACGACGCAGCGCGACGCGGTGACGCACGCCCCTTTGTTGGCTCAGTAGCGATAGCAGCGGCCGTGGAGGTGGCGCTGGGGACTGTTTTCTCTCGGAGGCCGGAGCGGAGCCGCGCCTGACTGAGGCGGGCAGCAAGCGGCCCCCTCGCTCCCTCCCTCCCTCCTCCGCGCCCTCCCCGCCGCCACCAGCCGTCAAACGCCAACCGCCGCTCTTGGGGAGGAGCCGCGGCCCGCGGGGCCGGAGCCAGGCCTGCGTCCGGACATCAGCCGGAGCCGGAGCGAGAGCCGGGGCCTCGGCGTCCCCGCCCTCTCCCCGCCTCGGCCAGCGTCCGCCGGGCCCCCGCGCGTCGCGCCATGGACTCGGACGAGGGCTACAACTACGAGTTCGACGAGGACGAGGAGTGCAGTGAGGAGGACAGCGGCGCCGAGGAGGAGGAGGACGAAGACGACGACGAGCCGGACGATGATACCCTGGATCTGGGCGAGGTGGAGCTGGTGGAGCCCGGGCTGGGCGTCGGCGGGGAGCGGGACGGACTGCTGTGCGGGGAGACGGGCGGTGGCGGCGGCAGCGCTCTGGGGCCCGGCGGTGGCGGCGGCGGCGGCGGCGGCGGTGGTGGTGGCGGGCCGGGGCATGAGCAGGAGGAGGATTACCGCTACGAGGTGCTCACGGCCGAGCAGATTCTACAACACATGGTGGAATGTATCCGGGAGGTCAACGAGGTCATCCAGGTGAGGGTGGCCGCCGCGCCAGCTGGACCGGGCCCGACGGGGGAGCGGATTCAGGCGGCACGCGCGGTCCCGAGGGACAGGCCTGGGCCTGGTGCGCAGCCTAGCCCGGTGCCTCCCGGCCTTGTCTTCTCCGCTGCCTCTGCTGGGGATAGAGGGTGTCGAAAGCAGAGGTTCGCCGATTAGCCGGGTGTGGGGAGGTGCGCTGGGGGCGGTGCTTCCCAAGTCCTGCTATGGCGGAGGCCTTCGGCCGCCTAAGCCTTCTCTTGCGGGCAATTTCTGCCAGTCCCTGGGCCCGGTGTCCTTTCTCTGGCCGGGCGATCGCCTACTGGGGCGGGGCGGAGGAGGTGGGGTGGAGAAGAGGAGTCAGGAAGAATTGGGCCCCGACGGGACTTACCCCGGCCGTAGCCTCATTTGAGCACTTTTGGAAGGGATTAGAGTAGGCCTAAGAGCAGCTTGGTGTACAGTTGCCCCAAGTGGGCACCAGTTAATAAAGAAATGGATCTTGGCAGTCTCAAGTGCCTACTTAAAGGTGGGGGAAGGGAAGTATTTCTCGGAAGAGGTGCTGATGGGCCTTCTTTTCAGATGGTGAGGCTTCTGCTTACATCTTTTTTATGTCTTTGCTGTTTGGGACCTAATTGCTACTTTTTCTAGTCGTAGCAGATGACTTGCTTGAAGCTGTTGGAATAGTTACTGCATATTGCATACCCTTCCTTGTAGCTAAAACAACAACAAAACGCAGTGTTGTCTAATATCGGACAAGACTCTATTGTGAGTTAGAAAGCAGAGGTTTTCTGCTTGTGAACTCCGTTCTCTGATATTTTCTATTTTGTGGTAAGTTAGGCTTGGTGTAAGTTGATAACCACATCTCATTTAACCATGTGCGTCAGATTTTGCATTTTTGAGCTTTAGAAACTCAAAAGTTTTCATTTGGGGAAAAAAAACCCTCAGTTCTCCTGAGGAGTCAGGGATATGGCTGAAGAATAAAAATGAAGCTTGATTCAGTGCAAGTTTTAGAAAACCTGGAAGGAAACATATATGAGCAGCAAGTTACTATTGCCTCTTTTATCAGTCATTATTTCTTTTTTGTTTAACTTAAATTGGTTGGCTAAATATTCATTGACAAATTAGAAGTATGTCACTGTCAACTCGTTGACTTTCTATTATTAACTGATTTTTATAGTATTATAAGTAACAGTTTTAAAAATTGAAGCATCTATTCAGGCACTGTTTCAATACAGTGTTTTGCATAATAGAAAAATCTCTGATATCTAGTGCCATTACTAAATAGTGGAAATCTTAATTTTTAATATAGAGAACACAGTCTAAGAAGGAAGTTGAGGATTGTAGAAGATAATTTTTTGTTTGTTTGTTTGAGACGGAGTCTTGCTTTGTCCCCCAAGCTGGAGTGCAATGGTGCAATCTCGATTCACTGCAACCTCCGCCTGCCGGGTTCATGCAATTCTCCTGCCTCGGCCTCCCAAGTAGCTGGTAATACAGGCGCGCGCCACCATGCTCAGCTAATTTTTTGTATTTTTAGTAGAGACGGGTTTCACCATGCTGGCCAGGCTGGTTTCGAACTCCTGACCTTGTGATCCGCCTGCCTCGGCCTCCCAAAGCGCTGGATTACAGGCGTCAGCCACTGTGCCCGGCCTGTAGAAGATGCACATGTAAGAAAAATCTGATTAGGTAAGAAAAAATAAAAAGACAAAACAAGCCTGCCACCCAGAGACGTACAACAAAATGCGAACTGTAGTTATTTTTCTAGACCTTTGGATAGCCATTAATATGGTTCCACGTTAATAACAGTGGAACCATACTGTATGTTCTGTTTGTGTTTTCAGTGGAAAAACATTACAGAAATACTCTGAACAACCTTCTGTCAAGTAAGTTTTTCGAGAACTTATATGATTATAGATCTGAACTAATTTATTTAATCAATCTGTTATTTGCCTTCCTTTTTACTTTCTAGTTTCTGGCTTTTATAAACATTGAAAATATCCTCATAGGTCAGTCTTTGAGTGTCCTTATTTTCTTGGGATAAAGTGAATTGCTGAGTCAAAAGAATTTGCTCATTTTCAATGCATTTGATACATACTACCACATTGCTTTCAGAAAAGTTATGCTAGTTTTCCCAACCAGTGTTTGATGGGCAAAAAAAACCTGGTGAGATTGAACTTATGTTTATTGGGCTTGGTATTTCTTTTTTAAATTGCCCCTCGCTTTTTGCTCATTTTATTCTCTTTTGCCCATTGCCCCTCTTTGGGATATTTATCTCTTACTGGTTTGTAAGACTTTCTATTAATAGAGGTTGGAAATAGCAGTTATCTAGGTTTTAAATGTTGGTTTGATAAACACTGAATTTTACTTAGTTTGCATTAGAGAGCTTACTGTTAACTCTTAAACATTTAAATTCCCTGTTCTCAGTTCTAATTTTCAGTGTGAAATCAGGTAAGATACATTTGCAGGTGAAAAAGTTTGAAATGTAAAAAGATAACCAAATTAATTTAATATTTCCTTGGGAATTTGATTACTTTTTCTGGGAGAGGAGTTCTGGGCAACAACATAAATACTGTTATTTGTGGATATTTGCAGGTTAGATTTGGTCTTTAAATAAGTCAACATTATTTTCTTTCAGAAAACTCGGTTTTCTGGCTTTCTATAATTTTCCAATTAACATTTAAGTAAAAGACCAAATTAAACAATTAAACTTTATTTAATTTGGTCTTTTGTTTAAATGCTTTGTGGCTACCTAGCTTACCTTTTCAGCTTTTAAGGAAAAAAAAAAATCAGAGTTTTTTATTTTGTTTTGTTTGGAGACAGCCTCACTCTGTCACCCAGGCTGTAGTGCAGTCGCATGATCTCAGCTTACTGCAACCTCTCCCTCCCAGGTTCAAGAGATTCCCCTTCCCTCAGCTTCCCCCCCCACCCCAGTATCTGGGATTACAGGCACCTGCCACCAGGCCCAGCTAATTCTTGTGTTACAGGGTTTCACCATGTTCATCATGCTGGTACTGAACTCCTGGCCTCAAGTGATCTGCCCTTCTCGGCCTCCCAAAGTGCTGGGATTACAGGTGTGAGCCACCATGCCTGGCCAGGGTGTTTTTTGTTTTTTGTTTATTTTGAGACAGAGTTTCACTCTGCTGCCCAGGTTGGAGTGCGGTGGCGTGATCTCAGCTCACTGCAACCTCCGCCTCTTGGGTTCAAGCAATTCTCCTGCCTGAGCCTCCCGAGTAGCTGGGATTACAGGTGTGCACCACCACACCCAGCTACTTTTTGTATTTTTTAGTAGAGAGGGGGTTTCACCATGTTGGCCAGGCTGGTCTTGAACTCCTGAACCCAGGTGATCCACACAGCTCGGCCTCCCAAAGTGCTGGGATTACAGTCGTGAGCCACCGCGCCCAGCCTAAAAAGTAGTTTTCTAATGTAACTATATGAGTAGCTAGGTAATTTATTAAAAGAACCCTGTTCAATTCTGCAGTTGGGAGTATTTAAACTTGCCATTTTGTTTTTCCATAACAGTGTTCAGCAAATGTTGATTGTGCTCTCTAAGTATGCCAGGCATTATGTTAAGCAGAGGATATGCTTCTTGCCTAAGGAGCATATAGGGATAGGGAATATGGAGGTCCTTGGACTCCACTTCCAGAGATTCTTACTCATTAATGAAGTCTGAGGTGAAACCTGAGCATCTCTGTATTTTAGCCTTCTAGTGATAACTAAACCACTGGAATAGTGATAGTTAATCCACTGTCACGATTTTGACTCAGGCAGGGTGAGTAGTGTGAGAAGAGCAGGCAGCTCTTAGGGGCACAGATTGGGTATACCTAATCAAAAAATCAGAAATGCTCTGAAATCACTTTGTGTTGTTGCCCAGACTGAAGTGCAATGGCAAGATCATAGCTCACTGCAACCTCAACTTCCTGAGCTAAAGTGATTCTCCCGCCTCAGCCTCCTGAGTAGCTAGGACTATAGGTGTGTGGCACCACTCCTAGCTAATTTTTTTTCTTTTTTGTAGAGACACAGGGTCTTGCTCTGTTGCCCAGGCCAGTCTCAAACTCCTGGCCTCAAGCGCTCCTTGAACCTCAGCCTCTCAAAATGGTAGGCCTGGAAATCCAAAACTTTTTGAGCACTGTTGTGATGCTCAAAGGAAATGCTCACTGCAGCATTTTGGATTTCGGATTTTCAGATTAGGGATGTTGATTGTAAGTATAATTAAATATTCCAAATCTGAAAAACTTCTGGTCTCAAGTATTTTGGATAAGGAATACTCAACCTGTACCATATTTAGAGTGTGTGCCGAGAGGAATATGGACCTGGGACTGTTGAATGTGAGTGGTCAGAGGAGGTATAAAAAACAGTGGATAGGTATCTTGCTTTTATAAGATCTGTTATGCTAAATAACTTTTTTTTTTTGGAGACGGAGTCTTGCTCTGTTGCCAGGCTGGAGAGCAGTGGTGGTGCGATCTTGGCTCAGTGCAACCTCTGCCTCCTGGGTTCAAGCGATTCTCCTGCCTCAGCCTCCTGAGAAGCTGGGACTACAGGTGCGCGCCACCACACCCAACTAATTTTTGTATTTTTAGTAGAGACTGGGTTTCACCCATGTTGGCCAGATGGTCTCAACCTCTTGACCTCGTGATCCGCCTGCCTTGGCCTCCCAAAGTGCTGGGATTACAGGCGTGAGCCACCGTGCCCAGCCAAATAACTCATTTTAAAGAAAAAAATATCTAAGCCTTACTGAAGAAATTTTCTGTTGGCTGTTGGTTCGAAAGCTGTATTTCACTTATTTAATTAAGAGATTTAATTAAAGAACCTCAAGTTGAGGTTGCAAGCCTAAACTAAGGAAGACAGTGTACTATTCTTTTTTTGTTTGTTTGTTTGAGACGGAGTCTTGCTTTGTTGCCCAGGCTGGAGTGCGGTGGTGCGATCTCGGCTCACCGCAAGCTCCGCCTCCTGGGTTCACGCCATTCTTCTGCCTCAGCCTCCCGAGTAGCTGGGACTACAGGCAGCCGCTACCATGCCTGGCTAATTTTTTTGTATTTTTTAGTAGAGATGGGGTTTCACCATGTTAGCCAGGATGGTCTGGATCTCCTGACCTCGTGATCCGCCCACCTCGGCCTGCCAAAGTGCTGGGATTACAGGCATGAGCCACTGTGCCCGGTCAACAGTGTACTATTCTAGCATATTGTTTACTGATTGGGGAGTCAGTTATAGCCCTGGTTTTTACTCTGTCTAGTTAATATCTCAGAACCTCCAAATTTTTTTTTTTTTTTTGATACAAGTCTCGCTGTGTCACCCAGGCTGGAGTGCAGTGGCCCGATCTTGGCTCACTGCAACCTCCACTTCCAGGGTTCAAGTGATTCTCCTGCTTCAGCCTCTCAAGTAACTGGGATTACAGGCACGTGCCACCACACCCAGCTATTTTTTGTATTTTGTTAGAGATGAGGTTTCACCATGTTGGCCAGGCTGGTCTCGAACTCCTGACCTCAAATGATCGACCTACCTTGGCCTCCCAGAGTGTTGGGATTATAGGCATGAGCCACGGTGCCCAGCCAAACTTTTTGTTGTTGTTGTTGAGATGGCGTTTCTCTCTTGTTGCCCAGACTAGAGTGCAATGACGTGATCTCAGCTCACTGCAACCTCTGCCTCCCAGGTTCAAGCGATTCTCCTGCCTCAGCCTCCTGAGTAGCTAGGATTACAGGCATATGCCACCACGCCTGGCTAATTTTGTATTTTTAGTAGAGATGGGGGTTTCTCCATGTTGGTCAGGCTGGTCTCAAACTCCCAACCTCAGGTGATCTGCCCGCCTCGGCCTCCCAAAGTGCTGGGATCACAGTGAGCCACCTTGCCCGGCCTTGTTTTGTTTTTAATCTGGGACTGAAAATGAGGGAGTTGAAATACTAGGTTGGTCCTTTTTTACATTAAGTGTTTTATTCGTTTAACATCATTTTAAAAACCTCAGTTAATTGGAGATGTTCATTTTTTCCAAGAAATTGAATTCAGGTGTGCATATCATGGTTATGTTCATTAATTGGGAGAGGAGGAAGAGGGTGTACAAGCCTGTGCATGATGTGTGCAGGCACTCGTGTTTTGAAGTTATTAAAGTGTTTGATATAGTTTAGATTTATTTCTTTTGGACTTTTATATTTTCCCAGCTGATCTCCTTGAGCTGTAAGTTTAAATTACACTGACTTGTTGAATTGCTATGGCAGTAGTCCTATGAATCAAACTCTGGGGATGGGGTCTGGCTGTCTGTTTTAACAAGCCTTCTAGGTGATGGTGATGCAAGCTGAAGTTTGAGAACTGCTGATGTAGTTGAAATTTAATAGCAGTGTTTCTCTATGTGTTACGTGTAGTGATAGATTACTACAGAGGTGGGTTAATGAGGGAAGATAAATTGTTTAAGAAACTAATAATAGGGGACCAGTCACGGTGGCTCACGCCTGTAATCCCAGCACTTTGGGGACTGTGCCAGGCAGATCACTTGAGGTCAGGAGTTTGAGACCAGCCTGGCCAGTATGGTGAAACACTAGCTGGGCGTGGTGGCCTGTGCCTGTAATCCCAGCTACTTGGGAGACTTGAGGCAGGAGAATTGCTTGAACCTGGGAATTGGAGGTTGCAGTGAGCTGAGATTGTGTCACTGCACTCCAGCCTGGGTGACAGAGGGAGACTCTACTTCAAAAAAAAAAAAAAAAAAAAAGATAATAATGGGGAAAATTTCCAGAACCTAGGCAACGTTTACTAGGCTAATCATAGGGTTGGAAGATGTTTGTCATCGTAGATGCTATCCTTCATGCTATGCTATCCTTCAGCTAAGGTGGTCTTTACTCAGTATTTTCTTTTCTTTTCTTTTCTTTTTTGGAGACAGAGTCTTTTCTCTCTCGCCCAGGCTGGGGTGCAGTGGCGCCATCTCGGCTCACTGCAACCTCCGCCTGCTGGGTTCAAGCGATTCTCCTCCTTCAGCCTCCCGAGTAGCTGGGATTACAGGCGCCCACCACTACGCCCGGCTAATTTTGTATTTTTGGTAGAGACGGGGTTTCACCATGTTGGCCAGGCTGATCTCGAACTCCTGACCTCAGGTGATCCACCCGACTCGGCCTCCCAAAGTGCTGGGATTACAGGCATGAGCCACTGCGCCCGGCCAGTATTTTCAAATAGACAAACTAAACTGGTGACATCTGACATTCTGGATTGGAGTTCTTGATTTCCCTTCCAGTCCTAGATTTTTTTAATATAGAATGTTTAGTTTTCTAATTTATTAGTATGCTGGAAGAGATATAAAGTCCTGGATAGATATAAAGTCCTGTTTAAAGGAATATGAGAAGACTTATTCTTAAGGAGCTGAGAATCTCTTAGAGTTAAAGCTGTTAGGTTAGTGAGTAATTTAAATAAATGGATAGTAATAGATACTCATGGAAGAGACCTCTGTAGTTGTTGTCTAAGATGGCTAGGATTTGGGTGGATAAAAAAGAGGAAGTCATTCTAAGGAACTGAATGAGGTGAGAATGAGGAGAGTTTTTGGGTAATGGTGAAATCAGCTAAAGTAGAATGGAGTTTATAAATGCTGGATAATAATGTAGAACCTGGGAGATTAAATACTGTGATGAAAGGTAAGCAGAAGTCATCACATTAGATTCTTTTGGGGTTGACCTGTGGTAACTATATAGATTGGTTATCTTTTGCCTTATGTTACCCCAAAACTTAGTGGCTTAAAAAAACAAGGATCTGTTATATCATAGTTTCTGTGAGTCACAATTCTGGATGCAGCTTACCTGGGGCCCTCTGGCTTATGGTCTCTTACAAGGCTGCAACCAAGGTGACAGCTCGGTAGCAGTTCTCTCTTTTTTTTTTTTTAAAAGACAGAGGCTTGCTGTGGTGCCCAGGCTGGAGTGCAATGGCATAATCTCGGCTCATTGCAACTCTCACCTCTTGAGTCCAAGTGATCCTCTTACCTCAGCCTCCTGAGTAGTTGGGACTATAGATGTGCACCACCACACCCCAGCTTATTTTTTTGTTTTTGTGGGTTTTTTGGTAGAGACCAGTATTTTTTTGTTTTGCCATGTTGCCTAGGCTGCTCTTGAACACCTTAATTCAAGGGATCTGCCCGCCTTAGCCTCCTAAAGTGCTGGGATTACAGGCATGAGCCACCGTGTCTGGCCTGGGTAGCAGTCCTCAAGGCTTGACTGGGGAAGCTTCCCCTTCCGAGCTCACTCATTTGGCTGTGACCAGGCCAGATTTTCACTGGCTGGTTGTTGCCCAGAGATATCAGTTCCTTGCCATGTGGGACCGTAGCTTGTTTCCTCCAGAGTGAGGGATCTTAGAGAAAAGGCCCATACGATGGAAGCCACAAAGTTTTTATAACTTAATTTCAGAAGTAACGTCGCATCACTTTGCAATATTCTATTTGTTATAAGTGAATAACCAAATCCAGCCCATACTCAATCGGAGGGGATTATACAAAGATGTGAAGACCAGGAGGCGGGGGTCTTTGGGGGCTATCTTAGAAGCCGGCTGTTTGTCTCTCTCTCTCTCTGTTAAGAGGTAAATTACAGCTATTGTATAATGCCTTTCTATCCAATCTTTTTGTATGCTATTGGGAGAACATAGTGTTTTGGATTTTTTATTTTGGATTAACCATAAATTAATTACTTTTGGCTTTGCAAAACATTATACCTGTAAATGATAAACATTCCTAATAACCTTTCAGTGGCTTAAGTTTAAAATAGCTTGTAGTCTCAGAATTGGTAGGAATTTGAGATTCTCCAGTTTACTGATTTTTTTTTTTAAACTCTAGCTACGTAATGGAATCACCTGGGGATTTTTTTCATTACTGTTTTTAAAATAGAAAATTGTAGATTCACAGCCGGGCATGGTGGCTCACGCCTGTAATCCCAGCACTTTGGGAGGCCGAGGCAGGCGGATTACCTGAAGTCAGGAGTTCGAGACCAGCCTGGCCAAATGGCGAAACCCTGTCTCTACTAAAAAAATACAAAAATTAGCTGGGCATGGTAGTGGGCGCCTGTAATCCCAGCTACTCGGGAGGCTGAGGCAGGAGAATCACTTGAACCCAGGAGACAGAGGTTGCAGTGAGCCAAGATTATGCCATTGCACTCCAGCCTGGGCAACAAGAGTGAAACTCCATCAAAAAAAAAAAGAAAAGAAAGAAAAGAAAATTGTAGATTCACATGCAGTTACAAGAAATAATGCAAAAATCCCACATATTCTTTTTTCCAAAAAATTTTATTTCCCTAGGTTATTGGGGAAGAGGTGGTATTTGGTTACATAAGTAAATTTTTTAGTGGTGATTTGTGAGATTTTGGTGCACCCATCATCTGAGCAATATACACTGAACCCAGTTTGTAGTGTTTTATCTCTCACCCCCTTCTCACCTTTTTCCCCCGAGTCCCCAGAATTCATTATATCAATCTTAGGCTTTTGCATGCTGATAGCTTAGCTCCCACTTATGAGTGAGAACATATAATGTTTGGTTTTCTGTTCTTGATTTACTTCTCTTAGAATAATAAGTCTCCAGTCCCATCCAGGTTGATGCAAATGCCATTAACTCATTCCCTTTTATGGCTGAGTAGTATTCCATCATATATATATATGTGTGTGTGTATATATATGTGTGTGTGTATACATATATATACGTATATGTATGTGTGTGTATACATATATACGTATATGTATGTGTGTGTATATATGTATATATATGTGTGCATACATATATATGTGTGTGTATATATACATATATATACACACACACACACCACAGTTTCTTTATCCACTTGTTGATTGATGGGCATTTGGGCTTGTTCCCCATTTTTGCAGTTGCGAATTGTACTGCTATAAATGGCGTGTGCAAGCATCTTTTTCGTATAATGACTTTTCCTCTGGGTGGATACCCAGTAGTGTGATTGCTGAATCAAATAGTAGTTCTACTTTTAGTTCTTTAAGGAATCTCCACACTGTTTTCTATAGTGGTTGTACTAGTTTACATTCCCACCAGCAGCGTAGAAGTGTTCCCTTTTCACCGCATCCATGACAACATCTATTATTTTTTAATTTTTTGATTATAGCCATTCTTGGCGGGACTAAAGTTGTATTGCATTGAATCCCACATACTCTTTACCGATTTTTTCTACAGTGGTAACATCTTATAAAAACAGTATCTTGCAAAACATCTTGCACAGTATCACAATGAGGGTAATGACGTTGATGTGATCTTACTCAGATTTTCTTACCTGGGGATTTTAAAAAATACAGGCACGCAGGCCCTACCCCATACCAAGTAAGTGGGTCTCTGGGGGGTTTGGACCAGGCATTGCCGTTAAACAAGAATCTTTCCTGGATTATTTTAATGCACATCCAGGATCGAGAGCTCCTGCTTTTGTAAGAAATCTTTCTAAAACACTGCCGTCTCTGCTTAACTACAAATAAATAACAGTGGGCTATTTTTGTGATGCATCTCAATCCAGTGTTTGCCTATTGATTTTTTTTTTTTAATGGAAAGAAAATCTACTTCCATATTAGCTTTCACTCATTGTTCTTAGTACCTGTAGCACCCTGAATGGTTTTGTTTTTTATATAACTATCATTTTGGAATCCTGAAGGAAAAATTTTTCTTCCTGAGGTTAATCAACCCCCCTTTCCTCAGTCATTCCTGCCTTCTAGGTAATTGCTGTCTTTCTTATAATAGGCATAGTATCATAGGCCATAACTTTGCTAAATTATTGACTGTATATACACAACTCATCGTTTGATCTTGACACTATATTACTATGTAACTTTGTATAAATAGCTTAATTATTTTCATTAAATGATGGGATAAATAGAAGAATGAGAATTTATTTAGGTTGACATTATTGGATGAGATAGTAATCAGGCTGCTTCTAACCTGGAGTGACTGGATCCTTTGGGGCCCATGGAGATAGTAGTGGTGGTCCTTGCATTATTTTCAGTGTTTTAAAAAGCCTCATGTATATTTTTTAAAAAAGCTGTCAAGCCACTTTTATAAAGTAAGTAGATTTCTATAATCACTTATGATTTAAGTTTCTTCCTAAATTTTTAATTTTTTTTCCCCTAAATTGTCATTCACCTAGTGATAGGAGGTCATCTGGCTTGACCATACAATGGTTTCCCCTTATCTACAGTTTCAATTTCCAAGGTTTCAGTTACCTGAGGTGTGCAGCAGTCTGAAAATATTAAATAGAAAATTTCAGAAAAAAACAATTTGTAAGTTTTAAATTGTACACCATTCTGAGTAGTGTGATGAAATCTCTCACCATCCCACCCAGGACGTGAATCATCCCTTTATCCAGTATATAGCAGTATATAGAATACCTACCTGCTACTGGCCTCGGCTGGTGACTTCACTGTTACCAGATTGAAAAAACATAGCACGTATAAGTTCGGTATTACCTACACTTTCAAGCTTCCACTGAGGGTCTTGGGACATGTTCCCTGAGGATGAAGGGGACTGCTGTAATGTCTCATTTGATACAGCTTGGGGTATAGTTGATACCCAGTTAGTGTTTAAGTGATGGATAGTATGCTATCTCAGAAGGTGGCTTAAAAAATTCTTAATGCTCTAACATCTGCTCTGGCAAATCAGCTTTCCAGAGCCCTACTTTTTTTTTTTTCATTTTTAAAAATGACTTTTTTTTTTTTTTTTTTTTTTTGAGACAGAGTCTCTGTGGCCCAGGCTGGAGTGCAGTGGCATGATCTTGGCTCACTGCAACCTCTGCCTCCTGGGTTCAAGTGATTATCGTGCCTCAGCCTCCCAATTAGCTGAGATTACAGGCATGCATCACCACACCTGGCTAATTTTTGTATTTTTTGGTAGAGACAGGGTTTCACCATGTTGGCCAGGCTGGTCTCGAACTCCTGTCTTCAGGTGATCCGCCCTCCTCAGCCTCCCAAAGTGCTGAGATTACAGGCATGAACCACTGTGCCCAGCCTGACAATTTTGGTTTTAAGGCCAAAAGTTTGAAGATTTAAATGAAAAATGCCAAATATTCAGGAATTTTCTCCTATTATTATTTTTTGTATGTAAATATTGTTCTGTAGTATTGTTCTTTCCTTTTTTGCTCTGTTCCATTTAAAAGTGTCAGAAGTGCCCTGACAATACATTTTGGCAAAAAACAGAGCAGGTAATGAAGTATTAGGTAACATTTTCTTGTTACTGAGACATTTGCTTAGACAATGCTAAGAATAGCTATCATCCTAGACACTTCTCCCCAGGCTTGCTTTGCCATTGCCTTTGAAACTGTCATACTTATAACTCAGATATTAACTGGCTCTAATTACCTGGTAATATGTCCTCTCTCTTAATCACAATTGTACAGTGTTTTTAGGGATAAAGTGTAAACTAGAAACCGAGAAGTATTACCTGATTCTTAGCAAGTATTTATAAGTGAAAGCCTCTAATGTGGACATTTATCTTGGAATTTGTGACATTTGGACAGATATTTATCTGAAACTTACTTGAAACTCAAATTTAATACCTTCTCTCTTTGAGGCTTTTCCCCCTTTTATTGGCTTATCTGAGAACCATTCTTGGGATTTGAGTCATCCTTTTTTTTTTCCTTCATTTTCCACATCCAGTTATCCCTGATCAAGTTACCTCTGAAATTTGTTTCATGTTGTTGGTATCCTTTTTACTAACTAATCCTAGTTTAGGACCTTTTTATTTTGCCTCCTTGTCTCTGGGCTTCCAGTGTATCATTCTGTTACCAAACACAAATTTAATAGTCATCCTCCTGCTAAAAAGAGACTTTCTGTCAAAAGTCTATCCCAGACTCCTTACTATGGCATTCATGGCTTCCCCATCTTAACATAGCTAATTTTTTTCAATCTCATCTGCAGTTGTTCCTCATCCCTTATCACCCCCAGTTGCACTGTTTGTAATTCTTTACTGTGTAACACATATTTGTGTTTTCATGCTTTTGTTCATACTTGTCCCTCTTCTTTTGATACCTTTTCTTTTCTTTCTGTCTCTCTTTTTTCTTGAGACAGGGTTTTTGCTCTATCGCTCAGGCTGGAGTGCAGTGGCACGATCACGGCTCACTACAGCCTTGAACTCCTGGGCTCACGATCCTCCCACCTCAGCCTCCTGAGTAGCTGGGACTACAGTTGCATGCCACTACACCTGGCTAATTTTTTGTATTATTATTTTTATTTATTTATTTTTTGTTTGTTTGTTTTGTTTTTGGTAGAGACAATTTTTTGCCATGTTGCCTAGACTGGTCTCAACCTCCTGGACTCAAACGATCTTCCCACCTCAGCCTCCCAAAGTGTTGGGATTACAGGCATGAGCCACCGTGCCCAGCTCTCTTTCTCTTCTTAACTGCCTGATATATTCCTATTGAGAATCTGCTAGGCTGGCTGCGGTGGCTCATCTCCTTTCAGGTTCTTCTCTACCTTTCCTGTGCTTCCTTATCTATGTTTGAATAGTGCTTCATATGGATATTTGGTATAACCTATAAGAGGTTATGATATAGCTATCCCTATATCCAAGCCTCTAGCTATATATGAGGGTTTTGAAGGTGAGAACTAAAACTCCTTCATCTTTGTGTTCATAGCAGAGTTTCTTCTCTGACAGAAGAAACTCAGTAAATATTTGTTGAAGTTTGTCCTTGCCTAGTAAATGCTTGCTTTCTCAGTTTCCTTGTGGTAAACCAAAGGGATCCAGACAAGATTTTCTTCTGGCACTAACAAATTATTTTATGATTTCTAGATAATGCCAAAGTGGTAGTGTAAGAAGATGGCAAGGAAGAAATGTTTGAATTCCAAGAGAACAAGCTTCTTAAGGTCCCTGAATATTCAACCTTTTAGGTGAAGCTTTATTATTTGCGTATGGTTCCCTGGCGCCTTGTGTGAACTGACACAGTGATGATGTTAAAGACAGTGGAATCACCCAGGTGCAGTGGCTCACGCCTGCAATCCCAGAACTTTGGGAGGTTGAGGCCAGAGGATTACTTGAGTCCAGGAGTTTGAGACCAGCCTGGGATACATAGACTTTTTCTCTACAAAAAAAAAAAAATAAAATTAGCTGGGCTTGGTGGCATGTGCCTGTAGTCAGTTACTTGGGAGGCTGAAGTGGGAGAAGAGGATTGCTGAGCTTAGGAGGTCAATCAAGGCTGTAGTAAGCCGAGATTGTGCTACTGCACTCCAGCCTAGGCAACAGGGTGAGACCATGTCTCAAAAAAAAAAAAAAAAAAAAAGACAGTTGAATCAGTTTAATACAGTACTTCTCAAAGTATGGTCCATAAGAACAAAACTCTTTAATAATAACAGAAAGACACTATTTGCCTCTTAAAATGTTCTGGCATTTGTGCTGACGTTGCAGGGCAATGAGAAGGTAAAACCACTGGCACCTTAGTACAGAAGATAGCAGTGGCACCAAAGTATGCTAGTAGTCATTGTGTTCTTCACTATCACACACTCAGAGTAAAAAAATACGTTTCACTTAATCCTAAATGAAGAAGTAAAAATTACTAGTTTTCTAAGTCTTTATTCCTTAAGGACACATCTTAATTGCTTGTGTGACAAAATGGGAGGTATGCCTAAAGCACTTCTGCATACTGAAGTATGGTGGTCGTCCCAAAATGAAAACATTTGTGTGTGCTTTTGACTTGTGAGCTTGTTTCTGTTTCTGGACCTACCCTGGGCAGGTTTCCACAGTTGAGAATCTTAGCGTATTGCTGTTACCTCAAATTTCCACACACTACCAGTTTGTCTTTTGAAATGTTATTTTTATAAGATGTCAACCCTGCTATGGTTCACTTCTGTTATATGTTGGCACCTCTGTGGGTTACGGAAAGCTTTGCCCTCCAAAGCAACCAGTTGGTTTTTAGGAAAGGGAAATATTGATCTTTGTGGATAAGTAGAGTCTTGTTAAAAGCTATTAGAAGGCTCTCTTTGGAAAAAAATCAGAAAAATCAAAAGAACTGTGAAAAGGATGATAATAATGGAAAAGAGGCCTTTGTAGCCTTGTGAATGTAATACGTATAGTCACCACAGATTTTTCAGGGAGGCCAGTCACGGTGGTTCACGCCTGTAATCCCAGCACTTTGGGAGGCTGAGGCAGGAGGATTGATAGAACCAAGGAGTTTGAGACCAGCCTGGGCAACATAGTGAGTCCCCATCTCTAGCAAAAAAAAAATGTTTTTCAGGGAATGCTGAAATGTCTCCTTCTCAAAAAAAAAAAAAAAGTATCCTTCTCTTACAAGTTAGTCACCTTACTCAGTTTATTACAGCAGGAGTTCCCAATCCCCAGGCTGTGGCCTGTTGTGAACTGGGCAGCACAGCAGGAGGCGAGCAGCCAGCGAGCGTTACCACCTGAGCTCTGCCTCGTGTCAGATTGGCAGCGGCATTAGATTCTCATAGGAGTGCAAACCCTATTGTAAATTGTGCATTCAAGGGATCTAGGTTGGCACTCCTTATGAGAATCTAATGCCTGATAATCTGAGGTGGAATATTCATTGTTATTGTCTGACTCCACTCCCCTCCCCCTCCTTTCATGGAAAAATTGTCTTTCATGAAACCAGTCCCTAGTGCCAAAAAGTTGGGGACCACTGTACTGTAGTTTCAAAAATGTTCATATTTGGCCTAAATCTGTAGTCTGAGGAAGCATATCAAATCTTTATCATTCATGACAAGCAGGGATGGGAGAGGAAGCAGGGATAGGAGTGGTTATGTGGGCAGCCAATAGCATAGGAAACTTAAAAGGAACCTACTTAGCCAAACATGTTTTGAGCCTTTGAGTCCCAGTGACTAAACAATGCAGATTAGGATAAAAGATTTGCTCACACCTGTAATCCCTGCACTTTGGGAGGCCGAGGTGGGCAGATCATGAGGTCAGGAGTTCGAGACCAGCCTGGCCAACATGGTGAAACCCTGTGTCTACTAAAAATATAAAAATTAGCCCGGTGTGGTGGTGTGCTCCTGTAATCCCAGCTACTCGGGAGGCTGAGGCAGGAGAATTGCTTGAACCTGGGAGGCAGAGGTTGCAGTGAGCCGAGATCGTGCCACTGCACTCCAGGCTGGATGACAGAGTAAGACTCCTGTCTCGAAAAAAATAAAAATAAAAAATAAAAGATTTATTAGCATGATAGATCAGGCTTTTCATAATGTGCCCCTATCTACCTTAGCTGCCATTTCTTCATGCTTATTCGTATTATAGCATAATAATCACATTCCCTGTGGAAATTTTCTGTATGCCTTTGTAAGGTTTTTTTCCTATGCTTCAAATGCTTCCCCCCACCCCCCCATAAACCCATTCATACTTCATGACCCACTGTAAATATTGTTTCTTCCTTGAATCTTTCCCTGTGAGCCTCAGAATTTTGTATATACTTTTATAATAAAAAGCTCTTATCTCATTATTTCCTTACTAGATAGACTCTGAAATTCTTGGTTGTTTGATCAGTGTATTAATTTTGGTATTCACGTTGTACCCACAAAGTTCCTGGAACATAGCTGTTAGACATTGAGTGAAAAGTCAGATATGAATGAATTTTCTAATTGATTTTATTATTGATAAAAATAAGTCTTGGTACTATCCCCATTTTTTTCCTTTGTGAATTGTTCACATTTCTCTTCTACCAAATTCACTGAATTAACCCTTCCCTCATTCTCTAACATACTACTTTTTGCTCTTAACCAGTTATCTTACGGAACTTTAATTATCACAACTGTTATGTGAAATAGGTGACATTTTTACTGTTTTGTGGTTAAGGAATTAGAGGCATAGAGGAATTAAATAACCAGCTTTTCATAGCTGGAGTTGGAACTCAGTATTTCATATCATTAAATATACACAAACGTGTGAATGTTACTGTTGTGTGTGCTGGGTATTTTCTGTTTGCCTCTGCGGAACTCTTCTACCTTTTTCCATCCTGCTGTGCTCCAGAAGACTGACTTATACAGGCTGAGTCAGTGGGCTCTGACTTGTGACTTCATTGCTGTGGCCTCTGAATCCA
Organism: Pan troglodytes; assembly: GCF_028858775.2. Taxonomy (NCBI): domain Eukaryota; kingdom Metazoa; phylum Chordata; class Mammalia; order Primates; family Hominidae; genus Pan; species Pan troglodytes. The sequence continues at coordinate 64,494,009 of NC_072414.2, forward strand.
AATAAATGACTAAGAGTGGAATAGAGTCAGAAGTCTACTACATACCCCATTTAAGACTTTACAGCTTACATATGTACCATCCTCAAGAAAATATCAAGCCAAAATTGCTGTTACAACATTTACTGTTTTCTACTCTAAGCATTTAAAAACACAAAGTTTAATAAAAAATAATTCTCGACCAAAGTAATAGAATACATATATATTATATAAAATTTGTTTGTTATTTATGTATGAAGTTACAAACTTAGACTAGTGGTCCAAAAAGCCCAGCATTCTTCTGAAAGAAGCACCAAGAGATTCTGGAAGAATAGCACCGTGAAACTGTTATGGAGGCACTAGATAAGAAATGCTTGCTTTAAAGGGAGAAGAGCCAGTTTATTTTGCTCGGTAATGAGAAAATAGTTCTTTAGTGAAGTTCTCAGGTGAGCTTATTACTAATGCCGTTTAACTTCAAATGTGAGAAAATATGTTTACTTTTTAACCTGTTCACCACTTCACCTCTTATGAAGGGGAAAACTTAGGGAGTGGGCCTCAAATTACTTGTCATTTAATTTGGAAATGTTCCTTTGAAATTTGGAAACGTATGTACATAATTTTAGTCACTGGTTTCTGACAGAATTTTTAAATGTAGTAATTACATTTCATTGGCCCTAAAAATGTTGTCTGTTTTTAATAATCATCTCTAATTGTATTGCATTAATATAATAGCTGGGTCCTTAGGATATATGATAATGTATGAAGCTTGATTATAATGTTGCATTCCACCCAGCTATAAAGCCAAAGTGGTGAAAATAGGACTTTTAAATATACAGAAGTATTCTAGTCACCCTTAGGATTGAAAGTATAACATTAAGCAATATTTGAAGATTTAAGGATGGCAGTAAGCTTGCCTAATCTTTGATTCATACCACTGTCAACACAGTTTTTGATTCATGTAGAGTCAAATTAACAAGGTTGGAAGGATCCTAATGGTTATCCTAGCCAACCACATATCAAGTACTACCTCCCTGGTAAGTGGTCCTGTAGACTATTCTTAAATGTCTACTCTGGCTAAACCTTCACAGCCACTTCCAGAAGACCTCTGATTTAGAGTTCTTTCATACTCTGATTTTGTCTTCCTGTAGCTTTTTACCTGAACCTACCTGATTCTAACCCTTCTCATGATAGCCATTCTATAATTGTAAAGACTTCTTTAACATATTGGAGACTAGCAGTGCAATAACCTAATCCAGACTAACACTTTTTTTGGGGGGGGAGGTCAGAACCCAAAATAAAGCTGCTGCTTATTCTGGGTTTACTTCTTATGGATTGTTGATTAGAAAGATTATTCTGCACTGGTATTTTGGATTGAGGCCTGTGCATGTCTGTTCAGGCAAAGTTTACATAAGGTAGAACACTACAGCAGCACATGTGCACCCTGCTCAATTAAATAAATATCAGGCAGATCTGTTTGTTCATACCCTCATTGCAGATACTGAAGGGTTGGTGGGTTTTGCAGTAACAAATGAATAATTCATCTTGATATTACTATATTAATAGTTTTGGGTTCTGTATATTTCCTCCCACTCAGAATTTATAAAAATAAAAGCACTTTCTAGACAGTTAACTAGTTAGCTCTGAGTAGAATGTTTTCTACTACCTTTTTAAAGATTCTAGATCATTTTAAGCAAAGAATATTGAAATTGCATTGCAAACTTATCTTTGTGAATTAGGTTTTTCTTCATTCTATGTACAAAACAAAATATAGAAATAAGATGTATACTGAGCTTTTCTCCATAACCTCAGATTTAAAAAAAAAAGTTAAAACAGTCTTAGTATGCTAAGAGTGACTGTTTATAAACTTTTTTAAAGGATTTTAAATTTTTTATTGTTTGTGCATACATATATTTTCTTGGTTCAAATTCAAAAAGCACAAAAGATTTAAAAAAAAACATATATATCTGCCTTTATACCTCAACTACCTGGTTCCCTCCCTCACAGTATTATTGATGTCTTAGTACTTTTCTCATAAATGCAGAACCCTTCCCTAACCTGATTTTTATATTTCTTATAAGATCCTAAATAATCGTGTTATAGTTTATGAATTTCTGAGGTTAGTGGGTCCCTAAATATAATGCGTCAGTTTAATTGGGAACCATTTGTAAATTGAGTACTTGATTTATTTTTATCAGCTGAGATTTCTTTAGCTGCCACACTGCTGGGGGAATACAGATAATGGACAACTCTTTAAGAAATAATGTATAAATAAATTATAATGCGATGCTTTGTTTCATAGTAGAAGCATAAGGTCGAGAAGGAATATTTAATGCTCTTCTCTGGGAGGACCGACTTGCTGGTAGGAATGGAAGCTGAATTTTGGAAAATGAATGGTAGCTTACTAGGCAGATGGGGTTAGAGGTGGCATTCCAGACAAAGGAGGAAGAGGAATGGAAGAAGTTCTGGTATGTTGAATGAACAATAAGGAATTGAATATTGCTGAAATTACTGGGAAGTAGAGTGGTAGGAGCTGGGGCTAGACAGGCAGTGTGATCAGATTATGAAAGCTTTTAGCGTAGTGCTGTTGAGATGGACTTAATTCACTAGGACTACGTGAAACAACTTTAAACTTTTAAATTAATAAGGAATTAGAGTTTAAAAGGCCACTCTGTTGGTACTATAGGAAATAAATGAGAACAGGACAGGATTAGGAAACTGGGAGAGTAGTGAGTAATCCATTAGAATAACCTGTGAAAGAAATGGGTTAGCAAGGCTGGAATGGAGGAGGGAAGGCATTCAAGATACCGTGAGAAATGATGAATTATTAGGGAAAAAAAAAACTTAGTGATTAAGTCTTTGGTGTCATTTAGAACCACATTCAGTTCCAGCTTTGCCTTTTACCAGCTCTGTGACTTCGTATGTAAATTTGATTTTAATAAATTCTGTTTCATCATCTGTGAGTATTGTAATTGTGTAGTTGAAGCTTTAAGCAACTTTCATTTAACTAACTTGGTGAATAGTTAATAGTTGCTCTCCATTCCCTCAGTAAAAGAGACCTAGGGCAGTGTTCATGACAGGCTCTCAGCTTGTCGGCCTAAGTGGCAAAATTAACCAGTCACCATAGCCCTTATACTGTGTGATATCATTTATACAAAATGTCCTGAATTGGCAAATCTATAGAGATAGAAAGTAGATCAGTGGTTGTCAGAGGCTGAGTGGGGGAAATGGGGAGTGACTGCTAATGAGTATAGGGTTTCTTTTTAGGGTGATGAAATGTTCTAAAATTAATGGTTGACACAACTGTCACAACTCTGTGAATATAGTCAAAACCACTGAACTACTTTTGAGAGTTAATTTCATGGTGTATCTCAAGTTGTCACAGAAAAAAAGTCTAATTCAGTATTCCCCATTTGTCAAATATGTCTTTTATAGCTTTTCTTCTCTCGGTCAGGGATCATGGATTGCATTTGGTTATCATGTCTCTTTATTTGTCCATGTTCTTGATGGGTTAAAATAATAAAGAATATACAAATGGTTAGATCTCCTATAAACAAAAGAATATACAAATGGTTAGATCTCCTATAAACAAAAGTTTCCTGAAACTTCCTTAAACATGTAGCATGGATCTAGTTTATTTTAGATGCATGCAAAATAAAACAATTGATGAAATTAAAATTGTTCTTTCATGGCTGTAAGCTCTTGGTGAAGACAGGTCAGACAGGTATTTGGGTTAATGTCAGGCAAAAATTTCTGTATCAAAACACAATATTTATACTGGCTTGAGCTAGAATGTTGAGACATTGTTTTAAGGTTTGTTTTTTTTAAATAGCTTTTAGAAGCTTATTGAGGTGTAACTATGTATGCTATATAAACTACGATATACAAATATATATACTATACAAAAATATATCTTACAATTTTTTTCCTCAAGAGATACTGTTTTTCTGTCGCCCAAGCTGGAGTGCAGTGGTGTAATCACAGCTCACCGCAGCCTTCAACTCCTGGGCTCGAGCAATCCTCTGCCTCAGCCTCCTGAGCAGCTGGGACTACAGGCACACACCACCACACCTAATTTAAAAAAAATTTTTTTTAGAGACGGGGTCTGTTGCCCAGGCTAGTCTCAAACTCCTGGCTTCAGGCAGTCCTCCCACCTCAGCCTACCAAAGTGTTGGGATTATAAGCTTGAGCCACTGTGCCTGGCCATAGTTTTGTATATAAATGTCTTACTATTATAGTTTGGTAATCGACCTAAATAATACTGTTACATATTGTTTTAAGCCCCCAAAGTTGTCTTACCTAGATGTGGTGTTAGCAAACGTTTTTATAAAGGCAGGAATGTAGAATGGCAAAATGCTGAAATACAAACATACTCTAAGCACACAGACCTTAGTGTCACAGTAGAAACTTCCTGCTTGCAATAATTGCCATTTTAATTTTGGTGCAGAAAGCCTTCTATGGATGTGATAGTTTATGTACCAAAGAGCAATCTCTATTTGAAGAAACTGTGTGGCCTGGTTACAAAAGTGCCTGCTGTATCTGTAACTGTCAGTGGTATTAAAAATACTGATTTATTTTGCCTGTTGTGATAATCAAGAATAGCTTATTTGGATATATGCATGGGATGGTTGCAAATACCAAGTTCAGGTATTTTACTATAGAATATAGATAGGGGTGTTTTCTTCTGGTTTTCCCCACCCCTTTATATATACCTTGATTTTAATTTTTATCAAGTGTGTCTCTTTGGCCTTTGCCGCTGTGGCCCATTGATCTGTCCATCTGTCTGTTACAGTGCATATTGGGTACTTCCAGAAGTATGAATTCAGTGATGCAAAGGACAGGCGGGCTGCAGCAGCAAAGGTAGGACAGAATCATTCCAAAGACAAGTCATTAAAGGACCATTAAACACACATACTTACACACAGACATTGGCAACCAGTACCTCATTATTTAAGGGCACATCATTTATCCTATAAATCTTTGTGGGAAAGCTTGTTTTGACATGACAAATGTGATGTACTTGTAAAGGGCACAATTTTATTATTATGTTTTAAACCAGAAGCCTACTTGGCACTTAGGCAACAAAGTAAATGGCATTTGCCACTGTCTTTAAGATGCCGAATAATAGAAGAGATAATTAAATGGAGGATATTAATGGTATTAATTTGATTCATGGAGCTGGCTGATTTTCAGAAACTATGATAAAGGATCCTATTTTGTAAACTGGGAGGAGAAACAGAGAAGATAGATTGAGCTATGTGTGTATTTATGTGTTAATGTTTATTTATATTCCTGACTCTGGAATATTTTGATGAAAATAATCTAAATCTTCCTGTTATTTCGCTGACATCACTATGAGGAAGATTAAGAAATTCTATTTAAATGTTTGTACCATTTACTTAAGTATTTGTATCAGTTTACTTGCTAAATGATAGCAGTTATAATAGCAATTTCTGGCTTAAAAAAAAAACAGGGTTAGGATGGAAGGGCAATAGCATTTTTATACTGAATCCTAAAACATCAGTTATAGGCAAGTTTTAAAACTTAATCGTACGTTGCAAACACTTGAAGATGAAATGGAAGGCTTATAAGGTTAAGTGTTAGGTTTTATGTGTCATTCTAGTATTGGCTGAAAAGTGAGTGCTATAGGGATGGTGGAATGATGCAGATATTTGCATCATTTTCTATGCTGTTATGCTTCTAAAAAGAAGAGGCTATGTTTTCCTAAATAGGTTAGTAGAGTGCTTCTCAAGGCTTCCCAAATGAAAAGTCAGACAAAAATATGTATTTGTTCTTCAGTGAAGATCGTTGGGTTTTCAAACCAGCAATCTTAGCTGTAAAACCTAAGATCTTACCACAGCCTAAATTGCGACTCAAATGCTGATGTTAGTTAATACTTTTATAAACTCCATATACTGTATTGAGGAGATCTAGTTTCTTGAATGTGGAAGTGAAGCTTCATAATATACCATAGTAGGGATGTTTCGAATCAATAGTGTTAAAATGTTTTGGGTTTTTTTAAGGTTTTTTTTCAGCTGGTCTTGGAAACCTTTTCAGTTATCTGTTTTTGATTCTACCAAAGGTATTTAGGTATTTAATGCTCCACTAAATAGATCACAAAAGGGGAGTCTTAAGGAGGTGAAGATGTGAACTTCTTGACTAGATGTAAATCACTGCTCAGAAAGATTTGACTTTTTTAAATGATGCATTCTTATGTCAATAGACTTTAATCTGCAACCAAAATGTTTTTTTTAAATAAAAATGAGGCACATTTGTGCTTTCTCACTTCTGCTCCAATTCTACCTTATTCTGCAAGTTGCTATTTTTTCCTTTAGCAGTACACTATAGATTTAAAAATTGTATGGTATTTTCTAATATAACCATATCAGTTTATCAGTTTTCCTATTGTTGGACATCTAATTCACTCATATTTGTGTCTTCTTCCCTTCCCTTACAGAGTTTTTGTAAAGAAGGCTGAATGTTTTCAAAAGTTATGTTTATATTTACATGTGTGTGAACTACCATTTTCTGTATACCCTTGCTGATAACTATTAAGAATCTTGGTCTGGCATGGTGGCTCACGCCTGTGATCCCAGCACTTAGGGAGGCTGAGGCGGTGGATCACCCGAGGTCAGGAATTGGAGACCAGCCTGACCAACATGGCGAAACCCCGTCTCTACTAAAAATACAAAATTAGCTGGGTGTGGTGGTGCATGCCTGTAATCCCAGCTACCTGGGAGGCTGAGGCAGGAGAATGGCTTGAACCCAGGAGGCAGAGGTTGCAGGGAGCCAAGATCGTGCCACTGCATTCCAGCCTGGGCAACAAGAGTGAAACACTCCATCTCAAAAATAATAAAAAAAAGAACTCTTCAAATTTTTATTAATCTGGTAAAGAAAATACTAGTTGTTTTAATTTACATTTTTCTGAATTGCCTTTTTATATCGTTTGCACCTTTTCATAAATTTTTTTTTTTTTTTTTTTTTTTGAGACAAAGTCTTGCTCTGTCACCCAGGCTGGAGTGCAGTAGTGTGATCTCGGCTCACTGCGACCTCTGCCTCCTGGGTTCAAGCCATTCTCCCGCCTCATCCTCCTGAGTAGCTGGGAGGCGCACGCCACCACACTTGGCTAATTTTTGTATTTTTAGTAGAGACGGGGTTTCACCATGTTGGTCAGGCTGGCCTCGAACTTCTGATCTCAAATGATCCACCTGCCTTGGCCTCCCAAAGTGTTTGTGTGAGCCACTGAGCCCAGCCAGTAATGGTATTTGATGTATAATTATTGTAGCTCTTTCTCCAGTTTGTTATTTGTAAGAAAAAAAAAGCAATACATGCATGTGGTAACAAATGTAAATGTTATATCTTACAATGATTACATTTATAGCTTTAATATGTCTCTTCCTTTTGACATTATCTTTCCTTTTTCTTCCTCCCTCCTTGAGAACCCCACTTTATGCCAGCTATAGTTATATGTTATCAAAATATTTTTGTCTTGTGATTATAACCAAATGTTATTAGTTCGCTTATAGCTTGATTTTTGAAGTGACATCATTGAATGTTTGTTTTTATGGTTTATAAATATCAATGACATTCTAAGTAGTGTATTATGATTACTGTTGCTTTTTGTTTTTAACAGGTCTAATTTCAAATGCTGTGAACCTTCCTAAGAACAGTACTCTGGTAGCAAGATGGTTTGGGTTTATTTATACTCCTTGGAGCCCTTCATTCTGCTCTTGTAATCAGGATGGCTTTCCCTCTAAGCCTCTTACATATAGCTCTCAACCATGGACTTTGCATCATTCTCCTGTGTTGGAGCCTCTGATTCTTAGATACATGTCTTTTTCTTGACTGAATCTCATTGTGCTGGACTGCATCCTTAATTTAACTCTCACAACACTTTTTTCCCCCCTGCAACACTCTTAGGCTGTTACTTATTGTGGCTCTGATAATGTGCTTAATTTTCCTTCAAATTTGATTGCTAGATTGGCTAGGTTGGAAACTCTAGATTAGAATATTTGTGCAAGACATTGCCTTCTGCATTCACTGTTGGTGATAAGACTGATAGTAGTCTGGTTGTCATTTCTCTCTTTTTTTTTTTGAGTTGGAGTCTTGCTCTGTTGCCAGGCTGGAGTGCAGTGGCACGATCTCGTCTCACTGCAACCTCCACCTCCTGTGTTCAAGCGATTTCTCCTGCCTCAGCCTCCCGAGTAGCTGGGACTAGAGGCGTGCACCACCACGCCCAGCTAATTTTTGTATTTTTAATAGAGACGGGGTTTCACTGTGTTGGCCAGGATGATGTCGATCTCTTGACCTCGTGATCTGCCCGCCTCGGCCTCCCAAAGTGCTGGGATTACAGGTGTGAGCCACGTTATGACTTTATTTATTTATTTATTTTTAAAGTTTCAGCCTTTTCTCTGAAGAGATATGTAAGTGTGAATCTTCTGATCCATTGTGCTGGATCTTCAGTGGACCCTTTCAACTGGAAGACTTGTGTCCTTATAAAGCTTTGGGGAATTAACTTCTGTTACTGCTTTGCTAATTTCATTCCCTCTCTTCTTCTTTTGGAATTCCTATCAGTTGAATGTGAAAAACAATGGATATAACTTAAAATAATGATAAGTTATGGAAGAAAGATTGAGAGGTGCATGTAGCGTGCTAAATCCTCATCTTTCACATTAGGAAGGTGACAGATAATATCTAAAATAGAAAAATAATAACTCCTTGAGCATAAGCATATTATTTAGCATAAAAGTAAATACTAGAAGACACAGAAGAGTTTAAAATGGTTACCTCAGAGGATTAGAAATCAGTAGTGACTGAAGTATGGCAAAGAACACTGTTAAATCTTGCAGTACCATTAACTTCTAAAACTATGTATGTATATTAAATAAAATAACTTAAAAGTGATTTAATGTAATCCTTAAGGTCTACATTTAATGATACCTTCATTCTTTAAAATATCGTCAGGAAGTTTATGTAGACATGTTCTTAGACCAAATATTCACTATCAGCCTTCATGGGAGGAGGTACACACTATGTATTCCTTTGTCATGATTCGTAATTATTGAGCTGTGTTTTTTGAGAATAATTGATACAGAATGTACTGGAGATTTACATGGCCTGTTATTGCTTGGTTTTAAAACTTAAAGGATACAGGGGTATATTTTTGTCTAATTCAAGATCATTTGGATTTATGACTTTTATTAGCTTTAAAGAAGCCTACAATGGCTTTTTTCAAAAATAGAATTTTTCTTAGAAAACAGTTTTTAAGAGACAAATTTATTTAAATGCCCACTCTTTTAAAATAAAGTTAGACGTATGGTTTTCAAATAATCTTATGTTTGTTATTGAACAAAATTTTATTTACTGTATATACAAATATATAGTATGGATGAGTAAGAAGCAGTGAATTGCTAATCAGAATCCCACCACTTATCAGTAAGTGTTTTGAGTTGCATGGTTTGAGAAAGTACTGGTTCAAATGCTGTTAAAAATCAAATTTTTGTATGCTGTCTCTAGATGGTTTGTTGATGACCTAGTGGTTGTGTTAAAGAAGTGGAGTTACATTGAAGTCACGCGAATGTTTTGCTTGTGTGTTTGGTGGAACATTTTTAGTATATGCCACAGTAGATACGTGGAATGCTGATACTTAGGGCTTAACAGTTGGAACCCAGAGGTGAGTATGTGAACAAATAACTGAAAGGTTACAAAATAACTTTAATCATCTCACAATTCTAATCACCACAAAAATAATAAAGTAGCATGAGGTGGTCTATATTTATGGTTTACATTAGCCCCACTGTGCCAGGGCAGTTTGGAATTTAAGTTACCTGGTTCTTGGCTCTACCTTTAGTTTGTACCCTTTTTATCAATAGGGCTTTTTTGCCCCTATAAGGAATAGCCAGTTAAGAGACTGCAACCCAAGAAAATCTTGCCTGAATGGAGTTTCAGGTAACGATAAAAGTTTAAAAACTAGGGTGTTATATATATTAGAAGTGACTTGCCTCTTGATGCAAAGTCATAGACTGCTATTTTAAGTCTTGAGTTTTTTTTTTTTTGATATAACATTGAAGGATACCTTACCTATTGTTTCTATTGTTCATGTAAATATACCCTTCCATTATCTCTCCCCACTTTGGTTTGCCGTTGAATTTTTATGGAAGAAACCAAATGATTATACGTAGTGATAACATCCTTCTACTTACAGAAACATTGTATTAAAACACTGATTAAACTCTTGATGTTTTCTAGAGGTGAAATCTTTATATTTGGGATGACATAGAAGGAAGTAATTTCCCTCATAAAATAAATGTGCAAAGAACAGCAAAGCCCTGATGTGTCATTGGCTAGGCACATTTATTAACAAGTTTGGATGCATCAGGATTACATATTTAAATCAAATGCATATCTCAGCAAAATTTCAAATTGTTATGTATTTATAGGATTGCCAACAGTTAATTGAAACTTGTCATTGTTAAATTTTGCTTTAAATAATCTCCAAGAGTAATGAGTGTCTGGGCACTCACTCATGGCTGTAATCCCAGCACTTTGGGAGGCTAAGACAGGCTGATTGCTTCAGCCCAAGAGTTTCAGACCAGCCAGGGCAACATGGCGAAACCCTGTCTCTACAAAAAAATAAAAAAATTAGCCTGGCATCGTGGCGCGTGCCTGTAGTCCCAGTTACTTGGGAAGCTGAGGTGAGAGGATTGCTTGAGCCTGGGAGGCAGAAGTTGCAGTGAGCCAAGATCTCGCCACTGTACTCCAGCCTGAGCGACAGAGCCAGACCCTGTCTGAAATAAAATAAAATTTAAAAAAAGAGTGATGAAGGTATGACATTCCTGCCTGCTGAAGTAATCTGGGAAGCATCTTTAAGGGGGAGTTCTCTCAAGAATATTATCCTCAACATTTTTACCTTTTACCTTCCTTCTCCTGAGGTAGCTTAGAAGTAAATATTCATAACTGGGAAGTTTGATGATGAGTGTTTAGTTGTAAATTCTTTTAAAATGCACATACTTTTAAGCCATCTAGAGATTGTGTGGATTGTCTCCCTCAGCCCCACTAGGTGCTTCTCTGTCCTAAGTAGTCTAGAAGGCCAAAAACTATTTCTCAGACTATTTTGCATTTAGGGTTCTAGATATAAAATAGTTGATGACAATTATAATATATATGTGGGAGATTTGAAGGGAGTTTATGTTTTCTTCGTTTTTGTGGTCTGGGTCATGAAGAAGTGAGATTTTGCCAACAGTAGCAGAAATGCAGCATAGCATTATTTATTCTCCAGCATCTTGAGTTATCAAGAGGCTTTTGTGGTTAAGGCAGCAGCTAGACTGTTTTATTGTGTACATCCCCTAGCTGGGTATTTAGAGGCAGTTGTGACAGTGGCAACTTCCTGATTCAAGCTTTCCAATCCTTGGATCACAGTTATCTGCCATGTGTTCTTGGATTTAGTGGTCCCATTGGTAGCTTCTTCTGATTTCAGTTCTGTAGTATTCTGGTAGTCACTCCTGGAGGACATATTCCTATAGCCCCATTCCTCCATTCTTTCCCGTAACTAAGCATCTAATTCCTTTTTACCTCCCCTTTGCTCAGAATATCTAGTGGTTTCTATTCCCTCCACCAAATACTGATTGATCAAAGTCAAGAGCATCCTTTGGTGACAAAATGCTACTCTTACATTTAGTAGATGGTACTGTATGTGATGCAGGATTTTTCTTGACCCCTTCTTTGGACTTGTGATGGAGGTGCCCCATTTACTCTGCCTGCAGCCCTCAACCCCTTGCAGGAGGGAGCACGTGAGCAAGTGAATGCGGGATCTGGCTGGCTGCTTTGGGTGCTGGCAGGAGCAAGTTTCATGTGGGCCCTGCGATGGCACCCAGGTTGGGGTGCCTGCAACCCCTGAAGCCCTAGAGGGCATGTTACAATGCTGTCTTAGCTCCACCGTCTGTGGACAGCGGTGTGTTATCAGCTCAGTAGGCTCCTTGCCTTGTTGCGTGGGGCAGCTGCCCTCCACTAGTGAGGGCAAAGGGCCAGGGTGATAGCCTTTATTTATTTATTTATTTTTTAGATGGAGTTTCGCCCTTGTCGCCCAGGCTGGAGTGCAGTGGCACGATCTTGGCTCACTGCAACCTCTGCCTCTTGGGTTCAAGTGATTCTCCTGCCTCAGTCTCTTGAATAGCTGGGATTACAGGTACCCGCCACCATGCCCCACTAATTTTTGTATTTTTAGTAGAGATGGCGTTTTGCCATGTTGGCCAGGCTGGACTCGAGCTTCTGACCTCAGGTTAATCTGCCCGTCTCAGCCTCCCAGAGTGCTGGGATTACAGTGTGAGCCACCGCACCCAGCCAGACAGCCTTTTTTGGGTACCTGCACTTGGTGGGTCCCAAGTTCTTGTCTGGTGTCCAAGAAAAATGAGGTCCTGCCAGACGCTTGAAGGATGGTGGAGGCGGATAATTTTCTTTAGTGATGAAAATGGCTCTTAGCAGAGAGGGGAGCTAGAGAATAGACAGGTTGGGTAGGTAATCTTTCCTGAAGTCAAGCTGTCCCTCTGAAGTCCAGGGACCTCTCTCCAGTCAAGCCGCTTCTCTCGTTCGTCTTTATCTGCACAGGATGAGGGGTGGGTTGGCCATCAGTAGTTTTGGAAAAAGCAACATTCGATTTGTAAAAAGACATTATTCGGAAAGAACCAATTGGGAGAGAATCGGCAGACAGAAGTTCTCATTTTGGGCCACAGGTTTCAGGCTTTTTGGTTTGAAGTTGGGGTTTCACTGGGAACCCACCCCTGTCTGCCTAGAATGTCTCTGCTTCCTGCCTCTATCATTGAACTTCAGATATATAAAGAAGTTATTCTATGATATGTCATTGACTAAGCATTAATTATGTTGACCCTTTTAGTGACTCTAAATAAAAAGCTCTCAACAAACCTATACCTTTAAAGGGAAGAAAAACTATACCTGAATTACACACGATAATTTCTTAGAAGGCATTAAGTATTTAATCATATCTGAGGAGAATTTGGAAATGAAACCATTTACAGTTGCAATTTAACCAGCTCTCAAGAGCATTACTTCCTGTAGCTTATATCAGTGCTCCTCAAACTTTAACATGCATACAGATCACCTCAGGAACACTTGAGGGTCTGTTCGAAGTGAAGATTCAGTAGATGGCTGTTGGGACCTAGGATTCTACATTTCTCACAAACTCAGGTGATTGTAATTTTGTGAACCACACTTTAAGTAGCAAAGCCTATAGTATTTACAGTTATAAAGGTAATATTTTAAATTTCTATTTATTTGAAATTTCTTTTTGAATATTACCATATCATAGAAATTTACTTTTTTAACACAAAAATGGAATATTATGCACTACTCAGTAGCTTGTTTTTTTTCACTCAGTGGTTTCTCATGAATAACCTTCCATATTTTTTTAATGGCTGCATAATATTTCAAGTATGAATATAGCATAATTTATAGGCAGTCTCCTCTTGAAAAAATGTATAAATGGGAAAATGCTTTCCCAAATAATGTGGATGTGAAAATTCTTATACTTCTATACTTGGTATTTCTGTTGAGTAGGTTCCTATAATGGGTATTTCTAGGTCCTAGTTCATGTGCATTTTAAATTTTGATCACTTCTGCCAAACTACCCTCAGAAAAGGTTTGACCAAAGTTGCCATCTCATTAACAAATTATGACCTGTTTCTCTTGCCGTTGTCACTGGATAGTGTCTTTTTTTTCTCCCTGAGACGGGGTCTTCCTTTGTTGCCCAGATGTGGAGTGCAGTGGCGCGATCTTGGTTCACTGCACCCTCTGCCTCCCGAGTTCAAGCAGTTCTCCTTCTTCAGCCTCCCGAGGAGCTGGGATTACAGGCTCGCACCACATAGCGGGTAATTTTTTGTGTTTTTAGTAGAGATGGGGTTTCACCATGTTGGCCAGGCTGGTCTTGAACTCCTGACCTCATGATCCGCCCTCCTTGGCCTTCCAAAGTACTGGGATTACAGGTGTGAGCCACCGTGCCCAGCCAATAGTATCAGCTTTTAAAAACTTAGTCATTGTGGGCCAGGCGCGGTGGGTGGCTCACGCCTATAATACCAGCACTTGGGGAGGCCGAGGCGGGCGGATCATGAGGTCAGGAGATCGAGACCTTCCTGGCTAACACGGTGAAACTCTTTCTCTACTAAAAAATACAAAAATATTAGCCAGGCGTGGTGGTGGGCACCTGTAATCCCAGCTACTCAGGAGGCTGAGGCAGGGGAATGGCGTGCCCCCGGGAGGTGGAGCTTGCAGTGAGGCGAGATTGCGCCACTGCACTCCAGCCTGGGCGACAGAGCAAGACTCCGTCTCAAAAAAAAGAACTTAGTCGTTGTGGAAGATTTAAAGCATTCATTGTATTAAGGAGATTGGATATTTTCGTGTATTTTTCAGCCAATTGTAATATGCAAATTGATGAACTGTCCATTTTTGTTGGATTATTTTCTTTTATGAGTGGGTATGCTTGCTCATTTTTGTTGTAGCGTTTATAAATATTCCTTAGAATACAGATGTTTTTATACTTTGTGACTTTTGAGTTTCTAATATTGTTTAAAAAGTATTTTAAAATTCTCCTTAAATTTTGGACCCATAAGCAGCTCATTTGAGGAGCTTGTAGATTTTATGCAAACATGAGCCCATGCTTCTGTAGGAAAATCTTAAAACTGAGTTTTAAGGTGGTGCCTCTAACCTGTTTAATTCTCGTTCAGATCAAATTCTGAAATAATAAAAAGGTGGGTTTTGGAGGTTTTCTGTGTATGTAAACTGGAATAAAAAAGTGGGGTTTTTTTTTGTTTGTTTTTTTTACTTTGCTTTATCCTAAAATAAGAAAGTTGTCTCTTGAGATTTTTGAAAAAGTAGTTGCCTCCCACTCTGCTAAATATAGGAATGTCATTCAGCAATTTGGTTGTGATTATTTTTATGTATGTATGTATGTATGTATGTATTTTTTGAAACGCAGTCGTGCCCTGTCGCCCAGGCTGGAGTGCAGTGGCATGATCTCAGCTCACCGCAACCTCTGCCTCCTGGGTTCAAGTGTTTCTCTTACCTCAGCCTCCCAAGTAGCTAGGACTACAGGTGCACACCACCGTGCCCGGCTAATATTTGTATATTTTTAGTAGAGACGGGGTTTCACCATGTTGGCCAGGCTGGTCTCGAACTCTGACCTCAAGTGATCCGCCTGCCTTGGCCTCCCAAAGTGCTGGGATTACAGGCGTGAGCCACCATGCCTGGCTTTGGTTGTGATTCTACCTGGAGAGTTTGTCATACTCTTGAATATGGGCCTGTCTGCACACATGTGTGCATCCAGATTATGATTCTCCACTGTGACTGCTTATTGGAATCTCTTGGGAGTTTTTGAAAATGGTAATGCCCAGGTGTCCCCCTCAGCCCTCTTCCTCACTCCCCCCATATTCTGATATATTTGGCCTGGGGTTTGTGGCTTGTTTGAAAGCTTCCTAGATGGCTGTGCACAGTGGCTCATTCCTATAATCCCTGTGTTTTGGGAGGCTGAAGCTGGAGGATTGCATGAGCCCAGGAATTTGAGACCAGCCTGGGCAACATAGCAAGATCCTGTCTTTAAATAAAAATAAATAAATAAATAACAGTCAATTAAGAGCTTATGTGCTACTAAAATTGAGAACTACTTGATCAAAGGATAGGGGATGATGGTGCAATTGATGTTAAAGCTTCAGCTAGGACAGTTGACATAATCAGACTTACTAATCAACTTTTTCAAAATGCAAAACTTTAAAGTAAATACAGCTGCTCTGAGCCTGGAATGTTATTTTCTTTAGATTACTGAGATACTATACTGCCACATTCATGGGAGTTCTACAGATGTACTTTTTCAGAGCCTGTGTAGTGGGAAATTGTTTAGAGCAGTAGTTCCCAGTT
Source organism: Pan troglodytes (assembly GCF_028858775.2). NCBI lineage: Eukaryota > Metazoa > Chordata > Mammalia > Primates > Hominidae > Pan > Pan troglodytes. Next base: position 64,509,900 of record NC_072414.2, read on the forward strand.
CTGTCTGCATGTTAGGATCATCTGGGGACCTTCAGATAAAAATGTTGGATGAAAATATATATATTCATATTCTACCCTTGACAGTTGAATCAGAATTGCTGGGGGCAAAGCCCAATTAATGGTATTTTTTAAGTTCCTCAGGAGATTCTTATATGTAGCCAGAATGGACAGGGGTGGGTGGTACTGATTTAGAGTTATAACTAGACAAGATGTAAGGTTTTAGGTTGTTCTATTGTCCTAAAAGTTAAATGTACTGCTGCTAGTATTAGTACTAGTTTTCTGATTATAGTGATTTTACTCAAACTGTTTTTGTTTGGTTTGTTTATATCCTTTAAAAAGGATGAAGAGCTCTTTATTTCAGCCAAGAGCTTGAATTGGCTTTTCACTGAACTATCTGTTTTGGTGGCACACGGAAGTGAATTTCTCTCCTTTGACGAGTCCTTGTAGGGAGTGGTGCTATAATCATAAATTAAAAAATAATTTCTCCATATATTCAAATCCTACTAGCCTATTTTATCTTGGACCAAGACACTTAACCTCTGTAACCTCATCTGTAAAATGTAAATCATATCTAACTTGCATAAAATATTGATGTGAGTATTAAATGAAATAATGTATATAAAGTATCTAGCATTGTGCCCGGCACTAAATAATTTCAAATCTGTGTTCTCCTTTTCAGCATTCCCTTTTACTCTCATTGTTCTTTCTTTCTTTTTTTTTTTTTGAGACGGAGTCTCTCTCTATCACCCAGGCTGGAGTGTAGTGGTGCAGTCTCGGCTCACTGCAACCTCCACGTCCCGGGTTCAAGCAATTCTCCTGTCTCAGACTCCCGAGTAGCTGGGACTACAGGCATACGCCACCATGCCCGGCTAATTTTTGTATTTTTAGTAGAGATGAGGTTTCACCATATTGGTCAGGCTGGTCTCAAACTCCTGACTTTAGGTGATCTACCCGCCTCAGCTTCCCAAAGTGCTGGGATTACAGGTGTGAGCCACTGTGCCTGGCCCCTTTTTTTTTTTTTTTGAGACTGAGTCTCGCTCTGTTGCCCAGGCTGGGTGCGGTGGCCTGATCTCAGCTCACTGCAACCTCCGCTTCCTGGGTTCAGGTGATTCTCATGCCTCAGCCACCCAAGTAGCTGGGACTACAGGCGTGCATCACCACTCCCGGCTAATATTTATATTTTTAGTAGAGACAAGGTTTCATCATGTTGGTCAGCCTGGCCTTGAAGTCCTGACCTCAAGTGATCACCTGCCTCGGTCTCCCAAAGTGGTGGGATTACAGGTGTGAGCCACCACACCTGGCCCACATTGTTCTTTTTAAAAGAACTTCACTACAGGTGCTCCAGTGCAGGCTAGATTAAGTTTATAGTTGAATACTTTAAGTTTCATACAATAAAATTTACACTGGAGCATACAGTTCTCTGAGTTTTGATAAATGCCTAGAGTTGTGTAAACCACCACCATAGTTAATTTACAGAACAGTTTCCCCTCACCATCACCCCTCAAATTTCTTTCTACCCCATTGTTTAGTCAAACCCTCCCCCACCTTTAATATTTGGCAGCTCTGGATTTGTACCCTATCCTTACTTATTTATTTCTGTTTATTTTCACTCATTCATTTAAGACAGGGTCTTACTCTTTCGCCCAGGCTGGAATGCAGTGATGCGATCATAGGTCACTACAGCCTTGTGCTACTGGACTCAAGGGATCCTCCTCACCTCAGTCTCTAGAGTAGCTGGGACTACAGGCGTGTGTGTCATCATGCCTGGCTAATTTTTAAAAAATTTTTAGTAGAGGTCTTGCTTTGTTGCCCAGGCTAGTCTGAAACTCTTGGGCTCAAGCAGTCCTCCCGCCTTGGCCCCCCAAAGTGTTGGGATTACAGGTGTGACACCAATCCCCCACTCCAGCCCCACCTTTTTTTCTTTTTTCCAAAGAGAGATGGGGCCTCACTGTGTTGTCCAGGCTAGAGTGCAGTGACTATTCACAGATGGGATCCTAGCACACTACATCTTTGAACTCCTTAGCTCAAGTGATCCTCCTGCCTCAGCCTCCTGAGTACCTGGGACTACAGGGATCTCCCACCTCTTCTGGCCTGAGCCCTGTAATTTTGCCTTTTCCACTGTGTCATTTAAATAGAATTGTAAATCAGTTTTTAAAATGGGCTTTTATTTTCTTGTTAGGTTTTTAGATTTTTAAAAAATTATTCTAGATACAAATTCTTCATCAGAAATGTAATTTGCAGGTATCTTCTCCTAGTCTGTGGTGTATCTTGTATTTTCTTAACAGTATCTTTTACTTTCGATGGATTTCAGTGTATCCGTTTTCTCTAATGGATTGTGCTTTTGATGTATGTACGAACTATTTGTGTAACTCAAGGTCACAAACATTTTCTTCTCTAAGTTTTATAGTCTGATTTACATTTGGGTCTGATCCATTATTAATTTTGTATTAAATGTGAGCTAAAGTACATTTAAAAAATATGTACATCTTAATTATTCCAGTACTACCCAGCACTTTGGGAGGCCGAGGCGGGTGGATCACGAGGTCAGGAGATCGAGACCATCCTGGCTAACATGGTGAAAGCCCATCTCTACTAAAAAAATTAGCCGGGCTTGGTGGTGGGCGCCTGTATTCCCAGCTACTGGGGAGGCTGAGGCAGCAGAATGACGTGAATCCGGGAGGCAGAGCTTGCAGTGAGCCGAGATCACGCCACTGCACTCCAGCCTGGGCAACAGAGCAAGACTCTGACTCAAAAAAAAAAAAAAGACTTTTTCCCTGTTGAATTGTTTGATCACTTTTGTAAAAGATCACTTTTGCTGTATTCATGTGGGTCTATTTCTGGTCTCCATTCCATTCTTTTGATCTGTATATCTTTTTGCCAGTACTGTAACTTCATAGTTATGTTTTGAAATCAGGTGTTCTGTCTTAAAATTTTTCAAAATTTGGCCACTCTAGTTTCCTTGGTATTCCATATAAAATTTAGAATCACTTTGATGTTTATCCAAAAAATATTTGGAGTTTGATTGGCATTGAGTGGAATCTATAGGTCAGTTTGGGAAGAATTAACATTTTAATTATGTTGTTTTCCAATCCATGAAGATGGCATCTCTCTCCATTATTTAGGTCTTATTAAAATTTCTTTCATCAATATTTTGCAGTTTTCCGTGTACACGTTCTTCACATATTAAATTTATACCTATGTATTTCACGTTTTGGTGCTATTGTAAGTGGCACTTTAAATTTTTTTGATCTTCAGTTATTCATTGCTAGTATGTAAAAATATAGCTGATCTTTTCTTTCTTTCTTTCTTTTTTTGAGATGGAGTTTTGCTCTTGTTGTCCAGGCTGGAGTGCAGTGGCGCCATCTTGGCTCACTGTAACCTCCGCTTCCCGGGTTCAAGTGATTGTCCTGCCTCAGTCTCCTGAGTAGCTGAGATTACAGGCATCCGCCACCATGCCCTGCTAATTTTTTGTATTTTTAGTAGAAATGGGGTTTCATCATGTTGGCCAGGCTGGTCTTGAACTCCTCACCTCAGGTAATCCACACACCTTGGCCTCTCAAAGTGCTTGGATTACAGGCATGAACCACCGTGCCTGGCCCAGCTGATCTTTTTATATTGGCCTTGGACTTCGCTAAACTCATTTCTTCTAGAAATTTTTTGTAGATTAATGGGATTTTCTGCATAGCCACATACATAGTCATCTGATTAGAAACAGCTTTTTTCCTTTCCAATTTCTTTTATTTCTTTTTCTTGCCATATTGTATTTGTAAGACTCCAGTACAGAGTTGACTGAGAATGACTGGGCAGCTGGCCTAGAAGTGCCTCTTCTAGGCACTTCTTTTTCGTTTCCTAGTTTGCTGAGAGATTTTTATAATAGTGGATGTTGAATTTTGTCACATGCTTTATTTATATCCTATCCTGTGGCTTTTCTTCATTAGGCTTTTAGTGTGGTAATTAAATTGAATTTTGAGTATTTAAAACCATCCCTGCAATCCCAGGACGAACCCCACTTGATTGTGGTGTAATTATCCTTTTTATATATTGCTAGATTGTATTTCCTAATATTTCATTGAGGATTTTTGCATCTTTGTTCATATAGTAATTTTCTTGAAATGTCTTTGTCAGATTTTGATATCAGTGTGATCTTATGGAAATTGGGAAGTGGTCCCTCCTCTTCTAGTTTTTGGAAGAGTTGTGTAGAATTTTTTTTTTTCTTCCTTGAATGATTAGTAGAATTTTCCAGTGATACCATTTTTGGTCCATGAGTTTTCTTTGTGCAAGAGAGTTAATTACATACTCAATTTGCTTAATAGATATAGGATCATTCGTGTTGTGTCTTCTTTAGTGAGGTTTAGTAATTTGTGTCTTTAAGAAGTTGGCCTGTTTTATTGAGTTGATGAATTTAATGGGCAAAGAGTTTGTAGTATTTGCTTATCATCCTAGGTAGAGTTTTATTAGTTTCATTGATCTTTAGCACTAGCTTTTGGTTTTGTTTCTCGGTGTTTTTTTTTTTTTTTCCTTTTTAATTTCATTGACTTCTGCTGTTTATTATTCCCTTTCTTCTGCTTGCTTTGGGTTTTTCTTTTTCTTTTTTTTCCTGAAGTGTTTGAGATCTTTCTGATTTTCTTACATAAGCATTTAATGTGATAAATTTTCCTGTAAACACTGTTATGTCCCACAACTTTGATATGTTGTATTTTCATTTTTGTCTAGTTCAAGATATTTCTAATTTTCTTTGAGATTTCCTCTTTCAAGCTTGGATTTAGCAAAAGATGGTTTAATTTGGAAGTAGGCTGTCTACATATTCAGTGGATTACTGAGAGAGGAGTGTTGAAATCTCTTAAGTATAATTGTGGAATCATCTATTTGATTTCTATCAGTTTTTTCTTTATTTTGAAGTTACTGCTGCTAATTTTTCTTGTTCTGGAGTTTGCTTTGTCTGATAGAAATATGGCCACTGTAGCCTTCATGTGATTAGTGTTTGCGTGATACATCTTTTCCCATCTTTTTACTTTTAATCTGTATATATCAATCATTACATTGAAAACTGAGCTGTTATGGACAGCATAGAGTTTTACCCTTTTTAAAAAAAAAATCTGAGCGGTTGCCCTGCCTTTTAAATGGTTTGTTCTGAACATTTACACTTGATGTAATTGTTTACGTGGTTAGATTTAGGTCTTTTAAAATTACTTTTCTCTTTGTTCCTCCTTTTTCTGCCTTTTGGATTACTTGAAATTTTTAAAATATTCTACTTGATATATTTATTGGCTTTTTAAAAGCTTTTCTCTTGGTCTTACTATTTTAGTGGTTGCTCTAGGGAGTATAATCTAACTCTTGACATTCTAGTTAAGGTAAATATTTTACCTTCTCAAAGTAAAACATAGATTTTTTTTCCTAGCCTCTTTATATTACAGTTGTCGTATGTGTTATGTCTAGAAACATTTAACTCTTCCTACCAAGCATGATGTTACAGTTTTTTATTTCAACAGTTTTATAAATTTTCAAGAATTTAAGTGGAGAAAAATAGTGTATAATATTTACCCAGGTATTTACCATTTCTGTCGCTTTTCCTTCTTTCCTGTAGTTCCAAGTTTACCCCCATATCATTTCCCTTCCACCCAAAGAATTTCTTATAGCTTTTCTTTTAGAGCAGGTTTCAATCTCTCTCTCCCCCTCCCCCTCCCTCCCTCCCCCTCCCCCTCCCTCCCTCCCCCTGTCCCTCCTTCCCTCCCTCCCCCCTCCCTCCCTCACTCCCCCTCTCCCTCCTTCCCTCACTCCCCCTCCCCCCTCCCTCCCTCCCCCTCTCCCTCCTTCCCTCCCCCTCCCTCCCCCTCTCCCTCCTTCTCTCCCTCCTCCTCTCCCTCCCTCCCTCCCTCTCTGTCTCTCTCCCTCCCTCCCTCTACCCCCCCGCCCCACCTCCACCAAAGACAGAGTCTTGTCTGAGGCTGGAAGGCTGGAGTGCAGTGGTGTGATCACAGCTCATTGCAACCTCAGCCTCCTCAGCTACTGGGACTAATACGCCACCACGCCCAGCTAATTTTTTGTAGTTTTTGTAGAGACGGGGTCTCACCATGTTGCTCAGACTGGTCTCGAACTCCTGGGCTCAAGTGATCCTCCTGCCTTAGCTTCCCAAAGCACTGAAATTAGAGGCATGAGCCACTGCACCTAGCCTGTTTTTTGCTTTTTTGTCTGATAATGTGTTTGTCTTCATTTCTGAACTATACTTTTAGTGAGTACAGAATTCTAGCTTGATACCTTTTGATATCCTATAGGGGCCTGAGAGATTGTTTGTTTTTAAAAAATATTTCTTCTCTCTTTTGTTAAGATTGGATAATTTGTGTTGCCATATCTTCAAGTTCACTGACTCTTCTGTCATCTTCTTTCTGATAGTGAGCCGGTCCAGTGAGTGAGTTCTAAAATTTTCATTTTTTAAAAAAATAGTAAACTCTTTCTTTTTTGAGAATTTCAGACCGGGCTCTGTAATCCCAGCACTTTGGGAGGTCAAGGTGGGAGGATCATTTGAGTCTAGGAGTTCGAGACCAGCTTGGGCAGTATAGCAAAACCCTGTCGCTACTGAAAATACAAAATATTAGCTGGGTACGGTGGTGCATGCCTGTAGTTCAGCTGCTCAGGAGGCTGAGGTGGGAGAATCACCTGAACCAAGAGGTTGAGGCTGCAGCAAGCTGAGATTGCACCACTGCACTCCATCCTGGACGACAAAGCAAGACCTTGTCTTAAAAAAAAAAAAGAGGATTTTGGCCAGGCGCAGTGGCTCATGCCTGTAATCCCAGCACTTTGGGAGGCCAAGGTGGGTGGATCATTTGAGGTCAGGAGTTTGAGACCAGTAGAGGGGGTTTCACCCTCTCTACTAAAAATAAAGAAAATTAGCTGAGTGTGGTGGCATGCCCCTGTAATCCCAGCCACTCAGGAGAATTGCTTGAATCCAGGAGGCAGAGGGTGCAGTGAGCCTAGATCACGCCACTGCACTCCAGCCTGAATGACAGAACAAGACTCCATCAAGAAAACAACAAAAAAGATAATTTCACATTTCATTTGTTTTAAGGTGTTCTTTTTTTACCTAATGGATCATGGTTGTAGTAACTGCTGGCCTGTAATCCGAGCACTTTGGGAGGCCGAGGTGGGCAGATCACCTGAGGTCGGGAGTTCGAGACCTGCCTGACCAACATGGAGAAACCCTGTCTCTACTAAAAATACAAAAAATTAGACGGGCATGGTGGCGCATGCCTGTAATCCCAGCTACTTGGGAGGCTGAGGCAGGAGAATTGCTTGAACCCGGGAGGTGGAGGTTGTGGGAGCCGAGATCGTGCCATTGCACTCCAGCCTGGTCAGCAAGAGTGGAACTACATCTCGAAAAATAAAAAATAAAAATAAAAAAATATAAAAAAACTGCTTTAAAAGTCTTTGATAATTGTAATATCTGGGTCATCTAGGAGTCAGCATCTGTTGATTATCTTCTGCTTTAAGAATTGGTCAGTTTTTTGTTTTTTGTATTTGCTGTGTTTGGTAGTTTAGATTCTATCGCGGACATTTTGAATATTGTATTGTGAGATTCTGAGTCCTGTTGAAGTGCTGTAGAGAAAGTTTAAGATTTGTTTTAGTAGACAAATTGACCTATTTAGTTTATACCTGCAAATTCTTTCTCATCTTATATAGGCAGTGGTTCCATTATCTCTTCAGTTTTCAAAGTCTTTGCCATGTTGTTTGCATTTGCCCCTCCCATTCCCACTTTGGTTGATCTAGCACTTAAGCAGTGATTTATATCCTAATTTTATTGTGAAAGTCTCCCTTACACTTCTTTGGATCTGTTCCATATATATATAGATAGCTTGCAGCCGGGCCCACAGACTTAGGGATCTACTTTTCTGTCTCTTAATCATCAGTGATTTCACCTATATTCTTCAGCTCCCAGGGGCCTTCTTTATTCCCCTAGCCAGAAGCATGGAATTATAGTTTGAGTCTCCTACCTGTCATGCCTCACATGGCAGTGAGCACATTTAGGGAGCCCTTGCCCTAACCATATTAAATAAAAATATGGTGGTGGAAACTAGGAATCTGTTTTAACAAAACTTAGTTACTTTTGATAAACCAATAACAGATTTGGGAACTTGTGGCTAGAAACAATATTTGGCACTAGCAACATCAAGTTATACTCCCTCCCTTCTGTAGAAGAGGATATATCTTCTACATATATCCTCTTGGGTACCAAGAACTGAAAGCAGGTAGAGAAAAAAAGCACCTGATAACATTCTTGGAGTACATGAGTAAGATCCTCCTTTAATTACTTAAAAAGATTTCTTGCTCAGCTGGGCGTGGTGGCTCACGCCTGTAATCCCAGACACATGTTTGAGTTCCACTTCTGCTATTGTAACTAGCTCTTGTATCTTTGAATGAGTCAGGCCTTGCTGACTTCTTAGGCCCCATTGCATTTTGAGTTAAAATTTTGTGCACAAATAGTAAGCTCACTAGTTTTATGGGAAATGGAGATATTTGTGACAGCATTGAATGATAAGGCAGTAAACTTTGGTTTTATTTCATAGTGGTAACTTTTCTTTCTTGAAATAGCAGCCTAAAAGTATGCCCTGTAAACTACTATGTGGTACAGTATTTTTTCATTTTGGTTAAATATCTCTGAAGTATCCTTCTAACTTAAAAGTGATTTGAACTCATTTGAACTATTCAGTGTGTAAGGTATTAAATGATTTTTTTAAAAGAGACTGGGTCTAACTATGTTGTCCAGGCTTCACTCGAACTCCGGGGCCTGAGATCCTCCTGCCTCAACCTCCTGAGTGGTTAGGACTATAGGCACATGCGATCGTGCCTGAGTGTTGGAAATTTTCCTTTTTTAAAACAATTTTTTTTTTTTTTTTTTTTTGAGTCAGAGTCTTGCCCTGTTGCCCAGGCTGGAGTGCAGTGGTGTGATCTTGGCTCACTGCAACCTCCATCTCCCAGGTTCAGGTGATTCTCGTGCCTCAGCCTCCCAAGTAGCTGGGACTACAGGTGTGTACCACTACACCTGGCTAATTTTTGTATTTTTATTAGGGACGGGTTTTGCCTTGTTGCCCAGGCTGGTCACAAACTCCTGAGCTCAAGCAGTCAGCCTGCCTTGGCCTCTCTAAGTGCTGGGATTACAGGTGTGAGCACCCTGCCTGGCTGAAATTTTGATTACATTTAGTGTGCTGATGTGGCAGTCTGCTGAAATTATTTTTTTTTTTGCAATTAAGACAGCGCCGGATTTACTATAGTAACTTACTTTCTGTTTAATTTCTTTTTGGCTTATTTTTAATCCTAAAGAAACCTGACATAGTAGTGTGGCAGACTATGTTTAAATAGTCTTGATCTTATCATTCAAATATATTTCCTTAGAGGAATAAAGAAATAACTCTAGGGATGGAAATTTGGGTGGAGTATTATGGAAATTTAACTTCAACCTAGGAGTTCACTAAATGTCCATGAAGTGCTATTACCTTAAAATGACTTTTTTTCCCCTCCTTCTTTAGAATCCAGCAACTATCACAAGAATACTCCTTAGCCACTTCAATTGGGATAAAGAGAAGCTAATGGAAAGGTAAGGAACTATATTGTCAGCTTTGTACTTAGAAGTAACACAGAAAGCCTATTGAACCGAATTTACAAGAATCAAGTAAGGGAATTGATTAATATACCAGTATGTGGACAACCCAGTGTGCAACTAGTGACTGCTTTAATTTCTTGTATTCCCCTTTTGTAAATTTTGCAGTAAATTTAATGTTAGGGAATTCAGTCTTAGTGTTTCTTTTTATTTGGGAGTATGTGTGTTTGGGGGTGGTGCTTCAGTATCTTCTACATATATCCTCTTGGGTACCAAGAACTGAAAGCAGGTAGAGAAAAAAAGCACCTGATAACATTCTTGGAGTACATGAGTAAGATCCTCCTTTTAATTACTTAAAAAGATTTCTTGCTCAGCCGGGCGTGGTGGCTCACGCCTGTAATCCCAGCACTTTGGGAGGCTGTGGCAGGTGGAACACGAGGTCAGGAGATTGAGACCACCCTGGCCAACATGCTGAAGCCCCGTCTCTAGTAAAAATACAAAAATTAGCTGGGTGTGGTGGCGTATGCCTGTAGTTCCAGCTACTCAGGAGGCTGAGGCAGGAGAATCACTTTAACCTGGGAGGCGGAGGTTGCAGTGAGCAGAGATGGCGCTACTACACTCCAGCCTGGCAACAGAGCGAGACTCCATCTCAAAAAAAAAAAAAAATTCTTGCTCACAAACCTTTAACCTGTTATTAGTAGCATTTATTCAGTAGAAACAAAATTGAGAAGTTGCTTAGGCTTTTCTGGCCACCAGACCAGGTGCTTGGACTGGTTCTCTGGTTTCAGGGCAGGATTCTATTCCATTGGGTTTTTAAAAATATTTTCTTTCTGAAAATCTTTATAGTTTTAAAAGAGAAGAAATTAGTGGGACTGGAGAATGACAGTATTAATGTCATTCTTAATCTTGTTCTGCTCTTTAGTTTGGAAATTTGTTTGAATGGAAATTTGCGACACTTGTTAATGGTGGTAGGTTGACAACTTATGTTTATTTCATTATCAATTCTAAATTTAATAAAAAATTAAACCTAGTTGTTGGGAACTGACAACCCATATATTATAGAAATAAATGGAAAGTATTTCCCATTTGATTTTAAAATTCAGAGAGTACTTTATAAAACATAAATAATACCGAGAATATCACCCCATTTCATACACCTTGTATCTATTAAATTACATTGTAAATAATATCTATTGTTACTATTAAATTACAATTTAATAGTAACAACTATTTCAAAACAAACACATACTGTATAAAACTTTCCCATGGTTCATGAAGGATAACATGTTCAACTACTTTGATTTTTCTTTTTATGCATTCTAACCATGTTTTTTTTGTTTGTTTGTTTGTTTTTTTTGAGACGGAGTTTCGCTCTTGTTGCCCAGGCTGGAGTGCAATGGCGTGACCTCGGCTCACCGCAACCTCCACCTCCTGGGTTCAAGCGATTCTCCTGTCTCAGCCTCCCAAGTAACTGGGATTACAGGCACTCTCCACCATGCCTGGCTAATTTTTGTATTTTTATTAGAAACAGGGTTTCTCAGTGTTGGTCAGGCTGGTCTCGAACTCCCAACCTCAGGTGATCTGCCCGCCTCAGCCTCCCAAAGTGCTGGGATTACAGTTGTGAGCCACTGTGCCCAGCCCTGACCGTATTTTTTGACATCAGTGGTGTTTCTTAATTTTGGTAACATTTACTTTCAGGTTTTTTTATTTGATGACACCTCTACTAGGAGAAAGAGTTTTTATCGTTTACTTGTGAAACTCTAATGAATTAACACTGATTTACTCAGAGTTTCTCTCATATTAATGTATTTCTCCAAGACATTCTGAATTTTGTCCTATAACACTGCTGAAAATATTTTTCCATTAAATATTGTACTTAATATTTATGTACTATTGGATTTAATGTTGTACTAAATTTTGTACTTAATATGGGAACTGTAGCTTCTGCTCAGTTTTTCTGGGAACCTTAAACTGCTCTAAAAAAAATAGGTGGTAAGTGTGAATTTAAATTAAAAGGAGGTTTCTGGGAAACTTCTGAGTATGTGAACGTTTCAGTTTCTCCTTGTAGTTTCTGTAGAGAAGCTATTGGGTACCTAAAAGATTTATAATTCAGTCTTTAAATAGTGTCTTTAAAATCAATATGCAATATCTTTTTGTCTCATTTAATGATTTTCACATTATATTTTATGTTGTCTGCTATTAGCACTGCCACACTTTTTTTTTTTTAAAGCATTTGACTGATGTATATTTTCCATTTTTTAAATATTCAACCTTTCTGGGTTTTAGGAGTGTCTTTTGTAAATACCATGTAGGTGCCGTTTAAAAAAATCTGAATGAAAAATCTATTATCTTTTAATATCAGAGATTAACATATTCATGTTTTATAATTAATGTTTAGATTAAATTACTGTCATTTTAAGTTGTGCTTTATATTTGTTATGTTTTCTGTTCGCTTATTCTGTTGGCCTCATCAGATTTTCCTTTTTCTCGAATAATTTCAAATTTATATATATATTCTATTTCAGTTTTTCTAGTCACTTTTACAATTTGTACATGCCTACTTAAAACTATATAAAAGTTTCTAACAATATTTACTTGAAGTTTTAATCCATCCTCTGTACAAGACAAAAACTGTAGCATAAATTTTTTTCTTTGTCCTTTCCTTGTCCCTATCAGCTTGATAAGTTGATGTTTGAATTTTTTTTTTTCTTTTCTTTTTGAGACAGGGTCTCACTCTGTCACCCAGGCTGGAGTGCAGTGGTGAGATCATGGCTCACTATAGCCTTGACCTCCTGGGCTCAAGCAGTCCTTCCATTTCAGCACCCCCAGTAGCTGGGACCACAGGCACGCATCACCATACCTAGTTAGTTTTTGTATTTTTTTGTAGAGATGGGGTTTCACCATGTTGCACAGGCTGGTCTCAAACTCCTGGACCCAAGCAATCCTTTCACCTTGAACTCCCAAAATGCTGGAATTACAGACATGAGCCACTGCCCAGTCGATATTTGAATTTTTTATTTGATTGTAAGCGTTTTTACTATGTATGTATTTAATGCCCCCCCCCCTTTTCTGGCTAATTTGCTTTTTGCATACCACTATTTTTTTTCTGAATACACTGTTTTTCTTCTAGAATATATCCTGTAATATAAATTGTTTCATATGTGACAAACTTTAAGTCCTATAATAGAAACTCTTAATATACTGAAACTTACTGTAATATTTCTGGATGTGAGTTTTGAAAACATAAACTGTTGGGCCCTTTAAGTCTGACAATTCATATTTTTGGTTTTGGAAATTCTCAGCTGTTATTTGTTCAACATACCTTTTCTCCATTCTCTTGATGCTTTCTGGAATTCCTGGATCCATGTTGAAACTTGTGGATCTCTTTCCATGTCTTCTAACTTTTTTTTTTTTTTAAGATGGAGTCTTGCCTCTGTCAGCCAGGCTGGAGGGAGTGCAAGTGGTGCCATCTTGGCTCACTGCAACCTCCGCCTTGTGAGTTCAAGGGATCCTCCTGCCTTAGCCTCCTGAGTAGCTGGGGTTACAGGCACCCACCACCATGCCTGGCTAATTTTTGTATTTTTAGTAGAGAGAGGGTTTCACCACGTTGGCCAGGCTGGTCTCAAACTCCTGACTTCAGGTGATCTGCCCCTCTCTACCTCCCAAAGTGCTGGGGTTACAGGCATGAGTCATTGCATCCAGCATGTCTTCTAACTTTCTAAAAAATACTTCTTCTGTATTCATCTCCCCACCCCCAACACTTGGGCAAGTGCCAGTGACTGTACTCATCTTTGTTTTTGACTTTGTTCTGTGAAAATTCCTCAATTTATCTTGCTTTTCTTCCTGCATCCATTCTGCTTTATAGTCGTATTGAATTGTTTATTCAACAGTATCCATCTTATTCCTTTTAATAACTTTGTTCTTGTTTTGTGGGTACAATTTTTGCTTTATCTCTCGGTTTATTCTTACATTAAAATAATTAGAATTAAATAATGAGAATACAAAGATGAGATGTGGCTGAAAAGGTCCAGGGCAATTTACAGTCTTAAGGGTTTTTATTAGAAAAAGAAAATGAGGTAAAAAACTGGGCTGTGCACCATGGCTCACACCTGTAATCCCAGCACATTGTGAGGCCAGGGAAGGCAGCTCACATGAGGCCAGGAGTTTGAGACCAGCCTGGCCTACATGGTGAAACCCCATCTTTACTAAAAACACAAAAGTTAGCCAGGCGTGGTGATGGACACCTGTTATTCCAGCTATGCAGGACGTGGAAGCTGAGGCACGAAAATGGCTTGAACCTGGGAGGCTGAGGTTGTGGTGAGCTGAGATTGTGCCATTGCACTACAGCCTGGGCAACAGAGTGAGACTCTGTCTCGAAAAAAAGAAAAATAAAAACAAGAGAATGAGGTAAAAAAAAGGACCAAGTCTTTGAAACAGGAAGTTAGAAAAATAAAATAAACCCAAAGAAAGTAGAAAAGGTATTTAAGATAAAATTAGATATTAATGAACTAGAGAGCAACAACAACAACAAAAAAGATAAAGATCTTTGACATGAATTTTCTGGAAGATAAGCTACAGACTGGGAGAAGATATTTGCAAAAGACACATGTAACAAAGGACTCTTGTCCGAAATATACAAAGAACTCTTAAAACTCAACAGTAAGAAAACAATCTGATTAAAAAATGGGCCAAAGAGCTTAACAGACACCTCACCAAAGAAGTTATACAGATGGCAAATAAATGAAAAGATGCTCCATGTCCTATGCCATCAGGGAAATGCAAATTAAAACAACATTGAGATACCAGTACATACCTATTAGAATGGCCAAAATCAAAATACTGACTACCAAATGTGGACCAGGATGTGGAGCGGTAGGAACTCTCATTCATTTCTCGTGGGAATGCAAAATGGTACAGCCACAAAATGGAAGACAGTGTGGCAGATTCTTAAAATACAAAATGTACTCTTACTATGTAACTCAGCAATCAACACTTCTTTAAAATTACCCAAATGAGTTGAAAACTGTGTCCACACAAAAACCTGCACATGGATGTTCATAGCAGCTTTATTCATAATTGCCAAAACTTGGAAGCAACCAAGATGTCTTTCAGTAGATGAAAGGATGTGTAAACTGTGGTACATCCAGAAGTGGGATATTATTCCGTGCTAAAGAAATCAGCTATCAAACCATGAAAAACCGTGGAGGGACTTTAAATGCATATTATTAAATGAAATAAGCCAATCTGCAATGGCTGTATACTGTACAATTCCACCTGTGTGACACTCTGGAAAAGGCAAAACTATGAAGACAATGAAAAGATCAGTGGTTGCTAGGGGTTAGTGAAGAGGGAGGGATGAATAGTCAACAGCACAGTTTTTTTTTTTTTTTTGGGTGGGTGGGGGCCTAAACTATTTTGTATGATACTGTAATGGTGGATACATATCATTATGCATTTGTCCTGACCCATAGAGTGTATAACATCAAATAAGAACCCTTATGTAAACTACAGACTTTGGGTAACAACGGTGTGTCAATGTAGGTTCATCGAATGTACCACTCTGTGTTGTTGATAGGGAGGCTATGTGTGTGTATTAGGACAGGGTTATATGGGAGCTGTAGCTTCTGCATATGTTTGCTGTGAACTGCTCTAAAAAAAAATAAGTTTTTTTTTCTTTTAAAGGGGGAAATAAACCGTTGGCAAATGTGTTGGGGGAGGGGGAGAAGACACAACATTGAGAATAATAAGGCATAATTAGAGGTAGGAAAAATACCGTGTGCTACTTTTACATCTTTTTTTTTTTTTTTTTTGAGATGGAGTCTCGCTCTTTTGCCCAGGCTGGAGTGCAGTGGCGCGATCTCGGCTCACTGCAAGCTCCGCCTCCCGGGCTCACGCCATTTGCCTGCCTCAGCCTCCCGAGTAGCTAGGACTATAGGCGCCTGCCACCATGCCTGGTGAATTTTTTTGTATTTTTAGTAGAGATGGGGTTTCACCATATTAGCTAAGATGGTCTCGATCTCCTGACCTCGTGGTCCGCCCACCTCGGCCTCCAAAAGTGCTGGGATTACAGGTGTGAGCCACTGTGCCCGGCCTTTTTTTTTTTTTTTTTTTGAGATGGAGTCTTGCTCGGTTGCCCAGGCTGGAGTGCAATGGTGCAATCTCCGCTCATTGCAACCTCTGCCTCCCAGTTCAAGCGATTACAGGCGTGCGCCACCATGCCTAGCTAATGTTTGTATTTTTTGGTAGAGACGGGGTTTTGCCATGTTGGCTAGGCTGGTCTGGAACTCTGACCTCAAGTGATCCGCCCACCTTGGCCTCCCAAAGTGCTGTGTGAGCCACTGCGCCGGCCCAAGCTGGTCCACTTTTACATACATTTGAAAGCTTAGAAATGGAAATTACCTAAATTGTCCCTCAAGAAGAAGTAGAAAAATAGAGTAAACCCATAACCAGAAAAATATGGTGAATATAGTAAAAGATTCCACTCCTTCCCCAAAGAGTACTGGATGATTTTATGGGTAAGTTCTGTCTCATAAATGTTCAAGGAACTGCCAGTTCCTGTAGAAAATTATCTCCAAACATTGAAAATGGTAGGACATCATTAATTCATGTTAGCCAGATCAGAATAACCCAGTTCCAAAATTTGACAGACAGTATGAGAAAATGATACTTATAAACATAGCTGTTGAATTTATAAATAAAATAATGATTGAATCAATGACTCTTAGTAGGATTTCTCTTTTTTTCCTTTTGAGACAGGGTCTCACTCTGTCACCCAGGCTGGAGTGCAGTGGTGCGATCTTGGCTCACTGCAACCTCCGCCTCCCAGGTTCAAATGATTCTCCCGCCTTAGCCTCTCCCAAGTATCTGGAACTACAGGTGCGTGCCACCATCTCTGGCTAGTTTTTTTCTTTATTTTTAGTAGAGATGGGGTTTCACCATGTTGGCCAGGCTGATCTCAAACTCCTGAACTCAAGTGATCTGCCCGCCTCAGCCTCCCAAAGTGCTGGGATTATAGGCATGAGCCACTATGCCTGGCCAATTTAGTAGGATTTGTCCTAAGAATGCAAGAATAGATCATCATCGGGGGAAAATTTTTTCATTTATAACATTTACAACATTAACAGATTTATGAAGATAAAGAATAATCATAATAAATGTCAGTTATGCATTTTAATAAAATTGTGCATTAACTCATGATTTAGTGAAAGCTAGATTCTTAGCAAACTGAGAAAGTGATTTCTCAGATTGATTAAAGGTATCAACTAAAATCTACAATAAAATTATACTTAATGTTGAAGCATCAGAAACATGCCCATTGTAATCAAACAAGGATTATGGCTGTCACCACCATTTGAATGTATTGGAAGTTCTGATAAATAACGTAATACATGGAAAATTAAATAAGTGGCATAAAGACTAGAAAGGAAGATAAATTATATGTAAAGTATATAATCTAGGAAACCCAGAAGAATCGACTGATTAACTATTAAAGTGATTGCCCATTAAAATCACCTGAGAAGTGAAAAAAACCCACAGTGCCCAGTCCCTTTCCATTACTTCTTCCTTCAGTTCTCTTGGAAAATGAAAAGAAACATGGAATGTAAGTAGTTGTAGCTTCGGTGACCCCTGTGTTCCTCCACATTCTTTTTTTTTTTTCTCAATTTTTTTGTAGAAGCAGGGTCTCGCTATGTTGTCCAGGCTGGTCTCAAACTCCTAGACACAAGCGATCCTCTCACCTCAGCCCCACAAAGTGCTGGGATTGCAAGCATGAGCCACCATGTTCAATCTCCACATTTTTTGCATATAAAAATTGAGGTTACCCATATGGTAATCCTGTAGGTATTTAGTATCCTAGGAATTGTTAAGAAAAGGTAAGCAATATACCTACCTTTAGTCTACATATAGCCCATAAGGTTTGTAACATCGTATTTTTTAAAAATCATGCTTCCTAATGGGTAACACTGACTGTATTAAAGTGTCATTTCTCCTTATTTCGATATATTTAAAGATAAATCTTATCCTAGTTAAAATTGTGAAATATTTTAAAATTTTCTTTTCCTTTGTCATTTCCATATACCAGGCATATTAGTATTTCTTTTTATTTTATTCATTAGTAAGCCATAGTCCCTGCCCTGGAGGGAGGTGCTCATGGTCCCCTGAGGGCAATAGAGGTATAAATAGATCCTTGCCAGTTATTCCTCTTGTTTGCCCCATGCCTCTTAGTCTATAGTTTAAACAAATTTATACTGACCCTAAAAATGAATGTGATTTTTTCTTTTTAAAAATATATTTTGAGGCAGGTACAGTGGTTCAACCCTGCAATTCTGGTGACTCAGGAGGCTTAGGTTGGAGGGTCACTTGAAGCCAGGAGTTCCAGACCAGCCTGGGCAACACAGTGAGACTCCGCCTTTAAAAAGAAGTAGGAAACTTAGCTGGGCATGATAGTGTGTACCTGCAGTGCTGCCTACCAGAGAGGCCGAGGTGGGAGTCTCACTTCAGTGCAGAGACTGCAGTGAACCCTGATCTTGCATTCCAACCTGCTCGACAGAGGAAGACCCTGACTCTTAAAAAATTAAATAAGATAAATTTTGGGCAAAGGTCGGAGCTGGTGGAGAAAGGACACCTTTAACTTTATGGTCTTTTCTTTTATCCATTATAGCAGTTTTCCAGACCACTGTCATTTTCTTTCTTTTACTGTCTAATGCTCTTTTTTTTTTTTTTAAATCTCTGCAGATTAATTTCTCTTCTGTTTTACAAACTAAATAGAATTTTCTATAATTACTAATTTCTTTCCATGCCTCTCCAGATGAAGCAAAGCAAAGCAGAAAATCAGAAATACAGCAACAACCGTTATCTGTCAAGTCTTCCATCTGGGTTTTGATACTATCATGATTTTTGTGGGATATTGCCTCCATTATTTCATCTGTCATATCTTGAACCTTTTCCTCCTTTCCTGGTGTATCAGTCAGGATTTTTCATTATAAACAAACTTTAAGAAGTTAAAAGTGAAATAGACATTAAAGATTGAGAATCTTAGGTGTGAAGGCTGTGCAGTCAGGAAAATGCCAAAATCAGAATGTCAAACTATTTTAGTGGAGGCACTGTTGCTGCTGCCATTGGGCACAGGTATCACTGCTGATAACATCAATATTGGGCATATGACACCACAACTAATACCTCTGCAACGTCTGAGAGCTGGATATCTCCTTACTCCTTTGATAGATTACCTCATTGAACCTTCTTTGAGTAGTGAGTTTTTGATAAACTGTCTCCCTGCTCCTGCCTGGGAGGAATTCTCTCACCTGGAGGGATGGGAAAGTGAATTGTGTCCTCTGTTTACCTTGCTAGCTTTTTTTTTTATCTCCGTATCCTTATGTCTGTTCTCATATTACACTTTAGTAGTACAAAACTTTTGTGACAGTCACCAAATTCATTTTTCTGCTGCCTCAGCTTTGCAATTGTGTTTTGACCCAGGGCTTCTGTTTACTGTGCAGCTCTAGGGAGCATCTTTGGAATTGTACTGTCATTGGCCCAGGCCTGACTTGCCTTTCTTACTGTCTTTTTTCCTAATTTTCCTTCAAAACTCAAGTTAACCTTTTCTTCTGAGACAGCTTTTCTTATTTCTCAAGATCTACCTGCTTTGCACCGTATTGTTTATTTGATTTAGTATTTTACCACTTCTATTTGAGGTTCTTTGTGCAGAAACTATCCTACTTTTCTTGTATTCCTACACATAACGCAGTTCCTAATATATAGCCATTGTTTACTAAGTATTTTAATTAAATCCAGCCATTTATAGGTTTTCTTTTCTGTAATAGAATTTTATTGAAGTTATGACATGAATGTAAATTAGATTTCATTTTGGGAGCTTTTAGAAACAGCATCAACAATGGAGCTACTTTTAAGTTGATAACAAGTAAAAAAAAAAAAGTGTCTTTCTTGCAGCTCAGATTTCTTGTAGGCTTATTATAATAACATTTAAAAACTCATTTCAGTTGATAGTATGGTAGTATATAGGGTAAATGCTAATGAATTAATTGGTGTGTTTGAGGTGGGATGAAATATAGGTGGTTGAAAACTTAACTACCTATAAAACTTAAGGTTAAGTTTTCAACCACCTATAAAACTTAATTATACTTGGACAGGTATAATTAAAGAATCCTGAAGAAGGATTTCAGTCTTTCCTGGACTCTGTTACAAATAGCTTTTCACTTTTCATTCTGAAGCATTAATACCCATTTAATGGATAGGTACTAGTGTTAATACTTGGATGTGATTATGATAACATGGAACTTTTTGTAGCCACATTATTAATAATATATAATTTCATAATTAGCCTCAGGGATGGTGAAAGTAAATTTGGTTTTTCAGAAACCTTGCCTTTTTGATGACATTTATCACTATTCTACAATACAGTGAAATTTTTCCTGTTTAAACAATCCAGGGCCGGGCACAGTGGCTCATGCCTGTGATCCCAGAACTTTAGCTGACTGTGGCAGGAAGATCGCTTGAGCGTAGGAGTTTGAGACTAGCCTGGACAACATAGGGAGACCCCCATCTCTACAAAAAAATAAAAAATTAGCTAGGTGTGGTGATGCACACCTATAGTCCCAGCTACTCAGAAGGCTGAGGCAGGAGGATTGCTGGAGCCCAGGAGGGTGGAGCTGTGATCTGTGATCATGTCACTGTACTCTAGCCTGAGTGACCAAGTGAGACCCTGTCTCAGACAAAAAACAAAAAACAATTCACGTATTATTGAGGAGAGTAGTGAAGGGCAAGAGGCAAATGTACGGCTGGGTGTGGTGGCTCATGCCTGTAATCCCAGCACTTTGGGAGGCCAAGGTGGGCGGATCATGAGGTCAGGAGATCGAGACCATCCTGGCTAACACAGTGAAACCCCGTCTCTACTAAAAATACAAAAAATTAGCCGCGTGTGGTGATGGGCGCATGTAGTCCCAGCTTCTCAGGAGCCTGAAGCAGGAGAATGGCGTGAACCCGGGAGGCGGAGCTTGCAGTGAGCCGAGATCCACCACTGCACTCCAGCCTGGGCGACAGAGCGAGACTCCGTCTCAAAAAAAAAAAGCAAATGTACTATCTCATTATAGTACAGTGATTAAGAACACAGAATTCTTGCTCCCCCTATCTCACTATCTCACCTAGACTGGAGTGCAGTGGCGTGATCACAGCTGACTGCATCCTTGAACTCCGGGGCTCAAACTGATCCTCTCGCCTCAGCCTCCCTAGTGGGTAGGACTGTGCACCACAACACCTAGCAAATTTTTTGTAGAGATGGGACCTTACTTTGTTGACCACACTGGTCTGGAACTCCTGGACTCAAGCAGTCCTCCTCTCTTGGCCTGAGCCACTGCACCCTGCCAGGAATTTTTTAAATATCAGCTATGTTTAAGACATTGAGCAGGAGCTTGGTGATGAGGAGTTACACACAACAGTGTATCATACAATAGACCCCCATGGTACGTAGAGATAAGTTTTTATGGCTCCATGGTACTTAGAGATAAATTTTTATTTTTGACTTAGGTGGGAAAGGATTTAGTAATGAGGTGTGGCATTTGATTGGACAAGGAAGGGCAGAAGTGATATGGGAACCTGGGTATTTAAGGCTCAGAAAACAAAACTAAGTGGGGCACAAAGTTTAAGGAATATATGTTGAACAATTATGAGATTGAATGTCTGGAGTATGCGAAGAATAGAGGGGAAATGGTTGGAAATGTTTAATGCACGTTATAAGGGCCTTGAATTTTAAGTAAGTGAATTTGGAATTTTTCTCTGTTTATTGGGAAGCCCTTGAACGTTGTTTTATGGAGAAATAATGATGGAAAAGCATTATTTCAGAAAAAAATCTAGTAATAAATGAGCTATTTTAACTATCCAGGTAAAAGGAAAATATTGTCCTGACTTACAATAGTGACAGCTAAATTGATAGCAGAGGGTAGATGGAAAGAGAAGTAAAATTAGTTTTAACTGAGACAAAATATAGGAGACTCTGGGAAACTTCTGGTAATTTTGACCGTTCCCTTCACTAAATACACTAGAAGAGGCTAGGTGAAATACTGAAACATGTTTGAAAAGTAAGATTATCAAATAATTAGTAAGATAGGAAATAGAGGTTCGAGGTTGAGAGTTTGGGAATCAAGGGAAATTTAGAGAAACAAGCTTCCAGTCCTTGTTGCTCTAGCAGTATATGTTGATCCAGAAGAGGTAGCTAAGAGACTTAGCTGTGAGTTTTGTTTGCCCTTTGTTAGTAGAGGGGGACGTTGGAATATTAGGTCTACTAAGAGCGAAAATTGAATACACTAGCTCCTTAAAGACTGAAGATGATCTTCATGTCTTTTGGGTAGTCCAGAAAACCTTAAACCTTGAACTTGGGTTAAGATAGCCCCCGTATATAACAGAAACAAACGTAAATCTTCTCTAGGGAAATAACATTATTTAAGACTTTAAACTATTTTCTCAAATTATTTTTCTAATTAAAACATAACAACCTGGAACTTAAGATACTGGAATTGTCAGACCTAGACCAAAATGAGTATGCTATCACCAGGGAGCTGTCATTCAGATTTGGAAAAAAATCAGAATTTTTATAACTAAACAAAATAAGCAAAATTAACTTTGTGAGATAGTTTAACAGCAGACTGGACAAAGCTGAAGAGAGTTTAGTGTATTTGAAAATCAAACAATGATCCGGAATTAAGTATATCCGTTAAAAGATGGAAAATACAGAAGAGGTTAAGAAATACAGAGGATATAATGAGAAGGTCTCATTGAGTTTTAGAAAGAGAGGAGAGAATGTGGCAGAGGCAATATTTTAAGATAAAATGACTGAGAATTTTCCAGATTGGTAAAAGACCCAAATGTCATAGACTCAAGAAACATAACAGTTCCCATGTGTGATAGCTACTTGTTTCACTGATCCTAAGATACACAATTTTTCACATTTTAACATCTGAAATCTGGATGCATCTTTCAATTAATAACACCTTACAGTCCAAAAAGATTGAAATTTTGACTCGTGAAAAATTTTCCATGTCAACTTCTGTTAAGATCATGAAATTTCAGCACGAAAGCATTTTAGATTTTATGAAATATGGTAAAAAGAAATCCACATTTTTATTTATTTATTTATTTATTTATTTATTTATTGAAACACAGTTTCATTCTGTTGTCCAGGCTGGAGTGCAGTGGCACAGTCTCAGCTCAGTGCAGCTTGCACCTCCCGGGTTCAAGGCATTCTAGGGCCTCAGCTTTCTGAGTACCTGGAATTACAGGCACGAGCCACTAGGCCTGGTTAACTTTAGTATTTTTAGTAGAGATGGGGTTTCGCCACGTTGGCCAGGCTGGTCTCGAACTCCTGACCTCAGGTGATCTGCCTGCCCCAGCCTCCCAAAGTGCTGGTATTATAGGGGTGAGCCACTGGGCCTGACCAGAAATCCACATTTAAAAACATCTTAGTAAAACTACAAAATCAGCAAAAATAAAAAATCTAAAGCAATGAGATACAAGAAAGGCTGCTTTCAAAAGAGTGAAAGTATAGGTATAATAATATTCTAGAGCACAGCTCAACAGCAACAGTGAAAGTGATAGTAAGATGATACCTCAATCTTTTGAAAGAAAATAAACCTTACCTAGAATACTATGTTCATGGAAAATACATTCATAAACAGTATGTTTTAATTAATATAGATGGTTTTATGTTGTACCTAGCTTTTGTATCTTTTTAAAGCCAACCAACATTTTGTTCTGCCAGCGTTGATTGAAGTTTCAAATACTCATAATTGTTATTTAAGCAACTATTTGTCTGTTAAAGGGAAAAATCTTGCAGAATGTTGTACTTTGGAATTTATAACCTTAAATGCATAATGAGCTAAGCATTCATCTTAAAAGTCTCAAGTAATAAGCTTAGAGGTCTCAAGTTAGGAAAAGAACAACAAAATAAATATAGGGAAAATACAAGGAAAGAAATAAAGAACAGAATATAATAAAATAGAAAACATGCAGTAGAAGGGATCAAGAAGCCATAAGATTTTTTGTTTGTTTGTTTAAGACTGATAACGTTGACACTTTGATGAGGTTAGGAAAAAGAGAGATCCTAAATAACCAGTATCAGGAATGAAAACAGAGTATCACTAGGATCTTGTGGATGGTTTAAAAAAAAACTCTTAAAATTATGGACAACTATTCAAACTTGATAGACGAAATGGGTAGATTCCTAGAAATAGGCAATTTCCCAAAACTGACATAAGAAATAGTAAACCTGTATCCTTGTTAACTATAAAGAAATGAAATCCATAATTTAAAATGTTTTTATAAAGAAAAGTTGAAGTTCAAATGGTTATACTGGAAAGTTCTACCATAACATTTAATATGACAGTAACTTCAACCTTATATTATTCTAAAGAACAGAAAAATAGGATCTTCTGCCTTCATAAGGATATCATAACCTTTATACCAAAACCCAAGGAAAGATTATACACCAGTTTGTCTCATGTACATAGATACAAAAAAACCATACATACACACACGCACACACACAAAACAAAAACTGGAACAACAGAAACACCTCAGAATATTAGCAAATTGAATTCAGCAGTACATATATAAAAAGGAGGGTAACCCAGCATGGCCACCTGAGGTGAATCCTGGGAATGCTAGGTTGGTTTAACCTGAAACAATTCAGCATGATTGGTCACTTGAACAAATTGATGAGAAAAACATTTCAGAGATGCCAAGGAGCCTTTGCTTCATGATTTTAAAAAGAAGCTATTAGCAATCTAGAACTTTGTTAACCTTATAAATCTTACAGAAACATTTGTAGGAGATATCATAGTTTATACACTGAAATGTTAAAAAAGATTTCCCTTTTAGATGGGAGTTCAAGATGTGGATATCGTATCTCCAGTTCAATTCAGCATTATACTAGAAATGATTCTAGCCAGTAGAACATCAAAAAATGAAAACAAAATACAGTGTTGTAAGAGAAATGCTTGTGTTTTGGGGGGTTTTCTTTTTTTTTTGAGATGGGGTCTTGCTCTGTCTCCCAGGCTGGGGTGCAGTGGTGAGATCATGGCTCACTGCAGCCCCCTACCTCCCAGGTTCAAGCAATTCTCCTGTCTCAGCCTCCCAAGTAGCTGGGACTACAGGACCATGCCCCCAAGCACAGCTGATTTTTGTATTTTTAGTAGAGATGGGGTTTCACCATGTTGGCCAGGCTGGTCTTGAACTCCTGAGCTCAAGGAATCCACCTGTCTTCAGAAGTGCTGGGATTATAGGCGTGAGCCCGTGGGCCCGGCCCCTGGCTGTTAATATTCACTGACAATGTGATTGTGTATTCACAAACAATGTGATTGTACATGTGGAAAAATCAGAATCTGGAGGTAAATTGTTAGAATAAATGTCTTTAGAAAGAAATATGAAAAATTTATTTTTTCTTTGACCCAATAATTCCGCTCTCAGGTATATATCCAATAGAAAGAAATACGTGCACATCTACATTGAAAGTCATATATAAAACCGGTGGTGGCTCATGCCTGTGGACTCAGCAACATGGGAGAATCGCTTGAGGCCAGGAGTTACAGATCAGCTTGGGCAACATAGTGAGACCCCGTATTTACAGAAAATTAAACAATTAGCTATGCATGGTGGCATCTGCTTGTAGTCCCAGCTACTCAGGAGGCTGAGGTGGGAGGATTGCTGGAGCCTAGGAGGTCAAGGCTGCTGTGAGCCATTTTTATGCCACTGCACTACAACCTGGGCGACAGAGTGAGACCCTGTCTCAAAAAAAAGAAAAAGTCATATATAAGCATGTTCATAGCAGTATTTATTCATACTTCAACCTATAAACAACCCAGATGTTTATCACTATTACACTAGATAGATAATTATGGTATATTGACATAGTAACTATTCAGCAGTGCAAAATAAATGAGCAAAAGCTACAAGCCACAGCATAGATAAATCTTAAAAACATAGTGAAAAGAAAAGGACCCCAAGTAATACCTATCTACTATATGGTTCTACTTACATAAAATATAAAAACAGTTGAAACTAAGTTTATATTGTTTAAGGATGTGTGTTTAGGTGGTGTAGCTATTTAAAAAGGGCAGTGATTAAAACAGTTGAAACTAAGTTTACATTGTTTAAGGATGCATATTTAGGTGTAATTATTAAAAAAAAAACAGGGTAGTGATCATACGTTTAGGGGGGCTTGTAGAGTACTAGCAGTCTTCTGTTTCTTGTCCTGGGTGGTATTTATATACTGGTGTTTGTTTTATAACAGTTTGTAAGCTGCATGTTTATGTACTTCTCTAGGATTGTGTTATTGCAAAATAAAAATCATTTTAAAACACATATACACAGACATAGGAAAAGGATCAGTCTTAAAGGGAAGGTCCATCTTTTTTCCTGGACATGTAGGATTAATAGTTCCTTTGTACCTACAAGTAAACTTACATTTTGCCAAGACAGCTTTTCTCACTGCTCTCCTAGGCTCTAGTATATCAAATCTATCCTAAATTTAACTTAGATTGTGTTAACTTATTTGAGCAACCTCTGCTACCCTTGTGGTTTCTGCCACATCAAAGCCATACTCCCCGGATTTGGGGTTTGAAAACCTTGTGTACATTCACTCCATTCTGTATGTCTTTGCTTATAACTGTATATTCCTTGAGATGCCCTCTGCTATTCAGGCCTCAATCTTAAGAGCTGTAGCTTTGTACAGAATCAGAGCATATCAAGAATACTTCATTCTGGGGTTGTGCTCATAGCCATCATGTACAATTCTGTACCTCACAAATCGATGCCTCCTATGTCTTCTTATTGTCTGTATTCTTACCACTTTTACCAACTTGTTTCAACATCTTGAAGTTAGTTTTCTGTACTTCTCTAGGATTCTTCTCCCATTCTTGCATGCTAAGTAGCATGTCATACTACAAACAGGTATTCATCTCTTTCCTTCCAAACAATTGACATTACAACTAACTAGCATAATTCCTACATATAGTTGCTGAATAGGTGAGGGAACTATGTTAAATGGAACTTAATTATGTTACTACCTTGTGTTTTGATGGATAATTTGTTTTAACATAGCTAAATTTTAAACATACTTGTTTGATTCATAGGCTTTCAACTTTTACAGCCTGAGGACTTGCATTAGATATATTGAAAAATCATTATCAAAACAATAAAAAGACAATTTTTTTATATACTTGAAGAAACGATATTTCTCTTCAGTTGGAATGAGATCCACTGTTGCATGAATCACAAGTAGTAGTGTGTTTTATTTTCTAGATAAAAATGTATAGCAGGAGCAAAAGACCATTAAGCAGAGGGTGTAGATTTCCTTTAATGCACATATTTGGAAAGAGGTGGACAAAAAAAGCCACTGTCTTGGTTTTCTTTGAAGTAAAAATAGTTTTTTAAAAATAATGGTTCTTGTCGTTTTGGGGACTGTAGTCTCTTTTGAAAAAGTAATACAATCTTGAACCTTCTCCTGGGAGTGCGAGGGTGGGGCGGGGGCAGAGAACATTTGTAAATAAGTTATAACGTTTGGATTCTGCACAATTGTTGAAATGCCAGGGACCTCCGATTACAAATTTATGTGTTTGATGATCTTGGTAAAACTGAAATAGTCATAAGCCAGAAGTCGTAGACAACCACCAGTAAAGATGACACATGTGTTTGTAGTGTGGCTGGAACACCCTGTGAAAACCAGCATCTGTGTCTTCTAAAGCCTGTATTGTAGAGATGTTCTCCATTCTGTGTTAGAAAAAGAATAGTCATTAACTTCTTTTGTAAATGTCCTCCATACTTTTATTTTTATCTTTTAAATTTTATTTCTAATAGAGATAGGGTCTTGCTATATTGTTCAGGCTGGTTCCGAACTCCTGGGCTTGAGCGATCCTCCCAGCTTGTCCTCCCACAGTGCTGGGATACAGGCTCACTAGCTACTGCACATAGCCTTTTTTTTTCTTTTGAAATTTTATTTACCTGCATAGTTTTACATCTACCTTTAAAACTCATGAGAAACAATAAAATTTTATTATGTAAAAAAGCTTTTTGATTAGCAAAATTTTTTATTGTAAAAGCTGAATGGGGGGGATGTAAGAGGTCAATTTACTGTTCACTTGGCTTTTGGATATTTAGGTTTTTCTGTAGTAAATGGGTATTGGATCCCTTTGGAAGATGGCGTAGTTTATTGTAATTCTGTTATGGTTTTGCGAATTCGAGCCTAGAAAGAGTTATCTTAACATCTGTTTCGCTGTGGTTAGTTCCTTAATCCACCTGCCTTCATCCTGGCTCAGAACTAAAAAGGATAAAGTATGCAGTAAGATTTTTGTGCTGCCACTTGGAAGTAGTATTAATTAGTAGCTGCTCTATCAAGCATTCTTTTGCTTAGCAGTAAGCAAACTTAGGAGATTTTATTACAATGCTGTTTTTTTAGGTTTTATTTTATTATAATGCCTTTTTAAAAAAAATTAGGCTAATAGAAAAATCTTATGGCCTCAAAAAGTATTCTACTTTTTCTGAAAAATATGAGCAGTATGTATATTTAGCTATAAAAACTACGTAGAATACCCATTTTTTTTAGAGATTAGCTTAAGAAACCTAAGTCTTTTATAGCAAGCTGTTAACAGATTTGTGTGAGTTCTCATTTGATTTTTGTTGTTGTTGTTGTTTGTAACATGAGGGCTAAAAGCTTTCCTTAGGATAAAAAGGTTTTCTATCCTTAACTCCTTTAGATGGTTTTGGTTCTTTGGAATTCTGAACTTACCTAGTAGAGGTATGTAGTTATGCCAGTCATCTTACATTCTTTTGAAAGAATAACTTTAAAAACCACAAAGGATGCAGTAATATCTTTTAATTTGTTTGAAAACTTATATTCTGCCTCAGGAGCCCTTTTTTAAATTTAATTTTTTATCAAAGTAACACAATCATGATTTTTTAAAAGTCCAATAGTTTCCCAAGAGTTATAAATGAAAAACAGTGCTCCAAACCCTCAGTTCCGATCCCATTCCCCAGAAGAGAAAGAACTATTTATTTTAGTATTTTTTATGACTTATTATTCCGTATTGCTGTTTTAAGACAGTCATCTTCATACCTCATGTTACTTTTGCTTTTTATAAATGTGACGGCAGTTCTTATTCATTCGTATGATTTAAATGAATTTAAGATATTCCTTTGCTCCTTTGACATTTTCCCTTAAATGTACATTTTCTAAAAGTAGAAAAAAATTACATCATTAACAGGTTAATGTGGCTGGGGGGAGTTGAAATGGCAGTTCTTGGAAGGGTTTTGGCACCATGGATTTTTGTTCTTTGTCAGAACTATAAGGTATAGAATAATTGTGACTTTTGTAGTATTTTGAAATTGCAATCCGATACCCATAAACTGCCATATGTGAGTGTTAAAACAGAAATGTTTTGGTCATTTAGAAGTAAACATTACGTGTATATACATTTTCATACATGGGTACATGTAATCTATAATGTGTTTTTTAATACATTTTCATATGTGTGCTTATTTTTACTCCCTCTCAGGCTTATAGCAATAGCTAGTTGACTTGCAAATGTATAATGGAAGCATTAAAAGACTGGATAGGAGGATTGAGCTCTGATAGTTTAAGAATAAGCATAGAGGCTGGGCGTGGTAGCTCACACCTGTAATCCCAGCACTTTGGGAGGCTGAGGTGGGCAGATCACTTGAGCCCAGGAGTTTGAGACCAGCCTGGCCAACATGGCGAAACCCCATCTCTACTAAAATCACAAAAAAATTAGCCAGGCGTGGTGGCACACATCCGTAATCCGCTACTCCAGAGGCTGAGGCACAAGAAATGTTTGAACCCGGGAGGTGGAAATTGCAGTGAGCTGAGATGAAGCCAGCCTGGGTGACAGAGAGAGACTTTGTCTCCCCCTCCCCCACAAATAAGTAAATAAATAAATAAATAAAGGAATACAGTGTAGAAAAGCCTACTTTATATCTTTAAATTGGTTTTACATTTTGCTTTTCTGATTCTATTGTGAGAATTAGTACTTCTCCAATAGTTGTTGGTCTTTATGAAGTATGAAGACTTAGTAGCTTTGAAGATAAAATTAAATATTTGAATGGCAGTGATGCCACAGTCACTCAGGATTCGAGAAGAAGCATTAGCCAGTGGTGATCCCTACCAGCCCCATTTCCTCTCTCCTCAACCAGACATAAGAGCTCTTAGGCTGTAACTTTCCTGCCTTGAAATTTAATTCATATTATTTGGTATGTTTCTCTATAGCAGGCAAGTAAAATGAAAAATTAAGATTCAAATATTCTGGAAAGTGGTCTGAGTACCAGGTTGCTCAACTGTGTTTCTGTAAATATACTCAATGTGCAGAAATAATCCTGGAGAGAAGAGAATTTACAATCTACTGAGAAACTTCTTAAATCTAATATTTTTTAAATTGACAGATTATTGTCTATATGAAAATCTTAATGTAGAGAAATATAGGCCATAGGAATGGGTGTTACCCTGCTTGTGCCCTTTCTTCACTAAGGAAAGGCTGAAGGAGAAACCATACTGCTGCTTGTTTTTTTACTTTGATCAATATGATTTCCTGGAAAGGATAGACAGGGTTACAGGGAAGGAGAGAAGCACAGTCCTAGGATAAGCTTTGCAGCTCTTCCAAGTCAATGAAGCAGAGAGAAGTATTTGGTTAACTCATTAAAGATGCCTCAACTACAGTGCTTTACATTGAGTCAGTTCCTTTTTATTTTGGTCTGATTTTCAGAAGCAATGATTTACATAGAAGCCAGCAAACTGAAGGAACTTCCAGATAGTGCCCAGGTAAACAGTGTGGGTAGTTAAGAATCCAGCCTATTCTTCTATGCCTGGACTACTATCTAGGCATAGTAGTCTTAAATAAAACAATCATAATTAGAAGAAATCAGCTTCGTCTTAGGAAATTAAACATAAGACTCTTGAGATGAGGGATCAGAGGTAAACTGATAAAACAACAGAAGGTGAAAAGGGAACTGACAGAACAGAAAAAAAATGAAAGGATAAATAGTGATTTTGTAGAACTTGAAACCATGTTGATAGCAGAAAGAAATAGAGCAGGCATTACAGAAAATAGGTCTGGAAGACAGGAAAAGGACAAAGAAGTAAGTAGCAAATGGTAGACATGGAGGACAAATTAAGAGACTGGATGCAAACCAAACATATTCTTAACAACTAAAGGATCTTGAGGTAATTAATATCCAAATGACATTTCAAAAGAGAAAGTTAAATGCTTAGAATAAAGCCTAGTGGAACTGCTAAAGTTCAAGAATAAAGAAAGAATAAAATGAGAAAATTATTTTGGCCAGACTTCTCAGTAACAACAGGTAACAAGAAAATAGAACACTATCTCTATATGAATATGGAGGAGGGAAGGGATTTTGGCCAAAGTGAGCAGTTGAACACATTTAAACATTAGAATTATGTCTAAGTAGTTGGAGGTGATCAAGTTTATGAGACAAAAAACAGTTATCATTCTTGAAAGAAAGGCTACATGATATAAAAACAATGGGCCGGGCACGGTGGCTCATGCCTGTAATCCCAGCACTTTGGGAGGCTGAGGCGGGCAGATTACAAGGTCAGGAGTTCGAGACCAGCCTAAACAATATGGTGAAACTCTGTCTCCACTAAAAATACAAAAATTAGCTGGGCATGGTGGCAGGCGCCTGTAGTCCCAGGTACTTGGGAGGCTGAGGCAGGAGAATCGGTTGAACCTGGGAGGCGGAGGTTGCAGTGAGCCGAGATTGCACCATTGTACTCCAGCCTGGGTGACAAGAGCGAGACTTTGTCTCAAAAAAAAAAAAAAAAAAAAAAATTAGTGAAAAAATTATATAAAACTGTAATCAACTGGGAAGAGCTTTAGGAAGTTCCGACCAAAACCAAAGGGATGATCAATGTATTATTTAAGTTTTATAAATTAAGAAATGTATTTAAGTATTAATTACATAGGCCACTCCTAGTAAAACTAAATTAGATTTTAGTAATTTCCAAATAAACATTGTGGAGTCAGGGGTGAATGGACCATGTAATAAATACAGATCAGAACAAATACATGAAACTTTGGTAAAAGAAAAAGATTTCTAGGCCTACTACCCCCAAGAATATGAGTGGATTCTTAGCGTCCCACTCATATTTCATTTAAAATACTTAGCAGTATTTGAAAGTTCCTTTGGTGGCTTCTAGAATGGATCAAAAAGCTATAAACTCCAAGCCACATGTATAGTCCCACCTATACTCAAGAAGCTGAGGCGAGAGGATCTCTTGAGGCCAAGAGTTCAAGGCTGTATGCTATTATTGCATATGTGAAAAACTGCTGTGCACCAGCCTGGGCAACATAGTGAGACCCTAACTCATTTTTTTAAAAAAAGGTATTAACTCCAATATACACTATTTTAAAAAATGCTGCAAACTCCAGTACATGCTATCTAAAGCACAGGAATTCAGATTGATAGTAAAAGTGTTGATGTGATCGGACCCAACACCAGGCTGTGGGGGCGACAAAGTCCAGCGGAGTCAAAGGAATGAGAAAAGACAAGAGACAAAGTGGGACCAGGGGGCCAACGCTAGTATGGAGGCTGCGAAGGCCTGGAGCTCTGGGAGCCCACGCTATTTATTGGTGATCAAACAAAGAAACAGGTGGTGAGGATGTGGGGGTTAAAAGCAAGCGGTGTATCAAGTGAATGAGCTACAGCTGTGAGGGTTTAGCATTTTCTTTGAAACATATGGCTACTTGAGATAATGGGAGTGCTAGAAGTAAGGAGCCAGCAGTCTAGCAGACATGCAAGCCCTGCCTCAGCTTCTCTCCCGACACTCAGCTTTTCTCCCAACAAAAAGAACTTGAAATACCTGAGAATAAAGTTACTGGAAGATGTGCAGGATCCACATAGTGAAAAAAAGTTATAAAACTATTGAGAGACTGAATAGGAATTGGATTTAAGTAAATTAAAAGATACTTTGTTCTTGGCTAGGAAGACAATATTATACAGTCAATTCTTTCAGTTTACTCTTGATATAATTGTAGTAAAAGTTCCAAGAGGATTTGAAAAAAAAATTAATGATTGTACTTAACTTGAAAAAACAAATATGGAAGAACAGAGAAAATTCTGTGAGAAGAATGATAAAGGGATCTTTGTCAAATATTGAGAATTTATCAACTACAAGAGCAGACAAATTAGTGGAATAGAATGGAGAGTCCAGGAATAAACTTGTCTAAATAGGAAATTTGGGTATATAGTAAACAGATCAGTGGGGAGAGTTAGATTAGTCAGTTACTCTTTAAGAATAAACTAAGTGCTTGTAACATGCCTGTAGACATTAAGGGCTCCAGGAATAATAAAGTAGTCCTCATGGGGTTTACATTCTAGCAGAGCAAACATAAAGAGTGATTACAGTTAGTAATGTTGTAAGTGCTGCAAAGGACTACAGAGTAACAATGGGATGTAATTCAAGGGAACCTTATCTAATGGGGGTGGAAGTGAGGAGCTGTCAGAGATCAGTTATTTGAGGAAGTTGGGTGTAAGCTGGAACCTAAAGGTGGGAAAAAGTGTTTCCAATAGATGAAACAACCCTTCAATAAGTGATTAGATTTTTGGATTGAAATGAAATGGAATCCTGGCTTTACTCCTTATTATGCAAAAATAAATCAACAGTTTTAATGGAAACAATTTAAAGGTGAGATCTAAATCATTAATGAATTTCCATTAAAAAATCTTTGGGTATAGAGGTCTTTTAAAGTGTGATATGAACTGCACAAATCACAGTGGGGTAGCACGATAAATGTGCCTACATAAAAATTTTAAAGTGGTAATTAAACACCATTAAAGAAGGTTGAAAGACAAGAAAGAAATGAAAGAAAGCAACCCATGAAACAGAGATTTACTCTTCCTCTTTACATACTGAACTTAATAGGGAATAAGATCACCACAGAAAAATGTGTTCACCTTCATTAATAAATAAATAAATACAAGTTAAGTCTAGGTATTTTTCCCTATCTGATGGGCTAAGATTTTAATCTAGGATTATTTATATGTGGCACATTTAAATGTCCTTCAGAATAACATTGGTTAGATATATTATAGTAAATAACTACAGTGGAATATTGTGCAAAAATGAAAAATGTAGACATTTAATGACAAAGGTGTCTGTTAGATATTGTCTAGTGAAAAAAGCAGGTTATAAATCTGGACTAGGGTGTTACTTATATGAAATTAGGGACACATGTCTGTGTGGCTGTATACTCATAGAATGCTGTCTAGAATGTTAACCAAAGTATGAGAGTCATTAGTTCCCTGTTGTCAAATTTTGGATGACAGAAGTTTGTCTTGTCTTGGGAGCATGAATATTTTTATAAAACAAGGTGTTTAGCTGGTTTATGAATTGATATTTAGTGTTAATCTCTTATGCTTTCAGTTTTTCAGGTAAACTTGGTATTTTATATTATCTTTTTTTTTTTTTTTTTTTTTTTTAATTTGAGACAGTCTCGCTCTGTCACCCAGGCTAGAGTGCAGTGCAGTGGCACCATCTTGGCTCACTGCAACCTCGCCTCCTGGATTCAAGCGGTTCTCATGCCTCACCCTCCTGAGTAGCTGGGTTTAGAGGCACCTGCCACCGCGCCCAGCTAATTTTTTTGTATTTTTAGTAGAGATGGGGTTTCACCATGTTGGCCAGGCTGGTTTTGGACTACTGACCTCAAGTGATCCACCCACCTCAGCATCCCAAAGTGCTGGGATTGCAGGTGTGAGCCACCGCGGCGCCTGTAATCCCAGCTACTCGGGAGGCTGAGGCAGTAGAATCACTTGAACCTGGGCGGCAAAGGTTGCAGGGAGCCGAGATGGCGCCACTGCACTCCAGTCTGGGCGACAGAGTGAGACTGTCTCAAAATTGTAGGAAAGCATTTGATTTTCTGCTTTAAATATATTCTGATTATCTGAATCATCAGAGACATTAATTTTCTATTTGTATGAGTTCCTGACAACTTTTAACTTTCTGATAATCCTCCTTTTTATAATGTGTTGGCATTTCGATTGATAATATGATTATTTCATTGAACTATGCTGTAGTCAAAGTATTTATAAAAAAGATTTATTTATTAGTCTTAGGAGAAGTGATATGGTTTGTTCTCATTTGAATGATTTTTCTGGAGGTACAGTAAGATATAGTAGCCTTTGACACAAAGCCTAAACAAGACCTTAATTAAAAATATTGGAAATTTCTTTTGAGTATTGATTACTTTTAAAATTGAAAATCTCCTGTTTGTATATAAAGAGCATTATAGTTACTGTAATCTGGGCTTTACAACCCAAAAAGTAATTGACCAGATTGCGCATTAATATTTTTGCTGGTTATATTGGTTTTACAGATTGAAAAGTTTTTTTTTTTTTAATATCTATTGCTTTTCCCTTTTGAATAGTAAGCTATTTCAGGAGGCCAGGGAACATGTCTCATCTGAATTAATTGGAAACATTGTGCTAAATATTTACTGTTATCTTAACCACCTCAACCCACCTTAAGGTCTGCTCTACTATCTTCTGTCCAGAGGTTTGCTATCTAGTTAAAACTCTAGGTAGTACTTGGCATATATATACTCTTGATGTCTTAGATATGGAACTACTCTATATTTAGATACGTATTTTATGAAAAGCTAATATGTAATTTATTTTATATAAAATGTTTGAAGATACACTTTTTTGTTTTATTCCTCCTCCTTTCTCAGTAAATTAAAAATATTTCAAAATAATGTTTAGAAAGCAAGTCTATTATGTAAAATGAGACACGTAATAATTATATTTTTAAGATGATTTGTGCAGTAAGATAAATGCTTTACTAAAGCTAATATGTTTAAATTGCTTTAACTAAAATTATTAATAAAATGAATTCATTTGTATAAAATACAGCCTACCCATGTAAAATATTACTCTTCATAGGTACCCCAGCAACAGCACAACTTTAATCCTTAAGTTTTAGTTGCAGTACTGTTAAAATACTAATAGCTTAATTTCCCAAGATTCAATTATTTAAAACCAAAGTTTAGGGGAAAAAAGGCAGCAAAACTCAGTCTACTAGTTTACATACATACACACACACATACACACACACACACACACACATATATATGAGAGTAGACTGAATTTTTGCTGTTTGCAATATATACATATATGCACATGTATACACACACCTTTATTTGCTATAATTTGTACCATGTAGCTTTTATTTCCTCTGAATAAAAAGGTTGTTATCTTGTTTTATTTTAATTCAACTTCTTGCTTTTCCCTATAGAAAATCAGGTTTTTGGAGAGCTCTAACAGTGTGCAGTTGCTGGGCTCTTATCCTTTCTGTTTAAATAATGCAGGTACTTTGATGGAAACCTGGAGAAGCTCTTTGCTGAGTGTCATGTAATTAATCCAAGTAAAAAGTCTCGAACACGCCAGATGAATACAAGGTCATCAGCACAGGATATGCCTTGTCAGATCTGCTACTTGAACTACCCTAACTCGGTGAGTATCTGGTAGTTTAAGGCTAGTGCTGACTTTGTATTTCAGAGGGTAAATCAACTTCCATTATTTAAACAAAGGAAAATTTGTGGGTCTGGGAGTAGTAACCTCTAAGCCATAACCTATCAATGTATTCAGTGTGAGGAAAGGAAGAAAAAGAGTAAAAGCTTGGTTCCTCTTACCTCCAACCCCCATTTGTTTTTTAAAGCAGCAACAACTTGTCCAAGTTGTCATTTATAGACCTAAATCTTTCTGGAGTTTATTCTATCACCATGGGAGAATTGTGTAATAGTAGGCAGTAAGTAGAATTCTTTCTCATCCAAATTAAAATAGATTTAAACTTTAAGTGTTTTTTAAATATCCAGAAACACTCATAAAATACCATTAATACTATTTGCTAGGGAACTCTCAGAATTCTTCAGAAGATAAGATTTTCACTTAATCAAATCCATTCAAATGGAGATTGTTAAATATGGAATGTGGGGACAGAGTTGGAGCAGAACCATTGATATAGCAAGAGAACCAAAGAACTGATGTTAATCCCTTAAGTACAAATAACCTTCCTAAAAATGTATTGAACTGAAGCTGAGCTCAGTGGCTCATGCCTATAATCCCAGCACTTGGGGAAGCCAAGGCGGGCAGATCACTTGAGGCCAGGAGTTTGAGGCCAGCCTGGCCAACATGGCGGAAACCTGTCTCAACTAAAAATACAAAAAAATTATCCTGGCATGATGGTGCATGTCTATAATCCCAGCTACTTGGGAGGCTGAGGCATGAGAATTGCTTGAGCCTGGAAGGCAGAGGTTGCAGTGAGCTGACATCATGCCACTGTATTCCAGCCTGGGCGACAGAGTGAGACTCCGTCTCAAAATATAAAATAAAATTTACTGAACTGAGGTGATTTACTTACTTGATTTACTTGAGTGTTTACTAAGGAAGTTTAGTCTTACAATGTCTAAGAGATAACTTAATTCTATGATAATTACAACTGTCTTGTTCATATTCTCTGCTTTAATAGTTAAGCATCTCTTTCTAATAATTACTATATACCAAGTCTTTGACACTGTTATTTTAACAATTATTTGGTTGATGGGGGTCTCACTGTGCTACCCAGGCTGGAGTGTTATGGCTATTCACAGGCACAGTCAGTGTACTACAGCCTTCATCAGACTCTTGGGCTCAAGTGATCCTCTTCCCTCAGCCTCCCAAGTAGCTGGAACTACAGACGTGCACTATCAAGCCTGGCTAATATTATATTTATATTGAAGGATTTTTATTGTTTATCTTAGAGTTGTATATGTGTATCTCTAATGGGGTCCATTTGTGGGGAGTTAACTTGTTCACATGTACAAGTGATGAGAAAAGTTTTTAAAAGAAAATAAAGTACTCTTAGAGAAATAGAATGATCAGTGAGTTATTTAGTAGGTAAAGTGGTGAACTGAATTTTCAGATTCTCAAGTTCTGATCGTAACTCTAATGTGAAATTTTTGGCTTTAGCGGGAGGTAAGCCATTTAATGTCACTGGGTTTTTCTTTTTTCTTTTCTTTCTTTCTTTTGAGACGGCCTTGCTCTGTTGTCTAGGCTGGAGTGCAGTGATGTGATCACTGCAGCCTCAAACTCCTGGGCTCAAGCGATCCTCCCACCTCAGCCTCCCAAGTAGCTGGGACCACAGGCGCATGCCACCGTGTCTGGCTGATTTTTCTGTGTGTGTGTGTGTGTGTGTGTGTGTGTGTGTGTGTGTGTTTTGTTTGTTTTTTTTGTAGAGACGGGGTTTCACGTGTGTGTGTGTGTGTGTGTGTGTGTGTGTGTGTGTGTTTTGTTTGTTTGTTTTGGTTTTTTTGTAGAGACGGGGTTTCACCATGTTGCCCAGGCTGGTCTGGAACTTCTCTGAGCTCAAGCAGTCTACCCACCTGGCCTCTGAAAGTGCTGGCATTATAGGTGTGAGCCACCATGCTCCTCCAGTTTTGGTTTCTTCTCCTTTTCTTTTCTTTCTTTTTTTTTTTTTTTTCTGGGGACGGAGTCTTGCTCTGTCGCCCAGGCTGGAGTGCAGTGGTGCGATCTCGGCTCACTGCAAGCTCCGCCTCCCGGGTTCATGCCATTCGCCTGCCTCAGCCTCACGAGTAGCTGGGACTACAGGCGTCTGCCATCACGCCTGGCTGATTTTTTGTGTTTTTAGTAGAGACGGGGTTTCACCATGTTAGCCAGGATGGTCTCAATCTCCTGACCTCACGATCTGCCCGCCTCAGCATGCCAAAGAGCTGGGATTACAGGCGTGAGCCACCGCGCCTGGCCTCTTTTCTTTTCTTTTCTTTTCTTTTTTTGACACGAGTTTTGCTCTTGTTGCCCAGACTGGAGTGCAATGGCACAGTCTTGGCTCACTGCAGCCTGCGCCTCCTGGGTTCAAGTGATTCTCCTGCCTCAGCCTCCCGAGTAGCTGGGACTACA
This sequence comes from Pan troglodytes, assembly GCF_028858775.2. Taxonomy (NCBI): domain Eukaryota; kingdom Metazoa; phylum Chordata; class Mammalia; order Primates; family Hominidae; genus Pan; species Pan troglodytes. The sequence goes on from NC_072414.2 coordinate 64,548,466, forward strand.
AGCGCCCGCCACCACACCCGGCTAATTTTTGTATTTTTAGTAGAGACAGGGTTTCACCATATTGGCCAGGCTGGTCTTGAACTCCTGACCTCAGGTGATCCACCCACCTTGGCCTCCCATAGTGCTGGGATTACAGGTGTGCACTACCGCACCCGACAGTTTCTTTTTCTTTCTGATGAGTTGAATAAGATATTCTTTCAATTTTCTTCCAACCTGAGTATTGTATCATTTCTCTTACCTTAAATCACAATTCTAATTTGAATATTTTTTAAAAAGTACTACTGTTACAATATATTAAATTAATATTTTGACTATTTTATTGTCTTTAACAGATTCTCCTTGCCAGTTGACATTTATATAGTGCTTACAGTTAAATGTTTCTGTGAGGTAATACTAAGACCCAGGTTTTACAAGGTTTCCTTACTTCTTGGCGTTTTTCCTCCTGCCCTATCATAGACAGTTCCTTCTTAACTTAAATCTTAACTCTGATTTGAGTACTGAAGCTTAGCTGCTCCCAAATATCCACTATAACTTTCTCGCTGTTCTTAATATGGTCTAACAATCTCAACAAACTAGAATTCAAAATCATGACTTGAGATTTACAGTGTAAATTTTTGTTTTGTACTTGTAACTGATGATGGAGAACCTATTCATTGAACACACTAGGCACTATTCTAAGAAACAATGGAGAATAAATACATAATTCCTAACCAGATAATTTGCAGGTTAGTTGGGTAGATAAGCAGTAAGGTGACATATTCAGAAAGAATGGTAAGTGCTTTGGCAGGGCAAATATAAGATACGATACTGTGGGAACGTGTTGGAGGGATACCTAACCCAGTTTTTGATCAGGCAGGACTTACCACAGAAATCTGAACTAACATCTGAAGGCATGGTAGTTAGGCTAAGGAGGAAAATGTAGCAAGTCCAAGGAAGAGAGAATGTACTTTCAAGAATTGGGGGATGGTAAATGGTACTAAAAGATTCAGAGAAAAGATTTAAAAAGTTAATTTGAAATGAAGTGAAGGAGTGAGGTAGGATGGGAAACCAGACTTCATGGGCTAAAGAGTCACTGACTTGAAGGTGGGAAAGGAAATGGAAGCAATAAATGTAATTAAATTACTCTTTTACAAGAAATTTCACTATGCAAGTGATAGGATAAGATAGCAAAAGGAACAACATGGGTTGGCAAGTAAGGTAAAGCATTATGGAAACTGCTAAGTGTTCCGAAAAGTATCATGACAAAACTAGGATGTCCTTTCCTCATAATTTTTAGACTAATATAGAAGGATAATTTTAACCTCTTCAGTTTTGGAAGTAAATGTCACCTGAAACTCTTCATAAAGTTTTATTATTGGATGAGTGAGTTCTTTACTTACATTGTATAACTCCTACATTTTACTACTCTCCAAGCATTTGTACTTTTTTATTATATATATCTTCAGTATCTTTATCCTTCCAGAAAGCAATTTTTGCTTTATGCAGTGTCACATGCACATTTTAAAATAAGTGCTTTTGATAGCTTAGTTTACAACCCTTTGGAGTTAACTGTCCTGAGTGGCTGCTTCTTTAAAAACAATGTCCTGAGACATTGGAGCACTTTGTAAATTCGTAGATTCCAACTTAATGTTTTAGGTTAAAGTAGTTAAGATAATGGCTGTACTGGCCCACCACTGTGCTAGGAAATGTAGCTTCGACTACAGTGTCTCTCTCTCCCTCTCTTTTGATTTTTTTTTTTAAGGCAGAGCCTTGCTCTGTCGCCTAGGCTGGAGTGCAGTGGCATGTTCTCGGCTCACTGCAACCTCCACCCCCCAGTTTCAAGCGATTCTCCTGCCTCAGCCTCCCGAGTAGCTGGGATTACGGCCGCCCACCACCACACCTGTCTAATTTTTGTATTTTTAGTAGAGATGGGGTTCCACCATGTTGTCCAGGCTGGTCTCCAACTCCTGACTTAAGGTGATCCACCCACCTTGGCCTCCCAAAGTGCTGGGATTACAGGAGTGAGCCGCCACGGCCAGCCAGTGTCTCATTTTTATGAAGTAAATAATTTGTATTTTCTAAGAATAAGATATGTGAAGTAGGTAAAGGCAGAGTTGAAATTGTGAGGAAGGGTGGTCCACCATCCCGTCCCCCATTCCTGAAGCCCCTCTGTGGAATCTTGGTGCTGCTGGAAACTGCTTGAAAATACCTACGTCCCACCCTATCTTCCTTTTAACACATTACATTTTACACACAAGGGAACTGATTCCCAGGTCATTTGTTCAATTTTTATAAACAAAGGGGTTTCAATTTTAGAGGTTATATGGACAACTTATTATGGAAGAAAGATTCTTAATTTTCTTACTGCTATTTGACATTAGTTGCTGTGTATGTAAAGTGATGCAGATAAATGAAACCTTTAAGAGTGTATTCTTTAGTTTCTTTAAGTCCATTAATTTCTTTTGTAGATAATATTTCATGTATTTTTCGTGTACTCTCTTGATCGGATGTATTTGTGATATAAACAGGGATAAGTTTAGTGAATAGATAATATGATCCCCTGGGACAGGGGAAAGCCCAGGGAGCCATGTAGGTGAACCTAGCTCAAGGTTATGAGGAAACGAATATATCAGAGGAGGGAGAGGGAAAGGGAAGTAAGACAGACAGGAAGATATCTGCGATAATAATATGTTTCCTCGAAAGCACAATGAATATGTATCTTTAGACCACAGATTTGTGTCTTGGTTTTTGGTGTTTTTATTTTTTTGCTCTATCTTTAGACATCCATGTATGATTTATTTTTCTAACTTGTTTAATCTTGTTATCTGATTAGAGAAGTTATTTAAAAAGAATAAAAAGCTTTTATCTGTGTGCTGAAGTTGTAACAAGGTTGAGAGAGGTGCATCTCACACGAGTGTGATTACATTTATGAACTTTTTATCTTTTTTTCTATCTTTTTATCTTAAAATGAGCTCTAGACTAGAAGTCAAAAAGGTTGAGACTTAAAGTGATCACTTAGTAACCATTGTGACCGTTGATCTCTGTTAAGGATTCCTACTTGAAAAAAGAATGAAGCACATATAAGCATGTGTATATGTTTTTAAGTTTTGAATAAAACATTTTAGAGTTGCTGATATATTTACTGTATTTGTGTCTTTTACAGAATACCCCTTCCTTTAACAGCCTTAAAAATCAAAGACTCCATTAGTGATGTGGTAACAAGTTAGTGCCAAATCTCCTTCTCTGATGGGGAGTAATGATAATAGATTCCCTTTAAGCTTGATATTTATTTTACATGTCATTCTTTCAGTAAACCTAATTGCAGGACTGATACACTTCATATATATATATTTTTTAATGAGATGAAGTCTCACTCTGTTGCCCAGGCTGGAGTGCAGTGGTGTGATCTCGGCTTACTGCAACCTCCGCCTCCCAGGTTCAAGTGATTCTTCTGCCTCAGCTTCCCGAGTAGCTGGGATTATAGGTGTGTGCCACCATGCCCACCTAACTTTTGTAGTTTTAGTAGAGACAGGGTTTCACCATGTTGGCCAGGTTGGTCTCGAACTCCCGACCTCAGGTGATCCGCCTGCCTCAGCCTCCCAAAGTGCTCGGATTACAGGCACGAGCCACTGTACCCAGCCCTCTCATAGATTTCTTTTCATGTCCTTGTCTATGTATTTAAAAAATATAGTTGATGTGCTGTATATAGAATTTCTATCCTAACGAGATATTTGTATCTAATATCATAAGTAACATCAGAAATTTTATAAGTACATGTCACATAATGGCTAAATAGAAAATCTAAGGGAATTTTAAAATACCCTTTATAAGAGCCACAAAAGGAAAGAATAAAAGAGCTAGGAATAAACTTGATAAGAAATGTGAAAGATCGCTATGAAGAAAACTTCAAATACTAAGATAAAAGAATGACTTGAATATTTGAGATAGAAGAAATAGGAAAATATTGAAAAAGAAGATTAAATTGACAGGGGAGAGCTGAGTGAGGACTAGTCCTACTAGATACAAGAGTAGACAGAGCGGTGGAACAGGATAGAGTCAAATATGCATGAGGAGAATTTAGTGTATTACAGAGGAGGCATTTCAAATAAGGTGGATTATTTGATACATGGTAGCAGTGGAACAGGATACAGTCAAATATGCATGAGGAGAATTTAGTGTATTATAGAGGAGGCATTTCAAATAAGGTGGATTATTTGATACATGGTGTTAGAGCAACTTGGTAGCCATATGGAATAGAAACTTAAGATTCCTACCTAGCTTCATAAATAAAAGTTAATGAATTCACAAGCGGTAAATTTAAACGGTGATAAGTTTCACTGTGAGTGAATAAAGAGCTTCTGTATGGCAACAAAATATGAACACTAAGAATTAAAGTGGGGGGAAAGATTTCCCCTACTTATAAATGGCCAATTTCCTACATAAGTAAAAAGCCTCCGTAAATAAGTGAAAAACCCACAGGCAAAGTTGGCAAAATATATGAAGAGAGTATACAGAAAAAGAAATATACAGTGTAAAACCTTTTTTGAAATATTATAATTTCATTTATAATAAAAAATTCAAATCAAAACTAAAGTTAGTGTGTTTTTCACCTATTAGATTGGCAAAGATCAAGGAGTTGGATCATATACTACATTGTCATGGGCATGAGAAACCAAGTACTCTTGCACGGTATAAATGACGACAACCTCTTTGCAGGGGAGCCTGATGATAGCTATTAGATTGTAAATGTATATATTTATTATAATGTCACCTCTACAGATTTGTCCTAAGATACATTCATAAGATCACAAAGATGTATATATAGTCAATGCAGTAGTATAGTAGGAAAAAAAAAGGCAGTGTAAAGGTTCATTAATAGTAGACTATAAATAAAATTGTGGTACCTTTCTATAAAGAGGCAAACCCACACCAGTGTGGTACCATATGACAAATCCATTGGATTTATTTTTGTTTTTTTAAGACGGAGTCTTGCTCTGTCATCCAGGCTGGAGTGCAAAGGTGCGATCCTGGCTCACTGCAACCTCTGCCTCCCGGGTTGAAGGGATTCTTCTACCTCAGTCTCCTGAGTAGCTGGGATTACAGGCATACACTACCACACCTGGCTAGTTTTTTTGTATTTTTGGTAGACACAGAGTTTCGCCATGTTGGCCTGGCTGGTCTCAAACTCCTGACCTCAAATGATCTGCCCGCCTTGGCCTCCCAAAGTGCTGGGATTACAGGCGTGAGCCACCGTGCCCAGCCCTATTGGATTTTTTTAAACAACAACAACAACAAAAAAAAACAAGGTGCAGAAGAGAATTTGTGGTACTGTTACAGTGTGTGTGTAAGTGTGTACGTTAGAACACCTCTGGAAGAATATGTAAAAAACTGGAAATAGCAGTTGCTTCTGGGTAGAGGAAACAAACAACAGGAATGGGAATGAGGGAGGCCTATTTTTTTTTTTTTTTTTGAGACAGAGTCTCGCTTTATCACCCAAGCTGGAGTGCAGTGGTGCGATCTTGGCTTACTGCAACCTCCATCTCCTAGGTTCAAGCGATTCTCCTGCCTCAGCCTGCCAAGTAGCTGGGACTACAGGTGCCTGCCACCACACCTGGCTAATTTTTGTATTTATGGTAGAGACAGGATTTTGCCATTTTGGCCAGGCTGGTCTTAAACTCCTGACTGTAAGTGATCCGCCCACCTCTGCCTCCAGTAGTGCTGGGATTACAGGTGTGAGCCACCGCACCCGGCCTAGGGAGGCTTATTTTTCAACATAAACTCTGAACTTGTACTGTTAAAGTAATTGTTTTTAATAATGTCTATGTAACTTACTCAATTAAAAATAATTTAGAGGTAAATTATGGCAAAATGTTCTTTAAAATAAGGTAACCATTATTTGAATCTTTTTAAAAGACATAATCCTCCAGATCATCTAATATTATTTAAAGTATTTCTTAATGTCCCATTACAGGATACTGCTTCATTTAACGATCCCTTAACTCTTAAGATTTTAGAATAAAATGTTAGTTACTATTATCCTTAGCTATTCTGAATAAATCTTTTCATAACAGGTTTATTGAGATATAATTTATATACTATCCAGTTCACCCATTTAAAGTGGTTTTAGTATATGCTACAGAGTTGTGTGCCATCACCATAATTTTAAAAACATTTTATAACCCCCCAGGAGATAACTTTTTAAATTCACCCCCTAATTCCTCCCAAGTCCCCCAGCCCCTAGGCAACTGCTCATCTGTTTTCTTTGTCAATGGATATACCTATTCTGGACATTTCATATGAAAGAATCAAACAAGGCTTTGGTACGGTGGCTCACGCCTGTAATCTCAGCGCTTTGGGAGGCCGAGGTGGGTGGATCACGAGGTCAGGAGTTGGAGGCCAGCCTGGCAATATGGTGAAACCCTGTTTCTAATAAAAATACAAAAATTAGCTGGGCGTGGTGGTGCGTTTCTGTAGTCCCAGCTATTTGGGAGACTGAGGCAGAAGAATCACTTGAACCTGGGAGGCGAAGGTTGCAGTGAGCCGAGATGGTGCCATTGCACTCCAGCCTAGGTGACAGAGTGAGACTCTGTCTCAAAAAAAAAAGAATCAGTATGTGCTCTTTTATGACTGGCTTATTTTCATTCTTTTATAAGAAATTTCACTGTGCAAGTGATAGGAGAACAACCTTGAAAAGAAGGTTCATCTATATTGTGGCATGTATCAGTACTTTATTTCCTTTTATGAGTGAATAATATTTTATGGAAATATGGGAAAATATTTTTTTCTTCAGTTGGACATCTGGATTGTTTTCATTTTTTGGCTGTTATGAATAATGCTATAATGAACACTTGTGTACAAGTTTTTGTATGGATGTATGTTTTCATTTCTTTTGAGTATATACCCAGGATTAGAATTGCTGGGTCCTATGGTAACTCTATGTTTAATATTTTGAGGAACTGCCTGATTGTTTCCAAAGTTGCTGTACCATTTTACATTTCCATCAACAGTGTACGAAGGCTCCAGTTTTTCTACATCCTCACCAACACTTGTTATTAATATTGGCTTTTTTTTTCCAAATAGAGTCTCACTTTGTTGCCTGGTGTGGAGTGCAGTGGCATGATGACAGCTCACTGTAGCCTTGACCTCTCAGGTTCAAGTGATCTTCCCACCTCAGCTCCCCTGAGTAGCTGGGATTACAGGCATGTGCTACCACACCTGGCTAATTTCTTAATTTTTTGTGGAGACAGAGTCTCACTATGTTGCCCAGGCTGGTCTTGAACTCCTTGCCTCAAGTAATCCTCCGCTCTCAGCCACACAAAGTGCTGGGATTACAGATATGAGCCAGTGTGCTCTGCTTTATCTGCCTTTTTATTATAGCTGTTCTAGTGAGTGTGAAGTGGTGTCTTACTGTGGTGTTGCTTTGTTTTGTTTTGTTTGAGACAGGGTCTCACTTCTTTGCCCAGGCTGGAGTGCAGTGGTGTGATCTCAGCTCACTACAACCTCCGCCTCCCAGGCTCAGGCAGTCCTTCCACCTCAGCCTCCCAAGTAGCTGGGACTACAGGCATGCGTCATGATGGCTGACTCATTTTGTATTTTTTGTAGAGACAGGGTTTTGCCATGTTGCCCCGCCTTCATGGTGGTTTTGATTTGCATTTCCATGATGCTGAATGATACTGAGTATTCTTTCATGTGCTCTTTTGTCTTTTTATATTTAATACAAACATTGTTGCCCGCCTTTCCTAAGATGTATGTGTGTTCGGTGTATATGCATGTCTAGATTCACCATGAAAAGTTCATTTTAGGAGCCCATCTATTGTCAAATTGGACATTTTAGCCACGTAAGAAATGTGACCTTATGGAGCCCTGTTGAGTCACTGTTTATAGTGATTTTTCTGATAATACCTTTGTTAAGTTCATGTTTTATTTTTCTTACAGTATTTCACTGGCCTTGAATGTGGACATAAGTTTTGTATGCAGTGCTGGAGTGAATATTTAACTACCAAAATAATGGAAGAAGGCATGGGTCAGGTAAAGATATCAAGTTGTTTTTCAGTTTTTGTTGAATTTCCTATAGTGTTAAGACCCTTGCACAAATTTGCACAAATAAAAACAGGTGAAGCTTTATGTGTCATGATTCTAGATTCAAACAACTAAAGATAATAGGCTTTTTCCTAAAGTAATGTGGCATTCCAGTTAAAGAGCCACTCCAGGTAACGTTTTCTCAGCCGGCATCAATATTGGTATATGTTAACTTAAACTTGTTGCACGATTTTGTCAGATTATCTCGCTTTTGCCTTTAAAATTGTGTGTTTAAAAACCAATTAGTCAGGTTAGCAAGTCTAGTTACTTTATGGTGATAAACATACTCTCACACACATTTCCTTTAAGGAGAAGGGGAAGGATTGAGATCCTGTAAACATTAAGGTATTCCCAGAACCTAGCAAAGTGCCTGGCGATGGTAAGCATTCATTAAATATTTGTTGAATGAAGACAGTTTAAATTTCAATCTTTTTCAGACTATTTCGTGTCCTGCTCATGGTTGTGATATCTTAGTGGATGACAACACAGTTATGTAAGTATTTTTGATAGATTCTGCATGTGAATATTGGTTAGTTGGTTAAACCAAATTAATTTTTACTTAGTACCTCAAAGGAAGTGAAACTTCTTAAAGTCTGAAGAAACTTTTTAATCTGCGTTCCTTAGTAGTAGTACAAAAGCCCATTTGTAACTTGGTTAAATGCCTGATCACTATTCTTACAAACTTAGAAATGCATGGTAGCTAGATTTTGATAAACCTTGGATTGGAGATTAGAATGTGTGTATGTGTTAGTTGAGGTGTTCTTGGAAGCAGATCCCAAGATAGAATAAAAGGTGAAACTGACTTATTGTGGAATAGCATCTGTGCAAGGTGAACAGCAGGAGCAGATAGACATTGATGTAGGCCTGACATCTGTTAAAAGACAAAGAAGGAAGATTCAATAGGAAGAGACTTCGTATGATACAGCTATGAGAGTCTTTGGCAGCCCTGATGGGGGAACTTCAGTGCATAGATTGCCCATAGAGGAATACCTCAATAAGTAGAAAGAGCTGGGCCCGGTACACTTGATATGCTCAGTCGTTGGCTGGGACTACCCAGGGAGTCATGGTCTTTGCTGAAACACCGCTGCTGATTTCAGATACACTACAGCTGGATGCTTTCAGCTAACAGCTCTTCTTATGAAAGGTTCTTTCTTTTTTTTCTTTTAACTTTTAGGTTCAGGTATACATGTGCAGGTTTGTTACATGGGTAAATTAATTCCTTGTCCGTGAGGTTTGGTGTGCAAATGATCCCATCACCCAGGTAGTGAGAACAATACCTGATAGTTTTTCAACTCTTGCCGTCCCACCCTACCCACTGTAGTAGTCCCCAGTCTAAATAGTCTTTTATTCTCATCTTCATGTGTACTCACTGTTTAGCTCTCACTTATAAATGAGAACATGTGGTATTGAGTATTTCTCTGTTAATTCATTTAGGATGATGACCTCTAGCTGCATTTGTATTGCTGCAAAGGACATGATTGTGCTCACTTTTTTTTATGACTGCATAGTGTTTCATGGTGTCCATGTGCCACATTTTGTTTATCCAGTCCACTGTTGATGGGCATCTAGGTTCATTTCGTGTGTTTGCTATTGTGACTAATGCCACAGTGAACATACTAGTGAATGTGTCTTTTTGGTAGAATGATTTATTTTCCCTGTGATCTCACCAACATCTGTTATTTTTTTACTTTTTAAAATTATTTTTTGTTTAATTTTTTTTTACTTTTTAATAATATTCCTTATGACTGGTGTGAGATGATGTGGTACATCATTACGGTTTTGATTTGCATTTCTCTAATGATTAGTGGTGTCGAGCATTTTTTTGTACCTGTTGGCTGCGTGTATGTCTTCTTGAGAAATGTCTTTTCATGTACTTTGCCCTTTTTTTTTTCTTTTTTTTAAGTGAAAGCAAGTTTATTAGAGAAGTAAAGAAACAAAAGAATGGCTACTTCGTTGACAAAGCAGCCTGCTCATTTTTAAATGGGGTTATTTGTTTTTTGCTTGTTTGATTAAGTTCCTTATAGATTCTGGATATGAGGCTTTTGTTGGGTGTATAATTTGTAAATATTTTCTCTCATTCTGTAGGTTGTCTGTTTACTCTTTTAATAGTTTCTTTAGCTGTACAGAAGCTCATTAGTTTAATTAAGTCCCACTTGTCAATTTTTGCTTTTGTTGCAGTTGCGTTTGGGGACTTAGTCATAAATTCTTTGCCAAGGCTGATGTCTAGAATGGTATTTCCTGGATTTTCTTTTAAGATTTTTATAGATTGAGCTCTTACATTAAAGTGTTTAATCGTTTAGTTAATTTTTGTATATAGTGAAAGATATAGGGGTCAAGTTTCATTCTTCTGCACGTGGCTAGCTAGTTATCCCAACAACCATTTATGTGTGTGTGGCTATTATCGATAGGATTGCATTATTAATTTGGCGCTCACCTTGAATGTTATTGGTATATATTAAATGCTACTGAATTTTGTACATTGATTTTGTATCCTGAAACTTTACTGACTTTGTCAGCTCTAGGAGCCTTTTGGCAGAGTCTTTAGGGTTATTTCTAGGTATAGAATCATCATCAGTGAAGATTGATAGTTTGACTTCTTTTCTTATTTAGATACATTTTATTTCTTTCTCTTGCCTGATTGCTCTGGCTAGGACTTCCAGTACTATGTTCAATAGGAGTCGTGAGTGTGGGCATCCTTTTCCTAAGTGGAATGCTTCCAGCCTTTGCCTGTTCAGTATGATGTTGGCTATGGGTTTGTCATATCATAGATGGCTCTTAATGTTTTGAGGTATGTTCCTTCAAAGCCTAGTTTGTTGATAGTTTTTATCATGAAGAGATGTTGGACTTTATTGAAAGCTTTTTCTGTGTCATTTGAGATGATCGTATGGTTTTTAATTCTGTTTATGTGGTGAATTACATTTATTGGTTTGCCCAGGCTGGAGTACAAGTGGCACCATATCGGCTCACTGCAACCTCTGCCTCCCGGGTTCAAGCAATTCTCCTGCCTCAGCCTCCTGAGTAGCTGAGATTACAGGTGTACACCACCACGTCCGGATAAGTTTTGTATTTTTAGTAGAGACAGAGTTTCGTCATGTTGGCCAGGCTGGTCTCGAACTCCTGACCTCAGGCGATCTGCCCGCCTTGGCCTTCCAAAGTGCTAGGATTACAGGCGTGAGCCATCACGCCTGGCCAATAACTATTTTCTATTTGTGATGGTAACAAATCTTTGTCAAGAGAGTTGTCTTATTAATGACCAGAGTGACACTTGCTGCCACCTTCTTGAGAATGCCTATTCTTGAAGATGGATGCTCACTTTCTTTTACTTCCTTATCAATATCAGATAAACTAAGGGTGGAACCTTGTCCTAATAACTGTTGGCTGATGTTTGCTCTCACCAGTCCTGGTGGTCCATGCCAGGTTTAGATAGCTTTTTAGGCTAAGGCCAGCTATCAGAAATCATTAGGGTTTGTCATACCAGAAAAGCATTATGGGTAATACATGTGTAAATAAGATGTGTGTGTTTGGCAATCAAGGCATCTGACTTTTGGCCTGATACATTCCTTATTATTATTTATTGATATAAAATCTGTAATATAAAACTCATTTTAATTACAGTTATCCTTAGTATACTGGGGATTGGTTCTAGGACCCACGTCCTCCACCCTGAATATACCAAAATCTGCGCATGCTCATGTCAGCCCAGCAGAACCCATGTATACAAAAATTCGACCGTCCATATATGCAGGTTTCACATCCCACAAATAACTATTTTTGATCCCTATTTGGTTGAAAAATATTCATAAATAAGTGGACCCATGCAGTTCAAACCTGTGTTGTTTAAGAAGCAATGGGGTTTTTTTTGTTTTTTGTTTTTTTAAGATGGAATCTCTCTCTGTTGCCCAGAGTGGAGTGCAGTAGTGGCATGATCTCGGCTCACTGCAACCTCTACCTCCTAGGTTCAAGTGATTCTCCTGCCTCAGCCTCCTGAGTAGCTGGGATTACAGGTGCCTGCCACCGTGCTCGGCTAATTTTTTTGTATTTTTAGTAGAGACGAGGTTTCACCATGTTGGCCAGGCTGGTTTTGAACTCCTGACCCCAAGTGATCACCCACCTCTGCCTCCCAAAGTGCTAAGATTACAGGCGTGAGCAACCGCACATGGCCAGCAACTGTATTTTTAAGTATATTATCCAGTGGCTTTTAGTATATACATAATATTATTCTACAAACATCACCTAATTGCAGACTATGTTAATCACCTTATATCCGTTAAGCAGTCATTCGCTATTCCATTCTCCCCCTAGACCCTAGCAACCACTCATCTGCTTTCTGTCTTTGTGGATTAGCCTATTCTAGACATTTCATATAAAGGGAATCATATAATATGTTGCCTTTTGTGATTGGCTTCTTTAATGTTTTCAAGATTCATCCATGTTGTATCATGAATCATCACTTTACTCCTTTTCATTGCTGAATAATGGTTCCATTATATGGACATTTCCATTTTTTACGGAAATGTCTTATGTGAACATATGAACATTTGTGTACAAGTTTTTCATTGAACATCTGTTTTTAATTCTCTTAAGTATATATATTTCAAAGGAGAATTGCTGGGTCATGTGGTAATGCTATGTTTAACTTTTTGAGGAACCATCAAATACACAAATTATTTTTAGACCGCAGGTTCCACTTCTGTGAAATATGGAGATTTACTCATTTAAAAAATATTAATTGAACACTTTCTACAGGCGTACTGGACACCTGGGGATCCTTTCATGGGGTTGGGAGGAGAAAGACATATTAAATGATTATACAGATAACTGTCTAATTAAAATTATGATAATTTCTATAAAGTAGATGTTTAAGGTGCCATGAGAACTGAGAGGGTATCTATATCCAAACGAGTGTGGGAACTCAGGAAAGGCTTCCTTGAGTAATACTTTATTGTAACTGAGTGAAGTAATACAGTAATAGCGTCTAATATTTATTGAGTGCTTACTATCTGCCAGGCACTATTCTAGTCTCACAACCATGTTTCTTATATCTGTTTTACAGATTAGTAACTGAGAAATGAAGAGTTCAAAGAATTTACCTTCAATTCATAGCTAGTGAGTTGTGAGGCCGGCATTCAAACCTAGGCTGTCCCACCTTAGAGCTCCATTACAATATTCTTGTCTTTCCAAGGGAGGCAGCCTTATGCAAAGCCTCTGAGGAAGGGTGGTACTTACTGTTTTGAAGAAATACAAGAATACGAATGTGATAGGAGTGCACTGAAAGTGGCACAGGACAGGGTGGGATCTTGTGGAAGGAGAGAGGCCTATGAAGCTCAAGAGTCAAATGAGGCCAGATTGTCTGGTTCATTTAAAAGATTTTAATGGGGTTGAACTACATGCATGTTCTTCCTGTCTTTCTCAGTGGGAATTCTTTTTCTTGTAATGCACTCAGAGGAGTATTTACCATAGAACTAATGAAACTTAAACTTCAGGATTCCTCACTACGTGGGATCCTGTGAATTCTGGAAATTCTTGTGAGTTATAGTGTTCAGAAGAGGCCAGGATGCAGTCAGTGAGCATTTCTGGTTAATTTCCAAGAGCTCTCAGAAGAAGAAGGCTCTTAAAATTATATCAGCTTTAGGTATCACAAAACCTGGATCCATTTCTTAACATTTCTGTCAACAATATCTGTCTCATTTCGCATACTGATTTGGGTGGGGTGTCTGAAGGAAGGTGGCTGAGAATTGCTGTCTTAAGGCATGATATGATATCAGAGTCAAAAGACCCTGAAATGCACTTATACTTGGCACTAGTTGGTAAGTCATTAGGATGTAATAAAAACTGGGTAAAAGTAGACTATTTAAAAAATAAGAACCATGGAAAAAAAGTCTATGAAAATAAAACTATACAAACTTTGAAATTATTGTTCTGATCAGTACAGTTATATTTGTTGATAGCCTATGTGCATTTCAGTATTTACAGCTTAGGGCATAAACATGTAGCCGTAGCATAAACAGCTTTTGAAACTATGTTTTATAAATGTGGAAAATACTCTTGACTGGAAACTTTCTAATCTATTTTTATTCTTGGTTTCAGGCGCCTGATCACAGATTCAAAAGTTAAATTAAAGTATCAGCATTTAATAACAAATAGCTTTGTAGAGGTAAGTGATTTGTTTTCCTTCTTGTAAGAAGGAATTCTGTTTATTAATAGAAATACTATTTTAAAAATTATAATTTATTGACAGTAAAAAACATCTTTACCATATTTATGAAGCATGCCAAAATACCTTTATTCTCAAAAGAGTATGACAGGCCAGGTGTGGTGGCTCACGCCTGTAATCCCAGCACTAAGGGAGGCCGAGGCGGGTGGATCACCTGAGATCAGGAGTTCAAGACCAACATGGCGAAACCCTGTCTCTTCTAAAAATACAAAAATTAGCTGGGCACAGTGGCACAAGCCTGTAATCCGAGCTACTTGGGAGGCTGAGGCAGGAGAATCGCTTGAACCCTGGAGGCAGAGGTTGCAGTGAGCCGAGATGGCGCCACTGCACTCCAGCCCGGGTGACAGAGCGAGACTCCCTCTTAATAAAAAATAAAATAAAATAAAATAAAAGAGTATGAGAAACCAGTAAGTACATCTCTCCATAGATCTTGACCTTGGATAATAAAATTATTTTTACTGTATTCTTCCTTTATTTTTCTTTATCCCTAGCTGAGAATTGTAGTAGATTACTAATCGTGTCATGTTTAATCATGTTTGAGATTCTAACCCTGCTATTTCTCTGCTCGTTTTAGGTTTCATTACCAGTAAATCTTGTTAATAAAGAATGCTATCCTTTATTGGACCATGCCTTTGCCCATTTGTTCTATGACTCCTTTTGTGCTACAGTGGCAGAGTTGAGTAGTTGCTACAGAGACTGTTCTGGCCTGCAAAACCAAAATTCTTTACCCTCTTGGCTCGTTACAGAGGAGTTTGTCAGCCCCTGTATGACAACATCAGTAACTTGGTCTTTTAATTCTAGAAAGTAATTATTTCTGTTAGAGATTAAACCTGGAAACAGCCATTTCGGAAATAGTGTATTATTTGAAATGGTCAATGGACTTCTGAATTCTGGTGCAGAGTGTTTTTTTTCATAATAAAAATACTATAAAAGTTATATTTCCTTTTGAGGAACTAAAATGCACTCTTTGCCTGTGGTTTAGGAACTGGGTTTTTTGTTTGTTTGTTTTTTTCCTTCTTACAAGAGCTTTTTATGGGAGAAGTTGTATGTATATCCTTTAGCCTATCTTGAACTATTCTGTAGCTTCTAAACACCTTCCTTGATAAAGAGTATATCTGATTTTCTTGTGTCTTTTGAAAATTGTTCTGAAATAGAACTGTAAATAAATTAGTGCTTTTTAATGGTCACATACATGATATTTAATTAAAGTTATTCAGTGGGATTTTGAAGATAGAACAAGAGGTAATTCATGTATTTTATAAAACCAGGTCTTCAGGGATCAGTCATCTTTAAAAAAAAAAAAAAAAAGCACATCTGAAGTGTTGCTATAGAAGACCACAGCAGGTTTTCATAAGCTTGTGTAATTATCCCCCATTTGCCCCTTGTACCAGAGAAGCAATATAAATAGCTTGATGTACTAGGAAATCTTGCATCGTGACCTAATTTAATTTGCTGTCTTTTTTTGAGGCAGGGCCTCATTCTAACACCCAGGCTGGAGTGCAGCAGATGATCACAGCTCTCTGCAGCCTCTACTTCCTGGGCTCAAGTGATCCTCTCGCCTCAGCCTCCTGTGTAGTTGGGACTACAGGCACATACCACCATGCCTGGCTAAATTCTTTTTTCTTTTTTTTAAGGTAGAGACAAGGTCTTGCTATGTTGCCTGGGCTGGTCTGGAGTGCTTGACCTCAAACAGTCCTCCCGCCTTGGCCTCCCTAAGTTCTGGGATTATAGGTGTGAGCCACTGTGCCCAGCCAGCTGTCATTTTTTATTTTCTAACTTGTATTTCAGTGCAATCGACTGTTAAAGTGGTGTCCTGCCCCAGATTGCCACCATGTTGTTAAAGTCCAATATCCTGATGCTAAACCTGTTCGCTGCAAATGTGGGCGCCAATTTTGGTAAGCAAGTGATTTCCTAAATTGAAATAGTGCACAAAGCGTTTCCATTTCTCCTGTTTATTCTTGGTAGTAAAATAGCAGGAAAAAAGTGTTTACCTTAGGCAGGGAGATGTTTGATACTGGTTTAAAATAGTATATATCTCTTTCAGAATTGAATGAAAAGGTCACATCTTAAAAAAATTTTTCCTCTTTCCTTGATGTTCTAACTTTTTTGAATTTTTTTTAAATGGAGAAAATATACAACTCTAATCATATCTTCCTGTATGCTCCACTGTAACTTAATGGGAGCAAACTTGTAGATCTGGGACTGTACGTTTTTCTTTACTCTGCCAAATTTTAACCTTACTTACGCAAAGGAAATGTGCAGGTAAATTCTGCTGATGGTCTCCTTTTTAACTAAGAGTTTTCCTGTGGCTCCTCTCGCCCAGCTTTCTTGGTAACTTGGGCTTTTGGAGTTCTATAGTATACTCTTCAGCCTCTGAATTCTAGATTTGAACTGCCAGGAAGTTTCCAGTGCCACATATTAGGGGATGTCTTAATCAGTTCAGGCTCCTTTATAGGTGTTCTTGTTTTTTCCAAAGTGGATAGGCTGAAAATTTTTCAAATTTTTGACTTCTTATTTCCTTTGATGAACAGTTTATCTCTAGGTCATTCATCTCTTGCATTTTCTATAAACATTCAAGAGAAGCTAAGCTGCGTCTTCAACACTTTGCTTAGTAATTTCCTCAACCAGATATTCAGCTTCATTTCTCTACCTTCCACAAAACAATTCAGCCAACTTCTTTGCCACTTTATAGCAAGGATGGCCTTTCCTCTAGTTTCTAACAGCATGTTCCTCATTTTCATCTGAGACCTCATCATAATGGCCTTTACTGTCCATATTTCTAACAACATTCTGTTCATGGCCATTTATTTAGGTTTTCTCTATGATTGAGGCATTCCCTGCACTTCTGTCTTTCTGAATCCTCACCAGAATTACCCTTAACAATTCAGTTCATTCACAGTGATCTAGGCTTTTTCTAGCTTGCACTTCCAAGCTCTTCCAGCCTCTACTTACTACCTAGTTTCAAATCGGCTTTCACATTTTTGGTTTTGTTAGAACAGCACCCTCACTTGTTGGTACCATTTTCTGTCTTAATGTTCAGGCTTTTATAACAAAAGACCATAAACTGGGCGGCTTCTAAACAACGTAAATTTATTTCTTACAGTTCTTAAGGGTGAGAAGTCCAAGATCAAGGTGCCAAAAGATTTGTTGTCTGGCGAGGGCCTGCTTTTCTGGTTCATAGATGGTGCCTACTTGCTGGGTCCTCATATGGTGGAAAGGACAAGGCAGCTCTCTGGGCCCTTTTTTTTTTTTTAAAAAGGATGCCAATTCCATTCACCTCCTAAAGGCTCCACATCCTAATACTGTCACATTGGTTATTAAGTTTTAACATACACATTTTAGGGGGACACAAACATTTATATCCTGCTAGAAGTTAAGATGATTTTCTGTTCCTTTGAGGGTCTTGAGGAGTAAGAAGCCAATCAAGTCAAGGGGCTCTAGACCCAGCAAATAGATTTTTTGTTTTGTTTTGTTTTGAGAGAGGGTCTCACTCCATCACCCAGGCTGGAGTGCAGTGGCACGATCTCGCACTGTAACCTTTGCTTCCCAGGTTCAAGTGATTCTTGTGCCTCTTGAGTAGCTGGGATTACAGGCGTGTGCCACCACGCCTGGCTAATTTTTATTTATTTATTTATTTATTTATTTATTTATTTTTAATAGAGACAGCATTTCACCTTGTTGGCCAGGCTGGTCTTGAACTCCTGGCCTCAAGTAATCCACCTGCCTCGGCCCTCCCTAAGTGCTGGGATTACAGGTGAGAAGCACCATGGCCAGCCAGATATTTTTTTTGCTGGGGGGTGGTTTGGAGGGGGAAATATTTTATTGGTATTCCATACCTTTCTTTTTTTCCTCCAAACATCTATAGAATTACACTTAGCACATCATTAATAATAAATATTTCCAAAAAGAGCAGGTAAGCTCACAGAGATTAAATATGTGTAAAATACATACTGTTTCAATAAAGATTAATTATGTAGTTATTTTAGAGAAAAGGTGGATAATACCTACTTTCCAATGTATTTTTAGCGTGACACATTTCAAACATAAAAGTATAGAGAATACAGCAGTGAATATCTATATAGCTACAATCCAGCTAAATCAAAATTAGTATTTTGTTTTTCTTCATTAAGAGATAAAACATGACACATATATTTGAAGCTCCTTGGTTCCCTGCTCCTTTCCATTCCCCATCTTTCTTTTCAGAAATAACCATTTATCTTAACCTGATTTAAATCAATAGTAGTTTGTTTCTGTCTTTAGCAAAGGACTTTTTGCCATTCGTAAATTACTTAATTAGCTAATTAATCTGTCATTTTATTATTTTTTTCTTAAGCATTTGTGTTTGTTAATTATACTTCTTTTACAAGTGTATATGTCATGAACTTAGAAAACAAAAGTGAATTACCAATTAACACATGTTTAGTAAGTATTTAGTCTTTTTGTTTTATACCTTGCCCAGTACCATTTCCCTCTACAGGGCTGAGGTTCATTTGTTTAAATAATGCAAAGATGTGACCTATTTGCTTCCCATATATTGTTTACTGTGTATTAGTACTAAATTATATAAGTAACCTACAAAGTCAGCCTTTTATTCTTCATTTAGGGTGTTAAGTAAAAGATTAAAAATGCACTGATGAAGCATGGGTTGAAACTTCTCAATATAGTCTGAGGCACCTTAGCAACAATTATTATGAAATTGTCATCAAAGCGTGTCTTCATGCTTATAGTCATTCTTCACACATATTGAGTACCGACTATGTGCTAGTTCTACTACTAAATTCTAGGTAATTAACTGTAAAGCAGACATGGGTTCTCTCCTCGTATTTGCCAGTCACTAGAAACTAGTGACAATACTGTGGAACTATAAGGCATGAAATGATTGGCTTATTTACTTACTTACAGTAGGTAAGCCTTAATTCTATTAACTCTTTGTGTCACTTAACAGCTTTAACTGTGGAGAAAATTGGCATGATCCTGTTAAATGTAAGGTGAGTTTGACTGACATTTCAATTTTTAAATAATGTAATGGCACACTTCTAAGACTTAGTGACTAAAAATCATAGCTGATGATTTTGTTATCTATCTATTGGTAGATTTTTTTTTTATCCTTTTAATTTCAGATGATCATTACATGTATTCAGAGGTAATTCCTTAGGATAAGCCAAGTCAGCTCCTGATTATTATTAGGATAACCATGGCTAAGGCACCTCTTTGTCAGGCTTTGTAATTAGGGGAATACACACCTTGCAGTTGGGCTTCTCTTCAAGCTCTAGGTTCCCAACTCAGCTTCTGCCAAAGAAAATCCTGCTTTGGTTGATTTTATATATACTGGACATTGTAGCTATGGGATTTCCCTGGCTTAAGAGGATGTGAGCCTAGTGATAATCTTATTCATTGGCTTTTACATTTAAGCTTGACTATAGTTAAGTGCTAAAGTAATTTGCTATTTTTAAAAGTCTTTTGTTGTATCCTAACCGTTGTTATTTTCAAACAGTGGTTAAAGAAATGGATTAAAAAGTGTGATGATGACAGTGAAACCTCCAATTGGATTGCAGCCAACACAAAGGTTGGTGTTTTCCTTCAGTAACTCTTGGTAATAAAAATGATAAGGATTGGTACTTTGGCATTAGCAAAAGCAATGAGGTGACCTACTTACAGGCTTTGTTTCATCTTTTTCTCCATTGAGTCTTTTTTTTTTTTTCCCAGAATGTTTGCCTGTTATTTCCTTTTTCTCTTTGAGTTTATTTTAGAGTATTGAGTACTGTACTACAGTATCCACAGTTCTCTGCCTTAGGTTTCTTCTACTGGAAAAAAAATTAGTGTTCTGTAGAGGAAAAAGCTGATAATTTTTCAAGTGTGGGATTTGTGCTTGGCTGCCATTTAGTATACAAATGTATTGGAGTTTACTCCGCCTAGCTTGGTTCTATTAGGCTAATTTACATTTTTGTTTCTAATTTTTTGTTTTGAAGTACATTGCTCTTGATACTAGTTTCAAAATTCAATTTCAAAATTCACTTTCTTAACCCCAGACAAATGTCTTAGAAGTGTTTAAATCTTGAGTACCCTTCTCCTCGATCACTAATCTAATGAGCAAGCATTTGAATGCCAACCGTGTACCCAGCTAGTCTTTTAATACAAAGTCGTATTATCCATCCTTTATGTAATTCAGTCCTATCCTATCCACATAGTGAGTGACTTGGGTAATGAATGGTAGGTTGGTTCATGGGCTATTCATTTTTAGTATTATTTTGTACATGTAAAGATGATGCTTTAAAGAATGCTGAGTTGTTTGACCCATAGTATATAAAGCTATCTTTGAACTGTTCCCTCACTCATCACAGGACAATGAGATTAAGAAGTGTGTAAACAATGAAGGCCGACACAGGTTGTCTGTGTGTGTTTAAGTATACATCTTACATACTTATATATAAAACATGAATATACATTTCTGTCTCCCAGAAAGTAGTGAAACAGTGAATCTTGCCACATAAAACAAATGCCCAAGTCTTTAGGGAATATATGGTAGAAATTAATATTTTTTATTCCCTCCAAAACCATCACGATAAGCATAACTCACGTCAATCAAAGAAAACCTTACTATAAATATATTGTAATGTCAGAAAGTGGTTACTTCTTTTGTTATTAAAAAAAATTCTTAGCCAAGCATTCTTTTTTTGAAAATTGAAGATTTTCCCACAAGAAATGTTCCTTAAGTCCCAGAATTCTTTAATATGCTCTGAAAAACTAATATTTAGAATAAGGCAATTATATTTTCACTAAATTGTTTAATTAAATGGTAGCCTTTTTTCTACATCTAGAGAAATTCCTACTTGTAAGCCCCAAAGATGTTTAAAATAGGGAGTACAGGCTTGAATATGTTTGGCTTAGTTTAGATTGTAGATTACCGAGGAAGAATGGCAATTTGTAAAACAAATTTAGCTGCTCAGTATTTTTGAGAGAAAACTGAAGAGTTTTTCTCTTGAGGTTTTAGAAGCTTTTAAGATTATTAGCTCCCTAAACAGATATGCATATTGTCAGTGATATCCTAACATTTTGGAGGTTTAATACTATTAGGTTAATTATAACCAAGAAATGTAGAATGTAGAATGAAGCATATTTTATGCCTGAAATTTGCTTGTTTGGAAAAAATGTAAAATTTCTTATGTGGGTGATTTCAAAAATTTGATTTGAAATATATAATTTAAAAATTGCTATATTGGCCTATTTTAAATTGCTATCATTGATGGGCAGCATAGTCAATTTCACAAAGAAGGCCAAATTGTGCAAATACTAATATAGTGGGTGATCCCTCCTTGGGAGAGTTACAAACCTCAATCACAAATGCAAAAACAAAAAATCCATAGGCCTACAGAGCAGTAATTTTGGCTTACTAGCAACCAAGAATATGATATGAGGCCAGGTGCAGTGGCTCACACCTGTAATCCTAACACTTTGGGAGGCCGAGGTAGGCAGATTGCTTGAGCTTGAGAGATTGAGACCAACCTGGGCAACATGGTGAAACCCCACCTCAACAAAAAATTCAAAAATTAGCCGAGCATGGTGGCATGCAACCTGTAGTCCCACTACTTGGGAGACTGAGGCAGGAGGATGACTTGAGCCCTTGAGGTCAAAGCTGCAGTGAGCCATGATTGCACTGCTGCACTCCAGCCTGGTCGACAGTGAGACCCTGTCTCAAAAAGAAAAAGAAAATGATTTGGACTTGGAAAAAAACAATCTAACATGATCTCTGTAGCATACTTGTTAAGGAGTACAATGAAAAGAATTTAAAACATGGTTATTTGGTAGGAGAAAGTTGGAAAATCCAGTAGCCACAAAATGAATTTACCAATCAAGGTCTGATTTCCTAGTCACCTGACATTGAAGTCAGATTGCTTGGATTTGGACCCTGACTTGACTTATGTGACCTTGGACTAGCTTCTTTATAATTTTTCTCTCCCTTAGTTTATTCATCTGACAAATGGAAATAGGAATAGTACCACTATAAGAATTATGAGTTGATGCATATAAAACACTGAGAAAGGTACATGGGATATGGGAAGTACTCAATTATTTCTAGATGACACTAGAGAGTATAGTATATTTATATGAATAGAATGCTTTTATCTCCTATAGTACTATTATTACTATATATATGACTAAAAGTACTTAAAATGATTTGTCTCTCAGCCCTACTTAAAAAGAAATCCTAGGAAGGCTGAAGTGGGAAGATCACTTGACTCCAGAAGTTTAAGGTCTTAGTGACCTATGACTGGGCCTCTGAATAGCCACTGCACTACAGCCTGGGCAGTGTAGTGAGACTCTGTTTCTAAGTTTAAAAAAACAAGTCCTTAAATTGTTGTATGTCTTAAAAGCCAGTGGTAATAATGGTAACAGCTCATTTTAAATAGTGCTTAAGTGTTCAACACTGTTCTAAGTGCTTTATATGTATTAACCACAATAAATAAAATGTTTAAAAACAAACCAAATCTAGAACTGGCTTTTCCTTAATGTTAGTAATGCAACCTAGTGTAGCATTGACACCAACTTTATAGTTTCTCTTCATAGGAATGTCCCAAATGCCATGTCACAATTGAGAAGGATGGTGGTTGTAATCACATGGTCTGTCGTAACCAGAATTGTAAAGCAGAGTTTTGCTGGGTGTGTCTTGGCCCATGGGAACCACATGGATCTGCCTGGTAGGTTGGGGAAATTAAGGGAAGAATGTGTTTACATAAGTATGTGCCATGTATTATGAATAACATTTCTACCTCATAGATATCACCATCTAACTTGCAAGCTAAATAAATACATAGTGTGTGATTAATGTTATAAGTACATGGAAGACATAGAGGGATTAGTTAGATATATTTCATAAAGGAGGTAACAATTTAGATGAACTTTAAGGGGACCAAGAGTTCATTAGTTATAAAAGTAGTAGGAAAAACATTTAGGGCAAAAGTTGCAACATGAGCAAAGGTAGAATGTTGTGAAAATACATGACTTTTTCAGAGAATAACTGTATTATCAAATGTGCCTCTCTAGGCCAAAATTGAAAACTCAGATGCTGTTGGCAAAACCCAACCTGCAGGTGGTTTTACTCTGCATATCATTAGACATTGGGGAATGCTTTAAAGCCTTGCTAAAAGGCTTTGTCATATTTTTTCTTTAAATAAGCATATATATATTGCTTTCCTTGTTTTATTGATGACTTACTTGAACTAATATAAGAATCTTGGGCCAGGCACGGTGGCTCACACCTGTAATCCCGGCAATTTGGGAGGCCGAGGTGGGTGGATCCCCTGAGGTCAGGAGTTCGAGACCAGCCCTGACCAACATGGAGAAACCCCGTCTCTACTAAAAATACAAAATTAGCCAGGCGTGGTGGTGCATGCCTATAATCCCAGCTACTCGGGAGGCTGAGGCAGGAGAATCACTTGAACTCGGGAGGTGGAGGTTGCACTGAACCAAGATCGCCCCATTGCACTCCAGCCTGGGCAACAAGAGTGAAACTCTGTCTCAAAAGAAAAAAAAAAAAAAAAAAAAAAGAATCTTACACAGCATATGAAGCAGTTTTCTCACTGGTTAAGGGCATAAGCCTCCATTGGGTGACAGGCAAAAGTTTAAGCTCTGAAACTCTGTAGTTATGTGACCTTAAGTATGTTTCCCATCCTCTGTAAATTTTATTCTTCATCTTCTCAATGAAGAAAATAATGCATATTTCATAAAATGTTTAAGGGATTAAATGTGTTAGTACATTTAAAGTCCTTAGCCAAGTGCATGGTATATAGTAAGCACTCATGAAATAGCTGCTCCCATAATGTAGGCTCCCATAACTGAGGTGTAGTAACCACTCCAGGGGAAGTGCAAGTCTTACTCATCTATGCTCTGAGCTGACCTCTCTGGGTATGTTTTCCCCTTCCCACCATTCTGTATATCATGCAGTTTTAAATGACTCTGAAAAACTGTAATAGCAAAGCACATAGCACAGCATCTGTTACATGGTAGGCTGTCAACTGTTGGTTCTCTGTGGTTTATGAAAGAGCAGATAAGGTGAATAATCCTGGAAAATTAGAAATATTTGGCTTAAGTAACAGATGGCCTAAGAGATAAGATTATCTCTTTCTCAAAAAGTTGAGTTAGGAATTCAGACAGTCAATAAAGGTTCTAGAAGGACAGTGTTTTCTAATAATGATAGGTGAGCTGATTTGAAATGGACTGCCTCAGGAGGTGGGGAATTTCCTATCACTGGATAGAGAACTAATTTATTATAGAGAGGATTCAAACACTAGATAGGGTTAGAACAGTTCCTTTCAGCCTGCTAATTCTGTCATTATAGCAGTAGAACCCTGGGTGTTTTAACATCTCAATTTCTCTGTTATAAAAGATAACGTTGGTGTTAGATAATCTGTAAATCCAGGTTAAAATTCTGATTTTTTTTTTTCCTTTTCATTGATTTTTTTTTTCTTTATGGAATCCTCTTTATTTACTTGAAGGTACAACTGTAACCGCTATAATGAGGATGATGCAAAGGCAGCAAGAGATGCACAGGAGGTAAGTATATGTATAACAGGACAATAGTTGACTAAGAATGCACATTGTATATTCATATTCATTAGAGAATAAATTTTTTTTTTTTTTGAGACAGTGTCTCGCTTTGTCGCCCAGGCTGGAGTATAGTGGCATGATCTCAGCTCACTGCAACCTCCACCTCCTGGGTTCAAGTGATTGTCCTGCCTCAGCCTCCTGAGTAGCTGGGATTACAGGTGCGCGCCACCACACCCTGCTAATTTTTGTATTTTTAGTAGTCAGTCTAGTCTCGAACTCCTGACCTCGTGATCCACTGGCCTCGGCCTCCCAAAGTGCTGGGATTACAGGCGTGAGCCACCATGCCCAGCCCAGGGAATAATTGAGTAGAACTTTTCAATTCTGAAGGATTTGTGAAAGACATTCCAGTAAATATTGGATATCTATTTACATTTAGAAAGGGAATCTTATCCAAAATATTTATCAAGAACATTCTTATAGTAAGTTTTTTTCTTTTCATTAATGTAGTTACATAGCACATTTTAGCTTTTGGTAGAGTCTTGCTTTCAAGATCCCTCCTACCCCAAGAAGAACAGTAGTGAACAGCATTTGTTAAATGGCCCTGGTGCTATTTATAGGCAATATCTTACTTACTTAAATTTTTTTTAAACCTTTTTGTTCATCAAGAAGCTCTGATGATTATAGGTGAGCCGATTTGGAATGGAGTGTCTCAGGAACTGAGAAATTCCCTATTGCTAGGTAGGGAAATGACCCACTGTTACAGAAGGGATCCAAACACTAGGTGTGGATTAGATTCTAAAGCACTTTTCATTCCTTTCAGTCTGGTGATTTTATTGTAATTGTGGAACCCTGGAATTTAATAGTTCCTACATTCACCCATTCCATATTGAAATTCCCCAGTTGTCCCAGAAATATTCTTTTCAAATGATTTCCCTAGCCAGGGTACAATCTAAAATATGGTTTGCATCTGTTTCTTATTTACTTGTTAACATATCTTCAAAATGTATTTCTAATAAAAATATCATATATAGAAATGAGTATATATGTAACCTAGTCTGTCATATTGCTAGAAGTGAAAGTTTTGTCTTTCCCTTTTTAAAAAGACTGGGAAATACGGCCGGGCTTGGTGGCTCACACCTGTAATCCCTGCACTTTGGGAGGCCGAGGCAGGCGGATCACCTGAGGTCAGGAGTTCCAGACCAGCCTGGCCACTATGGTGAAACACTGTCTCTACTAAAAATAAAAAAATTAGCTGGGCATGGTGGCTTGCACTTGTAATCCCAGCTACTCGGGAGGCTGAGGCAAGAGAATCGCTTGAACCCAGGAGGTGGAGGTTGCAGTGAGCCAAGATTTCACCACTGTACTCCAGAGTGAGACTCCGTCTCTAAATAAATAAATAAATAAATAATAAAATGACGGGGAAATTATATTTTGTAACTATAAATGATGTTTCACAGACCTTCACAATGTTTGGGTCCATTTAAGGGGAAAAAATCCCTACAAATTCCAATATTGGTTTAAATTATATTTATTATAATATTATTTAAATATGTATAAACAAAAACCAGCTATAAATTCTTATGCTCTTGCACAATTCTACAGCCAAACCAAGAGAGCCACAAAATCAGTGAAATTCAAGTAAATGTTAATTTGGTAGATACTGTTGTTGGGGTTTTAAAAATGTATTATTACTGTACTGTTAAATATGATAACTTGTTCTCCCACCAATTTTCTTTTCTTTCTTAAATGATGTCCCTTAAGTCATATCCCACTAACTTTCTATATATTTCTATATTTCCAACATTAATTTTTATGATGTGTTACTTGATTTGCCCAGAATGTATTATGGATATATGTTCTTATCACCTTTTTTTCTCCATTAACCTGATGTAGTTATTTAGCCAGATACGCTGTTTATCAACAAAGAAAATATATGTGGGTTATCCTTGACCTCACCTGGTCTTTATTTGGATGCTGGTAGAATCCCTTTCTGAGATCTATAGGGAGGGTGGGTTATGTGCATAGCTTTTGAGCCAGAGTCTAATGTTTAGATTCTAGATACTAAAATAGATTATTTTTCTGTTTCACATCTGTTGGACTAAACTAGAATCTTCTATAACTGTGGGAGTACAAAGAAAGATTTCCTATCACTCCATTGGTTGTTTGGTTGATTGACTAATTGATTGGGAGCCACGCCTCCCTGAAAGGATCACACCATTGCATGCCTATCTGGCCTCCTCATCTTTCCCCACTCCCAAGCTCTTGGCCTAGCATTTACTGGGAGTTGTAGTCTGAAAAATTACTAGAAGGTTGACACATATTCAAAAGATCCTTGATGGTACCTTGACTGCCCTGCAAAAGATGTACCTGTGTTATAGAAAATCATTGACTCATTATATTGTACCACAGTGCCAACAGTTGTGGATATTTGAATCTTCTTGTCCTCTAGACTAGGGTCAGCAAACTTTTTCTGTGAAGAATCAGATGGTATATATTTTTAGCTTTGCGTACTACATAATCTCTGTTGTGACGGCTCAACACTGCCTCTGCCCTTATAATGCAAAAGCAGCCATAGACTTAAATGAGTAGGTATAACTGTTCCAAGTAAATTTTATTTACTGGCTGGGCATGATGGCTCAAACCTGTAATCTTAGTGCTTTGAGGCCAAGGCCAAGGATCACTTGAGGCCAGGAGTTCAAGACCAGCCTGAGCAACATAGTAAGACCCCCCCCCCTCGCCCCTGCCCATCTCTAAAAAAAAAAAAAACAAGGTTTTTAAATTAGCCATGCATGTTGGTGTGTGCCTATAGTCTCAGCTATTTGGGAGCTGAGGTGGGAGGATTGCTTGAGCTCAGGAGTTCCAGGCTGCAGTGAACCATGATGACGCCACCCCTCTTTAGCCTGGATGGCAGAGACCCTATCTCAGAACAAAAAAACAACAAAGAAAGCAAAACAGTTTTATTTACAAAGACAGGTGGCAGCTGGATTTGTCATGCAGGCCAGAGTTTGTATACCCCTGTTCTAAGCAGTCAAGTTTGTTGTCTTTTCCACGCTCCCCAAACTGTTTTCAGGTCACTGATTACATTTCTCATTCCAGATTCTGGCATTTGATTGGAGAATTTGTCTTGATCAGGCTCAGTGGCTCACGCCTGCAATCCTAGCACTTTGGGATGCTGAGGCGAGAGGATTGAGTGCGGGAGTTTGAGATCAGACTGGGCAACAACTGAGACCCTGTCTCTACAAAAAATTTATTAAAAATTAGCCAGGTATGGTAGTGCACGCCGGCTGAGGTGGGAGGATCACTTGAGCCTGGGAAGACTTCAGTGAGCCATGGTTGTGCCACTGCACTCTAGCCCAAGCAACAGAGCAAGACCCTGTCTCCAAAAAAAAAAAAAGTCTTATTAGCAGTGATGGTATGGGTGTTCTTTTTTCATGTTGAATTTTAGTGAGAAGCAGTTTCAGAATTCTTAGATTAAGTCAAGTCCCATAACATCATACATGTCAATATGGTAAGGGAGGGTTTTCATTTCATTTGGGGAACTTGACAGGCTTGGAAATATTAGTACTTTAGGGGAAGATAAAATGCCAAGCAGATTTTCCACATATTTTCAGATTGGCATAATTTTCCTGTTCATAAGCATTGGTTTGATACTTACCTGACTCTTGAAATAACATGGCTGTGGTTTTGTTGTTTTTTCTTTGAGATGAGGGTCTCGCAGTGGCATGATCATAGCTCACTGTAGCCTTGAACTCCTGGGCCCAAGTGGTCCTCCTGCGTCAGCCTCTGCATTAGCTGGAACTAGGGGCAGCTTGAGGTGTGCACCACCGCGCCCAACTTGTGTTGGTTTTTTGAAGTGTTTCGTTGTATAATGCTGGATCATGTGGTTAGCTAATTATGTGGCTCAGAATTAGTATTTCTAAGCAAGGGACCAACCATAGGGCCAAGTAGTATCTGTTATGTAGGCTTTAAAACATGGGGAGAGAAAGAGGAGGTAAGGATAAAGGAAAAGAACATATGTGTGTTAGGAACCCCTTTGATAGGGGCCGGGCGCGGTGGCTCATGCCTGTAATCCCAGCACTTTGGGAGGCCGAGGCGGGCGGATCACAAGGTCAGGAGATGGAGACCATCCTGGCTAACACAGTGAAACCCCATCTCTACTAAAAATACTAAAAAATTAGCTGGGCGTGGTGGCGGGCACCTGTAGTCCCACCTACTCCAGAGGCTGAGGCAGGAGAATGGCATGAACCCGGGAGGTGGAGCTTGTGGTGAGCCGAGATTGTGCCACTGCACTCCAGCCTGGGTGACAGAGCGAGACTCTGTCTCAAAAAAAAAAAAAAAAAAAAAACCCTTTGATAGTGGTTGCATTTAGTAAGCATTTATTAATCGTTTTCTGCAAATCAGGTATTGGAAATACTTTATCTTTTTAAAAGTCCATTCCCTCTAGAGATTTATGGTATAATGGTAGAGGCCTCATATGAATAATTATATATTATAATGTAATAATACAAAACAAATCTAAACTAGATACATTGTTGCTTTGATAACAATATACTTTACATATCTCTAAAGACAGACTCTCTTTACATAACTGTAATACCATTACAGTTGACTCTTGAACAATTCAGGGGTTAGGGACACTAACCCGCCCTACCTCCGCAATGGAAAATCCACATACCACTTTTGATTTTCCCAAAACTTACCTGTTTTAATAGCCTACTGATGACCAGAAGCCTTACCGATAACATAGTCAATTAACACATATTTTGTATGTTACGTGTTTTATTATACTGTGTGCTTTTTTTTTTGAGACGGAGTTTGCTCTTGTTACTCAGGCTGGAGTGCCAGTGGCAGGTTTCAGCTCCCTGCAACCTCCACCTCCCGAATTCAAGCGATTCTCCTGCCTCAGCCTCCCAAGTAGTTGGGATTACAGGCATGCGCCTCCATGCCTGGCTAATTTTTTTGTATTTTTAGTAGAGACGGGGTTTCATCATGTTGGTCAGGCTGGTCTCGAACTCCTGACCTCAGGTGATCCACCCACCTCAGCCTCCCATAATGCTGGGATTACAGGCGTGAGCCACTGTGCCTGGCATATACTGTGTTCTTAACAATGAAGTATGCTAGGAAAAAAGTTATTTTAAAAAATTGTGAAGAAGAGAAAATGTGTTTACTTTTTATTAAGTAGAAGTGGATCAGCCGGGCCCAGTGGCTCACGCCTGTAATCCCAGCACTTTGGGAAGCTGAGGTGGGCAGATTGCCTGAGGTTGGGAGTTTGAGACCAGCCTGGCCAACATGGTGAAACCCTATCTCTACTAAAAATACAAAAATTAGCTGGGCGTGGTAGCAGGCGCCTGTAATCCGAGCTACTTGGGAAGATGAGGCAGGAGAATCACTTGAACCCTGGAGGTGGAGGTCGCGGAGAGCCGAGATCTCACCATTGCACTCTAGCCTGTGCGACAGAGTGAGACTCCATCTCAAAACAAAAAACAAACAAACAAAAAAACGGATCATCATAAAGGTCTTCAAGTTGAGTAGGCTGAGGAGGAAAGAAAATACAGGAGGGCTTGGTTTTGCTATATCTCAGGTGGCAGAGGTAGAGGAAGTCGAACGGGATTCAGGAGATGCAGGCACACTTGGTGTAACTTTACAGGAAAACCTTACGAACCGTTTTGCATTTTCATTTCTCTAAAAATGTTTCTGTATAGTAACAATCCTCCTTCCATTTGCTTTAGTTTCAGTGCTGGTATAATAGAAGGGTCCATTCATAAAGGAAGTCCAAAGCAGTCTTAAGTAATCAGAACCCTTCTGCCAAATTGTCTAATGTCAATTTATTTTCTGGCACTGCTTCTTTAGCGTCTTCTTCCTCATCATCTGGCACTGGTTTGGAAGCAGCTCATCTCCATCAAGTGGTCTTTTAATTCCTCTGGTGTGGTGTCTGTTAGCTAACCCTTCACCTTCCACCTTTTCTTTGCCATATCCACAGTCTCTTTCATGATTTCCTTGATGGGCTCTGTTGTAGATACTGCGAAGTCACACGCAACATCTGGACACAGTTTTCTCTACCAGGAGTTTATTGTTTCAGTCTTGATGATGCCACGGTTTTTTCTATAACAACGATGACATCTTCAGTGGTGCTCTCCTTCCAGACTTCCATGATGTTCTGTGGGGGTTCTCTTCGATAGCATTGACAGTCCCTTCCAGAGTACCATGTGCATCTTTACGTTTGTTTACATTTCTCTCAATGTGAATGGTACCATATACGGTCTGTAAGAGTTTGTGTGCATAAGTTTTGATAAATCTCAACTTTTTATTAATAGATTTATGTATATTTTATGGTAGTAAATGATAAGATAGGCTACATATGTCTTATGCATTCATGACAACTCTTTTTCTTAATTTTGGTTTGTCCGCAAGTGTTTTCAAATTGTTGGCAAACCTCCAAAAAATATTTCAATATATTTATTGAAAAAAATCCACATATAAAGTAGACTTACAGTTTAATCCTGTGTTGTTCAAGGGTCAACTGTATATGTTTTAAAGCAATACTCTGTTGGTATCATCTATTGTTCAAATATCCCCAATTATCTTAAATTTTGCTTTTTTTTGTTTTTTGATGTGTTTTTTTTTTTTTTTTTTTTTCAGAGGTACAGTCTCGTTCTCTCCCCGAGGCTGGAGTGCAGTGGTGCAACTCGGCAATTCTCCTGCCTCAGCCTCCCAAGTAGACGGGATTACAGGCACATGCCACCACGCCCAGCTAATTTTTTGTATTTTAGTAGATACAGGGTTTCACTGTGTTGCCCAGGCTGGCTCAAACTCCTGAGCTCAGGCAATCCACCCGCCTCAGCCTCCCAAAGTGCTAGGATTACAGGCATGAGCCACCACACCCAGCCTATCTTAAATTTTCTTTTATAGTTGGTTCAAATTGGGATCCACATAGGTCCACAAATTGGATTTAATTGATATCTCTTGAGTCTCCTCTACCTGTTGTTCCTTCTCTTCCCCCCTCCTTGCTTTTTTTTCTTTGTTGAAGAAACTAGATCATGTTGTCCTGTAGAGTTTCCCACATTATGGATTTTGCTGGTTGCAACTGCATGGTGTCATTTAATAGGTTCTTCTATCCCTGCATTTTCTGAAACTGGTGATTAATTCAAGAAACTTGATCAAATTCAGATTCATTGGTTGGGGGGGGAACCCAGAATACTTAATTGATTATACTTTCTATTGTATTGTATCAGGAGTTACATGGTATGTAGTTGCCGCTGTAGTTTTCTACTTAAAAATATCTCTGCTTTTTGCTTGTTTTACATCTTGTGGCATACTATAGAACAGTGCCATCCAATAGAACATTTTTGTAATGATGTAAATGTTCTTTATCACCAGTGTCTGATTTGGTAGCCACTAAGCACATGTGACTATTGAGCAATGAGGAACTGAATTTTTAGTTTCTTAAATTGAATTTTAAGTAGTCAGGTGTGGCTTGTGGCTACTGTATTGGAAAGTACAATTAATAGGACATTTTTCAAGAGTATTAAATAACAAAAGTAGCAGTAGATGTCTATTCCTGATTTTAGCCTAGATCACAGTACTGTTTCATCAGTAAATCAGCTTTTTAAATTATTAATATTTTTAATGGACAAATCATAATTATACACATTTATGGAGTACAGTGGAATGTTTTGAAATATGTAAACAATGCAATGATTAAATCAAACTAATTGTTGTATTGCCTTGCCTTAACATTTTTATGGTGAGACATTTGAAATGATGCTTATTTTGAAATATATATTATTATTGACTATATTCACCCTGCTGTGCAATAAATCTCAAAACTTACTCATCCAGTCTATCTGAAACTTTGTACTCTTTGGTCACCAACTCCCCATTCCCTCCCTTCCTACCCCTTTATCCCCCCAAGCCTCTGGTAACCGTCATTATACTCTGTATGTCTGTGAGTTCAACTTTTTTAGTTTCTACATATAAGCGAGATCATGTAGTATTTCTTTTCTGTGCCTGGCTTATTTCACTTAGTGTAATGTCCTCCAGGTTCATCCATGTTGTCACAACAGAATTCCTTTTTTGAGGCTGAGTACTCGTGTGTGTGTGGGTACATATATGACGTTTTCTTTCTGTGTTCATCCATTGATGGACACTGTACATGGATTCCATGTCTTGGCTATTGTGAATAATGCTGTAGTGAATGTGAGAGTACAGAGATACCGTTGACATACTGATTTCAGTTCCTTTTCATATATACACAGTAGTGGGATTGCTGGATTCTGTGGTGGTTTTGTTTTCAGTTTTTTAAGGAACCTCCCCATACCATTTTCCATAATGGCTATACTAATTTACATTCCCATCAACAATGTATCAAGAGTCTCCTCCTTTCTTTATCTTTGCCAAGACTTATCTTTCATCTTTTTGATAAAAACCATTCTAACAGGTGTGAAGTGATACCTCATTATGGTTTTAATTTGATAATCAGCTTTTATGTACAGTTTATGTGTTATAATTATATCACCCAATTTTTCTTAATGGGACAGCGATCTAGGGCAGCCCTGCAGAGGTACCTGTTCTACTGTAATCGCTATATGAACCACATGCAGAGCCTGCGCTTTGAGCACAAACTATATGCTCAGGTGAAACAGAAAATGGAGGAGATGCAGCAGCACAACATGTCCTGGATTGAGGTGCAGTTCCTGAAGAAAGCAGTTGATGTCCTCTGCCAGTGTCGTGCCACACTCATGTACACTTATGTCTTCGCTTTCTACCTCAAAAAGAATAACCAGTCCATTATCTTTGAGGTAGGAGTAGTTCTGGGTGAGGAAAAAGCCCACCTTGTATCATAGGTCTACCTGATCTTTCATATATAAGATACAGAGTTTTCAGGGTTCTTGTTTGTTCAGAACATGTAGGTAGACGAATGTATTTATTACAAAGATACAAGAAATTTCTATTTCTTGTCCTAAATTATATTCAGATCGATGTGGTTTAGCCAGCTAGTGATTAGGTATGCAGGTTCTGGAGTCAGCCCTAGATTTTAATCTTTACTTCATTATATTTTAGCTCTGTTGATTTGGAGCAAATTCCTTAACCTCTTATTTGTCCGTTTTAAAGTGAGGATAGTACCTTTCTAGGTGGTTATGAGGTTTAAGTGAGACAATTTGTGTTTTATGTGAGACAATTTTTGTTAATTGCTATATGGCACCTGGAACATCATAAATTCTCAATAAAAGCCTTTATTCAGGCTAAACTAACCCTGCGATATTAGAAGTTAATGTGGTGGTTATCTTTAGTGGAGAAATAATGACTAAAAAGCCAGCTTTTAGCAGTAAACGTTTTCTCAAGTAAAGATGTTCATTTAAAATTGATGCATAAAACATTGATATCTGTATATGACTAGACAATAAGACTGACTAGCAGATGGGACTTCAGTTGGGTAACAGGTACAAAACTAGCCATAGTGGTAAAGGATGATACAATTTGAATCTTCCATACAGTGTTCTCTTATAAGAAATAAGTATAGCCAGATGTAAGCAATAATAGGTTTCTGTTTTTTCTCATTTACCTTTGAGTTTTCAGCAAAGAGCAGCTCTCAGAACGAGAAGATTCCAAAAGACATTTTAAATCCTTTCAAATGGTCTTCAGTATTCTTCCAAAAGTAATGGGTGAAATCTTTCGTTCTTTTAACATTTAAAAAATTGTTCTGGAAAAGAACAAACAAGTTATTAGAGATGAAAGCCCATAGAGCTTTACAGGTGCAGTTAAACCACCTATGAAAGTTACAGAATGAGTGTTGAGAGCAGTCTGTAGTCAACAAAACAGTGAAAATGGTTTATCTTTTAGCTTTATTTTGAAGCCAAAATTTACTTTCATTCTTCTTACAGAATAACCAAGCAGATCTAGAGAATGCCACAGAGGTGCTCTCGGGCTACCTTGAACGAGATATTTCCCAAGATTCTCTGCAGGATATAAAGCAGAAAGTACAAGACAAGTACAGGTAATTTTTTTTTTAAGCTGTTGAATAAAACTTTCTGCCAGTGATGATCCTTAGTGGTAAAGTTCAGTGATAGTGAAACTGGGTTTAGCATATCCAGCAACTGAGCTTTTGCCATGTTTCTCACAGATTGCTTCTGTCCGTTGGGCACTAAATTGCAGGTAGTAGTATTGGTGAAGCACACATAGAGAAGGAATTCAGCCATTTATTCTATTGGCTAATTCCACTTCTGTTCAGTTATTTAGTTGCTACCTTGCAAGGAAGAAAGAATCCAAAAAGGCCAAGTGGCCTTTAGGATGAGAGTGAGAATTGAATGTTGGTCTTAGCCTGAGAATCCTATGTATGGGTCATGGCTATTCACAAATGAGCTATGGAAACTTACTTTTTAGAGTTTTTATTACATATATATATATTTTTTAATCTAAGGAGATACTTGTCCTAGGAGTCGATTTTTCAAGATGTGCCGCCTCTTAAGCTAGAGATGCAAAATGTTTTATTTCTCAACATGAAGCTCTTTCTCCCAAAGTAACAAATGCTAGTGTCTTTTGAAAGTTGTAGGAAACTTGGGGAGTTTGGAAGACTTGGAGATTTAGTCCTAACCAATATCTTCCCTTCCCTTAGCCAATTTTAGCTACCATATTGTGTTTACAGTACTTTTACAGTTGACAGAGATTTTAAGGACGTGAATAAAGAACCCATGAAATTATTTCTGAACCTGTTTATCTGCAGAACTGTGGGATTGAATTATGATTTCTAAGGTCCATCAGAACTTGTACCACTTTATTGCTTTAAAATTAATTCCCATGGAATCATGGCTTTCACAAAATACCATTTTAATATTAGAAGCAGTTTGATGTGTCTGTACATCTAGACCTAAAAATGTGCCTATTAAAATAAAAAATAGGTGCTTGGTTCTGAGTCTGGATAAACTATAGGGATGCCTTAAAAATAAGTAAATGCCTCTTTTTTTATTATTAGAGGCTGACAACAAGTTTTTTTTTTTTTCTCTCTGATTACAGATACTGTGAGAGTCGACGAAGGGTTTTGTTACAGCATGTGCATGAAGGCTATGAAAAAGATCTGTGGGAGTACATTGAGGACTGAGAATGGCCCTGCATAAAATGAACTCTGAAAACTTTACCATCTAGAGTGCTCATGCAATTAAAACAAAACAAACACAAACAAGGAGGCACTAAGCCTATTCTGACACCACTGGTCTGTAGTACCAGAATTGTTTTGTTAACGGAAAGTTTAAGTAAATTATATTGTAATAAAAAGGTAGATAAACCATTGTACAACAGTATTCTAGGCCGCCAACAAAAGTGTGACAGACACACTAAAAGCCCTCCAACTTTAACTTGTAACGTAGCTTCATTCTCAAAGCTGACTCCTTTTTTTTCTTTTTCCTTTTCCTGAGTGTAGTACAGTTAAAATTTCAAACAGCTCCTTGACACTGCTTTTCATGTTCAAACCAGCCATTTTGTTGTACTTTGGTAAAGGACCTCTTCCCCTTCCTCCCCTACACATACAGATACACCCACACACAGACTGACTCTCTTTCTCTCATACCCCAAGGTCATGAGTGAATGATGCTTAGTTCCTTGTAAAGAAAATCTTGGGATGGGGAAAGGGGTAGGCAGCAAGAGGATTCAACAAACGAAAAACATAAAAACTTTGTATATGACTTTTAAAACAAGAGGACAACACAGTATTTTTCAAAATTGTATATAGCGCATATGCATGGACAAAGCAAGCGTGGCACGTGTTTGCATAATGTTTAATTACAAAAAAATATTTATTCTTTAAAAATCTTCAAGATTATGTCTATTTGCTGTGCATTTTCTTTCAGTTTGCTTATCTTTCCCGGGTTGGGGTTGGGATAAAGGTGTGTTGGTTTAGCACCTCTGGAAGACCTATCTAGAGCTCTTTCACTTTCCTGAGGTTATTTTGCCCTTTCTGGTGTTGGTATGTCTGTTGCCGGCCATGGGCCTCATGCCTTGAATTCCTGCTCTTGATCAGGGACAAGGGAGGTCAAGCTCTGACTAATGCCATGACCTGATTAAGGGGTACAGCAGGGAGTTTTGTTGCTACAGCTCATGAATTAACCTGTCCCAACCTAATCCCCCTCCATGGCATCATGCCTCTACCCAAGCCTTTGTGTGCCCATGTTATGCACACAGCTGTAGGCATTCTTAAGTTCCCTGTCGCATCCAGTGGAAGCATTTTAAAATTTCTTTTACTTTTTGGTTTTCCCTTAATTGCTGCTTTTCAGATTTTAGTTATGGCTCGTCTGCTCACCCCTTCTCTACATTAGGGTGTCAAAGAGAATGTTTTGCTCTAAATATAAATAGCCATTCATTTAGTCTCAGATTGTGAATTTAAAATGGCGGATACCGAAATTGCTTGTGTGTGTTGCTGTGGGTTTGGTTTGAAGGCAAACACCCCTAGAACATGATATTCCCATCTAGTGCATTTAAATAGAAATCACTGAGTTTGCTGCTTTTTTATTGTCAGCAGATAGGAGAATTAATAATACATTTTAGCTGTGATGTCCATTTTTATGAAATTCCTACTAAGAGCTATGTTAAAAGTAAAGGATGGTGGTGGTTGTATTAACTATATACCTGTTTAGGCCATTCTGGCTGTGGTATTTTTCAATAGGTCAGCATCTGTAAATCTGTCAGTTTTATACAGGAGTGCAGAGTGAACTAGGCAACTAGATTAAGAGGTCTAAATATGAAATACCAGTTGAGGCTGAGGACCTCTTCGTCTTCCTTTAAATGTCTTGTGCCTAGGGAGTGTTTACCATTTGTGAGGCAGCTTTGTCTGCTCTTACACTGTACATCCTATTACTCCATTGGGAAGTAGGTTCACTTTCCTCTGGCCTTTTGCCTAAGTTAGGCTTTGCTGAATCAACCCTACTTTTCCTTTTAGAAAAGGTTGTTACAGGAGATATACTGGCAACTGTTCTTTTCCCATCAAAAATCAGTGAATGTTTGCTGAGTATAAATGCTGCTTCCTTAAACCACTTGTCGCTTTAGGATCAACTTTACCTGTACCTTTTCTCCTTTCCTCCCTTGCCACCTCAGGTGCAAATCTGAACTCAGTGTCTGCTTCTTCCATTTTCTCGTCTCCCTCCCCTCTTCCCCCATTATCCATATGACATTATTTTACTTCAAATGACAGCATCAATCTTAAAAAGATATACATTAAAACTAAGGAGTTTTTTTAAAGAAAGCCTGAATAAGTTCCTTTCCCTGGTAACTTTGAAAAGCAGTCAGAGTTGCTATATAGATATATGTGGCTCCTTTAAAATGCTTTGTGTATGTGTGGTGTTTAAAAAAAAAAATCTTACCAGTTAACTTTGCAGTGTCTAGGTTTGAGTGTCATAAATCCACGTGTTCCTGTTGCAACAAATACCCAAAAATTGTGTGTGCACTTCCTAATACCAGTCTTCACCCATGGAGGAACAGTGCTTTTTAGAGATGCTTTCTATTTCAGTGTTGGCATACTGCCTGAGGGTATTGCAGTTGTGGGTGCATTCCCTAATTTGTATGATCAAGATGAACTGGCCCTTTTCTACTTCCAAGCTTTTAACAGATACCACCATATTTGACAGAATTCCCAGAGTGAATTGCTTGTGTTATTAGTAGATTCAGTGCCCCCAGCTGGGATAGGCAAGCCATGACAGCTTCCCTGTTTCACCTACATAAGTCTTATCTGAGGGATCTATTCACAGTAAGCACCAAGGTCTCCATGTCTTGAGGTCAGTTTCATTGTCTTTTGAAAAGTGCATGCTTCATTTGAACAATTCATTCAGCAGCAGATGGACTTTCAGTGATTTAAAATAAAATTTTGATCCAAAGCTCAGGACACAAACCACAGTGGTAAAATTGAGTAGCATATAATATCAGACTAAATTATCTGTAATTTTCCACAACCCAGATTGTATGTGTTTTATGTGTGTTTAAATAAATATGTTAGATACACGTGTATACATACACACATATACAACAGATCCAAGACTGGCTGACTTCATTTGAAATGGTTGAATCTGCTGTGTAATAAAGTGGTTCAACCATGATTAGGAACTGAAATTTAGTACAAGAGGGAAAAGGAGTTAATGTAACAAATTATTTTAGCTACAAACCCCGGTAATAGAGCACTTGGGGGATGGGATGGGGTGGGTTGGTGAGACAATCAGAATGGTAAATTGATTAAATGCTCCTAACCCTGTAATTTTGTGCATAGAGCACCCTGTGCTGTGGAAATAACTGTTCTTAGATTTCATTGTAACTGGACTGTTCAGGTTGCCCAGAGGGAAAGAACATTCCTAATTCTAATAAAATAAACTTTTATTTTGTTATTCCATTAGTTACTTATGTTTATTTTTATAGTTAAAAAATGACTAAAGGTGGCTAATAGCCACCCGTATTATGTGCCTTATTCACTGTTCCCACTTAATATAAAATGTCAAAAATTCGTTGTTTCTTTGCAGGGAACTGTGAATGAGCCCATTCCCCCAACATTTAACTTGGTTATTGAAGCTTTCAGAGCATTTTCTGAAAGCTTTCCAATTTCTGCATCTCAAATATTGAATTTAAATTGTTTGTGTTGTAACAGTGATACAAAAATGTTCAATAGCTCTTTGAATGCCACTTTTTTAAAAGAAAATACTTTAAAAGTCATTCTTAGCTAACCTCAAAACTCCTTTACATTACTTTCATTTTAGCTCACTCTTAAAGCTGATACTGTTATATAGGGATGAAGGGAGAGTTTTCTTAAAGAAGGTCCCAAAGTTGAAGATCGTTTGTCATTGATACTCTGGCCAAGTCCAGGTTTTAGGACAATTTAATTTACTCTTATTTGGATCTGTAATTATGGGAGTTTATCACTTTTCCTCTTCAAAGCACTTCAACTTACTGTCTAAAACAAGTGGAGAAGAAATTGCCATTTTTTATAAAGGAGGAAGATAAGGCTCACTGAGGTTAAATAACTCACTCAATTTTTCATTTCCTTCTACCTGAAACTTAACATCATACTACCTCTTTGTATCATATTTTGTTATTCTGGTCACAGAATGACCTAGTATTCTGTACCAGGGAAGGTAGTTCTTAACTATATCGTTGTACTTTTAAACCACATTAAAGACTATTATAAATGCCTATCACTGCTACTGTTAGAGGTTGCTCTATACTATCTCTGATCTTTCATTTGTTGCAGTTTGCAACACGGTAGTTGAGAATAAGTGGTTTAGTATGATTTGCTTAATAGTACCCAAGTAATTTGCAGTTGTTGGTTTAGTTATTCAAATGAATTTCCATTGTAAAGAATTTTGGATAGTCTGCAGGAAATTGTTACAGGATGCACAGAACATCCCATATCCATTGGATCTCAGCCTTTGAGGCTTTAAAAAGATGATAAAGCAGTGAGTTTTATGAGAAAATTTTGGCTCCTTCAGAAACAGGAAAATAAGTGGGCCCCTCAGATTTTTCATATATCTTTGGGGATAAAGTTGGTTATATCTGGTTTATTTTAGGGATTTTGCTTCTGTAGTTACCCAAGATCAAATAGCCAACTCAGAAATACTCAGTTGGATATCAATCAAATAGTGCCTACCAGGGGAGTAAACAGACAACTTTTAGGTTTTTAGTTTTTGCTTTTGTGTGGAGTTGAGTCCAATTTTTAAGGCAACTATTGTTGACCTTTCTCTAGGCAGTAGCATTTAGGATGGGAAAAAATAATATGAGTTATGTGCGAAAAGCAGTTTTCAGGCTATCATTTAGGGCCACAGATATGCTTATTTAGGACTATTTTCAGGGTAGGAGCCAGTTAAAGTTTGTATATCAGTCACACATTGATATGTAGCAGCTCTATCAATGCCAGAACAACCTTATTACCATAGTAATTCAGGGGTCTCAAGTAATCCAGGAGTCTCAAACTGAAATGTCAACAAGAGCCAAGTAAATATTTTAGAAATAGAGTACCCTGGACTAGATGGGCTCTGAGAGGAGCCTGTGAAATCCAGACTTCATGTGAATTCTCTTAATTAAATGTGGGCCAAGGAAAACCCGGCCATGGGCAGTTTTTTTTTTCCAGCTTCTACTAGTCTTGGCTTGCAACAATGCCACTGTCCATCTGGCATTACCTAGACCAGTGATACTTAAACTTGTCTGCGAATTGGAATCACTGAGAAGCTTTAAAAAATATTAGTGCCTGAGTGTTACTTTATGGAGATTATGATTTAATTGCTTTGGGTAGGCATCAGTAATTTTTGTAAAGCCCTTTACGCATTCTCACCCCTAATTCCAGCCAGTGATTCTCACATGCAGACTAGGTTGAGATCCTTGATCTAGACTGCCTTCTATAGTTGCAAAAAGAGAATACAGGCGAGCAACTCCAGATCATAAGGGACAAAATGATTCAAGGCAAATTGACTGGCTCAGAATAGGGCCTCACTGGAGGCCCTAGTTGAGTGGGTTTTGTGGAATGGTGCCTCCCAAGGGTCTGGTGTGCAGTGCCCAATTTGGTTTTTTGTTGGTTTTCTGGTAAGTGGTCCACCTTGGAGAAAATCACAAAACTAAAAGTCTTACCAAGAAGTAGAACTGACAAGCAGCCATGTTGATTGGCAGTACATTCTCTTACCAAGGGGGAGAAATCTATCTAGGGAAAATAATACAGAGTCTGAGCAAAGGAAGTTGAGTGGTTATAAGCAAAACTGTCATTAAAGCTATTTGCGTCAAGTCTGCACAATTCCACGAGCACTTAAGAGTTTACAAGTTTCTCATGTCTATCATTCTTTTGATAATCTTGTATTTTTATTTCAAGTGTGGTATAGTAGTAAGAATATTGGTATTTCTCAGCCATAGATTTCCCTTTTGTAAAATGGGAATACTAATAGGAACTGTAATTTGTTGAGTGCTTTTTGCCAGATGCCTTACTTTTGTCTGTATCTTCCAAGCAGCCCTAAAGCAAAATGGGCATTGTTACCCTATTTTTATGAGGAAAGACACTCATATACTACTAACTTACTCAAAAGTTACACATTGAGTGTATAACAGGGCCATGCTTGTCTGATTCCATATGTTCATTCTATTATGCTGTTGTCTGTTACATAGGAATATTGTGAGGATCAAAGAACATGTGAAAACAAAACCTAGTTACAATAATAAACACACCAGTGCTAACTTGGGCAAAAGATAAGGATACAGAGCTGTCTCAGAGACTCCCAAAGGCAGGATGAGATTGGGAACTAGAAAACCATTTTGGACCCCTAAAGTGGTATTGTCTACTATCTGTACATCATTCTCTTACAGCTCTTACTGCTGCTTTTCCTGTCAGTTACCCCATAGCTCCAGGTATTACATGTTAACTGTTCCTGACACATGTAGACAGAACCAATCAGATCCATGGGGCAGGATCATCAATACAAACATGGGTGTTGAGAGCTTAACTCAATCGGGAAGGAGATCTTGGAGATCATAGTTCGCTGGGTTCACATCATGGAAATCGTCTTTGACAAAACTGAAATGCCCTGAAGTTTTAATTTTTAAATATATGTAATGAATTGGTATATGGTAGATACTCGTGGCTACTTAGTATTTACCAAATGCTTTGTTTCCATCTCGTTTATTTTTATTTTTTATTTTTTTAAGAGACAGTCTTGCTATGTTGCCCAGGCTGGACTTGAACTCCTAGTCTCAGCCAACCCCTTCTGCCTCAGCCTCCTGAGTAGCTGGGATCATAGGCATGTGCCACTGCTCCTAGCTCTTCCATCTCAGTCTTATGATGTAGTTACTATTTTCATTTTATAAATAAGAAAATAGAAGCTCAAAGAAAATGGGTAGTTCCCTGAGGTCATCCTGTTAGTAAGTGGTGGAATGAAGTTACAAACCTAGGTTTTATTGGTCACCACGCACAGTGCCAGGCACTGGCAGTACAGCAGTGAACAAAAGGTCTGTTGGTTTGTCTGAAGCTCTCAACCTTGATTCTGCATAGACTCGGTGGATTGCCCAAGGCCACTCAACCAGTTAATATCAGAGCCAGCTCTGCTGTTTGACCAGTATATTATTTTCACCACACTGTATCTGCTTCTCAGTCACCAAAAGCACCAGCTAAAATTGTATATAGACTGATTAGGGGACTTCCAACCTAAGATTGTCCTGGAAACTTAATTCTTATCTTGGCTCATCTCTTCAAAACAGATGCCTCTTTCGTTGGTGACCTCAGATACACTGTTCAGAAGTACTCAAAGTATTCCTTTTTTCTCACATTTGAGAGTTACTCTAGCATTTTAATGAGTTAAGCAAGCCAGCCCTGCATTTCCAAACCCTTCCCAGAAGTCCAACCTTACTTTGATCTGATGACATGCGCTTTTTAAAAAATTACTATTTTTTTAGAGGTGGGGTCTCACTATGTTGCCCAGGCTGGAATATAATGGCTATTGACAGGCACAGTTAGGGTGCACTACTGCCGTGAACTCCAGGACTCAAGCCATCTTCCTGCCACAGCCTCCTGAGTAACCTGGGACTATAGGTCATGCCACCATGCCCAGCTGACATTGGCTTTATATACATAATATTTCCTCAGCAACAATTTATGTCTTATTTGGCACCTGTAAAACCCTCTTCACTGATTATGCCTGTTTAAAGGTTTGGTATTTACTCCAAGTCACCTGCCTTTAGCCATGGAGTATTCAAGTTTCTTTCAGAATGAGAATTTGGAGGGTGCTTATAGAAATATAAAGCAAGGCTGGGCATGGCGGCTTACACCTTGTAATCCCAGCACTTTAGGAGGCTGAGGCAGGTGGATCACAAGGTCGGGAGTTCGAGACCAGCCTGGCCAACACAGTGAAACCTCATCTCTACTAAAAATACAAAAATTAGCCAGGCATGGTGGTGCATGCCTGTAATTCCAGCTGCTCGGAAGGCTGAGGCAGGAGAATCGCTTGAACGCGGGAGGTGGAGGTTGCAGTGAGCCAGGATCACACCACTGCACTCCAGCCTGGGCGACAGAGAGACTCTGTCTCAAAAAAAAAGAAAAAAAAAAAAAGAAGAAATACAAAACCAACTCTTTATAGTAGACAGTTTATCCCCCAGAAAGCTTTTTAGGCTGAAAACGTTTCTATAGA
The DNA here is from genome assembly GCF_028858775.2 of Pan troglodytes. Taxonomy (NCBI): domain Eukaryota; kingdom Metazoa; phylum Chordata; class Mammalia; order Primates; family Hominidae; genus Pan; species Pan troglodytes. Next base: position 64,592,404 of record NC_072414.2, read on the forward strand.
TTTCGGATTTCCTTCTGATAGCTAAAATTTGTTTCTGTATAACAACAGAGTAGTGCCCTATAAGCCAGTTCAGTGCACATTAAATGGCTCTTCTTAGAATTATGAATCTGAGGCTTATGCAGTGAGGCTCTAGCTCTCTGGAGTCAGTTGGTCAAGTGGGATTCCTGAGGACTGAGCAAACACACACGGAGCAGGATTTTGTCCTAAGTTTTCTTAGGGATCCTATCCAAAAACACCATTACTTGAATTTCCCAGCTTCCTTTTACAGGGAGACTTCCTTGCTATGTGTACTCCCACCTCGGTATGTCAAATCATTTTCTCAGAGGAAGTACAGCATAAAATAATAACCAGCATTTGTAGAGCACTTCTTGTGGGCCTTCTTGGGCAAATAGACATTCTCATGGAATGCTCTAAAATTGTTAAGTTCTTGCACTTGCTCTCAAGTCATTTATAATCTAATTGCTGGTCTTCCTGGTATGAACAAAGATGTTTGCTTGTTAATAAATTCCTACCACATACCCAGACTTGTGGTTTATTTCTATCTAACTAGGGAAAGCACTAAAGAGTTTTCCAATAAGGAAGAATGATCTGAGTGTCTACCTGCTTTGGAAAAGATGTCTGCCATGGATAGGAAATGATTTTGTATCCCAAAATCCTAGTACTAATTTGGAGTGTTGTAAAGGTCAGGGCAGCAAATGCTAGAGAGTGGGATTAATGAAAAGTTATAGTGTTCTGCATGCCTTTGAATAATTAATTTTTACTCCATTTTTACTCGCTTGCAATAAAGTAGGTTAAGTGCTGTACTTTAAGGAAGTCCATGTACAAGCCAGTGCCTTAACAATGGTCAAATGGTTGCTCACTAACCAAGGGAAATAAATGACTGTTGTTTCCACAAAATTGCTTTACAGATTCTAAATGCTATCTCTGGGACACTGGATTGTGTGCTCTTTAAGATAAATTCCATAATCAAGGGCCTGGCCCTGAATAGATTGGAGCCCAAAAATCTCACTGAAGCAAAGAGATAATAGGCCAGTAAAGAGTGGGAGACAAACACTCCTGGAATAGGAATCCACTACTCACCTTTATTTTAAATTGATATATAGAAATTAATATTACAAAATGCACACATCTTAAGTGTGAAGTTTGATGTTTTGACAATTGTATATGTCTGTGTAATAACTACCAAAAGAAGACATAAAATGTTACAATTAACCCAGAAAATTCTCAAGTACCTTTAAATCACCCCTGAGCACCTCCCCACTCCAGTGATCACTTCTTGATTTTTGTCACTAAAGATTTGTTGTACCTGCTTTTGGATTACATATAAGTGGAATCATATAATAATGTACTCTTTTGCATCTGGCTTCTTTCACTGATAATGCTTTAAAGACACGCATACGGTATGTATTAGGACATTGTTCTTTATTGCTGAGTAGTAGTTCATTCTATAAATATACCACGATTTGTTTATTCATTCTCCTATTGAAGGACCTCTAGGTTGTTTCCAGTTTGGGGCAATTATGAATAAGGATGCTATCGATATTCTTACACAGCCTTTTGTTTTTGTATTTTGTGGATATACATCTTCACTTGTCTTGGATAAATAAGAGTAGAAAATTACTGGGTCATATGGTAAGTGCATGTTTATAAGAAACTGCCCTCTTATTCTCCAAAGTGGTTTTACCATTTTGTACTCCTATCAGTGATGTATGAGAGTTACAGTTGCTTCACATGTCTGTCAACATTTACACTGTCAGTGTTTTTTATATTAGCCATTTTAGCATATATGAAATAACTGATTTTAATTTACATTACATTTCCCTGATTAATGAGTTGAGCACTTTTTCATATGCTTATTTTTCATTTGTGTATCTTTCAAGAAGTGTCTTTCATGTCTTTTCTCATTTTAAAGTTGGGTGTCTTTTTATTGTAGGTGTTATTCTTTGTATTTTGAATATAAATCCTTTGATAGATATGCTATGATTTTTTAAAGACTCTATGTATTCACTTATTGGGATCTTTTGATGAACAAATTTTTTTATAAAATCCACTTTATCAGTTTTTTATTTTATGGTTTTATGACCTCAAAGTCACAAAGAACATATTTTCTTCTAGAAGTTTTATGGTTTGGGATTTTATGTTTAGGTCTGTGATCCATCTCAAATTAATTTTTGTGAACAGAATGAGGTTTGGTTTTTTTCCAACATGGATATACAGTTGTTCCAGCAACATTTACTTAAAAAGACTTTTCTTTACCCATTAGATTGACTTGGTAGCTTGGTTAAAAATTGATCACGTGTGTGTGTATTTCTACATTTTCTGTTCTGTTCCATTAATCTATTTGTGTATCCTTACATCAGTACCACACTTTGGATTATTGAAACTTTCTAGTAAGTCTTTAAATTAGTAAATCCTTCCTTTTTGTTATTTTTCAAGATCGCTTTGGTTATTGTCGATTCTTTGGATTGTCATAAAAGTTTTACAATTAGCTCATCTTGTTTTTCAAACGTAGCTGTGCTGGGTTAGCTGTGTTCACGCCACTGCATTCCAGCTTGGGTGACAGCAAGACCCTGTCAAAAAAAAAAAAAAAGAAAGAAAAAACTGCTAGAATCTTGATATGGGGCTTTGTTGAGTCTATAGGTCAATTTAGAATGAACATTTTAATAGTATTGAGTCAGCTAATTCATGAACATGTTAAGTCTTGTCATTTATTTAGGTATTAAATTTTTTTCTCAGCAATGTTTTGTAGCTTCCCTTGCATAACACTTGCTTATCTTACATTAGACTTTTTCTTAAGCATTTGATTTTTAAAATATTTTTGATTTTCTTTTCTTCTTTTTCTTTTTTTCTTTCTTTTTTTTTTTTTTGAGACGGAGTTTTGCTCTTGTTGGCTAGGCTGGAGTGCAGTGGCGCGATCTTGGCTCACTGCAACCTCCACCTCCCGGGTTCAAGCAATTCTCCTGCCTCAGCCTTTTGAGTAGCTGGGATTATAGGCACACACCATCATGCCTGGCTAATTTTTGTATTTTTAGTAGAGACGGGGTTTCACCATGTTGGTCAGCCTGGTCTCGAGCTCCTGACCTCGTGATCCAACCACCTTGGCCTCCCAAAGTGCTGCCATTACAGGCGTGAGCCACCGCGCCTGGCTAATTTTCATTTTTAAGTTGTTTGCTGCTAGTATCTAGAAATACAATTGATTTTTTGTTTGTTTCTTTAGAGATGGGTCTCACTATGTTGCCCAGGTTGGTCTTAAACTCCTGAGCTCAAGGGATTCTCATGCCTCAGCCACCCAAGTAGCTGGGACTTTATTCACGTGCCAGTGTGCCTGGTTGATTTTTGTATGCTGATCTTGAATCGTGCCACCTTGCTAAATTCATTTATTCTAGAAATAGTTCTTGTAGATTCCGTAGAGTTTTATATTAAATAGATACACAACAGTGTAGTCTGCAAATAATGTTTTTACTTCTTTTTCTGATTTTATGCCTTTTCTTCTTCTTCTTTTTTTTTTTTTTTTTTTTGTCTTTCTCCACTGGCTACAATATCTAGTGCAATGTTTAACATGTGGTGAGAGCAGACACCTTGCCTTGTTTTCTCAATCTTAGGGATAAAGATTTTAATGTTTCATCACTAAGTATAATGTTAACTGTAAGTTTTTCACAGACCAGCCCAAAGAAGTTCCTTTCTATTCCTAATTTGTCGAGAATTTTTATTAGGAAGGGTTATTAAATTTTGTGAGATGCGTTTTTAGCTTTTAATGAGATTATTATGTATTTCTCTTTTTATTTTGTTAAGATGGTATGTTACAGGGGTTGGCAAACTGTGGCCCATGGGTCAGATCCAGCCCATGGACAGTTTTGTTGTTGCTGTTTTAGAGACAGTCTCACTCTTTTGCTCAGGCTGCCAGGCTGGAGTGCAATGACATGATCATAGCTCACTGCAGCCTTGAGCTCCTGGACTCAAGCGACCCTCCTGCCTCAGCCTCCTGAGTAGCTAGGACTACAGGTGCATGTCACCACACCAGGCAAATTTAAGAAATTTTTTGTAGATCTTGCCATGTTGCCCATGATGGTCTCAAACTCCTGGCCTCAAGCAATCCTCCTGCCTTGGCCTCCTACAGTGCTGGGATTAGAGGTGTGAGCCACCACACTTGGCTCTCATGGACTGTTTTTGTTTTTGTTTTGAGACAGGGTCTCTGTCACGCAGGCTGGAGTGTGGTGGCATGAACGTGGCTCACTGCAGCCTCAACTTTCTTGGCTCCAGCAATCATCCTGCCTCAGCCTCCCGAGTAGCTGGGACCACAGGTGTGCACTACCACAGCTGGCTAATTTTTCTTTTTCATTTTTGTAGACATGGAGTCTTGATATGTTGCCCAGATTGATCTGGAACTGCTAGGCTCAAGTGATCTTCCTGCCTTGCACTCCCAAAGTGTTGGCATTACAGGCATGAGACACAGTGCCCAGCCTATTGCAGTGTTTTTTGTTTTTTCTGTTGTTTTTTTTTTTCATCTTTGTTTTTGTTTTTTTGAGACTGAGTCTTGCTCTATCTCCCAGGCTGTGGTGCAGTGGTGTGATCTGCAACCTCCGCCTCCCAGGTTTAAGCGATTCTCCTGCCTCAGCCTCCCAAGTAGGTGGGATTATAGGCACATGTCACCAAGCCCAGCTAACTTCTATACTTTTAGTAGAAACGGGGTTTCACCATATTGGCCAGGCTGGTCTTGAACTCCTGGCCTCAGGTGATCTGCCCACCTTGGCCTCCCAAAGTGCTGGGATTACAGGTGTCAGCCACTACACCTGGCCCTACTGCAGTTTTTAATAGAGATGAGTTCTCTCAGCTTTTGTCTATAAGAGAATGTCCTTACTTTTATTTTTGAGGGGTATTTTAGTTGGATATAGGATTCTATGTTGACCTTTTATTTCTTCTTTCAGTACTTTAAAGAAGTTATTTTATTGTACTCAGGCCTCATTTGTTTCTGGTGAGAAGTCATTCATCATTTTAATTTTTATTTCCTTTCCGTAATGTGTGGTTGTTCTCAATGGCTGCATCTGTGCATTATATTTACTTTTCAGCAGATTGACTAGGGTATGTCTAGGTATGTTTTTCTTTGTATAGAGTTTACTGAACTTCTTGGGTCTGTGTTGATGTCTTTCATTAATATTGGTTCTTTCTTGGCCGTTATCTGTTTACATTTTTCTCTTGTCTCATACTCTTTTGCTTCTCCTCTTCTTTGGAGATTCTAGTTACATGTATATTAGATGATTTGATATAAACCTACAGATCTCAGATGATTTTTCCCCTGCCCTGTTTTCTTTTTGTTTTCAGTTTGGATACTTTCCATTTAACCATCTTTAAGTTTTTTGATGCTTTCCAATGTTAACCTGTTAAACTTGTTTATTGAATTCTCTATTTAAAATTTTTTATTTTTAGTTATTTGTGGATACATAGTTGTACTGAATTATTCATTTCTAATATTTTTATTTCTAGCATTTCATTATATTTGTATAGTTACAATTTTCTGCTGAAATTTCCTATTTCTTCATGCATGTTTTCCACATTTTCCATTCTACTTTTTAGCATTTTAATCAGTTATTTTATTGGGTTTTTTTCTGTTTTTTCTTTCATTTTTAATCAGTTATTTTAAGGATCCAAACTGATAATTCAACATCTGGGTCTTTTTTAGTTCTGCTTCTATTGAGCCCTTCCTCTCCCTTACCATGAATCTTATTTTCTTGCTTTTGCATGTCTTGTATATTTGATTGGATGATGGACGTTTTATGTTGGAAAAAAAAAAAGAAATTGAAGAAAATGTTTACTTCCAAAACAGGGCATGCCCTTTGTTTTTTTTTCAGGCCACTTGAATGGTGGCTCAATCTGATGTATATGAATTCTAGACTGGGGCTTCACTGCAGTTTTAGTTTAGTTTGATTCAGTTTGCCTCTAGCTTCAAATATTTGAAGGAACGTAGAATCAGAACTCTCATATCACCAGGGCCTGAGTTTTGGGCATTGGCAAGATTCCAGAGATCTGACTTTGCTTCATAGCTAAGCCACCAGCTTTTATCAATGTGGGAGATCTTTCCCTACTTTACAACCTTGCTGCCAGGATTTTTTTTTTTAATCAATGGGCTGGGGATAGGAGGATATCTTTCTCAGCTCTCATGTGTGCCCTGCCCTTTTGTAGAGGAATGCCCACAATGCCTAGGGGATGGGTTTCTCAGCATTTCTGACCCCATTTAGGCTCCAAGAGTGCCTCTGTTGGATTTCACAACAATCCTGCCTCCCCTTTCATTTTTAAAGGGTATTTTGCCCTTGGGAGAAGTCAAGCTCTCTCAGCGTTCCTTCTATTATCCACACCTTTAGTGTACTACACCTTCCTGTACCTGGTTATCATCTAAGGGGTAAGATTGGTGGGAAGCCTTCCTCTGTGGATTTGGGTCATCTAGGTTCTAATGTCAAACCAGCCTCCAAGGGGTTGTGAAAATTTTGTTAAATTTCAGCAGGTTTCTCTTTTCTCCCCCTGTAGTATTCCTCTTCCTACCATAGTTCAACTAGGAATAACAACAGCTGGGGGGGTCTCTTTTCTCCTATGAAGGACTTGGCACTTTCTGGAGTTTGGATCATTTAGGTTTCTTTGGTTTTTGTTTTTATTTTGAGACAGGGTCTCACTCTTACCCAGCCTGGAGTACAGCCTGCAGTGATCTCAGCTCACTACAACCTCTGCCTCCCTGGCTCAGTTGATCCTCCCACCTCAGCCTCCTGAGCAGCTGGGACTACAGGCGTGTACCACCACACCTGGCTAATTTTTGTATTTTTTGTTGAGATAGGGTTTTACCATGTTGCCCAGGCTGATCTCAAACTTCTGAGCTCAAGCGATCTGCCTGCCTCAGTACCCCAAAGTCCTGGGGTTACAGGCATAAACCACTGCACCCAACCTAGATTTCTTTGTGTCCTTAGCTTTCTGATGAATTAAACATATGTTTTATTTTCTAGCTAATCTGGCCTTTTGTTGTTGTTTGCTAGAGTGGGAGGTATATTCCTTGTGACTTTGTTCATATCACTAGTGAATTTCAGAAGTAGGAGTTTATTTTTTTAATAAAAAATTTTTTTAGGTCAGGCACAGTGTCTCATGCCTGTAATCCCAGCACTTTGGGAGGCCGAGGCAGGTGGATCACCTGAGATCAGGAGTTTGAGACCAGCCTGGCCAACATAGTGAAACCCCAACTCTACTAAAAATACTAAAATTAGCCAGGTGTGGTGGTGGGCGCCTGTAATCCCAGCTACTTGAGAGACTGAGTCAGGAGATTTGCTTGAACCTGGGAGGCGGAGGTTGCAGTGAGCCGAGATTGTGCCACTGCACTCCAGCCTGGGTGACAGAGCAAGACTCCCTCTCAAAAAAAAAAAAAAAAAAAAAAAATATTTTTTTTTAAACACGTCTCACTGCCACCCAGGCTTGAGTGCCATGACATGATCATAGCTCACTGCTGGCTTGACCTTCTGGGCTCAAGTGATCCTCTTGCCTCAGCCTCTTGAGTAGCTGGGACCACAGTCATGTGCCACCATGCCTGGCTTTTTTTTTTTTTTGTAGAGTTGGGGTCTCGCTATGTTGCCTGTGATCCTCCCACCTTGGTTTTCCAAAGTGCTGGGATTAAAGGCATGAGCCACCATGCCTGGTTAGGAATGGGAGTTTAAACAATGGTTTTATTTACATATTTCATTAGCTAGTATTTTTTTCTTTTTTGAGACAGAGTCTGGCTCTGTTGCCCAGGCTGGAGTGCAGTGGCACGATCTAGGCTCATTGCAACCTCTGCCTCGTGATTCTCGTGACTCAGCCTCCTGAGTAGCTGGGATTACAGGTGCCCGCCACCACACCCAGCTAATTTTTGTATTTTTAGTAGAGACAGGGTTTCACCATGTTGGCCAGGCTGGTCTCCAACTCCTGACCTCAGTTGATCCACCCGCCTCAGCCTCCCAAAGTGCTGGGATTACAGGTGTGAGCCATCGCTCCTGGCCTCATTAACTGTTTTTAAAATTAAAAGTACATGGATAATACAAAGTTAAATTTTGTAGAATCATAAAGAAAAGCAACACCTTCCCATCTTAACTCCCCTAGTGCCTCTACTCCCTCCACAGAGACAAATATCTTACCAGTTTGTTGTGTTTTCTTTTCCAAACTGTATTTCTAAAATGTGTCAATATCTCTTCCTTTTATTTTTTATTTTTTTGTAGAGACAGGGGTCTCACTGTGCTGCCTAGGCTGGTCTCAAACTCCTGGCCTCCTACCTCGACTTCTCATAGTTCTGGCGTGAGCTACTGCACCTGGCCTCCCCCTTATTATTTTTTTAAACATGAATGGAAGCATACTATATTTTCTACACTTTACTTCTTTTATGTAACTATTTTAACAACCTGAGGACTTTTACAGGCTGCATAATATGTCTTAATATAGATGTATCTTAGTTTATTTAAACAGTTACTGGTGATGGACATTTCCATGTTTCCAGTATTTTTTCTCACAAACAATGCAGTATTATGCCTTTGTCCACATTCACCATTGATTGCTATTGAGTATATCTGTAGCATCAAGAATAGGCATACTGAAAATCCTTCATGAAGTCCACTGAAGCTTCATATTATTTTGAAGTGATATTTCCCAAAGTGTTGGCTGGACTCTCAAGCGTTTGTGGTATAGGTTTTGGGAGGACTGGACACTTCCAAAGAGAAATAAGATGTTACAGACTTGTCCAGCAGGTGGCATCAGAACAAAGCTGGCTATGGACCTTGTCAGTACAAATGATAAAACATTAAAAATGTAAAAACTCAACTGTAGCTCCTTGTTTATACATATATTGGGGGTGTTGAAAAGTTACCGATGCCTGATTCCTCTTCTATGTCCTCAGCCCCCACCATAAAAATAGATAAATGCCATTTTTTTTGTATGCCCAGCACAGCTATATGATTTGAATAATCTTGATAAGCAGGGTCACATTTGAGGAGATTTGCTAAGGGAAATGAAGATCCATCTGTGACACAAGAAACATGTTCTATGTGATTTCTGGGATTTTCCTGTGAACATACTTTTTGTTTGTTTGTTTTACAGTGGATCTCACTCTGTCACCCAGGCTGGAGTTCAGTGGTGCAATCATAGCTCACTGCAACCTTGAGCTCCTGAGCTCAGGAGAGCCTCTCTCCTCAGTCTCCCAAGTAGCTAGGACTACAGACACATGCCACCATGCCAGGCTCATTTTAAAATTTTTTGTAGAGACGGGTCTCACTATGTTGCTCAGGCTGGTATTGAACTCCTGGGCTCAAGCAATCCTCCTGCCTCAGCATCTCAAAGTGTTGGGATTACAGGTGTGAACCATAGTATCCAACCTATTATGTTTTTTTAAAAAGAGATTGTTCTAATTATGTATATAATTAAAGCACATTAAGTTTAGTGATTGCAATTTGAGAAACCAATGTCCTTTCTTATTGAAAAAGGCCCTGGTACAGAAAGTGTTCTATCTTCCTCACAAGATCTGAGGTCAAAGGAGAGATTTTGAAACATTATAGCAATGGCTTCTAGTTATTGAATAAAGAATGTCATTTGCTCCTCACAGGACCCCTTTCAGGGAGATTTTACATATTGGGAAACAGCCTCATGAGCTTTCTACAAACATCTTTGTCCTTAAGTCTTCCCATTTCAGTAATTGGCTGTACCACTCATCCAGCAGCTTTCAAAGTTAGAAACCTGGCAATCTTCCTTTAACATCCATTTCCCTTATTCCCCCATATCCAATCATGTGTATTGGAGGTTTTTCCATCTCTAAACTTGAGAACCCATTTACTTTTTCTCCATCTCCTTTGCCATCACACTAGTCCAAGTGAAGTGTTTCATCATCTCATTTGCAGTATCCTTTAGTTTACCCTAAATTATCAATTTTTGTCCCCCTCCCAATTCAGTCTCTACTCATGAGCTAACATGAGTTTATGAAGTGTTCATTCTGACCATGCCATTCCTTGCTCAAAATTCTCTAGTGCCTTCCCAATGCCCTTAAAATAAAATTCCTCATATGGCCTTTGTGGATCTGCACTCCTACCTCTTCTCCTATTGCAACCAACCCTGTTACCTTTTTCTCTTTTCACACTGGTCTTCATTCTGTGCTGCAAACTGGCTGAGATTCTTCCATCCTCAGGGCCTTTGCACAAGTTCTTCCTTTGCCTTAGAATTCTTTCCTGGCCTGCACATGTCTTCATCCCCTTTCCCTAAGCTAATGCCTTACCCTTTAGGTCTCATTTTAAACATCTCTTACCCAGGAAAAATTTCCCTGTCCAAAGAAGTCTAGATTGGCTCCCTGTTGTTTGTTCTAACTGTTCTATATTTCTCCTTCTTAGCATTTATCACAATTCTTGATACGTTGTGCTTTTCACTTTCTTAGTCGCTATTATTGGAGTATGTAATACATCCATATAGTACAAAATTCAAAATGTATTAAAGGTATAGAGTAAAAAGTCTTCTCTTCCCTGTCCCCCCGCTACCCAGTTCTCCTCTTTAGAACCACTTTTAGCATTTTGAATATCCTTCCAGAAATATTTTCTAAGTATACAAGCAATTATGTATATAATATTCCTCTTTATTTTTGCCTTTTTATTAATACAGATACTATATGCATTTTCTGCACTTTATCTGTTAATAATATATCTTGGCAATTATTCTATATTAATATGTAAATAGTTGCCTCTTTCTTTTTCATGCGCCATATAATATGGACTTATAATTTAACCTCTATCTAGGTTGGTTTTAGGCATTGGTTATTACAAATAATGCTGCATTGAATACCTTTGTATGTAAAGTCATTTCCCACATCTATGCCTATAGAATAAATTACTAGAATTGAAATAATTCAGTTAAAGATTATGTGCATTTTTAATTTTGGTAGTTATTGCCAAACTGCTCTCAATGGAAGTTTTATGAATTCCCACTAGTGAATGCATTTGTCCTCACAATTATGTCAGTGAAATTTTTGTTCTTTGCCAATGCAAGAAATGGAAAGTATCTCTTGGAAACTAATTTGCATGTTTTTTTTCCTTGCACAGTTATATTTTCATATGTTAAAGAGCCATTTGTATTTCTCGGTGAATTGTTCATAAACTTTGCTTATTTATTATCTAATGTCTGACTAATTTGCTACACTCTAAATTCCCAATTCATACTTAAGTCTCGCCCTTGCAATTTAGATGTACAATCTGCCTCTTCAGTGGTTTCCACACCAAAAAATCCACAGGCTCCTGAATTTTATATGGGCCTAAGAGTCTTACTGAAAATTGGAAGTCTTAAGGTGTAGTCTATTTTATGCAGTGTGAGGCCTTTCATGCTCTGAAATGTACCACTCTTGACTGACTTTTTCTTCTTCACCCTGTCCGGCACTGTGCCCTTATTAGCCAGAGAAATGTTCCCCCTTTCTCCCAGGAAACGTTCTGACCTTACCCTGGTCCCTCAAGGACTCTCCTTCTCCCCCAAATTAACTTTCAAGGAGTTTCTCCAACCCAAAATGGCACCCTTCCTGAAAAGATTTCTAGTGGATACTGTTTTCTGTACCTCACTATGGATGTATTTTGCTGCTTGGCTCCCCGTCTCCATTTTGCTATGGCAAACATTTTTTTCCAGAAATATATCAGATAAAATGAACATGTGGTCCCTTTTGGTGATTTTTGTTGGGATCCATGGTATTGATTTCTTCTAGTTTAGATAATTCCACCGTGGCAAGCTTTTATTCCTAGCATAGAGCTCATGAGGAGAATGTTAGTCACTTGGTGTTATTAATGCTAAAATAGTAAACAAGAACACAAAATTTGCTAGATTAGAAGTGGATTTTTTTTCCAGGCTGGGCACAGTGGCTCATGCCTGTAATCCCAGCAGTTTGGGAGGCTGAGGCAGGCAGATTGATTTGAGCTCACGAATTCGAGACCAGCCTGGACAACATGGAGAAACCCTGTCTGTACTGGGGCTAATTTTACCAAAAAAACTAGCCAGGTGTGGTGGCACACACCTGTGGTCCCAGCTACTGGGGAGGCTGAGGTGGGAGGATGGCTTGAGCCTGGGAGGCAGAGGTTGCAGTGAGCCTAGTTAGTGCCATTGCACTCCAGCCTGGGTGACATGACTCAAAAAAAAAAAAAAAAAAAAAAAAAAGGTAAGGAATGAATTAACATGAATGAAAAAGGCATGATCTGCAGTCAGTCACCCATGGTCAAAGATAGCAGATACCAACTCATTCTCAGAGCGAAACGAAATCAGCCCAATGCTTTTGGCAAACTGTGGTTGCCTCCCTGTCATCATCATCTGGGCTCACTGTGGCTCGCCCTTCTGGCCTTGCCTCTGACCTTGCCATCTCTGGGGAGGCTTCTTTGCAAGCCCAAGCTTGGGCTCCCCTTCTCAGAACCATGTGCATACTTGTCCTGGAACTGTTTTTTTTTTTTTTTTTTTTGCCTGTGCCTCTTGGAGGGCAGGGGCCATCTGGCACAAACCTGCATCCCCGCAGTTGCTAAATTAATGAACAAACAAATACCAAGTCTTTCACAATGTAACTTGAGAGTGGAGGTAGTGGTAGTGGCAACTCCATCTGGGGGATGAGAGAAGGTGGAGGCTGAGTTTTGGGGATGGCTTGCAACAGAAGAGGAGAGACTATTAGCAGCTAAAGGAGTGGCCAGGGTGAACACCAAGCATTTTCCTGACTGGGGAGCTGTGGGTTTGTTTATGGCTGGGTAAGGGGTGAAACCAGTGAGCAGGAGAGATAGCTAGTACTGGACTGGAGTGAAAGGCATCTGTAGAGGCAGGAGACAGGATGGGGAGGTAGAGGAGTTGGCCTAGGACAGGACAGCACTTATTTGAAGACTGGTGGGCAGGAGGAAAGGAAGGGGAGGGATTGAGAAATGACCTGGAGGTCCTCAGTCAGCTGGGAGAAGACCTGGAAGAGGGGGATTGGCTGCTGTTGGGATGGAGAGGAGGGCCAGGGGAGGCAGTGACTCACACGGAGGGAGGCTCGGGGATGGGGACTTTGGTGGTGGGGGGTGGGAAAGACATACTCGCAGGGGATCGGAAGGCCCCGTGGCAACTTTGTGTAAGTCCTGGTTCAGTCATGGAGAGGAATCCGAGGGAAATGCCTGATTGGACCCATGGCCCACTCTGAGAGAAAGGGGTACTGTGGGGGTGCAGGAGGAAGAGCAGCTGGGAAGGAGGAGTGCCTAGGACTGGATCCAACTGGAAAGGGGGCAGATATGCTCCCAGGATCAGGGTAGGGACCCTCTAGGAAGGGGGCGTTCTGAGAGGGAGGTTGTGGGGAGCACTGTATGGGGGTCCTTGGAGGTGATTTCTGGGAAGGGGAAGTCTGGGGCAGGGCTGTGAGGAGTCAGGAAAGAAACTGTGGAGTCTGTTCCTCACCCACCTCCTGAGCCCTGGGGTCTGAGGCCCCCAGGAAAGAGGGTTCAGTGGCACAGGAGGGTCCGGGGCAGGAGACAGAAAGCAGCCTCTCAGGTCTTCTTGGAAAGGAACTCTGACCACCAGTGTGAATAGTCTTGCAGAAAGCTAAGCGGACACCAAGTGAAAGCTGGCCCCTCCCCTCTCCCAGAGTGGGAGGGGCCAGCGGTTGCCTGGGCAGCTTTCCTTGTGATGCCACAGGTCCTCTGGACACACTGCTGCCTTGCCACACCTCCTTTCCCTTTCATCTTTCTCATCAACCAATGGGCTTGGCAGCATTGAGGCCATGCCCCTATTCTGTGTTCTAGTGTGGCCCTGGTTATCCCTCCTCTGACTCAGTTGCACAGCTACCTGGCAGGTGACGGGAGGTGTTTAGCAGTCTTGCCTGGATTGTGCTGATGTGGCCCCAACCCCGCCTCCCTCCCCACACCACCATGTAGGAAGAAACTCAACAGAGCAAATTGGCTGCAGCCAAGAAAAAGGTAAAAACCACCAGGTCATAGCCCCTGACCCACCTGCAGACTTCCTTTGACGGCAGGACTACTGCCAGAGTCTGTGCCACTCCTGAGGCACACCGGGTTAGGCCCCCCTGGTGCCTCTGCACTCCCCCCACCAAAATATTGTTAGCCAGCGCTGTTCCCTCAGCAGCCCAGCCCCTGCCCTCAACAGTCACCCCAGGGTCACTCCTGGGGCAGGTGACTCCTGGGGCTCCCTGCTCCAGACTAGGCCCTGACCTCCTGCCCCCTCCCAAGCCTGACCTCCCTGGGCTCTTTGGCCTGGCATCTCCAAGGACTAAGACAACCACTTCTGGTGGTTGCCACTCACCTGGGGTTGTGAGTTTTGGCTGGCCAGGCTCCTGGGGACAGGGGGCCCAAGGGGCAGTAGAGGGTAATTGTTAAGATTGCTGGGTACTGGTTAAGAATTCTGGGTTTGAATCCTGCCTCTCTGTCTGCTGGGGATATGATTTAGGGCAAGTTACTTGAGCTCTTTGGGCCTCTCTTTTCATATCTGTGTAATAGAGGTGGTATTGTTTGACTTCCATTTGTGAAGTTTAAATGAAATTTGTTGTTGTTTTTATGTGAATCCCTAGTACATAGCCTGCTGTAAACACACAGGACACCCAGGAAATGGTCATTGCTGTTTGATTTTCCTCATCCCCAGTCTCAAGGGGAAGCCAGGCCAATGAGAAAAGCCACTTGCCATCAGGCTATCCCTTTAGAAGTCACTGAAAGGGCCCCACGTGTGGTGTAAGAGAAGATCTTACTTGCCACCAGCTTGCTGGGTGACCACAGAAAAATCACTATTTCCCCTGAGCCTCAGTTTTCTCCTCTATAACATGATACTGGATAAGATCAGTGTCTTTCAAACTTGTTTTTCACCTGGAGTCACCTTAGCTCAACTGAACCCTTACTCAGAAGTCTGGTTTTTTTTTAACAGAGGTGGAGGTCTGGAGCTCTACCACATTCATCGCCCATGTCCTGGGCCTGAGGAGAGGGGTCCAGTGAGTGTATTAAGAGCTGCATTGGTCAGCTGACTCCACTCTGTGACTGCGTCACTCAGGGGACTTTTCCATCTATTTGTTCCTGCCCCTGGCAAGGCAGCAGGTGGCCATTTGGAAGAATGGCACAGGCCATGGTTTTAATCTCCTCTGCTCTTCTTCAGCGTTTCCTTTCCCTGAATCCACATCTTTCTCCTACTCTGACTTTCTTGCTTCTCTCTAAGCCACTTCTGTCTTTCTCCCCCTGCCCTTGTTTTTCCCTTTTCATCTCCTGTAGATTCAGGACATTCCGAAGGTGCTGGTGTCCAACCTTAACTACTCCAATGGGGTAGCACTCCTCGACTGGACAAGTGGAAGGTGAGGCAGTGCCCAGACCCCTCTCTGGCTTGCTGTCTCCAGCTGTGCATGTTCCTGAGGCTTCTCTGGTTTGGGGGATACTTTGCCTCTGGCTTATTTTATGTTGCTGCCATTAACCTTCAGCCTGTTTATGTCTGCTTCTTCACTTGCTTGATTGATTGAGTTTTTTTCCTTTCCAGCATCTTTTATCATCTTGGAAATGGTGAGACATACCTTAAAGTTTAAAAGTAATTTGGGAATAATGTACAAAGCAGGAATATGGGATTTGGGGCTTTTTTTTTTTTTTTTTTTTTGAGACAGAGTCTCACTCTGTCACCCAGACTGGAGTGCAGTGATGTGGCACAATCTCTGCTCACTGCAACCTCTGCCTCCCAGGTTCAAGCGATTCTCTTGCCTTAGCCTCCTCAGTAGCTGGCATTACAGACACCTGCCACCATGCCCAGCTAATCTTTGTATTTTTAGTAGAGACGAGGTTTCACCATGTTGGACAGACTGGTCTTGAACTCCTTACCTCAAGTGATCCACCAGCCTCAGCCTCCCAAAGTGCTGGAGTTACAGGCGCAAGCCACCGTGCCCAGTCCCTTGCTGTTTTTATACTTTCTCTATATCCATAACTGTTTCCCATGAAAGTTTTTGTTTCTTTGAATTTCTCATTTTTATTACCCCTGCATCATCTGCTACCCTGAAGGATCTGGAGGTAAGAGGCCCTAGGCTGAGGTGCAGTGACCCTGCAGGCCAGCCCTCCAACCTCCTCTCACAGTGGGGGCTGGGTGCCCCTCTGCCAGCTGAGACAGCCCACACACACCCCAGCCCTAATGATTGTTCTCTCTACCTCTCCCTGCAGTCCTCCTCCAACTCCTCCTCTCTGTATGCACCTCAGAGCCGGTACCAAGAACTAGCAGTAGCCCTGGACTTGAGCTCTGCAACAATCAGTCAACTCATTGAAAACATAGTCATTGGTAAGAGTCCAGTGGAGTCCCCTGATTCCACTCTGCCAATCCTGGGCTCCAGTTTCCCCTTGGGGCCCGGAATAAAGGGGCTGGGGGCCCCTGGTGCCAAGGACAAATGGGGAGCTGGGGTGCCCATGCCTCACCTGGAGGGACCCCAGAGCAAGGAGCATGCAGCATGGCTCTTCCATTGCTGCCCTCTTTGCTGACTCTCTCTTCTTCAGGTACCCCTGCCAGCCAGCCTGGCTGATGTAAGGACTTCCCTTCCAGTCCTCTGTGAAGTTGCGGCTGCTCTGCAGCCAGGTACTAAAGGAGCTGCTGGGACAGGGGATTGATGTGAGTACAAGATCCAGCACCCCATTGTCCCATG
Organism: Pan troglodytes; assembly: GCF_028858775.2. Taxonomy (NCBI): domain Eukaryota; kingdom Metazoa; phylum Chordata; class Mammalia; order Primates; family Hominidae; genus Pan; species Pan troglodytes. The sequence goes on from NC_072414.2 coordinate 64,609,025, forward strand.
CCCTTATGACCCCCAGTGCCCTGAAACTCTGCACTAGGCCCAGGGAGATGGGTGAACCAGCCTCTCAACCTCTCTGGGCACCTCCCTTCCTTCTTTCCAGCCTGTCTGTTCCTTATCGCAGGATCCAGGCTGGGGGTGAGGGGCTGGTGAGCAGGGGCCTGGCACCCCCTGAAGGTCTCCTTTCCCCATAGTATGAGAAGATCCTGAAGCTCACGGCTGATGCCAAGTTTGGTGAGTATCCCGCTGAGTCTATAGGCCCCAGGCAACCCTGGGACCTTGGCCTGGTGCCTGGTACAGAGGGGCCCCCCCACCCCTCCCAGCAGCATCCTTAACCTGCCTTCCCTAGTGGAGGAGCATGAGGGAAAGAAAGACATTGACAGTCCCACCTTCCTGTCCTCTGCCAGCTCCTGGTGGAGCAGTAGCAGTGCCCATGGCTCCAGGAGGCTTTGGGGCCTTGAGCTGAAGTTAATAGGGCAACTGGGAGGTGGCTGGACCCACAGTGACACCCCCTGTCCCACGCACGGGTCCCTCAGAGTCAGGTGATGTGAAGGCCACAGTGGCAGTGCTGAGTTTCATCCTCTCCAGTGCCGCCAAGCACAGTGTCGATGGCAAATCCTTGGCCAGTGAACTGCAGCAGCTGGGGCTGCCCCAAGGTACAGGTTGTGGGTGGGCAGCTGGGTAGCCTGTGAGCCAAGGGCTGCTAGAGAGCGGGCCAGGCCCTGTGACCCTGAGGTGTACCTCAGGAACCCAAGACAGGCCCCGACATGCTACCTCCAGAGCTACTCCATTCTACCCCCAGAGCATGTGCCCAGCCTGTGCTGCTGTTTTGAGGAGAAGCAAAGCACCTTGCAGAAGCACATGGGGTCTGCAGACTATGCAGTATGAGGCCAGCCAGGGTCCAGACTCATTCTAGAAGGTGCACGCAGCATGCAAAGTGCATGGAGAGTCCAGGGAGACGACTTAACCATGGTCACATACCAAGCAGCCGCAGAGCTGGGACCTGGCCCTGGGTCTCCTGAATCCATGGGCTCTGTGATGTGTATGTACAGGATCAGACCTTGCCCTTTCTTCCTAGCAGACCCTTTGCTAGTCCCCCATGCCATTCTGGTGGTCAGTGGGTTTGGCCTGGTGGGACGATCATCACAGACTTCAAGGACCTGGGCAGCCTTGGGGGACTAGGGTAGGTCATCTCTTCCAGCCTCCTGCCCTCAACCCCAGAACCCTGGTCAGAGCCCTGGGTCACCCAGGGCCACCCCGGACCCACTGGAATTCCTCCACCACCACTTGGTCAAAGTTCTGCAGAGATCTGAGGACGAGGGTCAGCTGGGGGTCAGGAGAGGATGAAGAGGGTCACAGCTCTACCAAACGAAGCCTCATTTCTTGTGGCGCCCAGCCTACCCCTCTGATGCCAACCTCCGGCTGGCCCAGCCCTGCAGAGTAGGTGCCCAAAGGCATCATAGCAGTTCCTGTCATGCTGGTCTCCCCCCAGGGCCCCCTCTGGAGCCTGGTACCACAGATCTCAGGGTGGGAGGTAGAGCTCAGTCTCCCTTCCCTCTCATCCCCCTCATAGGGGCTTAGTCCACCAAGGCCCCTGACTGCTAGGGGACCCACACGCATGGCCTCCTTCTTTCTGACTGCTGGCCCTTCCCCAGCCTGGATACTCGAGCCCTGGGCAGAGGGGTAACGATCCCAGGACTGTCTTTGCAGGCAGAGAGGCTACTTGGCACCAGGCCCTGACTCCTTGGGCTGAGCTCAGCAGCAGGCGTGTCACCAAGGCCCCCTGGGCAGAAGGGGCTCAGCCCTGAGGGCCCATCACTCGCCATGCCTGCATGTTCCTGCTAGGCATCCACCCTGAGGACCCAGCTTCCCCCTGCCCCCAGCTGCTGGCAGCCCCATCTTGACTCATCCAGGGTCCTGGAGGTCATGCCAGGAAGTAGCCAGCAGCTGGGAGAAGCACATGGTGTTTCTGCATCTTTCTTTATGGAGCTTCCTTCAGTGAGAGGGGCTACAGACTCAAGGGAGACTGCAGGCCACCCCTTCCCCACTCCCTGGCTGGGTGGGCTTCCAGCTCAGGGGTCTGACTGGAAGGATGGGACCGTCCTGTCCCAGAGGCAGGTCTGAGTAGTCTAGGCCCAGTTTACTCTCCATCAGGGCCCCTCCCATTCATTTGTCCAGCTGGCTTTTCCCAAAGCACAAGTGATGTCTGTGTGGACTGTGTCCCCTGTCCCCAAGGGGAGTCTGGCTCCAGTCCTGGCCTGGAACTCAGAGACCTTAGAATTAGAGGCCACATCTGGCAGGGTGGACCAGCCAGGGCATGTACCATGTTGGCAGCCCCAGACCTGACACCACGGCTCCCGTCTCCCCTCTCCACTTCCGTCCTGCACATCACCTACACTACGTGCTGTCCATGATGAATCCAAGCTGTCAGCTTCCATCAGCGCTGTCAATGCTGACCGTAAGGAGAATGGTACAGCCTGAGTTGGGGGTTAAGTGGGAATGGGCCTGGTGTGGGGGGGGAGGTGGGGGTGAGGTGGGTGTCTGGCGCCTCTCTGCTCATCTTCTCTTCTCCTTTGCCCACAAAGGAGGCATCTTCTTTATGTCCCTCTGCCACCCTGGGAACATAAAATACTGCCTCAGCTCTGTCTTCCCTTGGACATAGCCCACCTACCTTCTTGTGGAACTCAGGACTTTGTTTTGTCCTGTGGCCCACGTGAGAAGCAATTATCCCTGCTCTGCTCAACTGAGAGAGGACAAACTGAGGCATAGCAGGGGAACAACTCTGTCATAGTCTGGCTGTTAATGGCAGAGTCAAGACCAGCCCTTCCCTGAGTGTCAGGTCCAGTGAACATCAAGTGTGGAGGCTTGTTAGTCCCTTTTGCATTGCTCTAGAGGAATACCTGAGACTGGGTTATTTATTTTTGAGACAAAGTCTAGCTCTGTCGCCCAGGCTGGAGTATAGTGACAAGATCTCAGGTCACCGCAACCTCTGCCTCCTGGGTTCAGGCTATTCTCCTGCCTCAGCCTCCCGAGTAGCTGGAATTACAGCCATGCACCACCGTGCCTGGCTAATTTTTTGTATCTTAAGTAGAAACAGGGTTTTGAGACGGAGTTTCGCTCTTGTGACCAAGGCTAGAGTGCAATGGCGTGATCTCGGCTCACTGCAACCTCTGCCTCCCAGGTTCAAGCAATTTTCATGCCTCAGCCTCCCAAGTAGCTGGGATTACAGGCATGCACCACCATGCCCGGCTAATTTTGTATTTTTAGTAGAGACAGGGTTTCACCAGGTTGGCCAGGCTGGTCTTGAACTCCTGACCTCAAGTGATTCACCTACCTCAGCCTCCAAAAGTGTTGTGATTACAGGCGCGACCCACTGTTCCCGGCCCTGAGACTGGTTAACTTATAAAGGAGATTTATTTGCCTCACATTTCTGCAGGGTGTAGAAGCATCTCTAGGCATCTGGTGAAGCCTCAGGAAGCTTTTACTGCTGGCAGGAGGCAAAGAGGGAGCAGGCATGTTGCGTGGTGAGAAAGGAAGCAAGAGAGAGGAGCAAGAGAGAGGAGGCCTCAGTCTCTTTTAAACAACCAGCTCTCCTGTGAACTAGTAGAAAACTCACTCATTGAATCACTTGAACCTGGGAGGTGGAGGTTGCAGTGAGCTGAGATCGCACCACTGCCCTCCAGCCTGAGCCGTGAGCGAGACTCTGTCTCAAAAAGAAAAAAAAAAAAAAAAAAAGAAAACTCACTCATTACCATGGGGAGGGCACTAAGTCATTCATGAGGGATCCCCCATCATGACCCAAACACCTCACACTATAGGCCCCACCTCCAGCATTGGGGATCACATTTCAACATGAGATGTGGATGGGACAAGTATCTAAACAATGTCAGAGGCCTCCCCCTCCCTCCCATCAGTCTTCTGTCCTCAGTTCAGGTGCATGCTGGCCTCCATGCCTGGCTTCCTAGAAAGTCATCTTGGCCCCAAGGGGTTGGGCAGGGCCACTAGGCCGAGGGTTGGAGCCCTGTCTCTCCTAGTCCCAGCCTGGGTCTCCATCACTGGGTAACCCGTACTGCTCGCTGCATTCTCTCCACACCTGCTCCCTGCAGCCCAGGGGTCAGTCTGGGTGCAGGCCTGGGTAGAGGTCCAGGAGCAGATTCTGCCCCCCAGCTCATACCTCCTGTGCACCATGGCAGCCAAAATGCACCAGCGTGGCCAGGAGCGCTGACTTGTCCCTGTAATCCCAGTGTTTTGGGAGGCTGAGGTGGAAAGATCGCTTCAGACCAGCCTAGGCAACATAGCCAGACCTTGTCTCTACAAAAAGTAAAATTAGGCATGGTGGCATGCGCCTGTAGTCCCAGCTACTCAGGAGGCTGAGGTGGGAACATTGCATGAACCCAGGAGGTCAAGGCTGCAGTGAGCTATGATTGCACCACCGCACTCCAGCCTGCGCAACGGAACAAGACTCTGTCTCTAAAACAAGAAACCAAGTGCAATGGTGTGTGGATACCAACTTCTCCTGGTGTGTGGACCTGACCTCACTCGGCCCCATCGGTTAGTGGGAGGCTGCCTGCTGTCTTCCAGAATGTTCCCACCACTACCTCTGTGTCCTTCCTGCATTCTCTGGCAGGCTTTATGAGGGGGCCTGTCACCTACCTCTCTGGCTGCCCTAAGGCCCAGCTCAAACCTTCCCTGCCCCTGAGAACCTTTTCCTGAAGAGTCTTTCCCCCACCCACAGACCCCCTCATTTCAGAGCTTTTGGTGAGGTGAGTACAAGGATCGACTCTCTGCTACCAGCCTGGGAGGAATTGTCCCTAGGGTTGGGTCTCTGGATGGCATATGAGGGTCTAGACCAGGACCCAGATGCCTGTAACCTGAAGGGCAGGACCTCAGCTGCCCCAGCTTGACACAGCCTCTTGTTCAGCCTGACCTTCTGGGACAGGCCCGACCCCTGCATCCTTTGGTCTTGGTCCCTACTGGGAACTCTGGTTACCCTGGCTTACCTACTTTGACTCCAAAGGTAATGCTGACATGCCCCGTGAGACACAGTGACAGACTGAGACTAATGTAGGGTTACGTGGCTCAGAGTCACCATGGCCAGGCAGAGCTCAGGTCCTAACACTGTTCAGCCTCTGCCTCCCGGGTTCAAGTGATTCTCCTGCCTCAGCCTCCCAAGTAGCTGGAACTACAGGTGCATGCCACCACACCCGGCTAATTTTTTGTAGTTTTAGTAGAGATGGGGTTTCACTGTGTTAGCCAGGATGGTCTTGATCTCCTGAACTCGTGATCTGCCCACCTCAGCCTTTCAAAGTGTTGAGATTACAGGCCTGAGCCACTGCACCCAGCCTCCCTAACACCCTTCTAGCTCTGGTGCCCTGCAGGGTCTACCTGGGAGCACCTGGAGCCCAAGAAGCTGCCCCTCACCTTTGCAATCCCAGGGACTCACTCCCTGATCATGATGAAGGTGGACCCAAACCCGCTGAGGGGCATGAAGGAGCAAAGGTCAGCCTCTGCCTCCCACGGCCTCTCTGATGGGGAGGATGTTATCCCAGCAGCATGAGCTGGGAGCAGAACTGGGAGGATGGGGGGTTTTCCCTGTGGGTAGCTCTGGGCTCCAGGGTGGAGCCCTCTTAACCTGGCCCCTTCCCTATGACTCTCCTTGTCCCCAGGCAAAGAAAGCAGCTTGCCTGAGGTCACCTGTCAGGTAGGGAAAGAGTGGGACCTGGGTTCTTTCTCACCCAGCTGCAGCTCCCCCTTTCCCCAGCCCCTTCACCCAGGTGATAGAGAACCTGGCAGGCTGTGTCCCATAGAAGAGTTCACTTTCCTTCTGGTGAGGGATGGGAACCAGCTTGGGGTGGGAGGGATGAGGGGTCTGGGGGCTCTCCCAGCCCTGCCTCACATTTGAAGGATGGCATCTGGGTGGCAGCATGGTTTAGGCTAGACAGGGCGGCCCCGAGGTTTATAGCCTGGCCTCGGGCAGGATGCTGCCATGCCACCTTCTTTTCTGCACGTCCTGACCTGGCATCCTACCTAAAGGTCCTCAGGTCTCCTGCCCCCTGGGCATTGCCCCCACTCCCTGCCCAGACACAGCTGTCCTTGTCCTGGACTAATCTTCAGAGATTCTTGTCCAGCCCACAGCTTTGCTGGACATCGCAGGCTGGGCCAGTCCCCCTGCCCAGCACTAACATCTCTTTGTGAGTCTCAGTCAGACTGAGCTGCAGCTTCAGGGTCAGAGTAGGCTCTGACTTAACTGATGTGACCCAGGACAAGGGGATTTATTGATGGTGTCACATATGCTTAAGCTCTTGGCCTCTATGATTTCTTTGGGGCATGATACCCCTCTGTCCCATGCTTAGGTGCCCACGTGTGGCCACAAGTGCCTTTCCTACCACCATCCCTACTTGAGGCTGGTGTCCAGGCACCTGTGGCTCCAGGCAGAAGGCTGAGCGCAGAGCCAGGCCTGGGCAGATGTTCTGCAGGGGCTGCAGGAGCTGACAGTCCTGACCACCCAGCCCGTGGCCATCCATTCCCTTTCACCATGGCTGGCCCTTCATCCACCATCCTTCCAGGGGCCAGGCCTGAACCCAAACTGACTTTTACCTGCCCTGGTCCCCCTTGTGCCTATCAGGTTCTTGGCTGAGCATGATGTTTTTGCCCATTTCCTTGATTATCCTCAAGAGGTTTATAGAGCCACTTGGAGACATCACATCTGTCCACCAGGTCCTCATCAGAGACATGACTGCCTTGGGCCAGGCCTGGGATAGTCAGGGGTCACACTCACCTGTTGGGACCTAGCTTCAGCGGCTTCAATCTGGGCAATGGCCTGATGGGCGGCTGCCCCTTCTCCTCTGCTTGGGGGAGGCAGGAGAGGAAGGTCAGGCAGGAGATCTGCTTCCTGCCCACCTGACACTGGTTGGAAGCAGGGTGCCCACCTGTGCCTGTCTCACCTTGCTGCAGGTGCATCGGAGACCGAACCCCTCTCCCGATCTCCTGCAGGTGCAGATTCCAGGTTTCCAATGGGTGTCAGTGTGGGCTCCAGAGCTCTCCTGGTCCTAGGGAACCCTGGGCTCCATGAGGCCTTGGCCTAGCCAGATTGTTTCCCACACTGTCACCTCCCCACCCTGTCACCTCCCCAAACATGGGGCTGCATGCTCTGTGCCCTGGGTGGGACATTGGAAGGAGTGCCACCTTCCAGGTTTGGATCACAGTAAAGCCTCTGCCTTGGGGATGTGCTGGCTGAGACAGATGGGGTTGAACCAGCCATGATACGTTGGCCTTGGGCAAGTCATCTGTGCCTTGCTTCCCTTTCCCCAGCAGCCAGAAGGGATAATAGCACCTATTTCACCCATACTCAAGTGTTAACTTGTTAGCAGGAACTGAGTCCCGGAGGAGGTGCAGGTGGAGCCATTGAGGCAGCACTGCAGCTGGACCTGGGTCTGAGTCCCAGCTCCTGGCTGTGATATGCACCACTCTCTCCATTTATTTATCTGAAGGACAGGGCTGTGCTGTTCTGGGGTCACTGTGACAATGCAGCTGGCCTGTGTGAGTTGGTGGTGGCCTCCTGAGATGGTTTGAGGTGGGCTGGAGGTGTGTCTTGAATGCCCCCTCACCCCCATGGGGAAGACCCACTTAGGGAAGACTCATGTGTCTGTATGGAGGAACCCACATTCCCTGCCCCTCAGCTGTCCTCTGTCCCTTCCTAGCCCCCTCTGCTGTCCTGCAGGCTCTGGCGGTGGCCATCCAGCTTGGTGGCCATCTGGCTGATCCACTCCTCCAGGTGGACCCTCTGTCCTCATGTGGTGCAGGTCCCATTGTGCCACCACCAGACAGGCCACGCTAGCCCCAGGGCCTCCGTTCCCTGTTACCTAGCCCCCACCCCCAGGTATGTGCCACCTCCCTAAAGCCCACTGTGTCCACCAGCTGTGTTTCAACTCTGTCTCGTGCAAGGCCTAATGCAAAGCCTGAAACAGCCTGGCTTGTAGAGGGCCAGGAGACCAAAGCTTGAAGAGAGAGTGATGGTCTCCCAGAGCCTACTTAGCCTCAGCCCCAGGGCTGTGTCCATGCTGTTCCTGGCTCCAGTGAGCCAATTCTCTCCCCTGATGCCTGTAAGGGCTCCAGTGGTGATGGAGGTAGCTGGAGAGAACAAGGCTGTCTTAAGCCTCCCTCCCTGAGAAGGCCCAATGGGGAATGTTTTAGGCATCAGGGCATTCTGGGGGGCATCTTCCAGGGACCCCTCCTATACCCTGCCCTGCCCTGGCTCTCTAGTGAGAAATTGCAGTTGCTTGGACAGTGGGGCTGACCCAGGACAAATGCATATATTGGGCTGGTCTTCAGGGTGCTGGGGTAGGGACGGGGCACTTCAGGGATAGGAAGGAGGGGCCTGTGTGTTCCAGAAGTACAGAGGAACCTGGTGCCGCCACAGTCAACCCCTATGTGATGATCTTTCTACCCGCCCTCTTTGGTGTCTTGGTGCTGGCTGCTGTCTTTGGCCAGGTAAGCTCATGGTCTGGGCTCCTGGGGTCCGCTCACTGGGCCTGCCCACTGCCTGCAGGTAGGGGAGCCTTTGGGCCAGGACTATCCTTGGCTCACCTTCCAGGTGGTGGGTTCAAAGACCATTCCTGGGTTCCACCACCGCCAAGCCTCAATGGTGTCTCGATGGTCACAGGAACTGCTGGGGCTTTCTAGGTTAAGACCCTTGCCTATCCCAGTGTTCCCCCCCTGCAGTAGGGGGCTGCAGGGGTCAGCCTCAGTCTCTGCCTTGGGAGCCTGCCTTACCTTGCCTGAACTCAAGCGATCTGCCTGCCTTGGACTCCCAAAGTGCTGCGATTATAGGCGTGAGCCACTGCACCCAGCCCAGCCTTGACTTTGAAATATATGTTGTACATCCGGACAGCAGTGAACTCTGGGGGAACACCAAAGATGAGGAGAATGAGAGAAGAGATACCTCCAATTAAAGGAGTTAGGAAGAGATGCTTGAACTTATGTTTTAAAAAGTCACTGCAGGTTGGGCACAGTGGCTCGCACCTGTACACACAGCACCTTGGGAGGCTGAAGTGGGTGAACGGCTGGAGCCTAGAAGTCTGAGACCACCCTGGGCAACATGGCAAAACCCCGTCTGTACACAAAATACAATAATTAGCCAGGCACGGTGGTGCCTGTGGTCCCAGCTACTCGGGAGGCTGAGGTGGGAGGTCGAGGCTGCAGTGAGCTGAGATCCACCACTCCACTGCAGCCTGGGCGACAGAGTGACACCCTGTCTTAAAAAAATAAAAAGTCACTGTTTTGGGGTTTTCTGGGTGAAACCTCTGTTTCCATAAAAAAAGAAAAGGGTCGAGACAGTATGTATTACTAATTGAAAATCATAACCAGATGCTTAGAGTAAATCATTGTATCTATTGTTTCAAAAACCAACCTCAGGATTATTAAAAGTTAATTTTATTGGGTTTTTCTTTAAGCTTGGCTGATTCACTCAGGTCTGTCACTTCCAAGCCCATGTTTTACTACTTTGTAACCCTATTTGGAAGGAAAACTGCAGCTCACATTATGATCCATCCTGAGATGAAGAGTTTCACACATATACACCACATATACCCCCACCACAGTATGATGACACAGCGACCCAACCTCGGGCAAATGGTACCACTGCCAGCAAATTTTTTTCTTTATTTTAAATATTTTTACTGTATTTCTTCTAACAGCAGCAAATGCATTTAACACTTTATTGAGATTTTCAACAGCTGCCATTTGGTTTGTGTAGAAAATTGTTTACAAAGTAACTTTTTTCCATTTTTGAAATTTGAATGAAAATTATGTTCTTCAGTTTTAAAGCCCCATCCCTCTCCCAAAGAAAGGTTAATAACTAACTACCAAGTAATGATTATTTGGGAAAAGAAGAAAAGCAAAACCAGCTTGTAAACACTTCTGGAACGTGGGTAAGGGGCCAAAGTCAAGACCTTCTGGGCCCAGTGCAGGTGCTAGGCTTGCCTCGGGACACCATCAGCACTTCCCCATCCACAACATCCTCAACAGCTGGGAGCCATGCGCAGACCCCAGGGGGCTTCCTGTTCCACAAGCTCCCCTCTCTTTTTCCTCTCCACCCTTGCTGTTGGGCCTCCCTTCCAAATCTGCCTAACAAAGGCAGCAGGATCTTTAATACTGTTCAGCTTTGTCAATGGAGACAGGATACTCCAGAAAGTTGAGAGATTCCCTGGTCCAGTCTGGGGGAGGAAAAAATATGCAGTGTAGCATAGATGGTTTTACTTGTCCACTCAGACACATGCTCATACTTATTAGATGGATGTATCAGATGCTTCAAAAGTCCTGATGTGTAGTAGCACAAAAGCTGCTTGTAAACAGGAAGTTGCAAAATGGTAAAAATTTCTGCAGCAGTTCAGGCTCCTGATGACAAAGCTGGTTCTGATAAGTAGTTCTTTTGACATGCACAGCAGCTTTCGCTGTAAGTCCTGTGTTCCACGGGTTTCATTTAGACCATAGGAAGTTGAAAGCAAAGTTTAAATGTTCTCTGCTGACAAAATGTGGTATATATCCATCAATGGACTTCTACTCAGTAATGAAAGGAACAAACTACCAAAACCTGTTATATGTCATGGACCAACCTCAAAAACCTTAGCTAAGTAAAAAGCCAGACATGTGACCACATATTGTATAATTCTATTGATTTGAAATGTCCAAAAAAGGCAAGTTGATAGAGACAGAAATGGTCTGATTTACCTCAAGAAGTAGGGATTCAAGCTCTTAGGGTACATGTGATACATACATTAGAAAAAATAAAGAAAAGAAAAGAAATTTATATGTAAATAAATGAAAATAATAGTTCTCCCTGATTATAAAGAAAATTGCATTCTTTTTGTAATAATTTGGAAGACAAAATATGAAGAAAAGTCTTTAATTTTGCTACTGAAAGCATTCTGGTTTGTTGCTTTTTATATTTTTTTATGCATATGAACATTTTAAAAAGTAGAATCGTAATATATAGTCTTTTGTCACTATGTTTTGGGCATATTTCTATGGCAGTAAATATATCCTTGGCATTATCTTTTTAGAAGCTTGATGTATATTAAGTTAATCATTGCCACCCCAGAAGTAAATTTTCTTATATATATATTTTAATGGATGCAAGCAAGCATTTTGGGGCTGAAGTCATAGAAGTAGAATTTCTGGAGAAAAATAACATAAAATAGTTTTAAGATTTTTAATAGAAATTTTCAAATTATCCTGCAGAAAAATTGGTTCAGTTTATACTCCCAACAGGGGCAGAGCTCCAGTATCCCCTTTCCATTTGTCCTCTTTGCTGATATTTAAGGAGAAAATCTCATTGTTTTCATTGTATTTCTTTGGTTTCTAGTGCTTTTGAAACTTTTTTTTTTTTTTTGAGATGGAGTCTTGCTCTATGGCCCAGGCTGGTGTGCAACAGTGCAATCTCGGATAACTGCAACCTCTGCCTCCTGGGTTCAAACGATTCTCCTGCCTCAGCTTCCCGAGTAGCTGGGATTACAGGTGCCCACCAGCATGCCTGGCTAATTTTTGTATTTTTTAGTAGAGATGGGATTTCACCATGTTGGTCAGGCCCGTCTCAAACTCCTGACCTCAGGTGATCCACCCACCTCGGCCTCCTAAAGTGTTGGGATTACAGGCGTGAGCCACGGCCCTGGCCTTGAATCATTTTTATGTGCTTATTGGCCATTTTTATTCTTGTGGGAAGTGCCTGTTTCTCCATTGCCTATTTTCTGGCCAAGCTCCCAAGTCACATTTCACTTAATTTTTATCCTGCTGATTGAAAGCATTTTAACATAAACAGGAGCAGGACAGACTGTAATTATCTAGATCTTGCTCTGTCACCCAGGCTGGAGTGCAGTGGCATGATCATAGCTACCACAGCCTCGTACTCCTGAGCTGAAGCAGTTTTCATACATCAGCCTCCCAAGTAACTAGGACTACAGGTATGTGCCACCACGCCCAGCTAATTTTTAAAATTTTTTGTAGAGATGCGAATTCACTATGCTGCCCAGGCTGGTCTTGAACTCCTGACTTAAAGTGATCCTCCCACCTTGGCTTGCCAAAGTGTTGGGTTTACAGGTGTGAACTACTGCTCCTGGCCGAGAGCTCATTTTGTTTGCTAGTGGTGATATTGGTATCTGTTTATATTTGAGGCTTTGGTGCTAGTGCTGATGTATTACACTCACCATCCGAGGTTTGCAGGACTTTTGTTTTAATATTGAATACATGGAACTGTTTACTTCTGCATCTTTGCAGGCATACAAAATGTGCCTACCAGGACTCTGCTTTATATCTATTGAAAGCAAGAAGTAATACAGTAAAACTTTGCCTGGCTAGAGGCTTTGGAAGAATGGAGTATTCTGATGTAATGCTATTCACTTGGAAATGTGAAGGTGAAAAGAATTCAAAACTTACATTTCCTGTTGAATGCAACTTGAAAATACAGCCAGTGATTCCACTTTTCTTCTCTAGTAAGTTTGGACATTCTGATCTACTTGGTGTTTTATTATAGAACTGCTAGTGTGCCTGAGACTTACATTGTGAAGACACTTTTTAAAAAACTTGAGAGGTAAGAGAGTGTAAATGGTATTGTATGAGATCAGGCTGGATGAGAACTGACACTTGTAAATATACTTTTTAGGCTGAATCTCTGCCATTTGTTTTCTTATTTAACTCATAAAAATAAAACACATTGGATGGAGGGTGGGAGCAGGAAGGAGATTTATGTCTTTTAATTGCATGCCATTGTTTCATATCAAGACAGAACATATGGTATCCCTGGCTTTGGACCTACAGAAGGAAACACATTTTTCTACCTGCTGTATGCCAGAGGTTCTTGAACACCTGGAGGGATGACTGCAGCACAGATTGCTGAGCCCTACTCCAGAGTTTCTGATTCACCATGTCCAGGGTGGGGCTGAGAATTTGCACTTATAAAAAGTTCTCAGGTTCTGCTGCTGCTGCTAGTCCAGAGACTACATTTTTGAGAACCACTCTTGTCTACTAACTGTAAATTGTAGAACTCTAGAACAAAGCTTAGTTTGGTGTAGGAAAAGAAGCTCACAGGTTATGGAGCAAATCATGAAAGATTCAACCCTTGATCCCAGCCTAGCGTGGAATTCAGGTAACAAGCAATACACAGTGACATGACACAATTCTTGGTTTTCATGATTGCAAATCATAGCCAAGTATCAAGTGAGAAATTCAGTTTCATTTGCAAGGCTTAGAGAGGCCAGGTGATTCTAGAAAAATAGGCCTTGTATTTGCTTTAAACCAGTAAAGAGCTTTGAGTGCTTATTAAATGGAAAGCTTTGTGTTTTTATTTATTTTTGACTATTTTATTTTATTTTTTTGAGATGGAGTCTCAGTCTGTCACCCAGGCTGGAATGCAGTGGCGTGACCTTGGCTCAACGCAACTTCCGCCTCCCGGGTTCAAGTGATTCTCCTGCCTCGGCCTCCCGAGTAGCTGGGATTACAGGTACCCACCACCACACCTGGCTAGTTTTTGTATTTCAAGTAGAGACAGGGTTTCACCATGTTGGCCAGGCTGGTCTTGAACTCCTGACCTAAGGTGATCCACCCACCTAGGCCTCCCAAAGTACTGGGATTACAGGTGTGAGCCACCACACCCGGCCCAAAAGCTTTGTGTTTTTAAAGGTATTAGACATGTTTCTTGTTTTTTAAAAAATCTTAATAATGTAGGAGAATAAGAGAAATGTTTTTTCCAAAGCCGAGAAATCATTGTGATTATTTTACCTTATTGGAATGTTGGATAATATAGTCCACTTCATTCATTAATCATCAAACATGCTATGGATTTTCCATTTTTATAGGATTTGTGTCTTAACTGGGGTAATACTGGTAATTCTTATACTCCCTCTGAAGATGAAAAATGTAGGCCAAAATCATAGACCATGCATAGAAGCTGGATAATGAAGACAGCTCTGGAGGAACATGTAGACACACACACACTGACACACATATATATAAAGTATAAACACATATATTTTTTAAAGTTTATTTTTAACATTTTAAAGCAAAAACCAGCCCTCCCCTTTCCCGGAGTAGGCAGGCCCCGCCCCTCTCCCCAAGTGGGCAGGGACAGCAGTCGCATGGGCAGCTTTCCTTGTGATGTCACAGGTTCCTCTGGGCACACTGCTGCCTGGCCACGCCTCCTTTCCCTTTCATCTTTCTTATTGACCAATGGGATTGGAGCATTAAGGCCACACCCCTATTCTGCATTCTAGTGTGGCCCTGGTTACGCCTCCTCTGGCTCAGTCACACAGCAGCCTTGTAGGTGACTGGAGGTGTTCGCTGATGTGGCCCCAACCCTACCTCCCTCCCCACCCCATGATATTAGAAGAAACACGACAGAACAAATTGGCAGCAGCCAAGAAAAAGGTAAAAAGCCAAGAAAAAGGTCATGGCCCCCCAACCTAGCCAGAGATCCCCTCTGATGACAAGACCACTCCCAGAGTCCATACCACTCCTGAGGCACACCGGGCTGGGCCCCCCTACCCCGGCGCCTCTGGACTCCCCCCACCAAAGTCTTGTCAGTCAGCCCCGCCCCTTCAGCAAGCAGCCCAGCCTCTGCCCTCGCCAATCACCCTGCGGTGACTTTGGGCGGATGACTACTGGGGATACCTGCTCCATATTCAGCCCTCACGTCCTGCCACCCCAAGCCCAACCTCCCTGGGTTCTTTGGGCTCACCTCTCCAAGGACCTGGGTCCCCCAGCCCTAAGCCCCCAGCATCGCCAGTCATCCCGGGGTGACTTTGGGCTGGTGACTCCTGGGGTTCCCTGAGCAGACTCTGCTCTCCCCTCCTGCTGACCCAAGCCCGACCTCCCTGGGCTCTCTGGACTGGCATCTCCAAGGACCTGGGTCCCAGCCCCACGTCCCCCCTCCCCCATCGTGGATCGGCAACTCAGCCATTGCACTGATGAGGTTTCCCCCACCCCCAGGAGGAGTGGAATGTAGTGATGTCACAGTCCTCCTAGGAACTGTCATTACTGCTGCAAGACCGGCCTTTGATCTTATAACCCAGTCCCCTAAGCATTCTCACCCCATTTCTGGTTCCTCTGGTCACAGCACAAATTTCCAGCTAGAAGGGAAATGGGGACTATGGGACCTAGGAGCAAGAGGTTTCAGGCTGCTTTACTCCCTTCACATAGACATCGACAGTGTGAAAAGCCTACACTTCCCCTGTGAGCTCAAAACGTTGAAAGTATCTCTGGGTGGTAATGGGAGAATGGGTTTGGTTTGGTTTTCTCCCAGGCTTCTACTCTCCAGAGAGACTTTAACATTTTTTTCCGAGTTCTCCACCTCATATTCTAATTGTCCACGGTTCTGGGACCAGACTGCCCTTCAGTCAGTGGTCTCTGAAGTGAGATTTGCTCATCTTCTGTGGAATAGATCTTGGGAAACTGAACTTGACAGCTTGAATCTTCCTCATATCATCTCAACTTAGGGTACATTGAGTGCCACAGGATAAATGTGGGAGATCTTTCTGAAGCATCAGTTTCCCTTGATTCTCTTGAGAGAGAAAAAACATTAATGTACTTAGGGGTGACCCTCACATAGGTTTCTAAGAGTATACCAGACTTCTCTCTGAAATGAGACTTGGGTTGTCCTCTTTCTGATAAATTCCCAGATTTAACAAAAAAGCTGCCTTCTGCCATGAGGACACATTGATATAAAAGTTTGAGAGGTACTGGTGCACTTCTTCACACTAACAGACATGTGAGGATGTGTGACTCTAAACCACACAGCGTGCAGTTCCTGCCTATGTAATGTTTACTTTTCTTCCTCTGCGTCTGGTTTTGGTCCCCGGCAGCTGCTGATTCATGGCAAAACCCCAGAGCTTGGAGTCAGAAGACTGAGTTTAAGTTCCATTATTACCCCCCCAACTTTTTTTTTTAGCCATAATATCCATCCCTCTCAGTCACTAAGTGATTGTGACAACACCTTGTACAGTTGTTGGTGGCATTAAATCAGATGGTGTATAAGAGTATTTTGCAAAAACTGTAAGGAGGGTGTGGCTGTAGGGGCTGGTAGTTCTCATGAGTATTACTGCTCTTCTTTCCCACAGCTAAAAGAATATCAGCAAAGGAAGAGCCCTGGTGTTCCAGCAGGAGCAAAGACAAAAAAGAAAAAAACTGACAGTAGCCCTGAGACAACCACTTCTGGTGGTTGCCACTCACCTGGGGACGTGAGTCTTGGCTGGCCAGGCTCCTGGGAACAGGGGGCCCAAGGGGCAGTAGAGGGTAATTGTTGAGATTGCTGGGTACTGGTTAAGAATTCTGGGTTTGAATCCTGCTTCTCCATCTGCTAGGGATCTGATTTATGGCAAGTTGCTTGAGCTCTTTGGGCCTCTCTTTTCACATCTGTAAAATAGGGGTAGTATTGTTTGACTTCCATTTGTGAAGTTTAAATGAGATTCCTTATTGTTGTTGTTTTCATGTTAACCCCTAGTACGTGGCCTGCTGTAAACACCCAGAATACCCAGGAAATGGTCATTGCTGTTTGATTTTCCTGATCCCCACTCTCAAGGGGAAGCTGGGCTAATGAGTACAGCCACTTGCCATCAGGCTGTCCCTCTAGGAGTCACTGAAGGGGGCCCAGGGTGTGGTGAGGAGAGCCCAAGGCACTAGGAGCAAGAGAAGGTCTAACTTGCCACCAGCTTGCTGGGTGACCACAGAAAAATCACTTCTTCTGCTGGGCCTCAGTTTCCTCCTCTGTAAGATGATACTGGATAAGATCAGTGTCTTTCAAACTTGTTTTTTAGCTGAAGTCCCCTTAGTTCAAGTGAGCTCTTACTCAGGAGTCTGTTTTTTTTAATGGAGGTGGAGGTCTGGAGCTCTACCAGATTCATCGCCCATGTCCTGGGCCTGAGGAGAGGGGTCCAGTGAGCGTATTAAGATCTGCATTGGTCAGCTGACTCCACTCTGTGACTGCGTCACTCAGGGGACTTTTCCATCTATTTGTTCCTGCCCCTGGCAAGGCAGCAGGTGGCCATGGTTTTAATCTCCTCTGCTCTTCTTCAGCATTTCCTTTTCCTGAACCCACATCTTCCTCCTACCCTGACTTTCTTGCTTCTCTCTAAGCCACTTCTGTCTTTCACCCCCTGCCCTTGTTTTTCCCTTGTCACCTCCTGTAGATTCAGGACATTCTGAAGGTGCGGGTGTCCAACCTTAACCACTCCAATGGGGTAGTGCTCCCCCATTGGACAAGTGGAAGGTGAGGCAGTGCCAAGACCCCTCTCTGGCTTGCTGTCTACAGCTGTGCATGGCCCTGAGGCTTCTTTGGCTTGGGGGATGCTTGGCCTCTGCCTTGTTTTATGTTGCTGCCATTAACCTTCAGCCTGTTTCTGTCTGCTTCTTCACCTGCTTGATTGATTGGGTTTTTTCCTTCCCCGCGTCATTTATCATCTTGGAAATGGTGACGCCTAAAAGTTTAAAAGTAATCTGGGAATAACGTACAAAGCAGGCATGTGGGATTTGGGCTCTTTTTTTTTTTTTTTTTTTTTTTTTTTTTGAGACAGAGTCTCACTCTGTCACTCAGACTGGAGTGGAGTGGTGCGATCTCCGCTCACTACAACCTCTGCCTCCCGGGTTCAAGTGATTCTCTTGCCTTAGCCTCCTGAGTAGCTGGGATTACAGGCACCTGCCACTATTCCTGGCTAATCTTTGTATTTTTAGTAGAGATGCAGTTTCACCATGTCGGCCAGGCTGATCTTGATCTCCTGACCTCAAGTGATCCACTTGTCTCAGCCTCCTGAACTGCTGGGATTACATGTGTGAGCCACTGTGCCCAGCTCCTTGCTGTTTTTATACTTTCTCCATATACATAACTATTTCCCATGTAAGTTTTTTTTTAATTTCTCATTTTTATTACTCCTGCATCATCTGTTACCCTGAAGGATCTGGAAGTAAGAGGCCCTGGGCTGAGGTGCAGTGACTTTGCAGGCCAGCCCTCCAACCTCCTCTCACAGTGGGGGCTGGGTGACCCTCTGCCAGCTGAGACAGCCCACACAGACCCCAGCCCTAATGATTGTTCTCTCTACCTCTCCCCACAATCCTCTTCCAACTCCTCCTCTCTGCATGTGCCTCAGAGCCAGTACCAAGAACTAGCAGTAGCCCTGGAGTCAAGCTCCGTGACAATCAATCAACTCAATGAAAACATAGAATCATTGGTAAGAGTCCAGTGGGGTCCCCTGATTCCATGCTGCCAATCCTGGGCTTTAGTTTCCCCTTGGGGCCCTGAAGAAAGGGGCTGGGGGCCCCTGGTGCCAAGGGCAAATGGGGAGCTGGAGCACCCAGGCCTCACCTGGAGGGACCCCAGAGCAAGGAGCATGCAGCATGGCTCTTCTGTCACTGCCCTCTTTGCCGACTCTCTCTTCTCCAGACACCCCTGCTCCAGTCCTTGCCACACACGCCCTGAGGTTGTCACCTCTCAGGGAAGCGCTAGCCTGACTGGTTGTCAGGGGCCCTGTATTTCTGCCCTGACTCAGTCCCTAATTTGCTTTGAGTCTGGACAAGCCACCTGTCCTCCTTGGGCTTGTGTTTCTGGAGGTGGTAGAGCATCAAAGTTCTCTGTTAGCTCTGAGAGTCTGAGATTTAAAGGCCCCTAGAATGGAAACCTGAGGGCCAAGGGCTCCTGTCTGTCCTTTTCCATCCTATATCTGCTGTGAAGAACCGTAGCTGGCCCGTATGTGCTCAGTAACTGTTTGTTGAATGAAGGCACCTTTCTAAATCACAAGCTGGCAGAAGGGTGGGCCTTCCTGAGACTCCCTCTCTAGAGGTTTATGTTACTGGCCTTTCAAGAGAATCCAGATTCAGACTTTGAGTTCTGTGGCTGTGGGCAAAAACCAACAAAGACCCAAATCCTCTGTCCTTGGGAGCTTGAGGAGGGTTGACCAGTTTGTGTTGCCATTGGTTCTGAGAATGTTGCCTTTAAAATCCATTCCTGGACCCTGCCTACCGCTTCCAGGTCTGGGGAGTAGAGTTGAGGGGGCCACTCTCAGTCACCTGAATTTGACTCTCCCCACAGAAACAGCAGAAGAAACAAGTGGAACATCAGCTGGAAGAAGTAACGTGATTTCTTTGCTCACAACATGACTGCTGGGTTTGGGGGACACTCAGATGCAGAGGCGCCAGTCTCATCTTGCCCACTCCCAGCCTGGGGAAGAAGGCTCACCCCTCAGATTCCACCCCATCCCCACAGGGTCCCTGATAACCTGGTCCCATGGGTGGGCCTGTCCTGGGGCATTGGTGGCATTCTGGGGGCGTGCCTCTTGCTGTGCCATCTCTGCCTCCCTGTGGTAAGAGCTCTGTCTTCCTCTTCCTACAGGCAAAGAAAACAAACAATGAAATACACAAAGCACAAATGGAGCAGTTAGAGGTGAGTGGAGGGTGGGGAGCTTTCTCCTGTCCTCTGGAGAATGTTTCTTTCCTTCTCTTTCAGCATTTCCTTGGCTTTTCTCCCAAACGTTCAATTCCAGACAATCAACATCCTCACATTGGAAAAGGCAGACTTGAAGACCACCCTTTACCGTACTAAACGTGCTGCCCGACACTTCGAAGGTGGGAATCTGGGCATCCCATCATCCTTCAACCTGTCACTTTGACAGGTCTTTAGGGGGAGTCTTTTGGGCCCCATCTCAACCTCTCTCATTACAGAAGAGTCCAAGGATCTGGCTGGCCGCCTGCAATACTCCTTACAGCGTATTCAAGAATTGGAGCGGGCTCTCTGTGCTGTGTCTACACAGCAGCAGGAAGAGGACAGGGTGAGTCCAACCAGCTGCCCCATCCCCTGGCAGCCTGGCTTCCCAGATAGAGGAGTGAGCCTAAAGGTCCCTTCTGCAGGATGGAGTGTCCTGCCCAGAAGGCAGCATGGTCATTTCTCACTACTTTTGTGTATGGTTGTTAGAGGCAGCCTGGGGCTGAGTCAGCTGCTGTGGGTGAGTTGGGGGGCACTGTGGGGAGTGAGCACTGGATGCAGAGCTCAGAGGCCAAGTGCCTGCCCTGCCCTTTCCTGGCTGTGGCCTTGGCCAAGTCCTAGGTGGGGTATTGGGTAGTTGTTCTGTGAAGGTACAGAAGAGCACCTTTAGTATGTTACCATTTCTGTAGAGAGAGGAAAGGGGTGTGTGTGTGTGTGTGTGTGTGTGTGTGTGTGTGTACTATGATAATATACAAAAACATGTCTGCAAGCATTCATAAAAAACTCAGGAGAGAGTAACAGGGTGCCTGGGAGACACCTCCCTTCTGTACCTTCTGAGTTTTGGACTATATGAATGTATCATCCTTTCAAAAAGTGAACAAAAGATTAATTTCCCCCTTCCTATCTGTGTCCCCACCCCCAGCAAGAAAAATGGGCTTAGAGAATAGGATAGACCTGGGTGTTCAAATCCCAGCTCTGTCTAAGTGATCTTAGGCAAGCACTTAACCTCGAACACTCGATGTTTTTCATCTACACAATAGAGGTAATCCTAGTAACTGTCTCATATGGTGGTTGTGAGGATTAAATGGGATTGCTAGCATGGAACCTGGTGAAGCACTCCATAACGGTTCAAACAGTGGTAGTAATAACAGTAATAACAATAGCAATATTATCTGATCTCTCTGGGCCTCTGTTAGCCAGCTGTAAATTCGATCTCTTTCCCTGTCCCTTCCAACTTAACTGACTTCTTTTAATAACCAGGCCATAGGCTTGGAAATGCCTTGATCTTTACTGAGTTGTATATTGAGCCTAGCCCTAGCCCTTTTAAGGGGCACTGCCCGGGCTCCCCAGATCGAAACTTCTCACTCTTCACCCTCCAGTCCTCGAGCTGCAGTGAAGCGGTCCTCCAGCGGCGGTTGCAGCAGACCATAAAGGAGCGGGCGCTGCTGAACACACACGTGACACAGGTGAGGCTTTGCAGAGGGAGGGATGTGGAAGGAAGATGACCCCAGGTGGCCAGGAGCAGGTGAGGACCAGTGACAGCCCTTCCTAACTTCTGTGCCCATTTCTTGCAGGTGACAGAGTCACTAAAACAAGTCCAGCTAGAGCGAGACGAATACGCTAAACACATAAAAGGAGAGAGGGCCCGGTGGCAGGAGAGGATGTGGAAAATGTCGGTGGAGGTGAGGTCTGACCCTTCAGCCCCCACTTTAGATAGGTCACTGGATCTTTCTGGGCATCTGTAAAATGGGAATAGTACAGCCAGAGGTGGTCATGGGTCTGGGCTTTGTGGAGATGGGGGCAGAGAGTGAGATGGTAGCCTATCCAGCCACAAGCCCCTCTCTCCAGGGCCCTTTCCCCTGTGCTTTGGGCAGGCTCGAACATTGAAGGAAGAGAAGAAGTGCGACATACATCGGATACAGGAGCTGGAGAGGAGCTTGTCTGAACTCAAAAACCAGATGGGTAAGATGGGGCTGGTGTGACCTGGGAGCAGGACTGGCATCAGAGGTCTGTGGGGGTGGCTTAGAATGCCCCAGGGAGGTGGGTGGGTGGAAGGGCTTTGAGGCAGAGGGAAAGAGGTCTGTGCCAGGAGACGGCAAGTTTTGTCATCTCCATGAGCCTCAGGGTCCCCATCAGCAAAGAGGGAGGAGTGCCCGTTGTCAGCCACCCACAGTGCTCTCTATGTGAAAGTGGCTTGGAAATTGGCTACCATTGGGTGCGAGGAATGATTAGCAGTGAGGCCAAGTTTGGGAAGCCTGAGAGGAGCTGTGCATCAAGAGGTTTTTTTTTTTTTTTTTTGAGGGGGGTGTGGGTAGAGGGGTTGGGGAATCCAGAGGCCCTTATTGTCTGCTTCATTTCTCAGCTAAGCCCCCATCCCTGGCGCCCCCAGCAGTGACCTCTGTGGTGGAACAGCTACAAGATGAGGCCAAACACCTGAGGCAGGAGGTGGAAGGTCTGGAGGGAAAGCTCCAATCCCAGGTGGAAAACAATCAGGCCTTGAGTCTCCTTAGCAAGGAACAAAAGCAGAGACTCCAGGAGCAGGAGGAGATGCTCCGAGAGCAGGAGGCGCAGAGAGTGCGGGAGCAGGAGAGACTGTGTGAACAAAACGAGAGGCTTCGGGAGCAGCAGAAGACGCTACAGGAGCAGGGTGAGAGGCTGCGAAAGCAGGAGCAGAGGCTACGCAAGCAGGAGGAGAGGCTGCGAAAGGAGGAGGAGAGGCTGCAAAAGCAGGAAAAGAGGCTGTGGGACCAGGAGGAGAGGCTGTGGAAGAAGGAGGAGAGGCTACAAAAGCAGGAGGAGAGGCTTGCGCTCTCCCAGAACCACAAGCTCGACAAGCAGCTGGCCGAGCCACAGTGCAGCTTCGAGGATCTGGTGGGTTGCCCCACCTGGGGAGCCTGCCCTCATCCCTATCCCTCCAGGCCTTTGTTTCCCCACCTGTAAAATGGGCCAGTGTAGCCCTCACATGAAATTGTACTTCTAAAGGCACCTGTGAGCTACAGCTCATCAGGCTCTGCTCTGATGGCTGTGGGGGAGAAGGGATGATTTTTCTAACCTGCCTCCACCCTTCCTGGTGATATGGGAGGCAGACACCAAGGTCTGGTGTCTCCAGCTGCAGTGGATGGCCACTGATTGCTTCTCTCTGTCCAGAACAACGAGAAAAAGAGCACACTGCAGCTGGAGCAGCAAGTAAAGGAGCTGCAGGAGAAGCTAGACGAGGTGAAGGAGATGGTAACCTCCACCCCATCCAAGAAGGGCTGGGAGGCGGGCACCAGCCTCTGGGGAGGGGAGGTGCCAGGCCAAAGGCAGCTCCAGCTGGGAGGCAGGTGACCCCAGCACCCTCCAGGGCAGCCCTATGACTGTTTCTTGCTTCCTGCCCTCTGACTTTTAGAGGTGGGTAGCCCTGGGCTCCTCCCAGATCGGGACATCATCATCCCAGCTAGAGGCATGGAGCCCCCAGTCACAGGGGAAGAGACAGTGGTACAAGAGGCTCCTTATCGGGGCACGGTGGCTCGCACCTGTAATCCCAGCACTTTGGGAGGCTGAGGCAGGAGAATCACTTGAGGTCAGGAGTTTGAGACCAGCCTGGCCAACGTGGCGAAACCTCACCTCTACTAAAATTACAACAACAACAGCAACAAAAAATTAGCCAGGCATGGTGGCGCATGCCTGTAATCACAGCTACTCAGGAGGCTGAGGCACGAGAATCACTTGAGCCCACGTGGTGGAGGTTGCAGTGAGCTAAGATTGCACCACTGCACTCCAGCCTGGGCCACAGAGTGACACTGTCTCAAAACAAAACAAAAAAGCCTCCTTAGATTCAAACTGGATTCTGGCCTGGGTTCCACTGGTCACCATTCAACTACTGTTCATCTCTAAGTCTCTGTTTCTGTGACTTCAAAAGGAAGTTAGCATTTTCCTTGCAGAGGTGCTGAGGATTGAATGAGAGAATACCTGGAAAGCATTAGGCATGTAGCACACTTAGCAGATGGTGGTTGGCTCCCTCTGCTTTTCCACCAGTCTGTGGCCTACAGTTTAAATGGTGGGAAGAAGGACATGAGATTTGAGGCTGGGGAAGAAGGTATGGGGTTCTAGGCAAGAGAGGAAGCCTCTTAGGCCTGGAGCAAGGGACCAGGGTCCTGGGCAGGTGACAGAGCCCCACGGTGCCCTCGCTACCCTATTAATGGGCCCAGAATCTGGAAGCCAGCCACCATGTGCCCTCATGCCCAGGGTCTTCCTGCAGGTGGAGCTGAAGAGCCAAGAGTCTCAGAGTCTGCAGCAGCAGCGAGACTAGTACCTGGGTCACCTGCAGCCGTACATGGCCACCTATCAGCAGCTGACCTCTGAGAAGGAGGCGCTGCACAGGCAGTTACTGCTGCAGACCCAGCTCGTGGACCAGCTGCAGCAGCAGGAAGCTTGGGGCAAAGCGGTGGCTGAGATGGCCCACCAAAAGTTGCAGGAGACCCAGGGGAGGGAGTTGCTGAGGATGGGGCCCCGAGGGGGATGACCTGGCAACCTCCATGCCTTCTCACTCTGTTTCCCGTCCCCTTAGGAACCAGCTGCCAGCCACCAGAACCAACAGCTAGAGACCCAGCTAAGCCTCGTGGCTCTCCCTGGAGAAGGTACAGGAGACCACTCAGAGGAAGAGGAGAGAGCCCCAGGAGGAAGGGGGGACTGTTAGCAGCATAGGATTGAGGGGTTGGAAGAGACCTTTAGAACAGCTGGTCGTTATGCCAACCGGGTGTCCGCACTAAGTTCAGCATCAATATGGTGACCTCCTGGGAGCAGGGGGCCACCAGGTTGCCTAAGGATGAATGAACTGGACCAGATCAGAAAGGGAGCCGGTCAGGACTCCCGCACCAACCGGTAGTGGGACTGTGCCTGGGCAATATAGCAAGATCTTGGTTCTTAAAAGGAAAAATAAAGAACAGCAGCTCACTCCCCTCTGGGGAGAGGCTGGCTCAGGGTTACACAGTCAGGGTGGGGACAGAGGTAGGCCCACAGTACCTCCCTTGTTGGGTTGTCTGAGGACCCCTCTGGCCACCTCCCTACAGGAGATGGAGGAGAACATCTGGACAGTGAGGAGGAGGAGGCGCCTCGGCCCATGCCAAACATCCCAGAGGACCTGGAGAGCTGGGAGGCCACGGTAAGCCTGACTTTCCCTGCCCCGCTTTGCCACCTTCCTCTGTGGTCCCTCCCAGACCCCCTTATACTCTTGGTTTTCCCACCTTCTGATTTCTCTGGCCCCTCACCCCTTCTGGGAGCCAGTGGTCAGACACTTTGTCACCTGTGACCAACAGGTGCACTCTCTGAGGCCCCAAGGGAAGGGGTTGTTCTCCACCTCCCTGCCTCATTTGTTCTGTCTATGCCCCTACAAGAATACTCACCTCTTGCCTTCAAGTGGCATTTTTCACCTCTGCTGGAGCCAGTTCCCAGGAGGAGCAGGCACGGCTATGTGGGCAGCGGGAGGTGCGAAGGCTATGCTGCCTGCACCTGGCTCATCTGTTGGCCTTCGCCTGGAAGGAGCCAGAGGCAGAGGCCCCAGCCCCAGGGACTGGGGGTGAGTTTGTGTGTGGGGAGAGCTACCGGGCCCTGAAGGAGGCCATGGTGAAGCTGAAAGTGAGTGAGTCCTGGCATGGGCCAAGAAAATTGGGGGCGGGGCAGAACAAGTCACTTCCGAGATGTGACCCCATTATTTTGGCTCCAGAGCAGCTTTATGGACCTCCCGAAGGAGAAGGCGGACGGGACGGAGCAGGTGGAGAGACTAGAGCTTGGATTCGTCCAGCCCTCTGGAGCGACAGATGGCATGAGTGAGCGGGAGGCCAGGGCACGGGCACGGGGAGCTGCAGGGCCGTCGGAGGGACCCTAGTGTCTGAGCCGTGTCCTCTCGCAGGACAGTCCTTCACCGTATATGAAAGCCAGGGGGCAGTGCCAAACACGCGGCACCAGGAGATGGAGGATGTCATCAGGCTGGCCCAGAAGGAGGAGGAGATGAAGGTAGGGCGTGCAACATCTCTGCGGGGATGGGGGTGGGCATGGGCACTGGTGCAGGCTCCAGGGTGGGAGCTGAGCACCCCTCCCTTCAGGTGAAGCTGCTGGAGCTGCAAGAGTTGGTGTTGCCCCTTGTGGGCAACCATGAGGGGCATGGCAAATTCCTCATCGCTGCCCAGAACCCTGCTGATGAGCCCACTCCAGGGGCCCCAGCCCCCCAGGAACTTGGGGCTGCCGGTGAGCAGGATGGTGAGTAGAGCTCTCAGGCAGGGTGGGCAGGCAGGGGCAGGGGAGGCTCGCACTGTGCTCAGACCCCCGCCTCCCTCTCTCTGAAGATTTTTATGAAGTGAGCCTGGACAACAATGTGGAGCCTGCACCAGGAGCGGCCAGGGAGGGTTCTCTCCATGACAACCCCACTGCACAGCAGATCGTGCAGCTGCCTCCTGTAATGCAGGACACCCAGGAGCACCCAGGCTTGCCCAGCAAACCCCGCGTGCCATTCTTTTACCAGGCAGCCGAGAACAGGGAGATAAACATCATCATCTTCTAAGAGCTGGTCAAGAAATTTAAAACAACAACAACAAAAAGTTACGGGGTTCATCTCCTACACAATTCATTTACTCCATTTGAATGCTAGAGCCGCTCACATTTATTTGTGTTTCTAATTTACCGTTTAAATTTATTTGTAAAAAGTTAAGGGAGAGTTGGTCTTTCCCTGATGTTCACTCTGGCATCCTTTAGCATTTTTGTTTTTAATTTGATAATTGTAGGTCATTAGCACGCATATTGAGTTTGCCCTTAGGTGGTGGGAATTCAAACACACAAAGACCCACTAATTTGCACAAAACTATTCTGGCTGGTTTGGAACAGGCTGCCATGCTTTTTTAATGTTATTGCAGCATGTATATTCATTACAGAATTCAGATAAAATGTGCTTATGTTCTGCTATTACGTTTGATCGAATCCTAACCACAGTGAGCTCTTCATTAGCTCAATATGTGGTTTGCCCTCAATTGCGCACTGTTTATTACTTTGTAATATGCCACTGTGAGTACTGACATTTAGAGTTGTTTAAAGGCCGAGAACTGGAAACAGCCTTTTCCCTATTTTCTGTGTATTGGGGATGGGAGTAATAACATTTTGGGAAGCTTTTAAAATCTCACAGAAGAGGAAAGTGGCCTGCTCTGGCAGGTGTGTGCAGGATAGAGTGTGTTTCATTTGTTCTGGTGCCAAAAATGAGCGCTGTACTATGGTAGTTCCCTTAGGATTTGTATGTGCTCTGGGCTCATGAAGATATTGCATCATGAGCTGCAGCAGTTGTACCCTTTCTTGATGACCTAAAAAGGGATTATTTCTGAGGAATGAAAGGCTCCCATCATTGACTGTGGATGTGGAAAACCTTTTCTAGCTTAGAGCATTTATATCTACAATACATTTTAAAGTCAGAGTTCATGTTACCTGTTTTAATCACATGAGTATATGTCCCAGTACACAAAAGGGCACTGGTTGGCATTCTTCTTAAGGTATTTAGTGAAGATCATAAGAAATCCTTTAAGAGTTTAAATGTCCCTGGAAGAGGCATACAGGCTCTAGTCAAGAATGAATTTGAGTGAAGGAAAGCTGTGTGACACCTGGCCTTCCTCTATGTTCATGGAGCTTCTTTGAGGCTAGAAGATTGATTTTATCATCTAGACCTCTCTGGCTAATACCTATTCTTCAGCCACATTAGTTACTCTGACATAGGAATTTACTTCTTTTCTTTGAATGGAAAACACTTTAAAAATAATAACAACCATTATTATAAACCAATATATGTGAGAGTACTTAGTTGAAACAAAAAGGAGTTTTAGTACACAGTATTATACTACACATGAAAATCAAGGCGAAGTTTATGCAACTTAAAATGTTTACAAGCTGCAGTGCAATCTAATGTTTGTGAATGTCCAAGTATTATGAGAAAAAGTGTCTATACAATGACAGAGTTATGTTTCCTCACAAAGTTCTTCACAAAGAGTGAAATATGTTTTTATACCTCTCAGTTTCAGTTAGAGGCATATTTTGTGCCATATGTATGTTAATGTACCTATACATGATGAATGAATTATTTCAGTCATACATTGCCTAAATCATAACTTTAAGATGCTTGGGAAAGAATCAACAGCTAAAAGTTCATGAAGTTCTAATGTCTGTGTTCCAAAATACGTCACAGTATTAGGATGCAGGGAGAGATGTGTGTGCGCTCCCTGGGGTGGGCATTTCTAGTTACTAGACCATCTCCATTTTTAGCATTTGGCATCCTCATGATACTTTTATACATATGACATTAATAGGAGAGCAATAATACGATTTTACAGATGGAATAACAGATGTGCCTGCATTCACTGAAAGAGTGCAAATATTAAGTCCTTGTGACTTCGACTGACTCTTCCAAATTGTATGAATTTATCAATGTATTAGATAAACCCAGTTTCAGAATTATAAAGAAAAACTGTTAGACCAACGAATGTGGTTAATTAACAGTAGCACGATTTCTAGCCCGAGGGTTTAAAATGGACTTCAAGTCCTGTTCTTGCCTTTTATTTTCTGAACTTGCCACTTTTGCATTCTTTGAGTTCAGTTTAAAGACAGTTTGAGTCCAATTTAGACCCTCGGGCTAGAAATCATACCACTGTTAATTAGCCACCTTATTTGGTCTAACAGTTTTTCTTTATAATTCTGAAACTGGGTTTACCTAATACATTGATAAATTATTTCAAAGGTATTTTTATAGTTCAAATCACTTCACTTTTACCCTGATAAATATAAATGACTAGGAATGATCTTCAGATAGCCTTTAGCACCTGTAACCAATCTGACAAGAATGTGTTCATCAGGTACCTGTGGATTAAATCACACACTGGCATATTTAAGCTGAATGTCAGTCTGGAAAATAAATGTAGTATATTAACTGAAATACCACTCTTTGTGTAGGTATTCTGTCATATATTTAAGAAAAATTAAATAGCATGTAAATCGTATAACAATAACTTAAGTCTTTCTTCAAAGTGCATGTGGTCCTTTGCAATACCTCATTCAGCCAAGTATTTGTTCTCTTCCTCATTCAGTATAAGGCAGCTTTCAATTTGCTTAGAAGGCAACATTAGAAAGGTAGAGTTTAATCAGAAACAGAATTTTAAAGTGTGGGTTCAACTGAATAAATTTGAATTTCTGTAGGAAGTAAATAATTAAAAATCTATTTAAAGATTGCAATATATAATCATTTTTAAAGTATTTGTTTAACCTGATAGGTTTTCCAGAAATGAAAACAAGTCAGTTCTAAAACCAAAGCTGATATTTAGAAAATGTGAAAATGTAAATCAGCCCTATCCATAATATAGTTTCTCTAAAACTTTATCTTAAAGAGTCATTTTAGAAGAATATAACTATTCATAAATGTAACTGCTATCTTAATGTTTTGAAATAAGTTAAAACACTTTAAAATATGAATACTGTAGTTTGAAAGAAAGAAACTGGGGGAAGGAAAAGTAGAGAAAGAAATGCCAATTCCAATGCAAGGCTTTATTTGCCAAGTTTTCTTAGAATGACTTTTACCAGTTTATGAATTCTTGTAAACAGAATGTATAATAGAAATACTGAAACACTGTTGCCTAAAGTGGCATTGTTGACTGCTACTGTGATGCTACTGTAATGTAATAAATTATTAAATTGTTGCAAAGTGCTGTTTTTGCCTTAAAATTTTGTGTGTCTTGAAAACTATAGTATTAGAGGTATTGAGACTGTGCAAATGCTGGGCACGCTTGGCATGAGATAATCAGTTTTTATTTTTACAAAATTGTAATTAACTATGCAAGTGTGTTTATTAAAAGAATACAAACTAAAAAGAAGTTATGGGATTTAGAAAATGTAGGATGAAAAAGTTATGGGATAAAAAATGTGGAAAAGTCGTGGCAAAAAAAGTTGTGAAAAAAGTATTTAAAGTTTTATGAAAAGTTTAAAAAAAGTATTATGAAAAAGAAGTTATGGGATTAAAAAATAAGTCATAGGATATAAATAAAAATAAATAAAAGCAGGCCTCTGTCAGCATAAGCCTGGAGAAGTGGGGCTGGAGTCTCTGCCGCCATCGTGTCCCTACGATCCCTTCCTACCCCTTTATCATTAGGGTAGCAAGACAAGACCCCTGTCTAATGGGGAGAGACAAACAGACCCTTTGCCACCTTGACCAGGGCTGAGTCCTTAAATTTCTGGATGATGATGATTATTATTTAAGAGCCAGAGGCTGGTAGAGCTGGTTTGTTTGGAGGAGGCCTCATGGCCTCCCTACTCTCACCAAAGCAACTTTTCCCTCAGGGGGCCCCCATCTTCTTATTCAGAGAGGCAGCTGAGGCGGGACAGTGGGGCTAACTGTAGAGCAGGTGAGGGCACGGGCTGCTGGGGTGGCCCCAGTGTACATATAGTATCTGTGTAACATTTTGTATATTCCAGGGGGTAGGGCCACCCCCTGTATCGTACCTAGCAGAGGTTGGAGCTGGCATATGAGGAGGAGGTTCTAATCATTATTTGTGGCTGGGAAACTTATTTATTGATAGCATGGGGCAGAGGAAGGAGGCAGGGATGGGGTTGTGGCTCCCTGGTGATGCGACTCCTGTTTATTTTGCTTTTCATTTTGGAATAAATGGGTTTAGCTATACTGCTCAGCCTGGTGTGTTCCTTTTTCCCTCACTGGGTCCTGGAGTTTGTGCCACTGAATGAGGAGCCCCAGAGTCGTCTGAGCATGTCCAGCTGGGCTGTTGGTGACCTTCCAGGCCTGTTACCTTTATGCTGCCTAGTGACACCTGGTGGATTTCATGGGGACTGCCATGGCGCCTATGGGGCACAGTCCAGCCCTGACAGCCAACAGGCTCAGAAGCCTGATCTAGCGGTGGCCGGGAAGACAGATACTAGCACCCAAGGGCACTGACTTCCATTCACCCCAGGAGTCTTCCATTCCGTCCCCCTCCCTCCTTCTCCTGTCTGCACTGGGTGGCCTGTTCTGTCTGTCCCTCCAGTGCACCTGGTGACCTGTTCTGTCTGTCCCTCCAGAGTGCCGGCTGCCCTGCAGGCTCCTCGAGGCTGAGTTCATGGCCCTGCCCCTAGTGGCCAGAGCTGGCTTCACAGGATAACAGCCAGCTAAGCTCCAGGGGCTTTCCAGGAAAAGTGTCCCTTGAAAAGGGTGTGGCTTTTTCACTGCTCCCAACAGCACCCTAGAAATGGCTTGGCCTTTTCCCTCCCCTGAGTTCCAAAAAGAACACAGCCAGCAGAGGACACATTCCCTGACATACGAGGGACTGGAAGACTGGTAGAGATGTCAGGTCACAGGCTGCCAGCACAGTACCCCCATGATTGGCCACGGGAGTGCTGGAGGAATGGTGGGGGTTGGCTGTCCACTGGCTGGGCATGACAGGGAGACTCACTGGAGGTGGTGCACTTTGGAGGGGCGATGTCAGGGACGTATTTGGGTCTCAGTAAAGAGATCTGTTCTTTTAAAATTTCTGCATCTAGTTGCCTATACACGATGATGACACAGCAATTTTTTACTTTCTAAAGGCAGGATATCATGCAAAGAGATCAAGCTGCCCTTCTATAAATATAACTCAATTGCCTTCCAGCCATAGGCTGCATGCTTCAAGTTGTTTTCAGAAATAAGAAATGGGTTGAGCTGAACCACTTATAGCCTTACATGGAGAGTTCCCACTGTGACCTGTAGCACATGTGAATTGACTTGCTTAATGTATGAAACCAATGGAAATGAGATGAAAAGTCCTATTCTCATGCAAGCCCGTTGGGTTATGCAGAAACACAGTAGCAGAGACACAGCCCTAACTACAGCCTGCCCTCCGGAAAACATGTGTCTGTTCATATGGAAATGACACAAGTCTAGTGCTTGTCTGAAAGTCATGCAGCAAAACAAAAAAAGTCTCTGCAAAACCGGGGAGAGTTTTTTACAATGACTTTAACTTTGAGGGTGCTCTTTAGCAGAGGCTTTTGATAAAGGAAGAATTCTATCAACCAGGATCACTGAGGAGGAATGAATTTATAACTACTCTTTTTAAGGCTAGAAGAGACCTTAATTAAATTCCTTCTATTTACAAAGGAGGGAACTGAAGTCCAGAAATGACAAAAGATTTGGCAGCTTTAGAAATAAGGCAACATTGAGTTTCAGTATTCTAAACTTTTGGAAAGTGGTAAAAATGAAGGATATTGAACAAAAATACTAGTTGTTTTTTTTCTATCTTGTTCAGTTAGTGTCAACATGCTGTAAGTTTTCATAATTTTTTTTTTTTTTTGAGATGGAGTTTGACTCTTGTTGCCCAGGCTAGAGTACAATGGTGCGATCTCAGCTCACTGCAACCTCCGCCTCCTGGGTTCAAGCGATTCTCATGCCTCAGCCTCCTGAGTAGCTAGGATTACAGGCATGCACCACCACGCCTGGCTAATTTTGTATTTTTTTAATAGACAGGGTTTCTTCATGTTGATCAGGCTGGTCTTGAACTCTCAACCTCAAGTGATCCACCTGCCTCAGCCTCCCAAAGTGCTGGGATTACAGGCGTGAGCCACTGTGCCCAGCCTTTTTTTTTTTTTTTTTTTTGAGACAGAGTCTTGCTCTGTTGCCCAGGCTGGAGTGCAGTGACGCAATCTTGGCTCACTGCAACCTCTGCCTCACAGGTTCAAGAAATTCTCCTGCCTCAGCCTCCCGAGTAGCTGGGACTACAGGCGTACACTGCCACGCCCGGCTAATTTTTTTTTGTATTTTAGTAGAGACGGGGTTTGACTGTGTGGCCCAGGCTGGTCTCAAACTCCTGAGTTTAGGCAATCCACCCACCTCAGCCTCCCAAAGTGCTAGGATTACAGGCGTGAGCCACCGCACCCTGCCTGGTTAATTTTTATGATAATAAAAATATTCTCATAAAATTTGGGAAATTCGAAAACCTATGGAGAAGAAAATTTAAATTATTCATCATCCCACAATTTATTCATTTGCTTATTTGAGCAACAAATAAAAGTGCACACCTTATTAAGAGCAGGGCATGTTCCAAGACTGACTATCCAGAAATGATTGATAGCCTCTAACTGATTCCCTTCCAACCCGTTTCTCAGTGCACTACTACTAATAATTTTAAAATCAGATTATTTAGTTTTGAAATCTCCTTTTCACCTAATATATCATAAGCCTTTTCCCAGGTTATCAAATAATATTCCAAGCTATGATTTTAACAGCTGCATAACGTCACATCATATAAATTTACACTGATTTATTAAACCATTGTACTTGGGACATAATAAGATGATCAATTTTTCAATATTATAAATAATGTTGCATGTAACATTCTTTGGCCACATACCTGATTATCTTTGAAAACTTCCCTAGAATTCAGATTGTTAGATCAAAGCCTTAAATATTTTTAAGATCTTAAATACACAATACTCAACTGCTTTCTTGAAAGACTGTAATAGTTTTACTTCTACCAGCTACAAGAGTGTCTTTCAGTCATGCAACAAAGCCCACACCTCAAAACAATGAGTATTAGCTTTAAAAAAGTCATTGTCAACTGAGTTCAAATGGTTTTTCCTTTAATTTGCAGTTCTTACTTGGCAATGGTAAGTCAAACTTTCCAAAAAAAACTTTGTTCTCTTTTTTCATAAATTATATATGCATGCTTTTTGTCATTTTCTATGGAACTGTTAACATTTCTTCTTAGCATTCTAGTCTTAATATTTCTCAGTGAGGGATTTTTCTGACTTCATTCTGAGATCTAGGCTCCTGGCTGGGGCAGCAAGAGGTGGGATGGAGAAAGGGCGGGGAGTCAGAGTCAGGCTTGTTCTCTTAGTCCTTCCACAATCACCAAGGTGTGACCTGGGCCAACTCTTGGTATCTCTGGGCTTCAGTTTCCTCCTCTGTAAATAGAAGGGTCTTAATTAAGGTCCCTTCCAGTCGTATAAAAGGGAGTTAGAGACCCGTAGTTTCAAAGCTTCTTTCACTATCATGATTTGTGATCAGCTTTGAAGGAGGTAGTGCTAGTGGGTAAACATCAAACCATAAGCTTGTTTGCCAGTTCTAACCTACCACTACCACCTACCACTGAGAAAATCATTTCAAGGCTCTTAGTTTCCTGATCTGTAAATGGAAACCTCGTTTTACAGATTTGTTGTAAAAATTATGTGAAATAATAGAAATCAGGCCAGGCGCGGTGGCTCACACCTGTAATCCCAGCACTTTGGGAGGCTGAGGCGGGCGGATCACCTGAGGTTGGGAGTTTGAGACCAGCCTGACCAACATGGAGAAACCCTATGTGTACTAAAAATGCAAAATTAGCCGGGCATGGTGGCGCATGCCTGTAATTCCATCTACTTGGGAGGCTGAGGCAGGAGAATTGCTTGAACTCAGGAGGCAGAGGTTGCAGTGAGCCGAGATCATGCCATTGCACTCCATCCTGGGCAATAAAAGTAAACTCCATCTCAAAAATAATAATAATGATAACAGAAATCAAAGTGTATAGAGCATAATATACCACAGACAGGCAGGATGCAGTGGCTCATGCCTGTAATCCCAGCACTTTGGGAGGCCGAGGCGGGTGGATCATCTGAGGTCAGCAGTTCGAGACCAGCCTGGCCAACATGGTGAAACCCCGTCTCTACTAAAAATACAAAAATTAGCTGGGCATGGTGGTGAGTGACTGTAATCCCAACTACTTGGGAGGCTGAGGCAGGAGAATAGCTTGAACCTGGGAGGTGGAGGCTGCAGTGAGCTGAGATCGTGCCATTGCACTCCAGCCTGGGCGACAAGAACAAAACTCTGTCTGAAAAAGGAAGAAAGAAAGGAAGGAAGGAAGGAACGAAGGAAGGAAGGAAGGAAAGAAGGAAGGAAGGAAGGAGAGAGAGAGAGAGAAAGAAAGAAACAAACAAAGAAAGAAAGAAACAAAGAAAGAGGGAAGGAAGGAAGGAGACCATATTCATACTAGTAGCTGCTTATGACTAATAGAAGTAAGGATGAGGATTAGAAGGGATTTCAACTTTATAATACATTCTTTCCTTTATATAATAATAATGAAAAAGACAGCCAGTCACAGTAGCTCATGCCTGTAACCCTAGTGCTTTGGCTAAGGTGGGAGGATCATTTGAGCTCAGGAATTTGAGATCAGCCTGGGCCACCGAGCAAGACTCCATCTCTACAAAAACTTTAAAACAATTAGCCAGGTATGGTAGCCTGTGCCTCTAGTCCCAGCTACTAGAGAGGCTAAGGCAAGAAAATCATGTCAGCCCAGGATGTCGAGGCTGCAGTGAGCTATGCTAGTGCCACTGCACCTGCACTCCAGCCTGGGTGACAGAGTGAGACCTTGTCTCCCTTTTAAAAAAAAAAATGAAGCAAATGTAACAAAATATTAACAACAGTCAGTGTTGATTCTGTGGTAGGA
Source organism: Pan troglodytes (assembly GCF_028858775.2). NCBI lineage: Eukaryota > Metazoa > Chordata > Mammalia > Primates > Hominidae > Pan > Pan troglodytes. The sequence continues at coordinate 64,643,912 of NC_072414.2, forward strand.
ACATAGTTGTTTGCAAGATCATGCTCTGTACTTTTCCGTATCTTAAAAAATTTCCTGGCCAGGCGCAGTGGCTCATGCCTGTAATCCCAGCACTTTGGGAGGCCAAGGCAGGCTAATCACGAGGTCAGGAGTTTGAGATCATCCTGGCCAACATGGTGAAACCCCGTCTCTACTAAAGATACAAAAAATAAGCCGGGCGTGATGGCGCGTATCTGTAATCCCAGCTACTCGGGAGACTGAGGCAGGAGAATTGCTTGAATCTGGGAGGCCGAGGTTGCAGTGAGCCGACATTGTGCCATTGCACTTCGGCCTGGGCAACAGGGCGAGACTCCATCTCAAAAAAGAAAAAAAAAAATTCCCCCTTCCCATACAAATATGCCTAGCTCATAAAAGCAATCCTAAAAGATTACATACAGTATGTGTGTAATTTTTTACTTTTTTACTTTTTAGAGTTTATTAAGCAGGGGAGTGGAGGGAAGATGTGGCATAAATAGAAGTATGTAACATTCAAACAACAGAATCTGGGATTTTTGAAAAAATCTTTCAGTTACGGTTACAGGAAGGGTCACTTCCTCCCCCAACGACACAGGGACCTCTCAAAGGAGAGGAGAGAGTAAGTCCCATAGTAGGGCCAGTGGTTGCTCCTGGGTTTTGGAATGATTTCTGCAGAGTTTTCAAGACCCTGGGCTCAGGGTGGAGACTTCATAGCGGTGGCAGCTAGACCCAGCAAGATGGCTGCAACAGTGAAGCCCTGGGCGGCGATCTGGGTGTGCATCATAAGCCGTGAACATTGGCTGTTGCCCTGGTGGAAGCAGTAGAGGCCGTTGGTGAGGACGGCCGCCGTGCACAGGAAACCTATGGGTACCACCGGATTCTCGCGGGTCTTGCGAAGGAACTTTTCCTTGAAACCCTCTGGATTGCTGTAAACAGTGGGGCTAAGCCCCTCAAAGATGGGGGGCTTTGATGATTCAAAGGGGGCCTCCGGAGTCACAAAGCCGGGAGTCGCCATGCCTAGGCCACAGCTGCAGGAGAAAATCCTTTGTTTTTTTTTTTTGAGAAGGAGTCTTACTCTGTAGCCCAGGCTGGAGTGCAGTGGTGCAACCTTGGCTCACTGAAACCTCTGCTTCCCTGGTCTCAGTTAAAGCAATTCTCCTGCTTCAGCCCTCCAAGTAGCTGGGATTACAGGAACATGCCACCATGCCAGGCTAATTTGCATATTTGTATTTTTAGTAGAGACGGGGTTTCACCATATTGGCCAGGCTGGTCTCGAACTCCTGACCTCATGATCCGCCTGCCTTAGCCTGCCAAAGTGCTGGGATTACAGGTGTGAGCCACCATGCCCAGCCTACATGTTTTATATAATGTTATTTGATATAACAACTTGGAAAGGACAAAATTATAGAAATGGAGAATAGATTAGTGGCTGCAGGGGTTAGGAATGGGGAGGTGGTGGGAAGGAGGTATATGTTTATTAAAGGGTAACGACAGGGAGGCTTATGGTGATGGAACTCTTTGTATCTTGACTATGGTGACAGATAGGAAAACCTACATGCGTGACAAAGCTGCACAGAACTAAATACACACAAATGAAGTAAAAGTGGGGAAGTCTAAATCAGATTGGTGGACTGTACCAATGTTAACATTCTGGCTGTGATATTACACAATAGTTTTGGAAGATGTTACCATGGGATAACTGTAGAAAGGGTATATGTGATCTGTCTATTATTTCTTACGACTGCAGGTGAATCTACAATTATCTCATAAGAAAAAGTAAGAAGAGGCCAGGCGTGGTGGCTCACACCTATAATCCCAGCACTTTGGGAGGCCGAGGCAAGCAGATCACTTGAGGCCAGGAGTTTGAGACCAGCCTGGGCAACATGGTGAAAGCCCATCTCTACTAAAAATACAAAAATTAGCCGGGCATGGTGGCACACTACTCAGGAGCTACACAAGAGGCTGAGGCAGGAGAATCGCTTGAACCCAGGAGGCGGAGGTTGCAGTGAGCTGAGATCACACCACTGCCCTCCAGCCTGGGTGGGCAACAACAGCAAGACTGCAAGGGAATAATGTTCTGTTTGGGAAAGAGATTGCATGTAAATAGGGGGTCTGGTAGCTGGGCGTGGTGGCTAATACCTATAATCCCAGCACCTTGGAAAGCTGAGGCAAGAGGATCACTTGAACCTAGGAGTTCGAGACCAGCCTGGGCAATATAGCGAGATTCTGTATCTATAAAAAATGAAAAAATTAGCCAGGCATGGTAATGCATGCCTGTGATCTCAACTACTCAAGAGGCTGAGGCAAGAGGATCAATTGAGCATCCAGAAGTTGAGGCTGCAGTGAGCCATGATCATGCCACTGCACTCCAGCCTGGGCGACAGGGCAAGACTGTATCTCTAAAAATTAAAAAAAATAAAATAATAAATAGAATATATAAAAGTAAAGAAAAATCAAAAATAGGGATCTGGAGCTGGTAGAGAAGAAACAGAGCTGTATGGAAGAAAAGAATACTTTTCCTTGTTGATATATGGTCTGTGTCCCCTTTTTCTCCTCTTATTTTCTTTTGCATTCTTGCTCTGATTGACTTCTTTCTCAAGTGCCTCTTCTCTCTGACTTTCCCTGTGTCATTATTTTCCTCAATTCATTATTTTCCCTCTTTGCTTTGCTAAAAGACTCTATCCCTGCATCTTATTCAGAGCACACTGACTGCACTGGACAGGAGTTACAAGAGGGAAGAGGTACTCACAGAATCCTGGATTTCTAAAACACTTAAGCTACAAAGGTTGGTGAATATCAGAGTCCAATAGTCACATATTACACAGAGGAAAACTGAAGTGCTGAGAAGGGAAATAACTTGTGTCACTCACAGAGGGAATTTTTGGTAAAGTTGGAATATGAGCCTGGGATCCACTAGGACAGCTTCCCTAATTTTCTTTTCTTTTTGTTTCAGACAGGTTCTCACTCTGTCACCCAGGCTGGAGTTTGGTGGCATGATCAAAACTCACTATGGTCTTGACGTCCTGGGCTCAAGTGATCCTCCCGCCTTAGCCTCCCAAGTAGCTAGGAATGCAGGAGTGTGCCACCATGCCTGGCTAATTTTTTTGTATTTTAAGTTTGTAGAGATGGGGTCTGGATACATTGCCCATGCTGGTCTCAAACTCCTGGACACAAGTGATCCTCCTACCTTGTGCTCCCAAAGTGCTGGGATTAGAGGCGTGAGCCACTACGCCTAGCCCTAGTTTCTATAATTTTCAACAGACGGAGCTCACTAGTTGGAGAAAAAGAGATTCCTGGGGGCAGTCAATTAAAACATAGAGAAATTAGAGCAACATGGTAAGAGAAATAATCTGATCAGGTGCAGTGGTTCGCGCCTGTAATCCCAACACTTTGGGAGGTCAAGGCAGGAGGATCAAAGCCTTGGAGTTTGAGACCGGCCTGGGCAATATGGCAAAACCCCATCTCTACAAAAAATAAAAAATTAGCTGAGCATGGTGGCGCATGCCTGTAGTCCCAGCTACTCAGGAGTCTGAGGTAGGAGGATCGCTTGAGCCTAGGAATTCAAGGCTACAATGAGCCATGATTGTGCCAATGCATTTCAGCCTGGGTGACAGAGCAAGAGACTTTGTCTCAAAAATAGAAAAGAAAAGAAAGAAAAAGAAAAGGAAGGAAGGAAGGAGGGAAAAGAAAAAAGAAAAAAAAAAGAATGAAGGAAAGAAAGAGGGCAGCCAGGCGCAGTGGCTCACGCCTGTAATCCTAGGACTTTCGAGGTGGGCGGATCACCTAAGATCAGGAGTTTGAGAGCAGCCTCGCTAACATGGTGAAACCTCATCTTTACTAAAAATACAAAAAATTAGCCGGGCGTGGTGGCACACTCCTGTAGCCCCAGCTACTAGGGAGGCTGAGGCAGGAGAATCGCTTGAACCAAGGAGGCAGAGGTTGCGGTGAGCTGAGATTCTGCCATTGCACCCCAGCCTAGGCAACAAGAGCAAAACTGTGTCTCAAAAAAAAAAAAAAAAAAAAAAAGAGAGAACGAAAGAAGAAAAAGATGCAGAGAGGGGAAGAGGAAAGAAGGAAGGGAAGGAAGGAAGGATATAGTTATTAAGTAGTTATGAGCCAGAATTATAAACTAGCCAGATGGTTTTGTGATAGGATTTGGGTAGAATGAAAATCTCAAGAGGTTAAATTCCTAAGAGGCAACTCTTCTCTCTTACTAACTATGGATTATTTTAAATGCACCAGATACCCCTCCTCAAGATGTAATATTATACCATAAATGTTATGGGGAGAAACTGCCCAAATGAACAGACCAGCGCTCACACTGAGAACAGGAATAGGGAGTAGCCTATTTTGAGCCTACCTTTTTAAAAAACACTTGCATTTTGGGAAAACATAAAAAAAAAATGTCCAACAGGGTTGTCCTGTTGGTACCAAAAACCTTCAGAAATTTCAGAGTATAGGATGTTGGTAAGAAGCACCAAAGCAGAAAGTACCTCTTTCTGCATGCGAGAAACCATCATTTATGTGAGAGTGATGTTCCCTAACACAAGAAAGGGTCTCTGCTAAGCAAGTGAGGGGTGGAAGGAGCTGTTGCCAGAGTCTACCAGAAGCATCCTGGTAACCAACTGCTGGTCCAAACATTTCCTACTTACATGGAACAGTGGAAAGTGCCAACAGAGTTCTCCCGACGAATGTCTTCATATTCCTCATAGATTCCCTGCTTTTGCCTGGGCAAAATAGTCCATCAACCAAAGTTTAGGTTTTCTGATCTTCTTCCCATTCTTACCCAGCTGGTGGAGTCTACAGCCTATTTCAGGTTTGACCTCAGTAGCTAGAGGAAAAGTGGTTAAACAAAATAAAGAAGTTAGAAAGGGTTAAACAAAATAAAGAAGTTAGAAGCTGATTTACCTTTAAAAATAACAAACTTAAGTTCTTGTCTACAGTAAGTTTTATGGATCAAAAACTATTCTGACTTCTTATCTCAACAGATATCTTACACATATCACACATCAGCATACATATATGCCTTTTAGAAAATTCTGTTATTAAAACTCGAAGGAAAAATGAGATCATGAATAAACTGAACATTTAAAAAAATTTATCTTTCATAACTTTTCATTCGAATATCTGTGTATTATAATCATTTATTGTTTCATGTACTAATTCATCTATGTATTTACCAATCAATAAATATAATCTGATATACACTATGATAAATGAGGTCAAAAAAAAGGAGATACCCTGATCCACACAAGATATAAAGATGAAGGGCTGGGCGCGGTGGCTCACGCCTGTAATTCCAGCACTTTGGGAGGCTGAGGTGGGCAGACCACCTGAGCTCAGGAGTTCAAGACCAGCCAGGCAAACATGGCGAAAACCTGTCTCTACTAAAAATACAAAAAATTAGCTGGCTGTGGTGGCGGATGCCTGTAATTCCAGCTACTCAGGAGGCTGAGCCTGAGGCACGAGAATTGCCTGAACTCAGGTGGTGGAGGTTGCAGTGAGATCGTGCACTCCAGCCTGGGTGACAGAGTGAAATTCTGTCTCAAAAAAAAAAAAGTGCTGTATTGAGGACTGAGACCTGAGATAGAGACAGGGATATACAACTTGAGTCATACTGTGGACTGACAGGATGGGAATAGCTAAGGGACTGTCTGAGGTGGGGATGCCTGTCTGGTTCACTTGTTACTGCCTTGTTTATGTGACTTAGATAGTACTTAGCTTCTGCTGCTGATACTCAGTGGGAGATACACCTAAACCACACAGACAGCATTATTCTGAAAAGGACAAGTTGCCAGGGAGTGTGGACCAGTAGTCTCAGTGGCCCTGTACTCTCCAAGCAGAAGTGTAGACTTCTTCTTCCCTGTGACTAGCCTTCGGGTGTAATTTCCAGTATATAGTTCCTTATAAATTCTATAGCTCAGGAGAATAAATAAGAGGCTCCTTTTCCAGAAAATCCAGTATTGGTTTTCCTCCTTTAGAGGCGTAGAGTCAGAACTCTCATGGCATGGCAGGATCCATGGAGGTGGCCACATCTCGCTTTTTTCAGTGAGTATTAGATCCCACAAGACAACCGCACAGCTAAACATAATTAAAACTTAGGTTTTATGATATTTGTTCCTTTCCTAAAACCCTCAGTGACTCCTTATTATCCATAGGGAACATATAAGCTAAATAAACGTGAACTTTTTTCTCCAAGCAAAACATTCTCCCCAGTGAATAGAAAATCTTGTTTTCCTGTGTTACCTTGAACCAAAATGGTTTTTTTTTTTTTCTTTTTTTTTTGAGGCAAAGTCTTGCTCTGTCACCCAGGCTGGAGTGCAGTGGTGGCGCGATCTCATCTCACTGCAACCTCCACCTCCCGGGTTCAAGTGATTCTCCTGCCTCAGCCTCCCGAGTAGCGGGATTACAGGCGCCTGCCACCACACCTTGCTAATTTTTGTATTTTTAGTAGACATGAGGTTTTGCCAGGTTGGCCAGGCTGGTCTCAAACTCCGGACCTGAAGGGATCCATCTGCCTGCCTTGGCCTCTCAAAGTGCTGGGATTACAGGCATGAGCCACCGCACTTGGACTCCTTTAAAATTATTATTATTATTATTATTATTATTATTATTATTATTATTGAGACAGAGTTTCGTGCTGTTGCCCAGGCAGGAGTGTGGCACTACCTTGATTATAGACGCAAGTCACTGGGCCTTGGGATTATAGACGCGAGTCACTGGGCCCAGCTTTCTTTCCAGTTTTAAAGTATTATTTTTAATTATCCAAAGTAAATGTGTAGTAAATACTCTTCTTATAAATCTTTGTTTTCTTGATTGCTTCCTTAGCATATAATTTCAGAAATAGAACTGATCAAAGGGTATGCACATTTTTAAGGATTTATAATGCCAGATGCCTTCCAAAAGATGTTAACAACTTATTGAACTGACAGTATATAAGGGTGCTATAGAGTAATTTATTTATTTGAAAAACAAATCTTTATTGTGTAGAAATATGCATTTTAAAAATCCCCCAGAAAAGATGCTCTTCTCTCATTTCCCCATCCTCTTCCTTTTCTTCCACACCTCTGATATAAAGGACATTATTATATCTTATTAAAACTTCATCCACACTAGGCATGGTGGCTCATGCCTGTAATCCTGGCATTTTGGGAGGCCAAGGCAGGCAGATCACTTGAGGTCAGGAGTTTGAGACCAGCCCGGCCAACATGGTGAAATCCTGTCTCTACTAAAAATACAACAATTAGCCAGGTGTGGTGGCTGACGCTTGTAATCCCAGCTACTTGGGAGGCCAAGGCACGAGAATCACTTGAACCTGGAGGTTGCAGTGAGCTGAGATCGCACCACTGCACTCCAGCCTGGGTGATGGAGCGAGACTCTTGTCTAAAAATAAGATAAAATAAAATAAAATGAAAACTTCATCCAGATGTCTAGACAACACTTTAACTATGTATTCTTCTGTATTTGCAAGTTACATGTTCATATAGCCATCTACAGATACCAGTTAGCCTTTGTAATCCATTCCCCACTTAAGTTTCACCATCTACTGGCTTTTCTGTTAATCCCTTGAGGAAAGGTTTGGAATTGAGGGGTAAATCCTTTATAAGGAGAATGCTGCAGTCTATTCGCTATTCACCGCTGACCAAGCTGCCACCTGGCCCTCCTGACTGCAGCAGGCACCCCCACACAGTCATGTAAATGGACTAGGCCTGAGTCTGTAGTTCTTTGCTCTGAAAAAGGAGACGTAATGGCTTCTACTTTTTATCATTTGGTGGAAATAATAGAGGAGTTTCTCTAGAATGTTTTTTGATCTGGTGGTTAAAGGGACCTTGGACATTTAGTCCCTGAAATAAATTGTTGCATCTTTGAAGGAAAAGATGAAAGCAGTTTCCTACACTTTAGTGAAGAAGCCTTTGGAAAATTTTGTTCTGGATGTTGTATATTCTCTGTAGAGGAGTGTTGGGGATTCCCCAAATCATCAGAACTAAAGGGTAACTGAAGAGAACAGGGAGTGACATGTCAGATTGAGAATCACTCTTTTGAAAGTGGCAAAAAGAATATGTGTTAAAAGACAAAATAGGGTAGAAGATAAAAAGAATAGGGCAGAAGATATTAGCTTCAATTCCTTTTTTTTTTTTTGATCCTTGGGAATGATTTCTTCCTAGACTGCCAGTGTTGCATAGTAACCCTGCCCATGAAGACGACTGGAATACTGAAAAACTGCATGAAACTAAGCGCTGTGGGTTGGGCAGGGTGGCTCACGCCTGTAATTCCACACTTTGGGAGGCCAAGGTGGCTGGATTGCTTGAGCTCAGGAGCTTGAGACCAGCCTAGGTAACATGATGAAACCCCATCTCTACAAAAGATACAAAAATTAGCTGGGTGTGGTGGCATGAAGCTGTAGTCCCAGCTACTCAGGAGGCTGAGGTGGGAGGATCACTTGAGCCTGGGAGGTAGAGGCTACAGTGAGCCGTGATTGTCCCACTGCACTTCCGCCTGGGCAACAGAGCGAGATCCTGTCCCAAAAACAAAAAAACTAAGCACTGTGGATTAGAAATGAATAATTTTTCATCTTTATATCTTTTTTTTTTTTTTGAGACAGTCTTGCTCTGTCTCCCAGGCTGGAGTGCAGTGGCACGATCTCGGCTCACTTAGGCAAGGTGTTTAATTAATCTCTGAAAAGTGGAGAATTTAGCACCAGGCATGGTGACTGGTGCCTGTAATCCTAGCTACTTGAGAGGATGAGGTGGAAGTGTTAAAGGTGGAGGGTGTCCAGGTTCTTGGTGTCTTGAAAAAAGAATTGGACAAAATGCACAAACAAAGCAAGGAAGGGACAAGGAATTTACTGAACATGAAAGTACACTCCAGTGTGGGAGCGGGCCTGAGCTTAGAAGTTCAGTGGCTCCGTTACAGAATTTTGGGGAGTTTAAATAACCCCAGAGGATTCCATGGTTACTTCGGGTATGCCTTGTGTAAATGGAGAAGATGAAGTAAAGTTACAAAGACATTTATGGCCTATGCCCTATGGACAGAATATTACCTGTTATAGCTGAAGTGTGAATTGGCCTTATGTTCCCCACCTCCAGACCCTATTTTCCTACCTCAGAAGGATTACTTGAGCCTAGGAGTTCAAGTCCAGTCTGGACATCAATAGTGAGACCCCTGCCTCTGAAAAAAATTTTTTTTGAGACAGAGTTTTGCTCTTGTTGCCCAGGCTGGAGTGCAATGGGATGATCTCGGCTCACTGCAACCTCCACCTCCTGGGTTCAAGCAATTCTCCTGCCTCAGCTTCCCTAGTAGCTGGGATTACAGGAGCCGGCCACCACGCCCGGATAATTTTTTGTATTTTTAGTAGAGACAGGGTTACACCATGTTGGCCAGGCTGGTCTTGAACTCCTGACCTCAGGTGATCTGCCCACCTCAGCCTCACAAAGTCCTGGGATTACAGGCGTGAGCCACCGAGCCCAGCAAATTTTTGTTTTTTAGACGGAGTCTCCCTCTATCGCCCAGGCTGGAGCACAGAAATGCGATCTCGGCTCACTGCAACCTCTGCCGCTTGGGTTCAAGTGATTCTCCTGACTCAGCCTCCCGAGTAGCTGCGATTACAGGCGGGCACCACCATGCCCGACTAATTTTTTGTATTTTTAGTAGAGACGGGGTTTCACCATGCTGGCCAAGCTGGAAAATTTTATTTTTAATAAATGAAAGGCAGAGTATTTATCTGAAAAAAGTGGGAGACCAACAGTCTCGTGGGATTGTTATAAAGATTAAAAGAGAGAGTGTTACTGAAATACTTAGAAGAGCTGTTATTCTATTGCTGTCCTTTCCCCTTGTATTTGGATAGATTACCGTACTTGTTTCTTCTATGTAACTCTAATTGTCAGTGGGGTTCTCCTTCTCTTAGAGGCCTGGAGAAACTTGTCTTAAATGCTTTCCCAGTTAATGAATTGGGAGAGGCAGATTTTATGTCTAAATTACAAGGGCGAGACTTAAAAGTATGAATTGGGGCTAATGTCAGTGCTCAGGTGCAGGGATCCTCCGTTTTGTTCATCACACAGCTCCCGGCACTTTAATAAATGAGGCTCAAAGAAACCACGGGCTTAGGTCATGCAGTAGTCAAATTCAGAACTCATGTTTGATTCCAAAGCCCACACGTTTTCCTAGTTTAGAAACACTAAACATTTAATTCACCGCACCGGGGGCCAGACAGGTAATGGAGAACGCCTTAAGTATGTTAGGAAGGGAAGATTGTGGTAAAAAGGCGAAGAAATGTTTATCTACAGTCGCAGCCGCTATTCAGATCTATTTCACTGCCTTGCAGAAAAGGCCGACTGTCGTCTCTTTATCCCATGGCCGATTTCTTGTGAAATCTCCTAACTTTTAAATATTTCCAATCAAAAGACTGCCGTTCAAATGCAGCCCACCAGGAGCATGTTGGCAAACTCCGGAGTAAACAAGAGTGGGAAGCTGATAAGGTGAGTACCTCAGTTCGATAGTGACAGCCAAGAAACGGGGAGTTTTGTACCTAAGGCGAGAATGAAATTCTCCGCCGGAGTCTCCCGGAAGAAGGACTGAATTAAATGCAGATTAGAGTCAGGGCAGGGCAAGGTGGCGGGAAAACTAGGCTGCCATCCCAGGTGGCTGGCCTACCAGCCAGCGCGGCCGGAGGTACAGACCATGTACAGACCACGGCGAGGGGTGTTAGGTGCTTCTCGGGATAAAGGCAGCGAGTGGCTGCGCATTCCCTCCCCGACTCTTTCAGAGGTAAGCCTTCTGTGGAGCAGACCCTAATCCTCCCCCTGATTCCTTAGGTCACTCGGCGATTTACTTCCTTCCCCGGCTCCTCACAGTCCTCCACAGCCCTACGACTTCCGCTTGCCTCGTCGTCTGGGAAACCGCCGACTTCCGGCCGCGCAGCGGTGGGCTGAGCTAAAATGGCTGAGGAGAGAGTCGCGACGGTGAGCGCCGAGATTCTCTTTAGTTGCCCGGCCGAAGGGCAAGGCAAGCTGGCGGGTGACTTTTGTCCCATGCAGCGGTTCCTGGAGAGAGGCGGAGCTGGGTGCCGAGCGGCTCAGGGTGGGCGGGGCGACACGGTCCCCTTTTTACTGTCCCGGGAACTGGTCGCCTGGGGCAAGTCTGGATACTTAGCAGCACAGGTCCTGTTCTAGGACTGTAGTCCCTCTTGGGGTGCGCTGGACGGAGAAGGGAGACTTCACCAGTAATGGCTCTTACCGTAGTGCCATCTTTTTCTGTCTCGGGGGTTTGGAAGGTAATGACTAGCACTTGTGTAGACAGTTTCTGTTAATCCCGTGAATTGGGAATTTAACATGACGACTGCCTGGAAGCTTGCAGCGTCACTGCCTTCTGCCAGTGGAGCGGGACTGTGTTTTTTCTGTGGTGATTAAGTTTAGGAAAGTACGGTTTTGGAATTCATCTGAAGGCTGAGTTGGGCGTTCACTCCACAGAACTGCTAATATAGAGGAACCCGATGAATTCAGGATGACCTAGTCGCTATTTTTTGAGGCATATATCTATAATTGGATCTAATTTCGGTAAAGTGCCAAGTGTGAAGCTTTGTTTACCTTGCTTTAGTGTTGGGTTTGAAAGCCTGTTCTGTCCATTTGTTAGAGTGATTTTAGGTATTCGGAATTTATTGTCTTTCGAAAAACGCCCTGGAAAACAGTACAAATAGCAGCCTTTGGCTGTTTTACAACTTAGTTTTGGCTAAGCAGCAAGGTTAGCGTTATTGTTAGAGGGCCTTTTGTTTGTTTTCTACTCTCATTTGCAGAGTAGTCATATTATTCTAGTCTAATTAGAAAACTCTGAAGACAGAAACTTTTTTTTTTTTTTGAGGCCGAGTGTCGCTGTTGTCGGCCCGGGCTGGAGTGCAATGGCGCGATCTCGGCTCACTGCAACCTCCGCCTCCCAGGTTCCAGCAATTCTCCTGCCTCAGCCGCCGGATTAGCTGAGAATACAGGCGCCTGCCACCACGCCCGGCCGAAACATTTTTATTAAGCTAAGAAATTTAAAATAGCTAGGCCGGCCGCGGTGCATCACGCCTGTAATCCCAGCACTTTGGGAGGCCGAGACGGGTGGATCACTTGAGGTCATGAGTTTGAGACCATCCTGGCCAACATGGTGAAACTCCGTCTCTACTAAAAATACAAAAATTAGCGGGGCATCGTGGCGCTTGCCTGTAATCCCAGGTACCTGGAAGGCTGAGGCAGGAGAATCGCTTGAACCCCGGAGGCGGAGGTTGCAGTGAGCCGAGATCATGCCATTGCACTCCAGCCTGAGCGACAGAGACAGACTCCTTCTCAAAAAAAAAGAAAGAAAAAACAGATTTTAAAATAATTAAATAGGCCAGGCTCAGTGGCTCACGCCTGTAATCCTAGCACCTTGGGAGGCTGAGGTGGGTGGATCGCCTGAGGTCAGGAGTTCGAGACCAGCCTGGCCAACGTAGTGAAACCCTGTCCCTACTAAAAAAATACAAAAAAATTAGCTGGACGTGGTGGCAGGCGCTGGTAATCCCAGCTACTAGGGAGGCTGAGGCAGGAGAATCGCTTAGAACCCAGGAGGCAGAGGTTGCAGTGAGCCGAGATTGTGCCATTTCACTGCAGCCTGGGCATCAAGAGCGAAACTCCGTCTCAGAAAAAAAAAAAAAAAAAAAAAAAAAAGTAGCATGGTTAATGTTACTGGGTTTTAAATATTAAAAAACATAGGAAAGAAAATACTTCCACTCCAGCCTGGGTGACAGAGCGAGACTCCGTCTCAAAAAAAAAAAAAGAAAATACTTCTACGTAATCTTAAAGTGTAAAAGATAATGGGTAACATAACATTGCTACAAATATAGCTTATCCTCTAGTGCTCATCACAGGTGTTTGTGTAATAGAATATGAACTTGAGTCTGTGACGGCAGAATTGTCATGTACATTTGAATGTCTAATACTGTTTTAAAGAGAATAGCTTTTGTTTTGATATGACTTTAGCAATTAAGCCTGAAGTTAACTGTTTTCATTGTTGTCAAATTTATTGCTAGTAGTGTTACGTTTATAGTAATTTTCATCTTTTCAAGTTACCAATGCATGGAAATGTGAATTTCTGTCCTTTTTGGAAGTGGTATTTTATCTTTTTTTTTTTTTTTTTTTTTTTTTTGAGACGGAGTCTCACTTTGTCGCCCTGTCTGGAGTGCAGTGGCGTGATCTCAGCTCAGTGGAACCTCTGCCTCCCGGGTTCAAGCGATTTTTCTGCCTCAACCTCCCGAGTAGCTGGGGTTACAGGCCCTCACCACCATGCCTGGCTTATTTTTGTGGAGATGGGGTTTCACCACGTTGGCCAGGCTGGTCTTGAACTCCTGACCTCGTGATCTGCACGCCTCAGTCTCCCAAAGTGTTGGGATTACAGGCGTGAGCCATCGCCCCCTGCCTTATTTTTTAATACAATTAAAAGAACCCAGTAATCCTACTCCTAGACCTGTGTCCCACAGAAAAAAGTGTTAAACATGAGCGTGTAGTACTACGGCATTCGTTGTAGTACTATCCGTAGTGGCAAAACGCTGGAAGCAAATTAAATGCCCATTAATAGGGTAATTGATGACTTCAGATATTTCCATACTGTGGAATATTATGCAGTCATTAAAAAGAATGTTACAACTAATTGCTTTTCCTCTCAGAAGCCCCTCTCTCTCACTAGAGAAAGCTGTTCTCCTTTCTTTCTTCTGCCTATTAAACCTCCATTCCTAAACTCAGAAAGAAAAAAAAAAAGTTACAACTAATTGACTTGGAGGGACTTCCATGGTGTAGATTTAAATAAAAGGTAGATGTGAAGTGGGGTATATTATGTGATCTTAATTTCATAACACAAAGGAAAACATATATAGATTCGTAGATAAGAATATATGGATATGGAGGAGAGAAAAGGAAAAGACTCAAAACTCACAGAATTTTTGAAGAAATGTATAGCTAAAAATCTAAGAAGGCTACAGTCAAGGCCTTGAGGCCAGAAGACACCCCATCAAAACTGAGTAAAACTAGCCCAGTGTGGGACACAGAAATTCTAATATGCTACCAAAATTACTTGCGGATTGCTACCAGTTCCTTAGAAGGAAAACTGAGGACTGATATTTGTATTTTCAGTATAGTTTAGAATTCTTAAAAAATGAGCAAACAGGCTGTACTTGGTGGCTCATGCCTGTAATGCCAGGACTTGTGGAAACTGAGGTGAGAGGATAACTTGAGTCCAGAGGTTCGAGACCAGTCTGGGCAACATGTTGGAGCCCCATTTCTACAAAAAACACAAAAATTAGCCAGACGTGGTGGCACGCGCCTGTCTTCCCAGCTACTGGGGAGGATCATCTGAGCCTGGGGAAGTTGAGGCTCCAGTGAGCCATGATCATGCCACTGGACTCCAGCAGGGGCAGAGTGAGACTTTGTCTGAAAAAAACAAAAACAAAAAATGAATGAGCAACTAGCTCTGGCTTTCATGATTTGTGCTTATAAATCTTATTTTTTAAAATTATTATTTATTTATTTTGAGACGGAGTCTTGCTCTGTCGCCCAGGCTGGAGCGCAGTGGCGCAATCTCGGTTCACTGCAACCTCCGCCTCCCGGGTTCACGCCATTCTCCTGCCTCAGCCTCCGGAGTAGCTGGGACTACAGGCGCCTGCCACCACGCCCAGCTGATTTTTTGTATTTTTAGTATAGACGGGGTTTCACCGTGTTAGCCAGGATGATTTCAATCTCCTGACCTTGTGATCCGCCCGCCTCAGCCTCCCAAAGTGCTGGGATTACAGGTAAGCCACTGCACCCAGCCTATAAATTTTTTTTATAATGCCCTGATTCCCATTATTTGATGTATTTGGATAAATATGTCATCCTGTAAATTGAAGGATTAAACTGATAAGAGAAGAAAACAGAAATTAGTGCACTAGTTGATCTGGCTCAGATATAGTGCCTATGTATCAGGTGCTCCATGAATATTTGTTGGATGAATAAATGATCATAAAACTATATAAAAATGAAGAAATAACAGAATAAAATAATTTGTTCTATATAAATCCTATGAATGAGATTGAGTGGGCTAATAGAATCCTTTCCATCTCAAAATGTTCTGGAAAGTCTTGGGTAAAAGACTCATCAAAAAAATAATTCTGCTTTGTGCAGAAAGAAGGGTTGCTGACCTTTGAAGGTGCTTTTTGAGTCTTTAACATTCTTTAGTAATATATTCCCCAAAAGTTAAGAAATTCTAGTTAGATTTTAAAAAATTGAGTTAACATTTAAAAAACAGTTTTGTTGAGGTATAATACACATACCATAAAATTTACTCAATTTAAGTACATAGTTTGATCAGTTTTAGTAAATTTATATAGTTGCACAGCTGTCACCAGAGGCTGCTTTTAAAACATGTCTGTCACTCCAGAAGGGTTCCTGTGTCAGTGGAATTGCTGGGTTATATTGTTTAAGTATTTGTTTAAAAAAACAGAAACAGGCCGGGCGCGGTGGCTCACGCCTGTAATCCCAGCACTTTGGGAGGCCGAGGCGGGCGGATCACGAGGTCGGGAGATCGAAACCATCCTGGCTAACACGGTGAAACCCCGTCTCTACTAAAAATACAAAAAATTAGCCGGGCGTGGTAGCGGGCGCCTGTAGTCCCAGCTACTCGGGAGGCTGAGGCAGGAGAATGGCGTGAACCCGGGAGGCGGAGCTTGCAGTGAGCCGAGATCGCGCGCCACTGCACTCCAGCTTGGGCGACAGAGCGAGACTCCGTCTCAAAAAAAAAAAAAAAAACAGAAACAAATCTGCCTAACTTCTCTGCAGGCTTATATATACGAGTTAACATTTCCATGAGCAATGCATGAGGGTTGTGATTTTTCCACATCCCTGTCAACACTTGGTTTGTCAGTTTGTTTTTATTTAGCTGTTGTAGTGGATGGGTAGTGATGGTATATGGTGGTTTTAATTTGTATTTCCTTCATGAATAATGATATTGAAGATTTTTTATATGTTTATTTTCCACCCGTATCTCTTTGGTGAAATGTCTCTATAAATTTTTGTGAATTTTTAAATCAAGATCATTAACCAAATGAGCCCCTCATTTGGGCTCAAGTGATCCTTCCACGTCAACCTCCCGAGTAGCTGGGACCACAGGTGCAGGCCACGCTTGGCTAATTTTTGTATATTTTGTAGAGGCGGGGTTTCGCCATGTTGCCCAGTCTGGTCTTAAACTCCTGAACTCAAGCAATTGGCCTGCCTCACATATGTATTCTCTTTTATTTTGAGGATTAATTTTTGTTGTTGTGAAATATATCCTACCTGTAAAAGAGTGGTTAAAATGTCGTATGTATGCTTTAAAGGATAATATAATGGAAACTTGTGTTCCTACTGCACAGGTTAGGAAATGGGTCATTAATAACTCTGAAACCTCCTAAATGCCTCTCTCCTACTGCATTTTCCTTCCTCCACATCAGATGTAGTGTTTCTTCAATTTTATATTAATATTTTGTATTTTTTATAGTTTTACCATATATGTTTATATATATCCTTAATAGTTTTTAAAATTTGTTATTAACCTTCAGTTTATTCATTATTTCAACACTGTATAGTATCCTATTGTAGTAAAGTATGTCAATTAACTTATCCATTCCACTAGATGGAGATCGGGATTATTTCTGGTTTTTAGTTATTAAAAACAATGCTGCTGCTGGGTGCGGTGGCTTACGCCTGTAATCCTAGCACTTTGGGAGGCTGAGGCTGCGGATCATGAGGTCAAGAGATCGAGACCATCCTGGCCAACATGGTGAAACCCCGTCTCTACTAAAAATACAAAAATTAGCAGGATGCGGTGCTGCGCGCCTGTAGTCCCTGCTACTCGGGAGGCTGAGGCGGGAGAATCACTTGAACCCAGGAGGCGGAGGTTGCAGTGAGCCGAGATTGCGCCACTGCACTTCAGCTTGGCAGAGCGAGACTTCGTCTCAAAAAAAAAAAAAAGCTGCTATAAATAGGGCCAAGACTAAGGAAAGGTAAGTGAGGTGCTTAGGGTTCACATTTTATGGAGTAAGAGTAAGTACCTTCTTAAGGTTTATACCCTAGGTTCTTCACTTGCCTCACTTTAGTCCTAGCCCTGAGCATTATTATGTAGGTCTTCTGATGCAATATCTAAGAGTTTCTCTAAGGTATACCTAGAAATAGATTGCTAGGTAATGGAGTAACTTTATTACTTACAGGAAACTATATGGTGGTTGTAACAGTTTATGCTTCTGCCACCAGTCATGGTGGATATGAAATTATGTCTTAATGTGATAATTTACATTGCAATTTTTTTTTTTTTTTTTTTTTTTGAGACAGAGTCTTGCTCTGTCACCCAGGCTGGAGTGCAGTGGCGTGATCTTGGCTCACTGCAACCTCTGCCTCCTGGGCTCAAGTGATCCTTCCACCTCAGCCTCCCGAGTAGCTGGGACCACAGGCGCAGGCCACACTTGGCTAATTTTTGTATATTAGCCAATATACAAATATTGTAATATTTGTATATAGAGGCGGGATTTCGTCATGTTGCCCAGGCTGGTCTTAAACTCCTGAACTCAAGCAATTGGCCTGCCTCAGCCTACCGAAGTGCTGGGATTAGAGGTGTGAGCCACCACACCTGGCTGTTTGTTTGTTTTGAGCCTATTCCTCAGGCTGGAGTGCAGTGGTCCAATCATGGCTTGCTGCAACTCGGCTTCCTGGGCTTAAGAGATCCTCCCACCTCAGCCTTCTGAGTAGCTAGGACTAAGGGCACCTGCCACTATGCCTGGCTAATTTCTAAAGTTTTTTTATAAAGGCAGAGTCTAGCTGTTTTGCCCAGGCTGGTCTCAAATTGCTAGGCTCATGTGATCCTCCTGCCTCAGCCTCCCAAAGTGCTGGGATTATAGGTGTGAGCCACCACACCTGGCTGATCTGTCTTAAACTGGAGAATTGCATTTTTTTCTACCTCCTTTCTTTTTTTTAAAAAAACTGAATTTCCATCTGTTACCCCTCCCTTTCTGCTCCTCTTATTTCATTCCTTGGAAGTTATACATTGCCTTCCTTTAATGAGTACCAAAGAAATTAAAAAATACATGTTTACTGTAAGTCCAGGCCTAAATGTTGCTACTACAGGGACCATCAAATGCTTTACTACCATCTATTGCCATCTGCAAATGTATGCCATTGTTGTTTAGTTTTGTAGTTCTTAATGTATTTTAATTAAACACCACAAATTCTGCTTTTTGTTTGTTTTGTTCAGTCAGTAGATGCTTAGAATACTTGCTTATTTTACCAATTCCTTTGCTTATTCCACTCCTTTGTTCTGGGATTATTTTTCTTTTTCGTAATATATTTTCATTAAAAGTTTATTTGGTGAGAATCTAAAAACTCTCAAATTCTGAAAGTTTTAAAAATTTGCCTTTGTTGTTGAAAATTAGTTTTGGTGGGTGAGAGAATCTAGATCAGGTGTTGGCAAACCTTTTTTTGTAAAGGGCCAGATAGTAAATATCGTGGGCTTTGTGGGCCATAGAGTCTCTGTGACAACTACTCAGCAATGCTGTTGTAGGACAAAAGCAACCATAGACATTATGTAAACATGAGTGTGGGTATGTTCTGACAAATTTTGTTTATAGACACTGAAATTTGACTCAATTTTCATGTGTTAAAATATTATTTTTTGAGTTTTTTTAACCATTTAAAAATGTAAAAATCATTCGTAGCTTGTAGACCAAATAAACAGGATGGATTTGACCTGTGGGCCATAGTTTGCTGACCTCTGGTCTAAATTAACATTCATTTTACTTAGTACCTGACACTGGAGTAATTATTCTTATGATGTCTTATTGTGATATTGTCTTCCATTTTTAATTGTTGAAGAGCCAGCTGTCAGTCTTTTTTGTTTTTCTTTTTCTTCTTCTTTTTTTTTGAAATGGAGTTTTGCTCTTATCACCCAAGCTGGAGTGCAGTGGTGTGATCTTGGCCCACTGCAACCTCTGCCTCCTGGGTTCAAGCGATTTTCCTGCCTCAGCCTCCCAAGTAGCTGGGATTACAGGTGCCTGGCACCACACCCAGCTAATTTTTGTATTTTTAGTAGAGATGGGGTTTCACCATGTTGGCCAGGCTGGTGTTGAACTCCTAACCTCAGGTGATCCACCTGCCTTGGCCTCCCAAAGTGCTGCAATTACAGGCATGAGGCACGGCGTCTGGACTTTCTTTTTTTTTTTTTTTTTTTTTTTTGAGACGGAGTCTTGCTCTGTCGCCCAGGCCGGGGGGCGATGGTACGATCTCGGCTCATTGTAACCTCTGCTTCCCAAGTTCAAGCCATTCTTCTGCCTCAGCCTCCCAAGTAGCTGGGACTATAGGCACGTGCCACCATGCCGAGCTAATTTTTGTATATTTAGTAGAGATGGGGTTTCACCATGTTGTCCAGGCTGGTCTTGAACTCCTGACCTCAAGTGATCCTCTCGCCTCGGCCTCCCAAATAACTGTCCTTTCTTTGTTGGTAATCTGGTGATATGTTTTCTTGTTTGGCTGCTTTTAAGAGCTGCTTCTTGTCTCTGGTGCAGTTCATTATGATGTATCTAAGTATGTATTTATTTTCATTTAACCTGGTCAGGATTTGTTGAGTATCCAGAAACTAAGGATTGGTGTTTCTCATTACATCTGGAAAAATTTGAGCCATTATTTTTGCTTATATTGTGGTATGTCATAGGAAGTTGATAAAAGAAAAATTCATTTGATGGTTTTCTATGATGTTATAGTGGAAAATAATTATCTCCCTTTTAGAATTGAGTGCTAGACAGTTTCTGTGTAGATGATCTCATAAGCTTCCTTTTATCAAACAGTGATCACTTTTTTGGTTTGGCTGCTGAGAAGTATGGCATCAAGTATAATACTCATACGAGGTGTTTAAGAACTGAGTATATTTCTTATGCACATTTTACTATATACTATAATTATACATTAAAAATGCACATTGTAAATATTATAAATATGCGTTATACATTGTTAATAGTTTGGATAGCAAAAGTATGACTTGACGTTTGTTTTTTAAACCATATTTAAAATAACTCTATCACAATATGGATTTAATGGATTAATTGCATAATTGGTGAGCTACTGATTATTCTTGTTATTTGGATGCTTCTTTAAGTTAGCAAGTTTATATTGTGGTGCTTCAATATAGACTACTTATTTCATTTCAGAGAACTCAATTTCCTGTATCTACTGAGTCTCAAAAACCCCGGCAGAAAAAAGGTCTGTATGCAGTTTCATTGTATGTGTATGTTTGCACAGACAGATTTCTCTTTTATTTATTTATTTATTTATTTATTTATTTTTTTGGAGGCAGAGTCTCACTGTCACCCAGGCTGGAGTGCAGTAGCACAATCTCGGCTCACTGCAATCTTTGCCTCTGGGGCTCAAGCAATTCTCCTGCCTCAGCCTCCCGAGTAGCTGGGATTACAGGTGCACGCCACCACACCTGGCTAACTTTTGTGTTTTAGTAGAGATGAGGTTTCACTGTGTTTGCCAGGCTGGTCTCGAACTCCTGACCTCAGGTGATCTGCCCACCTTGGCCTCCCAAAGTGTTGGGATTACAGGCGTGAGCCGCCGCGCCTGGCCAGATTTCTCTCTCTTGTTGATTCTTTTATCTATTCTATATTATTTCAAAATGAGTGTTGGGAAAAGAAGTAATAGTCTAAATGTTCTGTCACATCTAGCTTTTATTTAATAGAGTTATTAGATATTAGGAGGTTGGTTTGACCTGGAAATTATTTAAATGGGGTTTGATTATTACGTAAGTGTGTACTAATTTTCTGCTTCTGGAAAAACCACTCTGTGAAGTTCCAGGTATCTTTTTGCTTTGTTGGTTTCTAGTTTAATTCTATTGTGGGTAGAGAACATTCTTTATATGGTTTGTTTTATGGCCCACAATGTGGCCTGTGTTGGTGCATGTCCCATGTACACTTGGAAAGAATGTGTATTCTGCTCTTGTAGGATGTAGCATTCTGTAAATGTCAATTAGGTCAAGTTGGTTGATAGTGTTCTGTATATACTTACAATTACAGATATTCATATTCTTACTGATGTAGTTACTGATTGGAAGGGTGATAGAAGAGTGTTGAAGTGTGCAAATGTAATTGTGGATTTGTTTCTGCTTTCAGTTCTATCAATTTTTGATTTGTGTATTTTGAAGATCTGTTGTTGGATGCATATACATTTAGGATTGTCTGATTTCTTGGTAAATTGACCCGTTTGTCATTATGTAATATTCCTCTTCAATTTCTGATAATATTCCTTGTTTGAAGTCTACTTTGCCTGATAATATTTTAGTTTTAGTTATTTATTTAGCTATTTTAGTTTTGCTTTGGCCAGTCTTTGAATGGTATCAACATATAATTTTCCTAGAGTAAAATTCCCTTTTTTTAGTACAAATTCTGAGTTTCGACAAGTGAAACTAGCCATGTAACCACTAGTAGCACCATAATCAAGTTACAAAAGTTTAATTACTCCCCCAAAAGTCACCTTTACTTTGTAGTAAACCACTTCTTCCATTCCCAATTGCTGGCAGCCATTAATCTGTTTCTTTCTTCCTAGTTTTGCCTTTCTTGGAATGCCAAATAAATGGAATCATACATTATTATTATTTTGAGAGAGAGGGTCTCGCTCTGTCACCCAAGCTAGAGTGCAGTGGTGTGATTATAGCTCACTGCAACCTGAAACTCCTGGGTTCAAATGGTTTTCCCCAGTAGCTGGGTCTACAGGTGCATGCCACCATGCCTGGCTAATTTTTATATTTTTTTTTGTAGAAATGGGGGTCTGGCTCTGTTGCCCAGGCTGGTTTTGAACTCCTGGCTTCAAGTGATACTCCATCTTCGGCCTCCTGAAGTACTGGCATTACAGGCATGAGCTATTGCACCTGGGTTATGTAAATTTTTCAGTGGCTTTTAAACCTCATATAATGTTTGTTGGTTTGTTTGTTTTTGAGGCGGAGGCTCGCTCTGTCACCCAGGCTGGAGTGCAGTGGTGCAGTCTCAGCTCACTGCAACCTCCACCTCCTGGGTTCAAGTGATTCTGCTGTCTCAGTCTCCCAAGTAGCTGGGATTATCGGCATGAACCACCATGCCTGGCTAATTTTTTTATTTTTAGTACAGATGGGGTTTCACCACGTTGGCCAGGCTGGTCTTGAACTCCTGACCTCAAGTGATCCACCTGCTTTAGCCCCCCAAAGTACTGGGATTACAGGCATGAGCCACTGCATCCAGCCCAATATAGGGAAGTATTAAGAAAACAGAAGAACTATCATCCTTAAGTATTAACGGGACTTTAACAAATTAAAAAAGTAGTACTTTGAATAAAAAGCTGTCACATTTTACTGTGAAATCCTTAGACTTTTTTTTAAACCTCTAGTTCAGGTTTTTTCAGCTTTGGCATGAATGATATTTTGAGCAAGATAAATCTTTGTTGGAGTTGTCCTGTATATTGTAGGATGGTTAACAACATCCCTGGCTTCTACCTGGTAGATGACAGTAGCACTTAATTGTAACAACCAAAAGTGTCTCCAGATGTTGCCAGTTATTCCTTCTGGGGCAAAATTGTTCCCACTTGAGAACCACTGCTCTGGTTAAGTAGTGTAATACTTGGAAATAGAAGGCAGAAAGTTGGTAAGTGCATAAAGAATTCACACAGAAGTTGGATTAGCAAGCTGAGAGACGTTATTTGAACAAGTAGCAATTGGAGGCATTTTGACTGAGAATGGATGTTGTGCCTCTCCCTCACCCTTTCCTCCTCAGCTTGAGAGGTCCATAGTCTCTCAAAGTTTGGCTCTTTAGTTTTGAGGATGATGACTGCCAACTGTGGAAGGGATAAACAGATTTCTGTTCGGTATTTTTGTCCAAATATATCAGGACTTTTTCAAGAACAGGCAATGAAATTGTTGATCAGAACTACTTGGTGGTTCTGAGAAAATAATATGCTACATGAGGCTACTGAAGTCCTCTTCCTTTTGCCCCATGATGTAACCTTAGGTGACTTTCTTCTGGCTTTCAGCTGAAGATCTTACCCATCATTGAGGTGAGCAAACTGATTTACTGCTTGAGTCTATTTTCTTCCTTAAAGGAGTCTTCATTGAAAACTTTACCCATTTTGGGGTGGCCAAAGCTGAGGATGAGTTTTGTCCACAACCTGAGACAACATACTCACTATGTAAAAAACCTGATCTCAGCTTGATAGCTGGTTTTAGAGTAATTGTTTAATAGAATAATTTATTATTGTAAAATATATATAAAATTTACCATTTTTAAGTGTGTAAGTCAGTGGCATTAAGTACATTTACAAAGTTGTGCAGCCATCACCACTGTCCATTTCTAGAAGTGTTTCATCATTCCAAACAGAAACACTGTACCCATTAAATCTCCACATCCCCTTGCCTCCCCAGATCCTGGTAATCTCCATTCTATTTTCTATATCTATGAATTTGACTATTCTAGGTTTTTCATGTAAGGTGAATCATACAATATTTGCCCTTTTCTGTCTGGCTTATTCCACTCAGCATTTTCAAGATTCATTCATGTTGTAGCATGTGTCAGAATTTCATTCCTTTTTAAGGCTGAATAATATTCTAGTGTATGTATATATCACATTTTGTTTATCTGTCTGTTGATGGGCATTTGGGTTGTTTTCCTTAGAGTCTTTATATGTCAGTAATTCTTAAAGAATTTAAAAGTTGTAGAAACTAGGAATTTTGTAGATATTCTAGAAATATGTCATTTCCTGTACTGTATATAATAATTTATTCTACAGACTAATTACTGTGTATATATTTGGTTCTCAGACGTGATTTTGATTTTGTAGATGCTGTACATGCTCTTCACTTCATTAATCTTTTCCTTTTGCTAATTTTGGTTCTTGTGTATACAGAATTATAGAGTTACAAGGTAATTTAGTTGTTACCTAATTCACCCTAAAGTCTACATGAAACCACTGTCACAGTCTTTGATAAGTAGTTACTAAATCTCAGTATTTCTACTGTGATAGTGAATGACTTTCATTGATTAGCTTTCTGAAAGAATAGTTTATCTTACTTGTCTTGGTATCCTCACCTCTGAGTCTATTTGTCTGTTGTAATCTGGCTTTTGCTCCACCGCTCCACTGATTAAATTGATGAGCTAAGCATTTTTTTTTTTTTTTCCACTGCAACCTCTGCCTCCCGGGTTCAAGTGATTCTCTTGCCTCAGCTTCCCGTGTAGCTGGCATTACAGGTGCCCACCACCATGCCTGGCTAATTTTTTGTCTTTTTAGTAGAAACGGGGTTTCACTATGTTAGCCAGACTGGTATCGAGCTCCTGACTTCATGATCCACCCCAAAGCCTCCCAAAGTTCTGGGATTACAGGTGTGAGCCACCGTGCTTGGCCCAATTCTGTTTAATTTTTGAGGAACAATGTTAACTTCTAATTTAAATGGAAGGTAGTATATATCTAATTTTTCCCTATTATTTTTAATTTCAATGCTAGTAAATCTTTAAATCTGAAGTACACACTCTTGAATTTTGACAGATATGTATACTCGTGTACATATTTATATTCCTGTAATCATCAGATCAAATTAAACATTTTTATCACTTAGAAAGTTTCCTCATGCCTTTTTCCAGTAAGTCTTCTGCTTCACTTCGCCAGATGCAACCACCATTCTGATTTCTGCCTGTATAAATTGATTTTGAACTTTCCTATAAGTTGTGCTTGAACTTCACACAAAGGGAGCCATACAGTATCTACTATTTAGCTTTTGGCAGCTTTCATACAACATGTTGTTTTGGAGATTCATCCATGTTGTTATATGTATCAGTAGTTCCTTTATTTAAAGAATGCTGTTTAGTATTCAGTTGCATGAATATACCACCGTTTGTCCATTCTCCTGTTAATGAGTATTTGCAATGTTTCCAGTTTTTGAGTACTGTGAAAGTTTCTATGAACATTTATTTATTTAGAGATGGAGTCTCGCTTTATTGCCCAGGCTAGAGTGCAGTGGTGCGATCTCAGCTCACTGTAACCTCCGCCTCCTGGGTTCAATCGATTCTTCAGCTTCAGCCTCCTGAGTAGCTGGGACTATAGGTGTGTGCCACCATGCCCGGCTAATTTTTGTATTTTTAGTAGAGACGGGATTTCACCATATTAGCCAGGCTGGTCTTGAATTCCTTACCCCATGATCCGCCCGCCTCAGCCTCCCATAGTGCTGGGATTACAGGCATGAGCCACTGCACCTGGCCTGAACATTTATTTACTGGTTTTTTTTGTGTGTGCATGTGTGTGCAAGTTTTCACTTGAATAAGTGCCTAGGGAGTGGAATTGCTTGGTCATATGTGAACTGTTTGTTTTAACTTTATAATAAACTGCCAAAGTATTTTCCAAAGTGGTTGTACAGTTTTACCCTACCGCCAGCAACGTGTGAGGATTCTGTTTGGCTACATTCTTGCCAACATTTGTTACTATCAGTCTTTTTCATATTAGACTTGCTGGTGGGTGTATTGTGTTTTATTGTGATTTTAATTTGCATTACACCAATGACTAGTGATGTTGAACACCTTTTCATATACTTATTGGTCATATCTTTTGTGTAGTGCCTGCTCAAGTTTTTTGCCTATTTTTAAATTTTTTTTCCTTATTATTGATTTGTGAGACTTCTTAATATATTCTGAATGTAAGTCCTTTGTCTGTTATATATGTGGTAAATATTTCCCCCCAGCCTGTGTTTTACTACTTTCATTTTATTAAGGTATCTTTTGATGATCAAAAGTTTTAATTTTGATGAAGGCCAATTTACTATTATTTTTCTTTTGTTATTAATGCCTTCTCTGTCTTGTCTAGGAAATCTTGATCCTTACCCCAGACTGAGTTGTGTGTCCCCTCCCTTTTCTGCATTAATATTGCAGAAATTAATTTTTTGGTTTTAGAAAATGTCTAATTTGGCTCAATCAGTAATTTTTGATATCTTTCTATTGAAATATATATACAGAAAAGTACATACATAAATCATAATTGTACTGTGCAGTGAATTTTTACAAAGTAAACATACCCATGTAATCACCATCTAGATTAAGGTATAGAATATTATCAGTGCCCTCCAGGCCGCCTCCTTATTCCCTACCAGTCATTAACCACCCCTCCCAAAGGTAGTAACTTGTATTTAACTTCTATCTTCTAGATCAGTTTTGCCTGCTTTTGAATTTAATGTAAATGGAATCATGCAGTGTGTACTTTTTAATATCTAACTTCTTTGCTCAGAATTATGTTTGTGAGATTTATTTATGTTGTTGCATGTAGTAGTGGTTGGTTGTTTTCTTCCTTGTTATATATATTCCATTATGGGGCTCTACCTAAGTCTATTCATTTTATACTTGATGAACATTTGGGATATTTTTATTGTGATGTATTATGAATAATGCCACCATGAAGAGTCTTGTATATGTTTTTTGGTACACATACATACTTAGGAGTAGGATTTTCAGGGTCACCAGGAAGGATATATTTAGGCTCAGTAAATACTAGCAAGCAATTTTTAAAATGCGGTTAATATAATCCCCATGTGTAAAATAAAGGTGTACAAACACACACACACACACTTACTCAAATGCTTATATGTGCATAGAAATTCCTTGAAAATAGTCAAGAAGTGCTTCACCTCTGGTAAGGGATAGGAATGGAATGGGTCTTTTGTTTAGTATCCTATGTGCCCTTTGAATTTTGTTTTACTGTAAGTATGTATTTTTAAGAAAACCAACTAGTTATTTTAAAAAATCATTTGAAAGTCTTCCTACTTTGATATATGAAAAGCACTGGTTTTTAAAAAAATAATAGAAAAGCTTTAAAATCATTATTATTTTTTTGAGACGGAGTCTTGCTCTGTCGCCAGGCTGGAGTGCAGTGGTGCGATTTCCGCTCACCACAACCTTTGCCTCCCGGATTCAAGCAATTCTCCTGCCTCAGCCTCCCAAGTAGCTGGGACTACAGGTGTGTGCCACCAGGCCCAGCTAATTTTTTTTTTTTTTTTTTTGTATTTTTAATAGAGATGGGGTTTCACCATGTTGGCCAGGATGGTCTCAATCTCTTGACCTCGTGATCTGCCTGCCCCAGCCTCCCAAAGTGCTGGGATTACAGGCGTGAGCCACTGTGCCTGGCCGCTTTAAAATCATTAATGTTGCGTTGCTCAGTTATGTCTAATTGACAGCCCAAACATTTACATTGTAATATTAGAAAATCCTTTATGATTGGGCAGAAACTTGGTTTAATGGGTCACCTTGGAGACCTGGGTTATAGTCCTGCCTCTTCCATTAACTACTTGTTGAATGTGGACAATTTACTTAACCTTTAGGGCCTTAATTTCCTCCTTTATAATGTGAGAATGTTCTCTGAATTGCATAACTCACTGGCCTTATGTGAATATTCAGTGGAATAATAAGAGAGAAAAACTTTGAGATACATGCACACACACTCTTAAGAAGGATATAATTGTTAAATTTTGCTTTGAGGAAATAAAATAATCTAAGCTATAAAGTAAAACCATAATTAGCTAATCTTTTATATGACTTTTTTCTTCCTCATTTCAAGCTAATGAGAAGCAAACAAACTGGATAGCAGCAATATAATTAAAAAATTAAAGGCCAGCTTCTAGCATGTATTCTTGAGTCAATACTGATTCAGCCCAGTCTCTTCCTATTCCTTCATCATTTATGTACCTGAACAGAGTAGATGTTTCTCTTGATCCTGGGCCTGTTTGCCCTCAGATCCATTCCTTGCCTTCTCTTCTCTTTTTGGTATAGTGAGGAGCTGACTCTTGCAGCCTCCTTTTCTTGCCAGGCTTCCGTGTCAGCAGTTTCTGGCTGGATTAGCAAGTGGAGGAACTGGCAGGAGATTAGAAGGCAAGAAGAATGAGAAAACAGGGCTTCCCTCCCCGACCTTCAGGCCTCAGAGTCGTAGTGGTTTTTTGCTCATGCAGACTTCTGATTTGTCTCACCATTCCCTGTTGGGCCTCTCATTTCTTCCATTGCCTGTTCTCTGCATTAAAGTCCTTGTGTTTCAAATCCTCAAGTGGTTTTTTGTTAGGCTTTGACTGATACAGGGCTCAAAATGATAGTAATGAAAATGTCTTACATTTATATTCTTTTCAAGATTTGTTATCTCTTTTGATACCCCAGATATCCTATTGAGGTAGAAAAGTGTTATAATTCCTGTTTGGCATGAGGAAATTAACATTTATTGAATGACATTTTCAGATTCTTTGGATTTTCGGGTGAAAATTTTAGGGGGGATAAATGGAGGCCCAGAGAAGTGAAATAACTTGCCCTAGGCCCCATAGAAGGCTGGTATTGAATCAAGATTGAAATTCTGCATGTGAAAACTTTTATGTGCTACATGTCTGCTAGTCCTGGAAGAAATCCTTTCTTTGATGAGTATTTTTTTTAAAAGGCTTTAGTTGCAATGTATTTACAAAAGCCTTATTTATTTAGTAAATTTTTCAATGAAAAATCTGAACCATAATAATTTTCTGCTTAGTACTTATATAGCTAGCATACTATCCCTAGCATTAATCAAAGTGTCATGTAAAGGTTTGATTTTTGAGCCTAAGCAGAATTTGAAATTCTTCTAAGAGAATTTAGCACCTAGGGCAAACTACAGGGGAGAATTCTTGAGGTGTCATGTTTATTCACTTCTGGAATTGTTTAAAATATGTCAGGTGCATCCTTAAAGGGAGAAAGAAGGGGAAGAGATGTTACAAAAGAGTAGAATGGGGCAAGAGAAGTGGCAAGGGAGTATTGTTGCTAGGTTGCCAGCCTTCTGCCCCCACTGTCTTGGTGATGGTGGAGGGGTA
This sequence comes from Pan troglodytes, assembly GCF_028858775.2. NCBI lineage: Eukaryota > Metazoa > Chordata > Mammalia > Primates > Hominidae > Pan > Pan troglodytes. The sequence goes on from NC_072414.2 coordinate 64,672,769, forward strand.
GTGTGGCAGCTGGGATATGAATGAGGTGTTTTTTATAACTCACTAAAGGCCATTACCTTGTCTTCATCTCGTCAGCTGGCTACCTGACCTCTGTGGTAACATAGGCTCCTGAAATGTAGCATTGGAGATGATCACTGTGCTTTATTGCAAAATAGGGGAGACTCTGCTCTGCATTTACATGCTTATGTTTTGTGGAGGATCTTTCAACTAGTAATTCTCATAATACCTGTGAAAGCATATAAGAACCAGTATCTCCATTTTTAAGGGGAGTTGGAGTGAGCAATGATTTGGAATACCAGAAATTCAACTTATATATTTACAGGTAAAATTCTACTTGTAAATTCAGGATTCATAGATTCTAGGGATTTCTGAGGTATCCAGAATTTCTTCATCTTTGATGATAAGTAGATAATAATGGTAATAAAAATAACAGCAACAGGCCCAGCACAGTGGCCCACACCTGTAATCCCAGCACTTTGGGAGACTGAGGCAGGTGGATCACTTGAGGTCAGGAGTTCAAGACCAGCCTGGCGGACATGGCAAAACCCCATTTCTACTAAAAATGCAAAAATTAGCTGAGCATAGTGGCATGTGCCTGTAATCCCAGCTACTCAGTAGGCTGAGTCATAAGAATCATTTGAATCTGGGAGGTGGAGATTGCAGTGAGCTAAGATCGTGCCACTGCACTCCGGCCTTTATGACAGAACTTGACTCCATCTCAAAAAAAAAAAAAAACAAACAAAAAAACAAAATGCAAAAAAACAGCAACAATAATAGGTAACATTTCTTTAAGGCCTACTATGTACCAGGCACTATTTGAACCTCTTTATATATTAGGTAATTCGATACTCACAACTCTATGAGAATGAGTATTTTATTTCCTGACCCTTCTATTTAAAAGTAAAACCCCCCACCCGGCACTGTTTCTCTTTCCTGCTTTATTTTTCTCCATAGAAAAATATCACTCATAAGTGTAACATACTTTATTATCTGTCCTGTGTGGTAGTAGCCCCTGCCCTCAATTATAAGCTCCATGAAATCAGGGAGTCAGTTTTGTTCACTGCTCTATTCCCAGTGCCTAGAACAGTGCCTGGAACATGGTAGGTACCCAGCAAATATTGGTTGAATGAATGAGTCTTGGTTTTACAGATGAGGAAACTATAAATTTCCCAGGTCAGACATTTGGTAATAGGACAGTTGTGTACACTGAAATGTTCTCTAAAATAGCTGATGGAACGAAAATTAGCTTTTGGACAGCTACATCTCCAAGAGTGTGAAATGACCTTCAGCACTGGATTTGGTGGATTTTCCTTTTTCTAATCCCTAGAGTTCCATTTAATGAGCGTTTGGGTTCTTGAGCTACCTTACAAATTGAACAATTTTTTTCTCCAGCTTTCACTCAAGAAACACAAAATGTGGCTTGTCCTTTTTTTTTTTTTTTTTTTTTTTGAGACTGGGTCTCACTCTGTCACCCAGGTTGGAGTGCAGTGCACAATCATGGTTCATTGCAACCTCTGCCTCCCAGGCTCAAGCAATCCTCCTAACTCAGCCTCCTGAGTAGCTGGGACTACAGGCTTGTGCCTCCACTCCTGGCTAATTTTTTTGTATTTTTTGTAGAGATGGGGTTTGTCCAGGCTGGCCTTGAACTGCTGGACTCAAGTGATCCGTCCACCTGGGCCTCCCAAAGTGCTGGGGTTACAGGTGTAAACCACTATAGCTAGCCCTGATTGTCTTTTATTGTGAGATTTTAATAACAGCTAAGACTTGAAAATTAACATTTTATAAATTTTCTTTTAGACTACTTAGTGATATTATACTAAGTATCTAAGGTTTGTAATACTTAGTATAAACTCAAAAGGGTTCAGTGCCTCATTCTCTTTTACTCTTTCCCTTTAGTAGATAGGTGACAGAGGACTGGGTCATGCAGTTGAGACTTGGTCCAAGATTACTTAGTAAGCTACTTGTCCCAGAACTATTTATTTATTTACTTATTTTTGAGATGGAGTCTCGCTCTGTCGCCCAGGCTGGAGTGCAGTGGTGTGATCTTGGCCCACTGCAACCCCCGCCTCCTGGGTTCAAGCGATTCTTCTGCCTCAGCCTCCCGAGTAGCTGGGATTATAGGCGCCCGCCACCACTCCTGGCTAATTTTTTGTATTTTTAGTAGAGACTTGGTTTCATTGTGTTAGCCAGGATTGTTTCGATCTCTTGACCTCATGATCCACCTGCGTGGACCTCCCAAAATGCTAGGATTACAGGCGTGAGTCACCGCCCCCGGACCCTGGAACTATTTATGACGATGCACTTTATGCACTTAACACACTCACATGTCTTTAAGCTTGGTGACTCGTGTGGCTTTTTCAAAGGAGATTTGATTCTGGAAGTGGTTAAGTAGAATGTGAATGGCTAAGGTCTGGTCATTGGTGAGGCCTAGGGGAAGAAAAGAAAGGAAACACAAGTCTTAGAAGAATTTCAGATCGGCCCCGACGACTAGAAGGGTGGTTCTACTAAGAAAATGTGTGTAGTCAGAAAATGAAGAGTCAGTTGCTTAAAATTTTACTTTTTTACTTTTTTTCTTGTTCCTGGCATGTAAAGTCATATCCATACTTTCTGTTATAATTTCTTCTTACAAATTCCATTGATAATCCCTATTCTTGGATAGCAACGAGCAGCATTACTTCTTTTTTATTTTTTTTTAAAAATTAAATTTTTTGTTGAAATGAGGGTCCTGCTGTATTGCCCAGGCTGGTATCAAATTTCTGGGCTCAACTGATCCTCCTGCCTCAGCCTCCCAAAGCGCTGGGATTACAGTTGTGAGCCAGTGTGTCTGGTTGTACCTTTTAATTTTTGTGTTCAGGCAACATTAACTCTGAGTCACAGTAAGCTTTTTTTTTCTTCCTGTCATATTATGGACATAGAAGTTTTTTGGTTTTCTTTAGGTTGTTTCTCCTTAGGTTGCAGAACATCAAGAAATGGATTACAGTCATTTTCCTCTCTTCCCCATGCTCTTCCCTTTCTTTTCCTTTTTTCTTTTTTTTTTTTGGAGACAGAATCTTGCTCTTTGGCCCAGGCTGGAGTACAGTGTCATGATCTCGGCTCACTGCAACCTCCCCGCATCAGGTTCAAGTGATTCTGGTGCCTAAGCCTCCCTAGGAGCTGGGATGTCAGGCATGCGCCACCACACCCTGCTAATTTTTGTATTTTTTTGTAGAGATGGGGTTTCACCATGTTGTCCAGGCTGACCTCAAACTCCTGGACTCAAATGATCTGCCCTCCTCGGTCTCCCAAAGTGCTGGGATTATAGGCATGAGCCACCACATCTGGCCTCTTTTCCATTTTTAAAAAGGACTGTCTCCAACATATTAAAATTCACAAAAAATAATATAAACACACATGTACTCACTGGCTAGGCTTAATAAAAAAACATTTAGTCATGTTTACTTTAAAGCTTTTTATTTTTTTGAGAAATAAGCATTAAAGAGTTGAAGTCTCCTTTGTGTCTTTTCATAATTCTGTTCTTCCCTCTTCCTTCCTTGAGATCTTCACTATTCTTAGGTTAATTTGGATCTTTCTACTCCTTGTTACCACAGAAAAGTAATTTCTTAATGCATTTGACCATATTTTAAACTTCTGATTTCAGTGGGCAGGTAACTCATTTTATGGTTTCTGTATTGTGAGCCATTTTCAATGACTCAACTAGATTTTTTTCATCGTTGACTTCTCATTTCTGGGCAACAGCATAATGTTCTCATTTGAGCTATTTTTAAAGATTGTGTTTAACTATTTAAAATATTTGTGGTACTCTGATCATCAGATGTGATTTTTTTTTTTTTTTTTTTTTTTTTTTGAGACGGAGTCTCACTCTTTCACCAGGCTGGAGTGCAGTGGCGCGATCTCGGCTCACTGTAACTTCCTTCTCCCAGGTTCAAGTGATGCTCCTGCCTCAGCCTCCCAAGTAGCTGGGACTACAGGTGCGGGCTACCACACCTGGCTAATTTTTTGTATTTTTAGTAGAGACAGGGTTTCACCATGTTTGCTAGGATGGTCTCGATCTCCTGACCTCGTGATCTGCCTGCCTTGGCCTCCCAAAGTGCTGGGATTACAGGCGTGAGCCACTGCACCTGGCCAGAAGTGATATTAACTATCTTATATGTATATTTCTGTTGCGGGAAGTCAGGGGCCCCAAACGGAGGGACCGGCTGGAGCTGTGGCAGAGGAACGTAAATTGTGATGATTTTATGGACACTTATCAGTTCCCAAATAATATTCTTATAATTTCTTACACCTGTCTTACTTTAATCTCTTAATCCTGTTATCTTCGTAAGCTGAGGATGCACCTCACCTCAGGGCCACTATGATAATTGTGTTAACTGTACAAATTGATTGTAAAACGTGTGTTTGAACAATATGAAATCAGTGCACCTTGAACAGAATAACAGCGATTTTAGGGAACAAGGGAAGACAACCATAAGGTCTGACTGCCTGTGGGGTTGGGCAAAATAGAGCCATATTTTTCTTCTTTGCAGAGAGCCTATAAACGGACATGCAAGTAGGGAAGATATCGCTAAATTCTTTTCCTAGCAAGGAATTTTAATAATACTCTGGAGAAGGAATGCATTCCTGGGGGGAGGTCTGTAGGGCGTGTCTGTCTTATGCTGTTGACATAAGGACTGAAATACACCCTGGTCTCCTGCAGTACCCTGAGGCTTATTAGGGTGGGGAAAAAACCCCACTCTGGTAAATTTGAGGTCAGATCAGTTCTCTGCTCTCAAACCCTGTTTTCTGTTGTTTAAGATGTTTATCAAGACAATTTGTGCACCGCTGAACATAGACTCTTATCAGTAATTTTGCTTTTGCCTTTTGCCTTGTGATCTTTGTTGGACCCTTATCAGGAGTTTCTGATTTTGCCCTTGTCCTGTTTCCTCAGAAGCATGTGATCTTTGTTCTCCTTTTTGCCCTTTGAGGCATGTGATCTGTGACCTACTCACTGTTCTTAGGCCCCCTCCCCTTTTGAAATCCTTAATAAACACTTGCTTATTTTGCAGCTCAGGTGGGCATCACGGTCCTACCGATATATGTGAGGCCCAGCTGTGAAATTCCTCTCTTTGTACTCTTATTTCTCAGCCGGCCGACGCTTATGGAAAATAGAAAGAACCTACGCTGAAATATTGGGGGCAGGTTCCCCTGATATATTTCCTTAGTGACATTCCTGCAATCTCCTTTAGAAAGTCTTTCTGTTCACCTTCTATAACCAGGGAAGGAGAGATTGAGAAGAGACGAAGGATGATTTTATGTTTTTCAGTCCCAGTCATTATTTGATGAGAAACTGATATTACAAGCTTCAAAAACTCAAGATATGTATTCAACAAGTAGTAGTAGAACAAGTATCTTAGTTTAATAGTCTGTAAATTTTTGATGCACTATAATATATTCTTGTAGTCATAGCATCAAAATTTTAATGTGATATTGCAGTATGTTTATGGTTAGTTTAGACATGAGGACAGTGCTAAAGGAGAAAATCTAATGACTGTGTTGTTTGTTTTGTCAAAATATGCTACCTAGCTCCAGAGTTTCCTATTTTGGAGAAGCAGAACTGGTTGATTCATCTTCATTATATCCGGAAAGATTATGAAGCCTGCAAGGTAAGAGATTGCCATAATAATAAAAATGAGAGGCAGGATGTTGGGTAGGCAACTAACAGTGCCTGCTAAACAGAGTGTGGCAGTTTATATCTCAGTGATAAAACATGAATTCCTTCTTCCCCATACTTCATACACTGGTTATCTTTTGCTATGGTAGTGATGTTTAACATACAACCTCAATATTTCAGTGGCCCCCAACAAACAAATATTTATTAATTGCTCATGGGCTTTCAGATCAGCTGTGGGTTGGCTGGGTTTGACTGCAGGCTGTGGGTCAGGTTTAGGTGTGTTCTATGTGTCTTCTCATGTCAAGAGCAAACAACTCTCTTGGACATGTTGGTCTTCTGGTGGAGGCAGATGTTCAACTCAGCATATTAACTTTTTTATCTTTGGATAGATGAAAAATGGTATTTTGTCGAGTTCTTTTTTTTTTTTTTTTTTTTGAGATGGAGTCTCACTGTCACCTAGGCTGGAGTGCAGTGGCATGATCTTGGCTCATTGCAGCCTTTGTCTCCCAGGTTCAAGCAATTCTTCTGCCTCAGCCTCCCCAGTAGCTGGGACTACAGATGAGTGTCACCATGCCCAGCTAATTTTTTGTATTTTTAGTAGAGATGGGGTTTCACCATATTGGCCAGGCTGGTCTCGAACTCCTGACCTTGTGATCTGCCCGCCTTGGCCTCCCAAAGTGCTGGGATTACAGGCGTGAGCCACCGTGCCCAGCCCTGAGTTTTATTTTTTAATTTCTCTCTTACTGCAAGGTTGATCATCATGTGTATATTTAAAAACCATTTGTATTTCCCTTTCTCTGTATCTTTGGTGACATACCATATGTGTTACAAACTTGCAGGCAGACAGTGGTAGTACTAACATGCAGAATGTATCCTTGGTGTCATCTTTGTTGGTATCCAGAGCTTTGTGACCCATCTAAGGTTTTTAATGTATACCCATGGCATTTATACCTATGGCAGTGCACAGAACTAATTCATACTGGTATGACAAAGATTCATACCAGTTTTTTGTTTGTTTTTTTTTTTTAATGGAGTTTTGCTCTTATTGCCCAGGCTAGAGTGCAGTGGCGCAATCTCAGCTCACTGCAACCCCCACTTTCCAGTTTCAAGCGATTCTCCTGCCTCAGCCTCCCAAGTCGCTGGGATTACAGGTGCCCGCCACCACGCCCAGCTAATTTTTTTTTTTTTTTTTGTATTTTTAGTAGAGATGGAGTTTCACCATGTTGGTCAGGCTGGTCTCAAACTGCTGACCTCGTAATCCACCTGCCTCAGCCTCCCAAAGTGCTGGGATTACAGGCGTGAGCCACTGCACCCGGCCCATACCAGTTTTTTTGACACCACTGATCCGAAGGCAGATACCAGTATGACTCTTTTTTTTTTGGAGATGGAGTTTTGCTCTTGTCGCCAAGGGTGGAGTGCAATGGCATGACCTTGGCTCACCACAACCTCCGCCTCCTGGGTTCAAGCGATTGTCCTGCCTCAGCCTCCTGAGTAGCTGGGATTACAGGCATGTGCCACCACACCTGGCTAATTTTTTGTGTTTTTAGTAGAGATGGGGTTTTTCCATGTTGGTCAGGCTGGTCTCAAACTCCCGACCTCAGGTGATCTGCCCACTTCGGCCACCCAAAGTGCTGGGATTACATGCGTGAGCCACCACGCCTGGCCACCAGTATGAATCTTGAAAGGTTCTCTTTCTTTTTCATCTGTGATAATACTTGGAAATCTTTTCACACTTTTCTTAGCTTGCCTAATTAGATTTTAGACAGGGGTTGGCAAACTTTTTCTGTAATGGGCCAACAATATTTTAGGGTTTGTAGGCCACATACAGTCTCTACATCATATTTGTTACCTTATTTTTTATAACCCTTTAGAAATATAAAAACCACTGTTAGCTTGAGAGCTGTACAAAAATATACAGGGCTTGTAAGCCCTGTAGTTTGCAAATCCCTGTTCTAGAAGAAGTAATCATAACAAGGGAGTTGAAATTTTAAGAAACTGAATGAACTAGTACTTTACTAGGCATTATTAATACTCTAGGTTTTTTTTACATATGATTCTTGTCCACGTCTGCTTTTTCATTACTATTTGTTTTTTTGTTTTTTTTTTTTTCAGACAGAGTCTCACTCTGTTGCCCAGGCTGGAGTGCAGTGGCGCTATCTTGGCTCACTGCAACCTCCGCCTCCTGGGTTCAAGCGATTCTCCTTCCTCAGCCTCCTGAGTAGCTGGGATTACAGGCACGCACCACTATTGCCCGGCTAATTTTTGTATTTTTAGTAGAGATGGGGTTTCACCATATTGGTTAGGCTGATCTTGAACTCCTGACCTCATAATCTGCCTGCCTTGGTCTCCCAAAGTTTTGGGATTACAAGCATGAGCCACCGCACCTGGCCTGTCCATGTCCACTTTTTCTTAAAGACACCTGAAGAAACTTAACCACTGCTCAGAAGCATTTTTCTCCCTCTTTCAGGCTGTTATCAAAGAACAGCTTCAGGAGACTCAGGGATTATGTGAATATGCTATCTATGTCCAAGGTAAGACACATACTTCTTGTCTTCTTGCTAGAGAAATACACTTTTCCTAGGTTCTTGAAAAAGAGCAGGCAATTGAAGAAACAAGTTCAAGTACAGTCATGCACCACTTAACAATGGAGATATGTTCTAAGAAATGTGTTGTTAGGCAATTTTGTCATTGTGTGAACATTACATGGAGTGTACTTACACAAACATAGATGGATGATATAGTGTACTATACACATAGGCATAGATATAGTGTACTATACACATGATATAGTCTGTTGCTCCCAGGCTACAAACCTGTATGAGCAGGTGTTATACCGAATACTGTAGGCAGTTGTAAAACAGTGGTAAGTGTATCTAAACATAGAAAAGGTACTGTAAAAATATGGTATAAAAGATAAAAAATAGTATACCTGTGTAGAGTACTTACCATGGATGGACTGGAAGTTGCTCTGGGTGAGTTAGTGGTGAGTGAATGTGAAGGTCTAGGACATTATTGTATACTAATGTAGACTTTATGTTGTATACTAATGTAGACTTTATAAACACTGTACACTTAGCCTACACTAAATTTATTTAAAAATATTTTTTCTACAATGATAAATTAACTTTAGCTTACTGTAACTTTTTACTTTATAAACTTTAAAACTTTTTGGCTCTTTTGGGGTAAAACTTAAAACACACAACAACATTGTACATTTGTACAAAAATAGTTTCTTTAGGTCCTTATTCTATAAGCTTTCTTCTTTTTCTTTCTTTTTTTTTTGGTAGAGAGACAGAGTCTCACTTTGTTGCCCAGGCTGGTCTTGAACTCCTGGGCTCAAGCAGTTCTCCTGCCTCAGCCTCTCAAAGTGCTGGGATTATAGGCATGAGCTACGACACCCGGCCCTTTATGCTATTCTTAAAACTTTTTATTTTTTTACTTTTAAACTTTTTTGTTAAAAACTAAGACACACACACTACTACAGTGGTAGTACTAACATGTGGAATGTGTCCTTGCTGTCTTTTGTGTGTGTGTGTGTGTCACAAAGACATCTAAGGTCTTTGTGACACACACACACACACACACACACACGCACTGGTCTAGGCCTACACTGAGTCAAGATTATAAATATCACTGTCGTCCACCTCCTTATGGAAGGTCTTCAGTGGCAATAACATACATGGAGCTGTCATCTCCTATAACAACAGGAATACCTTCTGGAATACCTCCTGAAGGATCTGCCTGAGGCAGTTATTCTTTTTTTTAGTAAGTGGAAGGAGTACACTCTAAAATAAAGATTAAAATGTATAGCGTAGTAAATACATAAACCAGTAATGTAGTCATTTATTATCAAGTATTAAGTTCTATATATATGTAATTGTATATGCTGTACTTCTATGTGACTGGCAGCACAGTAGGTTTGTTTATACCAGCATCACTACAGATAGGTAAGTAATGCATTGCACTGTTTTGATTGCTATGATGTCACTGGGCAATTGGAATTTTTCCTCTTCATTATAATCTTAAGTGATCATCATCATTTATACAGCTGTCGACCAAAATGTCATTACAGGTGCATGAGTTTAAATGTTCCAGAAAGGTTTTATTCAGTATTAATCTTTTTATGGAATCTGAATATAATTACTGTGTTGGATTTGACTTCAGAAATGACTAGTAATGTTAAAAAATTGCTATGATTACCCATTCTTTAGTTTCTGGCTAGTGTTTTTTGGAATGGATGCTTAGGATTCCTGCCTAATACAGTGATTTCAGGGCCAAAAGATGCTTTTGGAAGGATTGCTTGTAATCAAGCTAAAAGAGATGAAGAAGAGCTTGAGGATTTCTGTAAGGTGAATCAGGATGAGGGGAAGAAGCCTAGAAATAAACAAGATAAAGCAGAGCATAAATTCAGCTCATTAGAAACCAAAGATAAGGACCACTCACTTACTTTTTTTTTTTTTTTTGAGACGGAGTCTTGCTCTGTTGCCCAGGCTGGAGTGCAGTGGCGCGATCCCAGCTCACTGCAACCTCTGCCTTCCAGGTTCAAGCGATCCTCCTGCCTCAGCCCCCCTATTAGCTGGGATTACAGGCACATGCCACCATGTCCAGCTAGTTTTTGTATTTTTAGTAGAGATGAGGTTTTGCCATGTTGGCCAGGCTGGTCTCGAACTCCTGACCTCAGGTGATCCACCTGCCTCGGCCTCCCAAAGTGCTGGGATTACAGGCATGAACCACTGCACCTGGCCCACTGACTTAAATTTTCCTCTTTAGTGGCATAAGTAGCATTCCTAGTTTTTCCAGGAACTTTCTTTTTGACTCTTGGGTGTAAATGAATGGTTTTGTTTATCATTCATTGCATTTGTAGTCTTCAGATTAACATATAATTTTCTGACATAATTGTTAAGATATTGACAAATTTAGGACATCATGGCAAAAAGTGCTCTTATTCCCAGTGTCATAAGTATCAGACTTTCAGTGCCTGATAAATTCTTCTGAAAACATAGGCCTAGGAAAAACCTCTGGTTCTAATTGGTTGTTACACTGACAACTGAAGTCTTAAATGTTACTGTATCCTTTGCCAGAATCTCCATGTTGAATTTGAGGTATTGATTCCATTTGCCCCATTTGGGGGCTCGCTCTGAAAACTATCAGTTGGAAGTAAATTATGATAAATGAAGCATCTGATGGGGAAGCTCCAAAATGTTGTTAATGTGAAGAGTTTGTGTGATAATTTGCAAAGGAACTGATTATCTATGTGATGGATCCTGGGAGTAGAGAGAGAAGTAGGTAGGTTTGAGCTACCTTGCTAAAAGACAGTTGAGCTTGTCAGCAGTTTTGGTTGTTGTTTCAGCCTGTCCAAAGCCATATCTGATTGTTTTAAGGATACAGTTGTCCAAAGGATTTACTCGATGTGGTTTCCCAGTTTTCTCTTCTCCAATTTTTCTGACCCCAGGCTCCATTCTTCCCAGAACATGGTTTTACTTTTTTTTGTATTTTCTGTTTCTTGGCAGCATTGATATTTCGCCTAGAAGGAAATATCCAAGAATCCCTAGAACTCTTCCAGACATGTGCAGTTCTTAGTCCTCAGAGTGCTGATAACCTCAAGCAGGTGGCCAGATCTTTGTGAGTATTGGCAACCTGGAGGCCCTAGGGCACTCACGGAGAACAGTGTAAAATGCATTCCTAGGTCCAGCCTGCTGCTGGCAGCTGCATCAGCCTGATACACAAGTGGGGAATGGTTTAATAGGTACAGTGGGATTCACTCTGAAGAGCATGGATTAAGTTTGAAATTTGAGAAAATGAGATAACTAGTGTTAATGAACTAAGCATTTTAAACACTGTGCATTCTAGTTTGATGGGGGACCGATATTGTTTATCATGTAAATAGAGACACCTTGTACCCTAAGTCTTCTAAACTTACTGGCAATCCTTGGAATTTTTCTCATCTACTCTTCTAACACTTAGTATTTGTCACACAGTAAGTTTTTAGTAAGGACAGAGAGTTCCTGACTTCTGATGGTTCAACTTATATAATTTTTCAACTTTACAATGATGTAAAATTGTTATGTATTCAGTAGAAACTGTACTTCAAGTATCCATACAGCCATTCTGTTTTTCATTTTCAGTATAGTATTCAGTAAATTACATGAGATATTCAGCATTTAATTATAAAGTTGGCATTGTGTTAGATGGTTTTGCCTGTCAGCAAATGTAGTTAAGAAAGTAGAGATAGGAACTCCATGGAACAGAGTAAGTGTTCTGAGCATGCTTAAGATAGGCTAGGCTATCTATGATGTCTGGTAGAGTAGATGTATTACATGCATTTTTGAATTACAGTATTTTCAATTTACAATGGGTTTACTGGGATGTAACCCCATCATAAGTTGAAGATCATCTCTATTTGTTGAGTGAATGTCCTAAAGATTCCTAGATGGAAGGAATCTCAGGTGTTTATAAACTACTAGGTACTCCCTTTTCAGTCCTTTGTTCCATGGAGTTCCTATCTCCCCTTTCTTAGCCACATTGCCATTCATACCTGTGTTGTTTTTGCATAGAGCTTAGTTTTCCCTGTTTCTCTCTCAACTCAGGATCCAATATCAAGGAAAGAGACTTAGTCTTGGAAGGAAAGGACGTGTCCCTAATGGGTGATGATAAATGATGGTAGTTACTGCTTAACATGGTATATCATTAGGCTTATTTCTTTTTTGGTCTGCATTTATAGTACATTGTAGAAGAAAAATTCCACAAGACTCTCACTAAAATTGGTATAGAATGAGACCAAGGCCTTGGAACAGCTGCCAGTGCAATCCCTACTAAGAGAGCTTCTGCTGTTAGTGTATAGCAGCTTCACTGACCAAACCAGCACAACCACCTCATAGAGAAAAGGCTTCTAGAATTCTCTGCTGGATGAAATATGAGTAAAATGTGGGACTAGTAGGGTTAGTCTTCTAAGAATTTTGAGGTAATAATTATGGAAAATATATCTTTTACAGATTTCTTTTGGGAAAACATAAAGCTGCCATTGAAGTATATAATGAAGCAGCTAAACTCAACCAGAAAGATTGGGTAAGTAGAGAACTTTCAGTTCTCTCTTATTAGTAAACTTGCTAATGGTTCCATTTATCATCTGGCTGTCTTATTTCTGAATTCTTACATTCCAAAAATGTCTTGATTTTAACCTCATGCTTAATTCATGATTTGTATAAGTATAGGATCAAAAACCATGTTTCCTCATAACTTTGCAGGCATTGCCGCATGATTTTCTAGCAGTTTGCTGACGAGCAGTCTCTTACCAGTCTGATTCTTGTTGATGACCCGTAGAAGCTTTGGGTATTTTTTTCATCATTGGAATTCCACAGTATCAGCAATAGGCATCTAGTTGTGTTTCATATCTTTTTCCCATCCCCATCTGTGTGACATTCAGTTGACTCTTTCATTCTGAAGACCCTTGCCTTTCTTTGGGTCAGGGCCTTTGAGTAGTTCTTTATTTTTCCCCTCCCCTTCTCTTTGTATCAATTGAGGATTGGGTGTAAATGCAACAGAAAATTTGACTAAACATTGGCTTTACAAATTCGTTTTTTTTTTTTTTTTTTAATTCTCATGAAACAAGATGTCCAGGTAAGTAGTTGCTGGCATTGATTTGGTGGTCCTAGGATGTCAAGACTGAGAGTTTTTCCTCATGGTTACAAGAAGACTGCTGCATCCAGCATCATATCTGCATTCTAGGGAGGGAGAAAGAGAAAGCAACAAGGAGAAAAGGACAGAGCCTATACTGGGAAAGCACAACTTTCCCAGAAGTCCCCCACAGACTTCCACTTATGTCATATCAGCTCCCCTTCTATAAGGAAGGCTGGTTAAATGTCATTTTTAATCTGGTCACACTGCCACTCTAAACAAAATTAGGGTTCTTTTAGTAAGGAAAAAGAGAAGAGTAGGTAGCAGGTAGGCAAGTAGATAACTAGCAGCATCTGCCACACTGTTTTCCATTCTCTATGAGACATGTTCTCTAACTATTCTCTACAACTCTTAACTTGCCTCTCATTTTCTACCTCTGTGTCTTTTTTGTGTGTGTGTGGTGGGGGGGGTACAGAGGCTCACTCTGTCGCCCAGGCTGGAGTGCAGTGGTGTGATCTCGGCTCACTGCAACCTCTTTCTTCCAGGTTCAAGTGATTCTCCTGTCTCAGCCTCCCGAGTAGCTGGGATTACAGGCGCCTGCCACCATGCCCAGCTAATTTTTGTATTTTTGGTAGAGACGGGGTTTCACCATGTTGGCTAGGCTGGTCTCCAACTCCTGACCTCAGGTGATTCACCTGCCTTGCCCTCCCAAAGCATTGGGATTATAGGTGTGAGACACCACGCCTGACCCTCCTTGTCATTTTATTATATGTTCAGGACATGTATTCAGTCTTATCTTCCATATCATCATTTTTGTTTTTAGCTATTTGTATTCTGTTATATACCCTATCCATCCAATATTTTTTATTTCATTTCCTTTTATTGTATTTTTAATTTCCAAAAATCTTGTCTTTTCTTCAATGTCTCTGATTCTTGAAGTTCTTTTCTGCTTCTCAGAATTATCTTTTTCTTCCTCTCTGCATTTTGGTTCTTCTATTTTATGCTGTTGGTATTTTCCAAGTATTTGGTGATTCTCAGAGAGACATTCATATCTGTGAGTGAAGAACTAGATTTATTAGTACAGAGAATTAGCATGGATTTCCTTTGCAGTTCTTACGGGGCACTATTATTTTTGAAGTGTGTTCAATTTGTCAGTCGCTTTTCTTCTGTACGTCGGAAGATTGAGTTGAGTCTTTATGCCATGGAGTATGTTATAGCTAACAGCCAGAGTGAAACTACAGATGAAGAAAAATTCATGTACTTTTCATTCAGTTGGTTTTTCAAAAAATGAGTATGTCTGCTATATGCCAAGCACTGGTCTATGCCCTGGAGATGCAAAGATGGACTGTTGGATTATAAGATACTCAACTAGAATAGGAAATGAAGGAAGAAGAGCAAGTTTTGGAAGAAGGTGATGGTAAGAAATCAGAGTTAAATCCTGTCTTTCAGAGGATTTTGGATATGATAAGTTTTAGGTTCTGAGGGGATATCTAAATTGAGATGTGTCCAGTAGGGTTGGATATAGAAATCTGAAACTCAAGTGTTTTGGAGTAGAGATGTGAATTCTGGAGTCAGCAACATAAAGGTGGTAATTGAAACCATTAGATTGGTTGACATTACCCTGCAATGAGCTGAGGATGGGACCCTGGAAAAAAAGAGTTTTTTACTTTTTTTTTGTCTGTTTGAGACAGCACAGGAAAAGTTACTGCTTTAATGCAGGGAGGAAGCCCTGCACTCTCTATGGGGGCCAGGATCATGGGGGTGGCCAGTGCCACAAATGGTCACCATACAGGCCAGGGAGGAGCCCACCAATAATCCCTGGAACATCCCTGGATGCTAGCAGTTTTTTACTTTCTAAACTTTTTTTTTTTAAGAGACAAGGTTGCCTAGGCTGGAGTATAGTGGGGTGATCATAGCTTACTGTAACCTCCAACTCCTGGGCTCAAGTGATCCTCCTGCCTCTGCCTCCTGAGTAGCTGGGGCTACAGGTGCAAGCCACCATGCCTGGCTAAATTTATTTTGTGGAAATGAGGTCTCATGTTGCCCAGGCTGGTCTCAAGCTCCTGTCCTCAAGTGATCCTCCTGCTTTAGCTTCCCAGAGTGCTGGGATTACAGGTGTGAGCCATCAAAAAGCAATTTTGAAGGACTGAGCAGAAGAAGAGAACCCATAGAGGGAGATAGGGAAGAGGTAAAGCAGGAGAGCTCAGGGTCACAGGGGGAATGGAACGTATTTCTTAATCTATCCAGTTGGTTGAAAGAGCTCATTTGGTATTACTGACTCACTTGGGATAACCATCCCATTGTTACTAGTAGATGTGATCATTCACAAAACAGCCATTCTTTTTTTTTTTTTTTTTTGAGACAGAGTCTCATTCTGTCACCTAGGCTAGAGTGCAGTGGCTCAATCTTGGCTCACTGCAACCTCTGCCTCCTGGGTTCAAGCGATTCTCCTCCCTCAGCCTCCTGAGTAGCTGGGATTTACAGGCACCCGCCACCATGCCCAGCTAATTTTTGTATTTTTAGTAGAGATGAGGTTTCACCATGTTGGTCAGGCTGGTCTCGAGCTCCTGATGTCGTGATCCGCCCACCTTGGCCTCCCAAAGTGCTGAGACTACAGGTGTGAGCCACCACCTTTTTTTTTTTTTAACTTTAAAATTTTTCTTTAAAATTTTCCCCTTCATGGCATTTTTATTTTCTTTTTAGAATATTTTAATGATTTTGAATTTTACTTTTATTAACAGCCCTTACCTACCCTACATACTTCATAAGTACCTGTAGAAAACCTTATAGTAGCTGGAGCATGGTGGCTCATACCTGTAATACCAGCACTTTAAAAGGATGCTGAGTGGGGAGGATCACTTGAGCCCAGGAGTCTGAGACCAGCCTGGGCAACATAGAAACCCAGTTTCTAGAAAATAAAAATAAAAATTAGTGGTCGTGTGCACCTGTAGTCCTAGCTATTCTAGAGGCTGAGGTAGGAGGATCACGTTAGCCCGGGAGGTTGAGGCCGCAGTGATGCGGTGAACTGTGATTGTGTCACTGCACTTCAGCATGGAAAGCAGAGCAAGACCCTGTCTCAAAAAAAAAAAAAAAAAAAAGAAACAACCTTGTAGCCCCACTTTCTTGGACTCATCAGGGTATTCCACAGTCTTGCTGCAACAGGGGAATAGTAATTCCTCCTGCCATTATCTTAGTTGACTTTTGGAACAGTTCTGTTAAGTAGGGAGAATTTCCCCCATTGACAAGTGAGGAAGCTAAGGCTTTGGAAGATGGAAGTTGCTACAGTGAGGTAGTTGCTGAGCCAGAACTGGAATTCAGACCTGTGATCTAGGATGATCTAAGATTCCTCGTCTTAAGACTGTGATCTTTTCCACTGTACCAACTGCCTTTGCAGGATGTCTGCTGGATTCCCTTACCTCCTGAAAGATAGGATTTGACTCTGATTTGTTCTGTTGCCCTTTCCAAATTTCTTTTGCAGTTAGTTTGTTAAAGGTATATTGCTGCCTTCTCAACTATCTCAACTATCTATCTCAATTATCAACTCAGAGGTTAGCCTTCAGGACATCTATTTACTTACCTACCTTGACAATTCCTACTGCAGAGCAGGACATTTAAAGGACAAGAAAGGCTTTATTTCTGCCTTGTCTCTCTCCATGCATGCATTCTTATAGCATGACAAAGTTGGCAGTATACAAGTTTTGGAAGCAGGCCTGAGTTCAAATCCCAATGTTCTATAATATGGACATGATTTGTGATTGAATAAAAAAAAATTTTTAATGTGCAGCATTTGTGAGATAATTGGAAATTTTAATGTAATTGAATATCTAATATCAAGCAGTCACTACTTTTTTTCGAGTATGACGGTGTGGGTAGGTTTAAGAAAAAGGCCTTATCTTTTAGAAATACATACGGAAACATTTGTGGATAAAACGTTGGGCTGTTATTTGCTTACAAAAGTTGTGGGAGTAGATGGGGTGTGGATTGGATGGTTGTTGGGACAGGATGATTAGTACCTAATTCTGTCTGCACTTACGTAGGATTGAAATTCTCCCTAGGATATAGAACTAAAAAAGAAAAAAAAAAATCCCAATACTCTCTGTCTTAAGTTAGGTAATCTACTCAACCTCTCTGAGCTTCAATTTCCTTATCTGTAAAATTGGAAAGATTATAACTATGTTGCAGGTTTGCTGAAAATTAAAGTAACATATATGAAAACATCTGGCATAAAGCCTGATGTTAGTAGGTGCTCAACCAATGGTTGCTGTTTTGTTGTTTTTACTATTTTTGGAGACTTGGAAAACATTAAATCAGTTGTTATCTCTGAGCCTGGGGGTCCATGTTTCCTCAGACAGGGACACATCTCCACTACTAATAGGGTAGTTCTTACTATGTTTCCCAAGAGCATTTTCCTTACCCTTGCTTTCTCCTTTTCCAAAGCTACCTTAAATAAAGGGAGGTTTATTATAAAGGAATTTGAGAGTCCATAAAACAGTATCAAGAGATGCAGGTTGGTCTTTTAGTGAAGCAGAACTGGAACGCTTCAGCATCCAAGGTAGCTACTCTGCCTTTTCTGCTTCATCTTTTCTTTCTGTAGATCAAAGGTTGGCAAACTTTTTTTGTAAAGGGCCAGTTAATAAATATTTTAATTTGTATAGCTTCATACAGACTCTGTTGCAACGACTTAACTCTGCAGTTCTAATGCAAAAGAGCCATACAAAAACAATAGTTGTGTCTGTGTTCCAATGAATCTGTACTTATAAAAAAGGGCAGGGAATGGATTTGGCCCATGGACCATAGTTTTCCCATGTCAGCTCTAGACTTCTGCAGATGGCTCCAATTACATGTATTCATCACAGCAGACTCCAGGTGGCGCTGTCAGTCCTCAAGTCCACATCACCTAGTAAATTTAGTACTTGTAACTAACTAGCTCTCTTCCAATTCCAGATTCCTAGGGAAAGGACTTCAGTTGAGTCAGGTGTCACTATCCAACTGTGTTGCCTTAAGGGCGGAAATGTGTGGCTAGCAGCCCTCTCAGCAGGGGCTGTGGGTAGTCTCTCCTGAGAAGAAGGAGCAAAGGGTATGGGTAATGGGCAACTCTTAAAGAAAAAAGGTATGGGGATGGGCTGGGTATGTGCCCCAGGGTTCCCCATAGATCCAGGAAGATCACGTGTTTATTCTGCTTTTATTTCTTATAATCTGTATTTTTTTATATTGAGGAACTTATTTTTAACAATTAAATATATTTGAGTATGAACTCTAATAAAAAGCTGACTGTAATGCATAGTTTAAAGTTTAAACCTTGCCGAGCAATAACAATCTCTAGATGTCTGTTGTTTCACTCTAATACTTACTGTGGAATTACACCTGAGTTGTTTTCCTTCTTTTTTGTGAGCCTAGGAGATCAGCCATAACCTAGGAGTTTGCTACATATACCTGAAGCAGTTCAACAAGGTAATTTATAGAAGTGGTGATAGATTTCACTGAGGGTGCACTTGTTGCAGAAGTTGTTACATTGCTCATTTGGTATTATCCCTAGTGCTTGCAGAGGTTTTTGGAACTGAAAATTGAAAGTACCTTTATATATTTTTTTCTGTTTTAATTCTCATTTGTCATTATTCATCTGTTGTTTTCTGCTTGTAATAAGAACATGGAAAGTTCTAGAAATATGAGGGAATGGCAGTTTTTCTCCTTTCTTCTTTTTCTCTACCTCCAGTTAAATTTCCCAGTTTAGAAACAGATGCTTAATAAAACATACATATCAAAAAGGGGACCCTTAAGTCTTAAAGGTGTGATCGTGACCATGTGAGCTATCTCCATGCCCTGACGGCAACTTAGTTTTTAGGGTCATTGAAAATAAATTTTAAATTTTAAGTGGATCTGATTTCTGAGTTTTCAGTTTTAATTTTGTAGTTATTTTCCATGATGAGAATTTATATTTCACTGTGATTAAGCTATAGACTCCTATATCAGAGAAGACAAGTTGAGCTTACCTCAAATTTGGTACTCAGGTAAGAAAAAGTATATATCATAATTGAGGAGTAGACAAAATTACTGAGAGCTCTAAAACTTACTGATGAGAGCGTTGGGTAGTTTCCTTCATAGAGCTCACAGTTAGTGATTATGAAGTTTTATTCTCCTTTCTCCAATGCCACCAGGACTGAGAATCTGAATTGGTTAGTACCCATTTGACAATGTTTAGTTTGTGTCAATTTGCAGACTGGTGTAACTAGTATCCCACACTGGTGTGGAAAAAAATATGCACATTAGCAGTTGGGGTGTAAAAGTAACTTTTCTCCTGAGATAACAATATATATACATAAAATACATTTAGTGGGCCCCTTAGGTTTTGTAGATGGATCTATAGTTTTATATACTTGGTTAGGAGATTTTTCTCTTCAGAGACAATTTCAAACAGGCACATTTCTATTCACAGGATTATTCTGAGTCAGGGGAAAAGAAGGATTTGTCTTTGGTTGGATCTGTGCTGAGAAGAAATATATTTAGATTTTACTGTACAGCTAACAGTCTAGGCAAATACAATACCTGGCATTTATATAAATGCTTGTTGAATCTGTGAATGACTAAACAAAGCCCTTTCGTTTACTAGGAGAAGGTAGGCTCCTCCAGAGCAAGGAGTTGGTTTTATAAACTCAAATATATTTAGCATCTAGAACAGCAAGCAGTTGGGTGAATAAATGAGAACAATCTATTTATTCATTTATCATCACATTGGTGGGGAAATCTGGGCCCACCATAGGGAAGGTTGTGCACTTGGTCAGTGTTACAGCTGGGATTTAGTTTAGTGTAGTACTCTACACTGTACTATGATGGCTCTTTTGACTTATGAAGTATGAGTCATAGGTGTGAATATCAGGCAGAAAACATTCAGAAAGATTAATCGTCTTGTATAAATTCTTCCAAGTGGCTCCAGAAGCAGATATCCCATGTTGCCAGCTGTCTTTTCAACAAGGACAGTTTTGGTATGTTTTGGTCTTTGGGTAATGGGGGCTGTTTGCTGAAATGTGATGTTCCTATGTCAATACAGCAGAAAGTGTCTTTACATTAGCCATATAAAGGTATAGTTCGTTCAGTGGTAGTGATTTGGTTTTCTTTATTTTGTCAAACTTGTCAGGCACAAGACCAGTTGCACAATGCCCTGAATCTTAATAGGCACGATCTGACTTATATAATGCTGGGGAAGATCCACTTGCTGGAGGGAGACTTGGACAAGGCCATTGAAGTCTACAAGAAAGCAGTGGAGTAAGTGTATCTGTTTCCTTTAAAACAGTGAGAAACTAAGAAAATTGAGTGGATACGTGAACTCCCAAGCCTAAAAGAGTGAATATGTTTGATTAATTACTTACTGTATGAGTTAAAGTTTAAGCTGAAGTTTAAGAGCTCCCAGTGGCTTCAATAAGGTAGACTGTGTTTCTTTCTTACCTATAAGGATGACTGCTGCTTTAGGTTAGCTGGGCAGCTCTATTCTACAAGGTCAGCCAGGGATCCAGGTTTCTTCCTTATTAACTCACCATTCCTTAGGCTGTTGTCTTTACCTGCATGGTTGATGCTGAATGTAACATCCACATCCAGGCTGTGGTGGAAGGAGATGGTATGGGAAGCTAAGCATGGAATAAGCATCTGGCTATATATATATATAGAGAGAGAGAGACATGATCTTACTCCATCACTCAGGCTGGAGTGCAGTGGAGAACACAGCTCACTGCAGCCTCAACCTCTTGGGCTAAAGCAATCTTCCTACCTCAGCCTCCCAAGTAGTTGGGACTACAGGCATGTGCCACCATGCCCAGCTAATTTAAAAAAAAACTGTTTTTGTGTTTACAGGGTCTTGCTGTGTTGCCCAGGCTGGTCTTAAACTTCTGGGCTCAAGCGATCCTCCTGCCTCAGCCTTCCAAAGTGCTGGAATTACAGGTGTGAGCCACTGCACCTGGCCTTGGTAATAAGTTTTAAATGACCCAGATATTGCACACATCGTTCCTGTTTACATTCCATGGTTCAAAACTACATGATAGTTACAAGGGAAGTGGGCAGACAAGCACTCAAGGAGAAGGAAATAACAGATTTAAGAGTTGTCCGACAGTCTGCCATTTTGGTATCATATGTTAATAACAGATCTTCTGTTTTCAGAGATATTATTAGGGACAGAAATCTCCTGATTCAGTAAAAAACAAAACAAAACATTTGGCCTTATTAGCATGAGACCAGTATCTTTTTCCCCCTTCCCCATTTTCCCTTCCCCTTCCCCGTTTTCCCCTTCCCTTTCCCCATTTTCCCCTTCCCTTTCCCTGTTTTCCCTTCCCCCTTTTCTCTTCCCCCTTTCCCTTTCCCCCTTCCCCCTTTTCCCCTTCCTCTTCCCCTTCCTCCTTCCCTCTTTCCCCGTCCCCCTTTCCCCGTCCCCCTTTCCCTGTCCCCCTTTCCCCATCCCCCTTCCCCCTTTCCCCTTCCTCCTTTCCCTTCCCCCTTTCCCTTCCCCCTTTCCCCTTTTCCCATCTCCCTTCCCCCTCCCTCTCTCCCTTCCTTCCTTTTTCTCTCTTTTCTTTCCTTCCTTTCCCTCCCTCCCATTCCCATCTTTCTTTCTTTTCTTCCTTTCTTCCTTCCTTTCATTTATTTCAACAGTCTCGCTCTGTCGCCCAGGGGTGAGTGCAGTGGCGCGATCTTGGCTCACTGCAACCTCTGCCTCCTGGGTTCAAGCGATTCTCATGCCTCAGCCTCCTGAGTAGCTGGGACTGCACGAGCACGCCACCACCCCTGGCTAATTTTTGTATTTTTAGCAGAGACAGGGTTTCACCATGTTGGTCAGGCTGGTCTCGAATTCCTGGCCTCAAGTGATCTGCTTGCCTTGGTCTCCCATAGTGCTGGGATTGCAGGTGTGAACCACTGCACCCGGCCTTGTGTTGTTTCTTTTAAATGGGATAGCTGTAGCAAAATGCTTTGTCTCATTTGTTTGGTCCCTTAATAGAATGTCTGGTCTGTGGTTCAAGGCTTATTATTCCTAATAATTAGATTCTGAACTAAACTTAGATTTCTATTAATTTGTTAATCATCTTTGTCTTCTACCATGGTAGTAAATTTTCTGGTTATATCAGTCACAGCACTGCTTTCTGAATTTTCTTCAACCATATTTTGTGTCTAAAACAGAAAAATCACTTGGTTTGTTAAGCTACAGAAGAGACTTTTGTCATCAAGAGGCTGTATATTTGGGCAAGTAGTAAGGAGCCATGTAACATGTTCAGTGCCTCTGTGGTGCTAGGTAGTAGCCCTGATCCCTGACCCCTGCCTTCTAGAGGTTAGCTCTTTGAGAATAGCATACATAAATCCCAAGGGGAACATTCTTCCAGTAACTGATCAAGGACTTTGGTCACTAAATTTCCTAAGGGAGAAATGTGGACAGCTAAAATCTGAAGCCTTACTGAGAAGATAGAGACCGTTGTTCATGACCTACAGCTTTGAAGAGAGTAGTTATGTTGTAGTGGGGAAGCCGATATTGCTAGAATTACAGAAGTTACCTGGCTTTGGGGAGGGAAGTGATCAAAGTGGATGTTTATTATGGCAGAAAGTGAAAGGCGGATTCCTAGTTGAATTGAGAAAGCTCTGTTTGGTCAGCTCAGGCCTCCCCTGGCTGGGGCTTTGCATCTTCTGGTTCAGGTCTTCCTATAGGTAACCAGTGCCCTATATCATTCCTTAGAAGCAGAAGACATTGTTCATAGCCCTTTGGTGTTTTACTGTTGAAACTGTCTGATGATCCTATGGTCAGATCATCTCAACTCAGTGTTGCCTTGGTTTTGTGACAAAGACAAATACTAGTGAGGGATTGAGCAGGCAATCCCTGACGTGAGTATTTTACTTACATCAGTGTTTACTCCCAAAGGTCAGTAGCACCTTCTTCCCTAGGATTGGTATGTATCTTCCTTCTTTTGTTTAGTTTGGCTACTTGGTATATAGCTCTTTGTTTAAGTGGAGAGAACAGCATTAGGGGCCTTGGGATCCTAAATTACACAGAAA
Organism: Pan troglodytes; assembly: GCF_028858775.2. Taxonomy (NCBI): domain Eukaryota; kingdom Metazoa; phylum Chordata; class Mammalia; order Primates; family Hominidae; genus Pan; species Pan troglodytes. The sequence continues at coordinate 64,696,050 of NC_072414.2, forward strand.
ATTATGCTGCCTGGCATTGTGAGCACAATGAGAATAGAAAAAAAATCCCACAAGAGAGGACTGGTGAAACTGTGTGTGTTCTAGGCTGACTTGGTTTATAAAGCATTGTTCTTTAATTTTATCAGTGTGACCAAGACAGTCATGCAAAACATTCTATAGGTTCTTTCTTAGGACTTTTACCCTAAGAAAGGAATCTGAATTCTAAGCCTCATTTTTCTTGCTGAGCAGTTCTCCTTATCACCAGGGTTGAGATGACCTACTTTTGATGGCAATTCCCAAATTGCCTTCAGGTATTTCCATGGGGAGGAAGAGGCTCAGTGGGGTCTGTCAAGTATTGCACGAGGGCATATTACTGTGCATGTGTCTCCGTGTTTCTCATCTACATCTTGTTCCCTCTGAGCATCTCTATGTTGCAGGTTCTCACCAGAAAATACAGAGCTTCTTACAACTTTAGGATTACTCTACTTACAGGTAATGAAAACTCTGTACTCATTCATGCACTGATGTTAGAAATGGTTTTGGGTTTGTGTGTATGGTGGTTTTCCTGCATTCTGATATTTATTTTACTAAAGGTCATATAAAGTTCATGAACTACACTCTCTCTATTTGATACTCTTTGCTAAAGGAATTAATTTTCTGCATTTAAATTGGAAGCAATTCTATTTTAGCCTAGTGCAATTATAATTCTTACCTAGGCTGGGTGTGGTCTCATGCCTGTAATCCCAGCAATTTGGGAGGCTGAGGCTGGTGGATCACTTGAGCTCAGGAGTTGGAGACCAGCCTGGGTAACATAGTGAGACCCTGTCTCTACAAAAAATACAAAAATTAGCCAGGCATGATGGCATGCTTCTGTAGTCCCAGCTACTTGGGAGGCTGTGATGGGAAGATTGCTTGAACTTGGAAGGCAGAGGTTGCAGTGAGCTGAGATTGAGTCACTTGCACTCCATCCTGGGTGACAGAGCCAGATCCTGTCTCAGAAAAAAAAAAAAAATTCTTATGCTATCCAGGAAAGAGCATATATGAGAAATAACTCTGGTCTTGGAGGCTGTTATTTTGTTGTGAGGAGAGAAACAGATACAAGTGAGCACTTAGGGCTTTGGGGCAAAGCCATTTCTTTTGATCTTTCTTCCCAGCCAGAGTCTTATTGGAAAGAGAGAAGGCAAAGTATACTTTTATCTAGAATAAGAAGTTTTCTGTCCCCTCAACATTCCTGAATGTGAATGGGATTCTTTTAGCTCCATTGTTCTCTGGCTGAGGGCCCAGGGCCCAGGTATCCAAGGGGCTTTTACCCCTTGCCCAATATACACATTTGCCAAGTTCCTTGGTCAGCTGATTCGGCCTCCAGCCCTGCCTCTGTGGTGGCCTTTATGTCTATTTCATTTTTCTTTAAAAGGAATCAGGAGCTTAACCCTGGGTCTTCCTGGGCTTTGGCTTGGGAGGTTGGCTCCACGGGAGATGAGGATACCCAGCTCATTTCCTGCCAAGAGGCATTAATGTGGAACAGTACTAGTGGGGCAGAGATGGTTCTTATCAAATAGATACTTTGACCTTATCAGGTGACAAATTAACAAAAATAGAAGGAAAACCATGACTGGGGATTTTTAGTTTTCTTTCTTTATTATCTGGTAACTGTAGCTGCTTTTTTTTTTTTTTTTTTTTTTTTTTTTAAAGTCAAGAGAACTCAAAAAAGCCAGAGCATTTCTGTTCTGGGTGAGGTTGGCCAGACTTTTTTTTTTGTTTGTTTGGAGATGGAGTTTCACTCTTTTTGCCTAGGCTGGAGTGCAATGGCGTGATCTCGGCTCACTGCAACCTCTGCCTCCTGGGTTCAAGCGATTCTCCTGCCTCAGCCTCCCAAGTAGCTGGGATTACAGGCATGTGCCACCATGCCTGGGTAATTTTGTATTTTTAGTAGAGATGGGGTTTCTCCATGTTGGTCAGGCTGGTCTCGAACTCCTGACCTCAGGTGATCCACCCACCTTAGCCTCCCAAAGTGCTGGGATTATAGGCATTAGCCACCACGCCTGGTCTGGCCAGACTCTTTTAACTGCCATCTCCTTGCTGATGTAAATTGTCTTGTTTGCTTTTTTCCCAAGCTCGGCATTTACCAGAAGGCATTTGAACATCTTGGCAATGCACTGACTTATGACCCTACCAACTACAAGGTATTACAGGCTGTGAAGGCTCTGGCCTTCATATAGACGGTCCCACTGCTCCTAGAGGTGATCTGACCCTGGAAAGCAAAGGAATAGCTTCTTAAATTTGGATACCTGAGAAATAGAAAAAATATAAATAAAAGGTGGCTCTTCTTATTTGAAAATAGTGTCAAGTATGCTCTACTTATCTTCTAAAAGTGCACATTTGTTATAATAGACGTGTAACCCCTGCAGAAGGCAGATCATAGTGCTAGTAAAGCTTATGTGTTACTTAAGAAATTAGCAATGCCTCCACAACTATTGTCAAAAATAAATCTGCGGCCCAGCGCGGTGGCTCACGCCTGTAATCCCAGCACTTTGGGAGGCTGAGGCGGGCAGATCACGAGGTCAGGAGATCGAGACCATCCTGGCTAACACAGTGAAACCCCGTCTCTACTAAAAATACAAAAAAATTAGCTGGGCGTGGTGGCGGGCGCCTGTAGTCCCAGCTCCTCGGGAGGCTGAGGCAGGAGAATGGCGTGAACCCGGGAGGCAGAGCTTGCAGTGAGCTGAGATCGTGTGCCACTGCACTCCAGCCTGGGTGACAGAGCGAGACTCTGTCTCAAAAAAAAAATAAATAAAAAATAAATAAATAAATAAATCTGCTGGGCATGGTGGCTTATGCCTGTAATCCCAGCACTTTGGAATGCTGAGGCAGGAGGATCACTTGAGGCCAGGAGTTCAAGACCAGGCTGGGCAACATAGTGAGACCCCCATTTCTACAAAAAAAATTATCCAGGCATGGTGGCACACACCTGTAGTCCTAGCTACTCGGAAGGTGGAAGAGGGAAGATCACTTGAGCCCAGGAGTTTGAGGCTACAGTGGGCTATGATGGCACCACTGTACTCCAGCCTGGGTGACAGAGTGAGACCCTGTCTCTAAAAAGAAACAATAATTATGTTGAAATGACTTCTAGAGTCCTAATGATTTGATATTACAACTTTTTTTCTAGATGTGACTTTGGGAATGAGAAGGAATAGCATCAAATGGATGAACATCATTGAGGAGATGCAGCAAGACAAGCTGTTTATTAAAAGATACAAACTGAATTCTGATTTAGGAAGTAGCATTAGCCTGTCAGCTCCCACCTTGATACCTTTCCTTAGAGAAATGAAAGGGCTGGGCTGATGAAGCCTAAAGCTGACTCACCCTCTGTTCTATGGTAGAAAGAAATTTACCTTAAGTAGCCACGTACAGGTGTATTTCAGGTATCTAGAACACTTGGTATACCAAATAGGGGCTGCAGAGAACAGATTAAAGGAAGTTTTTACTTAAAGGGCTCTGGTATTCATTCTGAAATACTGACTTTCCTGGCTAGAAGTAGGAAACAGATGGGTAAAGCAAGTAACATCTTTTTTTTGTGCTGTGCCAGAGAGCCACAGTGTAGGGTGCAAGGACATTCCTCAGGAACATTTGTCCCAATAGGTTGGATATATTTATGTCCCTGGAAGAAATTTTCCAGTCCCATCTATGCTGATGGGCCTGCTGAGTATAGACTCAGGAAAGCTGCCTCACTGCTACAGCCTTTTGGGAATGACTGAATGACTTTCTCTGTGCCATGTTTTCAGGCCATCTTGGCAGCAGGCAGCATGATGCAGACCCACGGGGACTTTGATGTTGCCCTCACCAAATACAGAGTTGTGGCTTGTGCTGTTCCAGAAAGTCCTCCACTCTGGAATAACATTGGAATGTGTTTCTTTGGCAAGAAGAAATATGTGGCGGTGAGTGTCCCCTCATGTTCTTTGTTTGCATTTCTACATGTGGTTATTGGGTCTGTTTAGCTTGCCCTTCTCATTGAGTGCCCCTTCTCTCTCATAGGCCATCAGCTGCCTGAAACGAGCCAACTACTTGGCACCCTTCGATTGGAAGATTCTGTATAATTTGGGCCTTGTCCATTTGACCATGCAGCAGTATGCATCAGCTTTTCATTTTCTCAGTGCGGCCATCAACTTCCAGCCAAAGATGGGGGAGCTCTACATGCTCTTGGCAGGTAAGAAACATTTATGTGGAAAACTCTCTCTGCCATCTGTAATGAGGGAAAAATGGATTAGAATCATAGAAGATCAGTGGCTGTCTCATAGGAGCCATTCCCTTAGAGATCCTATAGGAATCTGGATTACTTTCCTGGAGCTTGAAGAAATAGAAAAAGATGACAAAAGAACTTGGTTGTTTCTAACTTGGGGGAGTTTCACTCAGAGACCAACAGGTTAAATAAAGATCATCCGTAGTTCACCTTTTACCAATTTTTTCCTCTTGCCTTGACAATTCATTTATGTATATATTGAGTCCAACTAAGTTCCAGACAGCAAGTGTTAAGAGCTTGGGTTTTAGGTAGGGTCCTGCCTCTACTACTTATTATATGTACCTAGGGCTGATGTGAGGATTGTGTGATTAAGCACTCAATTAATAATACTGGTTTTGTTGAAATACTGATTTTTGAAAACTGTTGGTTTTACTGTGGTTATATAATTGGTCTATTATTATTAATATTGTTGTTACTATAATTGGCCCCTAGGTGATACTTCCAAGTCAAGCTACCTTATGTTGAAACCCTTATCTCTTCTGAGCATGTTACATAGAATGCCATTCTCTTCCTGAAACTCCATTTTATGCCATGCAAATACTAAAATTGATCATAAAAATAAGTTAAAATTAATCAAACACTTTAACAATTATGCACAACCATTTTAAAGTACTGACTAAATAGTCTTCCTAGGAATTTTTTTCTCCATATACATTTACTTACTAAATGTAAGACCCAAAGCAGATTTCCATGTCCTCATTTGGCAGTCGTCTTCCAGTGGCTTTTTGTTCATTACTGTGGGTTCTTATTTAAAAGAGAAAGCTTGCAAAAGCAATTGTGGTTATTTGAGGGTTGCCTGAATACAAAGATAACTTTAAAAAAAAAAAAAAACATAGGTTTTATTATTATTCAGATATGGTATGGGCAACAGATCAGAAGACATCTGCCACTGGAAAGATAGTCTGTTACAATTCCTGAGAAGGAGGGCATGCTACACCATGCAGGGCTACATGGGGAAGCACCAGGTCAATCAGGAGGTAGAGGGAGCAAGGGGTAAATGTGGGCACAATTCTTTATTGTAGTTTTCATGGGTAGAAATGCCCTCCCCGGGGCAAGACCGGGAAAGCAGGTTAACCAGGTTGGGGATTGGCCAGTTTGAATAATTTCAGTGGGCTCTGGGCTATAGGGCTGTCTCTAGGTGTCTGGTACCTGACCCTCGGGTGACTAGGACTAGGGAATATTGGCCCAGTGTCAGGGCCCAGTAAAGGAGGCAGTTAAGAATATGAACACTGGATTGGTTGGTCTGCATACAGAAGGCACTCTTGTAGGGGTTATATCTAGGAATTAGCTGACTGTGGGAGGGACAGTCTCCCCAGGGTCAGTAAGGCCCCAGATGTCAAAACATCAGAATAAAAAGGCTAAAGTGGGGTGTGATGGTACCTACCTGTAGTGCTGGCTACTTGGGAGGCTAAAGCAGGAAGTTTGCTTAAGCCCAGGAGTTGGGAGTACAGCCTGGGCAACACAGTGAGACTCCATCTCTCTCTCTTTTTTTAAAAATTTTATTTTAGGTTCAGGGGTACATGTGCATCCTGTTACACAGGCACATGTGTGTCATGGGGATTTGTTGTACAGATTATTTCATCACTCAGTACTAAGCCTAGTACCCAATAGTTATTTTTTTCTGGCCCTCCCCCTCCTCCAGTAAGCTCCAGTGTCTGTTTCCCTGTGTCTCCATGTGTTCTCATCATTTAGCTCTTATAGTGAGAACATGCAGGATTTGGTTTTCTATCCTTTATTAATTTGCTAAGGATGGTGGCCTCCAGCTCCATCTATGTTGCTGCAAAGGACACGATCTTGTTCTTTTGTATGGCTGTGTTGTATTCCATGGTGTACATTTACATTTTGTTTATCCAGTCTACCATTGATGGGCATTTAGGTTGATTTCACATCTTTGCTATTGTGAATAGTGCTGCATTGAACACACACATGCATGTGTCTTTATGGCAGAACGATTTATATTCCTTTGGGCATATACCCAGTAATGGGATTGCTGGGTCGAAGGGTAGTTGTATTTTTAGCTCTTTGGGGAATTGCCACATTGCTTTCCACAATGGTTGAACTAATTTACACTCCCATCAACAGTGTATAAGCATTCCCTTTTCTCTGCAGCCTCACCAGGATGTTATATTTTGAGTTTTTAATAATAGCCATTTTGACTGGTGTGAGATGGTTATCTCACTGTGGTTTCAATTTGCATTTCTCTAATCAGTGATACTGAGTTTTTCATATGCTTGTTGGCTGCATGTATGTCTTCTTTTGAAGTGTCTGTTTATGTCCTTTGCCCACTTTAATGGGATTGTATTCTTCTTGTAAATTTGCTTAAGTTCCTTATAGATCTTGGATATTAGACCTGCATGGTTTGCAAATATTTTCTCCCATTTTGTACGTTGTCTGTTTACTGTGTTGATAGTTTCTTTAGATAGCTGGGTTCTAATGGAACATAGAAATGTAAACAGCCATAATGTAAGAGATAACAGCGATGCTAACTTTACAAAGTAGAGATGGCATTCAAACTGGATCCTGAACAACAAGCTAAAATGGAATAGCACAGAATGGCTGAGGAGCCACTGTGAAGAAAGGCATGTAGCCATGAAACTGCAGTGTCCCTTGCTGTTAGTGGGGGTTAGTGTTAGAGAATATGATGGGAGATGAGTCAGGAAAGATATTCTGGGGTCAGATTATGGAGGTCATGCGTACAGTGCAAGGACTTTATCTTAGAGGCCATGTTTGTCCAGTTGTCTTCCTAGATCTCCTCTTAGGTGCCTGGTAGGAGTGAGTGCATAGCTGGTGGGGAGGTGGAATGGGCAGGGCTTCCAGAGCAGCTGTTTTTGTTTTATATATTAGGTGTCAAGGAAATACTGATTTTAAAAAGTGGGGGGAGTGTTTTACTGCTAAATGAAAGTGTAAAGATCATGGTTATAGATGTGGGGGGCCAGTGAGGATTCCTAAGTAGGATGGTAATGTGGTCAGATTTGTAAGGCAGTGAGATACCTGGCAGCGCTGCGGAAAGTGGAATGGAGGCAGGTGGGGACTTTGACACTGGGGAATAAATGGAAAGCCTGAAACTACTTGGGCCTGAACAAGGGCAGTGTCAGAAAAGAAACTGCAAAAAAAGGATGCATAGAACCTGGCAACTGATTGATTGTAGAAGAGATGGTTGAAGATAGCACCAGGTATCTAAGCTAACTTAGTAAACTCTGGTGCCATGAGCTGACAGGGTGAAGTTTACTTTGGGGGTAGTCTTTAATACTCCTTTTGTCTTCTAAGCTGAGCTCTCCAGCTGCAGTGCTTTCTTTGTTGCAGTGGCTCTGACCAATCTGGAAGATATAGAGAATGCCAAGAGAGCCTACGCAGAAGCAGTCCACCTGGATAAGTATGCGCTTTGTTGAGAATGGTACTGGCGGGGGTTGGACTCTCCAAAGCCATGAGGTGGTGCCATAGCATTGGTGCTGCCTGTGTCAGCCCAGCTGTTCCTCTATGGCATTAGTACATAGCAGACCTCAGTGTGGAGGGATGTGTCTCCTAAGTATGTGGTGGCTCAGCAGGAATTGACACTCTGAGAAAATGTTTCCAGTCCTAAACTGAGTAATCAGGAGGCTAGAGAATGTCAGAACTGGCAGTGGGCTTGGGTTGCTGATAGCTATGGGCTAGCTGGAATATCAGATGGGACTCTGGGCTGTTTAATTCAAGATAAAACTTGACTCTTCCAGGATTTACTCCGCTGGCATCTTCTAGACAGCAGGGTAGAGATCCCTTTTTCAACCCTGGCCTAGGTAGTCTCTGTTGAGGGCGGAGATGCCAGATTTGGTCCCAATACCAGCTTTGCTTGTTAGGCCATTAATTCCTTGATTCTTCTCCCCAGGTCTGCTTAGCACGTATGTACCTACCTTGCTGCATAATGGAGAAATCTCTACTTAACCAGTTTTGTTTTGTTTTTGTGTAATGAGAAGGATCTCTAAATTACCATTTGTTGCAGAGCCCCCAGCTCCATAGAATCTCTGTCTGCCACAGGTGTAACCCTTTAGTAAACCTGAACTATGCTGTGCTGCTGTACAACCAGGGCGAGAAGAAGAACGCCCTGGCCCAATATCAGGAGATGGAGAAGAAAGTCAGCCTACTCAAGGACAATAGCTCTCTGGAATTTGACTCTGAGGTATGTCTTTTATTAGCTCCCAAGAGTCATAAGTAAGCTCTCAGGAGACTTTTAAAAATCAAGCCCAAATCATCCAAATCCAAGGTATTACACGTTCATGGCTGTTCTGGCTTTGATGTTCCTAGCAGCATGAGTTCATCAATTAATAACCGCCTGAGAAAAACTTTCCTAGAATAATAATAAAAGGAAATTCAGGCTTACTGAGTTGTTATTGCTAATTCAGCTCATCAAAGTTGAGGTCTGTGTCTGTCTGTAGCTTCCTTCTATTTCACTTTTTTTTTTTTTTTTGAGACGGAATCTTGCTCTGTTGCCCACGCTGGAGTGCAATGGCGCAATCTCAGTTCACTGCAACCTCCGCCTCCTGGGTTCAAGCAATTCTCCTGCCTCAGCCTTCCAAGTAGCTGGGACTACAGGCGCGTGCCACCACGCCCAGCTAATTTTTGTATTTTTAGTAGAGACGGGGTTTCACCATGTTGGCCAGGATGGTCTCAATCTCTTGACCCTCGTGATCCACGTGCCCAGCCCTATTTCACTTGTTGTAGGTGTTGTAGGAAATGCACTATTTGGCCCAGTAATGCACCAGGCTTGAATTGTTGGGTTTTGAGATCCTATGTGAACCACCGTGCCATCCAGTAAAGGCAATCTGTATTCTCTACTGTTTGATAAGTACTTCCTGCCTCAGCTGCTAGTACGACCAGACACTATTTCAGCTAAAACCCCAGCTCGAAGACCAAAGAAGTGGGTTGGCTTGTCTCTGACAGTCATGCTTTTGATTCTTTTACTTCCTTTGTGGACACAAGATGGTGGAGATGGCTCAGAAGTTGGGAGCTGCTCTCCAGGTTGGGGAGGCACTGGTCTGGACCAAACCAGTTAAAGATCCCAAATCAAAGCACCAGACCACTTCAACCAGCAAACCTGCCAGTTTCCAGCAGCCTCTGGGCTCTAATCAAGCTCTAGGACAGGCAATGTCTTCAGCAGCTGCATACAGGACGCTCCCCTCAGGTAGGACCATACAGAGCTCCATGAAGACCTTGCAGGTACAAGCCACATGTGTCAGCAAAGAGATTATAGCTTTCAGTGAGGTTCTCTTCAGACTCATATGTCCAACGTAGTATTGGCCACAAGGGGAGAAAAAAAACACAGGGTGGCTAAATTGGCACTTGTTTCCTTAAGGCGAGCTATGTAGTAGGTAACAGCTACTCACAGACTTAGTTGGATGGTCTATACACTGGTCTTTCCAATTTTAGCAATATGTTATTAAGTATATCCTGTTATGCAATGTTTAATTTTTACTGCTTTATCAGAAGTTGACACGTAATTAAATATTTTTCAGTGACTCATTGAAGGCAAACTTGACTGTTGCTTTATTTCTCAGTTATAGTCTTCCCTTATAGCTAATGGGTCAGTCCCACTGGTTCCAGAAAATATGGGGTTTCCTCTTGAACTCTAACAGCAAAAAAGAATGATTTCTTCTGAAATTGTGGAACATGAGGATTCAAGTTTTTATTTTGTTACTAGGTGCTGGAGGAACATCCCAGTTCACAAAGCCCCCATCTCTTCCTCTGGAGCCAGAGCCTGCGGTGGAATCAAGTCCAACTGAAACATCAGAACAAATAAGAGAGAAATAAGAATAGAATGAATGACCCCAAAATAGGGTTTTCTTGGGCGAGGATGTGCTGGATTAGGAAAGGTGACATGACACAGGCAGAGTGGCACCCACCACAGAATACAGTGTGTGTTATGATTACGAGGAGCCAGCAGTTGAGCCTAAGGTCCTTCTACCTACCTGGTATTGGCATTTGAGGTCGGAAACCCTCTACTGCCCCATAAGCCAGGAAAAGTGAAAAGAGAACACAGTTCCTTTAAGAACTGGCAGCAAGGCTTGAGGCTTTATGTATGTAGCTGAGTCAGCAAGGTACATGATGCTGTCTGCTTTCAAAAGGACTTTTCTCTCCTAGCTGACTGACTCCTTCCTTAGTTCAAGGAACAGCTGAGACAGACTTCTGCTGAGTAGCTCTGTGATGACAAAGCCTTGGTTTAACTGAGGTGATCCTCAGGTTGTGAGGTTTATTAGTCCCCAAGGCAAACACAAATATTAGATTAATAATCCAACTTTAATAGTATACATTTAAAAGAAAAAAAACAAAAGCCCTGGAAGTTGAGGCCCAGCCTGCTGAGAATTGCAGCTGCATTTGCCCAAAGGGAATCCAGAACAAGTCCCTCCCTGTATTTTGTTCTTGAGAGGGGTCAGTCTAAAAGCTAGATCCTATCAGTATGAGGAGCAGCAGCCCAGGGCTTGTCTGGATCAGCACCAACGATTTTAAAGAAAAAAGGAAGAGTTTCTTAGATGAGTAATTGTTATTGAAGATAGTCAGTGATAACCACTGACGAGATGCTATCAATACACTATGTGTCCTTTTTAGAATAAAGATTACATATCATCATTCCTTTGGGGAAAATTGTTATTCAGGTATAAAAACAAGAGATCATAATAAAAACCTAAAAGAACCTATGATCACGGTCTTCCCTTACCTGTGTCTAAGCCTATTTTGAAATTGGAGGAGGAACCTCAAGGCCAAGTTCCTGCTTGGTACAGGCATGGCCTCTGCAGCAACCCTGATGCATGATAAGCCAGCAATTTGCTTACTGAGGGCCAGTCCCCATTTTGCACTGAAAGTGCCCTTTAATCACCATAATTTAAAGATGATAGATAGATAGATAGATGATAGAAAACTGACCTACTACCAAACCGGTTGGAGTTCCTTATTTTATTACAGGGTCTGTTTTGACATTGAAGAAGCAGCTAACTGAGCAGGACCCCCTTCATTTCATGTATCTCAAAAAGTATCAGAAGTGATGCCTTTGTCATTCAGCTGGTGGTATGTGGCAAACGTGGATTTGTACCCTGAACAATTGTGAACACTTCTACATCAGCATGGAGTCTAGTATATTAGAATGAAATGGTCTAGTTACTTTCTGAAACTGGAAAAGTCTTAGTGAAAAAAGAGGAAGAGAGATTTAGGAGCTAGTATCAACAGGAATTGGGGATTGATTGGATGTGGCAGGTTAATAATTGGGTACCCATTTCGGGGCTTAGATAACCAGGGAGAGTAAAGGAATATTGGACTAGGGTCGAGGGTTGGTTGTGGAATCTAGTTTTAGATGTTTAAGATATCTAATGATGATATCCATCAGATACCTGAATAGCTGGATTTCAGGAATGAAACCTGGTTTGAAGATAAAGATTCAGGAGTAGGCCAGATACGGTGGCTCACACGTGTAATCCCAGCACTTTGGGAGGCCAAAGCCAGAGGATCACTTGAACCCAGGAGTTGGAGACTGGCCTGGGCAAGATGGCTCAGACCTCATGTCTACAAAAAATTAAAAAGCCAGGCGTGGTTGTGCGCACCTGTAGTTTCAGCTATTTGGGAGACTGAGGCAAGAGGATCACTTGAGCCTAGGAATTTGAGGTGGCAGTAAGCTATGATCATGCCACTGCATTCCAGCCTGGGAAACAAAGCAAGACCCCATCTCAAAAAAAATTTAAGATTCAGGAGTAATTTAGATTTGAGGAATCATCAAAACCATAGTTTTGAAAGGAGTCATCTACGGAAAGCTAGGAATAAGACGACAGGCAACCAAATGAAAGAAGTATTTAGAGGGAGAAGCAGAAGAGCCCACAAAAAAGAAGCATATGATACAAGAAAAAACCCAGGAGAGTGGTATTATGGGAAGCCAACGAAGAAAGGTTTGGGAAGAGAATGGTCAGCCTCATTGAACACTTCCAACAGAGAGGTACTGTTATCCCCATTTTATAGAAGAGAAAGCTGAGGTTAGGAGAGACAAAACAAATTTTCAAAGGTAAGTGGCAGGACCAGGATTTTAATCCAGGTCTGGATGCAGAGCTCTTGCTCTTAACCATCAATCATCAAGCAGTGATGTATCTTTGATGAAGCAGTGGTGGCAACAGAAACTTAAGGACTTGAAGACTGAATGAGTAGATATTGGACTACTTTTATTTCAGAAAGCTTTGATGTAGAGGGAAGAGGTTTTCAGAGGACAGAACTGTATTCATTACTCTGATCCGAGAAACTTCTAATATTTGGGGAGAGAAGGGTAAAAAGGTAGTCTTTTTAAAGTATAGCATGGTGGAAACAGAGAATGCAAGAGCAGAGCTTTTGAGTTTTTCCACATTTGGGGGCAAGATGGTGCTTTGCTTCCAGGGATAGCAGTAAAGAAGCAATGCTTTCCACATTAGTTTGACTTAGATTTTCTTTTAAAAATAAACTCTACTAGGGTGTGCAGGGTCAGTCTTTTGGGCATGTGAATTTGCAATTTTTCTTTCACTCTGGTGAGATAGGAGCTATTCTAACTTCTAGTATGGGGGTTGGTTGCTCATGTCATCAGAATTTGTAACAGAATTAGGAAAATGAAACCAAGAACATAATCACAGCTACAGATGTGGTTTTAGAAAACTGAAAGAGAGAGGCAGGAAAGTAGAAGTATGAACTAGCAATGAGAAAAAAGTATCCTTCTTGCTGAATAATATTGGGCAAAACTGTGCATTCCAAAGACAGTAAACCACTTTGGAGTGTGTCACTACAATGATTTTTGTTTTCAAGGAAAACTCATTATTGTCTGATAATGGCTTAGTAGTTCATGTCGGACCAATCCTTCCACAAATAACAAATGTAAACAAGTGGTAAATATAAAATACTCTCTCGGTTTAACTTTAAAAAAATACATATGATTGTTCAAAGAAAAAATATCACAGTGTATTGTGAGGCTGAACATACATAAATAACATGACAACTATAAAGCATATATGGTTGCAAGGTTTTAATATTTTATGTAGTGGGACACAAAATTAATCCTAAATAGTTTGTGAAAAGCTGAACATGGTCCTAGCCAGAGCAATCAGACAAGAGAAAGAAAGGGCATCCAGATCAGTAAAGAAGAAGTAAAACTGTCGCTGTTTGCTGATGACATGATATACCTAGAAAACCTTGAAGACTCATCCAAAAAGCTCCTAGAACTGGTAAATCAATTCAGCAAAGTTTCAGGATACAAAATTAAAGTACATAAATCAGTAGCCTTGCTATATGCCAACAGCAACCAAGCTGAGAAATCAAGAACCCAACCCCTTTTACAATAGCTGCAAAAAAACAAAAAACAAAAAACAAACAAAAAAACAACTTAGGAATATACTGAACCAAGGAGGTAAAAGACCTCTACAAGGAAAACTACAAAACATCACTGAAAGAAATCACAGATGACGCAAACAAATGGAAATACATCCCATGCTCATGTATGGGTAGAATCAATATTGTGAAAATGACCATACTGCCAAAAGCAATCTAGAGGTTCAATGCAATTCCCATCAAAATACCAAAATCATTCTTCACAGAATTAGAAAAAACAATCCTAAAATTCATATGAAACCAAAAAAGGGCCTGCATAGCCAAAGCAAGACTAAGTAAAAAGAACAAATCTGCAAAGCCAAAGCGAGACTAAGTAAAAAGAACAAATCTGGAGGCATCACATTATCTGACTTCGAACTATACTACAAGGCCACAGTCACCAAAACAGTGTGGTACTGGTATAAAATCAGGCATATAGACCAATGGAACAGAATAGAGAACCCATAAATAAAACCAAATACTTACGGTCAACTGATCTTCGGTAAGCAAACAAAAAATGGGGAAAGGACACCCTATTCAACAAATGGTGCTGGGATAATTGGCAAGCCACAAATAGAAGAATGAAACTGGATCCTCATCTCTCATCTTATACAAAAATCAACTCAAGATGGATCAAACACTTAAATCTAAGACCTGAAACCATAAAATTCTAGAAGATAACATTGAAAAAAATCCTTCTCTACATTGGCCTAGGCAAAGACTTCATGACTAAAGAACCCAAAAGCAAACAAAACAAAAACAAAGATAAATAGATGGGACTTAATTAAACTAAAAAGCTTCTGCACAACAAAATAAATAATCAGCAGACTAAACAGACAACCCACAGAGTAGGAGAAAATTTCTGCAATCTATACATCCGATGAAGGACTAATATCCAGAATCTACAAGGAACTCAAATCAGCAAAAAAAAAAAAAACACAAAAAACAAAAAAAACAAATTCCCATCAAAAAGTGGGCTAAGGACATGAACAGACAATTCTCAAAAGATATACAAATGGCCAAGAAATGTGAAAAAATGCTCAACATTGCTAAAGATCAGGGAAATGCAAATCATAACCACAATGTGATACCATCTTACTGCCACAAGAATGGCCATAGTCAAAAAATCAAAATATAGATGTTAGCATGGATGTGGTGAAAAGGAAACACTTTTACACTGTTGGTGGGAAAGTAAACTAGTATAACCACTATGGAAAACTGCGGAGATTCCTTAACTAAAAGTAGTTCTACCACCTGATTCAGCAATACCACCCCTGGATATCTTACCCAGAGGAAAATAAATCATTATATGAAAAAGATACTTGCACATGCTTGTTTATAGCAGCACAGTTTGCAATTGCAAAAATATGGAACCAGCCCAAGTGCCCATCAACTGATGAGTGAGTAAAGAAATTGTGGCTCATGCCTGCAGTCCCAGCACTTTGGGAGGCCAAGACAGGCAGATCACTTGAGGCCAGGAGTTTGAGACCACCCTGGCTAACATGGTGAAACCCTATCTCTATTAAAAATACGAAAATTAGCCAGGTGTGGTGGCGCACGCCTGTAGTCCCAGCAAGTCAGGAGGCTGAGGGAGCAGGATTGCTTGAGCCCAGGAGTTTGAGGCTGCAGTGAGCTATGATGGCACCACTGCACTCCAGCCTGAACAACAGAGGGAGACCTTGTCTCTTACACACACACAGCAACTCATAAATCAAGGGAAAAAAAGAAGAAATACTTTGAACTAAATGATAATGAAAACAAAATGTGTAGGATTCAGCTAAAAGTGCTTAGAGGGAAACTTAGAATTGTAAATGCTTCTATCAGAAGAAAGGAGAAAATCAGTGATACAGGTTTCCACCTTAAGCTAGAAAAAGCAGAGAAAAATAAACCCAAAGTAAGTAGAAGGAACAAACAAACAAGTATTAAAGAAAAATTTGAGAAGCCCCGAATTCTATGGAAAAAAAATTTATGATAAATCCCTACAAAGAGCTGAGTGCGGTGGGTAGCTCATGCCTGTAATCCCAGCACTTTGGGAGGGGGAGTATTGCTTGAGCCCAGGAGTTCAAGACCAGCCTGGGTAACATAGTGAGACCTACGTCTCTCCAAAATAATTTAAAAAATAAAGAATAAGTTAGCAGGGCACGGCGTCACATACCTGTGGTCCCAACTACTTGGGAGGTTGAGGTGGGAGGATTGCTCGAACCCTGGAGATTGAGGCTGCAGTGAGCCACGATTGTGCCACTGCACTCCAGCCTGGGCAATGGAATGAGACCCTCTCTCCTGAAAAAGAAAAAAAAAAAAAATCCCCAGCTAAACTGATCAAGAAAAAGACAAATTACCAGTATCAGGAATGAAAGCGGGTATAACATTACAGATTCTGCAGACATGAAAAAGGGAATGTTATGAACAGTTTTATGACAATAAACCTGACAAATGCAATAGACAAAAATCTTTGAAAAATACAACATACTGCCTGGCATAGTGGCACATGCCTGTAGTCCCAGCTACTCAAGAGGCTGAGGCAGGAGAATCGCTTGAACCCGGGAGGCGGAGGTTGCAGTGAGCCAAGATCGTGCCACTGCACTCCAGCCTGGGCAACAGAGCAAGACTTCGTCTCAAAAAAAAAAAAAAAACAAAAAAAACCCCAAAACAGAAACAAGATGAAATGTAAAATCTTAAGTCCTACTAAAGAAACAGAATTTGTAAATCAAAAGTAATCCTTGAAAGCAGACTCCTGGCTCAGATGATTATACTGGTAAATTCTGTCAAACATTTATGGGGCAAAATAAATTCAGCCTTACAAAAATTTGCAGAAAATAGGAGCGAGAACTTAACTTGTTTATATCAGGCTAGCAATAACCCTGATGTCAAAACTGGACCAAAGACATTACAAAACAACAAAACTATAGACTATTACCCTGTATGAACATAGGTACAAAAATCCTCAACAGAATATTAGCGAATCAATCCAGCACTATATAAAAAGGTGAATATGTAAATCATGACCAAGTTGGAGTTATCCCAGGACCCTAAGCTTGGTTCATTATTGAAAACCAAAGTACTCACATGCATTAACAAAAGAGAAAAGTCATATGATTTTAGTAGATACACAAAAAAAGCAATTTTTTTTTTTTTTGAGACAGTCTTGCTCTGTTGCCCAGGCCAGAGTGCAGTGGTGCAACCTCAGCTCACTGCAACCTCTGCCTCCTGGGTTCAAGTGATTCTCCCACCTCAGCATCCCGAGTAGCTGGGACTATAGGTGTGAGCCACCAGGCCCAGCTAATTTCTGTATTTTTTCTGGGGGAGGGGAGGGGGGGCGGTTTCGCCATGTTTGCCAGGCTGGTCTCGAATTCCTGGCTTCAAGTGATCCACCTGCCTTGGCCTCCCAAAGTGCTGGGATTACAGGCATGAGCCACCACACCTAATAATTTTTTTTTTTTTTAGATAAGGACTCACTGTTGCCCAGCCTGGAGTGCAGTGGTTCAAACAGCTCACTGCACCCTCGAACTCCTGGACTCAAGTGTTCCTCCTGCCTCAGACTCCCAAGTAGCTGGGATCACAGGCATGCGCCACCATGCCCAGCTAATTTTGTTTAAGAGATGGGGGTCTCACTTTGTTGCTCAAGCTAGAAAAAAATAAATTTTTAAAAAGCCAGTATAGCCAGGCATGGTGGCTCACCCCTGTATTCCCAGTACTTTGAGGGGTGGAGGCAGAAGAATCACTTGAAGCCAGGAGTTCAAAACCAGCCCAGGCAACATGGTGAGACCCCATCCCTACAAAAAAAATTTAAAAGAAAAATTAGCTGGGCGTAGTGGCACATCTTGTGATCCTAGTTACTTGAGAGGCTGAGGCAGGAGGCTCACTTGAGCCTGAGAGGTTGAGGCTGCACTGAGCTATGATCTGTGATCATGTCACTGCACTCCAGCCTGGATGATGGAGCGAGAGCCTGTCTTAAAACACACAAACACAAAAAACCCATCATGTTTCTTAAATGATAAAGGACTGTTACATAAAATATACAAATAACTTCAAAAACTCTACATTAAGAATACAACCTGAGGCCGGGCGCGATGGCTCACGCCTGCAGTCCCAGCACTTTGGGAGGCTAAGGCGGGCGGATCTCTTGAGGTCAGGAGTTGGAGACCAGCCTGGCCAATGTGGCGAAACCACGTCTCTACTAAAAATAATACAAAAATTAGCCAGGCATGATGCCTGTAATCTCAGCTACTTGGGAGGCTGAGGCAGAAGAATTGCTGGAACCCGGGAGGCAGAGGTTGCAATGAGTGGAGATTGCACCATTGCACACCAGTCTGGGCAACAGTGAAACTGACTTAAAAGCAAAAAAACCAACCTGACTAGAAAATGGACCAAAACCCCTCACCTCACCAAAGATACACAGATGGCAAATAAACATATTTAAAAATGTTCCACATCATATATCATCAGAGAAATGCAAATTAAAATGAGATACCACTACATACCTATTAGAATGCCCAAATCCAGAACACTGACACCACCAGATGCTGGTGAGGATATTGAGCAATGGACTGTCATTTATTGATGTTGGGAATGCAAAACAGTATAACCACTTTGGAAGACAGTTTGGCAGCTTCTTACAAAACTAAACCTACTTTTAATGTTAGAACTCAGCAATCACACTCCTATTTACCCAAAGGAGTTAGAAATGTATGTCCACACAAAAACCTGCACATGGATGTTTACAGCAGCTTTATTCACAGTTGCCAAAACCTGGAGGCAACCAAAATGTCCTTCAATAGGTGAATAAATGAATAAACTGTGGTACATCCAGATAAAAGACTACTACTCAATTCTAAAAAGAAATGAGCCATGAAAAGATATGTAGGAAACTGAAGTGCGTATTACTATAGAAAGGAACCAATTTGAAATGGCTGCATCCCACATGATTCCAACAATATGGCCTTCTGGAAAAGGCAAAACTATAAGACAGCAAACCGATCAGTGGTTGCCAGGCGTTAGTGGGGAGGGAAGGATGAACAGAGCACAGAGGGTTGTTAGGGCAGTGAAATTACCCTGTATGATACCATAGTGGTGGATGCATGTTGTTATATTAATATATTTGTCCAGGCCAGGTGTGGTGGCTCATGCCTGTAATCCCAGCACTTTGGGAGGCTGAGGTGGGCAGATCACCTGAGGTCAGGAGTTTCAGACCAGCCAGGCCAACATGGCAAAACCCCATCTCTACTAAAAATACAAAAATTAGCCGGGCATGGTGGCGCACACCTGTAATTCCAGTTACTCAGGAGGCTGAGGCAGGAGAATGGCTTGAACCCGGGAGGTGGAAGTTGCAGTGAGTCAAGATTGTGCCACTGTGCTCCAGCCTGGGTGACAGAGTGAGACTCTGTCCAAAGCCACAGAATGTACAAGACTGAAGCCAAAAGTAAATTATGGACTTTGGGTGATAAAGATGTGTCCGTATATATTCATCAGTTGTAACAAATGTGGGAGATGTTGATAGGGAGGGAAGAGGCTATGCATGTGTTGGGGCAGCTGGTATATGGCAAGTGTCTGTATTTCCTCTCAATTTTGCTATGAACCTAAAACTTCAATACCCTTCTCAGCCCCTGAGAAAGTAAAAACAAAACAAAATCATAAAAATTCTCAGCAAATAAAGAATAGATGGGAACATCTTCAACCTGATGAAGGGCATCCATGAGAAAAAAATGCAATGGATATCATATTTAGTGAAATATTGACTACTTTGCCCCTAAGATCAGGACCAAGGCAAAGATGTTTGCTCTTACCACTTCTATTCAGCATTATACTGGACTAGAGTTCTGGCCAGTGCAATAAGGCAAGAAATAAAAAGGCATAAAGACTAGAAAGGAAGAAATAAAACTCTTTACAGATGACATGATTATGTAGAAGATCCTAAGGAATCCTAAAAATAAATTATTAAAATAAAAGTGATTACACCCAAGTGGATTTGGCAAGGTCACAAGATACAGTCAATGTACAAAAATCAATTGTATTTTTATATACAAGGAACAATTTTGAAAATAAAAAAAAAATCACAAAAGTGTCAAATACTATTGATATGAAATACTTAGGAATTTAACAGACTACACGTAAGACCTCTACTCTGAAAACGGCAAAAGCACTGGTGTGAAACAGAAGGCCATTATAGAAATATATATCATGTTCATGCATTGTACGACTAAACACTGTTAAGATAAAAATTCTTCCGAAATTCATCTATAGATCCTATCATAATCCCAGCAGGTTTTGGGGTAGAAATTGACTTGACAAGCTGGCTCTAAAATGTTATGGAAACACAAAGGACCAAGAACATGTAAAGCAATCATGGAAAAAAACCAAAATTGGAAGACTTACACTGCCTTACTTCAAGACTTACTATAATAGTGCTCATGTAGCACTGGCATAAAGATAGACAAATAGAGCAATAAAACAGAAGTGAGTGCATACATAGACCTTACAGTTATACAGTCATTTGATTTTTGATAAAGGTACCAAAGCAATGCAATGGGAAAAGTCTTTTCAACCAATGTTGCTGGAATGACTGGATAGCTGTATGGAAAAGCAATCTAGGGGCAGGGGTTGGGGAGATGTACAACACGGTGACTCTACTTAATGTATTATTGAAAATTTGCTAGTATATAAAAATACAATACAAAAGAATTTAAAGAAGAAAAAGTTATTGAAAATTGCCAACAGAAGATTTCAAGTGTTCTCACCACAAAAAACTGAGACAATGCATAATTAGCTCAATATAGCTATATACCTACAGCTAATGTAAAGGTAATATATACATATTTCAAAACATGCTGTACATGATAAAAACTTACACATTTTATATACAAAGTGAGACTATATTTGTGACATAGGCATGGTCCAATATTTCTTTGGGCATAGAGAAGAACATTAAGACATTAAGAAAAAGGATATCAAGCCACAGACTTGGAGAAAGTACAAAACATATCTGACAAAGGACTTGTATCCAAAATATTTTGGATGCAATTCTTATTACTCAAAAAAACCTAACAACCCAAACAACATACACAAAGCAAACAACTCAACTGGGGGAGAAAAAGGCAAAAGATTTGGACACTTCACAAAGAAAGATATATGAATAGTCAATAAGCACATGAAAAAGTGCTCATATGTCATTAGGGAAATACAAATTGAATCCATGCTGAAATACCACTGTATAACTGTCAAAATGGGTAAAATTAAACATTGACAACTCCAGATGGTTGTGGGGAAGAAAAGCAACCACAACTGTCATATGCTGTTTTAGGGAGTGTAAATGGTCCAACCATTTTGGAAAAAAGGCCTTTCACCCAGCAATTTCCCTCCTATAGGCCTTTACCCAAGAGAAATGACAGTACGTCTACACAAACACTTGTTGACAGCAGCTTTATTCATAATAATTCCAAAGTGGAATGCTCTGTACTCACAGTGGAGTACTATCTAGCTATAAAAAGCAACCAACTACATGCAACATGGATTACTCTAAAAAATACTATGCTAAATGGAAGAAGCTCTATACAAAGGACTAAATACTGAATGGCTCCATTTTTAAGTTGCATTCTGAAAACAGGCAAAACTGATTTCTGGTGGAAAATAACTGGTTGTTCTGGGGCTTGAGGTATGCGGTGGGGATGACTTGGAAGTGGCATGAAGGAACTATCTAGGGTGATGGAGACTTTTCATTTTTGCTGCTCCTTGCAGATCAAGACTAACTCAGACAATGTGCTTGGGGCTGTCCATTCTGAATCTTTTTTTTTTTTTTTTTTTTGAGACAGAGTTGGCTGTGTTGCCCAGGTAGAAGTGCATGATCTTGGCTCACTCCAACCTCTGCCCCATGGGCTCAAGCAGTTCTCTTGTCTCAGCCTCCCCAGTAGCTGGGATTACAGGCACCCACCACCATACCCAGCTAATTTTTGTATTTTTAGTAGAGACCGCGCCTGGCCCATTTTGAATCTTGGTAGCCACTTGGGTTAGGTAAGCATATGCATTTGTCAAAACTTACCTGGCTGGGCGTGGTGGCTCACGCCTGTAATCCCAACACTTTGGGAGGCCAAGGCAGTCGGATCACCGGAGGTCAGGAGTTCAAGACCAGCCTGGCCAACATGGTAAAACCCCATCTCTACAAAAAATACAAAAATTAGCCGGGTCTAGTGGCAGGCACCTGTAATCCCAGCTACTAGGGCGGCTGAGGCAGGAGAATCGCTTGAACCTGGGAGGTGGAATTTACAGTGAGCCGAGACTGAGCCACTGCACACCAGCCTGGATGACAGAGCGAGACTCTGTCTCAAAAACAAAAAGGCCAGGTGTGGTGGCTCATGCCTGTAATCCCAGCACTTTGGGAGGCCGAGGCGGCTGGATCACCTGAGGTCAGGAGTTCAAGACCAGTCTGGGTAACCTGGTGAAACCCCATCTCTATTAATAATACAAAAAACTTAGCTGGGCGTGGTGGCAGGTGTCTGTAATCCCAACTACTCCGGAGGCTGAGGCAGTTGAATCACTTGAACCCAGGAGGTGGAGGTTGCAATGAGCTGGGATTGCACCATTGTACTCCAGCCTGGGCGACAGAGCGAGTCTCTCTCAAAAACAAAAACACAAAAACAAATTTACCAAATGGCACACTTAAAATTTGTGCAGTTTCACTATATAAACATTTTCACTTTAAAAAAAAAAAAGACCAGAAAACAAAATGTTAAATTATTACAAGTAGCTTTTCAGTGATTTAAAATAGTTCTAAAGAGACCCAGGAAATTCTCTGTTCAGCTTGGTTATAACTGACAATTATTTAGCTCTTAAATATGTGCCCCATACTGTGCTAAATATTCCACATGGCAGTCTCCTGTAATCAACAGCCCTATGAAGGTAGGTACCGCCATTAACCCCATTTTACAGATAAGCAAAGTAAGGCTCAGTAAGGGTAACTTGTCCAACATCATTCAATACTCACCACCTCAAAACCTTTTGTAGAATTTGGATTTCTTCTCAAACTTGCCAGGAGAATACAATGCAAACTGTACCTGCATGATAAGATGACGGATTTTTGGCTGTACTCTTACTTCTTGGTAGTGCTTTGTATGCTGCAGCTTTTCTTTTCCCTGAAACTAAAATCAGTTTCAAATGAAAGCCAGAGGGAGTGTACCAACACTTTTCAGGAAGACTCACCCTTCACCAGGCATCCTTTTTAGGCCAATGGATTTTCAAAGATTTCTTCATATAAAATCATATGTAAAATACCTGAAGCCCCCACCCGTTCAGCTTATCCTACCCTTCCAACTCACCTCTGCATAATCTGTCTTGTGTGATAAATACCCATCACTTCTATTGCTTAGCTGCTTCACAAAAAAGATGGACATTCTGCAGCGGGATGTATGTATGTTCAAATCTATATACACTTAGACAGTCACTGACATTTTACAAAACAATGCTTACTTATACTTACCCTTATAATGTATCATGTTTTTATGCTTTTTGTGATAACCACCAAATGGATTTAGTAGCTATTAGTTCAAGATCCATTATTTGAAAAACACTGCTCTAGGGTATGTGTAGTCTATACTCCCTGAACTAGTCTTTACTGGCATCACCAATCAAAAAATGGAGAACGAGTTAAGAATATACACTCAGGACCAGGGGCTTAGTCAACTTAGACATTAGAAAAGATCATGTCAACACTTCAGGACTCCTAATAAAGTCTTCTTAGGTTTAGAATATAAATATTTCAATTCTTGAGAAAATAAAAATTTCATGTGAGCCTTTCTAATAAAAATAGGCTAGAAGGTTGGTGGTTATTTTTAACTTATCTGGGAAACAGAAGGAAGAGGTAGCAGCCAGAGATTTCCTTAATTTAAGCCTAGAATGCAGCTTTGAGTTACAAGCTGCATTCTAGGCTTAAATTTACTTTGAAGGAGTAATCAAGCTTTCTTATCCAAAGCAGGGAAAGGGAGGTCACAAATGAAGAGCTTGAGGTAGCTTTGAGATTCCAGAAGCTGCTGTGGGCCCAGGGGAAATGAAGACCCCTGAACTAGGCAGGCCCACCACCAGCTGCCATGTTCATACTGCCCTCCCAACAAGCTGAAAAGGCTCACCATGCTCTCAAACTGCTATGCTCCAATTCAGCTTTAACTGGGCTACTTCATACTAGTACTTTGTGTCACTTTCAACCCCACAGGACAAGCCTATAGCTCAGGCTCAGCATGAGGGACTGCAAGCACCTCAAGAGCAAAGTAACATGCACATCACAAATGAAGATCAGAATGATTTTTATCTTATCTGGTTCCAGAGTGGTGATGGAGACAAAAATCAATTACAGACAGAATTCCTGAAATGTAAATTGTTTTTAATATATTTAAGAGCACACAGAAGTCTTGATTTATAAAAAAATAAATATATAACATGACAAATTTACTGATGATCCTGGAGCTCTGAGGTCAAACTCTTTAAATGATCAGTGAAAACATAAAACATCCATGATCTGTTAACACACACAGGAGCATATTCCAGTTGTAAAAAACAAATTCCTTGAAGGCTCAGAACGAACAAAAATCAGTCTTTATGGCAGAAAGCACATCCAAAGCTAGGCAATGAAGTTCAGCCTGGGCCACGTGAACCTTTCACCAGCCAGCCTATAACCTATGGAGCCAGGACAGGAAAGCACGATCCTTCAGCTCATGACGCTACCCAGGCTTCCAGACAACTGCAGAATGAAAGAGTCCCTCAGAGGCTCCCCAGCCCCTGCTGCCATCATAAAGCACGGGAGGGATTGTTTTGTCCTTAGCGGCTCTGTCCTAAATTTGAGAGCAGGAGACTGAGAAGGTTATGCTCATTAAATATTGTCATTGTAACACTGAATGGAAATCATGATCCTTGCCCATGGGCACTGAGCTGAAAGAGGAACCTCACATGAGGCTTTCCTAGAGACCAGGATGTTGGGTGAGTGGGCGTGCACTTCTCAAGTGGGCAAGGAAGAAGTGCTTTTCTCCAGCTGACATGCTCTCAGGGGTGAAGAAGTTTAGCTTAAAATACCTGATGGCGCTGCATAAACTGGGGATTTAGGAACTGAGTTTTTAGCTCTGTGACACACAACATAAAAAACAAAAATCCAGTCTCATTAGCTAAATTCGGATTAAAATCTGAAATGTTTTTATGGAGTTGCCAACAGGCTGGAATGTATCTGATACAGTTTAATCTGCTTTTATTTCTTTGGCTGTCTTCCAAACCACTTTCTTCCTGTAATTCTTAAGTTGGCTAGTTCTCCTTCCTCAGAAAAATTACCCCTAAGAATCTTCCTAATAGTGAGGGTGTACTTCCGAATAGAAGAGTCCTTCGGCTGAAATGGCATCTCCAAGGCCTACAGTTCGAATGGGGTCTTTACACACCAATACTGGTGTGAAGTGGAAGGATATTCCCTCTCTGTGCCATTCTACTACTGGCTTGTTTGGGTTTAATACAATCCTGGAGCCTGCCTCCGAATGGGAAGTCATGAACTCTTGGGGTGCCCTCAGAGACACTCGGCTGGTGTCTATGGTTTCTGTGGCGCAGGCCTGTGTCCCAGCCACACGAGCTCCTGCAGCCACGGCTGCCAGCTGGTTGGCCCAGTGTCCATCCACAGTTGCCAGGATGTGGTAGACCAGCGTGTGGAAATGGATCCTGGTGAGATCCGAGGCTCTGCTTTTACTCCTCCCATGTTCTTTCAAGATCCAGAAGAGGATGTCACTGACCATGCCCACATCAGGAACACCGTTCCAGGAAGAGAGAGAAGAGTGAGGTCCAGAGGCCGACTGGGTGAGAAATAACAGCTCCTGTTCATTCAGCCCAAGGGAAGTCACCGCGGGAAAGACCTGCTAACAAAAACAACAACAGGTATCTTTCTGATGGAGATAACCTGGCTTCTAAGATGTCTTATGACACAGCCAGTGACTAAATGACAGGGAACACAGGCAGGCAGCTTTCTTCCTTGATACAGGACTCCCTGGCCCTGAAGTCACTGTTTTAGCTATCACACCCCTATCTTCACCTTCATCATCATTTGGGAGAAATTGGAAAGCTGCAGTAACATTGTTTCAGATGCAGTCTTTTGTGATATGCCACTGTAAGACAAAAGGCAGAGGTGTCTATATTTTGTGTTTCTTTCCATGGTCCCTAGCTTTTGCCACTGCACACATAGGAGATACTCTTACCACTGATGGGGCATGGCTCTCAGTTCCTGAATGTCAGCAGTATTAGACCACTAAAATGGAGACCTCAAGCAACATACTGTCAGGGTTATAATGATTTTTTTTGTACAAAACACCAAGAAGCAAAAAGCATACAGTTTCATGTTAGAGCTAAGCTTTTTAAAAGCAGGTGTGGGTTAGGAAGACTGTCTGAATTTAGCAATAACACTGTAAGAAAAAGATTACCAAACAGGTGTCCGTGTTTTCTGTCTGATGGGGAACCACAATATCCACCTCCCTGTCTTTCTTACTTAGCACTTCCCTCCTTAGAACCAGAGAACCACACTTAAGGTAACAATTTTTGCAGGAGAGAGGAGTCCTTGTATGTATGTATGTATGCATGTATAAAATGGTTTTAAAAATTTAATGGCCTACATCTTTGTTGGAGCAATAGCAGCTTTCCTTCACTGCATGTTCTTCTGTGTCAGGCACTGAGCTAAAGGCTTTATTTCATCCAATTCTTACTGTAATCTTCTGAGGGAAGGAGGGACTGCCTCCATTGTACAGACTAAGCCTCAGAAGGGTTAAGTAGACAGTTACAGAGAAAATGAAATAGAAATGGCTCATTTTTTTAAAGGTGAGAAGAAAAACCCAAACAAAAGCTATACTGAAAAACACCAAGAGTGAACCCAAGTGTAAACTATGGACTTTGGGTGCTGATGACGTGCCTGTGTAGGCTCACTAGCTTAACAAATGTACCACTCTGGTGCAGGATGCTGGTAGTTGGGGAGGCTTGTGTGTGAGGGGACTGGAAGTATATGGGAACTCTCTTGGATTCTGCTCTATTTTGCTATGCACCTAATATTACCATAAAAAAAAATGAAGTCTATCGAAAAAAAAACAAAAAACAAAAAACAAAACCAACGACAGTCAGCCCTCCATATCCGTGGCTTCAACCAACTTCAGATGGAAAACAGAGTATTCAAGGATGTGGAACCTGCAGATAGGGAGGGCCAACTTGTCTAATCCACAGATTCCACAGGGCCAACTGCAGGACTTAACCATCTGCAGATTCTGGTATCTGGGAAGGGTTCTGGAACCGCCCCCCCGCCCCACACACCGCTGATGACGAGGGATGACTGTATACTGAAATACCATTTTTTCATCTGTCAGACTGATATAAATGCAAATTTTAACATTCTGGTAGCAAGGATATGAGGGAACAAATATTTGTAATTATTGCCAGTGGGAAGTAAACTGGTATAATTCTTATGGAGGGAAATCTGGCAATCTCAAAATTACAAGTGCTTTTTTATGCTCCAGTCCAGCTGTTCTACTTCTGAGACTTTCTCCTAAATATGGACTTGTTCACAGGCAAAATAAAATCATGTATAAAAGTTGTTCACTGCAGCACTGTGTGTAACAGCAAAGGGCAGTAAATAACCAATATGTCCATCAAGAAGGTTCAGGTTAAGTAAACGGAGGTACATCTACACATTCATTTTAATCATATGGCTGTGAAAAGACAGAGGATACTCTCCATGTTAGTGATGCAGGAAGATCTCCAAGATATATTTAGTGAAAAAAAGAGCAAAGTGAAGAACAGAGTATTCAGTAGGCTATGCTATCTTTTTGGGTAAAAGGGGATGGAAAACAAAATCAGGATATATTTCCGTATTTTCTTGTACAAAAGAACTCTGGAAATAAACTGATGAAGGGTACAAGTAGGGAAGGGGAGGAAGTAGAAGGGAGACGTCATTGTATATCTTTTCATAGTTTTTGGGTATTTTTTAACCAAATGAATATATTACCAATTAAAATTAGGTAACACTAGATTGCCAGGTGAGGTAACTTGCCTGAGTTCATGAAGCCCGTGAGTGCAAGGCTGGAATGCCAACCCAAGTCTCCAGAGCTTGTGTTCTGAAGCTTCACCTGCTCAGATTTATACTAATCAATGCTGCTGCCCAGAGGCAGGCACTGAACACCCAGATGCCTGAGGAAGGAGGGAGGTTCCCTCAAAGTTTCTTTGCTTTGAGCTTCTTGAAGTTCAACTGAAAGCAGCTGAGCTGGGCTTTCAGTTTTTTCCATTCACTTTCAACTTTTCCATTCCAGAGGAGAAATAAGATCAACAATCTGTCAGTTACACTGCCATAACTTTAACCTAGTAGGAGATACTGCTGTTTCAGAACAGTCCTGGATCCTTATTTGGATCTCCATGGACTTGGGTCTGAGTGACACAAACCTACATGTCAGTGAGCCAGTCCCTGAGCCCAAACAGATGGTCCCACTGCACAAAAAAGCTTCTCTGCAAGGCTCTATGAGGATCAGGGCCAAACGATGGTCCCATGAGGTTACCTGATGGACAATGCTGCTCATGAGCTCCCTGTTAGTCATACTGGCCAGCTCTAGGTGAACTGGAATACCAGTGGGGATGTCAGAAATGGAGGTTACAACCTGCAAAGAGAAGAAGATAAGCACTGCCATTAGAAATAGAAGGAAGTCAAGAAAGAGGGAAGAAAAGATCAGATCCTGAGAGGCGGTTCCTCCTGGTAATGGCCTTCTTTGCATGCTCACGGGAGCTACAAGCAATGTGGGTCCCCCACCGCCTCTGTGGACAAGGGACACTCTTCCCACCAGGGAAGACTAGGCTGTGCAGAGCTATCAGGGATACAGAATCAGAGATGGCAGTTCACTTCGACTGCTGTACGAATCTGTAGGAGTTGCAGCATAGCTGATGTGAAGTGAGATGATACAAATAACACAAAGGACACAAACTACAAACCCTGCAGCTTGCAGCCATGGTCGGTTTAGCACAGGATGCAGAGGCTCAGGCAAGAAGATGTTCTGCCCTGTCCTACTCAAGCTGCTGCCCACGTCTGAAGGGATACAGTGAGGTGCCTCACTGCAGCAGGAGGCAAGCTCCACAGCCAGCTGCCAAGATATGTCCCTGGGAGGCCAGGACCTAAGACAAGGCAGCAGATGCCAAGAGAGGCTGGAACCTGAAGAAAACCACCAGCTGAGATCTGTGAAATTCTGTAACAGTGCCATTACCTCCAAGAGTCTCTTCCTCTGGAGCTCCTTGCTTTGTCCCTCCATCATGTGCAATCCAGAGAGGACCACCAGGTCTGGCTGAAACTCCTCCAGGCTAGACACAAACACCTCCAGCATATTCATGGCCCCGTTGGAGAGGTCGTGAGAGAAGATGAATCGGTTGGCATGGGGAGCTTTTAACTGGCCCCACTCCTCCCCTGGAAAAACCCAGTCAACACAATGGGAAGAAAAGGAAGAGGCTTTAGGTCTCCTAGCTGTGGGGGCACTTTCAGGCACCTCACAGGAGCCTTGGCTCCAAGCAGGCTGGTTTCTGGCTGAGGAGACCCCAGCAACACTGGCCTAAGGTCAGCATGGCACTGCAAGAAACAAACCAAAAACCTAAACCCAAACCCAGCCAAGAAACAGAAACATAGTATGGGTGCTATATGCCTTTTTCAAGGTAATTAGCTCCCCCTGAGTCCCAGGAGAGCCCTACTTGAGCTCTCAAACACAGGAGAGACAGTACAGAACGGCAGCATGACTTCCAAATACCAGCATACAGTGTGCAGCACGCACGCCCTGCAGACAGTATAGGCTGTCATTGTTTAAAGCACATTCTTCCTCACAGCATTGCCCTGAGCATCTTTCATTCAGTTGGAACTTAAGCAGGCTGAATTTCTTCCCAACAGCCAAGCTCACTGCATCTCCTCTTCCCTGCTGCCCATCAGTGGTTTCTGGGCACCTGATCCAAAGGGTCAGACTATCTGGCTGCTCCAGTTGCTTCTATGTGAGTTGCTTTAGAGGAATGACTGTTTAAAGACCCAAGTTCAAGTGCTAGTTCCTCCCTAAACATGAAGCCTTTCCTAATCCTACCACCCCTAAGCAGACTTGATTACCTCCTTTCCGGGGCCACCACTGTACCCTAATACAGGACTGAGGCACATGATTTTGCAATTCCTTTTTCTTTTTTCCTTTTTTTTTTTTTTTTTTCCCTGAGATGGAGTTTCACTCTGTTGCCCAGGTTGGAGCGCAGTGGCGCGACCTCAGCTCACTGCAACCTCTGCCTCCCAGGTTCAAGCGATTCTCCTGCCTCAGCTTCCCGAGTAGCTGGGATTACAGGTACCCGCCACCACGCCTGGCCAATTTTTGTATTTTCAGTAGAGACGGAGTTTCACCATGTTGGCCAGGCTGGTCTTAAACTCCTGACCTCAGGTGATCCTCCTGCCTTAGCCTCCCAAAGTGCTGGGATTACAGGTGTGAGCCACCATGCCCAGCCTGCAATTACTTTTTCCAAGTGTCTATCTCCAGCAGTAAACTGTGAGCTGAGGGCAGGGCCTGTGTCATCCTCTGTCATATCCCTTCTGCATCATGCTGTGTCTGGCCTATAGCCATGGGAATGAATTAACAAAAGAACAAGCAAATAAGAGAACAGACTGATGACCTAAATGCCCATGACAACAAAAAATATGGGTATGAACCCCAAATCCAACATTTTGCAAATCAACAAAGACTCTGTATGATGGGAAAAATACATTACATTGATACTCTCCAGAGAGCAAGACGTGGACTCAACCCTTGAATAGTAACACTGCTAGGAAACACGACCTAACTGAACCTAGGAGAAAGGAGCCACACTGTATTCAAAATACAGTGATTTCTTCAGGAAGTGACAGAGGCAAAAATAAACAGGCTTCTGCAAGGCAAGGATGAGAAGAACCGTGCAGAGCTGCTTGCTGTTTCCACAGGAAACAAGGCAGCAGATGCCAAGAGAGGCTGGAACCTGAAGAAAACCATCAGCTGAGATCTGTGAAATTCTGTAACAGTGCCATTACCTCCAAGAGTCTCTTCCTCTGGAGCTCCTTGCTTTGTCCCTCCATCATGTGCAATCCAGAGAGGACCACTAGGTCTGGCTGAAACTCCTCCAGGCTAGACACAAACACTTCCAGCATATTCACGGCCCCGTTGGAGAGGCCACGGCAGGGGGCAGATGCAAATGGATCTAATTCTGCCTGTAATGGTAGTTAGCACCCCTCTTTCCTCACAAAGTGTTGTATTCATTTCTGTAAGCAATCTCTTCTCAGTATATCATCCCGCCCTCAGCCAGTAAGTCAGCAAAACCTCTGCGTAGTGACTCACTGGATTCCCAGCCCAAGCCTGACAATGGGCTTCTCTGGGGAGATCTGGTAAGAGAGAATGTGGAAAAAAAAATGGACAAATCCCTTGGAATTTCCCTATTGAGGTCAGAGAGAAGCTGGGAATGGATTTCTGTTGAGAGAGCTGAGCCCAGGGCTGCTGCCACTAGACTAGGCTCCCTCCTTGGACCTAGGAAAATGTCACTTCACAAAGTTTAATGGAAGTCCACTGCTTTGTATGCAGAAAAGGCATAGGAAAGAAAAACTGAAGTGTGAAGCTTATAAACCCAAGGATGGAGACACTCTTTGTGCGGTGAACTGTGCTGTCTCCTGAACTACATACAAGGCACAGCTGTCCAATACAACATCAAAGTCTTGCTGAAGACATAAGACTCTCCACTCTGTAGTCACCAGGAAAAATGACAAACCAGGAATCACAAAGGTCCCCAGTTCCTGCTGTGGGTGCCAAAAAAACTGACATGAATCTGGAACTCATGGCAGCAATACCTCAGAGGCTCATCTTTAGCAATTCCAGACCCTTCCAGTCCACAGTCAGGTCATTCTTTTATTTATTTATTATTATTATTTTTTGAGATGGAGTCTCGCTCTGTTGCCCAGACTGGAGTCCAGTGGTGCAATCTCAGTTCACTGCAACCTCCGCCTCCCAGGCTCAAGCAATTCTCTGCCTCAGCCTACTGAGTAGCTGGGATTATAGGCGCCCGCCTCCACACCTGGCTAATTTTTGTATTTTTATTAGAGACAGGGTTTCACCATCTTGGCCAGGCTGGTCTTGAACTCCTGACCTTGTGATCCACCCGCTTCGGCCTCACAAAGTTCTGGGATTACAGGCGTGAGCCACCACGTGCGGCCAGGTCATCTTTTCATCCAAGCTGCTCACAATGTTTCCGCACACCAACCAATCTCTTAATTCTTACCACAATGATCAGGCAGTAAAAACTATTACTCTTACTTCCCATTTGGGAAAACTAAAGCTGAGAAACTCAAAAACTTGTGTAGCATTAAGTATGAATTGCCTACGTCAACGCTGTGTCCCTAATTTTCAGACCCTATCCTTCTTTAATTCCCAACTGATTCTAGTAAGCACCCGAAAGAGAACCAGAACATGTTACAACTCTTTTTTCTACCTGGAGAAAGGCATAATTCTCAAGAAATAACATAGTTCATATCTTATGTTAAAGTTAATTACTCTAGTAGAGAAGATTCTCTTAATTGACTTGGAAGTAGTTCACTGAAGAGTATTAAGTGCTGCTTTAAGGTACCAATTAGTCTGTTTAGATGCTTGAGTCTTTAATGTGTATTAACAATGTGTTGAATCAGAAACTCAAGAGTCTGAGTTCTGGGCAGAGGGAAAATTACAGCAGGAAATACACAGGATGAAAGTATGTCCAAGTATTTAATATTCTCTCAGAAACCAGATGCCTAATCTACGTAACATATAAAATCTGCTGGGAAGAGGGGATGGGATGCAGTGGATGTGGATTTATTAACATTAGAACATCTGATGGGAAACAATACAGTGATGTTAAATACAAAACACTTCCATTCACACACCCAAGGAAAAATAAAATGCTCCAGAGAAACTTGCCAGAAGCTTGGAATCAACCCCAAGCAGCTTGGAAGAGTCAGTCAGAAAGGCCTAGGGCAGAATCCAGCACAGAGTTGAATGGATGCTACCTGCCTTTCTCTTGTCTTAGTCATAAAGGAAAACTTTATATATGTGTGTTTAACACGTTTTCACTTTTATTTGAGATGCTTGCTTTCCTATGACCTGATTTATCTTGGGTTCGGAGCAATTCTGCTTGTAGACCTGGGAATTTTCTTCCATGTTATAATACTCAGTCTCCCTTGAGACAACGGCCAGTATCAGCTCAGTAGAACCAATAGGTCAGGAAACTTTCAGTATGGCAAAAACAGGATCCTGCTAATTTACAAAGATAAATTTCTGGCACAGTCACACCCCAATCTGACAATACACAGTCCCTTGACTGGTCTTGCCACCATTACTTACTCATTTCCTTACCTGCTTGATACTCTAAAATGAGGTGGAACTCATCCACTTCCTGCAATGACTCTGGTGGAACAAAGACATTGTCATCAAGAAGCTCATGTAGCTTTGGACCAACTGGACCGCAAAGAAGAACCTGGAGGCAAGCAACACAAAGTCCATCAGGAGCCCCGTTCCTTTCCCCACAGAACCTCAACGGCACCCCAGGACAGTACATTCAGGCTGATTCTAATCATTTCAACAAAATATTGGAATCCAAATCTAATTCTGAAAGCTGTTGGTTTGGAGGTGTGCGGCAGAAGGCATGTCACCAGGGCTAAGGCCTCTGGAGGGTATGGCCATAATGTACCCAGAACTGAGAGGCTGACAAAAGAACTGTGTCACAGCCGTCAGGCACCTATGCAGCTGCTGCATCTCATTCCCTCTGCTGCAGACTGCACGTTTGTGTCACCTTCCCAAATTTAGATGGTGAAGCCCAAACCCCCATGTGGCTTATTTGGAGATAGGGCTTTTGGAAGGTAATTAATATGAAATGAGGTCATAAGGGTGAGGTGAGGTCCTAATCAGATAGAACTGGTGGCCTTATAAAAAAAGAGAGAGAGATCAATCTCTCTACCCCCACCGCATGCACCAAGGACAGGACACGTGGGAACACATTGAGAAGGTGGCCACCTGCAAGCCAGGAAGAGACTTCTCACCAGAAGCCACACCTTGCTGGAACCTTGTTCTGGGGCTTTCCAGTCTCCACTGTGAGAAAATAAACTTCTGTTGCTTGAGCCCCCAAGTCTATGGTATTGTGCTACTATGGCAGCCAAAGCAGACCCTACCCCCACTTTCTTTACTCACTCACACCTTGTGCAGGCAAACAGACATGGGATGTTGTCTGCAACAAAGCTGCCAGATGAAAACTGTTTGAGTTTTTATACAGTATAAAAAAAGTTTCTGGATCACCATATCCTCAACCGGGTGACCTCATTTGTGGAATAAAATTCTCTCCCATTACTGAACTGTTAAGTGACTAGGACAGCCTTTCCAATATGAGAATTAAAGAGCATCCCAACTGAGAGACTTCAGGGGAAGGTGCTCTGCAACTTTTCCAAAACCTTTTTCTTCAACTCCAACCAGAGCCTCCCTCTGGCTATTCTTTCTAGAAGCCATTTCGTATCTGTTCCTGCTCCTCAACTCCAATAAACCGCTGTTTTTGACACAACATTCAAGCAGACTCAAAACCACTGAACAATGAGGACGGCACTGAGATTTAAAGGAAAGTCCACAGAGATTATCAGCAATGCTTCATGATTTTTTTTTTTTTTTTTTTTTGAGACAGAGTTTTGCTCTGTTGCCCAGGCTGGAGTGCAGTGGTGCAATCATAGCTCACCACAGCCTTGACCTCCCAGGCTCAAGCGACCCTCCTGCCTCAGCCTCCCGAGTAGCTGGGACTACAGGCATAAGCCACACCACCTGGCTAATTTTTTATTTTTTTTTAATTTTTTTGAGACAGTCTCACTCCGTCACCAGGCTGGAGTGCAGTGGCACAATCTCGGCTCACTGCAATCTCCGCTTCCCAGGTTCAATCAATTCTCCTGCCTCAGCCTCCCAAGTAGGTGGGATTACAGGCGCGTGCCACCACGCCCAGCTAATTTTTCTATTTTTAGTAGAGACGGGGTTTCACCATGTTGCTCGGGCTGGTCTCAATCTCGTGACCTCGTGATCCACCTGCCTTGGCCTCCCAAAGTGCTGGGATTACAGGCATGAGCCACCGCGCCTGGCCTAATTTTTTATTTTTATTTTTAATAGAGACAAGGCCTCACTATGTTGCCCAGGCTAGTCTCGAACTCCTGAGCTCAAGAGATCCTCCCAACTCAGCCTCCCAACTTGCTAGGATTACAGGCATGAGCTAACATACTCAGTCCGTTTCAGATTTAGTATGTCCCACCCAGAAGCTTCAAAAGGCATTAACTTGCTAATTAACTGCTTATATAGACTGCTTTGTACAGAGGTACTTTTGTGTTATCTAAGAAATCCCAGCTTCTGGATAAAAACATACTCCTCTCCCTTTTCTGCCTTGACACATGCCCATTACTTGCCAATTCTGAAAAAGTCTTGCCCCAACCACTTTACTTCCTTTCTCTAATTCTTGGCTAGTGCTTCACTTCCAAGATGAGACAAGGGCCATAGGCCATATTTACCCTCCTGCCTGAAACAATAAAAAAGACAAAATATATGAAACAATGGTTTTCAAAACATTGTGTGAACATCAGACAATAAAGGACGATCCCTAAAAAACAGGAATAAACTGGCCAGGCATGGTGGCTCATGCCTGTAATCCCAGCACTTTGGGAGGCTGAGACAGGCAGATCACCTGAGGTCAGGAGTTCGAGACCAGCCTGGCCAACATGGTGAAACCCTATCTCTACCAAAAATACAAAAAATTTAGCCAGGCGTGGTGGCACACACCTGTAATCCCAGCTACTCAGGAGGCTGAGGCAGGAGAATCACCTGAACCTGGGAGGTGGAGAGCCAAGATCGTGCCACTGCACTCTGGCATGGGCGACAAAGTGAGATTCTGTCTCCAAAAAAAAGGAAACAGGAATAAACTTAGTAAGCCCTACAAATGTCTTAGCATATTACTATAAAAGAATTTCCAGGTATACGGAACCTGAAAGAATTTATCACCAGCAGACTCGCACCACAAGCAATGTTAAAAGAAGTCCTTCTGGCAGAAGGGAGAATGACATGAGATGGAAATATGTTTTTATATTTTTTTGAGACAAGAGTTTTGCTCTGTGGCTCAGGCTGGAGTGCAGTGGCATGATCTTGGCTCACTGTAACCTCCACCTCCTGCGTTTAAGCGATTCTCCTGCCTCAGACTCCCAAGTAGCTGGGATTATGGACACACACCACCACACTCGGCTAATTTTTTTTTTTTTTGTATTTTTAGTAGAGATGGTGTTTCACCATGTTGGCTGAAACAACCTGACCACACCAGGCTGGTCTCAAACTCCTGACCTCAAATGATCTGCCCGTCTTGGCCTTCCAAAGTGCCGGATTACAGGCATGAGCCACCATGCCCAGCCAAAAATATGGATCTAAACAAAGAAATGAAGAACAACAGAAATGGTAGTGCTAGATAAGTACATAAGATTATTTTTCTTATTATTTAAATCTCTTTAAGAGATAACTGAAGAAAAGTACTAACAAATGTAACGTGAGGTTTGTAACATGAG
This sequence comes from Pan troglodytes, assembly GCF_028858775.2. Classification (NCBI taxonomy): domain Eukaryota; kingdom Metazoa; phylum Chordata; class Mammalia; order Primates; family Hominidae; genus Pan; species Pan troglodytes. The sequence goes on from NC_072414.2 coordinate 64,732,253, forward strand.
GAAGTCAAATATCTCATAATAATAGTATAAAGATTGGAGGGAGAGAAGTACAGGCCTACCTCATTTTATTGTGCTTCACTTTACTGTGCTCTGCAGATACTGCAGTTTTTACAAATTGACAGTTTGTGGCAACCCTGTGGTCCCCTATGGGCACCATTTTTCCAACAGCATGTGCTCACTTCGTGTCTCTGTCACATTTTGGTAGTTCTCACATTTCGAAGGTTTTCATTATTACGTCTGTTATGGTGATCAGTGATCTTTGATGCTACTATTATAACTGTTTTGGGACACCACAGATCATTCCCACATAAGACAGTGAACTTAATCAATAAATATTTTATGTGTTCTGACCGCTCCATGGACTGGCTGTTCCCATCTCTCGCCCTCTCCTTGGGCCTCACTAATTTCCTGAGACATAACAATATTGAAATTAGGCCAGTTAATAACCCTACAATGGCCTCTATGTGTTCAAGTGAATGGAAGAATCACACATCTCTAACTTTAAATCAAAAGCTAGAAATGATTAAGCTTAGCGAGGAAGGCATGTAGAAAGCTGAGTAAAGCCTCTTATGCTGTTAGCCAAGTTGTGAATGCAAAAAGTCCTTGAAGGAAATTAAAAGTGCTACTCTAGTGAACATACGAATGTAAGAAAGCAAAACAAAACAGGAACAAAAAACAGCAACAAAAGGAAAGCAAAACAGCCTTATTGCTGACATGGAGAAAGTTTGAATGGTCTGGATAGCAGATCAAACAAGCTACAACATTCCCTTAAGCCAAAGCCTAATCCAGAGCAATGTCCTAACTCGCTCCAATTCTATGAAGGCTGAGAGAGGTGAGGAAGCTGCAAAAGAAAAGTCAGAAGCTAGCAGAGGTTGGTTCATGAGGTTTAAGGAAAGAAGCTGTCTCCACAACATAAAAATGCAAGGTGAGGCAGCAAGTGCTGATGTAGAAGCTGCAGCAAGTTATCCAAAAGATCTAGCTAAGATCACTGATGAACATGGCTACACTAAACAACAGGTTCGATGTATACAAAACAGCCTTCTGTTGGAGGGTAATGCTGGAGAAGTACGTAAAATTATTGTAAGAAGATGCCATCTAGGACTTTCAGAGCTAGGGAGTAGAAGTCAATGCCTACCTTCAAAGCTTCAAAGAACAAACTGACTCTTTTTGGGGCTAACACAGCTGGTGACTAAGTTGAAGCCAATGCTCACTGACCATTCTGAAAAATCCTAGGATCCTTAAGTATGATGCTAAATCTACTCTGCCTGTGTTCTATATATATAACAAAGCCTGAATGACAGCATACCTGTTTACAGTTTAATAGGTATTTTAAGCCCACTGTTCAGAACTACTGCTCAGAAAAAAAAAAAAAAAAAGTTTAAAGTATCACTGCTCATTGACAGTATACCTAGTCGCCCAAGAGCTCTGATGGAAATGTATATGGAGAAGGATGATGTTTTCACACCTGCTAATGCAACATCCATTCTGCAACCCATAAATTAAGAAGTTATTTTGACTTTTTTTTTTTTTTTTGAGACAGTCTGGCTCTGTCACCCAGGCTGGAGTATAGTGAGTGGCATGATCTCAGCCCACTGCAATCTCCACCTCCTGGGTTCAAGCGATTCTTGTGCCTGAGCCTCCTGAGTAGCTGGGATTACAGGTGTGCACCACCACACCCGGCTAGTTTTTGTATTTTTAGTAGAGACGGGGTTTTAACCACATTGGCCAGACTGGTCTCAAACTCCCTGCCTCAAGTGATCTGCCCACCTCGGCCTCCCAAAGTGCTGGGATTACAGGCGTGAGCCACTGCACCTGGCTGGAATTTTGTCAAGTCTATTATTTAAGAAATACATTTCATAAGGCTATAGCTGCCATAGATAATAACTCCTCTGATGGATCTGGGCAAAGTAAACTGAAAACTTCTGGAAAGAATTTACCATTCTAAATGCCATTAAGAACATTTATGATTCATAGGAGCAAGTCAGCATATCAACATTAACAGGAGTTTCAAAGAGATTGATTCTAACCCTCTTGGACGCCTTTGAGATTCAAGACTTCAGTAAACTGCAGTAACTGCAGATGTGGTGAAAACAGCCAGAGAACTAGAATTAGAAGTGGAGCCTGAAGATGTGACTGAATTATTGTATTCTTCATGATAAAACTTGAATGGATAAAGAGTTGCTTCTTATGGATGAGCAAAGAAAGTGGCTGAGATGGAATCTACTTCTAGTAAAGATGTTATGAATATTGTTGAAACGACAACAAAAGATTTAGAGTATTACATACACAGTTGATAATGACAAATAGCAGGAAGGTTTGAGAGGACTGACTCCAATTTTTAAAAGTTTTTTAATTTTTCATTTTTAGAGATATGAATTTGCTCCACCACCCAAGCTAGAGTGCAGTGGCACAATCATAGCTCACAGTACAGTAGCCTCAAACTCCTAGGCTTAAGAGATCTTCCTGCCTCAGCTTCCCAAGCAGCTGAGACTATAAGCATGTGCCACCATGCCTAGCTAATTAAAAAAAATTTTTTTTGTAGAGATGGGGTCTCGCTATGTTGCCCAGGCTCAAGTGATCCTCTTGCCTCATTTTCCCAAAGTGCTGGAATTACAGGTGTGAGCCACTGTACCTGGCCTGATTCCAATTTTGAATGAAGTTCCACTGTGGGTAAAATGCTATCAAACAGCATCACATGCTACAGAGAAATCTTTTGTGAAAGGAAGAGTTAACTGATGTGGCAAACTTCATTGTTGTTTTAAGAAATTGCCACAGCCACCCCAAGCTTCAGCCACCACCCTGATCAGCCAGCAGCCATCAACATCAAGGCAAAACACTCTGCCAGCAAAAAGATTATGACCATCTGAAAGCTCAGATGATTGTTAACATTTTTTGGCAACCGAGCACTCTAAAATTGTGTACACTTTTTTTCAGACATAATGGTACTGCACACTTACTTGATGACAGTACAGTGTAAACATACCTTTTAATGAACTGGGAAACAAAATTCATGTGTTTCATTTTATTGCAGTATTTGTTTTATTGCAGTCGTCTAGAACCAAACATGTAGTATCTCTGAGGTATGCCTGTTATCACTTGAAAGTAGACTGTGATAAGCTAAAGATGTACAGTATAAACCCTAATGCAACCACTAAGAAAAAAAGAATTATACCTAATAAAGTCAGAGAAGATAAAATGAAATCATAGAAAATAATCCAAAAGAGTACAGAAAAAGAGGGACAAAGATAGAGATGGGACAAACAGCAAACAAATAGCAAGATGTCAGATTTAAACCTAACCTGATATATCAATAATCACATTAGATGTAAATGGTCTAAACACTCCGATTAAAAGGCAGAGATTGTCAAAGTGGATTAAAAAGCAAGCCCCAACTATATGCTGTCTATAAAAAATACACTTTAAGGTAAAAAGATGCAAATAGATTAAAAGCACAAGGATAGAAAAAGATACACCATGCCAATACTAATCAAATGAAAGCTGGAATGGCTATTTCAGTCAAAATAGATTTCAGAGCAAAGAATATTATGAAATGATTTTATTTATCCCTAGTAATGATAAAGGAATTAATTCATTAAAGGGATGTAACAATCCTAAACATTTATGTACCTAATAAGAGTTTCAAAATACATAAAGCAAAAAGTTACAGAACTATAAAGGAAATAGACAAGTATCCAAAATTACAGTTGGAGACGTCAACATACCTCTTAATAACTGACAGATCAAATAGACAAAAAAAAAAAAAAAAAAAAACCAATAAGAATATAGAAGACTTGAACAACACTATCAATCAACTTCATCTAATTGACATTTACAGAACACTCGACCCAACAACAGAAAGGCTTATGTATATTCTTGAAGCTTTCAAGTACACACAGAACCTCACCAAGATAGACCATATTCTGCACCATAAAAAAGGTCTCAAAAACTTAGTAGGATTCAGGTCACAGAAAGCATATTTTCTGACCATACTGGAATTGAAATAGAAATCAGTAACAGAAAGACATCTGGAAAATCCCCAAATATTTAGGAACTAAATAACATACCTCTAAGTAGTCCATGAATGGGCTATTAAATGGCACATCTCAATAAATCAAAGGGATATTAGTATTTTGAAATGAAGGAAAATAAAAATAATGCATCAAAATCTTTGGGATGTAGCTAAAGCAGTACTTAAGGGGAAATTTACAGCACTAAACCCCTATATGAGAAAACAGGAAAGGTCTCAAATCAATGACTGTAGCTTCTCACCTTAAGAAACTAAAAAAAGAGCAAGTTAAATCTGAAGCAAGCAAAATCCAATGAAAATAGAAAAACAGAGAAAAATAAATTCACCAAAAGCTAATTACTTATTAAAAAGAGCAATAAAATTTATAAACCTCTAGCCAAGCTGATCAGGAAAAAAAAGAAGATACAAATGACCAATATCAGGAATGAGAAGGAAAACATCATTACAAATTGTAGAGATCTTAAAGGAATAATAGAATACCATAATTAACTTTATGCCAATAAATCCAACAACTTAGATGAAACAAATTCCTTGAAAGATACAAACTACTAAAGCTCATTTAAAAAAAAAAAAAGGAAAATCTGGATTTCCCTATATCTATTAAAGAAATCAGTTATTTAAAATCTTCCTACATAGAAAACCCTGGGCCTAGAAGGCTTCACTAGAAGGCTTAAATTCTATAAACATTTAAGGAAGATACAATACCAATTTGACACTAACTCTGTTTTAAAAATTGAAGAAAGGGCCAGGTGTGGTGGATGAATCCCAGCACTATGGAAGGCTGAGGCAGGTGGATTACTTGAGATCAGAAGTTGGAGACGAGCCTGGCCAACACAGTGAAACTCCCTCTCTACTAAAAAATACAAAAATTAGCTGGGCATGGTGGCACACACCTGTAGTCCCAGCTACTCGGGAGGCTGAGGCATGAGAATCACTTGAACCTGAGAGACGGACATTGCAGTGAGCTGAGATCGCCACCACTGCACTCCAGTCTGGGCAGAGTGAGACTCCATCTTAAGAAAAAAAAAAAAAAAAAAATTGAAGAGAAGATAGGTGTGGTGGCTCACACCTGTAATCCCAGCACTTTGGGAGGCTAAGGCAGGTGGATTGCTTGAGGTCGGGAGTTGAGACTAGCCTGGCAACATGGTGAAACCTCAATTCTACAAAAAATACAAAATAATTAGCTGGCTGTGGTGACGTGTCTGCAATCCTAAATACTCAGGAACTCGGCTGAGGTGGGAGGATGGCTTGAGCCCAGGAGGCAGAGGTTGCAGTGAGCTGAGATCATGCCACTGCACTCCAGCCTGGGTGACAAAGCCAGATCCTGTCTCTCAAAAAAAAAAAAAAAATTGAAGAGGGGGAAACACTTTCCAACTTATTCTACAAGGCCAGTATTGCCGTGACAGCAAAACCACAGACATTACAAGAAAAGAAAAATACAGACCAATATTATTCTTGGGCATTGATGTAAAAATTTTAAACACAATTTTAGTAAACTGAATATATGAAAAGGATAATGAATACATCAGAACAAAGTAAGCTTTATCCTAGAGATGCAAGGTTGGTTTAATATGTGAAAGTCAATATAATTACCATATATCAAACTAAAAAACAAAAAACCACACAATAACCTCAGTAAATGCGGAATTTGACAAAAGCAGCATTTGACAAAATAAAATAACTATTCCTAATTCTTGCCTAATTCCACAAGTATATATTTTTTTGAGATGGAGTCTTGCTCTGTCGCCCAGGCTGGAGTGCAGTGGCGCAATCTCGGCTCACTGCAACCTCCGCCTCCCGGGTTCAAGTGATTCTCTTGCCTCAGCCTCCTGAGTAGTTGGGACTACAAGCGCCTGCCACCATGCCCAGCTAATTCTTTGTATTTTTAGCTAAGACAGGGTTTCACCATGTTGGCCAGGCTGGTCTTGAACTCCTGACCTCAGGTAATCCGCCTGCCTCGGCCTCCCAAAGTGCTGGGATTACACAAGTATATTTTTTAAAGGCACGGTTCCTCTCCTGAAATTTGGCTTCTATTCTATCATTCCACTAAACCTGCCTTTACTATATTCACCAGTGTCTATTTCAAAGATGCAATATAGCACGGCTATGGGGAGAATGGATTCTGAAGCTTGACTACTTGGGTTCAATTCCCGCTCTACCCATTATCAGGTATGTGATTTTCACCAGTTTTAACTTCTCCATGCCTCATTTTTCCTATCTGCAAAATGGGGATAATAAAAAGACTTCCCTTATAGGGCCCTATGAAGATTTAAATTGGTTCATACACATTTAAAGCACCTAACTTAAAACAGTGCCTGGTATATGGTAAAAAACTATAGAAGGAAGTGCCAGCTATAATTACCACCTCTGGAAAATACCTAGTTCTTAATCTCTGTAGTTCTCAGATGATCTCTCAGTCCATGTTGAGAAGCATTTCAGAAAGTTAAACTGAGTCTCTTTGAGAGTGCATACAGGGTGAAGTAAAGGCAGAGCCTGACACTTGAATCCTGACTCTATCATTTACTAGCCAGGTGCCCCTGGGCACCTTACTTAGCCTCTCTAGACCTCTGTCTTTGAAATCCTAAGACTGTTGTGAGGATTGAGTAACAGAATGCTTCTCTTTCCTCAGTCTCCTACCAAAGCCAGACCTGTTTTATTAGAATGCCTTCCAATCAGACTGGTCCCAGGACCAGCTACTCCAGAGACCAAGAGCAAATGCTGGTCCCAGGGGAGGTCAATACTGAAAGGTCAATCTTGTACTCAGCCATGACCGTCCAGGGTATTGTCTTCTCAGAGGGCAGAATTATTTCTCAGGATCAGGAGGGTGGCTTCTTAGGAAACCATGAAAACTCCTGGGATTCTGATGGGAATGGCCTGGGCTCTCTCTAAAGGGCTTATGATCACTCTCCTTTTCTTCCACCCATTAGCTGGTAATATTTCCAAAGGTCAGCCCTGGAATTTCTAATCTTCTCTATTTGGGAGTTAATTACAATTTATAAACATAATGACTGCAAAAGTCTATATTTTCTTTTTATTATTCTTTCCTAAAAGTATTTTCTACCCTAATATTTCATGAGAACTTTGATTCCTATTAAAATATGAATGTTCACATTTTAATATCCTCTATAAACTGAAAGCACATCTATCTCCAGGTGTATAGTGTGGCTCCATATGAATTTTTCCCTGAAACTGCTGATGACCTATCCGTATTTCTGAGTTCATCTCTGGCTTCTGGTTCCACCACTCTGACTCACATTTCTAATTTTAGGCTGGTCCCCCAAAACTAGAAGACTGTTCACAGTCTGTTTTCTAGTGTTAGCGGCCACAACCATTCTGCACTGATCAAGGTTATTTACTCCAGAATCATCTTTGATAAATCTCTTCTTTGTTCCCCATGTATTGTAGTAGGTTTTAGATACATGTTTCTCCTCTCTGGCTGCTCTAATCCAAACCTTAATCATTATACAGGAAAACAGCGATAACTTTCTTGTTGGCCTCCCCCTTCAGGCCTATTCTACTCATAGCAAGAGAAACTTCTTACTCAGGTGTTACTGTGAACATGGCAACAATTTTTAATTCTACTTAAACCAAACAATTTAAGTCTTGAAGACACTCCCCTACTGACTCTCATCTAGTGGCTTTTATTTTTTGGCACTCTGGATCGAGGCTCACCAACACGGCCAACCGTGTTTTCTCTCATGACTTGTATAATCCTTAGTCTCAAGGCCCACGTGCTCCTAACTATTACATGATATGGTGCCTAAGAACATGGGTTATTGGGTCAGACTGCCTGGGTTAAATTTCTCATTCCATTACTGATCAGTTGTGAACCTCTGTGTGCCTCAAGTTTTCTCATGCAGAAAGGAAGAACAATGGCAGTACCGACTAGCCTTACAGGGTTTGTTGCAAGGATTAGATAATCTATGCAAAGCACTAAAGACAATGTCAGGCACTGAGTAAACACTCAGGAAGTATTAGTTACTACTATCTCCTACTATTACTGCTTCCTAACAAAAGACCCAGGGTCTGGTACATAGTAGGTGATCCATAAGTTGAATCAAGGAATAGATACTCATTCTTGCTCCTAAAATTATTGAAACACTAGGGAAAGGCATAGGTTTTAATCTAAAAACTTGACCTACCTTTAAATCTGAGTTGGCTGCAAATTTCTGTCCAATTAAAGCTGCATTTCCTCCTACATAGTGCTGTAAGAGAGTTCAAGGCTTTTAGACAGTATTTTAATACAACGATATCACCCAAGTTTAATCATTTTTTATTTTAAAAATTAATTTATAGTCCATTTTCCCAAAAACATTTTGAGGTGATTTTACATCAAAGGACACACAGATGAAGTGAATGCAACACAGAAATAGAAAGTGAGTAAGAAGGTGAAGAAAATAAATAGGACAACCATGAAAATGAGTCTGATTGCTTTAACTGTTGATCAGATTCAGCTCTGAGCTTACAGACAGCCAGAAGAGACACAGGAAACAGGAAAAGTGTGGACAGGGCTTATCGTCTACATTATAGTCCTTCTAAAATGAAGAAAAATTTCACTATCCTGTGGAAAATCATTCAGTAGATACTATAATGAACTAAAATCTAACTCCTGAGTGAGGCACATATGGCCTTTATCTAACCCATGTTTTCCTTACCACCTTCATCTCCTGCCCTTCCCTTCCACACCCTGCTTACAGCTCTCCAAGTCGGCCTTCCCCTGTCTCTGTGCCTTTGGCACATGCTGTTTCCTTCCATTAGGACACCCTCCCCTTCTCATATACTAGGTAAAACCCTGATCACTTTCCAAGAATCAGCTGCAGTGTCACCTCTTCTGTAATGCCTTCTCTGTTCCCCTTACACCCCACTGACATCTCAGCCTTCACAACTGCCCTCACCAGATAGGATTACAGATCTCTTCCTACCCCTATAACCTGAACAAACCTCTAATGCAGCTCTTGTCTGCTTGGGCTACTATCATCTGGGTACACAACTAGGTCCTTCGAGGCAGGGACTGTCTTCTTCTTAAGTGTTCAGTAAATGTTTGTTGCTAAATTTTGAGAAACGAAGAAACACACTGATGTGTTGGGAAATATAAAAGTTTTCCTGGGAGTAAATTCTAAAGATAATGGGCCCCTAATATAGGACAGTACTTTCCCTTAAACACCACATCTCTCAGCTGAGGACCCGGAGAACAAATAATTCAAGGTTGGTGTTCCATGTTGCTAAGGATGGATCCATGTGCCTTGGAAATCTAACACATAACAGCTAAGGCTGCTGTTCTATTATAAAAGTTGAAAAGCCTGATAGTGTTACCTGGGTGGAATGCTACTATCCCAGCTTCCTAGTCCTCAGCCCACGCAGAGGCATAGACTAAACCAGGGGTGTCCAATCTTTTGGCCGCCCTAGGCCACACTGGAAGAATTGTCTTGGGTCACACATAAAATACACTAACAATAACGACAGCTGATGAGCTATTAAAAAAAAAGGGTGGGGGGGAGGTTAAATCTCATAATGTTTTAAGAAAGTTTATGAATTTGTGTTGGACCACATTCAAAGGCATCCTGGGCTGCAGACTGGACAAGGTTGGAGTAAACAATTCTAGATGGTAGACATCACTCTTATCCCAATTTTGTGCTGACTAACCTCTGAATTCAGGTGGGACAGTAATAGCTTTTTAGAGATAATTTAAAACTTTCTGTGATATGTAGGCTGAAATTTGGCCCTTTAACATGTCAGCCTTAATGTTTTATTCAACCACGACAGTTAGAATTTACTAAAAAAAAATCTTGGGAAAATAGTAAGATATCTACAAAGTGGATTTCAGAATTTTCACATAATGTTTATCAACCTGCCTTAAACTATAAGGAAGTATGAAAAGGCACTCCCCTAGTGAAAGGGGTTTTACAATGTTAAGAAATAACCTGGACCATCACAAAGCTAGATCAAGTTGCTGTAAAAAATTTTTTCATCAAGAAATAAAGGCAGAATCAAGAGAGAAGAGAAATCAAACTGGTGGTTTAAATTCCATAATCATAAAGACTTTTGAGCAGTGAACTCATCATGTTAGAACTATCGAGATTCTCTCATAAGAGATAAGAATCTCACTACTGATCCCAGTTGTCAAAATGATAATAACTGAAATCTTAACTTGCTGTCACCTTTAGAAACTCAGCTAGGTAATGCCTATGTCCATTTCTAATGTTCAAATAGGCAGCTTCGAAGACAAAAAACTTATTATTTTTAAAATTTTTTTGAGACAGGGTCACACCCTGTTGCCCAGACTGGAGTGCAGTGGCACGGTCATGGTTCACTGCAGCCTTGACCTCCTGGGCTCAGGTGATCCTCCCACAGGCACATGCCACCATGCCCAGCTAATTTTTTGTATTTTTTGTAGAGACAGGGTTTCACCATGTTGCCCAGGCTGGTCTCAAACTCCTGGGCTCAAGCAATCCACCTGCCTCAGCCTCCCAAAGTGCTGGGATTACAGGTGCGAGCCACTGTGCCCGGCCTAAAATCTTAAGTCATCAAAATAAAAGTAGTCACAAAGGTTTGCCTGTGAAAGGTGCCAATTAAAAATGGCATTAAGAGCTTCCCTGGCTAGAACTACCAAACCAGACTGGGTGCCCAGCCAAAGGGAGGTTTAAATGAGGAGGAAGAATGGGGTGGGGGCAAGACACGGGAGATAACCAACCAACCAAAACTCAGCCTCAAGAGGCATGAGGGTACATGCAGGAGCAGGCATACTGGGGTGAGGTAGGAAGAGCCATGGTTGGGTCTCCAGCCCCAGCACTGCCTCTTATTCCACATGAACCTCCAGGAAGTGCCTGGACCATGCAGGGCTTTGTATATAATCACCAGGTGAGCTTGGAAACCACTAAGGTTCTAACTTCGACAGGTTCTACACCTTGCAGACCAGTGGTTCTCAAAAGGAGGTTCTCAGACCTACAGGATCAACCAGGAAACTCGCTGGAAAGGTAAATTCTTGGGTCCCATCCCACATCTACTGAATCTGAACTCTGGTAGTAGGCCCAGAAATCTGTGTTTCAACAGCCTCTCCAAATGATTCTGACACATGCTCAAGTCTGAGAACCATCAACCTAGACCCACAGTTTTCAACCAGGGGTGATTTTGCTCCCCTCCTCTTCAAACTGGAATGAAAAGTTGCTTGCTTGCTTCTAGGAACCATATGAAAAAGGCATCTTTTTCCACCCTTAATTTACTATTGCTGAACCAAACAGACCTGGGCTCCTGGGAACTCTGACGCAACCTGGGCAATGTCGTGAAAAGTTTCCTTATCACTGAAGAAGCGCTCAGCAGCTGCTCCCTTCCCCATGAAGTGAATGAAGGCTTCTTCCAGATCATTCCTTGAATGCAGAATGCTGTGATCTTTCCCATTCCCAGGACTAAGGCCAAGTGCCTGCAAGAGCTTCACCCCTGAGAGCACCACATCAACACATGCATTGACTCTAGAAGGAGGAAAAAAACTGTGTGAAAGCAGCAGCAGCACCAAGTAGCCATTTTGCATTTAACAAAAGGAAAATGTTTCTCAGAACCTTATTCAACAGAAAAACGGGAAGTAGATCTGAAACCTGAATTGGAAAGTAAACGGCACACGGCAGGAGAAAAATTACTTTAACTGGACATATGTATTAGCATCAGAACACAGGACTCTTCAATAATTTGGCAAACTTTTACACTAGTTACAAAGTGAGAAGATAGGTGCTTAGCATTTCAGAACAAAGCTACTGTAACAAAAATGTAACATTTCTGAGAAAACGCTGGCAGAGCCAAACAGGATTCATGCTGGCTGTGTGACTTGGGCAAGTCACTAATTTCTCTGTGCCTCGGTTTCCTCATCCACAAAATGGCAATAATATGAGCATTTAACTCATAGAGCTATGGTTAAGATTAAATAAGTGAATGTATACTTAGGACAGCAACTGGCGCAGAGTAAGCAAAACATGTGTTTCAGTCAAAGGCTAGGTATCAGGCATCTTCCCTCTAAAGACAAATGAGGATGGTAAGATACAATAAATTCCTAAATGCCTGAGTACTCCCAGCTGAAACCCTGCCTCTTAGAATTTAGTGGTGTTTTACAGACTTAGGCACACCTGCAGCATTTTAAGAACTCACCCTTTGGCCAGTGTTCACAGGACTGACCCATGAACGTTAAAGACCTGCCACTCCTGGTTGTCTCGATGGAAATTATAAAGTACAGGTTGAATCCCCTATCTGAAGTGCTTGAGATCAGAAGTGTTTCCGATTTTGGAATATTTACATATACATGAGATATCTTGGGAATGCAACCCAAGTCCAAACACATTTCATATATACTTTATACATACAGCCTGAAGGTAACTTTATACAATGTTTTAAATACTTTTGTGCATGAAATAAAGTTTCTATTCCTTACATGTGGGTGGAATTTTCACATATAAGTACTTAATATACATCAGTGGCATCATATCAGTGCCCCAAAGTTTTGGATTTCAGAGCATTTTGGATGCTCAACTTGTACTAAGGTTGTCTGGCATGACCTCTCCTATGTGTGTATGGAGAAAGTCTGTCTTTGATTTTCAGGGTTTCTTTGCTAAGTCATCCCTCTTTTAAAGAGAACGTTCAAATAATTAAGGTAGCTAGATGAGGTCTTCCCGCCCCTACCCCTATCATGGTCATCTTTATTCCTGCCTCTGCCTATTGGGATGTCATTCTGGCCAGTGAGGTTGGATTACCACACAGGCAGCTCCCAGCTGGCCAACTGAGACCGCCCCTAGTGATATGGGTGACTGGGCTTCAGAGTTAATTCTGAGCAGCTCTGAAACCACAAGGTAAACTCATTAATAAAAATGTCCCAATGGATGAGATTTTGGTGTAAAATACATAGTTGTATTTCCCTTTTAGTCTCTTTCAAAAATGAAGAGGAATGAGACTGGGATGAAGAGGAATTTTACCAGGTATATTTCTACTTTTAACATGCTTGTATTCCTTTTAGAATTTTTTAAATGACATAACTTTAAAAAGGTTTGTATGCAGACTAGATATTATTTACATCACTTAAGGAAGATTTACAAGGGCAAGGAAGAGACATCCTCCCTCAAGACACAAAGAGAGCATCCTCATTATAAGGGTCCTTTTTATTAATTCTTCCCCTAGGGATTCATGTTTTGAAAGGAGTTTTGCCTATCAAATAGCATTTAAATACTCAGTTTCTTGTTCAAGACACACATAATGACTCTGGTCAACTGGAGAAGCATAACCTAAGAGTTACTATGCCTTTCAGTGCATAAAACATCTAGCTACTGTATTTGGCCCTTCTCTTTAAAAGAGGGATGATTTATAGTAAAGAAACACTGAAAATATAAGCCAGAACTTCTCCATGACACACACAGAAGGGGCCATTCTGGACATGCACGTGGCAGTTGCTTAAAGATATGTTTAAAATCTTTCCTTTCACAACCTTCAATGTTAAGAAACCAAACACACCTTGCAAACTGGTCTCAATTTTACCTCAGACATGGTGCCCTTTATTTCTAACGAATGCAACATTAGATTGGTAGGTAGAATCAACAGGAATACAAGTATCTGTAGCTCTCAGACGCCAGTAGGTTCCTAAGTTTCACACAGTGAGGGCTTGAGTAAGGAGGGATACCATTTCCTCCAGACAGCCCAGTCTAAAAAAATTGTATCCAAATGGATTTGGGTCCCGAGTCTGAAGAGTAAAGGTTCAGAAATGGAGGGAAACCTGTCTTTGAAAATAACTACTTCAAAAACTATAAACTCCCTCAAGCCTGTAATCCCAGCACTTTGGGAGACCGAGGCAGGTGGATCATGAGGTCAGGAGTTCGAGACCAGCCTGGCCAAGATGGTGAAACTCCGTCTCTAATGAAAATACAAAAATTAGCTGGGCGTGGTGGTGGACACCTGTAATCCCAGCTACTTGGGAGGCTGAGGCAGGAGAATCGCATGAACCCGGGAGGTGGAGGTTGCAATGAGCCGAGATCGTGCCATGGTACTCCAGCCTGGACAACAGAGCGAGACTCCATCTCAAAAACAAAACAAAACAAAACAAAACAAAACTATAAACACCCCACTCTCCATATCTAGTACTGCTGAGATTTTAAACAGTCTGACTCCTTAAAATGAGAATGGGGAAAGCTGTTCAGTATATTTTGTAACACAAGGCAAAACCCAACAGAACTAATTTTGAGTTACAAAATATCACTATCATGGAACATTTTCCATCCCTCACCTAATCATACCAGGAATACTGGGGGAAAATAACCAGTTTTTCAGACTGGTTCACGGTTTACTTGGTAACTTTTTATAATTAAAAAAAACCAGGCTGAGCACGGTGGCTCACACTTGTAACCCCAGCACTTTGGGAGGCCAAGGCGGGTGGATCACTTGAGCCTAGGAGTTCCAGACCAGCCTGAGCAATATAGCAAGACCCCGTCTCTACAAAAAATACAAAAATTACCCAGGTGTGGTGGTGCACACCTGTAGCCCCAGCTACTCAGGAAGCTGAGGCAGGAGGATCACTTGAGCCTGGGAGGCAGAGGTTGCAGTGAACCAAGATGGCACCACTGCTCTTCAGCCTGGGTGAGAGAGCAAGACCCTGTCTCAAAAAAACACTGAACATCTACTACATGCCAGATGCCAAACAAGTACTTTACATGTACTTTCTTGTTCTGTTTTATAATACTTTAACCAGAATAAGAATCTTTCTCTGCACTTTCTCAACTCAATAGCATCCCAAAATGTAAAAAGCATATTACCTAAGGTGCTGTATTGTCAAGGGGAAATAAAGGGAGACACAGTTAAAGAATCAGAAGACAAAATTATGCTCATCTGACATGCAAGCAGAAGCTCACACTTCAGTAAAAAATGTATATTAGATGACTGTGATTTTGGAGAAAACACAGATGAAACAACTAGAAAATAGGTCAAGACAACAGATGCTGAATGTCAAAATGGGTTGGGGGGCTGGCAAAGAGGGCACAGTTCTCCCTTCTAGACCATAAGTGCCTCTAAGGCAAAGACGATGTTTCCTATCTCCTCCCTTCTGTTTCATCACCTGTAAAATGTTTTCTAAGGTTTTCTCTAGCTTTACATTATGTGCATCAGCTGTTATAAGAGCTAATCGTAATTGTTAAGACATAGAACTGTAAAGAGGCGGGGGAAAAAAGGCTAGGGCAGTGGTCCCTGTGCTGAACCCTAGCTCCTGCATCTAGACAGAAGAAAGGCGGCTGATCTTTAAGAAGCACCCCATGCTAGGCAGGCATTTTCAGATAGATTAAACCTATTTGCAAAATGCGGTAAGATCGCTAATTAGTCATCACTGCTTTCAGCTGAGAAGAGTGAGGCCGTGGATTAACTAACATTCCAAAGGCCACAGACAGGCGGAGCTGAAATTCAAACCCAGATTTATCTGCTACTGAAACCCACGTAGAAGTATACACAAGCAAAGTTGTACACGAAGGGATTAACCTTGTGTTTGGATACAATAAAGAATTATCTAGCTAGAATGGAGAATTCATACAGGGGAGAAGACCAAGATATATTTCAAGGTTCAGGGTGAAGCCAGTTCCACGGGCAATAAATATTAGCATGAGGGTTTTTTTTTTTTTTTTTTTTTTTTGAGATGGAGTCTCACTCTTGTTGCCCAGGCTGGAATGCAATGGCGTGATCTCGGCTCACCGCAACCTCTGCCTCCTGGGTTGAAGCGATTCTCCTGCCTCAGCCTTCTGAGAAGCTGGGATTACAGAAATGCACCACCACGCCCGACTAATTTTTGTATTTTTCGTAGAGACGGGGTTTCTCCATGTTGGTCAAGCTGGTCTCGAACTCCTGACCTCAGGTGATCCACCCACCTCAGCCTCCCAAAGTGCTGGGATTACAGGCGTGAGCCACCATGCCTGCCGGGTTTCATCATTTTTAAACCAATGAATAGGTACCAGAGTCTGCTTAGAAGCAGGGGAAGTTTCCTAGAAACGCCTTAAAACTCCTCCTATCCTTTATTTCTTTGACCCCTTTTCACCAGCCCCTTAATGCACTAGCATTTACGGGCTAGTGCCTCCCAGAATTCCACCTTTACCATTTTTACCTTCTCCTCTTCTTCTCTTCCTGGGTGATCCTATCCAGTCTCTGGCTTCAACCTAAGTGCCAGTGTCTCCAAAATTTGCAATCCTGTTTCTCAATATATTCCTAAAAACCAGCTTCTCATTTTCAGTAGCTGACAGAGAAGCTTCATCTGAAATCCCATAACAATGTATGTACATTTCTCCTCCTCTGAAATCCAATTTACCTTCTGAAACTTGTTTTTCTTAAATCTCTCTTAATGGCAACAACATGGCATCAACAAGGAACCAGAAATGGGAAAGACCAGGCTTCAGTTGCTCCTCTGGCACTTGATAGCTACAAGATCTTGGGCAAATAAATCAATGTGTGAAGACTCGGTGACAATATCTGTTATCTGCCTCCCTCATAAAGTTGTTGCATTAGTCAATTTTCATAATGCTATAATGAATTGCCTGGGACTGGGTAATTTATAAAGGAAAGAGGTTTAATTGACTTACAGTTCAGCATGGCTGGGAAGGCCTCAGGAAACTTACATTCATGGTAGAAGGTGAAGGGGAAGCAAGGCACCTTCTTCTTAAGGTGTCAGGAAGGAGCCGTGCCGAGTGAATAGCAGGGAAGAGCCCCTTATAAAACCAAAGGATCTCATGAGAACGAACTCACTATCAGGAGAACAGAATGGGGGAACCGCCCCCATGATTCAATTACCTCCACCTGGTCTCTCCCTTGATTAGCTTATGGGGATTACAATTCAAGATGAGATTTGAGAGGGGACACAAAGCCTAACCATATTAGTTGTTATAAGATATTTAATACTGGGCTGGGTGTGGAATCACACCTGTAATTCCAGCACTTTCAGAGGCCAAGATGGGAGGCCAAGGCCTGATCCCAGTAGTTGAAGACCAGCCTAAGCAACTTGGCAAATCCTGTCCCTACCAAGAATACAAAAATTAGCCAGGTGTGGTGGTACATGCCTGTAGTTCCAGCTACTCGGGACACTGAGCATGACAGGTCAAGGCCATAGTGAGCTTGAACATGCCACTGCACACGCCAGCCTGGGTGACAGAGTGAGATGCTGTCTCAAACAGAAAACAAAAACTAAACAAGATATCCAATATTAAAAACCTGTCGTTTTTGACTGCCTTTCTTTACTCCACCACATCCAACCTATTATTCAGGTTATCTCTCAAATCTCACCTCTTCTACATCATTGCCAAGTTTGGTTCGGGCTCCTTTCTCCCTTTACACAAACCCTACAACGGCCTGTTAAACCAGTGTCAGGATGTCAAGATATTCCTCCTTATGAATCACATTAAATTGCATTTTGAGTGTGTCTGTGTGACAGAGAGTGTGAATACGAGTGTGTCTCTAGAGAAGTCAAACTACAACCTCAAAATGAGATTCTGATACTAGTACTACACCTGCTCCCCCTCATCCCTCCTATATCCCCCTATCTTTGGGCTAAAAATCCTCTTTGGGTAATAAATGATGAGAAGCAGTGAAACAGTTTAGAACCACTGCTCAAAATCCACCCTTCACATTCCCACCAATTCTCAACAAAGAACTTGTCATCAGTTAACTACTTACAAACCTTTATGGCTTCCCCATAAAAGGCCCTTCACAATCTGGTCCAACCCTTCATTCTCAGCATCATCTCTTTACAACCCTCTACCATAAGATTCTCGCTCCAAAACAAGGCCGACCTGTTCCCAAACAAACCATGTACTTTTTCACATTTGGTTCTCTTGCCTAGGTGGACCTGTTCCCACTTTGGCTTGAAGAAATCTCATTTATTTAGTGTCTGTCCTATGAAAGTCACTGCAGTAAAATATATTTTCCAAGATGGTCGCAATAAGATGCCCCATTCCAAATGTTCTTTTCACAATGTGATACTGATGCTCCTCCCATCAAGGTTTGTTCTATGTCCCCTCCCTTAAAACCAGGTGGACCTGTGACTCTGGTAGAAGAGTTCCTATGTGCTTCTAAGGTTAGGTCGTAAAAGGCATTAAGGCTTCTGCCTGGTCCTCGTGGGTTGTTCCTCTTCTAACCATAATTGTTACGGACTGAATTGTCCACCCCCCCACCAATTCATATGCTGAAACCCTAATTCCCAATGTGACTATATTTGGACGTAGGGCCTTTAAGGAAGTAGTTAAGGTTAAATAAGGTCATACGGGTGAGCCCTATTCCAAAAGGACCTAGTGTCCATATAAGAAGAATAAGAGGCACCAGGAGTGTACATGCGCAGACTAACTGAAAAGCCAGCTGGCTGCAAGCTAGGAAGAGAGGCCACATCGGAAGCCAATCCTGCCAGCACCTTGATCTTGGACTATCAGCCTCCAGATCCATGAGAAAACAGATTTGTTTAATCCACCTAATTTGTGGTATTCTGTTCTAGCAGCCCAAATGACTGATACAATAATATGTTTCCAACAAGTGAGACAGGGGCCTTGCTTCACCCATCTCTGTATCTTAAGAATCTAGCACAGACCTGACACTAACCATGTAGTTGGTGAATATCTGCTGAATGAACGTGCATAAAGCAAGGAAGGACAATTTAATCCCAGCACTTTGGGAGGCCAAGATGGGAGGCTGGCTTGAGCTCAGGAGTTCGAGACCAGCCTGGGCAATATAGCAAGAACTCGACTCTACTAAAAAAAAAATAAAATAAATAAAAAATTGGCTGGGCGTGGTGGTGCTTGCCTGTCGTCCCAGCTACTCCAGAGGCTGAGGCAGAAGGATCTCTTGAGCTCGGGAGTTCGAGGCTGCAGTGAGCAGTGATTGCACCACTGCACTCCAGCCTAGGCGACAGAGAGACCGTGTCCCCAAAAAAAAAAAAAAAAAACCCCCAAAATTATAGCTAATATCGAATGCTTTTTAAAGCAGGCACTATGCTAGAGAGATTACATGAATGATGTCATTTAATCTTCAGGACAAGTTTGCTCTACTTTACCCCTCCCGGCCCCAACACTCCACAGAAAGTAGTGAGCTACATGGTAGAGGGCCTGCTTTTATGTGGTGGTTATACATAACTCTGAGATTATGGCAAGAAAGTCAAATCGAACTGAGACAGGGACTAAAGTTAGTGTTTACAGTATCAATACTATAAAGGGAATAATTACATTCCCAAAGAAAAGTACAAAGAAAGGAGGTAGTGTCATTTGGAAGAACCTTAAATATGCAGTGTCACTGAAGTCAGGGGAAGAAAAGAGTTTCACGGAGAAGGGCGTGTTCAATGCGTGGAAGGCTGCAGAGTAGCTAATGAAGATTCAAAAAGGCAAATCTGAGAGGAGTTGCAGTACAGTCGTGTGGTTTCTAGACTACACGGCGTTTCGAAAGAAAGTGGGTAAAGGCAGAGATCACGCGTCTTCAAGAAGTTCAGAAGAAAGAGGAAGAAGAGTGTTATCATAGTGGGTAAGGTCAAGTATCTTTGATTGCAAAACAACAGTCGCCAGAAGAAAAGGGGCTAAAAGTTGGAACGAGGAAGAAGGCTCGGAGAAAGGTGTCAGACAAAGCGGGATTAGCAAGAAGCTGTTAGGGCTGGTCCTACCGGGATGAGAGAAAGGCGCAGAGGCCAGCCGAGTGGAAAGAGCAGCGGTGACGAACCGGGTTCCACTCAGACGTCCGACACTTCTCGCCAAGGGGCCAGCGCGGACAGCAGCGCCTCCCGGGGACCTCTGAGAAGCCCTGTTTCTGCGCGGCTCCGCCCGACCTCCAAGGCCGACCTCGGAGGCTCAGAGACCCAGGCCCCGTTGGCACTCACCCCACTGCCACGCGGCGCCAGCGCCGGACTGGCCGCACGATAAGCGCGTCCCAGGCTGCCGCCAACCGGCCCTCGGGGGAGACGGGTCCCGGGGGCGCAGGCGCGGGCCCCAGACACAGCGAGCTCCAGAGAGAGCGCAGCGCCGAGCCTGGCAGCTCTGGCTCCAGCAGGAAGACGCAGCCCACGGCCAGCGCCAGGAAGCCCGCGTACGCGGAGCCGCGCCACAGCGCCATGGGGACCCAGGCGCCGCACCTGCGCGAACCAACTCCTTTCCTAGCCCGCGCCTCTTCCGGGCTCGGCGCGCGCCGATGTCGACACAAGCGCTACGTCACAAGGGTGCGCCACGGGGCCCCCCCAAGGGGCGGGGCGACGGGCGGCGCCAGGACGGAGCCGGGGCGGACCCCACGCCTCAGTCCCAGGCCTGGCACTGCGGTGTTGCCGCCCTGGAGGAGGTGGGACAACGGAGGTTGTGCCAGTCCGGGCGCTGCACCCCCTTCCCGGAACTCTAATCGTATCCCCAAATAGAGGGATGGGAACACATTTGCTTTCGCAGTAAAACGAAACGGACAGATTGTGAAGAAGCGGACGAACCTCGCGTTAATATTCGAACCAGTGGGTGTCCCCATTGGCACGGATCACACCCCCATCTTTTAATCCCTCCCTCCGCCCCTGTGTCCCCTCATTTGCTAGACTTGTCCTCTTCCAGGCCTAGTGCTCGGCGCTTCTGAGAGGAATAGGCTCACAGAATAGCGGCGCTGCCGAGACCCCTGGGGTACGCGAGGCAGGGGGATTCCGCCCCTTTGGAAGGTGGCCGAGACCCTCAGCCACTAAAGGACTTCGTCGAGACAGGAGAGCCCGCAGAGATCGTTCTCTTCTGGATAACCAGATTATTCCACAATCAAACTTTAACCCTTTTGGGGGCGCTGTTCCCTTTAACAAACTCTGGAAAATGCACACAATCTTGTGCACAACACGAGAGTTATGGACCTGGGTTAAGAAACGCTGCTTTCTTTTGTTCCCCTTTGGTGACATCACTTAAACCCAGCCCTCTCTTCGCTGATACTTTTCTGTGCATGAGGCTAGGTTGAGAGACAGTGAAGCTAGGCTGGGTACCAGCTCATTCTCATCAGCCACAATGCCCGGCCTAATCTTGTTCCCTGGTTTGTTTCCACTTTTCCAATTCTCTCGGCTCCTGACCTTGGCTTTGTGTCCAGTTTTCCACTGTGACCCTGACCTTTGGACTTGGCAGCGAAACTTTATTTCCCTAACTTTGATCTTGGGCATTAGTCTTCATTCTCCTCAGCCCCACCTCATCAGAACTTCCCCATCCTGGTCATCTACCTTCCCGCAGTTCATCCTACCCAGCCTACCTGACCATGCCATCCCTTTCGACAAAGATATTCACACAGGAACAGATTTGGGCTACCTTGGAAAAGAAGCCAAAGAGCCAGTCAGATCTTTGTGAAGCCATGAAAGCCATCTTCCCTAGAGTTGCCTGTCACCTCTCTCCTTAGGGAGACATGTCAGTCAGTTCCTAGAGAAACTGCTTCTTCTCACAACCCTCAGCTGTCAGGTTTCCCTGGCACCCAGAGGGGACTGAGCCAGCAGCTGACCTGAAAACAGCGAGTCTGCTGACTGTCCAGCGATCATTTCCCTCTATTGAGAATTTTAACCAAGTGTCTGTTGTCTGTAGTCATTTGATATTGGCTGTGGACCCACAAAGTCACACAAGGCTAAAGGTCAGAACCAGTTAAATATGTTTCCAAGGTGAAGTTTTGGGGAGCACAGGAAGCTGAACTGTGGGAAGGCCATAGAACAGACAGATCTAGAGGACTAGGAGAGTGCTCCACATTAAAGTGATGTGGACAGAAACCTGCCTGGGGCTTTCTTGCTCCCACAAGAGGCTGCTAAACTTCCAGCACTTTGCACCTAATTCTGCTTCTTTCTAGATTTGCCAGAACTGTTGATTTAGTCACAGAGACAAAACAACAGCAGTTGAACAAAGTGGATGTTTATTTCTCATGTAAAAGTCTAAATGGGGTGTTGGCATGTTGTGGGCTGTGGTAGCAAGCTTGGCCCCCTCTGGTTGCTATGGGACCTGCTGTAGGCCTCTTGCTGGTTGGTCACTCAGTGTGGGTTTGCATTGTGGGTGGTGAAGGGGGCCAGACAAGGAAACGAGAGAGCTGACCTCAATTCCAACTGAGAACTGAAGAGTCAGGAGCCGCAGGAGGTGAAGAACAGAACACCAGGGACAGTTGCCAGGCCTGGCGGAGCCTGATGTGGCTTCTGGTCACATACATAGTCACAGGGCCCTTAATTCCTTCTCATCAGGGGCTCAGGGGCAGGCATTCACTGTCTTGGTGCCACAGTCCCTCTTGAAATATTTCCTTAATGAAAATCAGAAAAGATTCTGATCATCTGTCTGTTCAGAGAGTCTGGAATCCTTTGCAAGCCAATTGTTTTTCTAGAAGTTAGGTTTCTGGGGACAATTAAAACAGCTCTGAGTGGGCAGCTGTGGCTCCTTTGCCTAGGCTGAACAAAGAGGAAAGGGCTGGGCTGGGCAGGCCTCAAGACACCCCCCGCCCCCACCCAAATTGCTTCCAGACATGGCCTTTGCTATTGGTTCTCTCTCCTAGGACCTTGAAATGAGAGAAGAAAAGCAATTTGGTTCTAGAAAATTCAGAGGCAAATGGAAGCTCCAGGTGTCCCACCCAAGATCCTGACCTGGAAGGCCAGGGAGCAGATCCTGTATGAACACAAAGAATTAGCAGAATCCTGTCAGCTTCCAAATTAGCTGACGGTTTTGGCTTTAACATAAATACCCATCAGCACCACCCCCGCAATCTGAAAGGCCTTAAGGGGCACATTTGTTCCCACGTGGAGCAGAAACTAAAGTGGGACCAAATGGTCCCTGTGAAAGCTGGGCTAACCCACTCTCCTTGCAGCTCCAGGCCTCTGGGGTTTCATCCAAGCTGCTCTTTGAAGGCCACACTGTGTCAAAGCCTTTGTTGATGCCAGGGACACAGCCCACCACAGGCCATGCCCAAAGGCCAGAGTCAGAGCACAATTTTGAAGATTACAGAAAACTCCAAAGAGATTGAAGAGATGGAATAAAGGATCCCAGCCCCCGAAAAGAGAAAGCTTTGTGTCTGTAGCCATAGCCCTCGGCAATCAGACATCCTCCTCACTAATGTGAGGTCAGGAGGGGACTAGAAGTGCTCAGAGGATGGACTGCCTCTGGCCAGTGCAGGGGAGAGGCAGGGGTGTTGAGGCACAGGAGCCAGATGAGAGGAACGTCAGCAGCAAAGCAGTAAGAAGAACATGAGAGTTTCTTGATAGTAATAGAACTTCCTACACAGACTGGGAACCGGGTTGTAGCTTGAGGGGATGTGACAACATAGTGGCCCGGAATTTTCACTTTGGAAATTAACTGCTTTGGACCAGGAAGAAGCGCTGAGCCTAGAAAGGCAGGAGGCACAGGACTGTGTGGGCTTCTGTCTGGCAGGGACCTATGAGCTTCATAGGGCGAATGAATCAGGGGGCAGGATAAAGCAGAGGCCTCCACCCTCACAGTGCTCTTAGCCATCTCAGGCTTCCCGGAACACTGCTACCAGGCTGCCTGCTGGAGCCCTTTACACTCACAGGCCTTCCTGCTTGGGTTCTCTTCTGCAGGCTGCGTAAACCAGTCCTGTTGTAGTCCTTGTAGCATCTGCTGTAGTGATCTGGTTTGGGTTTCAGTATTCCTTGCAATGGTTTGGAAGGAAATGGGAAGTTCTAACTACATTTTCTTTTTGATTCAAGAACCCTAGCAGTTCTACAACCACTGGGCCTAAAACTAAAATAAAGGAAAAATAAATAAAAGGAAGCAAAAACATCTAACTGGTATGGCCTGGCAGCATTGCCAGAGAGAGTCCTCAGGGGCCCATGCTTGTTCTGTCTTTTGCTCTGCCATCCCTAGGATGGACAGCACGGAAGAGGCAGTACATCTTAACAAAATCAGGGTTCTGGATGAAGGGGGGGTGGTGAATGGTTGCTGCAATCAACAGTTCATACTTCAATGGAAAGAAGGTGGGATTTGATTCCCGGTTGCAAATCTTCACTCTGTCACCTGCTATCTGTGTGCCCTCAGGTAAGTCATTTAACTTTTCTGTTCTTCAGTTTCCTTATATGCAAAATAATTCCTACTTTGCAGAATGGTTGTGGGAGGTAGAGTTATCTTAAGACAGTCTAGCACAGTGTCTGCTACATGCTGGAATTCAAAACATTCCCTGCTGTTGCTATGGTTGGTTCTGAGAGCTATATTTAATTTTCTTTTTAGTCTTTCTTGCTGGTCTGTCACTCTCTTACTATAAGGAAGACAGCCATTTCTGCATAGGTCACTATGCAGTAGCCTTTTCTATTTTTTGACGGCTTAGCATCTATGTAATATCCCACTGAATGAAAATACTAAAATTTATCTATTGTACTATGAATAGACGATTTGGAGTTTTCCCAGTTTTTTACTATTACATACAGTGTTGCTATGTATATGCTGTGGTACACGTGTATAGCCATTTCTTCAGGGTAGAAACAAAGTAACATTTCTGGGTCATATGATATGCCTGTCTTCAACTTTACTATATAATATCTGACATCTTTCCAAAGTGGTATGCCAGTTTATCTTCCCACTGGCAGCATATGAGAATTTCTGTTGCTCCAGCTACACTCCAACAGATTCTTAAAGCTTTGTCATTTTGTAGGGTGTGTAGTGGTATCTTACTGTGGTTTTGACAAGTTTCCATTTGTTGGTTATTTGCAAGTATCTTGCCTCCCTCCCAGTCACTTGTCTATTCATTCTTTTTATAATATCTTTAGTGAGTAGAGTTCTATGAAAAATTATTCTTATTTATGTATTTTTGTAGAGATAGGGTCTCTCTGTGTTGCCCAGGATGGTTTTGAATTCCTGACCTCGAGAGATCCTCCTGCCTTGGCCTCCCAAAGTGCTAGGAATACAGTTGTGAGCTACCATGCGCAGGCTTAAAGTTCTTAGTTTTTAGTGTAGTTAACATTTTGTTCTTTTTTTATTACTACTTTCCCCTTATCATTGGTGCTTTTTGTTACTTATTTAAAAAATCTTCCCATACTCAGGATTGTGATGGTATTTTCCTGTACAACCTTCTAAGAGCTGTAGGCTTTCACATTTCATGTTTAGGTATTTAATCTACCTTGGAATTGATTTTTGTGTGTTGTGAGAAGAATGCTTATAGATACCCAATTGACCCAGTGCCTTTTACTGGTCATTTCTCAATGACTCTGCATTCCCACCTCTGTCCAATACCACGTGTCTATGTATGTGTGGATCTGTTTTGGGGCTCTTCAATCTGTTCCATTGGTCTATTTTTTTATCAGCGTCTCACTGTCTTGATATCTGTTAATGTAAATTCTTTCTCCTTACTCTTCAAGAGTGTCTTGGCTATCTTTGGCTTTTTAAAATTCCCATATACATTTTTGAATCAACTTGTCGCCCTCCCTCCCAAAAAAACCCAATTAGGATTTTTATCATTCTAGGACTATGGTAGATCCCTTCATTTATTTAGATCTACCTAAATGTCTCCCAATATCATATTAGACTTTTTGTGGAGGATTTGTATGTCTTTAGTAAGTTTTATTACTAGGCACTTAATATTTTTAGTATGCTTATTGAAGTAAAATTGATATGCATTAAGGGCATAATATTTAAAGTGTACAAATTAATAAGTTTAATATATGTATACACCCTGAAACTGTTACAGGAAAGGGGTCCAGATCCAGACCCCAAGAGAGGGTTCTTGGATCTCATGCAAGAAAGGATTCAGGGCTAGTCTGTAGTGCAAAGCGAAAGCAAGTTTATTAAGAAAGCAAAGTGGTGAAAGGACAGCTACTCCATAGACAGAGCAGGACGTTCCTGAAACTAAGAGTAGGAATGCATCCACCCTAGGTACAATGCTTGTATATATGGAGAGATGTGCTCTGCTACAAGGGTTTGTGATAAACTATTAATTTTCTTAATTATGGTATTTGGCAAGAATCAATATTATTATCTTTCAAGCAAAATTAGGAATGCCTTTGTTCCCCAGATATTGGGATATCTGGACACTCCCAAGTCTGGGTCTGTTTTAGTAAACATTATTAATTTGTTCCCTTAACCGTAAACATCTAGAGGCTAAGAATGCCTAACTTTCTGGGAATTCAGTCCAGCAAGTCTCAGCCTCATTCTCCTAGCCCTCACTCAAAATGGAGTCGCTCTGGTTCGAATGCCTCTGACGAAACCATCACCACAATCAAGGTAATATAGTAAACATATCCATCACCCCCAAACATTTCCTCATGGCCCTTTGTAACCCTTCCCTCTTACTCCTTCCTGCCTGTACACCCTCCCATTCCCTGTACCTAGGCAATCTGCTTTCTGTCCCTATAGTTCAGTTTACACTTTGCAGAATTTTATATAAATGGGATCATACAGTACATACTCTTTTTGATGTGGCTTTTTTCATACAGCATAATTATTTTTGAGATTTATCTAGGTTATAGTGAATATCAATTGTTAATTGCTCCTTAAAAAACTTTTAACTTCAAAACAGTTATATATTCACAGGAAGTTGCCAAAATGGTAGGGTCTGTGTACCCTTCACCCAGTTTCTTTCAATGGATATATCTTACATAATCATAGTGCAGCATCAAAACCAGTAAACGGACATTGGTGCAAGGTATATGTATAGTTTTGTGCCGTTTTATTATATATGGAGATTCGGGTAATCACCACTCAATCAAGTTGCAAGAACTGTCCCATCACCACGAAGATCTCCCTCATGCTATCCCTTTAGAGTCACGCCCAACCCCCATCCTCTACCATTCCTAGACCCTGGCAGCCACTAATCTGCTTTGCATCACTGTAATTTTGTCATTCTGAGAAATGTTATAAATGGAATCATACAGTATGTGATCTTTTGAGAGCATAATACCCTTGAGATGCATCCAACACTGTTGCATGTGTCAGTAGTTCATTTTTGTTATTTATTTTTATTTTTTGACTGAGTAATGTTCTGTGGTATGGAAAGATCACAGTTAGCTTAGTCATTCACTCATTGAAGGACATTTTGGTTGTTGCCAGTTTTGGGCAATTGCAAATAAAGCTGCAATAAACAATCATGTACAGAGTATTGGGTGCACATATTTCATATCTCTGAGAGAAACGCCCAGGAATACAATTGCTGGGTTTTATGTTTAGTTTTCTCTTACATCCTCACAGGCAGCATATGAGAGATCCAGTTTCTTCACATCCTCACCAGCACTTGATATTGTCACTAATTTAGGTTTTGTTCTAATGGGTGTATAGTGACATCTGTTTGTGGTCTTAGTTTACATTGCCCTAATGGCTAGTAGTGTTGAGCATCTCTTCATGTATTTATTTGCCATCCATATATCTTCCTCAGTGAAGTGTCTCTTCAGGTTTTTTCTTTTTCTTTTTTGAGACAGAGGCTCGCTCTGTTGCCCAGGCTGGAGTGCAGTGGTGTGATCTCGGCTCACTGCAACCTCTGCCTCCTGGGTTCAAGCGATTCTCCAGCCTCAGCCTTCCAAGTAGCTGGGACTATCTGGGCACACCACCACACCCGGCTAATTTTTGTATTTTTTAGTAGAGACGGGGTTTCATCATGTTGGCCAGTCTGGTCTTGAACTCCTGACCTCAAGTGATCCGCCTGCCTCCGCCTCCCAAAGTGCTGGGATTATAGGCATGAGCTACCACGGCTGGCTGTCTCTTCAAGCCTTTTGCCCATTTTATAATTGAATTGTTTGTTTTTTTGTTATTGAATTTTGAGACTATATATCATATATTATAGATAAAAGTCCTTTGCCAGATACATGGTATGCAAATATTTTCTTCCAGTCTTTTCATCCTCTTAATAGAGCCTTTCACAGAATAAAAGTTTTTCTTCTTGATGAAGTGTAATGTGTTGATTATTTTTTCTTCTATAGATTGTGCTAGTTTATTGCTTTTTGTTGCTGAATAGTATTCCATTGTATGGATATACCATTATTTGTTTATCTATTCATTTGTTGATGGACATTGGGTTCTTTCTAGTTTTTGACTATTACAAATAAAGTTGCTATGAGCATTTGTTTACAGGTCTTTTTGTAGGCTTTAATTGCTCTTGGGAAATATCTAGGAATGGAATACCTGAATCATGTAACAGATGTATGTTCCACTTTTTAACAAACTATCAAATTGTTTTCCAAAGTGGTTGTACCGTTTTATATATCTACCAGCATTCTATTAGAGTTCTAGTTCTTCTGTGTGCTTGCCAAGACTTGGTACGGTAAGTCTTTTAAATTTAGCCATTCTAATAAATATGTAGGTATATCTTTGTCTTAATTTTTATTTTCCTAATGACTAATGATGTTGAGCATCTTTTCATATCTTCATTGGTCAACTATCTGTTCATATCTTTTGCCCATTTTTATTAGATTGGTTTTTTCTTATTACTGAATTAAAAAAATACTCTAGATGCGAGTCCTTTATAAGACATGTGATTTGCAAATATTTTCTTGTCTGTCTTTTCATTCCCTTACCTGTTATATTGGATTAGAGGCCACCCTACTGACCTCATTTAAACTTAGTTACCTTTTTAAAGACTGTACAGTCACATTTTGAGGTACTAGGGATTAGGACTTCAATATATGAATTTTGAAGGGAATACAGTTCAGCCCATAACACTCCCCAACAATTGCTCTGGACATGCTGGAATTTTTTTTCTGTTCTTTGTTCATTCTTGCTCATGGTGTGTTACAAATATCATAATTCTCCTTTTCTCTGTGACCTTGTCTCTCAGTCTCCCATCAAGGAGTGATGTCTGTTTCTCCACTTCTTGAATCTGGGCTGGCCTTGCCAATAGAATATGGCAGAAGTGACATCGTTCCATTTCTGAGTCAAAGCCTGAGGAGGCCTTGCATGCTTCTACTCTCTCCTGCAACCCTGCACTGCCACATATCAACAAGACTTATCAACAAGCCTGGGATAGCCTGCTAGATGATGAAAGATATATGGCCCGCTTGCTCCCATCACTCCAGCTGATAGCCAGGCAACCCTAAGAAGCAAAGTCACCTAGCTGATTAGTAGCTGACCACTGACACAAAAGTAAGATCATCTGAGACCAGAAGACAGCCCATCTGAGCTCAGCCCAAATTACTGACCCACAAAATAATAATAAATAAATGGTTATTATTTTTATGTCACTGAATTTTGAAGTGGTTTATTATTGAACAAAAGCTACCTGATACCCATCCTTTTTTTTTTTTTTTTTTTTTTTTTGATATGGAGTCTCGCACTGTTGCCCAGGCTGGAGTACAATGGCGCGATCTCGGCTGACTCCACCCTCCGCCTCCTGGGTTCACGCAATTCTTCTGTCTCAGCCTCCTGAGTAGCTGGGATGACAGACGCACACCACCACACTGGCTAATTTTTTGTATTTTCAGTAGAGATGGGGTTTCACTATGTTGGCCAGACTGGTCTTGAACTCCTGACCTCATGATCCGCCCACCTCAACCTCCTAAAGTGTTGGGATTACAGGCGTGAGCCACCGCACCCGGCCTACCCTTCCTAAGAGTCTTTGCTCTGGCTCTTACTTTCATCTGGAATACTCTGTGACTTGATCTTTGCATGCCTGGCTGCTTTATGTCATTCATATCTCTGCTCAAATACAATTTCCTCAAAAAGGGCTACACTGACCAATCAATATAATAAGCCTGTAGGTCTCTACGGCTTCTCCCTATTTATTTGTTTATTTTTAGAGATGAGGTCTCACTCTGTTACCCAGTGGCATCATCATAGCTCACTGCAGCCTCAAACTCCAAACACTTGGGCTCAAGCAATCCTCCCTCCTCAGCCTTCTGAGTAGCTGGGACTACAGGTGCATGCCACCTTGACTGGCTAATGTTTTGTTTTTAATTTTTTTTTAGAGAAGGGGGTCTCACTATGTTGCCCACACTAGTCTTGAACCCCTGGCCTCAAGCAATCTCCTACCTCAGCATCCTGGGTAGCTGGGATTACAGGTGTGAGCCACAATGCCCAGCCATTTTTTTTTCTTACACAGAAAAGCTCCAATATTCACTTACATACTGCAGAAGGAAAAGAGAGGCTGAAAGGGTTGGATCAAGGAAGTAGGAAAGGGAATTTCTGGGGGCATTTCCTTCCCCCAATCCCAGAATAGCCACAGAAATCACGGTCACCAAGAGCTGCTGCTTCTGAATAACATGACAGTGATGGTAAATTTTCCAAAATGTTGATTGTAATAGAGTTTGCCACATGACCAAACTGGTGGATCATAGAGTGGACAGACATCAGGAGCTCTGGAAAAAAAATTGCTACTCAGTATCTACTCAAGTTGTAATGGGGAGAGAAATGGACTGATATGCCGGATTTTCGTTGCAGAGAGCTGGCAAACTTGCAGTAAGTAACTAGCTGCATTCAAACTGACTGACACACATAGATGGAGCTCTGAAATCCACAGCTCCGTTGAAGAGGCAGCAGAATTTATCTACTCTGACCCAGGTTTGTGGAATTTATCAACTCCGACCCAGGTGCTAGGCTGCTTGTTGTAGGGAGTGAAGCCATCATGCTGATGGATTTGGTGGTGACAAAGCAGGCTGTCAGGAAGAAGTAGGTCCCCCAGATTCTCCCGGGCAAGGGGACAACACTGGAAACTACATGTGGTAGTTTCCAGTATGTTAGGCTTTTCCTTCTGAAACTTGGCAAAGTAGAATTTGCTGAAAAGTAAGCAGTACAGCTTGTTTTTAATTTCGTTTCTCAAGAAAACCCAGCTAAGTCTCATCATGACTGTTTACTCTTGTTTCTTTTGGGAAATTAACTTCTTAATATAACTTTGACTAAAGATATGTAGATTTGTGGTATGAAAAGAAAATCTATCTGTTGGATGATGTTCCCAGTGAAGTACTATCCATTTGTTATTTTAAAAGTTATTCTCTTTTGTTCTAAACAGTAAATAGTGCCAAAACTAAGAAAAACATGTATTATAGTTTCAACGTCAGGCTGACTTGCCTGCAGATCTGTTCGCAATAGACTGTAATGCCCCTTTAAAGAAAGATTTAGAAATAAATTATTAAAAGTATTAATTCATTAAAAAAAATGTAAGCATGAATGGGGACAAGCTGGGGAGAATGATTTGTCTGCTCTTTCTGGGAGGGTGGCGAGCAACATCCATGAGAAACCTGCAGGCCTTGCCACTGCTGCTGAGAGCCAGTGACCCCAAGGGCTGACCACTTGGGACGTTAGCTGCCCCTAGTCCAGGCACTGTGGTCTGGGCCTGTGGTATAAAGAAGGGCTATTGCCATAAAAGGAGATAGACACAACCAGCTTCAGTCTATCCTGCTTCCTGTCTCAGAATTTTATTTTTTTCTTTTTTGAGATGGAGTTTTGCTCTTGTTGCCCAGGCTGGAGTGCAATGAATAGCGTGATCTTGGCTCACTGCAACCTCTGCCTCCCAGGTTCAAGCGATTCTCCTGCCTCAGCCTCCCAAGTAGCTGGGATTACAGGCACCTGCCACCACGCCCAGCTAATTTTTGTATTTTTAGTAGAGACAGGGTTTCACCACATTGGCCAGGCTGGTCTCAAACTCCTGACCTCGTGATCTGCCCACCTTGGCCTCCCAACAGAATTTTTTTTAAAAAAGAAATATGGTATGTCTTTGGAAATCCGAGATTCAAATCTTAGCACCCTATATCCCCACCACCACTACCATTAACAGTGCAGTTTGGAGCAAGTCGCTTAATCTTTTCCAGCCCAGTTTCCCATTTGTAAAATGGAAAGAATGACATCCATATAATGTGGTTGCTGGAGGATTCATTATTTTATTATTCAACAATTATTTATTGAGTGCCAGACATTAGTCTAGTCACTAAGACAGACAAGGTCCATGTTCTCATGGAATTCATATTCTAACAGGGTAAGGTCACAAGAAATAAATAATAAACAAATGAAAAATATCAGATATTGATAAGTTTTAGACAGAAAATAAAATAGGGAGCTGGGCATGGTGGCTCCTTTCTAATCCCAAAATGAGAGAATTTGCTTAAGCTCAGGAGTTCGAGACCAAACTGGGTAACAGGGCAAAACCTCGTTTCTACAAAAATACAAAAATTAGCTGTCCCAGCTACTTAGAAGGCTGAGGTGGGAGGATCATTTGAGCGCGGGAGGTCAAGGCTGCAGTGAGCTTGATCACACCACTGCACTTGATCAGCGTGGGTGACAGAGTGAGACCTTGTCAAACAAAACAAAACAACAAAACAAACACAAAACAATACAGATTCACTGTATAATATTATTTAGAAAATGCAGAAAGGTACAAATACTTATTTTATAATAACTCTTAATATTCAAGTTTTTGGTGTATATCTTTGCAGAGTTTTAAAAAAATGTGTGCACACACATGCATCTTCACAGAAATGGAACTTTGTTATTGTATATGCTGCATTATAACCTGCTTATTTGCTTAACAATAGAATGGCGTCTTTAATATATCCAAACTTTTTACCCAGAATGATTTTTCATGGCTGCGTAGAATACCATTTATTTAACCAAGCGGTAGAGAGTTAGACTATTCACAAGTTTTGCTATTATGAACAACTAGGGAGAAGCACTTACACAGCAAAATCTGCTGAGTTTCTGAATTGTCTCCTTAGTATAGACCACGCAAGTGAAACTATCAGATCCCAGGGCGCTCCCCTGCGGTTGTCAGATTTCCCTCCTGTAAAGTGGATCAGTAACCCCACTCCACATGCACTCCCGTCCACACAGCTCTTGAAAGGCCAAACCAGGCGACGCTGTGGCCCAGAGAGAACCAGAAGAGAGGGTGCGTGGGGTGCACGGCAAGCCATTGAGTCTGTGGCCACACCTAGGCGGAGAGAGACGAGCGCGGGTGAGGGTGGGCCGCGGGATCCACAGACTCCTCTTCGTGCGGTGGATGCATCAGGCTCCGTCTCTGAACCTCGGTTTCCCCATCTGCAGAATGGGGATGGGATCTCCTGGTGATGGGGATCTGTGGACGCGGCGCCCTCGGGGGTGCACAGAACTAAGGCCGGCCTGCAGCAGCGACCTCGGGGGCTGGTGGGGACGGAAGACCGGACCTCCTGGCCCGAAGGCTGGGCGCAGCCCCCGCCCGCCCGCCTCTTCCCGCCGGCGCCTCCCCGGGGTGGCAGTGTGGGGAGAGTGGCTCGGAGCCCGCAGGGGGCGCCGCGAGCCCACCGCGAGAGCGGCCGCGGCGCGGGGTGGGTGCCGCACGGGCTGCGCGCCGCGCTGCTCCCGACCCGCGGGTCAAGTCTGGCGCCTGGGAGGTCCTTGAATTCCGCGGGATTTGTTTTTCCGCAAAACCAAAAACGCCATCCACTTAACAGATCCGTGCTAGGAGGCCCTGGCTCAGTCCTTCCACCAAACACCTCGGCCCAGCCGCGGCAGTGCGGCTCCCAGGCTCCCAGTGTTTCCTCCACGCTTTCAAACCTCAGCGCTGAGGTGACCGCCTCCGGGCAGCCTTCCCGGACTACCCCAGGACTTGGGGGCGTGGCTCCACAGCGGGCCTAGTTCCGCCTGTGTGCGGGCCTCTTCCACGACCGGCAGTCTTTGAGGATGGGGCTTGGCCTCCATCCCCTCGAACCCCTCAGCGTCGCACCCCAGAGCCACTCTGACCCATGGCCAATGATTATAAGTGAGGGAGCCACCTCTTCTCCCTGCGTGGCACAGGCCAGGGTCCGCAGAAAGGGGCCTTGCTCATCCCCAATCTTAAGCTCCGCTGAGATGAAGGAACCAAGAGCAGGCTTGGCACTGGGAGGGCGGCTGTCCCAGTGGCGGGGAGGGGAGCTCTGGATGTGTGGGGGAGTTTGTGCAGCATGTCAGCGGCGGGGGGGGGGGGGGGGAGGGGGGCTGTGGATGCCCGCAGGTGTTTGTGTTTGTGCATGTGTAAGTCTCTGTGTGTATATATTAGTGGGAAAGCATCTTCTAAATTAAGAATATATTTGTGTAAGGTAAATGGTCAAGTCAAATAGAAAGTGACTTCAATACTTGTTACTTGATGGTTGTAAATACAATAGCCAAGGAATTCAGTCCAAAAGCTCACATTTGAGGGTTAGGGATTGGTGCTGTATTTGTTACAACAGGCGTCTAACCTTGGGCAAATCTCTTCCTCATAGTCTTCGTTGTCTCTGGTTTGTTTGTTTGTTTTTCTGGTTTGTTAAATGATCCTTTTTTTTTTTTTTTTTTTTCCCGAGACAGGGTCTCACTTTGTCTCCCAGGCTGGAGTGCAGTGGCGCAATCACCACTCACTGCAGCCTCACCTACCGGGCTCAAGTGATCCTCCCACCTCAGCCTCTCCAGTAGCTGCGACCACAGGCACGTGCCACTAAA
This sequence comes from Pan troglodytes, assembly GCF_028858775.2. Lineage (NCBI taxonomy): Eukaryota > Metazoa > Chordata > Mammalia > Primates > Hominidae > Pan > Pan troglodytes. Next base: position 64,766,543 of record NC_072414.2, read on the forward strand.
TGATTATTTTTTCAAGGGAGAAATCATGCCTGTCATACAAATAAAAAATGAACAAGTGTAAAATATTTTATTTAACTCAGTTAATGAAGTTAAAAACTGATTCAAAGGACAACACAAAGGCCAGATACACACACTGGCATCAGAAATAATGAAATAAGTTTGTTAATTGATACAAAACTGGCTTCATCCACTCTGTGTGTGTGTGTGTGTGTGTGTGTGTGTGTTTGGTAGGGGGTGGGGCGGGGGGCGGGGGATCACTTGCGTCTCCACCTGACAAAACTTGTTTGCATTGCCATGGACAATAATAATTTGTATTATTTTCAGTTTTCTACAGTTTACAGATTCAAAGACAATGAAAAATGGAGACTACCATAGAATGACATAACCTGGAAGGGCACACCAGGCCTGCATTCCATAGGGTACATTTTCTCCCCATTTCAAAAGTCTTTCACAATTTTTCCTGGTGGCTTATACAACAGGCTTGAGTTGCATAAAGGTTTTTCAAACTTTTTAGTGGCGGAACTCTCTTTCTAAGTGAAATGTAACAGCAAACCCTATTATCTATCTATATATCTAATAGATAGATAATTTATTTTTTAATTTTTAATTTTCTATTTTTTGAGATAGGATCTCACTCTGTCGCCCAGGTTGGAGTGCAGTGGCATGATCTCAGCTGACTGCAGCCTTGACCTCCCCAAACTCAGATGATCCTCCCACCTTAGCCTGCCAGGTAGCTGGGAGTACAGGTGCATGGCACCACATCCAGAAATAATTTTTGTGTTTTTTGTGGAGATGGCGTTTCGCCATGTGGCCTAGGCTGGCCTAGAACTCCTGAGTTCAAGTTATCTGCCCACCTTGGCCTCCCAAAGTGCTGGAATTACAGGCGTAAGCCACTGCGCTTGACCTGAATATATTTTTTTTAACATCTCAGAGGGTTAAAATAATGTATTATACAGTTAATATATGCTTACTGTAAAGATGTCAAATAGTACAGAAAGTTAAGTGAAACATTTGTTTCCCTTCTCTTGCCCTTTCTCCCTGTCCCCTTCTCATTCTCCAGAGCCATCTACTTTAACAGTTTCTTATGTACCCAATAGACACTCTACGGATATATACAAACATATACATATATTTTTTGAGACAGGGTCTGGCTCTGTCACCCAGGCTGGAGTGTAGTGGCTCAATCTCCACTCATTGCAACCTCTACCTCCTGGGCTCAAGCTATCCTTCCACCTCAGCCTCCCGAGTAGTTGGGATTACAGGTACACACCACCGCACCTGGCTAATTTTTGTAGAGATGGGGTTTCACCATGTTGCCTAGGCTGGTCTAGAACTCCTGGGCTCAAGTGATCCTCCCAAAGTGATGAGATTACAGGTGTGAGCTGCTGCACATAGCAAACACACACACACATACACACACACAAACACACACATACACACACGCACACACACACACACACACATATATATATATATATATATTTTTTTTTTTTGAGATGGAGTCTTGCTCTGTCGCCCAGGCTGGAGTGCAATGGTGTGATCTCGGCTCACTGCAGTCTCCACTTCCCTGGTTCAAGCAATTCTCCTGCCTCAGCCTCCTGAGTAGCTGAGATTACAGGCACCCACCACCACGCCTGGCTAGTTTTTTGTATTTTTAGTAGCTATGGGGTTTCACCATATTGGCCAGGCTGATCTCGAACTCCTGACCTCAAGTGATCCACCCACCTTGGTCTCCCAAAGTGCTGGGATTATAGGCATGAGCCACCACGCCCAGCTGCAAACATATATTTTTAAAAACACAAACAGGATAAAATACATTGTGGATATCTTCTGATGTCAAAACATAGAGGTCCACCTCAGCATTTTAAGTGATTAAGAGTATTCCATGGTATGGCTGTCCCTTAACTTATTTGGCTAGGCTTCTATTAATAGACTTTTTTTAGTTGTTTCTAATTTTATGGTAATATAAACAAATGCTACAATGAACCTCCTTAATCAGTATTGTGTGTGTGTGTGTGTGTGTGTGTGTGTGTGTGTAAACTTTTCAGGAGTGGAATCATTAGGTTTAAGGGTAGCTGCATTTAACATTTTGATATACCTTGCTGAGCTCTCTTCCCTGGAATTGCAATCATTTACTTTTTCTGCTACATGCTGTATCTTTACACCCCCGCCTACGTTGTGTATTATCAAACTTCTAAATCTTAGCCAGTCTGATAGAGGGAAAATGACACCTCATAATTTCAGTGTACTTTTCTACAATTATCTCTAGCTGTTAGAATATTCCCTTTGGTAGGAAATTGCTTCATTATTTTCTGTGACTTCCCTTTGAGTTTTCTGAGAAAAACTCACGTGGCATAGTTCAAAAACCCTTGATCTCGACAGATTCCCTGAGCTCTCATATTCCAGGAGGCAGGTTCTCTGCAAGTGTGTGTTTGTCTCCGCTCTGTGTCAGTGTGTAGCTTGTGTGCCACCTCTGTGTGTGTGATGTGTGTCTGACTGCCGATGTTCATGTTAGTGAGTGTTTACCTTTCCCTTCCTTGAGGATCAGAGACTTACTCAGGAGAGCCCAGGTTACCAAGAAGTTTACTGTAGGATACAGAGATCTCTCCCAGTTAGGAAAAGAAGAGCAACTGGATTTTCTGTAACCAAGAACTGCTTATGGGAAAGGGATAGAGGACAGAGGCTGCCTTCTCTCTGCGGACCCATAAACTTGCCCATGGGCCGAAGCCAGCCACCCTGGTCTGACTCTGCATGCCTTTCAGCTGAAGGAACAATTGCTGCCTGCAACAGTCATTCAGTTTCCCAAGGAATCAACCTCTCTGTGTGACTGGGGAAAAGGAAACAGACATCAAGAGGTCTGCTGGCAGGGGGTGATGCAAGGATTGTAAATCTCTGCTTCATCACATGTGCATTATTTGGGAAGTGGCTGGAAGTTCAATTCATGCATCTACTGGCAGTGCATCTAGGGGAAAGAGTGGGAACACCAGAAGAGGAACAGGCTGTTTCATCCTTAATTCTGCCACTTACTGGCTATGTGTCCGAGGGCAAGCCACTTCATTTTTCTGTACCTCATTCCCTTATCTGTAAATCAAGGGAAACAATGCCCACATCATGAAGTCACTGTGATGAGTAAGTTAAACAATACTTATCATGGATCTTAATAAGCATCTCAGTCAACACAGAAGTTCCCTCTCTTAAGGGTGACGTTTTGATAATGACACCTTTTCAAAATGAGGATCTCAAAGAACATCCCCAAACATTAGAGGAGGAGGGAGTCTTTCTTCCTTTAGTGTGTCCATTCAGCAGCAGCCTTGTGCCTGTGTACCACTGTGAGAATGGCAAAGTCCAATCCTGCCTGCCCTCCTGTGCCACTCACAGCCACACGTTTTTAATTTTCACCACACTCATGCAATCTCCTGCACACATCGTGATACTTCATGCCTCCGTACCTTTGCTTGTGCAGCTCCTGCAGCCTGGAATGTTCTCTCTCACTCCACTGTACCTGGCAAATGCTCACTTATACCTCAAAACATATCAGGACAAAGGACATAGTATTTAGTCTAACACATCTGGCTGTTTGCCTGGAAGAGAATCAGAGTGAACCCCTATCTCTAGCCATATACAAAGATAAAATTCCAGAGGGATTAAGGGCTTAAAAATGTAAAAAACAAAGTGTTAACTATCTGTCAAGACAAGCCACAATGCAACACTAGCGCGTACCTGCCAGAATAGCTAAAATGCAAACGTCAGATGATATAAAGTATTGGGGTGGGTGTAGAGCAGCTAGAAGTCTCTTACATTACTGGTGAGAGTGTAATTGATACGGCCACTTTGGATGACTGGCAATATCCACAAAAGCTGAACATACACGTTCTCTATGACCCAAAAATTACACTCTTGGGTAAATACTCAACAGAAATGCAGACATAAATTCACCAAAGAAAGTTTGCAAGAATGTTCATAGCAGCACTATTTGTAATAGCACCAAATTGGAAGCAACCCAAACGTCTATCAACAGTAAAACAGATAAAGTGTGGTATGTTACATACAGGACTGCTGCACAGCAATGAGAATGAATGAACTACATGAATTCATCTCACAAACATAATGCTGAGTCAAAGAAGCTAGATAGAAAAGAGTACACATGGATATTTCATTTAAATAATGTTCAAACACTAATCTATGATGTTAGAAGTCAGGGTAGAGGTTAATCTTTGAGGACGGTTGTGACTGGCAAGGGGGTGTGAACTGAAGGAATGTCTAGGGTACTGGTAAGATTCTGTTTCCTGATTTCAGTCCTGGCTACATGAGTGTGTTCACCTCATGAAAATTTATTGATCCATAAAAAGATGTGCATTATTTCATACATATATCTCAATAAAAATTTTGGCAAGGAGGCATCATATAATCTAAGGGTTAGAATACCTTCTCAACCAAGGTTGGAAACCTAGAAGATGAAAAAGATAAGTATTTTTGCATGTATATACATATACATACACACACATATATATAGCATTTTTGTGGGAAAAGATACTGTAAGCAATGTCAAAAGACAAGCAGACTTGGAAAAAGTGTAATGCAGATGATGGACAAAGGCTAATACCTATAGTATGCAAAAAACTCTTATAAATTGATGCGAAAAGACAAACAACCCAATAATGAAATAGGCAAAATGATATGAGTAGGTGATTCAAAGAAGAAAAATATCCAACTGATGGAAAGATGCTCAGATTCATTAGAATTCAGTTGAATGCAAATTAAAGTAGTAATAAGATACTCATTTATGCTCTTCAGGCTGGCAAAATTAAAAAGAGTTTCTATACGTATTGTGTGTGAGGTTGTGGGGAGCATGCTCTCATTCATTGCTGGTGGAGATGTAAATTATTACAGCCTTTTTGCAATCAATCTGGAAAAATCCATTAGAATTAAAAATACATATATCCTTTGACCTAGTGATCCCACTCCTGGGAATCTATTCCACAGAAATAGAAGGATCCACCTAAGGGTCCATGTAGAAGGGTGGTTATTGCAGCATTGATTGCAGAGGTGCATTCATGGTGCGCATGCATGCACACACATGCACACACACAGAAAACAAAGCCTGTGCCTCTCAGCAGGGAAATGGTATAAATGGTGGTACTTTCCCTTGAGGCTCACAGTCTAGAGGGCTGGGGTAAACTCTTGCCGGTTCACAGGAGGTCTTCACATCTGGAGGGGGTGGTCTGGGAGTGGGGTGGGCAGAGTCATGGATGACCAGAAGCCCTCTTCCTCCTAGCCTGAGCTAGTAGCATTGATTCCAGAGCAGGCTTTGGAGAAGTGACTGTTTAGAGTTCGGACATTCCCATGTCCCTTCTTGGCGGGACTCAGTTCCTATCCCTCCAGTATCAAAGAAGTGACATCAACAAAGGATCACAGAGGTGGCTCTTATTGACACCCACTGTGGGTCTCATTTAAAATGGCTTTCTTAAGCCAAAGGCAGGCAAATATCTCTACTAACTGAAGAACAAAGGAGACATGGAATCAACTGCAAATAATTATTTCTAAAAATCATGCCTCTCTTCTGAAGTTTGTGTTTGTCATACCTCTGTCTACCTAAAAATTGCTCTCTCTTAGGTGAATTAAAATATAGAGTCAATTCCCTAACATTCGGTCAGTTGTTGGGCAGCCCTGGCCTAGCTTAGGAAGGTAGCCCTAAGCAGGCCTTTAACACTAAGTGAAAGCCCCCGTAGCATATGTATAAATATTTAAAATCATAAACTAGGCCAATAAACTATTAGATAAAAAGTTCCATCTTTCTGTCTTGAAAAATATGCCCTCTTAAGATCAAAATTTTTAAAAAGTATAGCACTACGATTTTTATATGAACAAAAATTGGTAAAATAGTAAAGATGACAGAATTTAATTATATGGGCATCTATTTGGATAGTCTGTTGATGGGCTGGTGATGTTTTGGTAAGTTATAAAGTCAGCATATACCAAATTTATATTGTAAATCATTCAAATTATTATTTATCTTTTCATTAGATTTGTTTTTCTTACCTTCCTTATTGCAAAATTACCTGATTATGTTGTTATAATCAAGATTTTTGCACAATTTGTGTTTTATTGATGATGACGCCAAATTAGACTACCTTTTTTGAGTTGTAATTCTTAGATAATTTAAAAAATTAATTTCAATTTGGAGAAAGTTCAGGAATAAATGGAATTTTCATTAAAATCTTAAAACGATGTTTACATTTGGAAATGAACCATGAATTTTACATATCCTGTTCAAATACTTCAGTGGAGTTGTGTTAGGTAAACTGTAATTATTGCAGAAAATACTACAAAATATTTTAATTTCATAGTAGAAATTTCTATCATACTGCAATTTTTGCTATCTTTTAAGGTAATAGTTTATGCACTAACATGAAGAATAGCTTCGTACATATTACATCTACAATTATACCTCTACTGATTTGAAGGTAAAATAAAGTGTTCATATTGCACACATGTTCCTCAGCCACTGTGCAACAATCAATACCACACTAATTCGTGAGACCTCCTGAACCACGAACTGGAGCACAAAGAGAAACATGAAAATGGACGTGTGGCCCTACTGGGAAATGGTATTTCACTGTGCAAGAAACGATTGCATTCTTGCTATCAGAGATAAAGGATTTGACAAGCTAATAAATTTGTCTTTTCCCTTACTTAAGTGCTTCCGCCACTCAAATCCTCCCTGTTCTCTGAAGCAGTGTCTGTCTCCAATATTGGCGGAAGCACAACCCAGAAACCTCCGTGACGTTCAGACATGGTTGCTTTCTGTTTTGAGGACACAGGGCAAAAGGTGAGGAGCCGCATTTCCCTGGGACATGACCGGTGTTGTCATTGGAACTGACGTTTCTGTTGCCAGCAGCGCTATGCCAGCGCTGAGCACTCAATCCCATGTGCTCCATAACCAATACATTTTATGGGTGTTTGTGATATATGCAACCTTTTCAAGTAGGGCTTCTTAGTTTCTAATTATTAGTTTTTAATTTCCCAACCCAATACAGATCAATTATTTGATTCAATAATTCACTAGAAATAATTCACTAGAAAAATGAAATTTAAAAAAAATCTATATGAGGACCTGTGGGGTGGCTCACGCCTGTCCCAGTACTTTGGGAGGCTGAGGTGGGTGGATGATTTGAGGTCAGGAGTTTGAGACCAGCCTGGCCAATATGGTGAAACCCCATCTCTACTAAAAATACAAAAATTAGCCAGGCGTGGTGGTGGGTTCCTGTAATCACAGCTACTCGGGAGGCTGAGGCAGGAGAAACGCTTGAACCCAGGAGGCTGCTGCAGTGAGCCAAGATCACACCACTGCCCTCCAGCCTGGGCGATAGAGTGAGACTCTGTCTCAAAAAAAAAAAAAAAAAAAAATCTATACAAGTTACAAGCCCCAAGTTTTAAAGATTCAACAGATATAACCTTACTGTTAGTTTCTGTGTGTAACTCATCAAGAACAAGTAACAGACCACGTGTGGGCTGGCACTGGTCCACCGACCACACTTCTCTGTGGAGGACTGCTTCAAGTCACTGGAGTCACCAGATGCAGGGTAGGGACCCCCTCTTGCCTCTGTCTAAGAGTGGTGCCGGTAACCACGAGGCTGCATCCTGCCCCACAGTCTTTTTCAGTCTCTATGTGAGCACTTTTGCCTGTGCCATGCAGCTCTCATTTCACACCAAGTTCTCTGTTCTCTTACTGTCCTGATACAAGTGTAGCTCCCCACGGCCCCTTCATTTCCACCAGCCTTGCAGCCCCTTCTCCTTCATGAGGGCCCCATATCAGTGTATGATGAGGGGCCTTGAATGCATGCCGAGAAAGGAAGCTTCTGAGCTGGTGGTCAACTCTGAGAATGTGATGTGGCCTTTCACCCAGCCAGGACCTCTCCTGGGCTAAGCCGTCAGCACCAGGGAGTCCATGTACAGCTGATGCCTCCCTGCGGTGGGGGAACAGAAAGGATGGGGCAGCTCCCCAGAAGGCCTTGGGATTTCTTAGCAGAGATAGGAACTCCCATTCACACTCTGCCAGGGGTCAGCAGCAGTTCTAGAGCTTACCACGTGCTCCCAGGAAATCATACATGTTTCTAAAATCATCCATGTATCTTTTTTTTGTCACCTACATTTTTTAAGGACCCAATTCCAATTTCCTGCCCTTATCATCTCTCCTTCTCATTGATATTTTTCCAGTAGATGTAGCTTTACTCATTACCAACTACTGCCAATTCACTTAAGCTTTCACCTTTAATGTTTTAAAATAACAAGGGAATTCAGAAGCATAGAATGTGGAAGTCTGCCTTCATCATCCTCACAGGCCTGTGCTCCTCAATCCCATTTCCATGAGTTAAGGACTTTTAGCAACTATTAACAGCATGTCCTTCCCAGTTCTTGCCTACACATTTCAAAACACCTATCTCTCTCATCACTCAAACTGGGGGAGCAGGATCATGAGCAGCCCTGTGGAGAGGCCCAAGTGGAGGGGAATTGAAGACTCTGGCCAGCCACCATGTGAGTGTTTGGAAGCAGGTCCTCCAGCCTCAGCTGGAGGTTCTCATGGCAACCTTTTGAGAAACTGAGTCAGGACTGCTCTGAAGCATTCGTTACCCTCAGAAACTATGAGATAATAAATTAAACTGCTAAGTTTGGGAGGTTCTGTGTTACATAGCAATATAATACAACTTTCATTTCTCTCCAATGGCCGTGTTAGTTTTTAGCCCCTCTGTAGCAAAGCCCTTCAAAAGAGCTGTCTGTACGCAGTGTCTCCCTTTCCACCCTGTTTTCTCCCATCCAATCCCATCTGTTCTAATATACATTCACGGAGGTCTGCTCCCTGTGAGACTAGGATGTGTAGTTGAAATGTTCTCATGTTCCCTGTTGCAGACCCTGAGATGAGGATTCTTATGCAAGCAATTTGTTGTGGAAGTGCTCCCGAGAGAAACAGGGGAAGGAAGCAGGGAAGCAGGACAGGGAAGGGAGGAAGTCAGGTAAGGGTGAAATTTCAGGCAAAGTCCAGGTCTCAGAATGATCTCGATGGCTCTGGAGAAAAGGACACTTTACAGCTATCTGCATCCTGCTGGTGGGGCAGAGACTCAGCTACTCCCCACAAGCCTGGACTCCAAGCCACTGCTGCCTACTCTCACCCCAGGCCCCGGGAGCTTTAACCCACAGCCCTCAGTTCAGGTGGCATTAAAGTGAGCCCTTCCTAGGAGTACTGTTGTCCCTTCCTGAAATGAGGCTCTGTCTGGGGCTGCCCCGGTCCATAAGACATATTTTTCTGTCCTCAAAGGGACAAGAATGATAATTGTGCTTGTCCCATAGCAATGTGTGGTGCAAACTACACTAAAGGCTAGATACTAAAGGCTCAGCTTAATTCTACTGTCAGCAGCTCTCAGGCCCACCCCTGTGGAAATAGACATTGGAGGGAGTGTGTTACCTGACTCGGATCAGCATGGCACCCTCAGCTTACTAACACAGAAATGGATGGGCAGGCTTGAAGAAAAGGGGAAGGGTGTGGTTAGCACCTTTTCCCGCAGTCTGTGGGAAGCCAGCTGCCACCCAGCCAGCATGTCTTATGACTTATTTTAGTTTTCAGAACTGCCCTTAGACGATTGAAGCATGAACATCTTTTCCTGTAAAAATGGATTATTCTAGTTTCTTGCTTTAGTCTGGGACTCTGCTCTTGTGGTCTGGTGAGACTTTTGTACATGTGGGGCCTGAGAACACTTTTGGTAGAGCTGTCTCTGCTGAGGTCTTCAGAAGGACCTTTGGGCAGCCTCATGTCTGTCTTGGGCTGCCAGGACAGAAATGCCCAGGTGGCTTCTGGAAGGCCTGGTGGCCAGAGTGAACATTCAAGCTGTGCACTCATCCTCAGCCCAGGCCGCGCACTGTGCTCCTCCCAGAGCTCTGACATTCGTTCACTATGGAAAAGGTGTGATGTAGAAATACAATATTTGTTATTTATAACCCCTCATTGCTTTCTAAAGAAAATGAAGCCCCAGGACTATTTGTTGAAGGTCATGGAAGGGAGAATACAAAATTGGAAGCAAGGTGGGGAAGAGTTAAATTGTTCTGCAGAAGGAGAGGGAAATATATGGGGAGGGGTGGGAAGTAGAGGCTGAAGCTTCGTGGAGGAGGATCAACTGGGAGGGGAATGCGCATGGCTGGGGAGAAACTTTGCAGGGAGAGTTACAAAAAAAGTTAGAGTTTGCTGTGTGCTATGCGATGTGATCCTTCACTACATCTCTCCTGTTGAGACTTCAGAACACTATCAGTTTCTTACTCGAATGCATTGTGGACTGGGTTTTCTTTGAAGGAACGAAGAGGAATGCTGAGTCTTGCTTCGAGGTTGGTGAGGCGTGGATCAGAGGCTCCCAGTGGAAGCTGCCAGGCCTAGGTTCAGGGTTACATGGAGCACTAGGTACCTGTATGCTATGCTCTCCAGTCTGGCCATTCCCTTCTTTAAGGAAAAGAACATTTCAGGTAGAGGGCACGACCAGAGAAAAAGGTAAGTTTGGAGAGGGAGAGAGAAACCAGAGTGAGTGGGGAATGTATGTGAGTCTGTTGGGAAATGGGGTGAGGAACAGAGGCAGAAAGTGGTGCTAATAGGTGAATTAGTCCATCCAGGCTGCTGTAACAAAGCACCATACACTGAGTGGCTTATAAACAACAGAAATTTATTTCTTATGGTTCTGGAGTCTGGGAGTCCAAGGTCAGGGTACCAGCATGGTTGGTGGCTGAATTCCTACTTCTGGTTGCAGACTACTGACTTCTAATTGTAGTCTCATACCGTGGAGAGCAGAGAGAAGCAAGCTCTCTCGGGATTCTTATAAGGGCACTAGTCCCATTCTTGAGAGCTCCACCATCTTGAAGTCACCTAATCCTAATTATCTCTCAAAGGCCCCACCTCCAAATACTATGACACTGGGGGGTAGGGTTTCAACACATGAATTTTGTGGGGACACAAACATTCCGCTCATAACAGTAGGTTAGGACTCCAGGTAGGGCCTTGCTTATCTTCCACATCAGAGGTCCTCTCAGCTGTCCTACCACTCAAAATCTTAGGGTAATCCAAATACAGCTCAATGCACCATGTGGCCCAGGCTTGATTCCATATCACATTCAAAGCAACACAATTCACCTTCATTGTGCAATTCATATTGTCTCTTATAATCCATTAGCTTCTTCCAAATGGAACCCTCAGTTCTATGGGTAAGAAGGCTCTCACCTGCAGGGGCAACCACCACCTTAGGAACTGGCCATGGCACTGGGCAATCCTAGGCTGCTCTGGATGGTTCATAAGGCATACCCCAGTGGCAGATGGACTGGCACTGGGGAAAGTGGTGTCCTGTTGGCTGCAGGGAGGCATCTCGGACAACCCACTGCCTCTCTGTACGTTCTTGCTAAGGTCCCCAAAGAGCTTCCTGGCAAAGACATTTTAGACCTTTTAACTACTTGGCAAGTGGCTTACGAGTCCTTCTAAATACAGCAGATTAGTCAATGGAAATACAAAACTTTAGAAGAAATTCACTGAAAGAGCTATTGAATTGGGGAGGTTTTGCCGGAGTAAGTATTTTCTCTATGGAATTCTGATCTATTCATTTAGTAATCCTAATTATGGTTTTGCTAATTTGGAGGTAATTTCAGAGAAAGGGTTTTATTCCACTGGGAACTGTCAATAGGTTAAGAGGATTTTGCTTTTTCATTTGTGATGTTTCAAAGGAATGTCATTCTTGCAACAGCTTTAACTATTTTTTGCTTATGTCTGCCACCTTGCTGCTCAAGGTTGACAAGAAAATATCTCTGCTTGTTAGCTCTCATGGCTGGTTTCTTGTATACCAGCTGTGCTCTCTCTACCAACTCTCCTAGGGGCCAGCAGAAGATATGTGCAAAGGTGAATGTACTGCATTTTCCAGGAGTTTCCATTCTCTTCATTATCTTCAAAAGGATGGCCAGACTATCAGAGTAGAGGCCAAGCCTTCCTGGGCCTTTGGGCCTCTGTGTACCCAGTGCCTCTGTGTACCCCATGCCTTTACCTAAGAACACTCTCTCTCCTTCCTCTTACCAGGCTCTTTTTATTTTATTTTATTATTATTATTATTTTTGAGACGGAGTCTCGCTCTGTTGCCCAGGCTGGAGTGCAATGGTGCCATCTCAGTTCACTGCAACCTCTGCCTCCTGAGTTCAAGCGATTCTCTTACCTCAGCCTCCTGAGTAGCTGGGATTACAGGTGAGCACAACCACACCCAGCTGATTTTTTTGTATTTTTAGTTAAGACGGGGTTTTGCCATGTTGACCAGGCTGGTCTCAAACTCCTGACCTTAGCTGATCCGCCTGCCTCAGCCTCTCAAAGTGCTGGGATTACAGGCGTGAGCCACTGTGCCCGGCCACCAGGCTCTGTTTAAGTCATGCTTGGGTTCTCAGCTGCAGCTCCCTTTCAGAAGTCTTCTCTGACCCCATGTCAATATCCACAGCCATGGACTCTTCTCTGGGGCTCCAGACCTGTGCACTCATTAATATCAGACATTTCATTGGATGTTTCATAGGCACCTCAAATTCAGCATGTCCCAAACCAAATGCATCATTGCCCTCTCCCTTCCACCTTCATCCCTTCCCTCTCTTCTCCTCTGAACCTGCTTCTTCTTCCATGCTCTGTGTTTCCAGGCAGGGCACTATCGGGCCATCCTTCTAAATATAGCAGACTAGTCACCAGAACCAGAAACCCAAGGGTTACTTCAGAATCCTCCCTCTCCCTTACCCTCACATCTCCCTCCATTCTACTCTATTCCGAAATCCAGTAGATCCCACTTCTTAAATCTCTCTCAGATCCTTTCTTCCCTTTTCTTCCTCTCCGTGGCCTGGGATGCCATCCTCATTTGCTTGAATTACTGTATTGGTGTCCTAACTGGCCTCACTGCCTCTGGTCTTATCTCTCATCCTGGCCACCGTAGTGATATCTGATGTGAACCATGCAGATCACAAAATTATACTCCTTGCTCTGGCTTCTCCACTTTCCACAACATCTCTCCCATTGGATATCATCTAAATTCCCATCTGGCGACTGCTGACTTGTCTAACTTCATCTTCTGTCACTTTGGACCAGTTAAGATTTCTAACATTTCAAGGAAGAGAAAATCCAACTCAAATTGACTTAAGCAAAAAGGAAATATATTGGTTCACACAACTGAACATCCAGGGAAAGATGTGGCTCGGTTTCAGGCATGGCTGGATCCAAGGGCTCAAGCAGTGTCATCAGAAAGCTGTTTCCATCTCTCAGCTCTGCTTTTTGCTTTGTTAGCTCCATTCTCTGGCAGGCTTCTTTTCATGTTGTGGTGAGATAGCTGCCAGCAGCTCTAGACTGCTACCTCCTCGCAGGAACAAATCCAGCAGAAAGAGTATCCCTCTCCCATTGCTGCTCAAACCAAGTACCAGGATTACCTTTGCTTGGACCTGATTGGCTTGCCTTGGGTCAGGTGCGCACCCCTTAAACAGTCACAGTGGTCAGAGGAAGGCAATGCTCCGGTAATCCAGGTCTGAATCATCATATGCTCATCCCCAGAGCAGGTTGGAATCAGCTTTTCCCAAGGCACATAGACTAAGAGTCGGGGAGGGCAGCTTTCCCCAGAAACAATGGAGAAGTGACTCTAGGAGCAGATGGAATGGAGAATAGGCTGGCCAACACAGGCGAGCACCGCACCCTCCCTTCTTGCAGGACCGCCCCTCGTGCCAGCTCTCTTTCCAGCTCTCCCCACTGGCTGACTTCTTCTCTATCAAGTTGCAGCCTATGTGCTGCCTCCTTGGGGCCTCCTTCCCTAGCTCCCCAGAGACTTGGAGGCCCCGCCTCCTGCTGTTCCCAGGGTCCTTTGCTTTGCAGCAGTGATGCTGCTACATTGTAACTTTTTGTTTGTTTGTTTGTTTGTTTTTTTGAGACAGAGTCTCGCTCTGTCACCCAGGCTGGAGTATAGTGTCATGATCTCGGCTCACTGCAACCTCCGCTTCCCAGGTTCAAGCGATTCTTGTGCCTCAGCCTCCCCAGTAGCTAGGATTACAGGCACGCACCACCAAGCCCAGCTAATTTTTGTATTTTTAGTAGAGACGGGGTTTCACCATGTTGGCCAGGCTGGTCTCAAACACTTGACCTCGAGTGATCCGCCCGCCTTGGCATCCCAAAGTGCTGGGATTACAGGCATGAGCCACCATGCCCCGCCGCTACATTGTAACTTTGGGCTTGCATGCCTCTCCCTTCTAGACTGTGAGCTCCTTGAAGACAGACTCTCTCTTTACATTTCGGTATTGCCTGTATCTGGTACAGGGTCTGGCCTAGAGTGGGTCCCTATTAAGTGTTGAATGAGAGAAGTTATAAGGAGAATGTGGATGTCACATGGGCCCTGATCCTGCATGTCATCAAGGTAGGAAGAATAGCCAGGATCATGGATAACAGAATGAGAATCCATAAAGAGCTCAGTAGCCTGGAAAAATGGACCAAATCTGTCAAGAGGAACTGAAATAGAACTAACTGTGGAGCCCTATATTGAGGTCTAAAAAGCATTTGTTTGGGTATGGGGTGGTGGTGGTAGGAGTATCTGGAAAAGATGCTTAGTTGTCTTTATGTGGCTACCTAAAAATGCTAAGATAATCTTGGGCCACATTAATGGAAATATACTGTTTCTCCCTATCTCTTTACTATTTAAACTCTGATTCTTGGCACACCACCATCGTTAGTCCACACAATATCCCTTTCTTGTTTTGTTTGTGTATTCCTTTTATCTCTATTCCATTCCCATATGGAATACATTCTTTTTGTCTGTATGCCTTCCTATACTTACAAAGTTTGTATTGCTGTTGTTTTGAATTTGTGTGAATGGTGTGGTGTCATGGAGCACATTCTGTTTCTTATTTTTCTCATCCAGCATTTTGTTGTTAAATTTCCACTTATGTTGCCATGAGTATACCAACTTCATTGCTTCTAAATGCTGAATCCCCCCTACGTGTTACCTATCCATGCTCCTAGTGATGGACACCCAGATAGCTTTCAATTTCCTGCAACCACAAACAATTGTGGTGGACATTCTCATACATGTGCTTTATGAATCTGAATGAGAATGGAATTGAGATATATGCTCAGGTGAGGATCTGCTGGAACAGAGGCTAGTCCATCCTTATTTTACCTGGCAGTGCTAGGTTGTTGTCCCAGGTGGGTGCACTATTCAACACTCTCACAAGTGGTTAGAGTTCCATTGTTCCCACACCCGGCTGCCAATACTTGTTACTCAGCTTCTGTTTTTGCCAGTGTAACAGGTATAGTCATATTGCACTGTTGTTTTCATTTGCATTTCTTGGATTACTGATGTGGTTTGCACATTTTTTGCTTTTATTAGAAAAGGGTTTTCCCTATGTTGCCCAGGCTGGTCTCAAACTCCTGAGCTTAAGCAATCCCTCCAACTCATCCTCCCAAAGTACAGGGATTACAGGAGTGAGCCATTGCTCCTTGCCTGATTATATTTTCAAATGCTACTGAGCATTTGGGTTCTCTACTCCATAAATTGTCTGGTCATTATCCTTTGCTCATTGTTCTATTGAGATGCCTGTCTTTTTGTATTAATTTTCAGGACTTCTTAGATTTTCCTAGATATCAGTCCCTATCTCTACCTGGTTTTGGACAAGGCAAATACTTTTCAATGGTCCTGCTTACTCTGATTTGTCTGGTCCGAGAATTGTGTTGAGTTCTGAGGTTCATATCTTAAAGAGACCATGATGAGCCTGGGACAGAGAATAGACACTTGGTTTATGAAACTCATCAAGGAGGAGCTGTATCAGTAAGCGAAATTTACAGGGGTGTTGATTTCAAGCAATATAAGGAAGGTATTTCCGGTGATTAGAGCCACTGATGATAGGGTATACTCTCTGGAGCAGCAATGAGCACCAGAAACAGCAGCAGGGGTGCTTCAAGAGAAGACAGACAGTGACTTGTTGGGGAGGTTGCAGAAATGTTTCCAGCATTAGATGGTTCATTCCAAACTTGATATTTTCAGAGCTTTTCTGAGTCACCATGTGTTGAAAGTCAGAGAAGGAATCATGGAAGGGAGAAGGGGAAAACACAACTTTAATTCCCCTTTTCTTCTTTCCTTATGAGCTCCCCATACTCTTCATTTATCACACGGTGGCACTTCATTCTGCCTTGTCCTTTACGTGAGTTACACACACACACAGACATGCTTGTGCACAGCCATGTTCATACAATCACTTTCACATTATGAGACACACATACATGCCATGTAAGTACATAGATACACACCAACATCGCAATAAAGCAGTATATGCCCCCAAAACACATATGGCTATACACGTGTATGAAGGAACAGAAAAGATGTGAGATCTTTCCTTCACCATCATAAGGCTCACAGCTGACACTTCTATAACAAAAGACAGGTTAACAAAAGAAAAACCTAACAGATTTGTTTAATCAAAGTTTTATGTGACATGAGAGACTTCAGAAATGAAAATTCCAAAATACAGGGAAAAACGATCTATTTTTATGCTTCGGTTTGATGAAGCTGGGACAGCCATGTAGAAATAGGATTGCACAGAAAGGGTATGATCTCATGCTAATAGACTTAGTGGGGAAACCCAGCAAGGCCTGTCTGTCCAGATTCTTGCTGGGCCTCTCTGTGCAGCATCGCCTCTCCCAGGTATAGGATAGGACCCTTTCTGGAATAGGGGTCTTATGACTCCCAAACAAGGTATGTCAGAGAATTTCTTTATGGCCAGCTGTTACACCAAAAGGCGTGGGGGGAAGGTAAGAGTAATAGTTTTAGGTTTTATGACTGGTTTTGGGGTAAGGGGGTTTTGGTTTCTTCAATGACCCATCTGGGGGAAGAGGGCTTTTAGTTTCTATGGCTGGCCTCAGGAGAGAATGAGGGGCAAGAGACAGGAGGGCAGGGGAATGTCACAGAGAAACTTTGCTCCTGAGGCAGCTTCTGAGGTCTTCACTTTGGGGCATCATTTCCTGAGCCCCAACGTGTTCATGTGCCCCATGCATGTTGTGTGTGTTCGCAAAGTGGAGGGAGCAGTTCCGGGTTAAATGTGAAAGGCCACACAGTCCTCCATCCTTCTTGGTGTGGAGGCTTCATTCGTGGTGGTCCAATCCTGCCTTCACTTCTGAGAGAACCCAGAGCCTGTGTTCTGCAGGAAGGTAAATATTTGATAATTTACCTCATTCCAGAGGCCAGAGGCCTGAGCAGGGACAAGGAAATGGAACCCTTGGTTCCAAACTCCCTTCACTCCCAGCCCAGTGTCTTCCTGGACTTCCCTTCAGTCTTTTCTGACAGAGCTAAATAAAACTCTAGAATTGGCCTGTCTCCTCCCAGGAAGACCGCTTTCAGACTATTGCTTCCTAATGTTGTAGCATCTTGGTCATTGAGCTTCCAGGTCTTGCACGACCCTCACCCTGGCTTGGGGCTATTCTCCTAAGTGCATGTGAATGAGATGGTCCAGGAAGCAGAGTGTCTCAGGGTTGGGCGGGGGTGAGGGGACTGCAAATCTGGCCAATGGAAGCTGTCTTGTGGGTTGGGGGTAACTCTGGGGCTGGACTGGTCTTTTTGATCTTTTTGATCCTGTACCTCTCAAGAGCTTCTGGGCAGAGTCAAGCAGCTGAGAAACTGCCTGCTGGACGTCGGACTTAAATACCCACGGCAAGGCAGATAACAGTATGCACCAGTATCAATCACATTGTCTACTGCACCTTGGCCAATTTCCATCACTTACTCGAGTCCAGTGAACAGGACACTCTCACATAACAAGTTACATGGAGCAGGGTTATTACTTATAGATAGGCAGCAAGGGACAACAGAAACCTAGGATTCATGGCGAGCCAATCCCCATGGCTCAGGAAAGAAGCAAAATTGGATGGAGTCTTGTCTGAGTGGGCTCCACTTGCACTGCAGCTGAGGGACCCCTGAAAGCAGCCTGCTCTGGTTTTTCTACCCCATGGTAACATGACTTGCTGGGATAAAGTGCTAAAGGATATTCTGTTCTACGAGGGAGAAAAACAGAGCCAGAACTGTTGCAACCACTTCCTCCCTCTCTCAGGATGTTGCATTCCCAGGACATTCTACAGTTAATCTTTTAAAAAAAAATATATATATTTTTTTGAGACAGAGTCTTGCTCTGTCATCCAGGCTGGAGTGCAGTGACACGATCTTGGCTCACTGCAAACTGTGCCTCCTTGGTTCAAGTGATTCTCCTGCCTCAGCCTCCTGAGTAGCTGGGATTACAGGTGCCTGCCACCACACCCAGCTAATTTTTGTATTTTTAGTAGAGACAGGGTTTCACCATGTTGGCCAGGCTAGTCTCAAACTCCTGACCTCAAGTGATCTGCCTGCCTCGGCCTCCAAAAGTGCTGGGATTACAGGCTTGAGCCACTGCACCTGGTCTCTACAGTTAATTTGAAAATTATAAGTGAAAAAGTGGGGAGAACTGGTTCAATCCAAGGCCACCTGGACACCTGGAGAACTGTCCTGCACCTAAAAGCTGCAAAGATCCAGTGCAACACTGCAGACAGGCTCTTGCTGATTATGGAGGAGAGAAGAAAAGGGTACTAGACAACTTGGCTGGGAGAAGATTTCTCAAAAGACGTGATGGGGATAAATGTGCCACCAGGAGCCCTGCTGCAAGTGGTCACCCACTGAGGCTTTGTCGGATCAGATGGATTTGTATCATTTAGGTCCCTTCTATCTCCAGCTCTAGCTGGTTGTCAGCTAGCTGGTTCTGAGCCCTGCAGGAGGCAGCCAGGCACCCAATAGGCTGCCCAGACAGTTTGAATGCAAGAGGTCCGGATGGAGATGCAGGGAGCTAGCTGAGTTATGGGCGCCTGGGGAGGTAGAGATATGTAACATGAGGGGCGAGCAAAGGCCACTGCACTTCATGACAAAGACTAAAAAAAATAAAATAAAAGAGGCCATGAAAAGGCTTTCCCCACCATGAAGTATAATAAAGACTAGGAAGCATTTAAGCATGATCAAAGACCTGAAAAACTCTAAGATTGTGGAACTGAGCACCAAACTAAAATACACGCGCCTCTAAGTCTGATGCTTATTGAGGAAAAACTCAAGAAGTTTGCCGAAGGACATAAAGTGTCTATAAAACCTTGTTTGTTGCCTGTAAGGTTGGGTTTCTTTAATCGAAAGATTGTCCTGATGTCATAGTGAGTAATAAAGCTGTGTGCTGACGCGGACAATGCAGAAATCTTTAGGAAAGGGAGAGCCTCTCTCTTTGGAAGTGGTCTCTGCATTTCCCACCTGGATAAGATTTGTGCAAGGCGGAGCCTTCAGGAATGTGGCTTCAAGTTGTTACGGCAGGTAGTTAGACAGGAGCAGGGCAGGAGAGGGCTCACCACAAACCAAGAATGTCAGGCGACCATCAGGTGATGGTCAGGTGGTTGTTAACTGTCTCTCTAAAATAATAATTTGTCACAGCAAGCTCCAGGGAAAAGCAGTCTCCCAATAGACAGAAATACCTGAAACCGGTGATCAGCAGCTTCCTAATAAGATCTCAGGAATCGGGCCAGTGGGTTCAAGCATGTGCACTAAGAGGCAACATGTCAGAGTTTAATTGGCATACGACCTTCTAGGAACAGGTGACTGGTAAAGGAAGAACGCCTCAAGTGAGCATGTGTACAACTCCAGTAAACACACTGCACATGCAGCCCCTCCCAAGTGCTGGCAGGCCACTGTGCACGTGGACAGCCCACCCCAAGAAGAGAATCAGGAGAGAAGGGAAACTTAAGACCCCAGAAGTATGCCAACATATAAAACCCCAAGTCAAAGCTCAAACAGAGCACTCGACTCTCTCAGGTTGCCCGCCTGACCCTCTTCCAAGTATACTTTACTTCTTTCCATGCTGGACCTAAAGCTTTTTAATAAACTTTCACTCTTGCTCTTCATCTTGCCTCGGTTTCTCTTCCTTATGCCTCTTGGTCGAATTCTTTCTTCTGAGAAGGCAAGAATTGAGGTTGCTGCAGACCTGTTCTGATCTACCACTGCTAACAATGTCAGACTTTGGGATTTCAAAAACGGGTAAAAAATGTTTTTAAAAAGGGAGGTAATACTAGGTTGAAAATTTTTATTTTGCCAACTGAGGACATGAAAAATACATCATTCCATCATTTCATAAAAATAGGAAGGGCATAATCTAAGATAAAAGACAACCCTTGAATGGAACACATTTAGCTTTAAGTGGAACCCAGGTGTAACTGACTGAGTCTATTTCCCACATCCACGCTGGAGCAGGACTTGACATTTGATCACATCCCCCAAAAGTCAAATAGGATTCTGCAAATCATTAGCAAGTAATGCAGATTTTACTGATGATTTGGTGAAGCAATGGGATAGAGTGGCCTTGTAAACCACAAAACAGAACTAAAGTGAACCCCCCTCGCCGTGACTGTGAACTTCTCCTTGGTGACCTCATCTCCAGTTACCTCATCTCCAGCTCATCATTCCCCTTGCTACCTCCCAGAAAGGTTGAGGTGGGTGCCGGAACATCAGTTTATTGCTTTTCATAAAAATGGGCAGACCCAAGAGTGAAATAGTTGAAATCTGTAATCCAAACATCTCAGCCTTCCAGCTTCCTAGGGTGCCCTTTCCACCAACATCTAGGTAAAGGATGCCAGCCTGCTGTGGGAAAACCAGTGCTGTCCCCAGCAGTGCCATCGGCAGGGGAACAGGGTGGTGGGGGAAGCCTGTGCTCCTCACTGGCCACCTTTTTCCTTAGGCCCCTGAGTTTTCCTCTTGTTGGGGGCCCCTTTCTTCAGGCTACCTCCTGGGAGAGTTTCAAAATTTCTGTGAGTTTATTATGCAGTGCGATTTAGCTTCCTCTTTGTCTCATCCTTTCCAGTCCAAAGCAGCCCTGGGGCCTCTCTTTGCATAATTAAAAGATCCATTAAGGTGTTTTCCCAAACAAAAGAGCAGTTTTCTCCCTCAGAGGAATTCTATCATCCTCTTAGGACAACCATCGCCAACTGCGGTGAGATTTAAAAATAATCACACACACACACACACACACACACACACACACTCTCTCTCTCTCTCTCTCTCTCGAACTCAGAATGAGAGTGAGAGAGAGAGAGAGAGAGAGAGAGAGAGAGAGAGAGAGAGAGAGAGAGACAGAAACATCAGGCATCTCTTCCCTGTGGTTGAGGTACAGGTGGAACAGATTGTAACCAGAAGCTGCTGGGTTAATTTACTAGAATGAATGACTCCAGGAAGGCATGTGTGGCCAGCAGTTTCTCTGTGTCTGCAGGTAGAGACTGAATGTGGAGTCAGGCAGACGGAATGTCTGGTGCTTCTACCCCAGGATGAGAGTTGTCTCCCCTTCAGGTCTGGAAGAGCTCTTGGTCTGCTGCTCCCAACTCCTGCCTTTACCTTCATGCATGAATCTCCTCAAGGCCACAGCCAAGTGCCTTTCTTCCTGTGCAGTTTACATGGGCCCTGCTGTCCCTGTCCTCCATGACCCTCCTGGTTCCTGTTTCCCCTTTTGGGCTTCGCCTTTTGGAAGCCTTTTCTAGTTCCCCTTCTGGGCTGACCCAAAGGCAGGCTAGTGCCTCAGCACAGGCTACAGTGGAGGGCCCTACCCTGGGTGTTGTTTCCTCGTATTTAGGGCACTTTCCATGTCCCTTGTAGTGCTAGTCTCAGAGCTTAACCAAGTTAAGCTCAAGCTGGTCTCCACGGTCTGGTCCTCAGGGCAGCTGGAGGGTCATAGGCCTGAGCTGGCCCCATGGTCCTCAGGGTTGGGGTATCATATCCCTGGGCTGGTCCCCATGGTGCTCAGAGTTTGGGGATCATGGTCCTCAGCTGGTCCAAGGCTGGGGGATCATACCCCTGGGCTAACTCCACATCCTCAGGGGTGGAGATCCACTGACTGTGAGGCCTTCCTCTCTCTTTGTGCTGGCTGCAACTCAATCTTACTCTTTCAGAGGCCTCTTCTCTCCCAGGAAGTCTTGTCAAGCTGCTTGAGCTTGAGAAGAACACCACTGGGGATGTTGTTAGCATCATATTCAAGAAAAGTGTGGATATTTGGGTGATGTCCAGTGGCTCTGTACTGGAACTTCCCTGTAAATGCAGAAACCAAAGGTAACGGGGTTAAGCCTTTCAGGAGAGAATCACTCCAGGCCAGTCTGAAGGGGAAATGAGGTTGGAGTGTGAGCAGAGTCCCCTGGGGAGGTCAGTTCCCAAAACTGCAGGGTCGTCAGTCTTCATGGCCTGTCTCTGAGCAGCAGTGCAGGGGCTGGGAAGACTGAGCAAGTGTCCTGACGGCTGGAGCTGGAAGCTTGGGGAGGAAGAATGTTGTTTTCTAGCATGGATCAGTGTTTTAGTCTTTCCAGGCTGTAACAGAATACCATAAACAGGATGGTTTATAAACAACAGAAATTTATTTCTCACAGTTCTAGAGGCTGGGAAGTCCAAGACCAAGGTGTTGGCAGATTCGATGTCTGGTGAGGGACTGCTTCCTCCTAGATGGACTTCTTGTTGTGTCTCACTTGGTGGAAGAAGGAAGGATCTCTCTGGGGCATCTTTTATATTTTGGTTTTTGGCCTTTTTTTTTTGAGATGGGGTCTTGCTCTGTCACCCAGGCTGGAGTGCAGTGGTGCGATCACAGCTCACTGCAGATTTGACCTCCTGGGCTCAAGTGATCCTCCCACCTCAGCCTCCTGAGTAGCTGGGACTACAGGCACACACCACCATGCTTAGCTAATTTTTTTATTGTTTGTAGAGTTAGGGTTTTGCCATGTTGCTCAAGCTGGTCTTGAACTCCTGGGCTCAAGCAATCCGCCTGCCTTGGCCTCCCAAAGTACTGGGATTACAGATATGAGCCACTGCACCTAGCCTGGGGCATCTTTTATATGGTCACTAATCTCATTCACGAGGGCTCTGCTCCCATGACTTAATCACTTCCCAAAGGCCCCGCCTCCTAATACCATCACCTTGGAGGTTAGGATATCAACATATGAATTTTGGGGGGGAAACAAACATTGAGACCATAGCTATTGGTATTCCCTCCCTTCTTCCACACCAGTAGTCTTCACTTTATAAGGAAAAGCAGCAAGTGGGGTGAGGGTCATGGGAGTGGGAAACACCAAGACCTTGAGAGGTCGTGGTCCCATTTTAGCCTTTAGCAGAGCACAAGCGTCTGCCCAGGGCAGACAATATTCTTGCCTTTTGGGCCATTGCAGGTGGAATTGGTGGTAAACAGCCCCAAGCCCGGCTCTTGCCCCATCATTATTAGGGTGTCGTTATTACTTTTGCAGGCTGAACATATATTTGGGTGTAACAGGGTTCTCTTGAGCCAAAACAGTGTCCATCTCTTGAATTCAGTGAGGCTAGATATCTCTGGCAACAGTGGGACAGGATGCTCTTTTGTGTGGATTATGGTCCTTTGGGAAGAGTCCTCACCTAGGGGAATAGGCAGCCAGGCCAATAGGTTTGCTCAGCAGAAGTCATTAGGGGACAGGAAAGTTCTGGGTCCTCTCTCTCTATCACTGACTTCCATGGACTCATGTCTGGATGCTAAGGTATGGGAGAGCAGATGGGTGGCATGGTTGGAATTGCAAAAGTCATTTTCCTAAAATTCCGTGAGGCAGTGAGGCACAAGCAACTCTGTTCCAGATCCCTTTGATAGAGTGGCATGGGAGGAGGGAGGTTCTGCCTCTGCTTTCAACTGCTGGGGGCACAGCTTTGCATCTGGAGGAATGGGCCCTGGCCCCACAGTGATGCCAGGTGGACCCAGCAGTACCCAGCAGAAGCGTCAGTGTCAGGCAGACACAGTTCCCAGCAGAAGAGAAATACATCAGCTGTCATATAGCAACTGACCAGCCATGTCCATGAACATATGTGGGACACCTGCTGGTACTCCCAGAAACACTTTGGGTTGGGGGATTTGCTTGTTAGCAGCCTTGGAATGACATGAGAAGAAAAAGAAACCAGGTTTTCTGTTGAAGAAAACAGAACCCCATTTTTGTCCACAGACGGATCCTTCCAAGCAGCTACTCTGTAGAAGGGCTGGGCCTGTAGGTTCCTGCCTCACATGTACCCTAGAGATGAGAGGCTGCCTGGCAGAACTGCCAGTGGCTGTGGCTTGGGCTGTCGGGGTCTTGGGGCCTGGATGCAATGTGATCTGACCCTGGGCTGCGCAGACCACCCAGCTTATAGCCCTGGCTGCCGCCAGTGCCTGCAATTTCTCAAGGTGAAAGCACTCTCCAGTGGGTCATTCGTCCGCGTCTGAGTGGTTTTCTGTTCGCGGAATCATTTATTTCTGGTGTCAGGGAGGCCCAGGGCGACTTTTCCCACTGGCTGTAAATGCTCCGAGCATCATCGATTCTTCTACTTCCATCTCCGGAAATCTGCTGGAGCAGCAAGTCTGTCTGGGATTCCTGGCTGGAAGGGCATGGGGCAGGGCAGGGGCTGGGGTGGCTTTGGTTCCCTCCCTCTCAGCAGAGGCAAGTGGAGGGATGCTGAAGCCTCCCCATCTCTCCAGGGAGCGGCCTCATGGTTTGGGCCCTGTGTTGGAGTTTCCTGATCTGCAGCTGGGGAAGTGTGGCTAGCTTGGCTTGTAATGACATCTGACACTCTTGAAGCCCACCCTTGAAGCCCACCCAGGGCCACTGAATGTGCCCCAGCTTGGCTGAGGACTCCCTCAGAGGGCATTCTCCTCCTCTCAAAGATGCCCCCAGATCTCCATTAATCCTCCTGTCAGTAGGCTGGAGCCCATCCAGGTAGGGACGGCAGAAAACCCCAGACTGTAGGCAGGGGCACCACCCAGCCCCAGGTGGAGCAAAGTGGACTGGAGCCAGTGTGATGCACTCACCTCACATCGTGATCATGAGACTTCGGGGACCTCATGCGAACTTGCCTGCATGTGAATGCCTGTGTGTGTGTGTCTGTGTGCCGTGGCTGCAGCATGTGTGGGCCTCCATGTCATCTTCGTGTTTGCACATGATCCTGTGCGATGAGGTGGGTGCTCGTGGGCTTCTATGTGTGTTTATGCATGCATGTTCACTTGGGTGTGACTTTCTGTAGGTGTTCATGTGTCTAAGTATGCATGTGTGTCTGTGTGTATGCTGGTATGTTTGTATCTGGTTGTGTGTCTGGTGTTCGCATTGCTGTGCGCGTGCATACTCATGGTGTTTGTGTGCCTGTGTCTCTGTGTGTGTGCATGTTCCTGGCATGCATTTATGTGTGCATGCTCATGGTGAATGTGTCTCTGTGCGTGTATGCTCATGGTGTTTGTGTGCTTGTGTATCTGTGTGTGTGCATGCTCATGGTGTATGTCTGTGTGCATGCTCATAATGGGTGTGCCTGTGTGCATGCATGCTCACATGTGTGTCTGTATGTCTGTGTGTGCATGTTCACTGTGTGTATGCATGCTCATGGCATGTATATCTGTGTATGCATGTTCATGGCACATGTGTGCCTGTGTGCATGTTCATGGTATGTGTCTCTGTGTGCATCCTCATGGTATGTGTGTCTATGTGTGACGCATGCTCATGGTGTTCGTGTGCCTGTGTCTCTCTGTGTGTGCATGCTTGTGGCGTGTGTGTGTGCCTATGTCCGAGTGGGATGTGTGTAGGGCTTGTGCCTATGTGTGCGTGAGGATGCCTGAGAGTGTGCACCTCTCTCCAGTTCTCTCTCTCTTCTTAATCTTTTTTACCCAAGGATTTATGGAAAATTCCAGGGTGGAGGTGGTGGCTGGGGAGGGAGACCCTTAGCTATAGTCTCATTGGCCTCAGAGCTGCTCTGGAGCCAGAGGGGACAACATTTCCCAGGCTCTAAGAGCTTCTCCTGAGAGAAAAGCATCAATCTGCTTGTCAAAGGGAAAATGGCCATTTGTCCTTGTCTGGAAGGACCCGAGGGCAGGGCTGGACCTGAGTAATCTCTGTCTCCTGGGCCCAGCACCAAGTAGGGTAAGTGACGGATGAGCTCAGGGGCTGGCAGGCTGTTCACCCTGGGGGCTGACACAGGCAGGCAGCCTGGTGGGGGTGGGCTGCAGCTTGGAAGAGGTGGGAGGGTCAGGAGAGGTGGGGCCTGAGGGAACCGGCCTGGTGGAGGTTGTGTTGGGGCTGCCTCCGTTGGCAGCTGGCAAGAGGCTGGGGATGATGAGTGAGCCTTCAGGGTAGGGTGGGGCCCCATTCCTTACTGATAGGCTGGGAGGAACGTGGCATGCTCAGCACCTAGAGACACTCCCAGCCCTGACCCTACTTGTCAGGCCCTGCTGTCAGGAGGCCCTGGGTGGGGAAAGGGTCTGTTTGGGCGTTTCCCTGGGGAAGGGACAACTCTTCTCCATTTCCTCACCTTTCCCCTGCACTGTCTCCTCAGTGTTTTGGGCAATCCTTGCAGGTCTTCTCATCTGGGTGGGTGTCTGCTGTGTGACTGCCTGAGAAAACTGATGAACTTTGAGATCAGGCCCTTATCCTGGGGTGTGACTCTGCCACTGACCTCTGACCAGAGGCTTCTCTCTCTGTGCCTCTATTTCCTTCTGTGCAGTGGATAGGGACCTTCCTGATCTGCCCATCTATGATCCTAGGGCTGGTAAGGCCTTTCTGGGAGCAGGAGTAGTGGGGACACCCCTATGCACACTCTTCCCCTCCTTTCCCTTTCTGTGATTTGCCCCACAAGAGTGAGGCTGCTGTGCCGGTGGGCCTTGCAGAAGAGTCCCTTCCTATTGGGATAGTCCAGGCTTCATGACACCCCAGAAGCGGGTGGGCAGGAACCTGTGGTTACCTAGATGATCCATCTGGGCTTGGTCCTACATCCGGGGGTGAGCGGGTAGAGGAAGGAGCCACATGCTAGGGCTCACATTGAGGGGATGAGGATGCCACAAGGGTGGGGCTAGATGACGCCTTCCTCCTGGTACAAGTGACTCTTCAGCCAGTGAGGACAGCACATTGCACGTGTTTATTTGGCCCGTTCGTCTAATGCTGACTGAACTCTTACTCTGGGCTAGAGACTCTCCTTTGGCCCAGAGAACCCAGACTATTTTCAATCTTTGAGGATCCTGGTATATCGAGAAATGAAGGTCCTGAATTGCTGCCCTTCTGTAGTTCTCTCCTTGTTGAATCCGGGCCAGTCTTGTGGCTTGCTTGGGCAACAGAATGCAGCAAAAGGGACATCGTGCAAGTTCTGAGGCACGATGGAGCCTTACAGCCTCGGCTTTCAGTCTCATGTTGCCCTAGGACTCCCTGTAAAGGAGCCCATGCTAACATCCTTGAATATAGGAAGCCCTGTGGAAAGAGAGTGAGGCCTAGCCCACTCTCAGCCATGTCAGTCATCCCAGCTGGGCCTAAGCAGGTGAGTGAGGCTGTCTTGGTTCCTCCACCTCCAGTTGAGGTACCAGCTGGCTGCAAGTGCAAGAGTGAGTCAGCTGAAACCATCTGTTGCAGAAACAAGTTGCTCAGTTGAGCACAGCCCAGATTGCTAATTTTAGGCTACTAAGTTTTGGAATAGTTGTTTTTTTTTTTTCATGTAGCAGAGGCTAACTGAAATAGAAATTTGAAATAGGAGTAGAGGTGCTACAGTAGCAAAAATTTAAAACATATGGCAGCTGGGCACAGTGGCTCAAGCCTGCAATCTCAGCACTTTGGGAGGCTGAGGCAGGAGGATCGCTTAAGGCTAGGAGTTCGAGACCAGCCTGGGAAACATAGCAAGACCTCAACTCTAAAAAACAAACAAACAAACAAAAAACAATTAGCTAAGTTTGGTGGCTCACCCCTGTAGTCCCAGATACTTGGAAGGCTGAGGCAAGAGGATTGGTTGAGCCCAAGAGTTTGAGGGTGCAGTGGGCTGTGATCCTGCCACTGCAGTCCAGCCTGGGTGATAGAGCAAGACTCTGTCTCTAAAAATAAGTAAATAAATAAAATAAAAATAAAATACACAGATAGACTTTGGGACTTCATGGCAGCTGGAGGATGGAAGGATGACAAAGAAACTGTTATTGGACAATGGGAGAACAGTGAGGAAGCTGTTATTGGAGGCTGGAGAAAAGGCAACCTGTGTTATATAACACAATTAGTGTTGTTTGGAGGATAGAAAATGCAGCTAATAAACCTGTGGATCTAGCTAAGGAGATTTCCACAGAGAATATTGAAAGTGCCTACTGGCTTCTTTTAGCAGCATAAGATAAGGTATCATAAGGGAGGGAAGAATTCAAGAAGGAGCCATTCAGTTTTCAAGCAAAATCTAGACGCAATATAGACAGTCTAGGACAGTCTCTCCAGCAAAAGATACTCAAAATAAGAAATGGTCCCAGGGTAAAGAACGAATCAATATTGTGGCTGTAAGACTCTGTTTAGACCTCAGAAAGATTTAAGCCAGTACCTCATAGATCCTCTTAGCTAGACAAAGGAGCTTCTAAAACAATCTGGACACCAACCCAAAGTAGAAAGAGATGTAGCTCGGAAAGTATTATAAATGTGGCTTTTGAAGCATGGAGTCGCTCCCACCCAGATTCATGGGAAATCCACACAAAAAAAGAGAATTGTCTTGGGAAAAAAAATATACTAACTTGGATTTAAAAGGGACAGAGGCTGAGTGTGGTGGTTCATGCTTGCAGTCCCAGCACTTTGGTAGGCTGGAGTGGGAGAATGGCCTGAGCTCAGGAGTTTGAGACCAGCAGCCTGGGCAACATAGCGAGAACTTGTCTCTACCAAAATTTTTTTAAAAAAATTAGCCAGCTGTAGTTGCGTGCACCTGTAGTCCCAGTTACTTAGGAGGACGAGGTGGGAGGATTGCTTGAGCCCAGGAGTTCGAGGCTGCAGTTAGCTATGATCACACCACTACACTCCAACACTCCAGCCTGGGTGACAGAGACAGACTCTGTCTCAAAAAATAAAAATAAAAAGACAGAAACAACAAAATGAAAAAAGATCTCTAGGCTTCCAACTTTTTACAGGCAGAAAACAGAGATCCAGCTGTAAATAGGATCTATTCATTTTTGAAAAGGGAGATGTCTCAGATAGTGGAGCCCAGAGTATGAAGCCAAGAACCAAAGAGAACAATAGGTTAGGAAATCACTCCCAGGAAGCACAAAATAGGTCCTAGTCAAAGAAAACTCCTTGCCTTTAGAGTAGAGGGAACTGATAACATCTGCCCAGCTAGATTTCAAAATCACTATGGAATAGTGACTACATGTACCTCCCACTTGCCTCTCCCCTTTGTTAAATTAATTAATTAATTAATTTAGAGACAGGGTCTTGCTCTGTCACCCAGGCTGGAGTGCAGTGGCTGGATCATAGCTCACTGCAGCCTTGAACTCTTGGGCTCAAGTGATCCTCCTAACTGGGCCTATAGTCGCATGCCACCATGACTGGATAATTTATTTTTTGTTGTTTTATTTTATTTTTTGGAGAGACAGTATCTTGCTATGTTGCCCAGGCTGATCTTGAACTCCCGGCCTCAAGTGATCCTCCCACATCAGTCTTTCAAAATGCTGGGATTGCAGGCATGAGTCACTGTGCCTAGCCTACCCCCGCCTTTTAGATGGGGGTTTCTCTTGAGGGATATTCTATCCCCATCTTGGTATGGTATGTTAAGTGTGTCGAGGTCAAATAACTTTTTAATTCCTAAGTCTTTGGATCAACATAAGCTCTACCCATGGAACTACACCTAAGGACCCCCATCAGTCTCTGCTTCTGTGGTTCCTTGATGTTCCCCTGCTTCTGTGCTATATGTAGGGAACAAGAATTGCTTCACAGGAGCCCTAATATCTTGGGTGACGCTTTCTATAGGGGAAGCACAGGCAGCCCTGATGGGTTCCCCCAGTCATCTTCTCCTTTTTTGAAGGATAATACATGTTCACAGCTGAATCACTCTATTGGCTGGTTTCCTGCCTATAGAATCCCAGAATAATGGCAGCTTTCTTTCATTTTTTCCTGTCTCTGTTCCATTTAGCCCAAGCTGGTAGTGTTGTTGGTGACATGACATTCTCAAAATCCTGGTGGGTCTCCTGTGTATATTAAGAGGATCCACTTCATTAAACACAGAGTTCTTTACAGATCCTTCCTCGGTAGCCCCATCTCTATTCCTGGCTCCTGCTGAGATGGTTGGTTGGATCCATAATTTGTACATCTAATGGCTCCAGAAGATTGCTCAGCCACACCCTTGGTGTTCTCTCTAGAGCATGCCTTATCATCTTTTATAATATGGATGAGTTGAGAATATTCCAAATAATCAAGTTCTGGTTCCTTTTTGCTTAGTAGCTCCTTCTCAATTTATCTCTTTCCCCTTGCATTTTACTAAAAACAGCAAGGAGAAACCAGACTGCACCTTCCATATTTTGCTTGGAAATCTCTTCAGCTAGATATCCAAGTTACTTACAAGTTCTATTTTCCACCCAACACTAAAACACAACTCAGCCAAGTTCTTTGCCACTCTTTCCTCCAGTTTCCAATGATAGGCTCCTTATTTCAATCTCAGATATCACCAAAGATCTTTAATGTTCATATTTCAACTGATATTTTTTCATGACAATATACATTTTCTCTAAGATGATAGGTGCTTTCTCTGCTGTGCTCTTCCTTCTGAGTCCTCACCAGAGTATACTTTAATGCCTATATTTGTACTGATAATCTCTTTCGACAGTCTAGGCTTAAAATTCCTCCAGCCTCTACCCATCACCCAATTCCAAAGCCCTTACATATTTTAGGCAGCACCACTTCTTGGTACCAAAATCTGTATCCGTTGTCTAGAGCTGTTGTAACAAGTTACCACCAACTAGGTGGCTTAGACCAATAGAAGTTTATCATCTCACAGTTCAGGAGGCCAGAAGTCCAAGATTAAGCTGTCAGCAGGGTTGCATCCTTCTGGAGGTTGTGAGGGAGGACACGTTCCATGCATCTCCCTGGCTTCTGGTGGTCCCTGGCAACCTTTGGCATTTCATGTCTTGTAGTTGCCTCACTCCAATATCTGTCTCCATCTTTACATGACTGTCTTCCCCATGTTTGTCCTCTGTGTCACTTCATGGCCTTCTTAGAAGGATACCAGAAGGTCCACCCTAAACCAATATAATGTCATTTTAGCAAATTACATTAGCAAAGACCTTATTTCTGAATAAGGTCACATTCTGAGGTCCTGGGGTTGACATGCATTTTGGGGGGCACACTATTCAACCCTGTACAAATATTCATTAATTTCTTAACTCCTACAACCCTCTGAAGAATACTTGCATAGATGCGTGAGAGAGGAATAAATTTATTTCAGAAGAGACTGTAGGAAATGCCTGGTCCCATGTTTGGTCCAAGGCTGTGATACCCTCCATAGTATTCATTGTGACCTTTCTTCTCTTCCTGGACTTTTTCAGTGTAGCGTTCCCAGGTTATCCCAACTAAAAATTCAACCCATCTTGTACCCTGATTGGGATTGACACTAAGTCCCTTGTCCTTGCTTTATTTTCTTTCTAGCATTTATCACTATTAACAAAACTTATATTTTACTTATTTCTTTTGTTCATTGTTTGCCTTCCCCACTGGGATAGCCTCTGTGAGGGCAAAGATTTTTGTTCATGTATTCACTTCTATATTCTCAGCACTCAGAACAGTGTCTGGTGCATAGTAGGTGCTCAATAAAAAGTTGTCATATAACTGAATGCATGCGTGAATGAAAGGACTCCTGGAAACTGGGCATCTAGCTGTTGTGGACAGGGAGCCCATTCTTTCACTGGGCAAATTTTGCCATTTTTAGTCATGTAGTGAATCCTTAGAAGAGGCAGGGCCAGGCCTCCAGAGTCCTTGCTTTGAGCCTCATGGGTCTGTTGGACAGTTTCAGAATCTTAGGAAATAATTGGGGTGGTTGGTTGGCTGGAGGAGAAAATGAAATAAGAGTTGGGATTCTCTGGGGCTGCCACTGACCCACTGGGTCATCTTGACAACTTTGTTCTGTCTCTCCTGGCCCCTGGCTCCCTGACCTCAGCCTCCTTCACTTGGCTATCTGGAAAGCAGTTACTTTCTCTCCTGGCCCCCTGTTTTCTCTCTTTGGCATGTGGGAATTAAAGACAAAAGGTCTCAAAATCACTTTGAACTCCATGGAGGGTGCCAACTAATCTGAGGACATTATTAGTATAAGACAATTCCTTTGAAAATGGAAATTGCTGTATCACACAATCTCTCAAACACAGGGTGGAATTAATGAGCAATTTGCTCAAGATTCACAACTTCAAAATGATCTTCCAGGTGGCCAAAGGAAATTCACATTTACACTTCAATCAGAAATTTTTTTGTAGAATGTAAGGGGGGAGGGTTTAATTTTCTGAGATCACAAATGCCTATCCCCATCCCAAGGAGAAGAGAGCCCGTGATAAAGACCGCCCTGGTATCTGTGAACTCTCCAGCTAATTAGAAAAGTGAATCTAATTTCATGGATTTCAGCTCCTATTAATTTATCCTAAGCTTGTTGGTAATGAAGCCATGTGTTTGTTTCTTAAGAAGGAAACATCAGAGAGGAAGAGAATGGGTGTGAGGCTGTGCTGTTTATTCCCTTACCTTCAATCTATTAATTGAGGAAATAACATATGATTTAATATATATTACAATGTCATCAACACAGCACTTGCTTTTGCTACTGATGGAGCCCTGTGTGGTTATCTCACATAGGCTTACAGTGCCTGCCACAGCTAAGAAAGAAGGAATAACTGACAGGGAAGTGACCAACAGGGTCTGCTACCTTCCTAATTTCTACTGCTTCATTGTATCCTGTAATATTCAGCAAACATCTATTGAACACCTTCCATGTTCCAGGCAAGCTAGACTTGAACAAGACTGATAGGGATTTTAGAACCTATGTACGACCATCTTAAACACATAATTATTCCAAATGATTATTTACAATTGTGATAAGGACTTTGAAAAAGAAGTAGTGTGTTTTGTACTTCCCCTTTCCACATAGATATCTTGTTAGCCAGCTAGAGAGGAAACTTAAGATATCAGAGACTGGCCTGAGCTGTCTTTCATAAATCCTCTGTAATCATTACAAGACAAAGCTCACCTTGGTACCTAGATATTATGTAGAGTATTAACTGCTCAGAGTTTAGCAGTAGAGATTAGTAAAAGTAAGTAAATGTTCAAATAAGTGTAAAATTCTGAAACAGAACTAGTATCAACAGTATCTGGACAAACTTGGCACTAAACAAAGCAAACTGGAGGCTCTGGCCTCTGAGATGAGAAAGTTCATCCCCAGATACAACACAGAGAATGACAAGAGTAGACAACAGAGTCTAGCTCAAGACAGAAGTGTTAAATTCTAGTGCCATGGCCAACATTAGCCCCTTGTTTCAGGAGATTTACATGTAAGATTTTCTCAACATCAGCCATGGTTAGAACTTTAGTCCCGAGGGAAACCAGCCATTCATTTCAGGGAAATGTGGGTGTTGACAAGGGAACCCTTGCAGGAGTGTTCTGCAGGTGGTCTCCATCCCGCCCAGTAAGACTTGGATATGGGAGTGAGCTGTGTGAGGGGGGCCAGGCAAACAGCGATGAGATCCCTTTATGTGGAAAATTATATTTTCCCAAAGTGGCCACAATCTGTTTCCTGTTTTTCGAGAACTTGCTACTGCTCCATCAAGATGTGGATTCTGTGTCTCCTCTCCTTGAAGCTGGGTGGCCCTTTGTGACTGCCTTGATGAATTAAATGTGGTGCAAGTGACGCTGCATGACTTTGAGGCTAGGTCATGAAAGGAGATGTGACATCTGTCCCACTTGCATATTCATATTCTCTCTCTCTCTTTCTCTCTCTCTCAGTGCTTGCCCTTGGAACCTAATCTCCATAGTGTGAGGAAGTTCAGGCCATGGAAAGACTACAGGAGACATGAGGGGAAGTCTGCAGGGGGACTTTTGAGAAAGGTTTCCTCACTTCTAATAAATAGCTCAGGAAAATATGGTTTCTCTTCTTTGTCCAGCTGTGATGCCTGGGAACTTCTGTGGCAACCTTGCTTCCAGCCAATACACAGAGTGGGGCAACTCTCAGAAAACCACTGAGAAGAGAGTCAGAGTGCTGAAGTACCCTGTCTGGAATCCTGTCTTCCCAACTCCGTGTTTCCTGATCTATCAGGTAATAAACCCCCTTACATGTTAAGATACTTTGAGTTGAGGCGTTCTGTTACTTGTAGCTGAAGTAACATTCTCCCTGATTTGGAATCTGCTCCCTGAGGGCTTTGGTCAGTTCCTGCCCTCTATGTGTGTTCTGGGGACCTGGGCTCTCCCACAGGAGTCATTAGGCTGCAGAGAGCACCCCAGAGCTGTGCTTTGGGAGTCAGAGCAGAGACTTCTGGAGTTGGATCCATTTTCTAGGAGTGTTCATGATTTCAGCAGAACCTGTTTTATTACTTCTTCTAGGGTTACTTGTGTGAGCTGAGCCTTTGTACTTTAGAGATCATTTCCTGAGAATGAGAAGTGGAGAAGGGGGCAAGGAGTCATCCTTTATTTGTTATAGTCCCAGAGACAGGTGACATGAGAGACTTTCCTTGGTGGCAGAGGATGAAGGAGGAGGGCATGAACTGTGGAGTCAGATCCGGGATTGAACCTTGACACCTTCCTTGCAGGCTGTGTGACCTTAGGATTGTCACTTCACCTTTCTAGTCCTCAGTGATCACATCTTAAAGTGGAAGTACTAGTCCTATTTCAGAGGATGCAATTGGAGGTTTACAGCCTGTTATCTGATCTGCAACTACGTTTAGTCAGCTGACTGAGTGGTTTTTTTTAAAAAATTGAGTTTATTCATGGGTGTTTACAAATACAAAAACTTACCAACTTGTAAACTTCAAATATCTGGAGTGTGTTGTATGTCAGTTATACCTCAGTGAAGCTGTTAAAAGTTGAATTTGTTGTTTACAATCAGGAACGCTGGAATGTTGGTTTCTTTGGGGGAAAAGAGGGGAAATATTTGGCAATGCTGAGCCCACCTTTTTGTGAGGTTGCAGAGGGCTACCTCCTTCAGACAAGGCATCCCTGCTTCAGTTTGCCATGGTCCCACCAGCACCTCTTGCTCAGAGTGAGTTTTGCTGCTGGCCCTCTGGATTTGAGTTTGTGACCTCTGACCTACCTCGTGTATTTATATGTAAGCCTGGATACTCAGAGAGTGGTCTGTAGACCAGCTGCATCCTGAGAGCTTGTTAGCAGTACAGAATCTCAGGCCTCACCCCAGGCCTCCTGAATCAAATTTGCCTTTAAACAAGATCCTTGCACATTCCTTGTGATCCTTGTGATTCTTTGCACCTTCAAATTTAAAAAGCACTGCCTCTGATGATCAGAAATCATGTCTAAAAGTCATCTGGCCCAGAGTAGGCACCCACTAAGGGTAAACTCTTGCTGTGCCATTTAATCCACAGGGCAGTTCATTGTTCAGAGGAGCTCACACTTAAACTGTACTCAGTGATTCTCCTGGATCTCACAGCCAATAGGGGGCAGAGCTGGGATTCAAACACAGGGCTGTGACAGAGATTTATGCTCTTCCCTCTCTACCACCTGCCCCCCTAAGAAGAGAAAGAAAGCATATGCAGAGGGAGAAGCCATAGAAATCACCTAGGAGACCCAAGCTTATCTCTGGGGATAAGATCAGCCCTGTAGAGCAGGTGGCAGGCTCTCCCCAGGGCTACCTGAAGTTTCACTCCTTTCTCTCAGGGCATGGCCCAGAGCTTGGTGCAGAGTACAGTCTCAATGAGGAAGGGGGAAAGGGAGGAGATATGGGAGGAGGGGGAAGAGGAGCAGTGGAGGAAGGAGGGATGATATCAAACAGGCATGTCTTCAGTTACCTGCCCAGCCCCATGCCCTGGGTGAAAGATAGTGCATTAGTCCATGTTCACACTACTATAAAGATACTACCTGAGACTGGATAATTTATAAAGAAAAGAGGTTTAATTGACTCACAGTTCTGCATGGCTGGGGAGGCCTCAGGAAACTTACAATCATGGTGGAAAGCGAAGGGGAAGCAGGCACTTTCTTCACAAGGTGGCAGGAGAGAGAGAGCACGTGGAGGACATGCCACGCTTGTAAACCATGGGATCTCATAAGAGCTCCCTAACCATCGCAAGAACAGCATGGGGGAAACCGTGTCCATGATCCTGTCACTTCCCACCAGGTCCCTCCCTCAACATATGGGGATTACAATTCAAGATGAGATTTGGATGGGGCCACAGAGCCAGGCCATACCATATCAGATGGTTTATCCATTAGGACTTGCATTCAGTCAAGAGATGGAATTTAAACCTGTAAGTATTTATTATTTTTTTAACCCCACACAACAAGAGTGAGAAGTAGTGGTAGTGTTTTAGTGGTTCAAAGATTTGGATCCGCAGTCTCTGTTTCTCTTGGCCATTTCCTCATGGTCACAAGATGGCTGCTGCAGCCCCACTTATCAGGACGTGGGCAGGAAGAGAGGAAAGCAAGTCTTTCTTAGAAACCTTTTAATGTACGTATGTCTTATTGGCCAGAGGTAGGCTAGAAAATATAATGTTTAATTTAGTCTTTTTTTTTTTTTTTGAGACGGAGTCTTGCTCTGTCACCCAGGCTGGGGTACAATGGTGCAATCTCTGCTCACTGCAACCTCCACCACCTCCTGGGTTCAAGCAATTCTCCTACCTCAGCCTCCCAAGTAGCTTGGATTACAGGTGTGCACAACCACGCCTGGTTAATTTTTTTTTTTTTTTTTTTTAGTAGAGACAGGTTTTCACCATGTTGGCCGGGCTGGTCTTGAACTCTTGACCTCAAGTGATCTGCCCGCCTCAGCCTACCAAAGTGCTGGGATTACAGGCATGAGCCACTGCGCTTGACCTGTTTAATTTAGTTTTGTCTTTAGCTGGGACTCTTTGTTCTGTTGATCCCTTTCTCCACCCCC
Organism: Pan troglodytes; assembly: GCF_028858775.2. Taxonomy (NCBI): domain Eukaryota; kingdom Metazoa; phylum Chordata; class Mammalia; order Primates; family Hominidae; genus Pan; species Pan troglodytes. The sequence goes on from NC_072414.2 coordinate 64,803,433, forward strand.
ACCTTCCTGACAAATGAGGTTTATACTAACAAGAAAGGAGGACACGGTTATTGAGTAGACTTCTGGCAATGTCTGCCACGAATGGGAACATAGGACCTAATTCCTGATTCCTTGTTGACCTGGAGTAGTTCTCCCTAGTCTGGAGGTAGCTTGCGCACTCTCTTGGGCTCAGCTTTGCTCTGGGAATGAGAAGCTGTGCCTCCTTTTGTCCCTCCCAATGCTGTGACCCAGCAAGGCCGTTGGAGAGAATCCATGTGTCTGGGGACAGCTGGACCACAGCCTCCCCGCCCTGGCTGCACACCTGTTGGAAGCTATATTTAGAGCAGTAAGTCTAAATCTTGGGGCAAGGAGAAGAGAGAAGCCAAAGGGGCAAGAAAAAAATGAAAGATGCAGCCCAGAAAAAAGGGATGTTATTCCCTGTTGTGCATAGCCACAGCCTACTCTGGGCTGGTTCTTAAGAAGAAGGAAGGAATAGCTGTGGGCACTTGTGGGGGCCAGGCTGGAATTAGGAAAACCGCTGTTCACAGGATTTGGAGAGCTATAAACTCTGCCTGCGCTGGCATGAAGGTCTGTCCTGAAAAGTCCTAAAACCCCTTCTAGAATTGTAGAATTGGGGCCCCTGAACCTTTTGACTGTGGCACTCACAGGCAGGGTATAAGACTTCGTGCTCTCCCCTCCCCTCAAATTTCCACTCAGGAAAAAACTCAAGGATTATAAAGAATGGAAAGAAATAAAACAGATTGAATTTGCCATGCTGCTAGCAATATATAAATGATTCACTTAGTAGTTACTTTAGAATACGAACATACTAGGCTGGGCGCGGTGGCTCACACTTGTAATCCCAGCACTTCGGAAGGCCAAGGTGGGTGGATCATTTGAGGTCAGGAGTTCGAGACCAGCCTGGCCAACATGGTGAAACCCTGTCTCTATTAAAATTACAAAAAATTAGCTGGGCATGGTGGCAGGTGCCTGTAATCCCAGCTACTCAGGAGGCTGAGGCAGGAGAATCATTTGAACCCAGGAGGTGGAGGTTGCATTGAGCCAAGATCGTGCCACTGCCCTCCAGCGTGGGCAACAGAAGGAGACTCAATCTCACACACACACAAAAAAGAATATGAACATACTAAAGGATTTTTGTACTATAAAACAGTTTCCTAAAAACTTAAAAATAACTCTCAATAGTTTTGTTTTACTTATGAAAGTAGCTGATATTTGCTAACAGCCCATCATAGGGATATGAGTGATTAAGGGTTGAACATCAAACTTAGACGGCCTTGATGAAATACAGGAAAATTGCAGGTTAAATATTATCGCTGCCAATCTGGATTATTGTAGACTGTGAAGTAAACCTAGCAACCCACAAAAAGGTGAATGGTCACATTAAAGCTAAACTAAAAGAAGCTTTTATAATAAAAATAGCAAGGCCATCAGTAACGAAACAAAACCACAGCCAGTGGGCAACACTGATGAAGTCGTAGCCATGAGCCCTTCCGGAAAGTTGTGAAATTCTAACCATTTGCAAGTGTGCTTGCAGGGTAGGAGCTTGACAGTGTTGCCAAGTGTTGTGTGGCAGCCAGGTTTTTTAGCAAAGGACATAGTCAGAGTCCTAGGTAATTTTAGTTTATGGATAGCACATTTTAGTAACTTTTCATGACTCACTTATTAGGTTACTAGTAAGTAACCCTTCTAAGCCAAAAGTATGAGAGTCTATAGAAGCAGGAGTCACTTGCCTGTAAGAAGTAAAGAAGAGACGTGAGGAGTCACTGTGACCCACTGTGGGAGTTCCTGTGGCCTGGCAGGGAGCTGCAGACCACATGTGGGAACTCTGCTTTGAGAAGTAGGTCGGCTACTGGAGGCTTTTCTCCAGCAGTGATCTCTGTCTGTATGGTGCAGCATTATCAAAAACTTTCTCCCTACTGGATTATTTCCATTCGCACACACACAGGCTGTAATTACTCCTATCTTAAAACTTAACTTGCTGGACACCCTATCCCCCCGACCTCCCCAGTTACTACCGCAATTCTCTCCTTGCTGCTAGAACAAAAATTCTCAAAAGAGTTGTCTATATTCAGCATCCCCAATTCTTCTCTCATTCTGTCTTGAACTATTCCAGAGGGTTTTTGTCCCCAGAGTCCCACCGAAACAGCCTTTGTCAAGGTTGCCACTGACTTCCATGACAGATGCCCCTCTCATCCTGTCAGCATCAGCAGCAGAATAACCAGCTCATCCCTGATTGCCTGGGACATTTCCAGGCTTTAAAATGGAAAGTCTTGTGTTCCAGGAACCACCACAGTCCTGGGCAAATCCAGACTGGAGGTCACCCTAGATCAATGACCTCCACATTGCTGGATCCGGTGATAATTTTTTTTTTTTTTTTGAGACAGGGTCTCACTCTGTCACCCAGGCTGCAGTACAGTGGCATGATCTCAGCTCACTACAACCTCTGCCTCCTGGGCTCAAGTGATCCTCCCGCCTCAGCCTACTGAGTAGCTGGGACTATAGGCACACGCCACTGCACCCGGGTAATTTTTTTATTTTTTGTAGAGATGGGGTCTCCCTATGTTACCCAGTCTGGTCTCAAACTCCTGGGTTCAAGCAATCTTTCCACTTCAGCCTACTAAAGTGCTGGCATTACAGGAGTGAACCACCGTGCCAGGCCCACTGATAAATTCTTAGTTCTCTCTTGGACCTCACTGCACCTTTCTAAAACACAACTTTTTTTGAGATATCATTTACATATAATAAAGTGTACATATTCAAAGTGTATAAATTAGTAAGTTTTGACATATGCATACACTCATGAAACCATCATGGTCATCAAGGTAGTGACGCTATCCTTTACCTCCAGAAGTTTCTTCATGCCCATTTGCAACCCCTCTCTTCTGCCTTTCATACCTGTGTTCCCCCCAATTCTCACACCTGAGTATTAATAGCAATACCTAATAGTAGTAGTAATTAATAGTATTACTCAATCTACAGATGTATTACTTATTTATAAAATTGGATCTATTTATTATATATAATTTATATTTTAGATATGCAATCCATATATTATAATCTATTTATTATATAAGGATTATATATTATTACTATTAATAGTAATAGCAATTATATATTATTAATTACTATTAATAGTAACAGTAATTATATATTATTAATTACTATTAATAGTAATAGTAATTAATAGAGATACCCAATCTACAGATGTATTACTTATCTATTTATAAAATTGGATCTATTTATTATATATAACTTATGTTTTATTATATGCAATCCATATATTATAATCTATTTATTATATAAGGATTATATATTATCAATTACTATTAATAGTAATAGTAATTAATAGTGATACCCAATCTACAGATGTATTACTTATCTATTGCTGTACAAAAAATAACCCCAAAATTCATCAGCTGAAAACTGCAAATGTTTATCATCTCTCATCTTCTGTGGGCCAGGAGTGTGGGGCATAACTTACCTGGGTGACTCTGCCTCAGGGTCTCTCCCGTTGTAACCACGGGATCCGCCAGGGCTGTGATTTCATTTTATAGGCAAGACAGAAGTCACCACCTCTTTGAAACCTAATCTCAAAAGCGACATCTCATTTTTGCCATATTCTGTTCATTAGAATTGGGTCACAAGGTCCCGCCCACTCTCAAGGGGAAGGAGTTACACAAGGGTGTGAGTGTCAGGGGGTGGGTATTGTAGGGAGACGTTTTAGAGATTGCCTACCACAACAGGCAACTATTGATCTGCTTTCTGTTACTATAGATTAGTGTGCATTTTTTGTTTTAAGTAAGTGGAGTCATGCAGGATGTAGTCTTTTTTGTCTATCTTCTTACACTCGGCATAATTATTTTGAGATTAATTTATGCTGTTGCATTTATCAGTAGTTCATTCTTCCTATTGCTGAATAGTATTTGTATGGATACACCACAATTTGTTTATTCATTCATCTGTTGATGGACATTTGAGCCATTTATTAATAGTTTTGGGCTATCACAAATAAATCTGCTGTGGACATCCATCTGCAAGTCTTTGTATGGACATATGCTTTCATTTCTCTTGGGTAAATATTTATAAGTGGAAAGGCTAGAACATACGGTAGGTATATATTTACCTTTTTAATAAACTGACAAACCATTTTCCAAAGTGACTGAACCATTTTACATTCCCATCAGCAGTGCATGAGAGATTCAGTTTCTCTGTTTCCTTATCAACACTTGATACGGTCAGCCTTTTTAATTTTAGCCATTCTTGTGGCTGTGTAGCGCTGTTTTGTTGTGGTTTTAATTTGCATTTCCTTAATGATTACTGACGTTAAAAATCTTTCTGTGCTTATTTGCTATTCACATATCTTCTTTGGTAAAGTGTCTGTCTTTAGATCATTTTTAACTAGGTTATTTGTTTTCCTATTTGGTTTTGAAAATTCTCTGTATATTCTGGATACACGTCCTTTGGCAGGCACATGGTTTATAGACATTTTCTTTTGGTCTGCAGCTTGTCTTTTATTCTCTAATGGTGTCTTTCAAAGAACATTATGTTTCAATTTTGATGAAGTTCAATTTATCAATTTTTCTTTTACAGATTGTACTTTTGGTGTCACACCTAAGAAATCTTTGCCTAAGTCAAGGTCACAAAGATTTTCTTCATACTTTTTTCTAAAATTTTTTGTAGTTTTAGTGTTTACATTTAAATCTAGGATCATTTTTAGTTAATTTTTGTAAACAGTGCAAGCTGTTGGATTGAAGTTCATTTTCCTTTGTGTGGATGGTCCAGTTGTTCCTACATCACTTGCTGAAAATATTATCTTTTCTCCATTGAATTTCCTTTGCACCATTGCCGAAAATCAGTGTGTATCTATTTCTAAATTCTATTTTTTGTTTCAGTGATCTATTTTTTGTCTTTATAGTAGTAATTATATTGATAATTGTAGCTTTAAAATAATTCTTAAGATCAGGCCGTGTTAGTCCTCCAACTTTGTTCTTTTACAAAGTTTTGCTTTTCTAGGTCTTTTGTGTTTCAACACAAATTTTAGAATTAGCTTGTCAATTTCTACCAAAAAAGCCTGCTGGAATTTTCATTGGGATTGCATGGAACCTACACATAAATTTGGGGAGAACAAACATCTTGAGTCTTTCAACCCATGAACATGATATATCTCTCCATTTATTTAGGTTGTCATTGGTTTTTCTCAGCAATATTTTACATTTTTCAGTGTTCAGATCTTTCATATCTTTCTCCTAAGTATTCCATATTTATTTATGCTATTGTAAATGGTGTTTTAAAAATTTCAACTTCTGATTGTTCATTGCTGGTATTTAGAAGTAGAATTGATTTTTACATATTGATCTTGTGTCCTTCAACTATGCTAACTTACTTACGAATTCTAGTAGCTATTTTTGTAAATTCCATCACATTTTCTACATAGGGGATCATGTCACCTGCCAATAAAGACTGGTGCCTTTTTTCTTTTCCTTGGATAAACTCCACTTGGTCATGATGCATTATCCTTTCTTACTTATTGTTGAATTTGATTTGCTAAAATTTTGTTTAGAACTTATGCATTTATATTCATGAGGAATATTGGTCTATCTTTTTTTTTTTCTTCTGATGTCTTTGTCTGGTTTTGGTATCAGGGTAATGCTAGTCTCATGGAATAAGTTGGGAAATATGCCCTGCTCTTCAATGTTTTGAAAGAGTTTGTGCAGAATTGATAATGTTTCTCCTTAATCTCTGGCATAATGTTTGAAGGAAATTTTCCTCCTATAATGTTTGGTGAAACCACCTGGGCTGGAGTTCTCTTTGTGTGACTTTTAAATTTTTTAGTTAAATTTAATTTTTTCAGAGACAGGGTCTTGCTCTGTCACCTAGGGTGGAGTGCAGTGGTGCAATCATAGCTCACTGTAACGTTGAATCCTAACTCCTGGGCTCAAGTGATCCTCCTGCCTCAGCCTCTTGAGTAGCTAGGACTACAGGTCCATGCCACCACAGCTGGCTAATTTTTAAATTTTTTGTAGAGAAGGGGTCTTGCTATGTTGCCCAGGCAGGTCTCAAACTCCTGGTCTTAAGCGATCTTCCTACCTCGACCTACCACAGTGCTGGGATTACAGGCATGAGCTGCTGTGGCCAGCTTTTTTGTGTGAATTTTTAATTAACGAATTAAATTTCTTTAATAGATATATGGCTATTCAGATTATCTATTATTCTTGAGCGAGTTTTGGTAATTTGTGTCTTTTAAATAATTTGTTCATTTTTATCTAAGGTGTCATAATATTAATTTGTTCATAATACTCCCTTATTATCCTTGCTTTATCTGTAGAATCTGTAGTGATATCATCTCTCTCATTCCCAATATTGGCAATTTTTGTCCTTTTTCTTTTTTTCCTTAGAAGCCCAGCTAGAGGTTTATCAGTTTTATTATCTTCTCAAAAAATCGCTTTTGCTTTAATTGATTTTTTTCTATTGTTTTCCATTTTCTGTTTCATCCGTTGGCCTTCTGATTTTTATTTTTTTCTTTCTTCTGCTTACTTTGCATTTTTTTATTATTATACTTTAAGTTCTAGGGTACATGCGCACAAGGTGCTGGTTTGTTACATAGGTATACACGTGCCATGCTGGTTTGCTGCACCCATCAACTGGTCATTTACATTAGGTATTTCTCTTAATGCTATCCTTCCCCCAGCCCCCCCCGCTCCCCAACAGGCCCCGGTGTGTGATGTTCCCCACCTTGTGTCCAAGTGTTCTCATTGTTCAATTCCCACCTATGAGTGAGAACATGCAGTGTTTGGTTTTCTATCCTTGTGATAGTCTGCTGAGAATGATGGTTTCCAGCTTAATCCATGTCCCTGCAAAGGACATGAACTCATCCTTTTTCTGGCTGCATAGTATTCCATGGTGTATATGTGCCACATTTTCTTAATCCAGTCTATCATTGATGGACATTTGGGTTGGTTCCAAGTCTTTGCTATTGTGAATAATGCCGCAGTAAACATACATGTGCATGTGTCTTTATAGCAGCATGATTTATAGTCCTTTTGGGTATATACCCAGTAATGGGATCACTGGGTCAAATGATATTTCTAGTTCTAGATCCTTGAGGAATTGTCACACTGTTTTCCACAATGGTTGAACTAATTTACACTCCCACCAACAGTGTAAAAGCATTCCTATTTCTCCACATCCTCTCCAGCACCTGTTGTTTCCTGACTTTTTAATGATCGCCATTCTAACTGGCGTGAGATGGTATCACATTGTAGTTTTGATTTGCATTTCTCTGATGACCAGTGATCATGAACATTTTTTCATGCATCTGTTGGCTTACTTTGCATTTTATAAGATCTTCTTTTTCTAGTGTCTTAAGGTGGAAGTTGTAATCATTTCTTTTTTTTTCTAAAAACTATGGCTCTATGTCAACCTTTCTTTTCTAATATAGGTGTTTACTGCTTAAATTTCTCTCTAAGTACTGCTTTAGCTGTAGCCACAAATTTTGGTATGTTGATATGTTTTCATTTTCATTCAAAAGACTTTGATGTTCTTGGACTATCACCTCCATCTCCTCAAGCTGGGGTGTCTATCAGGCTCTGCTTGAGACCCATCCCTGTTTTGAGTCTGGAAATTCCCTTGCAGCAGGAAGCTGGGGTAAGAAGATGGCTGACCTTATTTATTTCCTGTCTCTGAGGGAGACCTGTCTTTCATTGCTTGATGTCCAGTGCCTTGAAAACCATTGTTTCATATGGTCGTTTCATGTTGCTGAATTCTTTTTTGTTTTTTGAGATGGAGTCTCTCTCTGTCACCCAGGCTGGCAATGCAGTGGTGCCATCTCGACTCACTGTAACCTCCACCTCCCGGGATCAAGCGATTCTCCTGCCTCAGCCTCCTTAGTAGCTGGGACTACAGGTGCCTGCCACCACGCCCAGCTAATTTTTGTATTTTTAGTAAAGACAGGGTTTCACCATGTTGGCCAGGCTGCTCTCCAACCCCTGACCTCAAGTGATCCACCTGTCTTGGCCTCCCAAAATGCTGGGATTACAGGCATAAGCCACCACGCCTGGCCTCATGTGGCTAAATTCTACTAAACAGTGAAAGAACAATAATTTCAATGCCATGTAAATTCTGCCAGCATATAGAACACGGTAGCATACCCTTAAACAACTTTTAGGAGACTTCTGCAGGCTTGATTAAAGAAAAAAAAAAAAAAACCAGACAGGACAGTATGAGAAAGGAAAATCATAGGGTAATTTCGAGTGGGTAACAAAGTGGAAATCCCAAACAAAACAGCAGTAAACAGAATCCCACACGGGTAAAAAAGATAATACATCATGATCAAATCGGATTTATCCTAGGAATGCAAGATTGACTTAATATTAGAATTTTTCTTACTGAAATAGAGATTCATTTTTGTTTTACTTGTTTCATTTTAGTTTTGATTTTAGATTTTTTTTAACATTAAATTTTATCATTATGGAGAATGTTTACATGGTTCCAAAGTCAAACCTACAAAACCAGGGACATTCTAAGAAGTCCAGCCCTGTCCCTGCCCTTGCCACATTTTTCTTTCTTTCCTGCCCTTTTTTCTTTTTTTTTTGAGATCGAGTCTCACCCTGTCACCCAGGCTGGAGTGCAGTGGCATGATCTCGGCTCACTGCCACCCCCACCTTCTGCTTTCAAGCGATTCTCCTGCCTCAACCTCCCAAGTAGCTGGGATTTCAGGCATGCACCACCACACCGGGCTAATTTTTATTTTTTTTTGTATTTTTAGTAGAGTTGGGGTTTCACCATGTTGGCCAGACTGGTCTCTAACTTCTGACCTCAAGTGATCCACCCGCCTTGGCCTCCCAAAGTGCTGGGACTACAGGCGTGAGCCACCGTGCCTGGTCTCTTTCCTGCCTCTTTAGTAGCCATTTTTTAATAATAAAAAAACCTCCCGTTAAAAATATGATTGTATCCTACCCCTTTTTGGATAAGTGGTAGCATACTATATACACACATTTGCCATCTTACTTTATATACTTATATGTGTTGGAAACTCCTCTTTGTCATGTACAGAAATGGTTCTCATTCCTTTTTACAGCTGCATATAATTCCATTATATAGATATATAGGCTGAGTGTCCCTTATCCAAGATGCTTGGGACCAGAAGTGTTTTAGATTTTGGATTTTTTTGGTGGTGTGGGGGGAGGGTTTGGAATATTTGCATATATATAACGAGATATCTTGGGGATGGAACCCAAATCTAAGTATGAAATTCATTTGTTTCATATACACCTTAAACACAGAGACTAAAAGTAAGTTTCTATAATATTTGTAATAATTTTGCATGTGAAACTAAGTTTTGACTGCTTTTGACTGCATCTGTCATATGAGGTCATTTGTAGAATTTTCCACTTGTGGTGTCATGTTCATGCTCAAAATGTTTTGGATTTTGGAGCATTTTGGATTTCAGATGTACCATAGTTTATTCAACAATCCCCTGTTGTTGGGTGGGTCAGGGCAGGTGGCTTTTGCATTTACAAATAACTCTGTAATGAATAAGCTTGCACATGTGTTTTTTTTCTTTTTGTCATATTTGGGAGATGTTTCTAGAAGTGAGATTGCTGAGTCAAAGAGTGAAGACAGAGAGAATTTTGCCAAATTCTTTCCATGGTGATTGTACAACAATTTTGCATTCCTGCCACCAAAGTATGAGAGTGTCTATTTTCCAGAGCTTCATTAACAGAATTAAGTTGTCAAAGCTTTGAATTTTTACCAGGAATAGGTGAGTATGAGATCTCAGTTTTCATTTGCATTTCTCTTATTAAGAGGAAGGTTGAACATCTTTTCATATGGTCAAGAGCCATTTGCATTTCTTTTCTGTTAATGGTCTGTTCATCTGACTTGCCTATTTTTCTATCTAGTTGAAGTCTTTTCTACTTTAGGACGTTTGTTAAAATATCGGGAATATTAACTCCTTGTATTAGAAGTTGAAACTATTTTTCCCCAGTGTATTGGTTCAGATTTTTTCCCTAATGCAAGAAGTCCAGAGGTGGGGACTGTCCACACTGGCTCCGTGGTCCCCTGTGTCAGGGCCAGCTTTTCTGAGATTCTCCAGGCATCTCCCCAACAGTCACATTATGACTATGTCAAAGGCAAGTAGGACCAGGAAGGGATGGCTCCAGAGATACTTGTCTCTTATTAGGAAGGCAAAACTTTCTCAGAAGCCCCAACAGATTTGCATTCAGATTTAATTGGCCAGAACTATGTTATAGGCCTCTCACCTCCAGCTTCAGGGAAAGCTGGGAAAGAAAGTATTTCATCTTCCCAGTCTCTGGAGTGGAGGTGGGCAAGGCAAAGGAGATTAGAATGCATGTTGAGTTACCCAACCAACTACCACAGACAAGAGGGGTGAGTTTACATTAAATAGAAGACCTATCTTTTCTCCTGTTCTGTGACATGTCTGCAAATCCACAGTAAACCAGTAGTTGGGCTTACAACTCCAAAATGGAATTCAGTTTGTTTGATTGTTTGTTTTTGAGATGGGGTCTCACTCTGTTGCCCAGGCTGGAGCGTGTTCACAGTTTACTGCAGCCTCTACCTCCTGGGGTTGAGATCCTCCTGCCTCAGCCTGCTGAGTAGCTGGGACCACAGGTACGTGCCACCATGCCTGGCTAATTTTTGCTTTTTTTTTTTTTGGAGAGACTGGGTTTTGCCATGTTGCCCAGGCTGATCATGAACTTCTGGGCTCAAGCAACCCTCCTGCCTCGGCCTCTCAAAGTGCTGGGATGACAGGCGTGAGCCACTGTGCCTGGCTGGAATTCAGTCTTGGATGCCTCTGTAGAGGTTTCGTGTCCTTCCTTCTGAAGCAAGGAAGGTGAGATGACATCTAGAGACCAGTGTTTCCCCGTAGGAGCCTATTTGTAAGGAGTACTGCTAAATGGGATCATGTCCAGAGGCAAGTCACCAGGGCAGGGGAGCAAGGACCTTAGGAACCCTGCCCTGCCAGGAAAAGCCTGAAGATTCAGAGATATCATCTTAGCGAAGATGTGGAAGAGAGCAAGACATGCCTCACTGAAAACCCGGAGGACTGGCATGTGGAAAAAATCAGATTTGATCTGTAGTAACAGTTGGTGCATGTTACAGTGAGGCGGATTCCAATTCATTTTAAACAGTAGTTTTTACTAATTCAGGATGGGTTGCTTTGTGAGGCAGTGAGCTTCCTACCCTCTGTGTGATCAGTCTTGCCACTCTCATGGCTTTATCCTTCATTACTCTCTGGTTTTATCCTCCACCTCTATGTCAGTGATTCTCTAACCTGTGTCTCTCCTCCAGAACTCTCCCCTGACCCCTGTCTTCTTCAACCCACCACAAAGCCCTTTCTTATTCTGAGTTGGATCAGTCAGGGTCTCACCAGGAAATGGAAACCTCTTGAATATTTAAAAACAGAGGGACTTTAATGCAGGGAATTTGTTAAACAGGTAATAGTCAGTCGCCCAGCCGAGAAGTTAAACAGAGGACAGTGAGACAATTCAAAGTAACAGCAGCAGGAAGCACTGTCACCCCCAGGCTGCAGGGTCACCCAGCAAGAGCTGGAACCACAGTGGGCTTGTCGGGGCAGCATCTGTAGGAATGGAAAACACACAGCAACTGTCTGAGATTCTCTTAAAGCAGAGGCAGAGTGAGAAAGAGCCCGGCACCCAATTTCCTGCCAATGCTCCCCAGTGGCCAAACACAATAAAAAACCAGATGATAGAGAAACCTGAGAAATGCAGCCCTGCAGAGCAGAAGAAAGGTGAAGGAGAATGGGCTGAGCACAGATACACAAGGCAAGAAGGGGTGGAAGGTCTCCTAGATTTTCTGGGGTCTGTGGGCAGGGCTGGGACACTAAGAAGAAGGTTCCTTCAGAAGCAGCCTCTGAGCCAGGGATTTGTATGCAAATGATTTTTTTTTTTTTTTTTGAAGACAGGGTCTTACTCTGTTGCCCAGGCTGGAGTGCAGTGGCACGACCTTGACTCACTGCACCCTCCACTTCTTGAGTTCAAGCGATTCTTGTGCCTCAGCTTCCCAAGTAGCTGGAATTACAGGTGTGCACCACCATGTCTGGCTTTTAAAAATTTTTTAATTTTTAAATTTTTTTAATTTTTAGTAGAGACAGGATTTCCCCATCTTGGCTAGACTGGTCTCAGACTCCTGACCTCAAGTGATCTGCCCACCTGGGCCTCCCAAAGTGCTGGGATTACAGGTGTGAGCCATCATGCCCAGCGTGCATGCAAATGACTTATAAAGAAAGTGTCCCAAGGAGAGCTCAGTGAGAGAGTCAGGGGAAGCAGTGTTGGAAAGGGAAGAAGCCAATGGAAGGAGAGATTTCAGGGGAAGACTGAACATCGTTTGATCCGGTGGAGAGGTCTGAGGTATAAACTGCTTCTGAGAGTTTGTGCCTGCTCAGGCAAGAGGGTGGGCTTTTTAACCCTGTACCTTTCAGTCCTTGCTGGAGGGTGGGAAGGGGATGGACCTCTGGCTCTGAGTCTGGTGGATGCCTGTATGCTCCAGGAGCCCAAGGATGAGCCACTGGAGAAGGTCACAGCTGCGAACAATGAGTAGCAAAGCACATAGAAGCTGGGGGTGGGACCGTAGCATTAGAAAGGGGATGTGCGGGGGATCTGGGTAGATGACCGAGCATGTCTGCCAGAGAGTGTGCAGGTGGGAGGGGATGGTGGACCTTTCCCATAGACATGCACATGGTAAAGCGGGAGGTAGAAAGCAATACACAACCTCAGAGAGAGACAGATAAAGTGCCACGGGTGGGGGTGCTGTATGGGAAGGAGAGGTTGCCTCTCCGCTCTGGTTTGTGATGGCAATTTTGCTGCAGTGACTGTCATAGATGTAGAAGTACCCTTAAGATGCTGCACAAGGGCCAGGCATGGTGGCTCACACCCATAATCCTCGCTTTCTGGGAGGCCAAGGCAGGCAGATCGCTTGAGCCCAGGAGTTAGAGGCCAGCCTGGGCAACCTGGTGAAACCCCACCTCTACAAAAAAAAATACAAAAAAGTAGTCATGTGTGGTGATGTGTGCCCATAGTCCCAGTTACTCGGGAGGTTGAGATGGGAGGAAATCACTTCCTCTGATCACTGACTGGGTTCTTAAAGCCCTGGGGACTTTGGACTACGCACGTTGTGTCCTTTGTTGTTGTCTCCTGGCTCTGGGGCCATGTTCCTTGTGCTCTAACTTTGCTTCCCACACCATGGCAACGGAATCTGGTGCCTTCTCAGGCTGTCTGGGGTTGACCCTGCAGACCCCTGGTGTCTGTCTCTGCCTAGTCCCCAGGTCATTCTGAGTGCAACTCTGGCCACCTTTTCTTTTCCAAATGGTCTGGAACTCCCCCCCTCATATAACAGGGGGCTCTCTGTTCTCTCTCTTTAAGAAGCTAATTTCTAAATATAATCCTGGTGTATTATGGGTAGATGCAGCGATACAGTTAATGAGTCTCTAATGTAGACAATTATAACCTAGAATACAGCTTGGCTTGGTTCTCTACCACTCACGTGCACAGACAGATTCAGTAACACATACCCACTCACAATTATAATCTTGTTCTCTGAGAAAATACCATACCCAGGCCTCACAGGCAGCAGACCCAGAGTTGTGCACCTGCACACACACACACAGGCACACAAACACTCAGGGGCCCTTACACACTCAGAAACATCCACTGTAGTAGAAGCGAGGACCTGCCACTGTACCTGCGAGAGAGGCAGAGGAGGTAGCTGTGTTTATAGCAGGCGGTCCTGCCTCTGCTCCCACCAGCCACCTATAATTGGACCAGATGGTTACTTGCCCTTGGTTCCATAAGCACCAGTGCTTTTAGGAATTCTTTGGTGGCAGGAAGCAGAAACCAACTTAGAGTTTCTTAGGAATCAGAGGTATCCACAGAACACAAGGGCAGAAATGATGGAAGGGTCTTACGAGGGACTTTAACTGAAAACTGGAAGCCGCCTTCAGCCGAGGCAGTTAGTTTCGCTCTCGCTCTATTTTTTTAAATCATTCTGGGGCAGCAAGGTCTTCCATCTGTCATCTGCTTCTCTTTTTTCTTTCTCTCTTCTGTCTTGCTAAAATACCTACATTCAAATCATTTGAAGCATTTATTAAAAATTTAGAGCCCTGAATCTCTGGGGATGAAGCCAAAGAAACTCCACTTTTAACAAATGCCCTAGGTGATCCTTCAACATGCAAAAGTTTGAGAACCACTGTGCTAAGGAGGTACATAATTCAAACATTGACACGCGCCTTCGAGACATGCCCTCCTAGTCACAGCACCACCAACTAACTAATTTGCATGCCTGTGTCCCAGTTTCAAATTTCTGGGAGTCAGAAGCCAACTGAATCAGCATGGGTTGGATGTCCTGGTCCAGTGAGCTGTGGGTGTTAGTGAGGGGAGTGGTTTGGTCCCATTGGAAGGTGTAGACACTGACAGAGTAGGGACATTGCCCAACTTGTCTGTTACAGTGAGATGTTCCCAATTCCTCATAACAAATTCTCTTTTACAGAAGTTGGTTTGGGTGGGCTTTTTGTAGTCAAATAACTGCTGAGGCACAAATTGTCAGAAATACTCAGGCACACATTGTCACTCACACATGCATACATACGCACACACCCATCATTCTGAGCACTGTGGAGAGGTTTGCTTGGTAATGATCTCTTTGCAGCTTAGTAAGACTATAAAGAAGGTGGGGAACCTTTATTAATTATATATCTTACATTCAATGAAACATAATATTTAATTTAAATACTTGCAGGAGGCGTCTTTGATACTTTGATTTGCTTCCCAGAACAAAAGGCTTCTCTCCCTCCCTGGCCTGCTGAGTTGATCTCTCATGATGAAAGACCAACCTGGTTTGTCCCCTTCACAGGATTTTTGTCATAGAAAATGATGAAATCCTTTCCCAACAGAGTGTAAAGCCAAGGCTGCAGTCATGTTGCCAGGCTTGACAAGGAAATGCCAGGAAAATCTATCCATTTTATGTTTTCTAGACAACAGGCGGGGGAGGTGAGGCTTATAACAGGATCCTCTGGGTTGCAGCCTGAGAGGCTGACTGCAGGAGGCAGGTGTTCCGTGCAGATGACCCCACAAGCACGGTAACGATGGACACTACCCCCCGCTGTCCCTCACCCTACATCGGCCATGCCTCCTGATCTTGGCCACACCCTCCTTTGTGCTGGGAACTGTTGATCTCTGTGGGCTCTCAGGAGTGAAAGAAAAACCATCTCCTGGGCTGGGTGCAGGGGCTCATGCCTGTAATCCCCGCACTTTGGAAGGCCCAGGCGGGCAGATCACTTGAGGTCAGGAGTTTGAGACCAGCCTGGCCAACATGGTAAAACCCAGTCTCTACTAAAAATACAAAAATTAGCCAAGCGTGGTTGTGCACACCTGTAATCCCAGCTACTCGGGGGCTAAGGCACGAGAATTGCTTGAACCCGGGAGGCAGAGGTTGCAGTGAGCCGAGATCATGCCACTGTACTCCAGCCTGGGTGACAGAGCAAGACTCTGTCTCAAAACAAACAAACAAACAAACAAACAAACATCATCTCCTACGGTGAAAGTTTGGTGGCCTGGTGACAATTCCAGACAACCTCCAAACACTATAATGCTACAGAACCTTCTATAATACTAGAACCCTGGCAAAACAGGCTAGGAATTCTTGTTTTGACAAAAGCTTCCAGAGTTCAGATAGCCCAAGATCTGATTGGAAGAAGGAATCTCAGAGTCCTTCCTTAGCTGGGAGTTTCCAAAGCAATGCATCTGGCCGAGTCCAGGCCAGCTGGCTAAATGCATCCCTGGAATTGCCTCTCTTCCCTTCCTGAAAGACGAGAGACTTGGCACTAAATGTAGGTCAAGTTTCTATCCGAGATTGTTTTCTCTTTTTCCAAGACAAAGTCTGGGAAGTAGCTGGGCTGGGGATGGTTTGGGACAAGGAGGAGGAAATCTAACATTAGTTGAGTGTCTCTGATGTGTTAGACACTGTGGCTGGTGTATGAATGTCACTGCATCAGATCCTCACAAGTCTTGTGAACAAGAGAGGCTTGTCCCCCACTTCACAGATAAGGACACTGAGATTCTGGAGGTAGTCACTTGCAAAGATCACGTAGGAAGAGGCAGAGACAGGATTTTAAGCTGCATTGTTTGGCTCCAGAAGGTCGCCCTTTTCCACTGCACCTGCCACAGGAGAAAGGTAAGGTGCAGCCTTCTCTGGCTGGGTCTGCTTTCCCCAACTACTTCTTCTTTTTTTTTCTGAGATGGAGTTTTGCTCTTGTTGTCCAGGCTGGAGTGCAGTGGTGCTATCTCGGCTCACTGCAACCTCGGCCTCCCGGGTTCAAGCAATTCTCCTGCCTCATCCTCCCAAGTAGCTGGGATTACAGGCACGCACCACCACGCCCGGCTAATTTTTGTATTTTTAGTAGAGACGGGTTTCACCATGTTGGCCAGGCTGGTCTTGAACTCCTGACCTCAAGAGATCCGCCCGCCTTGGCCTCCCAAAGTGCTGGGATTACAGGTGTGAGCTACCGTGCCCCAACTGCTTTCCCCAACTTCTAAGGGCTCACAGCAGTGGAGGAGGGGCCCGGCAGGAACTAGGAGCTCTTTGGCTTTCACAGGGCCAGGTCGCTTTGCTGGCTATTCTCTCTCCCACCTCTTCATTCTTTCCCTCTTCCAATCAAACACCCTCCAATCATTCTGAAGCTTAAACAAACAACAATGACAAAAACAAAACCTCCTTGACCTTCCTCTACTTCTAACCACCATTTTCTCTTTACAGGCTGATGAACTCCTCTTCTCAGTTGAGCTACTCAAAAAAAGTTATCCTAATGTCTCATCCCTACTTTCCCCCCCATCCTCTCTTCATCCCATTCCAAAGTGGGTTCCTCTCTAGCTGCTCTACTGCGACTGCCCCAGCAGGGCCACTAATTACCCTCTCATTGTTGAATTCATCAGACACTTTCCATTCTCATATTATTTGATTTCTCAGCAGCATTGACCTGTTAACCTCTCGGTCCCTCATGATAACTTATTTTCCTTTTCTTTCATGACGACATAGTCTCTGGATTTTCCTCCATCCTCTTGCCTACTCTTTCTCCATCTTATTTTTGGGCTCTTTCTCCTCCATCCAACCTTCAAATGTTCAAGTTTTTCAGGGCCTGGCCTCAACCTCTTCCCTTCTCATTCCACACTTGCTCTCCAATCCCACCCATTTCCTTGGCTTCCATGCCTCCACATTTATGTCTCCAGCCTGCATGATCCCCCTGAGCTCCAGATCCATGTATCCGACTGTTGACAGAGGGGTTGGCAAATTTTTTTCTGTTAAGGACCAGATAATAAATATTTTATGCTCAGTAGTGTCTTCTGCAACAATTCAACTCTGCCATTCTAGTGCAAATTCAACCACAGACACTAAAAGAACAAATGAGCACGGCTGTGCTCCAAAGAAATTTGTTTATGGACATTGAAATTAGAATTTTACATAATTTTCATGTGTCAGGAAATGGTGCTCATCTTTTGATTTTTTTCAACCATTAAAAAATTTGAATTTTATATAATTTGAATTTTATATAATTTTCACACATCAGGAAATATTATTCTTCTTTTGATTATTTTCAATTTAAAAATGTAAAAACCAGATGACAAGCCAGAAGTGACCCATGGGCTGTAGTTTGTTGTCCCTTCATCTGTGTGTTGGTTCACTGGGATGTTTCATAGGTGTCGCAAACCAGCATGGCCAAAATGTCACCCTGGACTTACGCCTCCAGATCTCAGTGTCCACAGCTACGTCAAAGACCCTTTAATACTCATAGCTGCTGTGCAAGAAACTGAGAGTCACCCTTGATGGAGCCTTTTTTCTCATCCCTCCCTGGTCTCAACTTCCAATCACCAAGTCCTATTGATTCTCCCTCCTAAGTAAGTATAGCAGGATAATATTGTGAACTATCTGCTATGGTTTTTTTTTCTTTTTTTCTTTTTTTTTTTGAGACAGAGTTTCACTCTTGTCACCTAGGCAGGAGTGCAATGGCACTACCTCGGCTCACTGCAACCTCCGCCTCCTGGGTTCAAGTGATTCTCCTGCCTCAGCCTCTGGAGTAGCTGGGATTACAGGCATGCACCACCATGCCTGGCTAATTTTTTGTATTTTTAGTAGAGACGAGGTTTCACCATGTTGGCCAGGCTGGTCTTGAACTCCTGACCTCAGGTGATCCACCCACCTCGGCCTCACAAACTGCTGGGATTACAGGTATGAGTCATCGCACCCGGCCCTGCTATGGTTTTTATTCTGGGAATTTTGAGTGGTCTCGCTCTCTCCTCTCCTTCAAGTCTTTTCTCAAATGTTACCTCTACACAAGGTCTCGTCTGACTGACCACCCTTTTTTAAGTGGCAACCTGATACCCCTTACCCTGTTTTAAAAATCTTCCTTTTTGCACATATCACCTATTAATTTACTATGAAATTTAAGATTTGCTATTGTTATTGCTCATTGCCTGTCTCTCTCCTGGCTAGAATGACAGCTCTTCAAGGGCAGAGATTTTTGTCTGTTTCATTCACTGCTGTGTCCCAAGCACCTAGAACAGTGCCTGGCACATAGAAGGGGCTCAACTAACATGTGTTGAATCAATGCATGCTGCTGAGGCTTAGCTTGCTTCATGGGGAGGGAGGGCAGGATCCGCAGCGACAAAGAAGTCATTGCTATTCTTAAATGAAACTCTTTGAAGCTGGTTCTTGGCCCTGGCTGCAAGGCGGAATCATCAATTCTGCCCTGCAGAATTGATTAAATTGATTTAATCATCAACTAAATCAATTGAACTTTAAGATCAATTGATCAATTAAATCAGAAGTTCTGGGAATGGAAAGTTTTCAGGTCCCTACAAAAGTTAAGCCAAGGTTAAGAACCACTGCTTTAAAGTGATAGAAAGACAATGGTCAGAAAAGCAAGACTTTCATTTGCAGAAGCCAGGCTTTGTGGGGGTGGAAGAAAGCATGCGTGGGCTCTGAAGATCCTAAGCTTAGATGACTGGCCTTAGATGGGTGTCTGAAAAGGGAAGAAAACAGAGCATGACACAGATGGAGATGCAAGTGCCGCTGGGTAGCAAGAGACGAGGATCAGTGAGGACATGGAGGAGGCTGACACCTCAGTCCCTGTGTCATGGTTCAGACTAGGGGTGGGCTGGGATGTAAAGATGGAGGAGGCTGTCTCATTTCTTCCAGAATCTGCGAATATCAATGGGGGAACACTGAAGCAGGGAGGACCTGAAGCATCCTCTCAGTCCATCTCACCCTGAGACCCTTTCCCTTCCAGTAGTGTGTGAAGGGAGTGAGGAAATGTTCCTGGGCCCCAGAGAGGGGTCACGCAGGTGGCTGATATTGGGATCCACTGTGTTGTGGTGCAAGGGAACCCAAGAGACAGTGGGAGGGACAGCTCCAGGCCCGTGCAGGATAGGCTCAGTCTCAGAGAATTGACTAGGTCCATGATTGCTAAACTGGGTGGTGGGTCAGAGGAAAGTAGACCATCATACACTTAATCTGCTGAGAAAATGCAGCAATGGTCGCTGTTGCTGGGATGGAGGGGGAGCCAAGGCTGACACTCAGACAGGCCTAGTCACCTCTACAGGGCTCAGCACCCCCTGGCTCCATAATGTCTTCCAAACCATGGTAGATCTGTGTTTTTTGTTCATGTAACTCTCATAACTGTCATCCTATGGTGATGTGAATATTGCTTAATGAGTATTTTCTAACTAAACTGTTAGGCCCATGAGTGCTAGGACCACGTCTGTGCCCCCAGAGGCTAATGCAGTGCCTGGCACAGGGGCATGGATAATTATTTTAATAAACAAAGAGAGGAATGAGTGGGAGTCATGCCGTTAGTCGTTGACTGAGTGGAGCTAGAATCCCAGGTCCTGGGTCGGCTTGCACAGTTCATCAAAGTGCTACTGGAAGGAGGAAAGCCTACTCCTTGGGTGCCTTGAAGACAAGACCCACACATGTTTGCTGATTTGAGCAGGTCTGGGCTTGTCTCCACATGAGTGGGTCTTGCATGGGATTCGTCAGCTTCGGACACAGGTGTATTAGGCTGGGCCACATGTCACACTGTGTCCTGCCTCAGCCCTCTCAAAACTTGACTCCCCTAACACCTAGAGGGGTCCTGTCCTGGCTAAGGGCTTTCCCAGCTCCCTTCCCACCCCACTCTGCCCTTCCCGTTGGCTGTAGGGCTTCTCCCCACCTCCCTCCACCAGGGGCTCCTGACTTCCAGTCTCCTCCCAGTCTCTTTCCTGTCTCTAGACTGAAGGCCCCATAAAAAGTCACTTTGGCCTCAATCAATAGACCATCTCTTTAACAAGGGAGATGCTGGTTTGTAAAATGGAGCCTCCAAGGCTGGGCTGGGTGCAGAGCCAGCCCTTGCAGACAGCTCTGCCTTTCCGGATGGTGCATTAGGCAGCATCAGCAGATTTTTGCCTTTTATGAGGACATATATGACTCCCCAAAGAAACCTTAACAGAGAGGGGATCGGGAAAGTGGGAGAGTAGAAAGAAAAGTGAAGGAACATTATTCTGAAAGTGCAGAGAGGCTGCTCAGGTTTGGTTCTCTCTGCCACCTTCCTGTTCCTTTTCTAGAGTCCTTAAGTGCATCAGTAGCGTTATGCAACTAAGAAATTCACTCACACAGTGTGAACACACAAGTTCACCCAGATACAGAATGCACACGAACATGCACACGTGCTCTGGGCTGTCACCCATCACCATCACATACCTATGATGCTGTTCTTTGGGCCAGAAGTGCTGTCTGTCTGTCCCCTCCCTTCCATACTGCCCGGCTACCTCCTGGTCCTCTCTCATGCCTTGGCCCACTTTTCAATCATCATCCTCAGGGAGTCCCCGGGCCCAGTCCCCTGGTTAAAGACACATGGTGCCTCCCTCTTTTGAGGCATTTTCTGTACTTGGAATTTGACATTTATTTGCATATGATACATGCCTCACCTACCAGGCTATAACCTGCAAGTGACAAGGACAGTTTTGTTCTATCTTCCACCCTTAGCATGTTGTCTTGTACATAGCAGGTCCTCATGAAATAATTGCTAAATGAATTAATGGATGTGATAGACAACTTCTAAACCAGCGCCCAGTGCTCTTTACCTCCTGACATTCATGCCCTTGTGTGATTAATCCCCTTCCCTTGAGTGACTCACTTCTAATGAATGGAAGACAGCAAAGGTGCAGTGGACTGAATGTTTCCCCCAAACATTTACATATTGAAATCCTAACTCCTGCTGCGGTGGTATTGGGAGGTGGGACCCTGGGGAGGTGATTAGGTCATAAGGGTAGGGTCCTCATGAATGGAATTAGTGTCCTTATAAAAGGAACCCCAGAGAGCTGTCTTGCCCTCTCTGCCATATAGGATATGAGAAGATGACAGTCTGCAACCCAGAAGAGAACCCTCACAGAACCTGACCATGCTGGCACCCTGATCTCAGGTTTCCAGCCTCCAGAACTGTGAGAAGTAAGTTTCTATTGTTTATAAGTCACTCAGTCCCTGGTACTTTGCAACAGCAGCCTAAAAGGACTAAGACAAATGGGGATAGGTGTTGCCTGTGTGATCAGGTTCCCATTCTGTCCTCTCTCTCTCCTCAACTTGCTTGCCCTGATGCAGCTGGCTTCCATGTGTAAAGTGCTCTATGGAGAGGGCTGTGTGGCAAGGAACTGGGAGTAGCCTCCAGGTGACAGCCAGTAAGGAACTGAGACCCTCAGTCCACCAACCCATGAGGAACCCATGCAATGACCACATGAGTCAAGCTTTGAGATGACTGCAGACCGAGCCAGCCCCTTGATTAGAGCTTTGTGAGAGGATCAGAGCCAAAGGACCAGGTAAGTTGTGCCAGATTCCTGACCCACAGACACTACAAGATGATAACTGTTGTTCATTTAAGCCACTAAATTGGGGTCACTTGTTATGCAGCAATAGATGACTTTTACAACAAATGGATGACTGAGAAACAACCACCAACGCCCCATCATGCACTGAAGCCTGTCCTCATCATGTAGTTGAATACAATCAAATCTGCCCCTCCACACAGCTCAACCACTTTACCATACAGGAGCAATGTTTTGCATAGACACACACACACACACACACACACACACACACACACACACACGCATGCACACACACATACACACACATTCTGAAAGGTACTCTCCCTTTCTCTATTTTTGCTACCTTACTACCCCATTCAGGTAGATAGCACCCAAAAATCTCACTGTGTCAGGCCAGAGTGCCAGGCCCACTTGGAAACTACCCCCTGGCCTGTCACTGAGCCCATCATCCTCATGGGCCCTCCTGTCCATTTCTGTGTCATCACTAAGGCCAGAGTTACCAACTGCCCAGTGATCTCATCACAGAGGCTAAGTGTTAAGGCTAAGGAGCTGCAGCAAGGGTGGGCAATTGCAGGGGAAGTTGTCCCTCGAGCACCCCCCAGCCACCCAGGTCTGCCTCACACAAGGCCGCCTGTGCTTCTGTGGCTCAGCCCCTCTCCTGCTGTCAGCTGCAGGCCTGGCCTGGCCAGCGTGGAGGAAATAAAAGAGAACTGTTCTCGGCCTGGAGCTTCCACTAGGGCAGCACTGGGCGGTAGCAGTGCACACCCCTCCCCTGTTGCCTCACTTGCCCTGTCCCAGCCTCCCCAGGCTCTGGAGGGGAGCCTCTGCTGGCCCAGGGCTCACAGGGCCCTTCTCTGGGGGGGTGTTTCTATAAGGAGGACCACCACTTAAACTGTAACAGAAGAAGATCACATTTCTGGCGTGGAGACAGGCTAATTTTTAGAGACTCTAAGCCAGGCAGATCTTCCAGCAGCAGCACAGTATCCTTTATTGAGGGGTGGGGAGTGGAGTGAAGGCTATTGACAAGTCAAAGTCCAGAAAACCTGCATTTCTTCTCCTCTCTCCCTATCATTAACCCAGAGGACCTGCCTTGTCCTGGGTCTAATGAAGCTATTCGGAGTCTAGAGCTGGCTTCCCTGGGAAGGACAGTTGAGGGACACCTGCAGGCGTTTTGCTTCTTGCTTTCTCAGACCTTGTTCTTTCTCAAATCTGCTCTCCGTAAGCAAAATATGGGGAAGATTGGTGCTCTTCCATCACGCCCCATGACCCTCCTTTGTGGAAATGAGCAGCATGGGCCAGTCTTCTAGAAAGACTGTCTTTCCGACGCTTCCTGTAGGCAGGTCCAAGGCTGTTGTTCTTTGCCACTGCTTCCGTCCCAAGAGCTTGGGTAGTAGGCTTCTGGTCTGGAAAGTTCTTACTGGCACTAGCAGAGTCACAGGCATTCACTGGGGAGGGGGCCAGGTGGGGCTGGAGTCTTGTTTGAAAAGCAGAGTTGGGATGGCTTTAGAATAATCAGTGGTGAATCCTCACATGGCCTCAGTCCCTGCGTCCCTGAGCCCTGCACCCAGCATGTTGTATGTCCACGTGTCTATGTGTGTTTGCGTGTACAGATGCTCCTTGACTTATGATGGGGTTATGTCCCCATCAACCCCATTGTAATTCAAAAATATTGTAAGTTGAAAATGCACAGCCGGGCGCTGTGGCTCACGCCTGTAATCCCAGCACTTTGGGAGGCCAAGACATGTGGATCATGAGGTCAGGAGTTCGAGACCAGCCTGACCAACATGGTGAAACTCCATCTCTACTAAAAATACAAAAATTAGCTGGGTGTGGTGGCATGCGCCTATAATCCCAGCTACTCAGGAAACTGAGGCAGCAGAATTGCTTGAACCTGGGAGGCAGAGGTTGCAGTGAGCCAAGATCATGCCACTGCAGTCCAGCTTGGGTGACAGAGTGAGACTCCGTCTCAAAAAAAAAAAAAAAAAAAGAAAAAGAAAATGCACTTAATACCCTGATAAACCTATCTAAGGTCAAAAAATCTTAAATCCAACCATAATAAGTTGGGGCCCATCTATAAAGGCAATAAAAGTGGGGACTCCTACCTGGCAAGTAGCCCCATAGGTAAAGAAATGGAAAATTTTCCCTAATGCAGATCATCTGTCATCTATCTACCTATCTAATCCCTAATAAAATCTATCTATCTATCTATCTATCTATCTATCTATCTATCTATCTATCTATCCATCCATCCATCCATTCATCATCATTTATCTATCTTCAATGGCCAAGTAGCTCTGCATATCAAGGAACTCATAATCTAGTTACAAAGACCAAAATCACAAATGAGACAACTAACAGATACCATGAGACTGTCATACAATTATGCTGAGATACCTTTTATAAATGCCCCAGGGATTCAGAAAAGGAAATCAGAATAGCTGATAAAAGCTTCATTAAGGAGAGGGGATTGACCAGGGCCTTGGAGGGTAAGAGAGAATTTGAATGGGCAAAAAGTGTGTGTGTGTTTGTGTGTATGGAGAAGTTATAAGGGGGCTGGGATAGAGAGGACATGAGGAAGGGCCCAGAGGCAGTAAGGATGTGGAATGTAGGGTGAGGAGGGAAGGAGACAGCTGACCATGTGCAACTTCTCCATGTGGGGGGAGAAGTTGTGAAATCAGGGACAGATTGTGAAGACAGACTTAGCGCAGGTGGCAGTGGGGCAGGCAGTGGGTCTCTGGTCCATGTCAGACAGGGGCTGCATGAGTGATCTGAGCTGTTACATACCCTTCTCACCTGTTCTTCAGCCTCCCAGGCAAAAATGGGGACTTACCAGGTAGGAGTCCCCGCTTTTATCTGAGTCCTAGACCTTCTACTTCGAGCCTCTCAGGGCTGCCTTCTCTCTTCCCTTCCATCTTTACTAAGCTTCCCAAGAGCCTCTACTCCTTGTCCTTCAGTTCTGTCATACTCCAGCCATTTGCTGTCTTTGTGCCTATATTGACACAGCTGAGCACTACCCCAAAGCCTCCCATGGCCATGTGCATTGGAGCCATTGTAACTTCATTGTCTCCAATGGTTCCCTCCATGACTAGTAATCTTTCTATGTCTCTAATGGCCTCTGTTTCCTGCTCCACACAGGCCATTACAATTCTTCTCTCAGACTCCAACCCCACCATTCCCCTGCCTGCTGCCCTGCAGCCCCTGTCACCATCAACAATAACCTTGCAAATGCCCCAACTTCCTGCCATCAAACCTAAACCTCTCTGAACTTGCACCTATATTTTCCTTCTCTCTCCTGACACCACAGATAAATCTGAGCCCTTCTCTCATTTTTCAGGGACCACTCTTCCCTCCCTTGCTTATATCTGTAAGCTTTACCTCTCTGCTGGTCTCTTCCCATCAACATTTCAATATGTTCAAGGCTTTATTATCTTAAAAAAAAACCCTCAAGTTTTCTCCTTTACTTTCCATCTTTCCCCCTTTGTCATCTCCTTTCTTTCTTTCGCAACCACATTTCCTGAGTGTTTTCTGCCATCATTGTCTCACTCCCTTCGATGCCTACTCTTCAACACTTGGTCATTAAATTTCTGTCCCATCCTGTCCATTGAGATTGATTTCCTCAAAATCATTGGGACATGCTTCTGCTAAATCCAATGGGCATTTCCATTTCCTGTTTGTGTGACCCACTAGCTGCACTTGGCACTGTGGACCATTCCCTTCTTCCGAGTCTCACTTCCTTTGTCTTCTGTCACTCTGCCTATTTTCTTCCCATCTCTCTGGTCACTAATTTTTTGTCTCCTTTAATGCTTTTGCTGAATGTTGCTTGAATGTTCCTGCCCTTTGGGATTCTTCCTTAGGCCCTCTGCTCTTGTCAGCCTTCATACTTTGACCAGGCTCTGTCAGCGTCTAACCACGATGACATCTATATAGTCAGGACTTTGGGTTGCAAATGACAGCAACCCAATTCACACTAGCTCAAGCAAAACTGAAGAGAAATGTTTGGCTAGCATAATAGGCTAGTTTAGAAGTAGAGTGAAACTCGGCATGTCTGGATCTAAGGACTCAAATGATGTTGTCAGGCCTCTTTCTCTCTGTATTAGTTTGTTCTCACGCTGCTAATAAAGACATACCCTAGAGTGGGTAATTTATAAAGGAAAGAGGTTTAATTGACTCATAGTTCCACATAGCTGACAAGGCCTCACAATCACGGCAGAAGGCGATTGAGGAGCAAAGTCACATCTTACATGGCAGCAGGCAAGATAGCTTGTGCAGGGGAACTCTTATTTATAAAACCACCAGATCTTGTGAGACTTACTCATTACCACGAGAACAGTATGGGGGAAACCACCGCCATGATTCAATTATCTCCACCTGGGCCCGCCCTTGACATGTGGGGATTATTATAATTCAAGGTGATATTTGGGTGGGGACACAGCCAAAACATATCACTCTCCCACCATTTCCATCTCCAGCCCTGTCTCTATCATTGTCTTGGCCTCATTCTCTTCTGTTGCACAGGATTTCTCATGGAGTCTGGGGAGGGCACAGGGTGATCATAAATGACTCGGCCTTTTAGCATCCTAGATAACTACTCTGGAGGAAAGAAAGAACTTCTTCTCCCATTCCTGGGAAAGGACAGTGGTTGATCTAACTGGAGTCACATGCTGACTCAAAGGAGCTGAATGAATTTGGGGTAGTAAGAATTGCCAGCCCCCCTGGACCACATGGAATTGTGGAAGAACAGATCCCTAAAGAAAAAAATGAGTACTACTGCCAGAAGAAGGGAGAGGAATACAGGATGCACAAAGCAGATATTTACCATAAAAGCTCCTATTTATGTTTTCCCATCCAGACCTTTACCCTGCATTTCAGAATTATAGATATCTTCATTTGGATGTTGCAAACTCAGCAAGTCTTTCTTTACACAAATTTCCTAGAAAATAAATCCCTACACAAAATGCCTATGGTAAGGCTGTACTGGGTGGTACAAATCCAGGGTAGCAAAGTATAAGAGAAGTAGGCACATGGGGCAGAGGAGGAGGGAAGCAAACATGAGATGGTGTGTTACCGAGTGTTTGGGGTTGAATTGTGTCCTCAGAAAGATATGTTGAAGTCCTAACTCCTAGCACTGCAAATGTGCCCTTATTTGGAAATAGGGTCTTTGCAGATGTGGTTAATTATATTAAGAGGAAGGCTAGCTGGATTAGACGGGATATGATTGGTGTCCTTATAAGAAGAGGAAAGGGCACGCAGAGGGGAGGAGGCCATTTGAAGACAGAGGCAGAGATGGAGTAAAGCTGCCACAAGCCAAGGAACACCTGGGGCCCCCAGATGCTGTAAGAGGCAAGAAAGGATTCTCCCCTAGAGCCCTCAGAGGTAGCATGGCCCTGCCAGCATCTTGATTTCCAACTTCTGGCCTCCAGAACTGTGAAAGAATAAATTTCTGTTGTTTCAAGCCACCCAGTTTGTGGTACTTTTTTATGGCAGCACTAGGAAGTGACTGCACCAAGCTAGCCACAACTTCGTTTAAAATGCAGGCAATTTTGGGAGGCCAAGGTGGGAGGATTGCTTGAGGCCAAGAGTTCAAGACCAACTGGGGCAACATAGTGAGATCTCCATCTCTAAAATAATAATAAAAAAAATTAGCAGGGCATGGTGGTGCTTGCCTGTAGTCCCAGCTACTTTGGAGGCTGGAGGCTGAGGTGGGAGGATCATTTGATCCCAGGAGTTTGAGGCTGCAGTGAGCCATGATCACACCACTGCATTCCAGCCTGGGCAACATAGTGAGACCCTGTCTCAAAAAGAAATAAAATAAAAATGCAGCCTGTTGCTTGGGCACATGGAAAGTTTTATAAACAGGACTAACAGAAGAACCATGCCTTGGAACACTTCTTTGGGGTTGGGGGTAGAGAGAAAAAGATTTAGCTGGTGGCTTCTGTACTTATAAGCCAGGTCTGTTTCATGGTTAACTCCCACCCATTTCTGGGTTGTGTTAATTGGCCCCTCCAGGGATCCACTGGAGAAACCAGACCGCAAGCTTTCAGTCTGGTGCTTCAGCTGAACCAAAAAGTGATCAGAGAAGCCGTAGTCTCCAACGGGTTCAGCCAAGTCCAGGGATGACTGGAGCTTGAAAGAGCTGTTGATGAAGACAGAGTGGGATGAGGCAGAAAAGCTGTAGTACATTATGGCATACAAAGAACTAGAGATGCAGCTTTGCCTAGGAACCTGGTGGATGAGCTGCAGGACCTGGGCTGGAAAAGAATTAAGCATTTGTGGCAGCTGCCCATGGAACATGTGGAGAATGTGCTGGTGGCATTGCTACCCAAGTCCACCTCCTGCCTACTACATGAGAAGCCAGTGTCCTTGTTACGGCTGCACTATAAGCAGTTCAGATCGCCAAAGGGCACTGCTCTAAGTCCAACTTGATGTGGGATGAGATGAGGGTACACTCATGATTGCAGCTGGAGATCCTCATTGACCAATGATTAAGACCTGTGGGGTAGACGGAGATCAGCAAATCTTGGGGTATGTATATAACAAGGCTTAGTATAACATCCAAAGTGCATTCATCTTCCCTCTACTCTAAACACAAACCTGCTATTTCCGTGCTTCCTGATTCAATGATTGGTAGCACCAGAGACTCAGTAACTTGAGCCAGAAATTCAGAGTTGTTCTTGACTTTTCTCTTTTCTCCCGTGTTCAATCCTTTACCAAATGCAGTCAGTTCTGCCTCCAAAATATCTCTTGACTCTGACCACTTTCTGTCCCCATTACCACATACTCTTCCAGGCCACCTTCTTTTTTACCTTGGATATTGCAATAGGCTCCAGATGCACTCCTTACCTTTTGTCTCATTCACCTCCAAAATGTGCCCCTCCCTGCAGGCAGCATGATCTTCCCAAACACAGACTAATCAAGTTACACCCGATAGACAGTTCTTCCAAGGCTCTTTGTTGCTCTTTGTATAAAGATCCAAACACAAGTCCCCTGAAGCTCTGGCTGCCATGTAATCCTTTGCCTCCTGTCTTGCCACTTCTTGTCTTAAGTGCTACAGTACAGCCAGGCTGAACTTCTTGTGGCCTTTGTACCTATGATCTCATTTCATCTATCTGTTCACTCCTCCAGCGAGTGCCTGGTGAGCGCCTGCTATGCCCCGCAGTGGCAGGCACTGCGATCCCAGCAGGGATGCTCTTGCTCTTGAGCCTTTGCACATGCTGTACCTCCTGCCTGGAATGTTCTCCCCTTGTGTAGAAAAAGCGAACAGACTGCTCACAATCTTCTCCCTTGCCTTCCTATTATAGAGATTAGAAAACGAAGACTCAGCTTTCCTTGTAGAGGACACACAGTTCTGGCCAGTGAGATCAAGGCAGAAGTCCATAGAGAGGGCATCCTTTCCTGAATAAAAGTCCTCACTAAGGGCTCTCTGCCTTTCTCTCTCCTTTCCACCAGGAACACGACTGTAAAGCCAATGGGTACAACAGCTGTCCTGCAACTATGGGGCTGCAAGAATGATCAATGATCAGTGATAAAGGACTCGATGCTAAGGAGAATGGGTGGAAATAAGGGCCTGGTTCTAAGGCCGCTGTGTATAGCCATGTAGGTTGTGTGTTGCACAATTCTAGGAGGCACCATTGTCATCGACTGTAACATGGTTAAGCTGTGGCCCTGGTCCAGCCTCTGGTCTAGTCTCTGAAGGGAAGGGAGTGAAGGGAATGGAAGAAAGCTTGGAATTCTGTGAATTGTGAATTCTCCCAAATCTCTCTAGCAACCAAATTGTTTCCATAATTCTTTATGACAAGGCTTTGGAAACTCAAAGGCTGAGAATTGATTTCATCTTCTGCTGTGTCAACTTTTGCCTAAGGCAATGAGTGATGACTCACCTGGTTCAGACCAGGAGAGAAATCCAGGCTGAAGGAAAATACAGGGAGAGGGGTAGAATTCATTGGTTAATATTTCAAAATCTTAGTCTGCAACAAATGTACCCATAAAGTGTGTGCCAAGTAATATAAATACTCTTAATAGCAAAGAAATAATTCTACTTAAATTGGAGTAGGAAATGAGGAAAAGTTGGAGAAAGCTCCCCAGGGAGGGTGATGGTTGGACTGGACTTTGAAGACTGCATTTATTTTGGCAAGACAGGGAAGGCATTCTATACAAAGGTCTGGCATAAGCGAAGTCAGAGAGGCCTAGTGTGCATGGTACATTGGCAGAAGTAATCAAGCGTGGCAAAGGAGTGGCCAGGAGGGAGGTTGGGGCAAGGGTGAGAAAGTTCTTGAATGTGCAACTTTCAGGGAGCTGAGGAAAGGATGGAGAAGTCCTGACTGTCCTCTCACGGACATCCCCACCTGGCCTCAGGTGTCCGTACAGCCCCTTCACCTTGCTTGATAAGCAACTGCCCAGTGCTGGCCACTCTGGAGGAGTCATGGGAGCCCACACTGGCTCTGGGAGAGTGTGTACTCTAGGCGATGGGGTTGCCCCTGGCTCATGGGCTCACTGTCTCCTGACGGCTTGGCCCCTGGTGTCTCCTGGGAACAGCCCTTCTTGCTTAGGCCATTAGCACACCCTTAAAGAGGGAGAGAACTGCCGTCAGCAGACCTGGCTGCAGCAGACCTCTGGCTTCTCCCAGCCATGGCTGGGGAGAAGGAGCTTCCCAAGGTGCTTTGCAGCTGCTCCTGTGGGCCCACAGTGCTCTTTCTGCACCATCTTGGGACTCAGCACTGTGTGTACTCACCCTGGAGACACAAATTGAGCCCTGATCTGTATTTAGTCTTAGTCACAGTCCCAGTGTGGGATTCCATCCCCTGCCCACCCCACCCCCACCCTTGGAAACAAGTGAGTGGGAGCCTTTCTCATCTCCGGGGGTGGATCAAAACTCCCTTGCCCAGAGTGAGTGGGAAGAATGCTGAGCCTGGGGAAGGATTCTGGGGTGCACTCTTTCCAAGCCTCCCTGCTTCTTCAATGGATCATGAATCTTAATTCCCCATCCCAGCAAGGGCTGCTTCCAGAGCTGAGAGAGAAGCTGTGTAGTTGGGATCATTGCAACCCTCAAGGATGCACTCAAGCCAGTGAGGAGGAGAAAGACCACTTGACCACCCATGGAATCAGGGATCATTCCTGAACCCCTTTCACCATCTATTTGGATAGAAGGATAGAAAGTAAAGGTGGTGATCATCTTTTGATTCTACTCTTATCTTGCCCAAATCCCCACTTGCTAGAGTCTAGGAAGCCAACAACCCCTTCATGGGTATAGATTTTCACCCAACCTACTTCAGTCAGGTATGAGCCCATAAAGCCTAGGCCAGTTCCTGCTTGGTTCCCAGCACCCATTTACCTCCTGATCTCTGGTAGGGATAAGAGTGTGTTGGGGATGTATTAGTTTTTCTATTGCTGCTGTAATAAATGATCACACATTCAGCAGCTTAAAATGATATCTGCTTCTTAGCTTACAATTTTGCAGGGCAGAAGTCAAAATTGAGGTGTCTGCAGGCTGCATTCCTTGCTGGAGGGTCAAGGGAGGATCGATGCTTTTGTTCATTCAAGTTGTTGGCAGAATTCGGCTCCATGCAGTTGTAGGACTGAGGGTTCTTTGTTGGCTGCCATCTAAGGGTCACATTCAGCTTCTAGAGGTTGCCAGCATTCCTTGATTGGTGGTCCCCTTCCTCCATCTTCCAAGCCACCAATGGTGGGTAGAGTCCTCTCACAGTTTACATTTCTCCTGCCTTTTCTTTCGTTGCATCTCTCTGAGTTGAGCAGGGAAAGGCTCCCAGCCACCTGGGTAGCCGCAGTCTAATCGCCTGAGCCCCTAAAAGCTGGGAGCCTTTCTCTGCTGAACTTTCACACTTGACTTTGCAGGTGTGATTAAATTTACCAATCTTTCTGTCTCAAGATCGGTAACCTTAATCACACTTGCAAAGTCCTTTTGCCATGTAACATAACATATCACAGGTTCTGGGGATTGGAGTGTAGACATCTTTGGAGGCCAGTATTTGGCCTGCCATAGAGTGTGATTAAGAGCTTCATCTCTGCATCCTCTTCCCCTCCCCCTCACAAATTCTGGTCCTTTAACCTCAGGGTGAGGAAGAAGCCCAGGACACAAGAGAAAAGCCAGGTCTCTTCTTGGCTTACAGGTGAAGGTTTCCCTTATTTGAAGTTGTCTGCACAACTTCTTCAAAGGGAGGCTGGTTTGAGAGCTGGAATCCCACTAGGGGTGTTGAAAGTAGGAAAAAGTGAGGAAGAACTGAGGTTCTAACTAACCTCAGCCTTTATCCAAAGCCTTCTCCATTTACCAGCAACACAGAAACAAACATTGATGTGTGAATATTCTATAGATTCCTCTGCCCAGTATGTAGCTTCAAGTAGACTATGAACTCTCCTCCGTTGCTGGGGAGCCCAGGCCAGACAACCAGGCTCTAGGAAAGCATTTATATGTATTAAAGATTTTCATATGTTAAAAAATACAATTTGGGGGGGTGTTTGGAAATATGAAATATTTTCACCAGGGGCTAGCTGAGAGCCAGGGGACCCTGCAGGAACCGGTTCATGGGCTGCTTCTGTGTACCCTCCCCTGTATGCCTGCTCAGCATCTGGGCCCCTTGACCTCCTGCTCTCTGGAAGGGTCTGTCAGTCTCGCAGGTAGCAAGCCTGTAGGATGCAAAGCAGTCAATCTGTGGACACTGTTAAGGACCACATCCCTAGCCATAGACACCATCTGCTCCCAGGAGGATTGGTGTTTGTCCTATAGGACCGACGTCTACTTCTACCCCAGCTATATGGGGAGCCAGGGCAGCTCTGGCTTCTGGGTTGACCTCCACTTCGGGCTCTTGGGCTCCCACTGCTTGGGGTGTGTCATCACCTCTCAGACTCTCAGTGGTGTGATTACACTTTGTGAGCAAGAAGGAGAAATGTCAAGGTGGTGCCTTATTGGGTACAGGGCTAGGGAATAAGACCTCAAAGTATCCCAGAAACCTAAACATCTTCACTACCACCAGGGGAGGTCGAGTGATAAGAAAGACTAATCAGTACTTTCTGGGTTGCTTATTTCAGGAGCCTAACCTTCACATCCCTACTCAATTCCCTTTTCTATTCTCAACCTTCCTGATATCCATTGCTATCCCCACCTTGCTTGTCCTAGTTCTGATCCTCTTTCTAGCTTCACTATAAATAACACCACTAACACGCCACACACACACACACACACACACACACACACACAAAACTAGATATATTACCATAATAAAAAAGTCACTATATTAGGGATCCTTAAACTTTGGTTTGCTTAGGGGTTGCTTAATAGCAATCTGGCAGTGGCCTGAGCCCCACCCCTGGACATTTTGATCTGGGTCTGGGGTGGAGTCTGAACTACTCTATTTTTAACAAGCTATATTTTTAACAACTATCCAGGTAACTGTTGACTGATGCAGCTCACTGTCTGTGACCTGGATGATCAGGCTGCAGCCTGACCTCCTTTTAGGGGTAGGTATTTTTAAGCTGTTTTATAAGCACTTTGTTCTAGTCTCTTTCCTTTATAGGTTAGAAATACCTTTGATTTGAACCAAGGCCAGTTCAGTATTTGGTACAGATCTTAATACACTGGTAATTTTAAATAAATACTTACACTGGTAATTTTTTATAAATACTTTTTAAATATCAGAAGTCATTTTTGCTTGAAACAAGCCTTTCAACTCTGAATCTAAATAGTCACTAGTGGTTGCAAATTCATTTGGAAAGGATAAACATTTTTTATTTGTTTTCACATACAGTACTCTGGCGTCTCTCAATAGACAATCATCAATTTACATTCATTTATTCAACACTGATTAAGCAGGGACATTGTATTAGTCCATTCTCACATTGCTTTAAAGAACTATCTGAGACTGGGTAGTTTATAAAGAAAAGAGATTTAATTGGCTCACCATTCTACAGGCTGTACAGAAAGCATGGCAGGGGAGGCCTCAGGAAACTTACAATCATGGAGAAAGGCAAAGGGGAAGCAAGCACGTCTTCACATGGCCAATAAAAGAGAGAGTGAGCGAAGAGGGAAGTGCTATATGTTTTTAAACAACCAGATCTCGTGAGAACTCTCTCACAAGACAGCACTAGGGGGATGGTGCTAAACCATTAGAAACCATCCCCATGATCCAATCACCTCCCACCAGGCCCTACCTCCAATACTTGGGATCATAATTCAACATGAGATTTGGTTGGGGACACACAGCCAAACCATATCAGACATAAAGATGAATAATGACTAGACGCCTTTACGAGACTTTCAGGCCCTGTGTGCTCTGATCCTGACCTGCACCCCCATTGTCATTTTGCCGCGACAGGAACTCCCAGCCCTGCACCAGCCACACTTAGCTTCTTACAGGTCCTTGAACTTGCTAAGCTTCCTCTCACCACTGAGTCTTTGTCCATGCTAATCCCTCTGCCTAGAATGTTCTTCCCTCCTTTTTCTAATTCATTTCTACTTATTTTTCAGCCTTCAGCTCAAAGGACACCTCGAGGAATATTTCTCTGGTCTCCCAGACCTAGGTTAGGTTGGGCTCCCACATCATAAGATCTCTTAGTTTTTATGCCTTTTTTTTTTTTTTTTTTTTTTTTTTTGAGAGAGAGTCTCGCTTTGTAGCCAGGCTGGAGTGCAGTAGCATGATCTTGGTTCGCTGCAACCTCCGCCTCCTGGGTTCAAGTGATTCTCCTGCCTCAGCCTCCTGAGTAGCTGGGACTACAGGTGCACGCCACCACACCAAGCTAATTTTTGTTTTTTTAGTAGAGACGGGGTTTCATCATGTTGGCCAGGATGATCTCGATCTCTTGACCTCGTGATCCACCCACCTCGGCCTCCTAAAGTGCTGGGATTACAGGCGTGAGCCACCGTGCCTGGCCTATGCCTTCTTTTAAGAATAGTTTTAGCCATTCTTATGTGCCTAATGCACAGTGGGCTGTCTGTATTTGCTGAATGAATAGATGCATGTGAACATGTGGATTTCTGAATCCTCAGGCTGTCACATCCTAGTGGGAGAAACAGACATGTGAAGTAACCATAGTAATAGGTGCTACAATAGAGGAGCAGACAAGATTTGATTTGTCAGGGAAATCAAAACACAAAGATTGTTTGATCAGTACCACTTGTGGGGTTGGGCCAGGGAAGACCTTATACAGAAGGGGATGCTTCAGATGAATTTTGAAGGGCAACCAGTTTTCCAGGCAGAGGAGAGGGTATTTTTGGCTAGAAAGGACCATGTGGTGATGCTGCAGGGTGGCCTCAAGCAGTTCACTGCACCTGGAGGGATGGGGTTTAAACTCAGTGGGAGGACTCCACCCAATGCCATTTGGGAGCCAGATCTCTCCCTGGAGGGGTTGGATTGTGCACCCCCAATCAAAATGTCCAAGTCCTAACTCACAGTACCTGTGAATGTCACTTTATTTGAAAAGAAGGGTCTTTGCAGATGTAATTGAGTTAAGGGTTCTTTGAAATGAGATCATCCTGGATTAACTGGATGGGCCCAAATCCAACGACAAGTGTCCTTATAAGAAGAGGAAAAGACAAAGACAATGGAAGAAAGCCCGAGGAAGACCATGTGAAGCAGAAGGCAGAGGTTGGGATGATGCAGCCACAAGTCACGGATCACTGAGGATTGCCAACAGCCACTAGAGGCTAGAAGAGAAGCAGGGAACGAATGGTTTCTCCCTCAGAGTCTCCAGACGGCGCTGTGCAGAGCCTTGCCAGCTCTGTTGACACCTTGATTTTTAGTCATCTGGCTTCCAGAACTGTGAGAAAATAAATTTCTGTTGTTTTAAGCCACTCAGCTCGTGATAAATTGTTATGGCAGCCACAGGTAACTAAAACATATCCTCTGTGCTCAGCCCAGATCCAGCATGGCTCTGTGACCAGCAACCCGCAAGACTAGAATCCAAAGAAGGGCTCTCCCGAGCATGGGATGCCAGACCTTCCCCTTTGGCTGCTTAACACAGAGGAAACTGTGGCTACAATAAACAGAGAGGGGTCTTTGTAAACAGGCAACCGGTTGGCTGCCCAAAGTGGACAACCTTTTCAGGATTGAGATATGGCAGTCTTCTTGACATTTTAGAAAATCTTTTCCTGGGGGATTTGGCTTCACTTCCTGCTTGGATTTGAAGCCTGCAAATACATTTACAAAGTCAAGCATTTCCCTGGTGGCTCCCAGGCTCTTTTCAGCAGGGAGAGGGTAGTGGGGTGTCATTGGTGATGTTTTCTGCCAAGAACGAAAGCAAAATTTCTCCCGTTCGCCAACCTCCTTGCCCAAAGCAAATCTGAAGAAGGCTCTCATGACGCACCTTTCAAAAGAAAAAAAACTTTTTAGAAACGTAAGATTTGTTTAATGCTTTTAATTAACCAGACATATAGTTCTCTTGGCAGGTTTGTGGTAGGGAGAATAATGGCTCCCCAAAGACATCTCTGTCCTAATACCTGTCCTAATATGTTAGGTCATATGGTAGAGGAGAATTAATGTTGCAGATGGAATTAAATTTGCCAATCAGCTGCCCTTAAAATAAGATTATCGTGGATTATCCAGGTGGGCTAGATGAAATCACATGGGTTTTTGTAAGACAGAGGGAGGTGATATGAGAAAGATGCTTCAACCAGACATGGTTGCCTTTGAAGATGGGAGGGGGCATAAGCCAAGGATGCAGGCAGTCTCTAGAGGCTGGAAAAGGCAAGAAAATGGGTTTATACTTAGTCTGCAGAAAGAAAAGCAGCCAAGCCAATGCTTTGATTTTAGCCCGGGGAAGCCTATTTCAGACTTCTGACCTCAGAACGGTAAGATAATACATTCATGTTGTTTTAAGCCTCTAAGTTTGTGGTAATTGGATAGGAAACTAATATAGGGGAGAAGGAGGAGATTGGAGAGGGAATTGGTGGTAGTTCCTTTTGGTGTTTCCAATGAGGCCACCCCAATGGGAACTGTTGATGAAATACTGGCCTGAGCTACCATCAGTCGCAGAAGGAGATTGGTGATAACAATCTTTCGAACACAATTCCACTGCCAAGAAAACTGGCACGACCCCCTCCCTTCCTTCCCTGAAGTGGAACCAGCTCAGACTTTCTGACTATAGCAAAGCCCCATGGGGTTCTAGGCTGGGAATGGCCACATCCTGACTTGTGGCCGTGGAGTACAAGGACGCATGGGAGTCTCCTCTCACTGCCCAGGACAGCTGGCTCTGCAGGAGGGCACTCCTGTGCCAGCCACGCTGACCTAATGAAGCCTTCAGCCCCTACATGGTGTCTGGTTCCTCCTGCAAAGGATCTTTGAGGCTTCCCTGTGTTTGCTTCTTTCTCTTCTGGTTCTTGCAAGCTCTCCCAGGCCTCATGAGACATGCTGGAGCACCTGTCACTGCTGGGCCACGTGCCTACTCTGGGATGATTTGGAGAAGTAGTTGAACCTGCAGATATTTCAGGCATGCCCTCATGCGTCACTTTTCCCAACAGCTTTTGTCTTCATCTTCTCAAATGTCTCTCGGAGCACTGGCTCCCAGCCTCCTGGCTTGGAATTCATGAGAACGATGCTGCCGAAATCTGAGCTTGTCAGCGATGGCCCTGCCTGCATGGCCCAGCGGCAGAAACAGGAGGAGAAGAGCTTGTGGAGGCTGGGCAGGGCCCAGCAGAGTCAGGAGGGCTGGGAGTCACTGCAACTGAACTTATGCCAGCATCTCTCCAGTGCTATAGAAAACCCAGGGCTCCCTGCAATCTGTTCCAGAAACTCCCCAGTGATCTGGTTAACTGTGTGGGATCCAAATCCCTGTTCCACCTCTCACCAGCTCTGTGACCCTGTGCCAGTTGCTTAGATTCTCTGGGCTTCATGTACCTTCCCTTGTGTGAAATGATAAAATAGTAGGCAGACAATAATCATTAGCTATAATAACAATTATTATTTCTATTATTACCTATTGGATCCTTCACCTTCCAGAGTCATGACTCAATGTTCTCTCAGTGATATTCTCCAAACATCTTAGACCCTCCTTTCCTAGCGTTCCGTGTCTATTTCTAACAGCTTTATTGAGATATAGACATCCAATGAACTGCATCTTAACATGCATGGTGTGGTATGTTTTGATGTATGTGTACACTCTGGACACCATTACTACAATCAAGATAATGAAAATATCCATTATGTCCCCAAATTCTGTTTAGTAATCTTTCCTTCCCACTCCTCCCTGCCTACACTTCCTGCCCCTAGTCCTCAAACAACTACTGATTTATTTTCTGTCAGTATAGTTTGTATTTTGTAGAATTTTATGTAAATGGAATCATAGAGTATGTACTCTGTTATTTTTTTTTTTCCTTCTGAAACAAGTTCTTGGTCTGTCACACAGGCTGGAGGGCAGTGATGCAATCACGGCTCACTGCAGCCTTGGCCTCCTGGGCTCAAGCAATCCTCCCACCTCAGCCTCCTGAGTAACTGGGACCACAGGCATACACCAGCATGCTTGGCTAATTTCTAAATTTTTTGTAGAGATGAGCTGTCCCTTTGTTGCCCAAGCTGGTCTTGAACTCCTGGGCTCAAGCAATCCTCTTGCCTCAGCCTCCCAGTGTTGAGATTACAGGTATGAGCCATCGTGTCTGGCCTATTGTCTGTCTTTTATTTCATTGAACATAATTATGTTGAGATTCATCCACATTGTTGCATGTATCAATGGTTCATTCATTTTTATTTCTGAGAACTTGTCTACTGCATGGATATATCATAATTTATGTATGCATTCACCTGTTGATGGACATTTGGGTTGTTTCCAGTTTTTAACTGGTTTGAATAAAGCTGCTATGGACATTCATGTACAAGTCTTTTTATGAACATATGCTTTCATTTTCTTGGATAAACATATAGGAGTGGAACAGACAGGTTATATGGTAGGTGTAAGTTTAATGTTTTAAGAAACTGCCAGACTGTTTTCCAAAGTGGTAGCATGATTTACATTTCCACCAGCAGTGTATGAGGCTTACAATGATGGCTTCACTTCATTGCTGATATTGGTATGATCAGTCTGTTTGATTTTAAACATTCAGATGGGATGTAATGGTTATAATTCGCATTTCTCTGATGATTAATGATGTTGAGAATGTTTTCTTGTGCCATCCATATATATCTTCTTTGGTGAAGTGTCTCTTTAAAACCTTTTACCTATTTTAAAAATTGGGTTGTATGTCTTATTACTGAGTTTTGAGAGTTCTTTATATATTGTGTTTATAAGTCCTAACAGATATGCTTCTTTGAAAATATTATCTCTAAGTCTGTGGCTTGTCTTTTGACTCTCCTAATAATGTCTATCAAGGAATAGAAGTTCTTAATTTTGCTGATGTCCAATTTATCAATTTTATCTTTTTATGGATTATACTTTTTGTTGCATTTAAGAAATCTTTGCCTAAATCAACTTTACAAATATTTTTCTCCTGGATTTTATTCTAGAAGTTTTATGGTTTTAAGTTTACGTTTAGCTTTATGATCCATTTTGAGTTTGTTCTTGTAGATAGCGTGAGGTGAGAATTGGAGGGGATTTTTTTTTGGCCTATGAATATTTAATAGGCCAAATTTGGGCATCATTTATTTAAAAGGTTATCATTTCCACAAGTAATTGCCTTTGCGTCTTTCTTTAAAATCTATCAGCCTATCTGTTTTGGGTCTACTTCAGGACTCTATTTTGTTCCATTAATTTATTTGTCTGTCTTTATACCAATACCATGCCTTCTTGAATACCATAACTTTAGAAGACTTGAAATCAGTAGTGAGGCAAGAGAATAGGGTCTGGAGGCAGGGAACCTAAGGCCAATTCATGCTGACTTCCCAGGACTGAATCAAAAGAAAAACCCCCACCTCTCCATATCCATGTAACAAAAGGATCAGAGGCTATTCCCTTTGCAACGCCTTCACTTTTCTGCATTGCAGATGAAAAATGAAAGTACCTCTGATTGGTCCCCTCTTGCAACCAATCAGACTGGTCTCAGGCCAAGTCTTCATGTGTAACTTTGTAACTTCACGTCAGTCTCTGATTAGTTATCTTCCACAACCAATCAGACTGGTTGCAGGCCACTAGTTCATTTACATAGGATATAAACCAAGTAATCAATGGGAAACCTCTAGAAGGTATTTATACTCCAGAAAATTCTGTAACCAGACCTCTTGATCTGCTTGCTCAAGCATGCTCCTACTCTGTGGAGTGTACTTTTATTTCAATAAATCTGTGTTTTCCTTTGCTTGCTTTGTTTGTGCATTTTGTCCAATTTGCCAAGAACTGGACAGCCTCCACCAGTAACAGTAGTGTAAATCCTCCTACTTTGTTCTTCCTTTTAAAAGTTGTTTTTAGCTACTCTAGGTCCTTTTTTTGACTTACATGAATTTTTGTTTTTAGCTACTCTAGGTCCTTTTTTTGACTTACATGAATTTTAAAATAAGCACGCCAATTTCTACAAACTGTCCTGGGCTTGTGATTGAGATTGTATTGAATCTACGGATCCATTTAAGGAGAATTGATATCAATATTAAATTATCCAAACCATGAACATGGCATATGTCTTCATTTAGGTTATCTTTAATTTCTTTCACAGGTGTTTTATAATTTTCAGTGTACAGTCCTTGCATACCTTTTTTAAAATCAGATTTACTGCTAAGCATTTTATTAATATTTGTTGATGCTATTGAGAATGGTGTAGGTTTTTAAATTTAAATTTTGGATTCTTCATTTCTGGTATAAACAGATTGATTTTTCTTTACTTATTTTGTCCTACAACATTGTTAAGTTTGTTTATTCTGGTAACTTTTGAAGACTGTGTAAGATTTTTTATAAGGTAATAATGTTGTCCATAAACAGAGACAATTTTATCTCTTCCTTTTTAATCTGTATGTCTTTTTTTTTTCATTGCCTTATTTCACTGGCTAGAATCTCCACTACGATGTTGAACAGAAGTTATGAGAGTGGATATCCTAGGTTTTTCTGATTTTAGGAGGAAAGCATCCAGTCTTTCACCACTAAACATGATGTGCTTAGGTTTTTGTAGACTTTTGTTGATCTCATTTATTAGGTTGTGAAACTTCTATTCCTAGTTTTCTGGAAGTGTTCTTTTCCTTAAAAAAAAAATCAGAAATGGATGTAAGATTCTGCCAAATGTTTTTTTCTGCATCTATAGAGATGACCATATTTTAGTCAATGTATTTTTTTTGAGACAGGGTCTCACTTTGTCACCCAGGCTGAAGTGCAGGGGTGCAATCAGGGCTCACGGCAGCCTCGACCTTCTGGGCTCAAGTGATCCTCCCACCTTAGCCTCCTGAGTTGCTGAGACCACAGGCACATGCCACCATGCCCAGGTAACTTTTTTATTTTTTGAGATAGGGTCTTCCTGTATTGCCCAGACTGGTCTCAAGCTCCTGGGCTCAAGTGATTCTCCCACTTCAGCCTCTCAAAGTGCTGGGATTACAGATGCAAGCCACTGCACCCAACTTATTCAATAATTTTTAATGTTCAACCAATATTACATTACTGGAATAAACCCACCTTATTGTGATATATTATTGTTTTAGCCTGTTTGGGCTGCTATAACAAAATACTATGGACTAGGTGGCTAATAAACAACAGAAGTTTATCTCTCACAGGTCTAGAGGCTGAGAAGTTCAAGATCAAGGTGCCAGCAGTTTCAGTATCTTGTGAGGGTCCATTTCCTGGTTCATACAGGGTCTTCTTGCTGTATCTTCACATGGAGGAAGGGTGGAGGGCTCTATCCTCATGACCTAATCACCTCCCAAAGACCCCACCTCTTAATGCTATCATTTCATTAGTTAGGACTTCAACATATGAATTTCGGATACAAACATTAAGAACATAGCCATTTTCCTTTTAATATATTGCTGGATTCAATTTTCTATAATTTTGTTTTTGTTTTTCTTTTAATTGACATTTTGCTTTTAATTGACATTTTGCTCTTAATTGACATTTACTAGAGATGTAGATTGGTAATTATCTGTTCTCACCTCTGCTTTTCTAATGTCTGTCTGACTGGTAGCAGTGTAATAATGCCTTCATCACTGAATAAATTGGGAAGTATTCCCTCATCTTTAATATCTAGAAAAGTTTGTGTAGGATTGGAATTACTTCTTTTTTAAGATTTGATACAATTAATCAGTAAAGCCATCTAGACTTGGAATTTGTTTTGTGCATGTGGGAATGTTTTTAACTACAAATTAAATTTCTTTAATATATATAGGTTATCTAGATTAATATTCTCTTACCCTTTTCTAGAATCTCTTATTTATCTCTTTCATCCCTAATATTGGCAATTTGTGTCTTCTGTTTTTTTTTTGTGGCTATAGATTTATCAATTTTATTGATCTTTTCAATAAATACCGACCTCTTGGTTTTATTAATTTTTCTCTATTGTTTCTCCAATATCAATTTGATTTCTGTTTACCTTGGGTTTAACTTGCTATTTTTTTCTTAGTTCCTTAAAGTGGAGGCTTAGTTCAATGACTTGAGATCTTTCTTTTCTAACATAGACAGTTAATGTTATAAATTTCCCTCTAAGTATTGCTTTAATTGTATCCCACAAATTCTGATACATTGTGTTTTTATTTTTATTCAGTTCAAAATACTTTCTAATTCCCTTTGATTTTTTCTTTGGCTTATGGGCTATTTAGAAGTGTATCATTTAGTTTCCCAATATTTGGAGGTTTCCTAGGGATATATGTTATTGATTTCTAATCTTATTTCACTGTGGTGTGAGAATATATTTTGTATGAATTGACTCCTTTTTTTTTTTTTTTTTTGAGACGGAATCTCACTCTGTCGCCGAGGCTGGGGTGCAGTAGCGCGATCTCAGCTCACTGCAACCTCTGCCTCCCAGGTTTAAGCTATTCTCCTGCCTCAGCCTCCCTAGAAGCTGAGACTACAGGCGTGCACCACCACACGCCTGGCAATTTTTGTATTTTGAGTAGAGATGGGGTTTCACCATGTTGGCCAGGCTGGTCTCGAACTCCTGACCTCAAGTGATCCACTTGCCTTGGCCTCCCAAAGTGCCGAGATTACAGGTGTGAGCCACTGCACTCAGCCAAATTGACTCCTTTTAAAGTTACTGAGAGTTATTTTATAGCACAGAATATAGTCTATCTCTGTAAACATTCTGTGTGCACTTGAGAAGAAGGTACATGCTGCTGTTATGTGGAATGTTCTATAAATGTCAATTAACTTGTCAGTTGATACTGCTTTTCATGTTTTCTATGTTCTACACATTATCTTTCTACTCATTCTATCAATTTGGACAGAGTGTCGAAATCTCCAACTATAATTGTGAATTTGTCTATCCTTCCAATTCT
Organism: Pan troglodytes; assembly: GCF_028858775.2. Taxonomy (NCBI): domain Eukaryota; kingdom Metazoa; phylum Chordata; class Mammalia; order Primates; family Hominidae; genus Pan; species Pan troglodytes. Next base: position 64,846,646 of record NC_072414.2, read on the forward strand.
ATCAATTTTTGCTTCATGTACTTTGAAGTTGTTATTAAGTGCATAAATGTTTAGAATTTTGATATTTCTTGATTAATTGACCCTTTTACCAATATAAAATAACATTAGTTATCCCTGGAAATATTTGTTGTTCTGAAATCTACTTCATCTGGTATTAACATAGTCGCCCCAGGTTTCTTTTGTTTAGTGTTAGCAAGTTTAGCGGGTTGAAAAATGTCCCTCCGAAATTCATGTTTATCTGGAATCTCAGAATGTAACCTTTTTTTGGAAATAGGGTCTTTGCAGGTGTAATTAAGGTAAGGATGGAGATGTGATCATACTGAATTTAGTGGGCCCTAAATCCAGTAAGACTGTCCTTATAAGAGACAGAAAAGAATATCAGAGAAGCAGGGAGAAGGCCATGTGAATAATGAGGGGGATATTGAAGTTGTGCTGCCTCTAGCCAAGGAGTGCCAGGAGCCACCAGAAGCTGGAAGAGGCAAGGAAGAATTCTTCTTAGAGCCTTTAGAGGAATTATGGCCCTGTCAACACCTTGATTTCAGGCTTGTGGCCTCCAGAACTGTGAGAGAAACAATTTGTGTTCTTTTCAGGCACTAAGTTTGTGGTAATTTGTTAAGTCAGCCCTAGGAATCTAATAGGACATGGTGTATCTCTTACCATTGGTATTACCATTCTGTCTCCAGAGAGGTAGAACCGAGAGAGAGACAGGGGCAGGGAGGTGCGGGGGTGAGAGAGGGAGGAGGAGGGAAGGGGAGGGGAGGGGAGGGAAAGGGAGGGCAGGGGAAGGGAGGAGAGGAGAGAAGAGGGAGAGAAGAGGAGAGGGGAGGGGAGGGGAGAGGAGAGAGGAGAGGAGAGAAGAGAGAAAGAAGAGAGGAAGAGAAGAGGGGAGGGGAGGGGAAAGCAGGGGAGGGGAGGGGAGGAGAGGAGAGGAAAGGGAGAGAAGAGAGGAAGAAAAGTGGGGAGGGGAGGGGAGCAGAGGAGAGGAGAGGAGAGGAGACGAGAAGAGAGCAGAGGAGACGAGAGGAGAGGAGAGGAGAGATTTATTAGGGAAATTGGCTCTTATGGTTACGGAGGCTGAGAAGTCTTACAGAAGACTGTCTGCAAGCTGGAGAACCAGGGACGCTGTTAGCTCAGCCTAAGTCCAGAGGTCTGAGGGCCAGAGGAACCAACAGTGTAACTAAGTCCAAGGCTGAACGCCCAAGAACCCAGGGGGCTGCTAGTGCAAGTCCTGGGGCCCAATGGTTGGAGAGTTTGGAGTTCTGATATCCAAGAGCCGGCGAAGAAGGGTGTCAGGCCCCGAAGACAGAGAGAAAGTGAACTCACCTTTGCCTTTCCTCTGCTTTTTAATTCTATCTTGGCCTCAGCCGACCGAATAGTGTGGGCCCACATTGAGTGAGGATGGGTCTTCCTAACCCACTCCATGGATTCCAATGGCGTCTCTTCTGGAAACACCCTCACAGACACACCCAGAAATAATGCTTTACCAGCCATCTGTACATCCCTTAATCCAATCAAACTGATACCTGAAATTAACCATTACATCCTCCCTTTCCTTTTAACCTATTTGTGTCTTTATAATTAAAATGAGCTTCTTGTTGGCAGCCTATAGTTGTAGCTTGCTTTATTTATCCAATTTGATAATTTTTGCCTTTTTCTGGGACTCTTAGACCATAACATTTAATGTGATTTTTTAATATGGTTAGATTTGATAGAACTTTTAAACTCTAATAACTCGCTGTTTTCTGTATTCTTTTTCAGTCTTCTTTTGAATTAATTGCATATTTTTAATTATTTCTTTTTATGTCCTTAGTAGAGTTATCAGTTACCTTTTCTTAGGGCTGCTTCAAGGTGTATAGTACACATTTTTAATAATCACATTCCACCTTCAAATGATATTATACCATTTCATGTAAGTGTAATAAACTTACAACAATATACTTCCATTTTTCCCTCCCAAATACCTTGCTATCATTTTTGCTATAAAGAGTCAGCTGGCTGGGCATGGTGGCTCATGCCTGTAATCCCAGCACTTTGGAATGCCGAGACGGGTGGATCACCTGAGGTCAGGAGTTCAAGACCAGCCTGGCTAACATGGCGAAACCCTGTCTCTCTGCTAAAAATACAAAAATTAGGTGCCTGTAATCTCAGCTACTTGGGAGGCTGAGGCAGGAGAATCACTTGAACCTGGGAGACGGATGTTGCAGTGAACTGAAATCACACCACAGCACTCCAGCCTGGGGGACAAGAGCGAAAATCCATCTCAAAAAAAAAAAAAAGAGTCAGCCGTGCTTTAAAGAGATTAAACAAGATAAACAGTCTATTTAGACGCATAGTTATATCCTCTCCAGTGCTCTTCATTCCTTTGGGTAGGGCCACATTTGTATCTGGTATCATTTTCCTTCTGCCTGAAGCACTTGCTTTAACATGTCTGTAGCCTGCTTGTGATAAATTCGTTCAGCATTTATATGATTTTAAAAGTCTTCATTTCACCTTCACTTTTGAAATATATTTTTGCTGGGTATAAAAGTCTAGGTTAACTTTTTTTTCTGTATTTTTAAAATGTGGTTTCGCTCTTATGGCTCACATTGTTTCTGATTAGTCTCCTGCCATGCTTATCTTTGTTCCTCTGTACATAGGGGTATTTTACTCCAGATACTTTAAAGATTTCCTCTTTCTCACAGGTTTTAAGCAACTGCTTATAATATATGGTGTAGTTTTCTTCATGTTTCTTGTGCTTGAGTTTGTTGAGCTTCTTGAATATGTGATTATATAGTTTTCATCAGGTTTGGAAAATTTCCAGCCATTTTTTTTCTACTTTTTTTTTTTTTTGTCTTCTCCTCCTTTGGGAGCTTCAACTGCCTGTGTATTGGGCTTCTTGAAGTTGTCCCACAGCTCACTAATGCTCTGTTTGTTTTTCAGTCTTTTTTTCTCTCAGTATTTTATTTTAGATAGTTTCTATTGTTATATCTTCAAATTCAGTATTCTTTTCTCTGTGGTGTTGAATTCTATCCAGTTTATGTTTCGTCTCATACATTGTAGTTTTTCATCTCTAGACATTGCTTTTTTTTTTTGTTTTCTATCTGCCATGTCTCTACTAAACATGCTCAAACTTTCTTTTCCTCTGGCTTCTTGAACACATGGAATGCAGTTATAATAACTTTTAATTCCTCCATCTATTAATTCTATCACCTGTGTCATTTCTGCATCAGTTTCAATTTATTGATTTTCTCCTTATTATGCATCTTATTATCCAACTTTTTTTCATATTTAATTTTTTATTGGACATCAGACGTTGTGAATCTGACTTGTTGGGTACTGAATATATATATTTTTTATTCTTATAAGATCCTGAGATTTATTCTGGGATTCAGTTACTTGGAAACAGTTTGACCTTTTTAGATATTGCTTTTAAGCTTTGTTTGAACCAGAAAAGAATTTATTCTAGGACTAATTTTGCCCCCACAAATTAGGTAAAATCCTTTTGGGTCTCTTACCCAATGCCTCATAAATCTTGAGGTTTTCCAATCTGGCTGTTGAAAGCAAGAACCATTTGCAGCCTTGTGTGATCTCCAGGAATTTCCCCCCTAATCTTTATTCTTTCCCTGGTCTTGGGTTGTTTCCTCACTTATGTGAACTGATGAGAAGTAGCTGAAGACTCAAAGAGGACTCTCTATAGATTGCTGGAGCTTTCTGCCTGCGTAGCCTTTTATTTTTCATTCTCTGGTGTGTGAATTCTAGTTGTCTTGGCACCCCACCTCCATCTCCCCATCTCAAGGGGACTTCTGGGTTCTGCCTGGGTTCCCCCTTCTTGCAACGTGGCCTGGCAGATAGGTGGGGCAATTGTGGGACTCCTATAATTTGTTTCCCATCTCCTAAGGATCACTGTTCTTCCAGTATCCAGTATCTTGAAAACTGCTGTTTAATTTATTTTGTCTGGAATTTCCTTAGTTGTTTCAGGTCAGAAAGTAGCTGGCAACAGAAGTTGTACCCTTGCCTCCCTCTGTATCCATTCTCCCATATCCTCCTATGTCCCTCAAACCCTGCTACTGCCAAGAAACATCATTTATTTAGAGCCTTTCTATATTTCAGCAGCAGGTAATATGGGCAGCGACTGGTTATATGTTCCTGGAGTCATATATACTGGGGTTCAGATCTCAGCTCTGCCAGTTCCTGTGTAGCCTTGGCCAAATTACTTCATCAGCTTGAGCCTCAGTTTCCTTATTTGAAAAAGAGAAAATGATACCTAGCTATAGGGCTGTTGTGAGGGTTAAATGAGGTAATGCATAGAAAGTAAGTAGCACTACACGATGGCATCCATAATATAATTCAATGAGTACAAGCAGGATGTGTTTTTTAAACTGCCTCAAATTTCTCCATTGTCTGCTCCTGCCTCTGTTCCAGGGGACAATCCCACCATTCCTCTTAAGCTCCTGGAAAGGGGCGTATGACCAGCCCTAAATTTCTTGCACCAACAGAGGGGAGCAGTCATGTGGAGAACTTCCAATAACACATGCAGCACATCATGGACATTTGGCCGCACGAAGCATTATAATGATCTTTTCTTTGCGGCAGATTGACTTTACTAATTAGGTTGGGTTCGAGCCAATGTTAAATACAGTTTGCATGTACAGAACGCAAACCAACTGGCAGCAACAGGGAACTCAGAAACATTTCAGGTAACAGGACAAGCCAGCTATGATTAAAACTTTGCTTCAGATAATCCTTTCTCTCTCCGTTGGCCTCCATTTTTATGAGCTCAGTAAATATTGAAGATATTAACCCTTTATCATATTTGCTGCAAATACACTTTCCCCAAGTGTTGTTCAATTCTGTTTTGAAATTCAAATCTGTCTCAAACAGAATTTTAAAATCTGTGTGTAGGTAGACTATGGATCTTCCCTTTTCTAATTTATTCTACTGCTTTCAGGCCTAGGAAAACCCCTTCCAATGACTGAATAAACATCCACCTTTATTTTCTGTTTTCAACATTTTATTTCTTATCCTAACTAGAATTTATTTTGATTTTAATGTGTGGTATAAGGTGCAAAGGTGTTGGTATTTGAGATAATTAATGCCAGCTGCTACAATGGCCAAACCCTGAAATCTAATGCCTTAACACAGCAAAGCCTTAGGTTTCACTCACATTAAGCCCAGTGATGTTTGGATGGCATTCCTTGTTTGGTGCTCTTCCAGGCAGTGACTCAGGGACCCAGGCTGCTTCTACCTGCAACTCTACCATCTTAACGTCTTTTGTTTCCAGCTGGGGGGATCCCATAGAATATTTGATAAGCACTATCTGTCTCTGCCTCAAGACTTAACTGGATTTTTCAAAATAACTAATCAACAATTACATGACCCGGAGGCATTTACTAATCACATATTAAGTTGTTATATGTGTACTATGGTCTGACTGCTTATCTTGTTCTATCAGGCACTGTACCACTTTTTTTCTTTCAAACTAGGTTTATATATGTCTTCACATCCTGTGGGGTGAGCTCTTCTCTCATTATTTTTCTTTATCAAAATTTTCTTGGCTATTACATCATAGATCATATTACATATTGCACATGATCTCTTAGCATATGAGACTGCACTCACTGCCCAGAAGCTCAGCTAACATCTCAGTTAGAGGATGTCAAAATCCATGTATCCATCTTCTACCCCTTTTCCAAACTCCAGGCCCACATTTCCAGGCACCTGATTTGTAGTTGGAAATACCTGGAAATTTGGCCAGGTCTGGTGGGAGCTAGAGTACACAGCAGCCAATGGCTGATTTTTTTTAAGTCAGAAGTAGACATAAATCAGAAGGAAAAGAGCCGATGCTTTAAAATATTTCCCCATCTCCATTGAAAAGCTCAGGAAATAACAAGGCGTGATAATTCTGGGATCCCCTTACTCAGGAGGGCCTACCGCATTTGAGAAACCTTGAGCAAGTCGTTTCAGTCCTTCATGAGTCTACACTCTCCTCACTGTGGCTGAGTTGAGGGGGGAGGAAGAGAAAAAGCACAGTAAGTGGCTGGTGGTAGTAGCTCAGAGCAACGGTTCAGAGGTTGGCCCCAGATGCCAGCAGAGGTCTTTAAGATTTGAGTACCCTTGCACAATATGCAGTGAAGGACAGATGTCACCAAAACAAGAATAATAGTAACTACTCCCAGTTTTTGAGCACCTACTATGGGCTGGTCATCTTTGAACATAAACTCATTAGACCCTCACGACTACCCTGCAAGCTAAGCAATGTTACCTCTAGTATACAGATGAGGAAGCTTAGGTTCAGAAATGTCAAGTCTCTTACCCAAAGCCACAGAGCTAATGAGGAGGAAAACCAGGATTTAAACCTGGGTCAGCTGACTCCAAAGCCTGTGCCCCATCTACTCAGCTATGCTGTATCTGCCAACTTTCAAAATAGTAGGGAGATCTGGAATGTTGAATAGCTCATGAACATAATTAAAACTGGCCTTGAACATTTTTTGCAGTTGTGTGGGAGGGGTGATGGTCCGTGTTAACTGTGCAGTGGAGGGAGAATTTACAATACTCTCCCTGGATCATGCTGAAGAGGAGTAATGTGGGTGGTGAACTGGGAACCAGTTGTCCAGAACAACCATACTGAGTTTCTGGACACTAGACAGTTGCTTATTTTGCTCTTTGCCTCAACAGATAGACTGGCTATTAAGGAAGAAAGCCATCTTCTATAACATACAACACAATGGAACTGTTTAAGAAATTGGGATGGGTGCATTGACTCATGCCTGTAATCTTACTTTGGGAGGCCAATGCGGGTGGATCGCTTGAGCCCAGAAGTTTGAGACCAGCCTGGGCAACATGGTGAAACTCTATCTCTACAAAAAATAAAAAAAAATTAGTCAGGTTTGGTAGTGGCATGGGCTGAGGTGGGAGGACTGCTTGAGCCTGGGAGGTTGAGGCTGCAGTGAGCCATGACTGCACCATTGCACTCCAGCCTGAGTGACAGAGCGAAACCCTATCTCCCCCCTGCCCCTCGCAAAAAAAGGAAGAAATCTTAATGAAACTTGAACTGAACTTGGGCTAGAAGAAACCCGAAGTGTGAAGCAGGACTAAGACCAATTGGTCTTAGTCTCCTAAAGGCCAAATAAGAAGCAAAAAGCTTTTATATGTATCAAAAGAAATTATCTGTGTTCTGAGGAGACCTTCTTTCATGGCATTCAAACTTTGGAGTATTAGGCCTTTAAATGCAGAAAAGCAGTAGTCCTAATTAGGCATCACATGATTCTGACCAATTTGAATTAGGAAGCAGAAAGAAGCTTGATTGATAGAGGATATTATTGCAAGAGAAATGCTTGGGAGACAGTGTGGAGTGAATCTAGGCCTGGCCTGCCCCCTCTGCTGCCCTTTGGCATCAACCTATGTCACTCACATAGTTAAGGAGAGTCTCAGACAAAGGAAATACTCTACCATGATTGGGATTTGCTGAGCACAAGACCATTTCCACAGTGTTTCAGGCACAAGAAACAATTATGCATTTTGCTAGAGTGCCTGTTGCCTTAATGATTACATCCATGTGTATTTTAGGAGAACGTCTGTCTTCTGCTTCTTATTCATTTACACTTTACACTTCAAAAGATTGTTTTGCAGGAGCTACTCAATGCACAAGAAGTCTCATGAGTTTTTCTTCTAAATGAGCCAGCAACTTTCCAAGAATCAGGAAGCTGAAAGTTGCCAAGAATAAATAAATGAACTCCAGAAGGTTCAAGTTTGGTTTAAAAACTCTGTAAGGTTTAAAGTAGGTTCTATATCTGGCTTAACTCCATGTCCTCATCCAAGACATAAACCACAGGAGGGAATACTCCTCCTGGCATGTAACTTTTTCCCAAGCATTCCATCTAATAGTCATTTCCAATAATGATTGATTGGAAAATCTTAGCAAAGTAGTCCTAATGCAATGCTGTAAGCAGAAATAGAGGTATGGTGGAATAGCTCTTGCCTGACAGTTAGGCAGCCTCTGCCTTGGTTCTGCCACAAAATTTTCTGGACAAGGTAAAGCGTGTCTCTCTGTGCCTCGGTTTCTTCATCTATGAAATGGAGAAACAACACTAGATGGTGTCTAAAATTCGGTGGTAACAATTCCAAATGAACCCTTGTCTAGTCCATGGAAGCAGGGAGTCTGGGACTTCAGTATTATTGATCAAGATTGGAATTAGTTGGTTGTGTTCATGTCCAACTATGAAGATTAAAAAAAAAATGAGTAAGCTGGTGACAGACATGTCAAAAGAAAATATGTGTGATTGAGAAAAAGTAAGGAGGTACAATAGATATTGTTGGTGTCTCACCTAGACACCCTTTACCGAGCCAGTGCTCCCATCTCTGAGCTGCTGTGGGTGTTGGCTAATTGCACACATCTGTACCCTTCCCTGGAGGCTGCAGGTGTGGGAGGTTACAAGACCCCTCTTACCCTACTCTGGAGGCATTGTGGCCAATAGCTGATAAGTGGGGGGGTCTACCAGCCCAGCCCTGTTGCCTCTGGGCAGGATGACCTTGATGGTGCACTTTGTGCTCCAGGGCACCCCAGGGGATCAAGCTGTGGCTGGATTTCCCCTGACATTCTCACTGAGCTCCTTCCCCTACCTTCTCCTGCTCCTCTCACTCCCCTATGGGTTTCTCCTGAGAGCACTCCCTCAAAACATCACTTGCCTAAGAATCTCCATCTCTGACTCTGCTTCTAGGGACCTGACCCATAATGAGGGGAGGAAGAAAGTGAGCCAAGCCAGTAACCCATTTGTGTTATGAGAAACCTCCTGGGCTCGTATGTCCTGAGCCTGGCACAGAGCAGGTAATGATGGAGACTGCAGGGTTGCAGGACATGAGACAGCCATGCACACAGAGTTCTGTGGTCTGGGTAGGAATTTCATGTCTCCATCCATTCAGCAGCCATTCACTGAGAATGAGTACCGTGATGGGTCTGGGTCTGCAAGCAGCTTGGCTCAGTCAATTCGGTTGATGCTGTAACTTGACCAAGCTGGGCTTTGCCGCTGCTGAGGCCTCAGAAGCAGGCCGAGAAAGGGAGGGGACAGGCATTGTAGCAGGGCATGGATGGCATACATTCTTCCCAGGGGATGTCTCAATACAGTACTAGGGAATTTGAGAAGGAGGAATGATGACATTCATCTGGAAGAGCACAGAAGACTTCCCGACGGAGATAGCATTTCTTCCGGGTCTGACGGATGTGCCTGACTTAAAAATGTGGAAACATGCCGGGGAGAGCATTCTAGGTGGAAAAAGAGTCTGAGCTAAATGGACGTGCTCTTCTCTCCAGTCTTCTCCTGTCTTCCTTTCACCTGCTTCAAGGCGGGACTGTGATCTTCCCCCACCTTTCTGATGGTGGGCCTTAGAGCCTTAGGACCTTGTCCAGGGAGGGTCCCACCCTATACACTGGGGGAAGGGACACTGACATCATGAAGCTTCCATAAAATCTCAAGGGGACTGGGGTCAGAGAGCTTCCAGATAGCTGAACACGTGGAGGCTCCTGGAGGGTGGTGCCCAGGGAGGGCATGGAAGCTCTGCGCCCCCTCCCCCATACCTCACCCTACACATCTCCTCCTTTGTAATATCCTTTATAACAAATCAGCACATGTGAGTGTTGCCCTGAGTTCCATGAGCCACTCCAGCAAATTAATTGAACCTAAAGAGGGGATCATGGAGACCCCAACTTGAAGCCAGGTGATCAGAAGTTCCAGAAGCCTAGACTGGCGACTGGTGTCTGCGGATATTGGGGGCAGTCTTGGGCACTGAGCCCCCAGCTTGTGGGATCTGACACACTCTCCAGGTGGATAGCATCAGTAATTGAATTGGAGGACACCCAGCTGGCATCCACTGGTTGGTGTGTGTGTGGGAAACTTTTAGTCACAGAAGCCTTCTGTGTAGGTGACTGTTGCCACGGTGGTGTGAGAGCAGAGAAAGACGCGGTGTGAAGAGAGTATTCCCTACACAGATACCAAAGTAAAATTTCAACTTTGGTTATGATTCACAGGTTTGAGACTCCATATGGGAACTGAAACTAAGATCCCCTGGGACTTGGAGCCCCAGGATCTGTTTTCCTCCTGGCGGAAGCTGTAAGTCCCCTGTGAGCTCTCTCAAGCACTTCCCAAGATGCACGCCCTCTGCTATCACCCCGTGTGATGGCATAGATGACAGTAGGGGACTCATCAGGGAGGGCTCCAGATCTCAGGCCTCACGGGGAAACCAGGGCGATGCTAAGTGATGGGGAGAGATTATGAAAGCTCCCAGAAGATAAGGCCCCCTCCTGAGCAAGGGCAGGAGAGAATACCATGGGCCTGAAAGTCAGGGTGTTCTCAGGGGAGACAGAGAGCTGAGACGGCAGCTGGTGGGAGGCATGAGCAGATGGTGTGCCTCGCTGCCGGAGACAGCACTGCGATCGAGACAAAGACGCGTCCTGGAGAGAGGAGGATGCCGCACTGTCCCTTCTGCAGGAGTCCTTGGCCAAGCTGGGAAGAGAGCCTTCTGGCAGGAAGTGGGATGAAAAAAAAGGGATACTGGCTTTCTCTAGTTTTCATCCTTAGTAGAGTCAGGAAGCAAAGAGAGGGATGGAGAGTGTCAAGAATTGCAATTGCTTCGTGCCAAGGTCAAGAAGGGTGCCTGTTGCACCAGAACCCCTCAGGTTGTCTTGCAGGAGAGGTGGGAGTGAAGGGAATGAATGACGAGGGCCAACCTGAGCTGGGAAGGCGAGGGGACTGGACGAGATTAAGGCCAGTGGGCTGAATGGTTAGGAGGCTTATGTCAGCATATCTTCCAATGTGTGGAGTTACGCCCTCAGGACTTAAGATGCTTTTCTGAAGACAATATTACACAATTTTTACATAGCAAATCTTTTTCTTTGTGATTTCTCTTAATATTCCTAAGTTTTGAAAACCACTCCCTTCAAGAGGTTTGATTCGTATTTGATTTTATGTTCTCCTAGTTCACTAAAATTTGTAAAATTAATTCTCTAAAATCACTGGAATTAATTTTGGTGCATAGAGTGAGGTGAGGACCTCACTTTAAAATAATCTGTAACTGTCTTATTGATAAAAAAGAAAATGATTTATCATAATAGCAGTAATTAGGAAAATATGGAAACACTGAAAGAAGAAAAAAACATCATGTTCTCACCACCCAGAAATTATCATAATCATTTTTATACATTATCTTTTCTGTCTGTAGTTTTACATGATTTTGATCATATAATACATGTAAAATTATAAGGCTGATTTTAAAAATTGCATCCATATTGATAAATGTAATATATGCTTATTAGAGAAAGTTTGGAAAATACATAAATTTATGAAGCAGAAAATGAAATTCCGTTGTATATATTTTCTTAAACATAATTTTTGTAGCTATACTTGAGTGTTTTTCAAATCACTGAGACCATACAGTATATGCTGAACTTTAAGCATTGTGAGTACATATTAACAGATTCTAGATGGAAAAAAACATGAAGCAGGACATGGAAATTTACTATCTATCTATCTAATCTATAACTGATCTCTATCTGTATGTATGACATCTGTGGTTTATTAGCCTTTCCCAAATAACCTATTCAATACTCAGTTTGCTCAATGTGATTTTTTTTCAAATGCTTCTGTAATATTTTATTTCTTAAGGTTTATAAGGTTCTTAATAATACAAGAAAAACTGTTTCTTGGATTATTACTCTTTTTTTAGTATTATTACTTTTGTAATTAACATTTTGGAGTTATTAAAATGTGCGTAGTTTCTTTCAAACTTTTAATCTGACAATAATTTCTAACTTATAAAAAATAAAAATAGAATAAGGAACACTCATATATCTTAATTTATTTATTGATAACATTTTAAACTCATTTGCTTTATTGTGTTTCTCTCTCTCTCAGAATATTTTTCTGGGAAACCTTTGAAGGTAAGTTATAGATCATGGTCATTTACCCCTAAATACTTTGGTATTTCCAAAGAATGGAGATATTTTCTCACATAACCATGGTACAGTTATCAATTTCATACATTTATGACTTGCATTGATACAATAATTTTATCTAATCTACTGTCCATATTCCAGTTTTGTCGGTTGCTCTGATAATGTCTGTAATGGCATCTCTCTCCTTCAGCACAGAATCTAGTCTAGGGTCAAGTATTGTGATTAGTTGTCATAATTTGGAACATTTTCACAGCTTTTTTTGACTTTTATGACAATGACTTTTCTTTCGAGAATGCAGTCCCTCCCACCTACATTTTTAACTAGGATGTTACTCATTTATATAAATGTTTCATTTTGATTAAATTATGGCTATGTCTTCATGGCCAGAATACTGTATTGGAGATCCTGTGTCCTTTTCAGGATGTCACATTTGGAAGCACATAATGTTCACTGATCCCTCATAGCTGTGCTTAATTTTGATCATCCTGTCAAGGTGTCATCGTATTTCTCCCACTATAGAATTAGTTTCCTTTTTTTCTTCATTGCAACTAATAAGTGGCCTGTAGATAGACACTTTAAGACCATAGAAATATTCTGTTTCTCATCAAAATTTCCTCTAGAATTAGTATCTACTGATGATCCTTGCCTGATCCAATCTTTAGCATGATGATTACAAAGTGATGGTTTTCTAACTCCAGCACTCCTTCCACATTCACCGGTGGACTTCTGGCCTTCTTCAAGAGACCTCCCTTCTCTCCCATTTATGTGTTTATTATTTGTTATTTATCATTTTCAGTATAGGCTAATTATTATTTTTTTCACAACAACCTGTTTATAACACAACACATTATTGTATTTAAGTATTTTGGTGTTCAGGGTGTCCCAGAGATGGCCAGAGGGAGCCCCTTCAAGCTGGCTCATGTCCTTGTGACCTGCTTCCAGCATTCCTCGAGCACTTTGTTACTTTCTGGCACAACGATCTGCTCTAGGCTTATCTTGTACCCATCCTGTCCTAGCCCTGGAATCAGCCATTTCTCCAAAGAGCTAGGTATCACATGCTGGGTTTTCAGAGGTCTGCAAGACTTGTTACAAAAATTACAGTCATTACCCTTTCCCTTAATTTCTTGCTTCTCTGGAGCAACCACATTCAACTCTTTAGCTGATTCCATTTTCCTCTAAATTATTAAATAACATGCTTCTACTGCTACTTCAAGATTTTTCACAAGCACGCATATTTTCCATCTCCTTATGCTCTCAATTCATTTACTTCATAAATTTGGTTACATTAATACTCAATATTTATAATATTTTGATGATGTAAGCATTATTCACAGCTGAACTATGAGTGTCCTATAATTAAGGCTACTTTTCCTTTCCTGAATAAGGTTTTATTTGCCCTGGAATGACCTGTCTTAAGTTTTCTATTTGCTTAGTTTTTTTGTGCATTATTATCACCAACTCAAGCCCAAATTCTCAGTTGCTTCCCCAAATCTGCTCACGGTATCTCCAGATGCATCAGCAATTCATTCAAGTTCATTTTCTTGAAGTACCTGCCCCTGTAGCCCTCTGACCTGCTCTAGTTTGAGCTGGCTGTGATACAGATGTTATCTCGGGTTCTTCCTCACCATCATCTGGGGAGTTCCCTCATTTCCTTCCTAGATACTCCAGTCTCTGATTCCCACTTTTTTTTTTTTTGAGGCAGGTCTCCGTCTGTCACCCAGGCTAGAGTGCAGTGGCACAATCTCAGCTCACTGCAACCTCTACCTCCTGGGCTCAAGTGATCCTCCCGCCTCAGCCTCCTGAGTAGATGGAACTACAGTACAGGCACATGCCACCAGGCCCGGCTAATTTTTGAATTTTTTGTAGCAATGGGGTTTCCCCATGTTGCCCAGGCTGACCTTGAACTCCTGAGCTCAAGGAATCCACCCACGTCAGCCTCCAAAGTGCTGGGATTATAGGCGTGAGCCACTGCACCCAGCCCCCATCTCTTTCTACATTTAATCTTTTGTTTTGATGAATCACAATCTCTAGTAGTTTCCTAACTACTAATATTCTAAAAAGAATATGTAAGAAGTACATTTTTGAGACCCTCCATGTCTAAAAATTCATTATACCCTCATCAATAATCGACTATTTGGCTAGATTTTAAATTCTACATCAGTTAGAATTCTCCCTCAGAATTTTTGAAAGAGTCCCTGTCTTCTAGCTTCTAATGCTGTAACCAAGAAGCCTAAAGCAATTCTGGTTATTGACTATTCCCCCTTTCTAGAAGCCTTTCCTCTTTGTCTTTAGTTTCTGAAATTTTGTCACGATGTGATTTAGTCTGTTTTCATCCACTAGATATTCAATGGGCTCCTTCAATCTGGAAACGCTTAGCCTCCAGTTCTGGAAAACTTTCTTGAATTATTTCTTTGATGATTTTTTTCCTCTCTGTTTTCTTTCTTTTCTCTTTGTGGAACTCCTATAATTTGCATCTTGGACCTAAATTGGGCCCTAATTTTATTTTCTATTTTCATCCCTTTAGTTTTCTCCTTCTACTTTCTGGAAGATTTTCCTATAATTTTCCAATTTTCCTTTTTCAGTTTAAAAAGTTTTTACTATTGTAGTTTTAATTTACAAAAGTTCTTTTTTGTTCTCTGAATAATCTTTTCCTATAGCAACCTTTCTTGTTTTGTAGATGTATCATTTTTGAAGAAGATATCTCTGAAGATTAATGGTGAGATTTTATTTTTTAATGTTTTCTTATCCATAAAAGGTCTGTTTTCTTCATCTTGCCTCTTCTATGTGTTTTCCCTACGCCTCTGCCTTCCATATTACATGCTTTTCTTCAATGTTCAGTGATCCTTGGCTGTCTCATGAATTATTTTTCAGTCAACCTCACTGAGATATAATTTGTATTTTCATTCCATTGGTATAATTTACATACAACAAATGTTCTAATTTTAACGTAAAGTTCAATACATTTTGACATGTATTGGCAGGTATGTGACATACATTGGCAGGCATGTGAAAAATAAAATGTGACCCCCACCACAATGAAAACATGAAACACTTCCATTACCCTTGGGGCCCCTTTACAGTCCCCCTCCCACAGCCCCCACCTCCAGCCCCAGGGACCACTGATTTGCTTTATGCCGTTATATATTACTTTAGCTGACTCTAGAATTTCATGGGAAAGTAGTATATCTAATGTTTTTGAAATTCAATCATGTATGAATCTGTGGTTTACTTTCCTTTTTATTCTATTCTATTAATTAATTCTATTATATTAATATACCACAATTTGTTTATTCATTCATTTATTGGTGGACATTTGGCTTGCTTTCAGTTTGGAGCACAAAGCTGTTATGAACATTCATGTACAACTCTTTATATGGAAAAACATTTCTATTTCTCTTGGCTAAATACCAAGTTTTGAAATTACTGTTTTATGGCAAGGGTATTCATAACTTTATAAGAAACTGTCAAACTATTTTCCAAAGTGGTTGTACCACTTTTACACTCTCATCAGCAATGTGAGCATTCTTTTTTTTTTTCTCTCATTTGGCAACAGTTTATTCAGAGGTATGTAAGGTAGAAATCAAAGCTTGATGGCAAGGCACTGTTGGGAGCTCCTCTCCCATGGGAGTAGTTCTTGGAGCAGCCATGCAGCAGCCACACCACTTCCCAGGCTTCTCAAATGATGTTTCAGGTGTGAAGCAACAAGATCCACATCAGGCAGGTGTAAGAATCACCCTGGCCTAGAAGCTCCATGCACCACAGTAGCCAATATCTTACAATAACTTCATAGACACAGCTTTCAGGGTCCCTATGGAGGCATATGGAGTTACAGGAGTCACCACATTCAGGGGAACCAAAAGCTATGATGTCCCAATCAGATATGATGTCCCAAATGATTGTCCCAATCATTTATGGTTATCCTGAGTCCAGATGCAATTTATCCAATAGAAGTTATTTCTACCAAAAGTAATGTTGCCTAGAGACCTAGTTGACATTTTACCTTTATCAAGTTATTAGAGGAACAGAGAAAGGAAGGTAAGTGAAGGTCTGTAAATGACGAGTTAATGGGTGCAGCACACCAACATGGCGCATGTATACGTATGTAACAAACCTGCACGTTGTCCACATGTACCCTAGAACTTAAAAGTATAATCAAAAAATTAAAAAAAGCAATGTGAGCATTCTAATTGCTCTGAATTTTCATCAACAGTTGGTATTGTGAGTTTTTTAATTTTAGACATTCTAGAGGGTGTGTATTGTTACATTATGGTTCTGATATGCATTTCCTTGATAATTAATGATGTTGTTTTTTCATATACTGTCTACCTAAAGGAGTAGGGCACTGAAAAGCTGGTTAGACATTCAGGCCAGTGGAAAAGTCTTGTCAACTGAGGGTTTCACAATATAGTGGTCCTCCTGGGTCATTTTGCAGAGAATCCTGTTATTAATTTCTTAGTTTTTCTTTTTCTCTTAGAGACTAGTTAGAGTCCCATAGAAGTTTCTCCCAGTTTTCTTCTGGAAGTGTATATATGGTTTCTAGAATTCTGGAATCCAGGTGTGAGAAGAAAGCTAGATGCATCAGCTTCCATTATCTCATCCTTGCCTTCAATTGTGTCTGGTATTTTTTAGCCTAGAGAACTTGTTTTGTACTCTCCAGAGAATAACCCTACAGTTTTCTACAGAGTGAGGGAGAGACTGCTCCCTAGCTGAGCTGAGTGGATGAGGGTATCTGGGGGATATGTGCTTCTTTAACAGACTTTCACCCACTTTTCTCTTTTCAGATCAACTTTTACTCCTACTTCCCAAGGTATCTGGTGCTGTCTGTATCTGAGCCTTTGGGCATTGGATAATGTAAATTGACTAGTTTCTCAGCTATTCAGCTTCCTTGATTGTGAAAAAGGTTGCTATGTCACTATGTGCAGCTCCACTGTTGTAAAGGGAAAGATAAAAGTCTTTAGTGATTCTCCCAGCATAGAATACCAACAACATAAAGGATGTGACCTCTGTTAGTAAGAACTGGACCAGAAGATAATTGTGATTGCTCAAGAGCCATCAAATAGGGCAAGAAAAATGGCAAACAGAGTTCTCACATGGCAGAGCTTGAAGAAAACAGCAGAAAACCAAGGGAAGGACTTTGGGGTCTGGCTTTGCCCTCAGGGTACTGAAGACCACTGAATACACGCAGTTCAACCGAATTTGGGATCTAATTTAAGAAGACTTGCCAATCCGTTGATATCATTACTTCCACTTAAATCAATATATTTTTTTGGAGTAGTTTTAGGTTTACAAAAAAAAAATGAGAGGAAAGTAAAGAGAGATCTTCTCACTCATATATATCCCTTTATTCCCACCCCAATTTCTTGTATTATGAACATCTTGCATTAGTGTTATACATTTGTTACAGTTGATGAGCCAATAGTGATACATTATTATTAACTAAAGTCCATAGTTTACTTTAGGGTTCCTTCTTGATGTTGCACATTCTACGGACTTTGACAAATGCATAACAACCATGTATCCATCATCGCATATCATACAGAGTAGCTTCACTGCCTTAAATATTCCCTGTGTAGCACCTATTCATGCTTCTCTCCCTCCCTCTTCCTAATCTCCTGGCAGCCATTGTCTCCATAGTTTCACCTTTTCCAGAATGTCATATAGTTGGAATCAGTCAGTATGTAGCCTTTTTAGATTGGTTTCTTTCACTTAGTAATATGCATTTAACATTCCTGTGGGTCTTTTCATGGCTTGATAGCTCATTTCATTTTAGTACTGAATAATACTCTGTTGTCTGGATGTCCCAGTTTATTTATCCATGCACCTACTGAAGGACATCTTGGTTGCTTCCCAGTTTTGAGTAAAGGCACTATAAACATTTGTATGCTTTGTGGGGACATAAGCTTTCAACTCACTCAGGTAAAGAACAAAGAGTGCAATTGCTGGTTTATGTATAGTTTGGTAAGAAGCCGCCAAACTATCTTCTTCCCCCATCTGTTTTTGAGTTCTTGGTTTGGTTTATCTTGAAGTCTGCAGGAGCACATCTACGGGTAATTTTTAAAGGAAGGATATATAAGAAGGCGATGTTGATGGTATATTTTCTAAAAATATCTTTCCATGGCCTTTATCCATAGAAGTCACGGTGGCCACGCTTTACCATGTTGTGTCACAAAGCCTTCCTCTCAAATATTTGTAGCTATTACTGTCATGTTCTCTGGCATTTAATGTTGTTGAGTCTGAGGTCAATCTAATTTTGTCCCTGTAGATAACTGATTTTGTGTGCCTATATCCTTAAAGGAATCTTCTCTGTTAGTAGAATTCAAGAGTGTTATCAGGATGTGCCCAGATGCTGATTCTCTGTGTTACCTTTTGAATGTAGGAAAATTTTCCAATATGCAGGCTTAGGACATTTTACCACTTAGGGAAATCTTTTTAGTGGGTCTTCAATTATTGCTTATTTCAAATGTTCTGATTGTTGCCCTGAAAACATCTAATTTACTTAAGGAAGATTTCTAATATATATATATATGAAATATTTATAAATAATGTATATTATAAATATATGTTTCTAATATATATTTGTAAATATATATTCCTAATCTATATACATATATAATATATATGTGAGACTCTCAAATATATATATTTATATATAGTGAGACTCTCAAATATATATATTATATATGTATATAGATTAGGAATATATATTTACAAACATACATCTCACTATATATATATATGTATATAGTGGACTACAGGCACCTGCCACCACACCCAGTTAATTTTTTTTTTTTTTTTTTTGTATTTTTAGTAGAGATGGGTTTTCACCATGTTGGCCAGGCTAGTCTCAAACTCCTGACCTCAAATGACCCACCTGCCTTAGCATCCCAAAGTGCTGGGATTACAGGTGTTAGCCAGTGCGCTCAGCCAGATTCCTAATTTTTAAAATCCTCCCTGTGTATCTTTATCATTTTCATGACTTTCTTTTTCGCTTTTAAAAAGTTTCTCAGATTTTTTTTTGTCCTTGACATCACTATTTGGGTTTCTGAGGGTCAATTCTCTTTTTTACTGTCTCCAATTTGAATTTGCACACAGGTCATTGCATTTCTTAAAAATTTTAGTGCTTCCTTTGCATATGACTTTCTGCTCAAGCTTTAGAGAGCAGAAATTGGATGTCTTCTTGCATCCCTTAATTAAGGATGCCAAGTGATTTTCTATTTTTTTGATTTATTTTTATTAAAATACTGACTTTTATTTCACATGTATATTTTTGTCTCCCCACCATTTCCATGTCTGACCACTGCTACTACTATGTCCTATCATAACATTCCATACATACTTAAAACCAAGCAAAGGGTGGATTTTCATCTTTAAAAACTAAACAGGCATTTTGGACAACACATTCTTGGCAATGGAACCCGGACAACATTTATCAAACATGGTAGGGAAAGTTCTCACTCTGCATTATAAAAAGTACAGCCAGATAGCAACTGTTAGAGAAATGAAGTAACATGGAAAATTTTTAACAAATTGTTCAAACTATTTTCTTAAAGAGACTTCCTCCACTGCCAGAGATCTTGAATAGCCTCCTGGTCATTCATCCAGAGACAATTCTTTACATAATTGACGAACTTGGCTTCCATTTTGGGAAACAAACCAGCTTTTTCTATACTTGCTTGCATTTTTGCTTTAATGTCTTCTACAGAACTAGGCCCTTTTGGTGTTTTAGGAGGTTTTTTTTTCCTGTTTCTTGAAGGTTTCTTGTCCTTTTGATCTTGGTGTTGATGGTTTTGAGTCTTTTCCATTCTGATTTGACTTCTGTGCATTTTCGGCTGGAGCATCTTTATAGATTTCTTCACTGGTGCTTTTTCTTTAATATCCTCATCATCAAAATCTTCTTCTTCCTTCTTCTCCTTCTCCTTCTTATTCTTCTTCATCAGCAGCAAGTTTTACTTGTTTCTGTGGAACCTTGCTACCACCTCCAGGGGCATCACTTTCCAGATATACTTAAGAGTTTCACATCCTCCTTCTCTTCGTCTTCTGATTCTGCATCTTCCTCCACAGCTACTAAGTGCTGTCCACTAATATGCACTGGCCCCGAACCAAGCTTCAACCATAAGACCACTGGTGGTGTTATTTCAAAGTCCCCAAGGGAAACCGTTGACTGTACAGACATTTTCAAAGTTTCCAGTCTTACTTTAATTGGACTGTCTTCATAATTCATTGTTTCTGCTTCAACAATGTGCAATTCATCCTTTGCACCAGCCCGTAAACTGACTGTTCCTAAAGATAACTGGTGCTCATTTTCATTATTATCCACCTTAAAGTGATCATCTTTGTTGGCCTTTAGTTCACAACCAAAAAGATAGCTCTGGGGCCTCAGGGGGCTCATGTCCATGTCCATCGAATCTTCCTTGGGATGGTGGCACACCCTTAGGTGGGAGAGAAGGTGGATGGAGATAAATGACTACTGCTCCAGAGAACAGCCATGCAGGATGGAATCACACCAGGGATTTTTTTCCTGATTTCTATGGTGAATAATATTCTGCTAATCTTATGTTTTTATAAGTTCTACAAAGGCCCTACTCTAAAACCCATTTGGTTTCAGTTGACAGCAGGTGAACTTGCACAGCTCAGCCCATGGCTAGCTGAATCTCATAAGGTACAGTTCCTGGGTCTTCTATGATGGAGCACAACAAAAATTTCAATCCCCAACATGCATTGTTACCAGGACTCCTCCTATCTCAGACTCTGCCTGCAGTGTTCTGTGGGAGCAGTGTGTTGCAAGAGGAAAGCACCTTCACCAGCATCTTTCTTCCCCTCCGTCCTGTTCTGGTGTTTTCTAGAAATTGGAATGGCATGTGAAATGGTAATCACTAGTGCCTGGCTCTCATGCTCACTGACCACGCTTCTCCCATTGATAAGTCTCCTAGACTAGAATACAAGATGATATTTTTAAAATGTCTTTAATGATACATTTTATTTCTTTAAAATATATTTGTTGAGCACTTCCTTTATGTAGGGTCCTGTTGTAGGCAATAAAAATAGAGCAGTGAGCAAGAAAGGCATGGCCCTGCCCTCAGGGAGCTTCCATCCTGGGTTCGGTTGAGGATGAATAGGAAACAACTGACAACATAATTAATGACTGTAGGTACAGTTCTGATTAGGGGTTCAGAGAAAACATCCAGACCAAGGAGCAGTGGTGTTGGTGGTGGTTCCCACATAGCTTTCCCTGAATAACTGGTGTTCGAGTTGAGCTCTAAAAGATCAGAATGAATAAACAAGAAGAGAAGGAGAGTTAGGATGTTTCAGGCATAGATCATATACCAAGAGCCTGAGGCAGGAGGACATGGTGGGTTTGAGGGCATTGTAGAAAGTCGATGTGTCTGGAGCTTGGAGGGGAGAAACAAGAAGAGGTAAAGTCGTGTTCATTGTTGCAACCCCAGTGCTTGGGTGGAGTAGGGGGCTCTATAAATGTTTGTGTCTGATGAGTGGAAGATGGTAGTTGTAGCTAATCTGTAAGGAAGTTCCTGATGGTGGGTGTTGGGCTGCCCTCAGCTCTTTCTTGTCCTCACATTTCTACCAGTAATTAGAGTGACAATGCAGAAGCCATGCCCAGTCGGCCAGGAGATGAGGACATGGGTCAGAGTCAGAGAAGGGCTAAATGGACAAGCAGCATGTGGCTGAGGCCAAAAGGGAAAGGAAACCACATGGATTTGAAGCAGCTTGGAAAGGTTTGAGATGGGATAGCTTTAGAGGCAGGTCTTGAGGAGTGGAGGAGGAGGAATCTTAACAAGTAGCAATGAAAGAGGCAAGGAGTAGGAGAATAGAACAAGGTGAACAAAAGCCCCAAGAAGAGACACTGCGGGTGTGGTGGTCCCTCTGGGCTGCAGGACCAGATGTGTGCATTGTGGGGAGGCTGGATGCTGAGATAGACGAGGCAGCATCTCAGCTGCACTCGGTCAGGAAGAATGTGTCCCCAGAATAGATGTGCCCCCTTCTTAGAGCCCATCAGGATAAAGCCTGGGTCAGCCTTACTCTGTGCACCTGCTTTTCACATTCAAGCATTGAGTGAAAAGTACCTGCATATGTCTTTGGGTGGTGAAGAAAAATGGCCAAAACTGGGAAGCCCCAAATCTTCAGATGCAGACTTTGCCTCCCACTGCTTCTCAGTGAACTTGAGAATTTGCCCCATCTCATCACTCAGATCTCATCAGCTCTGAGACCTAGTAAAAACTCTTCTCCCCAAGTCCTAGAGAACCAGAACAAAGGAAAAGAGGACAGACTCCAGCCCTGACTGCAAACCATTAGTTTTGATAAACATCTGTGTTGGTGGCACCAGGGCTATTCATTCAACCAACATTTCCTGTGTGCCTTCTCCATGCCATGCACACAGGCTGGCATCAGGCGGTGCAGCTATCTCTTTTGCACTGAGAACTGTCATAAACAACACCATTTAGGACAAGAGACATCCAAGGGAGCAGTCTCTGAGGAGGTGGCTTGGCTTCTCTGAGCACCCTGAAGTCTTGGGCATTCATTCACTCTTAGAGGGAGGGAATGGCTGGGAACTGGGGAAGTGAGGCTTCCTCAGAGACTAAGCGGCCACGAGGCTGCAGCTCCCCTGGAACAGGCAGACTTGCACAAACTCCAATGAATTAGAAGTGTAAATTGAGCAGTTCGACTTGGCTTGCACAGTACAATAAAGATCTGCAAACACTCAGCTCCGTATTGAACCTGAGGCAGGGTGATTAATTCATTATTCGCTTCCCAGCCTGGAAGCAAAAGCTTGTATACCCAGGGGCCAGCATGGATGAGCAGAGTCATAAATCACGCCACTTACAAGTCTAGCAATGAGAAAATCCACTGGCTGGAGGGGGGATGCTCTTCAGGCAGCAACAGCAGCCTGAGGACCGGCCAGTCAAGGCGGGCCAGTCTGCTCTCTGGAGACAGACGAGTTGGCCAGGCATTTCGCCTTCCAGCCAAGATGGCCAGCCTCTCGGCCACCCGGCTTGGCGTTTCCTGGCCAGACCACAAGGAAATAAACTCCACTCCACCCAGGAGGAATACTCCTGTGACCTGAAATGGCCTCTCTCAAATGTAGACAAAGTACTAGGAATAGCATCAGTATCTCTCCAAAAGGCTGCTATTGTCCAATTGGGATAAACCACTCTCCACCCCCCTCCTTGGGCTGTTCTGGGTTCCAAGTCCTTCTGCCCCAGCCAGAGGGCCAGCCTGGTGTCTGCTCAGCATCCTCCAATCCAGGTCCCTGGATATCATCGGCTGCCAACCCTGAGCCAGGGCCTTTGCCCTCCAGTCTCTGCTAGCTTCAGGACAGGACACTCTGGGGATCTGAATTTCATTGAGAGTTGAAAGGTAACAGCCAGCAAAGGGCTTTTTAGCCCCTATTCGAATACAAGGTAGCTCTTCAAATATTTGATAATTCTTTCTCTTCCAAGTAAAACACCCTAGGTTTCCTCAATTATTCCTCATATTTCAAGATTTCTAAAGCCCCTTCAATGGCCAGGAAGTCCTTCCATTTTGATATTGACTATTTCCCACTTTACATTTCCTCTTAATTCTCCAAAATCTCAGAAAGGGACCCAGCACTTCCTGTGTGTTCTTGTTCTTGTCATGAGAGAACAATAACATTAAGACTTATTATGTGCCAGGCACTTTATACTTATCATCTCATTTAAACTTTCATGATGAGCTGGTGAAGTAATTTTTAACTCCAGTTTACAGAGGAGGAAACTGAGGCTTAAAGAGGTAAAACGGCTTGCCAGGATTGAATCTTTGGTCAGCCTGACGCCAGAGATTGTGCTTCTAAAGAACCTTATGATATGCTGTCTCCTTCACCCACAGCCTGACACCCTGACATCTGATTCAGGGCCTGCCACACCTGGTAACCACTTTCCCTGGAGCCAGGCTGAGCTTTGAGAGACTGGCCAAAGCTCTTTTCTTTCTTTTAAAAAAAATTTTTATTTGGCCGAGTGCAGTGGCTCACGACTGTAATCCCAGCACTTTGGGAGGCCAATGCAGGAGGATCACCTGAGGTCAGATGTTCGAGACCAGCCTGGCCAACATGGTGAAACTCCATCTCTACTAAAATACAAAAATTAGCCAGGTGTGGTAGCGTGTGCCTGTAGTCCCAGCTACTTGGGAGGCAGAGGCAGGAGAATTGCTTGAGCCTGGGAGGTGGAGGTTGCAGTGAGCTGAGATTGCATCACTGCACTTCAGCCTGGGTGACAGAGTAAGTCTCTGTCTCCCCCCACCAAAAAAAAATTATTTTGAAACAGGGACTCGCTGTGTCACCCAGGCTGGAGTGCAGTGGCGTGATCTCAGCTCACTGCTCACTGCAGCCTCAACCTGCTGAACTCAAGTAATCCTCCCATCTCAGTCTCCCAAGAAGCTGGGACCACAGGCACATGCCACTATGTCTGGCTAATTTATTGTTATATTTTGTAGAGATGGGGTATCCCTCTGTTGTCTAGGCTAAGCCATGTAATTGCTATCCAATTCAGCATCAAAAAAAATAATAAACTGAGGTAAAAAAAATCAATAACAGCATTGTTCATACTGTTTTCCACCCACTACCTGATCTGAGCATCCCTTCAAGTAAAGACAGAAGTCCTTATTTCTCTCATTCTTCTTGCCAGAATAGTCATATGGCCCATGATGCAGTCTCTTTACAACTTCTTTTTGCCTTATTTGATACACAGAGGAGCAGCGTTCTCCCTAATCTATTTATGGAGCAAAAGAACAAGAAAAGAGGATTCTGGCCGGGCATGGTGGCTCACACCTGTAATCCCAGCATTTGGGAGGCTGAGGCAGGCAGATCACTTGAGGTCAGGAGTTCAAGACCAGCCTGGCCAACATGGTGAAACCCCGTCTCTACTAAAAATACAAAATTAGCTGGGCGTGGTGGCTTGCACCTGTAGTCCCAGCTACTCGGGAGGTTGAGGCAGGAGAATCACTTGAACTGGGAGGCAGAGGTTGCAATGAGCCGAGATCATGCCATTTCACTCCAGCCTGGGCAAAAAGAGTGAAACTGTCTCAGAAAAAAAAAAAAAGAAAGAAAGAAAGAAAGAAAGAAAGAAAGAAAGAAAGAAAGAAAGAAAGAAAGAAAGAAAGAAAAGAGGATTCCTTAACAAGAGAGTCTCTAACCAAGGGATTACTGAATTAGGCTCATTCTACTCAGTGTCACCAGACAGATTCCTTACAAAAAAGAGCACTACGACTCAGCCTACCTTGCTCAAGAACAATAATTGTATCTATTAACACCTTCCCATCTTCCAAGAAGGAAGAAAATATTACATGGCTAGAACTGTGGGACCAGGTTCCCGTTGGGGATTTTACCAGGCCCACAACAACACTATGCATGTATTAATAAAACCTCAAGTGAATATTCACAGAGAAATATTCGGATTTTACTTACATGTGCGTTGCATCTGGCATGCAGGTTAAGGCAGGAGGACTTAGGGGAATGGGCTGTTCCTTATACAATGTTCCATCATCCTGGGAGAAGGTGGGTAATCTGAATGGACAGCCAGGTGAGCCCTGTAGAGCCTGCTTCCTGGCCACACCAAGCCAACCTGAGAGATGATGCAAAAGTTTCAACTTCTACAATACTCTGGCAACCTCAGGGAATTTATGGTTATTCAAAGCATGCCCAGTAGGTTAGGATTGATCCAAATGAATGAGACTATGGAAGCAGGATGCTAGCTGGTGCCTGCCAAACATCCATCAGGATCAACACTGGCTGTGGCGGGGGCTGAGAGCCCATGGAGGCCATGGAGACTGAGGAAAGTCTAGAAAAAGTTACATGTGGCTGAAGCCCAGCTGCAAATATCCACAATTACCTGAACTCAGGACACTGTGTTCTGAAGTTTTGTGTGTTTTAGTTTCATTGCCCAGCATAAATTTACCAATTAGATGTTATGAAACTTAAACTGTAATGGAGCTGAATGTGCTCTGAGAGATTTATCTCACTTCTGCTGTTCAAATGACATCTGCTCACTAAATAAGTCTCAACCTGAACATGTGGCTAATTTTCTCTAAAAATCTGCATTTTCCAAAAAAGTTTTTAAAAACTGAATTAAATGGCAAACTAGAGGTAAAAATACTAAAGCTTCATGTGTTTTTTAATGAAAACATGAAATATAAAAATTTAAAAACAGTAATTTAGTTTTAATTTACATATAGTAAAATGCACAAATCTTAAGAGTAGAGCTCCGTGACTTTTTGTGTTATGTATGACTTTTTGCATAGTGGCCACTTCCCAGATGAACAGATAGAATATTTCCATATTCCAGAAAACTCCTTCATACTCTTTCCCAGTGCCTCTCCACCACCAGGTAAGAACTGTACCGATTCTTTCACCACACTTCAATTTGTGCCTGTCCTTGAACTTCATATAAATGGAATTGTACTTATCAATTTCCTGGCAGCTTTTGCTCAGTGTAATGTTTTGGAGATTAATCCATGTTGCTGAAGATATCAGTAGTTAATTTCTTTCTATTGCTGAGTAGCAATCCATTGTATGAATATAGCTGAATTTGTTTATCCATTTACCTGTTGATGGACATTTGTTTTCTTTCCAGTGTTTGATTATTAAGAATAAAACTGAGGCTGGGCACAGTGGCTCATGCCTGTAATCCCAACACTTTGGGAGGCAGAGGCAAGAGGATCACTTGAGGCCAGGGGTTTGACACAAGCCTGGGCAACATAGCAAGACTTCGTCTCTACAAAATATTTTAAAAATTAGCCAGGTGCAGTGATGTGCACCTATAGTCCTGCTTACCTGGGAGGCTGAGGCAGGAGGATCACATGAGCCCAGGAGTTCAAGGTTACAGTAAACCATGGTCATATCACTGCACTCCAGCCTGGCTGACAGAGCAAGACCCTGTCTCTAAAAAAAATTGTTTTAGGCCAGGCGCAGTGGCTCACGCCTGTAATCCCAGCACTTTGGGAGGTCAAGGCAGGTGGATCACGAGGTCAGGAGTTTGAGACAAGGTTGGCTGCCACAGCAAAACCCCGTCTCTACTAAAAATACAAAAAATTAGCTGGGCATGGTGGCGGGCACCTGTAATCCCAGCTACTCAGGAGGCTGAGGCAGGAGAATCACTTGAACCTGGAAGGCTGAGGTTGCAGTGAGCCGAGATTGCACCACTGCACTCCAGCCTGTGCGACAGAGCAAGACTCCATTTCAAAAACAAAACAAAACAAAGACCAGCTTGGCCAATATGGCAAAACCCTGCCTCTACCAAAAATACAAAAAATTAGCTGGGTGTGGTGGTGTGTACCTGTAGTCTCAGCTACTCAGGAGGCTGAGGTGGGAGGATGGCCTGAACCTGGGAGGTGGAGGTTGCAGTGAGCCAAGATCCTGCCACTGCACTCCAGCCTGCATGATAGAGCCAGACGTTGTCTCAAAAAACACTTTAAAAAACTGGATATGAGTTTTTTTGTTCATACTTGTTACAGAAGTCTTTTTGTTTTAAAATACACTGGTATATACCTAGGAGTAGAACTTTATTAGAAACTGCCAAGTGGCATACAGTAAGTTTACAAATAACTATAGACATGTGAAATAAAAGAACTTTTAAAAATTTTGCTTAATTATTGATAAAATATTTTTTAAAAATTGGTAAAATAGGAAGAATCATCTAACATTCAAAATGCTTTATAAAGTAATTTTATCTTATATAAAATGCTACAAATGTTCTCTGATGATATACATTTTCAATGGTT
Source organism: Pan troglodytes (assembly GCF_028858775.2). Classification (NCBI taxonomy): domain Eukaryota; kingdom Metazoa; phylum Chordata; class Mammalia; order Primates; family Hominidae; genus Pan; species Pan troglodytes. The sequence continues at coordinate 64,874,313 of NC_072414.2, forward strand.
GGGACTTTAAGCAAGTTGACTTCAGGCAAATAGGTCTTAGGCAAATTGGCCCAAAAGCTCAATATAGATTCTTGTCAAGACAGGTCTCCCCCATTCTGTACTGGTGTAATTGAATTTTTAAACAATGCAGTCTTGACATTCATCCCTGTAGGTTTCATACCAGTAGGAAGTACATGTATATTTATGCACAGGGATATATGGGATTAGGATGCTGGAACAAGTAGGCACTTGGTGGAAAGAGGGAAAGGAATTCCCGGCCCTGCTCACAGAGCTCTGGGGAGACTGATAATGGGCCATAAGCTGGCAGGATGCCCAGGGAGTTAAAACCTTGCTGAGCCAGGGCAGGGGCCTAAGCAGGGGAAGGTCCTGGAGGGGCTCATTTGGCTCAGTGGGGCCTGCCTGGCAATGTTGGGACCAGTTTGTGGGGAGGAGCTGGGGGTGTCATTACAATTAATGAGGAGAGTAAGGCAGAGGTTGCCTCTGGGGATAGTGGCATAGAGAACTACGTAACTGAGAGGGTCCACAGTGTCAGCGGGCTGTGCAAGTTAGCATTTGTCTGAGAGGAAAGAAAACTGTTCTGGAATCAACCCTAAACAGTTTTTGTCCTGGTTGCAAAGATGTTTCAAACTTTCATTTTAAAACTATGTCAGCACATGTGATTGCAAATTTTATTATTATTATTATTAAGATGGAGTCTTGCTCTGTTGCCCAGGCTGGAGTGCAGTGGTGCAATCTGGGCTCACTACGACCTCCACCTCCTGGGTTCAAGCGAATTCTCCTGTCTCAGCCTCCCGAGTAGCTGGGATTACAGGCAGGCACCACCATGCTCGACCAATTTTTATATTTTTAGTAGAGACGAGGTTTCACCATGTTGGCCAGGCTGGTCTCGAACTCCTGACCTCTCAGGTGATCCACCCACCTCGGCCTCCCAAAGTGCTGGGATTACAGGCATGAGCCGCTGCACCCAGCTGAGATTGCAAATTTTAAAAAATTTTTAGTCATCCAAATGCGTTCACTATCTTTTCTTCATGTCTTCCACACTTTTGATAAAATTGGCTTCTATGTCATCTCCTGAGTTATTAATAAAAAATATTACACTGGGCAAAGCCAGAATAAAGCCCACTGGAATGCCACCAGAGACTCCCCTCCAGGGTGCCGGCAATTCATTAATCAACACTCTCTACGAATGACTATTCAGCCAACTATAAATTCACCTCATAGTCCCCATTGACGTGTTTCCACCTTTGCACAAGAGAATCATGAGAGATTTAGGAGAAGCCATCACAGAAATCAAGGCACAGAGTCTCTGAAATACCCCAATCCACTAATTTAATCACTTACGAAGAAAGAAAGAAAAAGAAATGAGGTTAGGCTTGTTCTTAGTGAGTCCACGCTAGTTCCTGGCAAACATTACTTTCTTTTTCAAGTACTCAGAAAACCATCTGTTTAATAATCCCTTCTAGATTTTTGTTGGCACTGGGGGTGCTCATCAATCAAATTGTAAATTTCATTTATCACCCCATTTAAAAATCAGGACACCATTTTCCATTTTCACTGTTTTGGCTACTCTCTCTGATTTTCCAGGTTCTATCAAAGATGTTACAGGTAACCCTTGCCATCATCTGGGAGGTCATCTGTCTGCACCAGCTGGCTTAAATTCACTGAAGCAAGCTAGCTAGTGTCATGGGATAAATGTGATCCTCAGATATAAGCAGAAAGCAACTTTATTTTGTCTCCCATTGTCCCTTAAAATTTATTCAGTAAGGCATATCCTTTCCCTGTCTATGGATGAAAATTTATCAGTCCTGTGACTTATCTGATCATATCACTCATGATAAATAAAAGTACTATAATCACCTTAAGTCACTAAATATAGTCTTAATTTAGATATTAGAAATCTACTTTTATATAACAAGCAAAACTATACAGTTTGTTTAAAGTGAAATCTTCCTCTTCAGTTTGAGTCTGCTGCAGGCAGGAAGCTTACAGCTGGTAACGGTGTGCATTTGGTTTCTTTTTTTTAACCTCTTCTCCTACATCAGCTTATAAACCTGGAATTCTGACTCCTCTAGGGTGGGGTGGTGCTAAGAGGCTGAGGAGTAGGAAAGCTCTTCTTTGGTACTTTTGTAAAATGGCTCTTCACTCTCTGAGCCTAGTAAGTGTTTCAAGCATTCTTAATCTTTTGATTTTTTCAGGCAAGAATCAGACGCCAATTTACTGCATCCCGCCCTCTCCCCATTCCCCATACCTGCAATCCTTTGAAACCTCTCTCCCTCTTAACTTGAGATGAAGGGGAAATACCCCACACCACGCAAACTATTCTCTCCAAATAACTCTTCCTCTCAAATCCTATCCCTTCTGCACCCCCGACCCTTAAACCCCTTGTGGTTTTAAGGGGTTCAAGAGAAATTCAACCCATTCAAAGACACTTAATGAAATATTTGAACAGTGGCCTCTTCATATTTTCTCTTCATATTACAGCCAAAAGGGAGACAGTCCGATTTGTATATTTGGTTGAAGTATTTTTCCACTATCTGCTCTCTTATCTTAGCCTTCCTTTTCCTTCATTCTTATTTGATGGCATTTCTTCTTGATAGGGAGACAGATGCAAATAGTTCAGAATGTTTATATTCTCTCTAAAACCTCCTTTCATTACATACCATCTTCCTCAAGTGCAGGGGTTTTCCTCATTTTTGAAACATGCTTTTAAAAACCACAACTGTCAGGCCATTTTATTAATTTATAATGAATAATATGAAGGTCATAAACATATATTCATGTATTATTTCCTAATGGTAAACTTAAAATAGGAGTGGGCAAAGGAAATGCAGTACCTGATACAGGGACTATTACTCAGCCTTTAGAAAAAGAAAATTCTATCATATGCGACAATGTGGTAAAATGGCAAATATATTCAATTATCTTTATAAAAACCAGAATGGACAACTTTATACCAAACAAACAAGTAAGTCTCCTCTCTGATGGGAAATACAAAGAAGAAAATAAAAATTATCAGCCATAAACACCTAAATTATTAATAAATTTCTTTTTAATATTTTACGTAGGATTCTCCATGTAATAATTTTACCAAATTGAAATACTATTTACCCAATTCTGAATCCTAATTCTTAAACTTGCTATACTGTGAATATTTCCTATTACCAGTAAAATTCTTGGAAAACCATTTTTAATGGCTTCAAACTAGGCCAATGTATGGGGACACCATGATTTATTAACCTCTTTCCCTTGTTACTGAACATTAAATTTGTTTCCATTTTTTTTTTTTTTACCATTTTGAATAACACCACACCATAAACTATTGTGCATATATGTGTGCTTGAATTTCTGACAATTATTAGAAGGGGAGTTACTGGATCAAAGGTATGGACTTTTTTTAAATTTTATTTTTATTTTTTATTTATTATTATTATACTTTAAGTTTTAGGGTACATGTGCACAATGTGCAGGTTAGTTACATATGTATACATGTGCCATGCTGGTGCGCTGCACCCACTAACTCGTCATCTAGCATTAGGTATATCTCCTAATGCTATCCCTCCCCCCTCCCGCCAACCCACAACAGTCCCCAGAGTGTGATGTTCCCCTTCCTGTGTCCATGTGTTCTCATTGTTCAATTCCCACCTATGAGTGAGAATATGCGGTGTTTGGTTTTTTGTTCTTGCGATAGTTTACTGAGAATGATGATTTCCAATTTCATCCATGTCCCTACAAAAGACATGAACTCATCATTTTTTATGGCTGCATAGTATTCCATGGTGTATATGTGCCACATTTTCTTAATCCAGTCTATCATTGTTGGACATTTGGGTTGGTTCCAAGTCTTTGCTATTGTGAATAATGCCACAATAAACATACGTGTGCACGTGTCTTTATAGCAGCATGATTTATAGTCCTTTGGGTATATACCCAGTAATGGGATGGCTGGGTCAAAAGGTATGGACTTTTTAAAGCTCTTAATACAAGCTATCACTTTGCTTTCTGGAAAGAATTGTAACAGATTGGCTTATCTTAATGGACATTGTCGTCAAACTCAATCAGTCCAAGGCTCCATCTCCACACCAGAGCCAGCCAAGAGAACCAGAACAATGTCAGAGACACAGGACAAAAGTGGTTTTTGGCTATAGTACATATTCTCCAATCTGGGCACCTGTTTCAAGGGAGTGAAAGGAGAAAGTCCGTTGGTCTATTTGCACATGTGTAGTCAGGGTTCTCCTGGAAGGTGGTAGCCTCCTCCGATCCAGCCTGTACCTGGTTCATTGCCCTATAACACAGCCCTATCTTAATCATAAAGCCAAAGGGCAGGGCAGCTTTGTTTTCTCTCAGCCACACCCCAGTCACCTTCCTGCACTTAAATCTAGGGGGCTCCTCCAAGAATCTGTAGCTACAAGTTGATAAACACATTTTCAGATGGGTTTGTTTTGCATCTATTACAGGTTGAAGTGTCCTAGTTTTGCTCTCAAGTGATGACATTCATCCAGAGCATGTTCCAAATCTGCCCATTTCCCACCCCATCTGGGTTCTGCCTTACCATATTTTTAAGACAGAAACACAACGTACAGCAATACTAAGCCATATTCTAATGACAATAGTTAAATAACCTTTTTTCTGATTTCAAAAGTGGTACATGTTTAAAGTGGAAAACGTAGACAACTTAGGAAACCAGGAAAGGAAGGCTGCAGAGTGACCAGCACTTATGGCAGCCTGCCTGGCAGATGGAGAGTGCATGTCTCGGTGGACATCTGTGTGGGGTCAGCAGGGATCATGTTCAGCTCAGCAGATGTCAGGAGACATACAGCAAAGTCTGAGGGCTGGTAAGAACTCTCCCGCTTGACACTACATAAGCCCTGAGAACTTGGTTCCAACTCCAGGGAAAAGGGTGGGGGGAACCCATAAAACTGAAATAAAAATCATAACACAGTAGAATGACACTTGATATAGAAATCAATTTCATTGGTAGGAAGACAAAGAACACTGGAGTCTAGTTTGTATTCTCTTTCCAGCTCCTCTGGCCTCTGATTCCCAACCTCTGGTGCACCCCACCACCAGCCTTTTCCAGTGGCTCAGTTTGGTTCAGTCCTGGTACCTGGTTTGAGGGATGGACTACATTCTTTAGGCACCCCGTGGGAGCTAGCCCTACAAATCACCATGGAAACTGAAGATAGAGTGATTGTCCATGCTGGTCTTAGAGGCAGGTGGTTCCCAGGTGAAGGCTGGGAAAAGTCACTCCTACAATGATGTAATAACTCTACCAACGGCCCTCGGTTTCTGAAGATTTGCTTCCCTTAATTCTCCTCACTGGAATTGGGGGATTAGATCTCTGAAAGCAGAGATGATATAAAAACATATATAACATATATAAAAACAAACAAGCAAACAAATAGCCCAATAGGGCCATGAGTCTTGGTAGGGATGTACCAGTAAGAAAGAGTTCTGGTTTCCCTAAGCTATGGTGCCAGTCCTGGCTCTTTGTTTCAAAAGGATCTTCAGAGCCACCTGGCACAGATGGCTTTCTCTTGGAGTCATTCCTTTTGCACCTCTGCATCCTTGGCAACATTTCAGGGGAGCTCCCGGGTAGGGCAACATCTTAACTGTCAAGACAGTGCAGCATCAGAGAGTCACAGAGGCAGGCTCTGGAATCCCTAGAGACCAAGGCCAAGACCAAGAACAGGACATATGTACCAGGATTGGCATTGCAGTGATGGCTATAGTCAGAAACAATTTGAAACATCCAAGCTGTTGAGCCATAGGGGACCACTTAAACAGATGCTGGTATATTCATACCAAGGAACACTATGCATTCATTAGAAAAAAATAGATTTCTGTAAATTAAAAGGGAATATGAATATGTTCATAATATATTTTAAGTAAAAAAGGCTTAAAATAGCATGTAGCACATGATCTTATTTTAAATAAATATATATTTATTTTTACATATTATATATAGGAAATCTCTAGTGGGATAACAGCAATCTTCATTTTTTTGTATTTCTCTACATGTTTCAAATGATTTTGACATGTTTCTCTACATATGTTTCTCTACATCATATTTCAAATGATCTTTGACACAATGACTTATTGCTTTGTGTATTAGGGTTCTCTAGAGGGACAGAACTAATAGGAGATATAAATATATATATATAAGTTATATATAAATAAATATATATATGTAAAGGGAGTTTATTAAGTATTAACTTACACAATTACAAGGTCCCACAATAGGCCATCTGCAAGCTGAGGAACAAGGAGAGCCAGTCCGAGTCCCAAAACTGAAGAACTTAGAGTCCGATGTTCGAGGACAGGAAGCATCCAGCACAGGAGAAAGATGTAGGCTGGGAGGCTAGGCCAGTCTCTCTTTTTCACGTTTTTCTGCCTGCTTTATATTCACTGGCAGCTGATTAGATGGTGCCCACCAGACTAAGGGTGGATCTGCCTTCCCCAGCCCACTGACTCAAATGTTAATCTCTTTTGGCAACACCCTCACAGATACAGCCGGGATGAATACTTTTTATCCTTCAATCTAATCAAGTTGACACTCAGTATTAACCATCACACTTTGATTTTTAAAAAGTATAATCTTTGTTGGCCAGGTGCGGTGGCTCATGCCTGTAATTCCAGCACTTTGGGAGGCCGAGGCAAGTGGATCACCTGAGGTCAGGAGTTCCAGACCAGCCTGGCCAACATGGTGAAACCGCCTCTCTACTAACAATACAAAAAATTAGCCAGGCCTGGTGGTGCGTGCCTGTAATCCCAGCTACTAGGGAGGCTGAAGCAGGAGAATCGCTTGAACCCAGGAGGCAGAGGCTGCAGTGAGTCAAGATCAGGCCACTGTACTCCAGCTTGGGCAACAGAGCAAGACTCCGACTCAAAAAAAAAAATTATAATCTTTGTCAATGGAAATGTGGCTAAAACCTGTTGTGGCAGTCATGGAGGCATGCCACTTGGATCTCCCCTTCAAGAAGGAACTTGACATCAGCTATGGGAGTTGGGTTAGCTGACAGCCTCTAGCTGCAGTGCCTTGGGGACCCACTGTAAGCTCAGGCTCTTCCTGGGCAGCCCCCAGCCAATAGCTGAGCATGGAGAGGCACTACTTCCCACCTTCTGCACCACTTGGAGGTCTTCTTGGGCACTCTTTGTCCTGGAGCTCCCCACTGGACTGCCAGAGACTTTCTCAAAGCTGCCCCATGGTCTGAAGCTCTTCCCATCCAACCTTCCTTCTCCCTTCTCCTTCCACAGAGGTCAGACCTGCATGGCAATCTGAGGTCTTCCCTGCCTGTTATTGTTCCCTCTCACCCTTTATTCTTTATAGGTAACACTCCGTTAAATCTTTTGTACAGCCATGTGCCACATAACGATGTTTCAGTCAAGGATCGACCATGTTTCCGACGTGGTCCCATAAGATTACAATGAAGCTGAAAAACTCCTATCACCTAGTGACATCATAGCCGTGGTAACATTGTATGCAACTACTTAATGTTTAAATAAATTTAATGTAGCCTAAGAGTAGTTTTTAGAGAGTCTATAGTAGTGTACAGTAATGCCCTAGGCCTTAACATTCACTCATCACTCACTCACTGACTCACCCAGAGCAACTTCTAGTCCTGCGAGCTGCATTCATTATAAGTACCCTAGACAGGTGTGCCATATATATACACATAAACATATATATATACACACATACATATATATATACACACATATATACAAAAATTAGCCGGGCATGGTGGCGCATGCCTGTAGTCCCACCTACTTGAGAGACTGAGGCAGGAGAATCACTTGAACCCGGGAGGCAGAGTTGCAGTGAGCTGAGATTGCGCCACTGCACTCCAGCCTGGGTGACAGAGCAAGACTCTGCCTCAAAATATATATATATATATATGTATATATATATTATATATATACACACACACACATACACACATATATAAACACACACATATATACACACACACATATATATAAACATACATATATATACACACATACATATGTCTCCCACGCTGGAGTGCAGTGGCGCAATCTCAGCTCACTGCAACTCTGCCTCCCAGGTTCAAGCGATTCTCCTGCCTCAGTCTCCCGAGTAGGTGGTGACTACAGGCATGCGCCACCATGCCCGGCTAATTTTTGTACTTTTGGTAGGGACGGGGTTTCTCCATATTGGCTAGGCTGGTCTCAAACTCCTGACCTCAAGTGATCCACCCCGCTCGGCCTCCCAAAGTGCTGGGATTACAGGCGTGAGCCACCGTGCCCAGCCTCATTTTTATATTTTATACTATATTTTTACTGTACCTTTTCTATGTTTAGACACACAAATGCTTAACATTGTGTTACGGTTGCCTATCACATTCAGTACGGTAACATGCTGCACAGGTTTGTAGCCTGGGAGCAATTGGCTGTACGTACAGCCTAGGTGTGTAGTAGGTTAGACCATCATTCATGTAAGTGCACTCTATGGCGGGTCCGAAAAGAAATGGAGCCTACAGAAGCATTTCTCAAAACACATCTCTTTTGTTAAGTGGCAGCACAGGATGGCACTACTAACTCTATCTTGATGTTTGCCTTCTGGAGGACCTAACGAGATTCCTCTGTGTTCCTGAACGTACTGTGAGAAGCCTGGACTTACTCGTTACACATTCTTTCCATAGAAATACCCCTCCCCAGGAATTATTATTCCAGATGACCCCCAAGTGGTCTAACAAACAAAATGAAATGTCTTCTCCTGCCAAGATTTTCCTCTTCTAATTGTGGCTGCCTGAAATTTCCTTCATTAAGTCTGCCTGTCAACACCTCCCAATCCCTTCTCATCTCTGCCCTGCTACCCACACTCCTGCGCAGGTTCAGAAAAGGCCATCAGTGGCCTTCTTGGCTGCTTCTCCAACCCATACAGAGAATTTGTGAATTACTCAGTATTTTTAAGGCACTGCTTTTCTGTTTAAACCAGCCAGAGTTGGTTTCTGCTGCTTCCTAAGAAGGCTGGCTGATATGTATATCTAATGCATAGTATTTTTGCATATGATACATTGGCATGGAGAAAATCATATCATATTCACAATTCAGTTTAACAACTAGGTTGTTAACACAGGTTGCCTGGGAGGGTGGTGACGTGAAGATGGGGAGGAGAGGAAGAGAAATGAGGCAAGCAAAAATAGAAAAGGGAGGAAAATAAGACTGTATTAAGGAGAAGGCAGCATGCATTATGATATGATCTCATGTTTGCATTCACATAGTCAGTATATTCATATACCAGCCATACCTCAGAGCCACTGAAAAATAAATTTCCCAGGGTCACACCCAGTCCTGAGTATTTTTCAGAGCTTCTCAGGAGACACTGATGAGAAAACAGGGTTGACATTTACCGAAGTGCTCCTGGACCATCTGCATCAGTATCGGCTGGACCTCTGTTTAAAAATTCACGTTCCTGGACGCCACTGCAGACCTCCTGAGTTAAGAATCTGGAGTAGGATATTCTCTGCCCTGGGAGAGGGAGCTCAATGCCCTGTGGCCACAGGACCAAATTCCTGGGGCCTAGAGCAACCACAGAACTCTTTGGCAGTAGGCCAGTTCTGGTGCAGTGGGCCTCATCTTTTCAAAGATCTGCTTTTAAAATTGTTAATGACTGTTTTACCCAGCAGTTCCACTTCTTGGAACACATCCTAAGGAAATAACCACATGATGTGAAAAGATGTATGAGGAAGAATGCTCATCACAACCCTTGTTTATATTAATGAACGTTTGGAAGCAACCCAAATAGCAATCAATAGTGGAGTCATTCAAATAATTATGACACATCCACACAATGGAAGGGTATATAGACATTACGATTATGAGGTAGAGCTTTACGTACACAAATAAAAATACATTCACAGTATATTAAGTGGGGAATGAACAGGGATCTCGAATGCAACAGATGGCATTCAGATGCATGGCATGGCTACGTCACGCACCATCTTGGGGTCACTTTCTTTTTTATATAAGAAAACAGACCTGAAGGCTATTATGGAGAACTTTGAATCCACTCTATTTTATTTTATATATATATATAAAATAAATATATATACACACATATATAAATATATATATATACACATATACACACACATACATATTTATCTTTTACTATGGAAAATTTCAAACATAAACAAAAGTAGAGTGAATAGTGTAAGGATCCCAGCGTGTGACTTCAACAGTTTTCAATAGAAGGCCAATCGGTACCCCAAGTACTATTCTTTACCCGAATTGTTTGCAAGCTGATATTTTCCTAAATATTTTTTTAGTTTATTTGAATCTGGATTCAAATAAGATTCATACAAAATGATGAATTGATATGTCTCCTAAGTCTCTTTAATCTGCATGTTCTCACTACATATTTTTGTTTTTCTTTTATAGTTTTTTGGTTGAAGAAAGCAAGTTTATCCTGTAACGGCACACTATCCAATACAATAGCCACTAACCACATTTGACTAGTGAGCATTTGAAAAGTGGCTAGTGTGACTGAAGGACTACATTTTAAATTGTATTTAATTTTAATTAATATACATTTAAATTTAAAAGTGATAACTTGATCCAGTTATTGGAAAACTGAAGTTTGAAACAACTTGGGTATGTGAATCTGCTTTCTCAACCATAAATTTTATGAAATCTAAATACAGTTTAAGTATTTCTGATGAAAATTTAGCGTTCAAACTGAGATGTGCTTTAAGTGTGAAATACACACTGATTTTGAGGATTTAGTATGGAAAAAGAATGTAAAATATCTCATTAATAATTTTTATATTGATTACATGTTGAAGGGAGAATATTTTGGATGTGATGGGTCAAATAAAAGTTATTATTAAAAACAATTTTGTCTGTTTCTTTTTATTTTTTTAAAGGCGATTACCAGAAAATTACAAATTGGTTACATACAAAATCAAGAAGGGCTGGAGAGTTAACACTTACCCCCGATAGGCCTCAATAAGCAACTGTCAAGAGTCAGTGTGTAACTACCCCACTTCCTCACCTCTTGAGTGGGATAACTCTGAAGAATGTACCTTACACTATTTCCCAGAATTCCCCCACAGGATTAAGCTCCAGTCACCACTGTGGTACCTAGCTTGATAATACACCTTTTATAGGCTGCCTTCCCTTCTCTCTCTCTTCCCTGTTCCCCTACCAGTGGTTCTTGCATTTCCCAGATAAACTCTTTACATTCAAATACTTGTCTTGGGGTCAGTTTCTGGAGGAACACAATGCTAAAATGGTCCCATATTGGCCAGTGTGAGCCTTCAAGCCAGCTCAGGAGTCTTTCTGATATGATCGTAATAGTCTGTGATTGCTTCCTTGCTTCTGGTAGTTTGAAAAGATATTTCAGGCTCACTCTGTACATATCTGTTCCAGACTTGGAGCCTTAAAGAAACCCTGACTCTTTTTAATGGGAAATGGTATTTAGAGACACAATTTGGGACTAGAAGTGGTTATTTCTATGGGGTTTATCATTGTTTCAAGGTGTTTTACGTTGACAGAATATATATAAAATACGTTATGAATTTATGATGGTAATTCCAATTCAAAGTCAAAACTATAGCTTTCCTACTTAACTCCAACAAAATGTTACATCTGTATCTCTTTTGATCTTGTTGAAAATCTCAGTTCTCATTGATACCGACTTAACTACCCATTTGACTTATCCCTTAATACACAAGCCACAGTCTGTGTTTGACAGAATGAAAACATCACTACTAACCACAATATCATTACTAGAAACAGGTTAGGTATTTTTTTCTATTCTTTTTGTCCTTAGGATATATCCCATTAAGGGTGTGTAAGGATACATAGATTGCTGTATTAGAATGTCAGTTACTGGTTTTTAAAGTCACTTGGAAAAATTCATTTCTGTCAGGTTAGCCACAAACTGGATATGCTGTGAGAGTTCCTTGTTTCATTTAGTTTTAAGTTTTAGTAACAGCATTAACCCAATTAATTTGTTTTATAATTATATAAATTATTTATTGGTTCCAAAGTATAATCTATAAAACAAGATATATTTCAAGAAGTCTAGCTCTTGTCCTGTTTTCTCCGCCCTATTCCTTTTCTTCTCCCATAAGAATTCTAAAGATTTTTAAATCATTCTATTGTTTTTAATACATATAAATGCATATGCATATAATATATACAAATATATTTAATATATATGTAGCTCTCTTTTCTTAGATAAATGGTAGAATATTTTACATCTTTTTAGCTGTATTTTCTTTTCTCAGTAAACACAATATTCTCAAGATCACTAAACAATGGTATGTGGAGAAATTTCTCATTCCTTGTTTCTTTTTCAATTACATGGAACCTCATTGTATGATTGTATCATAGTGTATTCAACTAGTCCCTTATTGGTGAACTTTTGGATTGTTTCTGGTCTTTTACTATTACAAATAGTGCTATAATTAATAGCATTGTGCTTGCATCTTTTCATATTTTTGCCAGTGTATCTTTAAGATTTATTCCTACAAGTTTAATTTCTGGGTCAAAGGGTAACTACATATATAATTTGGTTAGACATTACCAAATTCCCTTTCATAGTGGTTATAAAAATTTGCATTCCTACCAGCGATGAATGAGAACATGTTTTTCCACATACTTATCTGTGATGGTTAATTTTATGTGTCAGTTTGACTGGGTCATAGGAGTGCCCAGATATTTGCTTAAACTTTTTTCTGGGTATGTCTTTGAGGGTGTTTCTGGATGAGATTAACATTTGAGAGCACTGAATCCTAACCACTAGACCACGAGTGAGACGAGGGAGAGATTAATATTTGAGTCAGTAGTTTGAGTAAAGAATTCACTGAAGTAACTGAGTTCACTGAAGGCCTGAATAGAACAAAAAGGCTCAATAAGATAATTCTCTCCCTCTACCTTTCTTCAAGATGGGATATTGGTCTTCTCCTGCCTTCAGTCTCAGACTCAAACTCAGGCTGGACCTTATACCACTGATTTTTCAGATTCTCAGGCCCTTGGACTTGGACTAGAAGTATACCATTGGCTCTCCTGGGTCTCCAGCTTGCCGCCTGCAGATCTTGGGGGCTTTTTAGCCTCCATGATCATGTAAACCAATTCCTTATAAATCTATTTTCTCTTTCTCTATATATATGTTCAATTGGTTCTGTTTCTCTGGAGTACCCTGACAAAATCCAACATGAATTTTTGCCAATCCCATGTGTGAAATGTTATCTCAGAGTGTTTTAATTTGCATTTGTCTTATGAGAGAGGTTGAACATCTTTTCATATGGTTAAGAGCCATTTGCATTTATTTTTCTGATGGATTGTCCTTATCTCTAGCCTATTTTTCTACAAGTTTTTTCTCTCGTCTATTTTTAGAAATTCTTTACATATTTGTAATATTAAATAAAAGATGCACATTTTTTTCTGGTTGTCTTTTTACTTTGCTTGTGGCACTCTTTTTGGTCATAAAAAATTTGATGTAATAAAATTTATCTTTTTCCTTATGATTTCTAGATTTTGAATCATAATTAGGACATATTTTCCAACTACTGGGCTATAAAGACTAATTTGTATTAGTTCATTTAAAAATATTTAAATCTCTGACCCATTTGGAAAATATCCTGGTGTATGATATAACAAATGAAACTAATGTTATCTTTTCATGTAGCTATCTAGATATCCCAATGTAAATTAGAAATGCCATCTTTTTGCCACTAATTCGAGATGCTGCCTTTTTCATACTCTAAATTTCCATTTGCAATTGAACCAACTTCTGTATTTCTATTCTGTTCCATTGTTTATTTTATTATACATGTGTGTAGAAAAACACAAACTCAAAGTGCTTTTTCTTGTCTCTCACTCAACAACAATCAACACAGAGACCTCTATAACCAGCTGTGTGTAGGGTATTTCCTTGCTGGCCAAGCAAGCAATCGATTCTGCAGCAAATATCAGCTGGATGTCCTCTAATTCAGTTCAATTTTGACATTATGTACCTGGAGATAGTATCAGATCCCACAGGTTGAGGGTTCAGTCTCCAAAATTGGCCCCCACCTTCAGATGCCAAAAACAACAAGCTCCACGTTGTTTTTACCTGTGCTTCTTATTGACTGGCTACAAATTGGGTCCCATACCATAACTCCCTCCTTGAGTTCAATTAATGTGCTAGAGCAGCTCACAGAACTCAGGGAAAAACTTAATATCTACCAGAGTATTATAAAGGATACCAGTGTCATGAAGGATACAGATGAAGAGATGCATAGGGCAAGGCATGTGAGAAGGGGCGCGGAGCTTCCATGCTCTCCCTGGGTGCACCACCCTCCAGGAACCTCCACGTGTTCACCTGTGGAAGCTCTCTAAAACCATCCTTTTCAGTTTTTATGGAGGCTTCATTACAGAGGCATGATTGATGAAACCATTGGCCATTGGTGATCAACTTAACCTTCAGCCCCTCTCCCCTCCCAGGAGGTCGTGGGGTGGGGCAGCAAGTCCCAACTCTCTAATCCTGCCTTGGTCTTTCTGGTCATCAGCCCTCGTTCTGAAGCAACTCAGGGGCTGCCAGCCACCAGTCAATCATTATTAGCATACAAAAAGACATCACTTGGGCGATTTCAAGGATTTTAGGAGTTGTATGCCTGGAAACGGGTCAAAAACCAAAGACATATCTCACATTATCACATATGTTAACATCATGCTGTTTTAATTAAATATATTTTAACATTTGCTAGGGCCAATAACCCTCATTGTGTCTTCTGTTTAAGTGTTTTCTTAGCTCAAGAAGCTTTTCTTCTTCACAATGAAACTTACTATCAATTTATGTAGCTCCAGAAGAAAGCCTGCTGGTATTTTAGGAGTATTACATTAAATTTATAAATTACCTTGGGAAAAATTGCCATCTTTATTATATTCTTCTTATCCAAGGACATGATCTGTTTTACCTTTTTTTTTTTTTTAAGGTCCACTTGGAGTCTTTCAGGAATATTGTTTTTCTCATGTAGATTTTGGATATTTATTAAGTGTATGCCTAGGTATTTTATTTTCTTTGTGGTATCATAGATGGAATAGTCTCTCCCATTAGCTTTTTAAACTGGTTTGGTTTGTGTATATGAATGCTATAGATTTTTATATGCTGATTTTATAATTTGCTGTTTTACAAAATTTTCTTCTCATCTGTAGCACCTTTTCCATTTGGGTTTTGGAGATCTGTGATATTGTCTGCAAATAGAAATAATTTATAGTTTTTGCAGTGAAATCCATAAATGACATTAGTATATGGTTTTTTGGTTTAATCTCAGTGAGGTTTTGAGATTAATGTTATACCTGGTTCACAAATTGAAGTTGGAATTTGTCATTTTATATTATATTGGATTGCCTAACTTTAAACAATGGATTATCTAATTTAAAAATATTTGATAGAATTCCCAAGTGAAATCATTTGGACCGGATGGTTTTTATGGTGTTTTTATGTAACCTTTCTACTTTAAATTTTCCAAACACTGGTTTATTAGAATTGTCTGTATAGGGATCAATCTTGATAACTTTTTCTAGAAATATGTCATTTCATCTAGGTTTTCAAAGTTATTTTCATAGAATTAGGGCAAAGTAACTTCTCATGATTTTTAAATTTTCCTTTTGTAACTGAGTACCCTATTTTTAAAGTTTTTTTGTGTGTGTTCACTCTATCACTAGGCACCCCCTCACATTGCTAGTGCATCTAATTCTATGTTTTTTTACGCAAAAGTGCTTTTTCTTGTCTCTCACTCAACATCTCACTTTTACACAAAAGTTCCAGAGACTAAATCTTGAAACAATTCAGGCACCTGTGGAAATCTCCCTGACCAGGAGTTTGCTTCAAGGATACAGTTAATTTACAACCCAACCAAGCCTGAGATAATGCCACCCCATTCACTAGAGGGGTCAATAACTCAAGACGAGTCATCAGAACAAGTCACGTAGACCTGCACTGCGTCGCCCCCTGTGTGTCCTCCATGCCAAGGCTTCCCCTTCTTTAGCCCTTGCATTTTGCTTGGAAATTTGAAATGGTTCCATTAAGGCAAGAGCCTGGACTGTTTTCCCCACTGCTAGCTTTGGTTTATAATAAAGTCACTCTCCTTCTACCATATCTCAGTCTTGCTAATTGGTTTTGCAACCGGCTGAACCTGCATTCGGTAACACACTGTTTTATATTTATTTTTGTACATTTGTGCTTTATTTTTTTACTTAATTAAGTTAGCAAATTGCTATATGTTGTTGATTTTTTTAAGAAGTTGACTTGGATTAAAAAACTTATTTGTACTGCCTTTCTGTTTTCTAACTCATTAACATTTAAACATGTTTATTAATTTATCTCTTAAATTTCTTCCCTGTGTTTTCTTTTTATTATTTTTTATCTTTTTGAGTTAGGTATTTTTATTTTTTTAAATTATAATTTTTATTGCAATTCTCTTCTTCTAGCTATTTTATTTAATGCTATACATTTTCTACCAATAACTGCATTAGCTATATCTCATAAATTCTGATATGTTTTCACTATAATAGTTATTAAGACATTTTGAAATTTTCATTTTATACTTCCTCTTTGAATGAAGAGTTCTTTTATAAAATATAAAAATTTCCAGAAAGAAGGGCTTTTTTGCTTTTCCTAGTATTACTTTCTAGTTTTATTGCATTATGGATAAAGAATTTGCTTTATATTTGCTATGTCCTTTGAAATGTACTGGTCAATGTTCATGAATGCTCTATGTTGGCATTTAAAAAGGTGTAGGCTGGATGTGAGATGGCTCATGCCTATAATGTCAGCACTTCGGGAGGCTAAGGCAGGAGGGTTACTTGAGGCCTGGAGTTGAGACCAGCATAGGCAACATAGTGAGACTGTGTCTGAAAAAAAATAAAAAATTAGCCAGGTGTCTTTGTGTGCATTTATAGTCCCAGATACTTGGGAGGCTGAGGCGGGAGGATCACTTGAGCACAGAAGGTTGAGGCTGTAGTAACCCATGATGGCACCATTGCACTCCAGCCTGGGTGACAGAGTGAAACACTGTTCTTAAAAAATAAATAAATAAAAATAAAAAGAAGGTGTATTCTCTAGCGTCAGGGTCGAGTTGGATGTATATCTAAGTTTTGCTGCTTAATCTTGGATTGAGCGAAATGTGTTAAGTTCTTCTGTTCTTAGTACACATATGTCTAGTTCTTCTTGCATGTCTTCTAAATTTTACATAAGTTGATGCTGTGTCTTGGGTGCATAAATATTAATAACTAATATTTCTTCATTGTGAATTGTATTCTCTAGCACTTGTGTCCTTCTTTGTCTCTTCTAGTGATTTTGGTCTGAATTTTATCTTGTCCTTTATTTAGATTATGACCTCTTTTTAAAAAAAATTTGCATTTGCTGGATATATATTTGTCTAAATGGTTATTTTAACATTTATAAATCTGTTATTCCTTCTGTACGATATGGTAATGAATTTTGCTTGGCTAGCTGAAAATCATTTTGTTTTAAGACCATTTGGGTACACTGACATTATTGATAGGTTGACCTCAAAAGTTTTGTCATCTTGTTTTATATTGGAAGTATATCTTATAGAAATAATATTTGCCTTTATGGCTTATTTTATTTCATCCCTTTTTTTTTTTATCAGGGAGGGTATATCTTTTGAATGTAGGCAAATTTATATTTTGGTTCTGATTGTTACCTTTATACCAATTCTAAAACTTTTACTCCTAATCTCCTGTGTTTCATGCTCTTGTCTACTGATCCCCCTTTCCCCATGAGTGATATTGAAGTTACCTAGTAACTTCTTCTTTCTCCATGTCTTCTCCAAATCTAATTTGCAATAATATCCTTATACTCCCCGTTAAAACCTACAAGGAAGATTTTCTTTTTTAAAATTGATACATGTAATTATATATATTTTGGGGATATATGTGATACTTTGATACATGTATGCAATGTGTAATGATCAAATCAGGACAATTAGGGTATTCATCACCTCAAACATTTGTCTTTTCTTTTTGTGTTGAGGACATTGCAATTCTTTTCTTCTGGCTATTTTCAAATATATGATAAATTGTTATTAACTATAATTTCCCTGCTGTACTCTCCAAGGCAGTTTTCAAGCTTATTGAACTTCTTATGTACTTTCTCCATTCTTATCCCATTTTTGATAACTGTGCTCTATTTATATTGTCAGGACATAAAGCCGTTCATACTATTCTTTCTTGCTAAGAACCATCATTTAGTCTTAATTCTACAGGAAACCATGTCTTTCATGCTTATCAGCAGTCTTTGTGCTGATACTTCTCCAGCCATTTTGGTCTTTTGAAGTACATTCTCTAGTGGATTCCTCAGGAAGGATTCATAAGAAAAACATTGCCTGAGTTTTTTGCATTTTCATAATAGTGTGTCTGCCTTTATATTTGAAGATCAGTTTGTTTGCTATAAAATCCTTGCTTCATAGTTTATTTCCTTGAGTATTTTAAAGATGTTGCTTCATGGTCCTCTAGCAAAAAGGGTTGTGTCCAAAATCTAATGGCAATCTAATTTTCTTTCTCTTATAAATGACTTGGTCTTTTTGCCAATGTCTTTTAAGATTTTTTTTTCTTTTACTTTGAAGTCAGTAGTTTCACTAGAATATTGGCTGTTTTAGGTTGATTTTCCCAGATATAAAATATACCTTTCACTATAAAGTTTCAAGTCTGTTTTATTTCAGGAAAGTTTTCTTACTTTAAATATGTTTGTATTTGTTTTATTCTATTGGTTTGATTTTCATCTTCAGGATTTTTATTCCACACATATTGGGTCTTCTTCATTTGTCTTTGATTTTAACACTTTTCTTCTTACAGGTGGTGTTCATTCATATTTGGGTTCCATGGTCGTCTGAAATATGGCTAGAAAGAGGCATGAGGAAACATTTTAAGGTGACAAAATTGTTCTATATCTTGACTGCCAGTAGCTACAAACTTGTATATAACTACCAAAAGTGATCAAACTACACAATTATAATGGATTTGTTTTATTGTATGCAAATTATACTTTAATAAAACTGAGAAAAATAGACAAAAATTCTTTGACACTCCTCCACCAAGAAGTGGAGTCTATGTTTCCTCCCTTTAAATCTGGATGGGTCTGTAACTGCTTCGACTAATAGACTACAGTGCAAATGATGCTATGAGACTTCCAAGGCTAGGTCATGAGGGACTAAATTGGTCTGCCTTGGTCTTTGGAACACTGACTCTTAGAAACTTGGGTCACCATGTATAAAGCCCAACTACCTCAAGAACATCATGCTGGAGGGGTCACCTGTCGGCACTCCAATGGCCAGTCCTAGCTGAACCTCTGCTCCAGCCAACCTAGCCCAAGTGCCAGATAGGTAATTAAAGAAGCCATCTTGGAAGTAGATCTAAATCTAATCCCAGCTGTCTTAGCCCCTGGCCATTCAAGTTGTCCCAATTAAGCCTAGAATCCATAAGCATGATACAATTGTTGTTGGTCCATTCCACTAAATTCTGTGGTAATAAATTATGTAGCAGTAGAAAATTAGAACATGTCCCTTCCATTTTAGTCTTCATTTATGAAACTGTTTTTTATTTCTTTTTCTTTCCTGAGTTGTCATTTCTCTTTTCAAATCTTCCTTTTCTCAAATTACTTCCTTTCTAAATTTTTCTAATCTGATTACACTATTATTTCATACACTTATCATTTTTCTTAATTTATTTTAGTTCATTTAATATATTAGGTTACAAGTTTTACCTGTTTTATAAGCACGTCTTTCTAACATGACTTCATTATCTGTCACGACATTCTATCCCTTATTTTCCTTTCTCTTATAGTGACTTTGTATGGAACTTGCTCACGATCATTTTCTGTTGCTCATCTCTTTCATTTTTAGGTATTTTGTTTCTGTTTCATTTTTAAAATTTGTATATGTTTAGGGTATACAAGTGCAGATTTCTTACCTGCATCTTTTGTACAGTGGTGAAGTCTGGGCTTTTAGTGTACCCATCACCCAAATAGTGAACACTGTATCCAATAGGTAACTTTTCAACACTCACACCCCTCCCACCCTCCCACCTTTTGTAGTCTCCAGTGTCTGTTACTTTACTCTGTATGCCCATGTGTATCCATTGTTTAGCTTTCACTTTATAAGTGAGAACATGTGGTATTTGATTTTCTGTTTCTGAGTTATTTCTTTAATTAATTCATTTATTTATTTTAAGTTCCAGGGTACATGTGCAGGATGTGCAGGTTTGTTACATAGGTAAACGTATGCCATGGCGATTTGCTGCACCTGTCAACCCATCACCTAGATATTAAGCCCTGCATCTGAGTTATTTCACTTAGGATAATGGCCTCCAGTTCCACTCATGTTGCTACAAAAGACATAATTTTATTCTTTTTTATGGCTGAGTAGTATGCCATGGAATGAATACACACACACACACACACACACACACACACAGACACACACACACACAAACCACATTTTCTTTATCCAGTCTTCTGTTGATTGACACTTAGGTTGATTATCTTTGCTATTGTGAATGGTGCTGCAATAAACATGAGTGCAGGTATCTTTTTTCATATAATGATTTATTTTCCTTTGAGTAGATACCCAGTAGTGGGAATGCCAGAGCAAATGGTAGATTTATTTTAGTTCTTTCAGAAATCTGCATAGTTTTCCATTAAGGTTTTTACTAATTTACATTCCCACCAACAGTGTATAAGTGTTCCCTTTCTCTGCATCCTCACCAACATCTGTTGTATTTTAACTTTTTAATAATAGCCATTCTGACTGGTATAAGATAGTATCTCATTGCGGTTTTGATTTTTACCTCTATGATGATTAGTGATGTTCAGCATTTTTTCATAGGTTTCCTGGCTGCTTGGATGTCTTCTTTTGAAAAATGTTCCTGCCCTTTGCCCACTTTTTAATGGGGCTGTTTTTTCTTGTTGAATTGTTTGAGTTTGTTGTAGATTCTGGATTAGCCCTTTGCTGCATGCATAGTTTGCAAATATTTTTTCCCATTCTGTAAGTTGTCTTGTTTACTGTATTGATTGTTTCTTTTGCAGTGCAAAAGCTTTTTAGTTTGATTAAGTCCCATTTGTCTATTTCTGTTACTGTTGCATTTGCTTTTGAGGGCTTGGTCCTAAATTCTTTGCCTAGCCCAATGTCCACAAGGGTTTTTTCTGGGTTTTCTTCTAGGATTCCTATAGTTTCTGGTCTTACATTTAGGCCTTTAGTACATCTTGAGTTAATTATTGTATATGGTGAGAGGTATGGGTCTAGTGTCATTCTTCTGCATATGGGATATCTAGTTTTCCCAGCACCATTTCTTGAACAGGGTGTCATTTCCCCAGTATACATTGACTTGTTGAGGATCAGTTGGTTGTAGGTATGTGGCTGTATTTCTAGGTTATATTCTGTTCCATTGATCCATGTCTCTATTTTTATACCAGTACCATGCTGTAAAACTTGAAGTGAGGTAATGTGATACTTCCAGCTTTGTTCTTTTTTCTTAAAATTGCTTCAGCCATTCAGGCTCCTTTTTGGTTCCATGTGAATTCTAGGACTATCTTTTCTAATTCTGTAAAAATTGACATTGGTAATTTGATAGGGATTATGTTGAATCTGTAGATTGCTTTAAGTAGTATGATTATTTTAACAATATCGATTCTTCTAATTCACTACTGTGGGATGTATTTCCACTTGTTTATGTCATCTCTGATTTCTTTCATAAGTGTTTAATAGTTCTCTTTATAGAGATCTTTCACTTTTTTTGTTAAATATATTCCTAGGTATTTACTTTTTTTGTAGCTATTGTAAATGGGATTGCCTTCTTTTTTCAGTCATCAGCTAGATAGTTATTGGTGTATACAAATGCTATTGATTTCCATATGTTAATTTTGCATTCTTAAACTCCTGAATTAATTAATCAAATGTAAGAATTTTTGGTGGCGTCTTTAGGGTGTTCCAGATATAAGACCATATCATAAGCAAATAGGAATAATTTTACTTCCTGTTTTCAAATTTGGATACCTTTTATTTCTCTTGCTTGATTGCTCTGGTGAGGACTTCTAGTATTATGTTGAATAAGAGCAGTGAAAGTGGGCATCCTTGTCTATTTCCAGGTGTTAGAAGGAATGCTTTTAACTTTTCCCTGTTAAGTATGATATTGGCTGTGGGTTTGTCATGTATGGCCTTATGTTTAAGCATACTTATTCCTAAGCATATTATTCCTTCTAAGGAATAGAACATATTCCTTCTATGCCTAGTTTGTTGAGGATTTTTAGCATGATGGGATGCTGAAGTTTATCAAAGACTTTTCTGTGTCTATTGAGATGATCACATGGTTTTGTCCTTAATTCTGTTTATGTGAGGTATCACATTTATTGATTTGCATATGTTGAAACATCCTTGCATCCCTGGGATGAATCTCACCTGATCATGGTGTATTATCTTTTTTGATGTGCTATTGGATTCAATTTGCTAGTATTTTGTTGAGGATTTTTGTGTCTATGTTCATCAGGGATATCAGTCTGTAATTTTCTTTTTTCGTTGTGTCCTTTTCTGATTTTGGTATCAGGGTGATATTGGCCTTGTAGAATGAATTAGGGAGAATTCCCTCCTCCTCGATTTTATGGAATAGTTTCAGAAGGATTTGTATTAGTTCTTCTTTGTATGTTTGGTAGGAATCAGCTGTGAATCCATCTAATTATGGGCTTTTTTGGGAGGGGGAGTTTTTTTTTTATTACTAATCCAATCTCCCCACTCATTATTGGTCTGTTAAGTTCTATTTCTTCCTGGTTCAATCTCAGGAGGTTATATGTTTCCAGGAATTTATCCATATCCTCCAGATTTTCTTCTTTGTGAGTGTATAGTTGTTTATAACAGTCTCAGATGATTTTTTTTTAATTCTGTGGTATCAGTTGTAATGTCTCCTTTTCATTTCTGTAGTGTTTACTTGGATCTTCTTTCTTCTGTTCTTGGTTAGTCTAGCTAGTGGTTTATCAATTTTGTTCATCTTTTCAAAGAACCAATTTTTAATTTTGTTTATCCTCTGTATTTTGCTATTTTATTTAGTTCTGCTCTAATCTTTGTTGTTTCATTTCTTCTGCTACCTTTCTTTGTTCTTCTTTTTCTAGTTCCTTAAGATATAATATTAGGTTATTAATTTGTGACCTTTTAGTTCTTCGATGTAGGCATTTAATGCTGTAAACCTCCCTCCTAGCACTGCTTTTGCTGTATCTCATAGGTTTTGGTATGCTGTGTTTTCACTTTCATTTGTTTCTAGATTTTTAAAAAAATTTGTCTCAATTTCCTCATTTTTAATGAGAGAATTTTTTGGTACTTTCAGGAGAAAAAGGTAGGCTGGTATAACCTTCGTAGATTTACTATCCTGGATGTTCACTTTCACAAAGTAATTTTCTTTTTTTTTTTTTCTTTTTTTTTTTGAGATGGAGTCTCACTCTGTCACCCAGGCTGGAGTGCAGTGGTGCCATCTCAGGTCACTGCAACAGTCGCCTCCCAGGTTCAAGCAATTTTCCTGTCTCAGCCTCCTGAGTAGCTGGGACTACAGGAGCACACCACCACGCTTGGCTAATTTTTGTATTTTTAATGGAGACGGGGTTTCACTATATTGGTCAGGCTGGCCTCGAACTCCTGACCTCAGGTGATCCACCTGCCTCGGCCTCCCAAAGTGCTGGGATTACAGGTGTGAGCCACTGCACCTGGCCCACAAAGTGATTTTTTAAAAAAATATGGCCAAATATTTTCTAAGCTGAGTCCCCATTGCTCTTGTCTCTCATTTTTATCTCTCTCCTCTTTCTCCTCCCCCAACCCCGTGATGCTTCATTTAAATTCTGTTCCCAGTGAGTACGTTTCAGTGCAGTTTATCCTGGAACAAAATTTGATGCGTTAGTTTAAAAAACTCAGAGAGCCCAGAGTGTTCCAACACTTTCCACCTTCCAGAGATCCCTTGGCGCTCACATGCAAATTGGATCCTATGAAACTTCCTCCAACTTTTGGTTGATGTTCTCAGATTGAGCCACCGAGATTTCCAAGGCAATTTGTGGGTTGGCTTTCAGGAATACTAGAGTCCTTTTCTCCCCCTTCTCTCCCAAACAATTTCCAAATTCACATGGTTCTTGCAGTTGTCAGTAGCTTATACCCATCTACTAATATTTTGGAGTTGTTACCACACCTTGTCACCTACTTATGTTGTAGATCAGTGGTTCTCAGACTTTATAATCAGCATCACAAGAATTGCCCACATGAAAGCTTGCACACAAATGTTTAGAGAGGCATTATTCATAACAGCAAAAAGTGGCAACAACCCAAATGTCCAAGAATGGATGAATGGATAAAAAAAATGTAGCATATACATACAATGGGATATTATGCAGCCTTAAAAAGGAATGAAATTCTGACCCATGCTATAATAGGGATGAACCTTGAAAACATTATGCTAAGTGTAATAAGCTAAACACAAAAGAACGACTATTATACGACCCATTTATATGAAAAGTCCAGAATAGACAAATCTATAGAGATAGAAAGTAGATTAGTGATTACCTAGGGCTGAGGGTGTGGTTGTGGGGGGTAGAATGGGGAGTCATTGCTGTTGGGCATGGGGTTTCTTTATAGGGGTGATGAAAATGACCTAAATTGATTGTGGTGATGGTTGCACAACTCTGTGGATATACTAAATACCATTCCATTGTATAGGATGTGAATTATACACTTCAATAGAGCTGATTTTTTAAAAGCAGCTATATTGTCACAACTGCCATCTTCCCAGAATCTCCTTATTCTAAAAAATATTAATTATTCACAAATGTTGGTACTTCCATTCGTTGTAACAAGTCTTGTATAAAATGCCTTGCAAACACTCACACATGGCAGTCTATCAAGGGCACCGTGATTGAAAGCTGGTGGCTGAGTGCACCCTGAGGAAGGCTTTGTGGCTCCCGACTGCTGCTCCCAGTACATGCTGTGGTGACATAGAGTAAGATTTGCCATGATAAAGCCATGCTTTTGGCCTCAGGACAAAGCCTCTCAGCCCTGGGAATCTCGGCCCCTCCCTGGCCCTCAGTGCAGCCCACACCCAGTTGCCTCTGCCATGAAAGGAAGCGGACACCTTCCTCCCTGGCTATTCTTTTCCCACTGGCAGACTCCCTCCCAGCCCTGGTTCCAAGGGCTGTCAGTGTCACCCTCCCTCTCCTCAAATCCCCCACCCCCTGCCCCATCAGGACTCATTCTGCTTTCCATCTTGTCAGACAACAAAGACACTAGAGGAATTTATTTATACCTCCAGCCAGCTAATAAGACAATTCAATGAAAAGCAGCCCCTGCTTGCTGGAGCCTCCTCGGGCCTTTGATTGCCTCTTCTGTGTCCCAATTCCCAGCATTTATTCTACATATAAATTTTCCACGGTGAATAGACACCATTCTTCTCGGAATACCATTTGTTCCCTTGGCTATTTTATTTCCATCTCTTGTTTTGCTTTTTATTATTACTGTTAAACTGTAATTAATTCCTCTCCTATCAGCTTCTCTTTAGTGAACTAAGCCTAATGCAGCATGAAGTGTCTTCACTCACCCCCAGCTATACACCTATTCTTGAAAATAACGAAGCCTCTGACATTTCAAAGGCCCACAAGCTGCTAAATCTTTCCTTCTATGGAATGGGAGTGGGGAGGGATGGAGGGAGGGAGGGAGGAAAGTCTGGGCAGGCAAAGTGATTTCATAACCAGGTGACTGTGGGTTTCAATTTAGCTGAGATAGTTCTGATTTCATTTAGCAGACAGACACTTGAAAGGTTAAGAAAGTCATGAAGGAAGTGTGGGAGAAAAGCTCAAATGCACTTTAAAATGTGGCCCCTGTCCTGCTGCTCAAATTTGGAACCACTGTCTTTCTTCCCATCTAAAAGGATATTTGCTGCGTTACATTCCCTCTAAGTTTTCACAGCATCCCCTCGAGGTCAGCCTCTTTGAAAGGTATACCAGCACCATGGACAATTCTGTGATGGCATCTGTAGTGGGTTGAATGGGGGTCCCTAGATATGTCCACATCCTGATCCCTGGAACCTGCGAACGTTACCCTCTTTAGAAAAAGGGTCTTTGCAGATATGATTAAGTTTAGCATCTTGAGATGAGAAGGTTCTGCATTACCTAGGTGAGAACTAAGTCCAATGACAAGTATCCTTATAACAGACATAGAAGAGAGTGACAGAAGAGTAGCAGGTGATGAGAAGACAGAGATTGGAGTGATGGGGCTACAAGCCAAGGAACACCAAAGATTGCTCAGAAACCACCAGAAGCTACAAGAGGCCAGGAATGGACTCTCTCCTGGAGCCTCCAGAGGGAGCGTGGCCCTGACGACACCTTGATTTCAGATTTCAGGCCTCCAGAACTATGAGAGAGTACATTTTTTTAAGCCACCAAGTTTGTGATCATTTGTTATAAGCAGCCACAGGAAGCTAATACTGCATCCTTAGTTTGCCAGCTCATCATGAGCAGAAAACACAAAAGAGAAAAGACTGGATAATACCAAGTCACAAAACTTTAACATGCCAAGCTGTTGCCTTCAGATGGTAGAAGTCTGGGTTGTCAGATCAGATGAGGCTGCCCACATAACTCAAGCCGAAAGCATGCATTGGATGCAGGAAATGAATTCCTACAACCCAGACCTTGCCAGAACTGGCTGGCCACAGCTTTGCTTTCTGAAATATGGCTTTTCTTAAAGAGGATGTGTCATACAGTTGGCTCAGCTGTGACTTTTATTTTACATTTACAATTCCTTTATCCAAAAGATTTCTAAGCTCAGGTATCTATATTTCTTTTTTCCTCCCAAATTTTCTCTATTTCTTTTTCTTTTAATAGCTAGAAGAACACGTTTATGAGTAGTTATAGAAATGTCCCAGAGTCATGGGTCTGCATGGGATCTGAGACATCATGTGATTTGTCTCAGAAAGTGGCATGCCCCAGCAGGCCAAGTCACTAGAGGGGTTTTCCATTCAAATGTTTTTAATATTTTACTCCTTTGATAATTGATAATTCCTTTGATAATTGATAATTGATAGTTGATAATTCCTTATTGGCTCCCATTTTTCTTTCTCCATTTGTCCCAGAAACTTCTGCTCATTCTCCCTGTAAATGTGTCCTTATTTCCTTTTTCTTCTATTGCCAACCTCTGATATAATATACAATATAGTTCCTTGTCATGTCCCTAGGATTTCACATGGGCTAGCATGGACCCAAGCTTTTCACCTCTCAGTAGAAATAATGCCTAATAGTGCACACAGTGGAGCCTCATAAACAATGTGTTGTCTAAAAGGCCGAGTTTCCAGATGTCCTAGCCATATAGAGTACCACTCTGTTATACTTTGATTTTATCCTGTGGGAAAATATTTGAAAACTTACACTTAAATTGATTCTATCTCTATTATTTTTAAATAACATTCTCTTGTAGCTTACAGGGTACATTTCTATCCTAAATGACATGTTTCTGTCTAACTTGCATGCTATAGTTCTGTGTGTGTTTACATCTGTTTGTGCGAGCATGCGCAAGTTCATGTGTGTTTGCACGCAAAATCCCTCTGGTAACAGAAAGTTTATTTTCCCTCTTCCCATAACTGAAAGTCCACTGAATGAATTTAACTTAAATTACCTCTCTTGGCCTAAATAAATACAATATCAGCAAGATAAATTATGACCTAAAATGTTATTTCTTATTTTTAAAAAGTGAAAAGGTGAGGGTAATTGAGTTTGCTGTTCGAATCACAGCTCTGACTCTTGGCAACACCCTAAAATATCATGTTCCACCTCAGTTCTGTAACCCAAACACAGCAGCAGTGAGGCCCTGCTTCTGCACTGATGAAAGGTTTTCATTTCTGGCAGGGCATACCGTAAACTGAGGCCCACAGCCACGAAACAAGAGGTGGTGTGGAATTTACAAAGCTCTGAGGGGCAATCTCCATCCATTTGTGGTGATTAATATCTCCTTCCTTGGCTTGAATGCCAACCTTCAATTAGAAACAGAAACAGAACCTTCCTTTTTATAGAGCAGACCCCCAAGACAGCCCCTGGAAGGGGATTTCCCCTGGAAAGGAAGGCCCGGTAAAATCCAAGGAGAAGAGCTGAAATTCCCCTCCATTAGCAGAGGGTGTCTGCATTCCTGGGGTACTTCCTGCGTCTTCCAGGCTGCCCTGCTGGGCACCTTATACCATGGCAGGGAGTGATGTCAAAAAGGTTATGTTCTCATGGGAACTTGAGGAAGGAAAAAGGCTTAGTGGATTTCTTTAGTTATTTTGGTGACTGTTTCTATTTTTCAAGAATGTCTAAGAATCTAAGGGAAAATCTCAAGGTTCCCCTCCACCCCCAATCTCTTCCTTCCATTGAATTTGGGAACTCACCTATTAGGGCCAACCCCATTTGGGGTTCTTCTGCTTCCAGTCGGGGCTGAGACTGATATCACCAATGCCACTGCCAGTCAGGTGGAGAATGGGATTATTGTGAATACCAGATTTCAAAATTTGATAAAATGTTTATGGTTATGTGAAGAATAATGCAAATTCTGACTCATCATAATGGCCTATCCTTCTCTTCCCAGCTCTTTCCTCCCTTTGGTTGTGTGTACTGGGAGCTCTGGCGGATGAGATTGCTCTTTAAAAAGACCCTTGTGGGTGGTCCTGGTCAGGATACTCCCAGAACTCTCTGGTGAAGGTTGATTTCCACATTCAGGTATGGAGTGGGCATTAACTGCTTGCCCCCTCTACTCCACATTCATTCCCCACCACCTTCTCACCCACAGAGTACACATCAGGCACTGGGGTTGCAAGAGTGAGTAAGACAACCCTCCGCCCTCATGGGGATTGTCTCCCGGTTAGGAAGACACACTGACCACATCAATCAATCACTTTAGATCGTTCTAAGTAACATGAAAAAAAAAGTTAATGTAATATAGGATAGATAGAAGATGGGTAACTATTTTTTAGGGTGATTAGGAAAGGTCTGAGAAAGTGATATTTGGGCTGGGATCTCCATGATGACATGTATATAACCTCAAGGTAATGTACAGCCAGTCTTGAGAGGTCATCAGTCAGGCATAAAGCAAGGGAGTGGTCAGGAGTCTGGGTCTGCTGCCTGGAAGCCAAGTAGAAGAGGAAGACCAAGCAGCATGGTTTTCACCCTTCATCCCTGCTACCCCCAGACCCCTCAGCTGTCGTCTGATGCCACTGACACGTTGCAGGTTACCCAACACCATGCTCTAGAATGAGGTCTGAGCTGGGCATCAGGGCCCTCAACCCTGACATCCAGGGGGTTCCATCAGCTGTGTATGCTTCTCTGGGCCCCATCCCCTGCAACCCTCACAGAAAGAGCAGCACTGCTGATCGTGCAGGGCTGTGGCTCTAAGCCACGCTTCCCTACCCTCTTATTACGGTCCAGCAAGGAAGGAAGGCAAGACCTGGCCAATTGACAGTCATAATGCAGTGTGATGAGCTCAGGGACAGATGAAATAAGGGCCCAGCAGAAACCCAAGCCCAGAAGGGAGGGGCGGCAAGGCTGTGCAGGAGGCTGCCAGGGGAGCTGGCTCAGTCTTGCTCGCTGCCAGCCTACCTCAGACTTGACCCTTTGTAGCACTTTACAGCAATCATCTTGGCTCTACTTGACAATTACTGTGGTTCAGCAATAGGTTAGGCCACCGTGTGTGAGTACACCTGCAAATTTGGCCTGTTCTGGGTGCCTCCACCCTCCTGGAGCTGCACTCTCTGCAGTAATCTTGCTGGGTGTTTCCTAAGCACAATGGAGACAGCTGGGTAGGCCTCCCTGTGTCTAGAACAAACCCAAGCCTCTCAGCCAAGTCCAGTCACCCCCTGGGCTCCTGTTCCTCTTCCCTACCCACTGTCCTGCCAGCTTTCACACCAGCAGTAAACCTAGCCCACAGCATTGGAGCTCAGTGGACCCTGAGAAAACATTCCCAAAGTAGCCATTCCATGGCTAGGCTGAAGGACCTGGGATGGCTTAGTCCTGTAGGCTACAGGAACACAAATTGTCCACTTGAATATTTGTGCTGACCACAGGGCCTGATCACAAAGATAAACTTCATGGCCAGGGTGGACAGACCCCTCTCAGGAGCAGCCATCTCAGAGGAAGTTTGAAGCTGCAGACAGGGACTGTTAGCATTTGTCCATACTGGGAACCAAGGTCTCCAGAGCAAGCAACAATGAAATCCCTAAATCCAAAGGGCTCATGGGCTTGTTTTAAGGATCAGTGAAGAAGGACGAAGCAAAGCATTCTGTACTTCACTCCAGAGCTAGGCCAGAGTGGGTGGTGGGAGGAGTGGAGGAGGCAAGGCAGGAGTCCTGGAACCTGTGGAAGAGGAAGGATGCTGGGGCCAAGCATAGAAAGCCAGGGTGGGGGAAGTGGGTCCTGACACCTGCTCTTACTTGCCTCACTTTAGTCCTAGCCACTGACTAAGTGGTGACATCTATCTGCACAATGGTTCAAGGCATTTTTTTTTTTTTTTTGAGACGGAGTCTCGCTCTGTTGCCCAGGCTGGAGTGCAGTGGCGTAATCTCGGCTCACTGCAAGCTCCGCCTCCTGGGTTCACGCCATTCTCCTTCCTCAGCCTCCCAAGTAGCTGGGACTACAGGCGCCCGCCACCGCGCCCGGCTAATTTTTGCATTTTTAGTAGAGATGGGGTTTCACCTTGTTAGCCAGGATGGTCTCGATCTCCTGACCTCGTGATCCGCCCACCTCAGCCTCCCAAAGTGCTGGGATTACAGGCGTGAGCCACCGCGCCCGGCGGTTCAAGGCATTTAAGGAGCACCATTTAACCATTGCCTATCAGTGGGCATGTCAGCGGCGCCCTAACTGAGCGTTGCTGTTTCCAAACAATGTGGCATGAATGCACCTAAAGGGCAGGTTATCAATGGAAAAGCAGACCACCACCTGGGATTCACTGGTATAAAATAAATGTCTCATGCAAATCAAAATGATATGCATTTCCAAACGTATGTAAATGCATAAAAAAGGTCTTGAAAGGCCACAGCATGGACTGATGACAGGGGTCCTCTCTTGGGGAGGACTAGGGTTGTAATAAGTATGGAGAAGCATTGGAGGAAAGTGTGGTTTGTCTGTGTGGTTTCAATTTTTTTTTTCAGCAAGTATGTTTTCAGGTACGTCTTAGGTACATTTTAAAAACTTCCATACATCTCCCTGTTCTTCATGTTGCTGGAGGTGCAGCCCAGGATGGCTGAGTGGGGTGGATGGCTCTGTTGGTTAGGACATTTCATAACAGGCTCTTTGGTTATGAGATAGTCTAAATGAAAGAGGCTTGAAACCAAAGAGGGCTAGCTTACTCTGAAAAGGACACCAGTTTTGTGCTGGCAACCAGGCAGAGAGAGTCTCCAAGACCCTGGAATGGGGAAAGAGTCTAGACAAGAGGGAGAACACGCCCAAAGAATGGCAGACGCTGGGGCCCCAAGGGAAACGACGGCCACTGAGACTTTCCTATGTTGTGTGGCTCAAGCCTATAATATCCAGGATGGCAGAAATTCTACAGTGGGTTGTTTCCTGCTCAGAATTGCCCTATAGTCCCCTTAGTAATCCCTAAACTCTTAGAAAAAGTCTGCTGCATGGAAAACCTTATTTGAGTGGAGCTTTAGGAAACAAAGGAGAATGTGAAATGATTAAGGGCAGGTGACAAAAGAAAATCAAGAACTCAAAGGGAGCAGAAATTCGAGGTGATGTAACCAAGGCATTGTGAAACCCCTGGGGGTCCCTCGGAAATCCTGGGATGGGCAGTAGCTTTTCCGTGGTACATGGGATGGAGGCTTCAGCATGTTTAATTGGCCAGTTGAAGAGAGGGACTCCAAAAGACTGAAGATCCTGAGGCTATGTGAGTTAATGTAAGTAAAAACATGCCAATTGATTTAAAAAAAATCAGAAACCTATAAAGAAGTAAAAAGTGCTAGCATAGCGTTTCCATCCATTTGGTGTAATACATTCACTCATTAAATACTAAACTCACGCACTGCCCCCTCCAACTTTCCCCTCTGCAATTGCATCTTATGGTCTAGCTTTTAAAGTAATGCAGTACATGGAGTCAGAAGCCCGGAGATCCATAAACCATCCAGACATCTAATAGTGCTTTAAAAGAGGCCCTGCACACTGGAGGGTAAGTGGCCAGTAATGGCTGAGCTGGGTACAGACAGGGTGGGGAGAGGGCTTGGGGCTTAAGGGAAAAGTGAAGTAGTGAGCATAAGGAGAATTTTTACAGTGGCTATAAAAAGAAGTCCCATGCTCGCACATTTAGATTCTGAGTTGGCCAAATAAACCCAGGCCTCTCGCAGTTCACACTGTCAGCCTTGGCACTGGTTCTGGTGGCTACTGTCTTAGAGACCCAGTAAAAATGCTTTGAGAGAGAGAAAGACATCACCATCTCATTGAGGAGCCAGTGCAAGGATAGCTCCCAGAAGGGCCTCCCTGTTACCAGGAGTTACAGGCAGCAGGCAGTCCTCCTGTCAATAGGCTCCTGGCAGGTGATGATTACTATTCTGCACCAGCCTCTGGTTCCTTGGAACATAACAATGATGTAGGCTTCTGAGCGAGGGCCATGCTTTGCAATCTTGGAAGGGAATGTCTGTGTTTGCAAAATGCTATGACTTAGGGTTGCTAACCCTGTAGCCCATTCCCATAGGAACTCCAGATGGAAATGCTCACCCATCAGCACTCCCTAAACTACCTGCTCCCAACCAGTTGCTGGTGACAAATGGAAATGTCCTGCCCCAGCACTGCTCTGGAGAAGTCAAGACACACTTACCAGCTTCACTGCAACTCTCAGTTTAGATGCACCAGGGAAGGAAGGCCACTCCCTGGCTGATAAATGTTTCACCAGCTCTCTAGGGAATAAAAGCCCTGGTTTGCAGCATTTCCTGATTCCCAGGAGTAAATACTCCCACAGGCTACCAAGCCATGTCACTGGGCATGGAGTTGGGAAGTAGGGTTCACCATGCGGTAATCAATGGAAATAACCTCAAGAACACAGCTAATAGTAAAATGTAGTCAGAGAATTAGGATGTGATGTATCTGTGTATTTATTACCTCTGTATTCAATAAGATTTTAAGTGTATATAATTTAATTTTTAATCATTGTTCTATTTAATAACTGGCTTCCATTCCTGAAAATTTAGCAACTCACACTCATGAGCTAGTACATGAGCTGGCTCCAGCAACCACTGGCTGGGCCCTGGGGCCTTCTTGCTTTGGGTTCTGGATCTAATTTCTTTTTGTAAATTTTCTTCATGCTTCTTCCTCTCTTCTCTCTTCCTTCTCTCTGGGTTTTTTGCCCCACCTCCCCACTTTGCCCAATTTATTGAGCACTTAAGACCCATACTGAGTACCTTATGTGTAATTGGAGGGGCCCTTGTTGGGGAGACTTCCAGTGCATGCCCGTATCCAGTTGTGCTCTTCTTTTGGCATGAAAAGGACAACGCTTCTTTCTCTGTCTTCCAGCAGTTAGGCAGAGCCATATGACCAGCTCTGGTCATTGGGTTGTGAATGGAAGTAGCATGAGTCCATACTAGACTGAAGCATTTCATTGATAGTGTGAGACTTCTCAATGCTCTCCTTTCCTATTGCAACAATCTTGGAGAAGGCCTTGTGTATAGATGGCATGGGCAAAAGATTGAGGAGCTCAAGTCACTGGGTTACCACATGTGGAGGATGGTTGCCTTCAAGAGTCAGCTGGATCCGTGGTGGGTTTTGCATGAGTGAGAAATAAGTATTCACATGTTAAGCCACAGAATTTTGTTGTTGTTTGTTAATACAGCATAATCTACTCTATCCGAAGTAATAACTTGCCTTGCCGTGAATGGCCAAACATATGCTGTTATTATCAGGAAATTCTGTATTCCTCCCGTAAGCATCCTCTCCCCCATCAAAAGCTTTATTTGCCTAGGAATCACCATGTGCTACAAGTCTTTTTGGTTAGTTTTGCTTAGGGAGTTGGACATTCCAGTCAGCCTGAATACTATAGTAGTTAGGCTATAGACAAACAAACCAAAATACATGGTGATTATAAAATGAAAATTTCAGACACTTATTTCTCTTAAACATAAAAGTTTAGATGTTAACAATAGTTGGCAAGGTACATCCCTCAATGTGTGGCTTCCACCTCTGGGTCCAAGGCGTAGGACCCATTTGTTACTCTTTCCTAACCAGAAACGAAAAGAAAAGGGGCTGGGAAAAGGGACCCAATTCTTTTTAGCTAAGACCCCAAAGTGGAACACATCCTACAACTTCTGCTCACATCTCGTTGGACAAAAACATAGTCACAAGAACATATCTACCTATGAGAAAGGCTGGGAGATGTAGTCTCCAGCTGGACTAATGTGCTCTGCTAACAGCTGGTGGTGCATTTCTGTTACAGAAAGTAAGAAAGAGGGAAGGGATACAGGGAGAAAAGACTTGGTCTCTGCCATGATCTATTGTGTTGTCCTGGCATGGGAGGGGCTCTAGCTGCCTGGTGTGGAGAAGCTGCCTGGTGCAGAGGAGCTCTTCCCAAGCAGAGTAACTCATCCTCTCTGATTTCTTCCATGGAATGGCTGCCTGAGTGGCAGGCCCTTTGAAGTTATCTTAAGCCATTTTGTACTGCTATAACAGAATATTACAAACTGGGAAATTTATAAACAATAGAAGTTTATTTGTCTCACAGTTTTGGAGGCTGGAAAGGCCAAGATCAAGGGGCTGCATCTGGTAAGGGCTTTCTTGCTGCATCACCCCATGGCAGAAAGTTGAAGGACAAGAGAGAGCATTTAAGTGAGAGAGCAGAAGAGCAAGGGATCTATAATAAAGGGATTAAGGCCACAAGTTCAAAGGCATTAACCCATTAATGAAGCTGGAGCCCTTATGACCTAAATACTTTCCATTAGGCCCTACCTGTCAACACTGTTGCATTGGGGATTAGGTTTCTAGCACATACTTTTGGGGGACACATTCAAACTGTAACAGGGGTGTAGGTGATTTCACTTCTCTAGTATTATGGCTCCAACCCAAGGACCCCAAAGTCCTAGTGCTGCTTGTTTCTTTCCCCAGCTTTGGTTTGGGTGAGAATCTGCTCCCATGAGGATTCCTGCCATGGAGGGGCACAGGCAGGGGGCAGGAAGCACTTGTCAGACTGTCTGCAGGGTGATGGCCAAGGAGTGGTAGGGTGTGTGAGCTCTGGAGTCAGAGTTCCTTGGGCAAGGTGCTTACTCTTTTCTACCTCAGCTGTAGAAAAGAGTAAGCACCTTCTGTTACTGATGATAATAATGATACCAAGCTCATAGGATTGCTGAGATTATTAAAGGAGATATTGATGTAAATATGCTTAGCATAGTGCTTTAATAACCATTAGCTATTGCTGCTACTACTACTACTATTACTGCTGCTGCTACTACTGCAGTTATCTGGTTGCTACTAGGGGATAGAGTGACCAGTTCTTTCGCATATAGTTGCTTGTGCAAGGTGGAGCTCTTCACTACAAAGAGTGGTTATAGCAGGCTCCAGGATGCCTTGTGTCCTAAACCTAGAACTATTCTCTCCCATTTCTCCCTTAATACTCTGTACTGAGCAGCCTGCTGTTCTGTTTCTGCTCTCAAGATACCTTTGTTTCAAGATTGTTCTCACCCTTCTCTGACACTGGGCTTTCACAGGTACCAGCTCCAGGTCTCAGAGAGGAGTTGGGCTCTCAGTCCATTCTTCCCAGGAGGGTCTCTGGGTGCTTTCTGCAAATTGATTCTCCCACTCTCTAAAGTTCTGGACGCCTAAGGGATTATCTGTCTTTGCCATATTAAATAAAAGTCCTATTATACCTTTCCTTTTTCCCAGAAGTGGGTAGTCTGTTGGCCTGACAATTTATATAACAAGGATAGCATGAGGTGGTCCCTGCCCCAACCCAGACAGAGATGCCGTTGTCAGCTATTCTAAAACCAATAAACCAACCAACAAAATATAACAATGACAAGACAAAATTTTTGTACAAAAGCCTGTTGGACCACCCATTACAAGATTTATCTCATGTGATCCTCACAGCAAACCTCTGAGATTGGTATCATAGAGCCAGGTCTATTTAAATATAAAATATTGCCTTGCTCTGGTCATTAAATTGCTCACACCAACCTATGTAGACAGAACTAACACAAGGGAAGGAAGAAAACTTTACATACCTAACAGCTTATCTGTAAGGTTTTGAGAAACATTCTTATCATAGATAGGACTCTTATAGATGCAAAAGACAAACTCAAAATCAAATGGATTAAACAAAACCTGCAATTTTTTGGCTCAATAACAGTGAAATCCAGGAGTACCTGGTTTCATGTATGTCAGGACCCAGGTGCTCAGGTGATGTCCTCATCGTTCTGCCTTTTCTTCTTTCTGCTCTCCCTACGGTGGCTTCATTTTCAAGCTCACCCTCTCTCCATGGTGGTCCCCGAAACTCCAGTGTCACAGGCTACCAGTTCCAATTCACAAGAAAGAGGGCTTCTCTTTCCCCATAGCTTCAGAGAAAATCCAAGGGTTGCGACTCCAACAAAGATTCTCTCCTTGAACAAACTCTATGCAGACTCGCCTGAACTCTCTTCTCAACTGAGCTCTGACATTTGGGCGTCCGTGTTTACCTCTGCAGTGTCCAATTTTGGTAAGAATCCTGCTAGGCCAGTTCCCCTAATCTAATCATATCTACAGAGGTTCTTCATACTCTACCATCTTCTCGGTGATGTATGATCACCATGGTTGCCTTCAGCATGAATTCTGCTTGGTCAGTTTAGCCAGGATTCTCTTTGGTCAGTTTAGCCAGGATTCTCTTTACCTCTGATGTTTCTGCTAAGTAATTTTCTATCCACTGATCTCCACCTTGCTCCTTGGCTATACATTCCCACTCTTCCTTGTATTCAGAGTTGAGCCCAATCTCTCTCCATTGCAAAATTTTATTGCAGTGGTCCTTACACCTATCATAATGGTCCTGACTAAAGTCTGCCTTACCATCTTTAACAAGTGTCAAAAACAATTGCTTTTCAGAACTCATTGGCTCATTGAGCCTTGCTGAATCCATATGGGCCATGTACTTACCCCAGAATCTAGGGGGAATTGGGAGAGAGTGAATAGAAATGGGAAGGACGCCCCTAATAAAAGGAACCAGAAAGTAAATCAAAATCAGCAGATGAATCTGGATGCACCTATACAAAATGAAATGATGACAGGACATATTTTGATTCCCTGCAATATAAAATGAATTTATCTCAATTCCTTTAATTCAGGGATTCTTGCTTTGGCTGCATATCGGTCTTTAAAATCCGGAGGCTTAGGCCACATCCCAGACTCAGGAAACCAGAATCTCTGGGAGGAGGGTCTAGGCATCAAAATTAAAAAAAATGAATTTTAGGTGAGGAGGAGCTTCAAGATGGCTGACTAGAGGCACGGAACACCCCTTCTTCTCCACAAAGAACCAACAAAATAATGACTAGATAATAACACTTTGAACAGAACAACTGAGAACTCTGGAATTCAGCATCGAAGTGACAGGAAAAAGCTGAGGTGCCTAAGGAAAAGGAAGTGAGGCAGACGGCCTGGCTGGGATCAGCCAGGAGCCTGGAGAAACTCTCCAGTCTGGAAGAAGAGTACATGAGAGATCTCCAGTGGTCCACATTCCTACTGTGGACTCCCGCAGTCCTAGCCATAGGAGAGTCCTTCAACTTGTGGGCCCTGAGACTGGTATAGGGAGCTCCCTGGAGTCCACATGACAACATTGCTGCAGATAGGAAGTACGCACTGGGTCCCACACGCCTGTATTCGTCCGTTTTCATACTACTATAAAAATACTACCCGAGACTGGGTAATTTATAAAGAAAAGAGGTTTAATTGACTCATAGTTCCACATGGGTGGGGAAGCCTCAGGAAACTTACAGTCATGGCGGAAGGAGAAGCAGGCACTTTCTTCACAAGGTGGCAGGAGACAGTGTGTGTATGTGAGTACAGGAAAAACTACCATTTATAAAACTATCAGATCTTATAAGAATTCACTATCATAAGAACAGCATGGGGGTAACCACCCCCATAATCCAATCACTCCTTTCATTGATACATAGGGATTACAGGTCTCTCCCTCAACACATGGGGATTACAATTCAAGTTGAGCTTTAGATGGGGACACAGAGCCAAACCATATCACCCCCCTAAGACTCAAGCAGCTGCAGAACAGTACCATTTTGAGAGCTCAGCCCCTACCAGACTGTATCCCCTTCCCCAGGGCCCAACAGCCTCTGCCTGTCCATATCCCTGGAGCCCCACTGACATCTACCTGCATCCACCCAGAGGGCTGCAGTGGTGTGATGCAGGTGGACCCAGTGGAACAGCAGGGTTCCCAGCACTCTAGCCTACTCTGTCCTGTGTGTTGGGGAAAGGGCAGAGCAGTGCACTGAGGAGGCTGTCCCCTAGACAAAAGGAGGTGAAGTGTGCATGCCCCAGAGCTTGAAACCTGTCTGCCTGGGGCCACCGTCACTGACAGCAACCTTACCCCACCAGCAGCTTAACAACAGCACACTTCCATGTGCCCTGAGGATAGCCTCTCTCAGCCAGCCACCACAGGCAGGGACCTGAACGTACACACTCCCCAGAGCCTGAGAGCCACCTGTCTGGGGTAGCTACCACAGACAGCAACTCTGTCTCCCTTCCCTAGCAGCAGGGGCCCCAAGGACTTGCATGTGCCCTGAGGACAGGCTTTCCCTGCCCACTGCTGCTGCTGCTGCCACTACCACCTGAGCACACTGCCCAGGGCCTGGGGATCACCCTGTCCTGCCCACCAAAGCCTTTGCCCATGTACACCATTGAGGGGACCTGGGAACAGGTCTGCCCTGCCTGGCACTGCTCTCCCAGCCCCTGAGCATGCTGCCCAGGAGCCAGAGTATTGCCCCACCCTGTCAGTTGTTCTCAGAGCACATGCATACCACCAGTGGGCCCAACAACAAGCCCAGAAAACCTGCCACCAGCACCCAAGCATGCCATTTGGTCCACCATTGCTGGCATCTGGACACTCCTCCTGGGGGCCTTGAGGATGGGCCCACCCAGCCTGCTCTACCACCACTGCTGATACCCACCCACACATGCCACCTAGGGGCCTGGGGACTGGCCCTCCCAGCCACCATTAACACCAGTGAATGACATCTTGGAGCCCAAAGGCTGTTGCACCACCACTACTATCATTGCCCACACCAAGCATGTGGCCCAGGGACTCAAGGACTCTCCCACCTACCCAGTCCACCACCGACAGTACCAGCACCCAAGCAAACCTCCTAGAGGCCCAAGAGTGAGCCTGCCTGGACCTGCTAACACCAATGCTCATGTATGCCACCTGGCAGCCCAAAGACAGACCTTCCTAGGCCACTGCTGCCACCATTAGAGCCTGAGGACTGGCCCATCTGGTGTTCTGTCCCCAGCAAAACTTCACCACAGCCACCACTAGCAGCCATAGCCTAAGCCACTAAGAAAATCACAGATACCACTGATAATGTTTGCAACCAAAGACATCATACACAGACTACACTACGGCACACACCCAGAATCAAAGCCAAAGTGCATTACTCAACTAACACTGTAGGGGAGGACTTTTTCCTGTTAAAAAGTCTTCCCCTAAGAAAACCAATCCAAGGCTGGATGTGGTGGTTTATGCCTGTAAACCAGCACTTTGGGAGGCGGAGGTGGGTGGATCACCTGAAGTCAGGAGTTTGAGACCAGTCTGGCCACATGGTGAAATCCAGTCTCTACTAAAAATACAAAAATCAGCCAGATGCAGTGGCATGCGCTTGTAATCCCAGCTACTTGGGAGGCTAAGGCTGGAGAATTGCTTGAACCCAGGAGGCAGACATTGCAGTGAGCTGAGATTGTGCCACTGCTCTCCAGCCTGGGTGACAGAGTGAGACTCCATCTCAAAAAAAAAGAAAAAAAAAAAAAAAAAAAAAAAGAAAAAGAAAAAAGAAAATCAATCCAAAAAATTGGAAGAAGTCATTGTTATACCACATAGGGAGATATCAATGAAAGGACACAAACAAGAAAAAGGGAATATGACAGTTCCAAAGGAGGACAGTAATTCTCCAGCAACAGGTTCCAATGAAAAGACATTTATGAAATGCCTGGAAAATAATTCAAGGTAATGATATTAAAGAAGCTCAGTGAAATATAAGAAAGCACAGATATATAATATAAAAAATAAGAAAAACAATTCAGGGTATGAATGAGAAATTCACTGAAAAGAAAGATGCAAAAAAGAACCAAGAGAAATCCTGGAACTGGAAGATTCAATGAATGAAATAAAAAATACAATCAAGAACTTCAGCAATAGACTGGAATCAAGCAGAAGAAAGAATTTCATAACTTGAAGACACGTCTTTTGAAATACCTCAGCCAGACAAGAAAAAAATAA
The DNA here is from genome assembly GCF_028858775.2 of Pan troglodytes. Taxonomy (NCBI): domain Eukaryota; kingdom Metazoa; phylum Chordata; class Mammalia; order Primates; family Hominidae; genus Pan; species Pan troglodytes. The sequence continues at coordinate 64,914,761 of NC_072414.2, forward strand.
AGAATTAAAAAAATTAAGAACACCTACGTGACACATGGGACATCATAAAATGACCAAATATTCTAATTTTGGGTGTTCCAAAAGGTGAAGAGAAGTTTAATAGCATAGAAAATCTATTTAACAAAATAATAGCTGAAAACATCCCAAATGTAGTAAGAGATTTAGACATCCAGACACAAGAAGCTCAGCTATCCCCAAATAGATATAACCCAAAAAGGTCTTCCAGGCACATTATAGTCTGTCAAAAGTAAAAGGCCAGGTATAGTGGCTCACGCCTGTAATTGTAGCACTTTGGGAAGTCAAGGTGGGCAGATTGCTTGAGCCCAGGAGTTTGAGACCAGCCTGGGCAACATGACAAAACCCCATCTCTACAAAATATACGAAAAATTAACCAGGCATGGTGGCACATGCCTGTAGTCCCAGCTACTTAGGAAGCTGAGGTGGGAGGATCACTTGAGCCCAGGGAGGTCAAGGTTGCAGTGAGTGGTGATCATGCCATTGCACTCCAGCCTGGATGACAGAGTGAGACCTTATCTTAAAAAAAAAAAAAAAAAAAGGCAAAGACAAAGAGAATTCTAAAAGCAGCAAGAGAAAAGCATCTAGTGACATATAAGAGAATCCTCATCAAACCAACAGTGGATTTCTCAGCAGAAACCTTACAGGCCATGAGAGAATGGGATGATATATTCAAAGTACTAAAAGAAGAGAAAAAACTATCAGCCAAAAATACTATACCCAACAGTTATCCTTCATAAATAAAGGAGAAATTGAGACTTACCCAGCAAGCAAAAACTGAGGAAATTCATCACCACAACAATCAGTCCTACAAGAAATGCTTAAGGGAGTCCTACACCTGAAAGTGAAACCATAATATCTACCATCATAAAATCACACGAAAGTATAAAACTCACTAGTAGAGCAAACACAAGTGAGAAAGAGAAAGGACTCAAATGTTACCACTATAGAAAACCACCAAACCAATGATAAGTAATAAAAGAAGAAAAATAAAGAAAAGGATATATAAAACAAGGAAACAACATAATGACAAGAATAAGCCCTCACATATCAATAATAACCTTGAATGTAAATGGACTAATTTTCCACTTAAGAGGTTTAGACTAGCTGAATGGATTAAAAAACATAATCCTACTATATCCTGCCTACAAGAAACTCACTTTGCCTGTAAAGATACATATAGACTGAAAGTAAATGGATGGGGGAAAAATTCCATGCAAACAGAAGCCAAAAGCAAGAAGGAATAGCTATACTTATATCAGATAAAACAGGCTTTAAGTCAAAAACAGTTCTTAAAAAAAAGACAAAGAATGTCATTATATAATGATAAAGGGATCAATTCAGCCATAGGATATAACAATTCTAAATGTATATGTGTCCAGTGCAGAGCACTCAGCTATATAAAACAAATATTATTAGTTCTACAGGAAAAGCTAGACTCCAATACAATCATAGTTGGGGACGTCAACATCCCACTCTTAGCAGTAGATAGATCATCTAGAAAGAAAAGCAACAAAGCAACATTGGATTTAAACTGCATTTTAAACAAAATAGACCTAACACACCTTTGCAGAACATTTCATTCAACAGCTACAGAGTACACATTCTTATTAGTACCACACGGAACATTCTCCAGGATAGACCATATATTAGGCCACAAAACAAGTGCCAACACACTTTTTAAAATTGAAATCATATCAAGTATCCCCTCAGTCCATACTGGAATAAAACTAGAAATCAATAACAAGAGGAACTTGGGAAACTGTACAAATAAATAGAAATTAAACAACATGCTCCTGAATGACCACAGGGTCAATGAAGAAATTAAGAAGGAAATATAAAAATGTCTAGAAACAAATGAACATTGAAACACAACACACTAAAACCAATGAGATACAACAAAAGCAGTGCTATAAGAGAAGTTTATAGCAATAAACACCTATATCCAAAAAAGAGAAAGATTTCACAAAACCAAAAGATGCACCTCAAGGAACTAGAAAAGCAAGACTAAATCAAGCCCAAAATTAGTAGAAGGAAGGAAATGACAAAGATCAGAGCAGAACTAAAGAAACACTAAAAAAAATACTAAGGGTCAAAAAAAAAGTTGTTTTTTAAAAAAGATAAAATTGATAAACTGCTAGCTAAACTAACCAAGAAAAAAATGAAGACCCAAATAAAATAAAAAATGAAAGAGGAGACATCACAACTATACCACAGAAATATAAAAGATCATCAGAGACTACTATGAACAACTATATGTTAACAAACTGAAAAACCTGGAGGAAATGGATAAATTCCTGGATACATACAATGTACCAAGATTTAATAAGGAAGAAATGGAAAATCTGAACAGACCAATAATGAGAAACAACATTGAATCAGTAATAAAAAGTCTCTCAACAAAGAAAAGCCCAGGACGTAATGGTTTCACTGCCAAATTCCACCATACTCAAAGAATTAACACCAATCTCCTTGAAGTATTCCCAAAAAATGAGGAGGAAATTCTAACTCATTTATTGAGGCCTGCATTACCCTGATACCAGAACCGGATAATGACACATTGAAAAAAGAAAACTAGAGGCCAATATTCCTGATGAACATAGATGCAAAAATTCTCAAAAAAAAAAAAATACTGGCAAAACAAATCCAACAGCACAGGAAAAGGTAATACACCATGATCAAGAGGGATTTATCCCAGGGATAAAATAATGGTCCAGCATACACGAATCAATAAATGTGATACATCACATCAGCAGAATAAAAGACAAAAACCACATGGCCTTCTCAGTGGATGCAGAAAAAATATTTGATGAAATTCAACATCTGTTCATGATAAAAACTCTCAACAAACTAGGCATAGAAGGAACATACCTTAATACAATAAAGGTCATATATGACAGACCCACAGCTAACATTATGCTGAATGGGAAAAAGCCGAAAGACCTTCCTCTAAGAATTTGGATCCTCAATCAAATACTATTTGGCCGTAAAAAAGAATGAAGCCAGCCGGGCATGGTGGCTCACATCTGTAATCCCAGCACTTTGGGAGGCCGAGGTGGGTGGATCACCTGAGGTCAGGAGTTCAAGACCAGCCTGGCCAATGTGGTGAAACCCTGTCTCTACCAAAAATACAAAAATTAGCCAGGCGTGGTGGCGGGCCCCTGTAATCCCAGCTACTCCAGAAGTTGAGGTAGGAGAATCGCTTGAACCCCGGAGGCAGAGGTTGCAGTGAGCTGAGATGGTGGCATTGCACTCCATCCCGGGCAACAGAGTGAGACTCCATCTCAAAAAAAAAAAAAAAAAAGAAATGAAGCCATGTCACTTGTGGCAACATGGATGGAACTGGAGATCATTATGTTAAGTGATATTTGTCACACAGTAAGACAAATATCACATATAATCACTCATATGTGAGAGCTAAAAAAATAGGTTGATCTTATGGTGGTAGAGAGTAGAATGACAGTTACTAGAGGCTGGGAAGGATGTGGGTGTGGGAGATGAAGAGAGGTTTGTTAATAGATACAAATATACAGTTAGATAGAAGGAATAAGTTCTTAGACTGTGAATTTCTTAAGAGAAAAAAAAAGAAGGAATAAGTTCTAATGTTTGATAGTAGAATAGGGTGACTGTAGTTAACAACAATGTATTACATATTTCAAAATAGCTGAAAGCAAAGACTTGAAATGTTCCCAACACACAGAAATGATAAATGTTTGAAGTGATGGATATCCTTAATACCCTGACTTGATCATTACACATTCTATGCATGTAACAAAATATCAGATGTATCCCATAAATATGTAAAAATATTATGTATTAATAAAAATAAATAAAAATTTTAAAAATTTTAGGTAATTTATAACATGCAGCCAGGGTTGAAAGCCAGTGCTCCAATTTCCTGGTCTTTATTATTAAAACCCATGGTTTATGAATACATTACGCTAAGGTCCAACACAGCAGTTCTGGGTGCTGTTGTGAGCCATGGTAAACAAGGGGTGTATCTGAGCCCCAGCTCTCCAGTGATCAGCAAGGACAGGCCACCTGTGCCTCCAGGGGCAGTCTCTGTAGAGTCACAGATCCTCTCAGTGCGGAGAACCTGTCTTGGTTCCTCATGGGGAACCAACGGAAGATATTCCAGAGGGCTCATAGGTCAGGGACCTGGTCACTACCCTTTCAGCACAGCTGTAGCCCTCTGTGGGCCCAGGGAAGCCTGATGCCAGCTGCCCCAGGGTAAAGCCCTGGCAGATGCCAAGTGGGAGAAGGAGGTGGTGTTCCCTCGGGGAGAAGGGGAAATGCTACACAGAGCAACATGGGATTCATCTGCAGAAGAGAGGTCAATTGCTTACCCTACTGGAACCAAAAAGTCTCTTGGCAAAGGGAGTTCTGAGCTGATAAACACAGGCTCGGTCTTCCAGAATCCACACTGCAGGCTGAGAACTGGAAAGACAGTAGGGAGACTTATTGCTTTCTGGGTGTTTTGCCCAGAATCTCCCTTCTGGTAAAGCACTAGGGTGGGTAGTAGGACTCACTCTTTGATCTTTGGCAAGTCCCTCCTACTCTCTGGGCCTTGGTTTCCCTTCTATATAATGAAGGAGTTGAATCAGCTCACCCTTAAGGTCTCTTCTGGATGCTGTTGCAGGGTCTACATGATTCCTGATGAATGATTTCCCCTGGAGAAGCTGCACATCTGTGCTCTGCCCCAGTATTTGTCTGGAAGGTGGAATTTTAGGCTGCCTCCTGGACTTGTCCTTTCCTTTCAGATTCCAAGGCCACTGCCCTGTCTGATGGTCATCCAGTCCTGATTCACTTCCCTCATCTGAGTCCCTGGTGATCCATCCTCCAGGAAGCTCAGCCTCACCTCAGGTCCTACAGAATTTAAATGGCCTCATCACTCGCACTCCAGGGAGGTGTGGTGTGGAATCTTCCTCAAGGACCCTGGGTTTTAAGCAGCACTGGTGTCACCCTCTGTTGCCAGCCTAAGGCTGTCCCCAAGGTCCAGGATCTCAGGGCAGCTCTGCTGAGCTACAGATTTCTCTGGACCCACAGGACTGTTATAAGTTTGAGGATGCAGATTGGGATTTGCTTGTCTCCTCCCAAAGGCTGATCCTCCCAGGCTCAGGCCTCCTGAATGAGCAGCCCTATCAGTCCTTCACTGAGTTTCCTACCCCTTTCCCTACCCAGAATACTTTTCTCATTTGGAACCCTGGACATAACACAGGCCTTTCTTGTCCGCCTCATATATGATTCACTTCAACAGCCTCCTAACCTGTTTCTTTAAGGCTCTCTTTCTTCTACCCCCTACACCATACTACAGATTCATCTCCCTAAAACAGTCCTGCCTTGGGTTAGCTGGCACTTTGCTCAAAAACCTTCAATGGGACATGAAGACCTCTGTGCTCAGTTCAAATTCTCTGCCAACCATTTGGGGCCCAGAGGCCTAGAGCTTCCCGGGTTAGGGAGCCCCTTCTGTGCATCCAGATGACCCCACCCCGCGGTGTGGCAGTCTTGTCTATCTGCTTCATTGTCTTAGCCTGTGTGTGCTTCCCCAGCTTGGAATGTCCTCCACTCTCTCCCTCCATTTTAAAAATTCCATCATCCAGCCAGGCACGGTGGCTCACACCTGTAATTCTAGCACTTTGGGAGGCCTAGGCGGGAGGATTACCTGAGGTCAGGAGTTCGAGACAAGCCTGGCCAACATGGCAAAACCCTGTCTCTACTAAAAATACAAAAATTAGCTGGGCATGGTGGCATACACCTGTAGTCCCAGCTACTCAGGTGGCTGAGGCAGGAGAATCTCTTGAACCTAGGAGATGGAGGTTGCAGTGAGCTGAGATTGAGCCATTAGACTCCAGCCTGGGGAACAAGAGGGAAACTATCTCAAAAAAAAAAAAAAAAAGCAAAACAAAAACAAAAAAAACCCATTAAATTAAAAATAAATAAATAAATAAACAAAAATTCCATCATCCATTCAAGATTCCTGCTCTGTCCCTACCTCTGCCAAAAGTCTGTTCAGACTATTCCAGCACATACTGGTCTCTTCATCCTTTTGTTTCTTTTCTGACTCCATCAGTACCACTATTTCAGTTGTACTTGAAGATACTGAGCTCTTTGAGGGTGGAAACTGTAACTTATACTTGTTTTGTGTCCCATGATGATGGCTAGCACCAGGGCTTTGTGCACAGTGGGGTGGGAGACACTCATGGCTGCCCACGCAACAGCAAGGCTTTCTTGCTGACCAGTCAGCCTCTACTACAGGAGGGTGTTGAGGAGGGAACCTGAAAGCTGCATTTGCCAGCCTCCCATGTACAAGGACAGGGATGCATGATCCACTCCTTGCACTGGAGCCTGAAGGGAGTTCTGACGGGAGGTGTCTGGGAGAAATTCCTTCCTGTGTGAGGCAGGAAACTCCCCTACATCTCAATCCATGCAAATCAGTAGGGAACCAATAACAGTTCCTACCTCCTCCCAGCCTTGAGCTAGGACCACTGAACTACAGCATCCCCCGAGGCTCATTGTAAGCTGTTGAGACCTCAGAAACAAGACCTAGAACCTCATAAATACACAGGGCTTGGTTTTGTTTCATTTCTGATAGTTCATCGAGTCAATGACCAACAATTAATGCTTTAGAAGAAGATAACAGTCTCTGATAATGGACCTACCCACTCATATAATTCTGGAAAATATGCCTTCCTGACCCCTCCAGGCAATCAGCTCATACCATGAAATATGAAATCCACGCATGCATAACTGTGAATGTTATTAACAGTCATAAAACCATGCAACTCCTTCAGAAATCCAAGCCTTATTTCCGATACAAATTACCCCCTGCCACAGACTGGGTTATTCAGGATAGAAAGAAGTATTTCCTTTCCTTTGTTAAAATTTACGAGTCATTAATTCTACTGAATGAGAGGCTTCTCATATTATGGACAAGTTGAAGCTTTTTTCCTGAGGGGAGAGCTGCATATGGAAAGTTCCCTGTTTGGGTCTAGAGATGTCCAGCAACAGTCTTTGATAACCTAGAAGAGTTCACTGTCGGTTCCATTAATACCCATCTGTAAGTACAAGTTGGTACCTTGGCTGAGTAGGAGCTGGGACCTGTATGCTCATGGGTAGCGGGGTGAGGCAACACATCAACTCTTACCCCCAACCCAGTATCTACTTGCAAGCACTGATCAAAATGATCAGGAAATAGTTTGGTAAACTCTGGGATAGCACATAGGTTGCCTGACCATACTCCACTGATTCCCAGTGTTCTGGGAGATCCCTCTCCTTTAACCCCTCATACTGCCACTGTTTACATTTCAATAGGAGCAGACAAGTTCCTGCTGTATGACTCTGGTCATCTTCCCCACTGTTGAATGGATCAGCACCTGATCAAAACCGGGTCAATCAATTAAGACATCTTCCCAAATATTTGAAACTAGAACTAAAAGAGATCAGCTTCTCCCTGAACTTCCTGGACAAGTAAACTCAGGAGTGGTCCATGGCCATGTTTTCTGCAAAAGACCATATACAAAAACAGAGAAGGAAAGAGGGAAACAGATGCAAGTTGGAGGGAAGGGGTGCTGTTGGCTTCCTACCCCCTATTCTAGTCTCTATTCATAATCTAGATCTGAGGTCTGGCTGTGTCTCTTCCTTTAGTTTCCAGGAAACATCCCTGATCCCATAACAAATTTCCTTCATTTAAAAAAAAAATTTACACTCACTCGAGTGGATTTTCGTGATTTTCTACCAAAACACTCCTAATACACATAACATTGGGCATTATATAACTGTTAAAAGTTTGCATATAGGCCTAGGTATGGTGGCTCATGCCTATACTCCAGCACTTTGGGAGGCTGAGATTAAAGAATCACCTGAGCCCAGGAGTTCAAATCAGCCTAGGCAACATAGTGAGACCATGTCTCTACAAAAAAATATTAAAATTAGCCAAGTGTGGTGGCATATACCTGTAGTCTCAGCTACTCAGGAAGCTGAGGTGGGAGGATCACTTGAGTCAGGGAGGTTGAGGCTGCAGTGAGCTGTGATACCACTGCACTCCAGCCTGGGTGATGGAATGAGACCCTATCTACATAAAACAAAAATTTGCTTATAAATAATTTTTAGTATCAAGGGAGATGGCTTCTGACATCATGATAGGTCATTAAAAATCAAGCTATAAAATTATATTAAGTGTAATCTTAACAATATAAAACAATGGAGGAGTTAAAAACCATCAAAACATTATTTGTGATTATTTATTTCTTTTTTGAGACAGGGTCTCGCTCTTTGCCCAGGCTGGAGTGCAGTGGTGTCATCTCGGCTGACTGACACCTCCACCTCCCAGGCTCAAACAATTCTCCTTCCTCAGCCTCCAGAGTAGCTGAGATTACAGGTGCATGCCACCACACCTGGCTTATTTTTGTATTTTTAGTAAAGATGGGGCTTTGCCATGTTGGCCAGGCTAGTGTTGAACACCTGGCCTCAAGTGATCTGCCTGCCTTGACCTCCCAAAGTGCTAAGATTATAGGCATGAGCCACCATGCCCCGCCTATTTGTGATTCTTTCTAAGTAGTGGGATTGCAGGTGAGTTTTATTTTCTTCACTGGGTCTTTTTTCTCTATGTACTTTACACATTTTTTATAAAAAGTATGTATTAATTTTATAATCATAAAATCAGATTTGTTTAAAAGTCAACATATTTAAGAATCTTCCCCTGCTTCCTTCTCCTTTCCCAAAAAGTCTGCAGTGGAAGACCCAGTTTGAGTCAAGTGTGTTCACCAACAAAATGTAACCATGTCTAGAGAACTTGGAGGGATCTGTTGGCATGAGGGGGTAGGAGCCTGCTAGTAGAAAACTCACTCACACAAGAGTCCAGATACCAAGCTGGCCCACTGATGGAACCTTGGTTTTCAAGTGAGGTGTAATTCCATGTATAGCTGAGTGTCCATCCCTCAGACCTACTCCAGCCAGTCTCCTGTGGCTCAGGGCACAGCAAGAGAGTGTGAATTAGAACGGAAAGTGCTCTTTCACTGAAAATTCAGGGACACTAAGGGGTATACACAGCTTTCACTTGGGGTTCTTCCAATAGAGCATAACATTTCAAGGAGTACAGATACTGTACCTCTTGCTCATTTTGCTATAGACCACTATACCACCTTGACACTATGGGGCCTGGGGTATTGGCACTGGTGTGGATGATGGTGACAACAAGGCATGGCAGAGGTGGCAGCATCCAGGAGTAGCAGCAGTCATGCATGTGAGCTACAGCAGATGCAGTGACAGCTTCTAATTAATGCAGAGGAGTGGAAGAGTCCCACAGATCTGCAGTGATGTCCAGCAAAGGCCAATGTTCAGTGGGAAGGCAGGTTCAGTGTTAGAAGGACAGGAGTAGAGAAAACAGAATAGGAGGGAAGGAACAAAATGTTAGTAGCTGACTGGATGGCTGAATGGAAAGCTGCAAGCTAAAGCTACCCCAGAAACCCTTAGTAGATGGCTAATGCCTTGTTAAGAATTTTACCACCTGGCCATTCCTGCTAAAGAGAAGGTTGGAAAAGCAAGTTTTCAACTTTCCCCCCCCTTTTTTTTATACGGAGTCTCGCTCTGTTGCCCAGGCTGGAGTGCAATGGCACGGTCTCTGTTCACTGCAACCTCCGCCTCCCGGGTTCAAATGATTCTCCTGCCCCAGCCTCCTGAGTAGCTGGGATTACAGGTGCCTGCCACCACGCCCAGTTAATTTTTGTATTTTTAGTAGAGATGGTGTTTCACCATATTGGCCAGGCTGGTCTCGAACTCCTGACCTTGTGATCTGCCTGCCTCAGCCTCCCAAAGTGCTGGGATTACAGGCATGAGCCACTGCACCTGGCCAACTTTTCCATTCTTAATCTAGAAGTAAGCAAGGAGGAAGGAGTATTCAGACTGAGTACTGACTTGATAAAGGTGATTAAAAAGTCAGTATCAGATTAAGGCTGGGCGCCGTGGCTTATGCCTATAATCCCAGCAATTTGGGAGGCCAAGGTAGAAGGATCCTTGACCCCAGAAGTTTAAGGCTGCAGTGAGATATGATTGCACCACAGCATGCCAACCTGGGTGACAGAGTAAGGCCTCATCTCTAAAAAAAAAATTTTAGTTAAAAATAATCAGTATCAGATTAAATATAGGCAGGTATTATGGGGAAAATCTAGAAGGGTTCTGCATTCAGATTTGGCTTATGAAACATAAAAAGAAAATATCTTATCCCTATATCAAAAGATAGTGAATGGACATTCATTTATATATTTTAAGTTAAAATATTTAACACACGCTTATGTCATTCTTTATAATACCCCACAGTAACTGGCAATTTCCAACTTGTCAACTATAGATCCTATCACAACTGGTAGACTGAGCAGACTTCTATTACATCCTTCTTATTTTGAAAATAGCTTTATTCTTTTAAAGATTTAGGCTTATTATAAATATTGTGATCATACAGAAATGTACAAAGAACAAAGCAAAATTCAGCTGTTAGGGTGAACATCCTTCCAGACATCCCTCCATGTGCACCTATTAAAATATTATACAAATGGGATCATGCTGTTCTGTTATCCCTTTTTTGCACTCAATTATACATGTCATAGGCAAATTTTCATGTCATCAAATCTACATCATCATTTATATATTGTCTATATGGGAGTGCCTTAATTTCTTTATATTTTTTAAACCAATGATTTAACCTTATTGATAACCATCCACTTTTCACTGTTATAAACAAGGCTGAGATGGAAAGACTTGCCTTTAGATCTCCATTTGTTTTGGCAATGATTGTCCGGGGGTAAATTACAAGAAGTGAGATCACTGGGTCAAAGGTACACTCATTTAAAATGTTCATTCCTGCCAGCCCAGTGGACTGCAGAAAGGCTGGGCCAATTTATGTCACCACCAGCAGAGCATAAAAGGGCCGGGCTCCAGCCCCTCACCAGTCTGAGATTTTGTCATTCTTCTGTTTCCTAGAGTAAAACTTCAGGAGGATTCTCTTCATCCATCTTTTGTCTACTATGTTCTTTTTTGTAGATGCTTTTTTGCATAGGTTTCATGCTGAGTTTTTTTCTGCCTATCTTTAATGGAGAGCAGTTCTCTCAGGGTTTACCATTTGCTTGAAAATGGTATGCATGAAATCTCCTTGACTCCTTTTCCTATTGGTTTGGTTACTATCCGAATCTTCACTTAGCATTTAAGTTGGAAGGCTAGAATCTAATCATGATTTTCCCCTATTTATTTGCCAGAAAGACTTGGTGAAGGCATAGAACCTTGATTTATCTCCTAAATTGTTGCCATTTCTGCTACCTGGACAACTTGGTCAAGTTGGAGAAGTCTGGGTTTTGCCTTGTCTCCCCTCTTCTGGGTAGGCTAATGAGAGGTGCGTGAGCAATGCCAGGTGGTTCGTAAAGTGAATCTGCTTCTCTTTTAAAAAGAGAGTGAGCCAATTGAGACAAACACAGGCAAAAACCCAGCTGCAGCAACAGCCTCCTAGCTAATTGGATCCTACCTGGGAAGGGCCATCTTCTAGATAGCTAGTTCCCAAGCAGTGTCCCCAGCTGGCCCCTCAGGAAGTGTTAGGCCTGTCCTTGGCTAATCCCGCAGTTTAGCGTTGACATAATTCTATCTGACCCAGTCTCCAGAAAGACTCAAAGACTTCTCAGCTAATAGCTCTGTCCTAACATCTAGAACCACACCCTCAAAGATGAGATGGTACCCCTGATTTCCACAATCCTCTCCTTTGGGACACAGAGCATACCATCCCTGACTGCACCAGACATAGTTATTCCCTGCCCATGGGCTACTCTTTCTTCTCAGGAGGACTCAGGGCAACTGTGGGGTCTCCTGAGAAAGCCATCTGTAGGTAATGGGACCAGGACTATCAGAGGATATCATCTATGACCACAGTAGGTGGGCAAGAAGCAGAGTTAGTTCCCTGTTCAGAATCAGAGCCCCAAGAGACTGGCAGGACATTCCTGTGAGAATCACAGTTTGTTTTAGGAATCTCACCAGCCACTTAAGAAAATACAGATGGCCAAGAGCACCCCAGGACCAAGGTCATTGACTGATTCAGTAATACCTCTTGGCCTTCCACCTCTGTATGAATTTGTTATTGCTGCCAGGACAAATTACCACAAATGTGAGAGCTTAAAAAAAACACCCATTTATTATTTCACAGTTTGCAGGTCTGGAGTTTGACATGGGTCTCACTAGGCTACAAGGTGTCAGCGGGCTGTTTTCCTTACTGGAGGAGGGTCACTTACAGGTTCATGAAGGTTGCTGGCAGTGTCCAGTTGTATGTGGTTGTAGCACTGGGGTCCTTATTTCCTTGGTGGCTATTGGCCCCGGGTCATTCTCAGCTTTTAGAAGCCATTCACATTCCTTCACGTTCTCCTTATCTTTGAAGCCAGCAATAGAGAGTCAAGTCCTTCTTGTGCCTTACCTTTCCTGTCTTCTCTTCTGCTGTATCTCTTCAACTAGGAAAGATTCTTCTACTTTTTTTTTTTTTTTTTTGAGACAGAGTCTCGCTCTGTCGCTCAGGCTGGAGTACAGTGGCGCGATCTCAATCTCGGCTCACTGCAACCTCCACCTCCCAGGTTCAAGCAATTCTCCTTGCCTCCACCTCCCAAGTAGCTGGGATTACAGGTGCCCACAACCACCGCCCCCAATTAATTTTTGTATTTTTAGTAGAGATGGGGTTTCACCATATTGGCCAGGCTGTTCTTGAACTCCCGGCCTGAAGTAATCTGCCTGCGTTGACCTCCCAAAGTGCTGGGATTATAGGTGTGAGCCACCGTGCCTGGCCAATTCTTCCACTTTTAAGGGTTCATGTGATTACACAGAGCCTACCTGGCTAATCCAGGATAATCTTCCCATCTTTTTTTTTTTTTTTCTTTTTTTTGAGACAGAGTCTCTCTCTGTCACCCAGGCGGGAGTGCAATGGCAGGATCTCAGCTCACTACTACCTCCACCTCCCGGGTTCAAGCAATTCTCATGCCTCAGCCTCCCGAGTACCTGGGATTACAGGCACCCACAACCACGCCCCACTAATTTTTGTAATTTCAGTAGAAGTGGGGTTTCGTCATATTGGCCAGGCTGGTCTTGAACTCCTGGCCTCAGGTAATCCACCAGCCTTGGCCTCCCAAAGTGCTGGGATTATAGGCGTGAAGCACCGCACCGGGCCCATCTTAAGATCTATAACCTTAATTGTATCTGTAAAGTCTCCTTGCCATGCAAATTTAATATATTCACAGGTTCCAGGGATGAGGCAAGGACATCTTTGGGGCCATTATTCAGCCTACCATGGCCCTTTTGGCCAAGAGTCATCCAGGAGTAAGAGCCCGGCAGAGATAATTCCAAGGAAGACCCACATGATTTCCTCTCCTCCATCCCCCTCCCACAACACACCCATCCCTGGGAACCAGTTGGCCAGATCTTCCAGCTGAATACTTCACCAGACTCATGCCACAATGCATCACTATCAAGGCGAGGCTGAGCACTGGCACAGCCAACTCCCTCTGGAGAGCTGGGGCAAGGCTGGTACTTCCAACCCAAGCCCTGAGTGGCCTGTCTGCTCACTGCTGTTTCCTGAAGCTCAGCCAATATGCCTAGGAGGATCCCAAGGATTTTGGGCTTCAGTCCAATATGCCTATAAGCAGAAGGCTCTGCTTTCCCTTTGCAGGAGACGGTTAGAGGCTTGGGTTAGGGTTTCAGTGGAATTATAAATAGTATAATGGCATTACCACTAGGGACCCAGGAAGGCTAAAATATTGTCCTGCCAATCATTCAGCACTCCTTGGCATCTCATATAAGGAGGAATAACAGGATGTAAATTTAAAATGTCTTTTTTTGTTTTTTTGCTAGCCTTATTGGTAGCTGAAATGTCAATGCAAAAGCTGGAGAAAGAACGACTGTATCAGGTGGCTGGTTCCCCACTCTCCCTCCTCTTGAAGCTAAATCTGGTGGCAGCACACACAAGTATACATGCTAAGGAGAGAGCAGGGCCCAACTGAACTTACTTATTGACTACATATCCAGGAACAGAGAGGCATGGCCAGGCCCTTATTGAGATGGCAACACAACCTGGGTCTGCTCACCACATACAGGAAGGAAGCAAAAGCACAGGAAGCCCCAAAGACCGAGATCTTCCTAGGACCAAAGCGGGATACAGGAGAAAAGGTGTTGCCTTTAATGCACAGTGACCTGGCGGTTTACCAGTAAAATGTGGCCCAGTGAATATTCTGGACTCTGACCTGTCAGATTAGCACCTTTTCTTCCTTTGGGCAGGGAGGGGAGCTGGGAAGGCGTTAGAAAGAGGCTGTGCTGGTGTGTGCAGAGTAGACAGTAGAGGGTTTCACTGGTGCCTGCCTTTGTCTGCTTCTGGTCTCAACCCAGTGGCTGCCCCTAGGTTTCTGGGGATGGATGATGAGAGTACTGTTGACCCATGCGCTTGTGAGCCAGGCACCTTGGTAATCAGATGCCCAGCGGCTGTGAGTTGTAGCTGACCACGCCCACCAGAGGAAGAATATATCACCCAGGGAAGGCCATTTAACCAGAGACATGCAATAGTGTAGCCACTCTGAGACCTTCTGATCTACAATGCTGGGGTGAGCTGCTCCCCGAAATGCCCAGATATCCTAAACTCCTGAGATTCAAAAGACCATGCAGACTCTTTTGCACCATATTTCTGTGCGGAGATCTTTCTGGCTTGGATTTGGGGAATTCAGACAGTTTCCCATGTTCAAAGAATTATCAAGATTCTCTCCAGGAAGATTTCACTGATGCCCAGGTCAGAGTTTGATGTCCTACCTGGTTCTTTCCTGCGTGCCCCATACTGCACTGAAATAATCATCTGTTGGTCTGTCTTGCCGAGACCAGCTCAGTCGTGGAGACCCTAACCCAGCAGCGCCAGAGGAATTAAAGACACACACACAGAAATACAGAGGTGTGGAGCGGGAAATCAGGGTTCTCACAGCCTTCAGAGCTGAGAGCCTTGAACAGAGATTTACCCACATATTTATTGACAGCAAGCCAGTGATAAGCATTGTTTCTATAGATTATAGATTAGCTCAAAGTATTCCTTACAGGAAATAAAGGGATGCGCTGAAATAAAGGGATGGGTTTGGCTAGTTATCTGCAGCAGGAGCATGTCCTTAAGGCACAGATCGCTCATGCTATTGTTTGTGGTTTAAGAACGCCTTTAAGCGGTTTTCTGCCCTGAGTGGGCCAGGTGTTCCTTGCCCTCATTCTGGTAAACCCACAACCTTCAGCGTGGGCATCATGGCCATCACGAACATGTCACAGTGCTGTGGAGATTTTGTTTATGGCCAGTTTTGGGGCCAGTTTGTGGCCAGATTCGGGGGCCTGTTCCCAACACTGTCTCCTCTAATAAACTGTGAATTCCTTGAAGCCAGGGACTGCTTTTTTCTCCATTTTTTTCCCTAGCCTAGTGTAGGATGTCACACAGTAGGGACTTAGCTAGTGGCTGCTGGTGGACGCTAAATGATTGAAATAGCTATCCTACCCCAACCAGTCCCAGGCTGGGTTCCTGGCACAGGCTGGCATTTGTACATGAACACCATGGCTGCTTGTTCCACTGTGGCCTCAGCTCCCACAGCAAGTTTCTCCTACAGCTGAACCTGGCTGGAAATGCAGGCATAAGAGCCCCCGGAGGAAGCCAGTAGTCATCACAGCCAAAGGTCTTTGGGAAGCCTTCATTACCATCTGGGTATGCCTTGCCAATCTCGAGCTCCCCAGGCTTGGCACTTTTTAGGACAGCCTTTGTCATGGTCTGACAGACATGACAGCTCTCCCTGTCTCACACTATCTGATCCAGTCATATTGAGCTTTCATATTGGAACTCTCTAGGACCTACTCAACCTAGGCAGGCAGATCTCTTTTATTTCATCACATTGTTGAAGATGCCAGAACTTTGGGACTAATGATTGATCTTAGAGGTTGGAATGCGCAGCCAGCCTGCCAGTCAGATCTCCTCCTGGTACTTTGCTGCCCTTCCTCTTGTCTCGACCTCTGTCTGCTCCACTGATGCCCATCACTTGGTCCTTTCATCCGAGAAAGAATAAGAATGGAATCAGGTGCTTTGTAGAGTCCACTTTATAAAAGAACGGGAAGAGCTTTTAAAAATTCCCTACCAAGCTTGACCCACTAGGCAATAACTCTTACTCAATCTCATTGCTTCATGAAATTTCATTGACTCCCTGCACCCTCCATCTCCCTGCTCCACCCTAGGCTACTTCCTTGGCACTGATCTTATTCCAAGGACTGGGCCAGGCCCATGGGTACACATAGCTAACCATTCCCCAGTCCCTGGCTTTCAGCCACCATCCAAGGCTGGTTCCCTGCTCTCCCCAGCACTTCTCCAGTTCTACTCTGATTTGGGCCATATAGATGGAAAAGGGATCAGCTGGGTGACTAGGCAGGTAATGAATCCCAGGACACTTATTGACACAACACTGGGGTAGTGGAGACTCACAGAAAATACAGAAAGCCTTCTACTTTTTCATCTACCTTCCCTGTTCTCCAACTAAGTATAATTTCATCATCTGCTCAGATTGGAAGTCATATGGCCTCCTTGTTTGTTTTTCTCATCTTACTTTACCCATAGTTTTGGTAAGAAATTGGTGAGGAGGGTTGGCTCTTGGAGGTTTTTGAGCTAAAGATGACATGATCAGAGTTGCTCTGTGGTAAAACTATGTGAGGATGGAGGAAGCTGAAGACCAGTTTGAGGTTACTCATGTAGGTCAAGTGCGGGATCTAAACTTGAATAGAAGTAGGGTATGACAACATGGGGACGTTGATGGTACAACAGGTGCAAAATATTGTGGAACAAGAACTGCTAGAGGTAAGAGGGATTGGATGTGAAATTTGTGGAGGGAAGAATCTGTGAAAACACTAAGATTAACAGCTTGGATAATTAGGACTGTGGTGGTGACATTAACAAAACACTGAACACAAGTAATATATGTTTCTAGGGTTTCTTTCTTTCTTTTTTTTTTTTTCTTTTGAGATGGAGTTTCACTCTTGTTGCCCAGACTGGAGGGCAATGGCACAACCTTGGCTCACTGCAAACTCCGCCTCCCAGGTTCAAGCGATTCTCCTGCCTCAGCCTCCCAAGTAGCTGGGATTATGGGCATCTGCCACCATGCCCGGCTAATTTTTTGTACTTTTAGTAGAGACTGGGTTTCACCATGTTGGCCAGGCTGGTCTCAAACTCCTGACCTCAGGTGATCCATCCACCTAGGCCTCCTAAAATGCTGAGATTACAGGTGTGAGCCACCATGCCCGGCCTAGGGGATCATTTTGAGCTCATTTTGTGATCTACTGAGTTTGAGTAGGATCTCCAGACATAGCGTTCTAGGAAGCAAAGAGGAATACTGGGCATCAATTTGAGAGAGAGGAAGATCACAGTTATAGCTACAGACATCATCTACATAGAGAGAACACTTAAACATAAAACAGAATGAAAGCTGCAAAGGAAAAATTATCAGGCTGTCCCCTCTGCCTGGAATGCCCTTTCTTCTCATACCTGCTGCTGCAGGTATGCATTGTTGGATGACAACCCTAAAACTTAGTGGCTTTAAACAACAATTATTTTATAGTAAACTTTCATGGTTTTGAGGGTTGACTGGCCTTAGTAGGGTGCTTCTTGCTCAGAATGTCTCAAGTAACTATCACCAGTCAAGTTCTTACGGCTGAAATAATCTCGATCTCTCTTCCTCTCTTCTGTTTCTCCAGCATGGTGGCTCAGGAAGTCAGGGTAGCCAGACTTCTCACATGGAGGCTCCAAACACATGTCACAAGTGAGCTACCGCAAGGAGGAAGCTGTATCTCCTTTTATGACCTAGCCTCAGAAGTCAGGCAGCATTACTTCTGCCACATTCTACTCTTCAGAGAGGCAGTCATAAAAGCTCACTCAGGGTCAAGGGGTGGGGATATAGGCTCTACCTTTAGATGGGTAAGTGGAAAGTTTCTATAAGGGCATGTGGGACTGGAAATGTTTTTTATTCATTCTGGGAAAATCTGTCTTCTCTTCCAAAACTCAATAAAAGAAACCACCCCAAATCCTCATGCTTGGTATAACTGCCACTCTTCAGTAGCCTTCCAGCATTTTACATCCTATGACAATGTTTAGCACTACAGGCATCTTCATCTGGTTATACATGTAGCCATCTGACTCAATTGTAAGCTTCTGTAAGTCAAGACCCGGGTCTCGCTCTGTTTTGGTGGAGTGCAAAGTAGCAGGTAGATCTAGATTGTTGATTTAAATTTAATTCCAAAAATAGGAGAAGACTGTATGTGGAAGGTTAGTGAAAGCTGTATTTGAGACACAGGAAACGAAATAGGCCATGGAGACTTCGAGGGGAGTTTTTTCAAAACCAAACCATAATAGTCTTGGCAAAAATATTGTGGGCATTTTCCTTACCTATGAAAACTGTTGCTGAATAAAATTAACCATATCTATGATAATTAGCAACAACAAAAACCCCTCCACAATTAATGCTTTGTAAGCAATAGCTACTGAACAAGTTTCTTATTTTCATAACAGGGAACTTCTGAATAGTCAAACCTTAGAAGAAATCCTAACCATAAAACAGAACCAAATTTGCAAGGATTGTTTTTCCCATCCAAAACTTATGGTATAATAAGGCATACCATAATCAAATTTATCAATGATTAAATAATCTTAAAATAAGACTAAGATACCATTTTTTGCCTATCAAATTGGGAGAGCTTTTAAAAATATTCGTAAAATGGCCCAATGCCACCAAATGAACGTTCAGACATTTCTGACAGACGGGAGACTTGGCCAAGCCTTCTGGAAGATAAAGAGCTGTTAAGAGTTCGCTCCCTTTCATTCAGGAATTCCAGCACTAGAAATTTATTCTAAGAAAATAATCCTGGGTAGGGCAAAAATTCATATCGAGGATGCTCAACAAAGTATATGTTATGATAGCAAAATGCTGGAAACAACTAAATACTCAAATAGAGCTTGGTTAAATAGATTATGATTAATTCACTTGCTGAAACATTATGCAGCTATTTAAAAAATAACATTTTTGAAAACTCTTTTCTAGTACAAGAGCATGCTTACAAATTGATGTTCTCTGTAAATAAAACAGAATACAAACTGCACAAATTATAGGAAGTAGTATGATCCCAATTTTGTTTAAAAATTATATATGTATCGAGAAAAGACTAAAAGCACATTCCACAAAATGTTAACAGTAGTTATGTCAGAGTGATAGAATTATAGGACGTTTAAATTTTTTTCCCTATGCTTTTCTGACTTTTTTTTTTTTAACAATAAACATGTAATACTTTTGTAACCACAGAGAAAAATGTATTTTTTGAAAAAACCCCAGGAATTGCTTCTGTGACTAGCTAGGTAATTAACAAAATGGGGGGAATGTTTTCCTGGAAAAAAAATTAAGTAATTTATGATGAAGTTCTTGATATAGAATAACTCACACTTTCAAAAAAACCTAACATGCAAGAAAGCAGCCTGGACACAGACAGAAGCGCTATCTGTGAGGTGTGAAATTTCACACATGCCAAAGCCTGCGCAGGTCCCACAGTGTATTTCCTTTAATGACACATGGGAACTTGTAAGTTCTCTGGCTGCAACTAAGACAGATTCTAATGGGCGGCAGGAGTGCTAAGCTGTGCCTTTCTGGTTCTACCCCACACTTCTCTACCCCACAACAAGGAACAAGTTGATTAACCTCTTTGAGCTCCTCAAGTCCCTCTCTGATATGGAAGTCCACTAACATCAATAGGGCGCCTAAGGGCAAAAGTGGAAGAAAATAAACACTACAAATAAGATGACTTTAGATAGAAGCCCAGGCCAGTGCAACAGGGACATTACACAGCTGTCTCCAACTGAACTGCCAACACCCTTGGCTGAGAGTCTGCCCAGGGTCTCGTTTCATACTCCTCTCATTGTAACACTGCTGTAGGCACCCAGGGAACAGCTGAGGTTTCTGCAGGCAAACAGAGCTGCCTGGGGCCCACCACTGCTCCTCTGATAAGACAGGCCTCTATTGTAGGAACTAATTACCACAATGCCATAAAGCTATCTGCTCTGGGCAGTGCATCAGAAGTGGTGACAGGCTCATAAAACCTGACTTCCCTGTGGATACCAAATGCCAGCCCTAAGGGAATATATGGTCAGTATTCAGGCCTTTCCGAGTTTGCAAATAAGCCAGATCCTAAAATCATGTTTGTAAAGCATCATGAGGAACCTGAAGTACCAGAGAAACCATGTTCTAAATGTAGTACAGACATGGCACATAGTAGATGCTCAATAAATATTTGATGACCAGTGATGGCCAAGTGGAGGCCAAGGTCCAGTTCTAGCCCTTAGAAGCATTTGAACAAAATGTAGCTGCAAGCTGCATATTTTTCAATATAGGAAACAATTTTGTTTAATACCAGCAACTAAAAGACGACTATCCACAGGATTAAATAATTGAATAATTAGTCTTAACTATATTTATCTAAATCTGTTTATGGAGAAAAAAGCAGATTTAACTAGAGGAAGATGAGAATGTAGACGGTAGGAAAGACTAAGGCAGAATCTAGGCAGTTTCAAGGAGTTTAAAGATGAGTGACACTACGTTATTATTTTACTTTTCATGTCCTTTATATAAACAGCACTTCCTTTTGGCTGGCAGCCAAGTTGGGCGTCATTTTACAATGATTACAAGGGAAAAGAGGAGAAATGAGAACGAAGCCGTGTTAATCCATGCTGAAACAGTATGGAGTCACACGGTCCTCCTGTCAACACACCCGGGGAAGAGCCCAGCCAGGACCACCACACAAATCTAAGATTTAAGACCTGGTTGGGCCACTCACCAGCTCTGTGACTTGGGACCAGAAACATTCTCCCTGGAGCTTTAATCACCGAAGCATAAGAGTACTCATTCCATGAAGCCATTGGGAGGGTTAAATAAGATCATGCATTTAAGCACTCTTACACTGGCGCATAATACATGCTAGTTATGGTTATTATTAGAAATGTGTTCTAACCTTTTCCTCTAAGTTTCAGGAGGGTGGGACCCACGTGTTCATCTCATTTACTACTGTATACCCAACAGTAGTAAACCTGGCATGTGGCAGGGATTTAACAAATATTTGTAGGGGACAATCTGCTTGTTCTCATTTTTTTCCTCTGGTCAGTGACAAAGTGTTTTTCTGCATCTATCTCTGTCATTTTTTGCTCAGGTGGTTTATAATTATAGACATCATGACCCTTCATCCTTAAATATTTCACTGTGTCTCTAAAAAATAAGGACATTTTCTTTATAATGATATCATATCCAAAATTAATAATTTGTAAATATATAACACCTACACTGTACTCAAAGTTCTTCAATAATTCCCCAAAATATCCTATTACAGCTCATTTCCTTATACCAGCTTTATTCCTTGACTGAATAAAGGATCAAAACTACATTCGGTGATTAGGTCTTTTAAGTCTCTTTTGATCTAAAAATAGCACCTCCACTCCTTTTTGCTTTCTATGACATTGACTTATTGAAGATACAGCTGTCCCTCAGTATCCATGGGTGATCGGTTCCAGGATGCCTGAGGATACCAAAATCTGAGGATGCTCAAGTCCCTTATATCAAATAGTGTAGTATTTGCATGTACCCTACACATATCCTCCCATATATGTACTTCAAATCATTTCCAGGTTACTTATAGTACTTAATACAATGTAAATGCTGTATAAATAGTTATTGTGTTGCTTTTTAATTTGCATTATTGTTTTTATTTTTAGTATTTCTGATGCAGAGTTGGTGGAATCCACAGATACAGAAAACCGACCGTACTGTAGAATGTCCCACTTTTTTGATTTGCCTGATTGATTTACCACTGAGGTGATGCCTAACAAATTCCTGTTTCCCCTGTATTTCCCATGAGATGGAAATTAATTCTACAGTCTTGATGTGATTCAGGTAAAACTCTGTTATCCAGAAAACCTCATAGATGATGCTCTGTACTTAGCACTGTATCACACAAGGAGGGATGTCATGTCAAGTTGGCCTATTATCAGTGACACTGGGCTTGATCACTGGGTTAAAATGGTGATGGCTTGCCTGATCCCTTTATTGCAAAGTTAAGGGTTTTCTCCTCTTGGAACTAGCAGATAAACTGGGGTGGTAGTTGATGCCCTGTAAATATGTAGCTCACCATTAACCTCTCACCAGCTGATTTTACAACCACTGACGGTCTTTGCCTGAATCAATCATCCCATAGGGGTTGCAGAATGGTGATTTTCCAATCCCATCATTCCTTCTTCACTTATTAGCGTGCACTCTTCTGTAAAAGAGCTTTCCTTCATCAACTGGGCTATTTAGTTACCCTGAAATATATAGCTCCTAGGGAAAAGACAGGTTATGTACTCATAACTCTTTCCCCTGCATAACCCATTTTTAAAATAAGTTATTGGTAAATAGCATATTTTAAAACCTGGGGTAAAAGGGTTTTTCTCTCTCCTCTGGCTCCAATAATTGTTTTAGCATGAGCCTGGGAAAGGGTTTGGGGCCAGAAGTGTGAGATTACTTCCCATTCTGCTTAGTGGGAAGAAATCACACCTCCCATTTTACCCCCTCTATGACTCAGATTCCTTCTCAAGTTAGCTGATCCTAAGTCCTAAGATTAAAAATTACGGTTTCTCAGCAGATCCTGGTTATATGATTTATAAATTTGGTGCTAATCTTTCCTCTGTCATTGGAGGTATCTCATAACATGATTTTTCCAATGCTCCCCTAGGAAGAGTATTTATTCCACAAACTGATGGAATTCAGTGGCATGTATTTCTCTCTTTGACTGCAAATTTTATTTTAAGCATTCCAATGAGAACTCTTAATTCTGAAACCTCAAATCAGAGTAAATAACTCCCCTCCTTCTCACTGACTACACCATTTACACGTGGCTGGGCCCACTGCTAGCATAAAACCTCAACTCTCTGCCCAGCCGAGCAGCATACACTGCTCTGAGCTCTTTAATATGTCCTCATAAATCCAGCTCCTCTCACTGCCCTCGGATTCCCTGTACCTCTACATTTCCTCCCCAATAACTGAGCTCAGCACGGCTGCAATGTGGTGCTCCCTTCCTGAAATCAGATGCAGGGTATTCTACCCTCTCTTTGACCCCTTTGCCTCCATGCTGCAACATAAGCTCCCATCTAATTGCTGCTCTGCCTCTCTCAGCAGAACCTGACCTCTTTCTGGGTCCCTCTCTTAAAGCAACTGTCTGTGTTTTTCATTATGTTTGCCAAGACATATTATCTTGAACTTTTCCCGGATGAAGCTCGTTTTTTTACTTTTTCTTCAGACCCCTGAGGTGGCAGGTTCAAGAATGCAGTCTTCAGAGGGAAGCTTTTGGTCTAGGAGGCTTCAGCCAGGACGGTTCAGTTAATCATACTCTCCCTCCGGGTACTGCCCCTTTAAGAAGTGGACAGACTCTGGTTCCAACTCCAAACCTCAGTTAGAAGTTCAAGCCACAAGACGAACACACATGTCCTGCCCAGAAAGCTGCCCAGCCTTGCTGTTGACTTTCTCCTGACAGCTTGTCATCCACATACCCATCCCACGCAAACGCAAACATATCCTTTTAAACATCGAAGTCTCAAAGCCTCCTCCCTGAAAAGGAAGTTGAAAGTCAAGTTCCGGGCACCCTCGGCTTCTGTAGTCTGACCAGTAACCTGGTAAGAAGCGGCACCTCCTTTGACAACCCGGGTGTGCCCAACAATGCCAGCGAGAATTCTTTAATGATCACTCGGAAGATGTCATCTCTGTGTCTCAGCGAATCATTCTCTTAAAAAGAAAAGCACTCATGAGACTGGAAGAAGAGGGGGAAAACTCAGAGTGATAAGAATGCTAATCAGAACGAAGGGAATTTTCCAGCTTTTAGCTTTGCTAGCAAAAAAAAAAAAAGGCATCTATAAAAAAGTGTTGGAAGGCTTTTCTTGCAGCCTGGGGCCTTTGCCAGGGAACAGATTTCTCTCCCTCAACTCAGTTTCTTCCAGACCTTTTTCCTGTGCATTCTTTTTTCTTTCTTCTTCTTTCTCTTCTCTCTTAGCTGAGCCTTCTCCGGCTGAGAAGTAATCTGTGGGGAGCCCGAGGGGTCTGTACTGTGCAGGCCCTGGAAAGAGATGAAGCTAACTGCCTGCTGATAGGGGCACTGCACCATTTGGGATTGCAGTAGGGAGACCCCACTCCTCAACTGGAGGGATTCACAGAGGTCACACCCAGGGCTTCCTTGCTGCTTTTTCTGTCACCTCCCATGCTGTTTTCTTCCCTTCGGTGTAAGCCAGCCCTCTCTTTTTGTGGTAAGATGACTATGGGAGTCCCAGGCTGGAGGCTGACTCTTTGCACCCCCTTCCCACACTTGTTTCTGACAAGTCTGATCTGTGTAGCTCAGCACATCCAAGGACAGCCTTCCCCTTGGCTTCGTTGTCCAGATGCATGACCCCAATGGCTTTGTAAATGAAATGGTATAATCTCAAGAGGCTAGCCTGCTATAGAGAGAGGAATAAATAAATCAATATGTAAATAAATCCACAAGAGCAGAGGGGATGTACCGGGACTTTGCAAAACTATGATGAAGCATTTTAGAAGATGGATATTGCTGTATTTCTGGTGAGCTCTGATTGAAAGGCTATGATTCCAGCCATGGGCTGTAGGAGAGGGAAAGTGAGCCGTGACGGAAATTCCCTCATGGATTGATTTGACTTAAATATATTCCAGGAGCTGATCTAATTGCTGGTTCAGTCTCAGGCTTTGATTTTCCTTCTCACAATTCCCTGCATTTCAAATAGTTTTTATTAAGGGGCCTGAGCTGCCCTCAGTCCTACTGAGAATCTTTCTGGATATATGACTAATTTTTATTTATTTATTTATTTTTTTATTTTTTTGAGACAGAGGCTCGCTCTGTCACCCAGGTTGGAGTGTAGTGGTGTGATCTCAGCTCACTGCAACCCCCATCTCCTGGGTTCAAGTGATTCTCCTTCCTCAGCCTCCCAAGTAGTTGGGATTACGAGCACACACCACCACACCTGGCTAACTTCTGTATTTTTAGTAGAGACGGGGTTTTGCCACGTTGGCCAGGCTGGTCTCGAACTCCCGACCTCAGGTGATCCACCTGCCTCAGCCTCCCAAAGTGCTGGGATTACAGGCGTGAGACACCATGCCTGGCCTGTGACTGATTCTTCTGAGAACACAGTACTAGAAATTCTGCCCTTGGTCAAAGGAAGAACCAGACATTCCCCACCTGAGAAGAAGCATGCTGGTAATTTCCAGGGGGACAGGTAGTTAGTTATTCTTATTTTGAATCAGAAGTGCTGGTGGCAGCCTCTTACTGTTCAAACTCTGAGACGTATTGGTTTGGGGGTACAGTCCAGGAAAAGGTGGGAGGAGAACTTCCAATCAGGTGAGTCTTATGCATGGAAGGCCCCAGACACTGATCCCTGGAGTCTGACCCCTTGATCTTCTCATCAGTTCACAGCCCTCTACTCCACCCCTGCTGCCAGTCTCCTCTGCCTGACCGCCTGCCTTACAATACGAGTTATATTCTCTTTCTCTCTCTCTCTCTCCACACACTTCCTCCTCCTCTTCTTCTGGAAAATTTCAAGCATATACAAAAGTAGAGAGAATAATATGATGCCCCCTTTACCCATCACCCAACTCCAACAATGGTCAACTCACAGCCACACTTTTTTTGAGATGAAGTCTCGCTCTGTCACACAGGCTGGAGTGCAATGGTGTGATCTCAGCTCACTGCAACCTCCACCTCCCAGGTTCAAATGATTCTCCTGCCTCAGCCTCCTGAGTAGCTGGGATTACAGGCACACACCACCACGCCTGGCTAATTTTTGTATTTTAGTAGAGATGGGGTTTCACCACGTTGGCCAGGTTGGTCTCGAACTCCGGACCTCAGGTGATCCGCCCTCCTCGGCCTCCCAAATAGACTTATTTCAATTACATGCCCAGCTGCTTTTACCTTCACTCCTTACCTCTTGCTCTACCTGGACGATCTTGAAGCAAATTTCAGATATCATGTAATCTGTAATTAGTTTAACATATAGCTCCAAAAGATAAGGACTCTTTTGGATATAACAATTCCATTATTATACCTAACAATAAGAATAATTCCTAATGTCTCCAAATATCTGGCCAGTGTTAAAATGTCCTCAGTGTCTCCATTTATTTTTACATTAGTTCAAGTCAGGATCCAAATAATGTCCATACATTATAATCAGTTTATGTGGCTTTAAGTCTTTTCTTCATATAGGTTTTCTTTTGCTTTCAAAATTTATTAAATAAACTAAGTTATTGAACTATAGTTTCCCATAGCCTGAATTTTGCGGATCACCAGTCCCTGTGGTATTTTTTTTAACACATTCCTCTGTCCCTGTTTTTTAATTGGTAATTAGATGAAGAGATTTGTTGAATTCAGGTTTGATTTTTTTTTTTTTTACAATAATGCTTTATAGGTAGTGGTGTGTTCTTTCATCAGAGAGCATATAATGTCAATTTTGTGTGTGTGACATTACCAGCCTTTGAGTGTCATTGTCTAAATCTATTTCATGTATATCATTAAGTGTTATAAAATAGTGACATTCTATCATTCTCTTCATTTATTAGCTAGACTGCTTCTATAAAGAGAAATTTCCTCCATTGATCAATTGGTCACCTTTATATCACTTATCCCTGGGAAATCTTAGGCCACACAGCCAGAATATGAAAGTGCTTTGTGGCCAGTGTCCCTCAGACCTCAAGGTAGATTCTACAGGAGGAAACAGAGTTACCCCTCAACCTTCCCTGGGCCCTCTGTGTTCATTTCTTCAAAGATATTTTAAAATCCATTTGCCAGCCAAGATATTGGCCCTGCTTCAATGCAATATAGGTTTTGCATTTACCAATGGGAAAATCTAGATTAATTTGAGTAACTCAGAAAACATTTCCATTCAGTTGTTTTAGAAGCCACCCATGCAGAGTCCAGAGCTGCACCTCACACCGGTGTAGTGTGGCCTATCTACATGATGCTTAAGCCATGTAGGTAGGAACCCACACTTCCAGGGCTGTCCTACTGGTTGCATGATAAAGAAGATCTATCCTCAGTTTTGAAGGTACTCAGTCTTGATCCTGAGGAGGAAGAAAGCAGAGAATCCTCCATGCAGAGAGGTCTTCACCAGCTAAGGACAGTGGTGAGGCCAGAGCCCAGCTGCTCACCTTGTGCCACCATCCTTGCCCACTGACCATGATGGCTCTAGTTGCAGCACCACTGCTGCTCACACCTGCCCTGGAACAACAGTCCTGCTACCCAGGATTCCTTGCAACTGTGGAGAATTGTAGGCTGCAGCTGGGTGGTTTCACAACTTGCTTGCCCACGCCTGATGGGGGAGCACAGAGGTTGGTCTTCTCACACAAGCTGTCAGTAGTGTACTCAAGAGTTGTCAGGAATGAGGGAGACCCACTCAACCAGATAATATCAAGCACCGAGGGCTCTGGGACAGGGACAGACCAGCCACTTGCATCAAAAGAATCTGACAAGTGAGCCACAGTAAACTGACCAGTACTGCAGCCACACACTCAAAAGCATCGCTGGCTATTGGCTGCATCTGCTATCCAGCACAAGCTGGGACTAGGGTTGCCTCACCAGGTGTATGAGGAGAAGCAATGGCAGGAGTATAGTAGCTTCTTTATTTTTCCACCCAAGCAGGCAACTGCAGAGAGAATGCAAGGAGGGGTATAGAGATGGGCACAACCCACTTTTGAATGCCATCATGAAACATGGCGCCTGGGGACCCAGTCAGGTGGGCCTTGTGTCCGCCTATAAGAAACATAGGGAAAGGAATTAACCAGCTGTACTAGAGCCTTTTACCTACCACCTAAATTTCCTCTCTGAGCTAGAGAGTGTTTCTGGCTTCTCACCAAAATGCAAGGAGATTTTGGTTAAAATCCATCCCATTCCAAATTTGTGAGACAGACTCTGGTTCCATAGGCCCAATAAACCACCTGCTTCAAATGGTCGTAGTCCAGGTGGTTGTATCTGCCAAGCACCCACAACAGCAGCAGGGTAATGGGGAGTGCTGGTGGAACCTTTCACCTATAGGATGCTTGGAGTCTTACCTGTGGAGTTTAAGGCGGGTGGCAAGGGTTGGAGGGGAGGCATACATGAGAGCTTGGTATTGTTGCTCACCTTATGTTCATGTTTTTATTTCCTGCTGATAATTAGATGTAGCTGGCATGAGTCCCATAGCTCTGCCAGCTTCACTTCAGTGTCTTGGTATCAATGGACCATGCAAATACCCTCATAGCCCACCTGAATAGGAACCATGCAAATTTGCAACCTTTGAGCCATATTGGAACAGAACTTGTCAAGTATAAGGCTGATTTCCAGAGGCTCATACCCAGGTTTGCAGGAGTTCAAAGGCATATCAATTCCTTGCCATTTCCCGGGGACTTTCTTTACAGTGAGCAGCTCAGGATGAACCAGGCCTGTCAGGAGCCAACATGGTGATGGTGCAGGGCTGCCATTTGCTTCTACCTGACACCAGCATTTGGATCAGCTCAGATAATTCCTAGGACATACAAAAGTGGCCCTGGTGGGCACACAGCCTCCATTCATATCAGGAATTAGTAGAAGACAGTAAGTGCAGTGATTATTAGTGCTATTCACTAAATATTCTTGGTTCTCCAGGCTCATGGTAAAATTGCCTTTCCTGATCCCATTGGGTTTGGGTGGAGCCATCTGCTAGCTTTGCCAACGAATTGTGAGTAGAAGTGACAGAAGTTATTTCTATGCCCAAGTATTTAATTGCTGGGCAAGACACTCCTCTGCTGACCATGATCTCTCTCTGTCCCTTTGACATGACAACTGGTAATGTTTGAAATGGCTGCTACTCTGTCAACCTGGGTCTCAGATTAAGGAGCACAGAGCTGAGCCCTTCTGACCCCCACTGGATGAGTAGCATTACCAAATAAACCTAGTTTGTTATAAGCGGCCAAGATTTGAGGATCATTTTTATCACAATATAACCTAGCCTATACTGACTGGTTCAACTGATCAGACATGCTTGGGACAAAGCAGCTGTTTAGGATGCCCTTGAAACTATACAGCCTTCTTGAAGTTCCAGGGTCTGATATAAGCTCCTGTATGATCTCTTGGATCTGGAGCAATTATCCACTTTAATGACACATCCATCGACTCCCTGGCCTGGCTTCCTCCAGATATTTCTGAGGCCTCGCACCCCTCATGATGCCCTTCATACTCTTAGAGCATGAGCCAAGGTCAATGATAGGTCTAGGAAGCCCAAGGTATGGTAGACAAAATAATGTCCTACTTCCCACCAAAGATGTCCATGTCCTAATCCCCAGGATCTGTGAATGTGTTACCATATGTGGCAAAAGGTCTTTACAGATGTGATTAAGACTCTTAAGATGGGGCAATTATCCTGGATTTGGGTGAAAGAGGGAAGCAGGAATGCCAGAGTCAGAGAAAAGAGTTGAAAAATGCTATGCTGCTGGCTTTGAAGATGGAGAAAAAGTACTATGTGCCAAGGAATGCAGGTGGCTTCTAGAAACTGGAAAAGCCAAGGAAACAGATTCTCCCTTAGAGCCCTCAAAAGGAATGCAGCCCTGCCAACACCTTGGTTTTAGCCCAGTGAGACCCATTTCAGATGTCTCACCTCCAGAATTGTAAGATAATAGATCTGTGTTTTTTTAAGCCATTAAATTTGTCATAAATTGTTACAGCCACAATAGGAAACTGATACACAAGAGAAAACCTGCTCCTGTTACTGAACACTTTCAGGAGACCATTGTGACCATCAACCAAACTTTCCAGAGCACAACATGCACTTATTGGAGCCCCCTGAAACCCTCAACAATTGCACCCTGACAATGTGGCCTATTAATAGACCCTAATTCCTGCAGTGAGTATGATAGAGATTCTTCTTTATCCACCATGTTTGAATCTTCTGTCCATTGCTCATCACTCTCAAATCATTAGAGTTCTTGAACCAATGTACTGTGTGTCTTCCTTATTGACTATTCCATTTCAATCATGTAGTAGACACCAGTAAATATTAGGTAAATATGAATGAGTGAATAAATGCCATGAGGAATTATCTGATAATGTATGTAGCTCTGGATGATCTGTTGAAAATCTCCAGCAAGAAACACACTAATCTGAGTTATACACAGCAAAAAATTAAAACAAAATAGCAAGCAGATACAATAAAAGGATTTAGTGCTTTGCCCACTCGCAGTTTTGTCAGGTGCAAACACAATCTGTATGATTCTCCTTAGTTGGCTGATTCTTTTGATTCCTTCTGCCGTGCCTGTTGTCTTTGTGTGTGTGCTTGCAGAGGGGGGTTTCTGACAGTGCAACAGATCTGTCCTCCCCTGGGCACCTGCTTCCTCCAGCTTATTCAAATTTCACTCATTTGTTAGAAAAGTAGCATGATTTTGTAAGCAAGGATGTTCAGTGGGACGAGAATGAAGCATACAAACTCATATCTTTGTGACTCAAATATAGTTTGATTCATTCATATTTATTCCAACTCTGCCACTGAATAATAATTATGAAAAGAGTTACAGTTTGTGCTGCCGTTAAACAGTATTTTGGGGCCAGGCATGTTGGCTTACACTTGCAGACCCAGCACTTCGGGAGGTCGAGGCGGGCAGATCATTTCAGTTCAGGAGTTCGAGACCAGCCTGGGCAACATGACAAAACCCCATCTCTATAAAAAATACAAAAATTAGCCAGGCATGGTGGAACATGCCTGTAGTCCCAGCTACCTGGGAGGCTAAGGAAGGAGGATCACCCGAGCATGGGAGGTCAAGGATGCAGTGAGTTAAGATCGTGCCACTGCACTCCAGCCTGGGTGATGGAGTGAGATCCTGTCTGGAAAAAAAAAAAAAAAATTGATGAGGTAAAATCCCATTTTAACAAAAATAAGCATATCTCACTTAACGTCAATAATCTGTTCCTGAAAAACAGAAGTTCTACTCTTAAACACTGATCATTATTTTAAGGGGGAATAATGCATTTCATGATGACCCAAAACTGTAAGATAATTTCCCAAAACATAATTGAAACATGGCAAAACGCCTATATACGTAACAACTATCAGCTTCGTATGTGAAATGCTTAAAGCACTCTCTAATCAAAGTTTAAATAAAAATGGATCTAACATGTAAATGAAAAACTTAAACTTATAAAAGTTCTGGAAGAAAACACAGAAAAAAATATTTGTGACTTTGGCTTAAGGAACAATTTCTTAGCGATGATACCCAAAATATTCAACCTATAAAAGAAAAAAATTGCTAAATTGGATTTCATCAAAATTTGAAACCTCAACTCTTTCAAAGATACTGTTAAGAGAATGAAAAATGATAAACTGGGAGAAAATATTTGCAAATTACATATCTGATAAAGGACATGAATCAGCAATATACAGAGAACTTTCAAAATTCAATATTAGAAAATAATCCAATGAAAATAGGCAAAAGGGTTAAAAAGACTTGATCAAAGAATACATATGCATAACAAATAAGTACATAAAAAGACAGTCATCACATCGTTAGTCACTGGGGAGATGCTCTTTACCTGTATTAGAATAACTAACTTTTTTTTTTAAGTTTCGCTCTTGTCACCCAGGCTGGAGTACAGTGGTGTGATCCCAGCTCACTGCAACCTCCGCCTCCCAGGTTCGAGTGATTTTCCTGCCTCAGCCTCCCGAGTAGCTGGGATTACAGGCACCCGCTAACATCTTTTTTTTAAAGCTGACAATACCAAGTACTGGTGGGGATAGGGAGCAACAGGAATTCTTGTTCATTGCCTGTGGGAATGTAAAATGGCACAGCCACTTTGGAAGGCAGTTTGGCAGTCTCATAAACAGACAATAATCACGTGATGCAGCAATTCTCTCCTAGTTATCCAAAAGAAGTGAAAATTTATGTTCACACAAAAACCTGTATATAAATATTTATAGTGACTTTATTCATAAGAATCAAAGTCTGGAATAAACTCAAATGTTCTTCAGCTGGGGAATGGATAAACGGACTGTGGCCTATCTGTACATTAGAATGTTATTGGCAATAAAAAGGGACAAACTATGGCAGACAAATAAACATGAATGATTCTCAAATGTGTTGTGCTAAGTGAAAGATCCCAGGTCCAAAAGGCTTCCTACTATCTGATTCCATGGGTGTATCATCCTGAAAAAGTAAAACTATGGGAACAGAAAACAGATCAAAACACAGAACAGAAAACTGCCAGGGGGTGAGGGTACGGGGAGGAGATGACTACAGAGGGACACGGGAATTTTTGGAGTGACAGAAATAGTCTACATCTTGACCATGGTGGTGATTACATGGCTGTCAAAACTTGCAGAACTTTGTACTTTTTTAAAGGGCAGATTTTACTGAATGTAAATTACATATTAATAAGCAACTGCCACAAAACCAACAAAACCCAGTTGCTTTGGTGTCGTAGCATGTGCAGCTCCATGACCCTCGAGGAGGCTCAGCATGCTTTTCAAAACATCCACATGTGATTCCGACATTCTAGCATTTGTATTTAGAAAGGAAGTGAAGACTTTTCTGCATGTTGTTTTGTTAAAATGTTGAACTGAGGTTTGAGTATGTAAATATTATTTTTTCCTGTGTAAACACATCAGCCAAAAATATATTGACAAATACATATGTTCAATAAAGCTCAGTTATTAAAATCCAGAGGGATTCTACTGGGAAAAAAACAAACCAAAGAGACATTCAGCAGGGTATGCCAGTATCATGATACTGCTGAACTCTTTTTATATCCTGGCTGACAGCCTATACCATCACTGTTAAACTGATATGTATACAACAAGTCCTATTGAATAAAAATTCATCTGTATTTAGCATATCTTTTTTCAGTCACCATCAGTTAAATAAGCAAAAATAGAGAAATCCAAAGGAGCTAGTTTAAAAAATAAAGATGATTTATTAATATTAATATATTGATTTCTATATCCAGTACCTAGAGAGTGTATTCTTTTCATGTCCATGGCCTATTTACAAAAATGATATTTTAGTCTATGAGATATTCTAAAATGTACAAATAGAATAAACTACATTCTCTGATTATAATTCAGTGCTACTATAAATACATAATGAGAGGATAACCAAAAACTTTTAACCACTTGGAATTAAAAACTGCAATTACAGAATGTTCAGTGAATTTTAATATTGTGAATACTACATGTTGAGAATTATAAGATGTAGCCAAAGCTGTACTTGGAAGGAAGTGTATAGACTTAAACGCCTCAATTATCAAATAAGAAAAGATGAAAATGAGCTATGAATTGAGTAATCAATTGAATATGTCTGGCGTGTATTAAGCAATCAATAAACATTTAGTGAGTAAAGCAATTAGAGAAAAGCAATAAAACAAATTTAAGGAAAACAAGATAAAGAAAAATATTTTAAAATGTTGCTAAGTTTGAAAACAGAAAAATTAAGACAGCTGAATAGGAAGCAGGGGCAATAAAATAGATTATCTACTAAGTAGTCAATTCAAGAAGAAAGAGCATAACTATATAAAATTTAGAAAAGAAAGGAGATGCAGCTACACACACAAATTTTAAAGAATTACAAATTAATACTTTATATTATGCTATATACATTGGATAATCTAAATGAAATGAGGGCTTTTCTAAGAAAATATAAATTACTAAAAGTGTACAAAAAGTATAAAGCCAGGAGACATTATTTAAGCAAAGGTTGTGGCTCACACCTGTAATCCCAACATTTTGGGAGACCCAAGCAGGAGAATTACTTGAGCCCAGGAGTTTGAGACCAGCTGAGCAACATAGTGAGACCTCATCTCTACAAATAATGAAAAAAAAAAAAAATTAGCCGGGCATGGTAGCACGTGCCTGTGGTCCCAGCTACTCAAGAGGCTGAGGTGGGAGGATCTCTTGAGCCTGGTGTTCAAGGCTGCAGTGATCTGTGATGGTGCCACTGCACTTCAGCCTGGGCAATAGAGCGAGATACCATCTAAAAAATAAAAAAATTTAAAGTATGGATTTTTGAGCCAGATACTCCTCATTTAGTTCAGGTATGAGCTGTTCCTCTTGGTAACTGTGTAACCTTATCTAACTAATTAACTTCTCTCAACCTCATTTACAGGTAAGTTTCCTTACCTGTAAAATGGCACACACACAGAAAAAAACTACCTCATAGGAATATTGTGGGGATTTAAATAGATTATATGTAAACAACATATCTGACGCACTAGTGTGAATATTAAAATCTTTAAAGACCATGGAAGCAATAAGGCATGTGATCAAAGCGCTATCCCTCATCAGAACATGGGAAGCAAATAATTTTGCTGCTTTCATTGCTGTTTAAGCTTCTTTAGAATCTAGAAAAAGAAAAAAGGCATCTCATTTCTTTTTGGAAAACTAGCACATTCCTGACAGCAAAACTCCACAAAGATAGTACAAGAAAGAAAAGTACAGACTAACCCTCTTAGAAATACAGACATAAAATTTCCAAATAAAATATTAGTACTCAACCTTATTGGTATTTACATAGGTATCAAATTAATATTGCTTTATTATGTTTCTGATTATGCAGTGCAATTGTTTCCCATTTCTGCTATAACAAACTACCACAAACGTGGTGGCTTAAAAACACACAAATTTATTATCTCACAATTTGGGAGGCCAGAAATCTGAAATTAGTTATACTGGGGAAAAAAAATCAAGGTGTCAGTAGGGATGCACTTCTGAAGCCTCTAAGGGAGAGTACATTTCCCTGCCTTTTCCAATTTCTAGAACTGCATTCCTTGCCTTTTTTAGCTGCTACTTTCCATCTGTATTCCTTGGCTCATGGCCCCTTTTCTTCATCTTCAAAGCCAAAGGCATCTTCAAATAACTGTCTTTACTGAGGTCATCACATTGCCTTTTCTCTCTGTGTTAAATCTCACTCCCTCTGCTTCCCTTGCATAAGGACACATGTGAGTGCATTTAGGGTCCAGCTAAATAATCTGAGATAATCTACCCATCTCAAGATCATTAATTCAATCACATTTACAAATATGTTTTGCCATATAAAGTAACATGACTTATTAGGATATGAATATCTTTTGTGTGACATATTTTTCAGCCTACCATAGTCTTCCCTTTAATCCCCAATTATTCATGTCCATCCCACATGAAAAATACATTCATTCCATCCCAACATCCCCAAAGTTTCAACTCCTTTCAACAACAATTCAAGTCCAAAATCTCTTCAGGTCAAAAATCCAAAGTCTCATCCTCTAAATCAGATGTGAGTGGGACTCTGGGTATAACCTATATTGGGGTAAAATTCCTCTCTATCCATGCACTTATGAAACTGGAAAACAAGTCATCTGTTCCCAAAATACAATGGTGAAACAGGCATAGTACAATAGTTACAGATAATCTCATTCCAAATGGGAGAAAAATGGAAGGAATAAAGGGGTCACTGATTTTAAGAAATTTTAAAATCTAGCAGTGCAAATTCCATTAGATTTCAAGCCCCTTTGTGGCTCAAGATTCTGCTCTCTGAGCCTACAGTTCTGCCTTCTGCCTCTGCTTCCACACCTCTAACCTTTAGGCTCAAGGCTCTGCCCTGAGTTATCTTTCCTTTTTCCTGAAAGGCAACACATGTTTGCAGCTGAGTTGTTTTATTAGCCTCCTCCCTGCCTGTAGAATTTTGGAAGCCTGACCGCTTTCCTTTATTTTACCATCTCTCTATCCCTTTCAGTACAAGTTGGCAGTGTTTCTGTTGGACTAACATCCTCAAAACCCTTGTTGCTCTTCCACATATTTCATAGAGATAAAAAGCCATTAGACAAAAGTCTCCTCCAAGATAGTCCTGGATAATACCACTTGGATTCCTACCCTCTGTTGAGATGATTGAGTGGGTCCATGAGTCATACCTTTAATCTCTTCAGTTCTAGCAAAAGGTTGTCCAACCACACCCTTGACCCTCTCTCCAGGGCACAATTTCCTAATAGTGAATCTCTTAATATTAGTATTTTTTTTTGCAATGTGCATAACTATTTCCCAAATCAAGTTCTAGTTCCTTTTTGCTTAACAGTTCTTTCCTTAATTTGTGTCTTTCCTCTAAAATTTTATATAAGCAGTAAAAACCAGGCAGTGCCTTCAACACTTTGCTTGGAAATCTCCTCAGTTAACTAGCCAAGTGCATGCTTACGAGTTCTGCTTTTTACCAAGTGTAGAAATAATTCAGCTAGGCTTTCTGCCACGATGTAACAAGGATCTCCTTTCCTCCAGTTTCCAACAACATGTTCCTCATTTCCCTCTGAGCCCTTGCCAGTAGCACCTTTAACATATTTCTACCAATATTCAATTTATGATATGTGTATACTACAAGATGATGCAGGCGTGCTCTACACAATGCTTCTTACTTCCTCTTGAGCCCTCACTAACAGTATTTAACATCCATATTTCAACTCACAGCCTGTTCAAGGCAATCTCAGTTTTTTTCTATCATGTGCCTCAAATTCTACCAGACTCTAACCATTATCCAATTCCAATACCACTTTCACATTTTAAAATATTTGTTACAGCAGCACCCCACCTCTAGGTACCAAATTCTGGATCAGTCAGGGATGCACCAGAGAAACAACCAGTAAAACACATGCATGTGCACACATACTCACACACACATTTAGTGCAAGGAAGTATCTTATGTAACTGTGGGAACTGACTAGGCGAGTCTGAAATCCATAGGGCAGGCCATCAGGAGGGGCAGTCTGGAATTCTTGGGCACAAGCTGAAGCTTTAGTCCATAGGTAGAATTTCTTTTTCTTTAGGGAAACCTCAGTTTTCCCCTTAAGGCCTTTTAACTGATTGAATCAGGCCCACCCAGACTATCAAGTATAATCTCTTTTACTTAAAAAGACAAATGATTATAGATATCAATCACATATACAAAACACCTTCACAGCAACACCTAGATTAGTGGTTAATTGGATAACTGGGGACTATAGCCTAGCCAAGTTGACAGATAAAACTGACCATCGCACAGAGCAAATAGATGGTTAAAAGTCAGACAATCCAGAAATATAAAATAATGTTATAAAAACTATCAGGAGACCTACCATCCAGAGATACTACTGCTAACCTCTGTGAATATCCTTTTGGACTTTATTCTATTCAAATACAAATACACACTTGTATTAGTCCATTTTCATACTGCTATGAAGAACTGCCTGAGACTGGGTAATTTATAAAGGAAAGAGGTTTAATTGACCCACCGTTCAGCATGGCTGAGAAGGCGTCGGGAAGCTTACCATCAGGGTGGAAGGTGAAGGGGAAGCAAGGTACCTCCTTAACAAGGCAGCAGGAAGAAGTGCCAAGCAAGGGAGGAGGAGCCCCTTATTAAACCATCAGATCTCGTGAGAACTCACTATCACAAGAACAGCATGGAGGAAACTGCCCTCCATGATTCAATTACCTCCACCTGGTCTCTCCCTTGACACATGGGGATTATGGGGATTACAATTAAAGATGAGATTTGAATGGTGGCACAAAGCCTAACCATATCATTCTGCCCCTGGCCCCTCCCAAATCTCAAGTCCCTTTCACATTTCAAAACCAATCATGCCATCCCAACAGTCCCCTGAAGTCTTAATTCATTCCAGCATTAACCCAAAAGTCCAAGTCCAAAGTCTCATCTGAGACAAGGCAAGTCCCTTCCTCCTAGTAGCCTGTAAAATCAAAAGCAAGTTAGTTACTTCCTAGATACAATGGGGGTACAGGCATTGGGTAAATACACTTGTTCCAAATGGGAGAAACCGGCCAAAACAAAGGGGCTACAGGCCCCATGCAGGTCCAAAATCCAGCACAGCAGTCAAATCTTAAAGCTCTGAAATGATCTCCTTTGACTTCATGTCTCACATCCAGGTCACATTGATGCAACACTCGCTCATGCACTAACTCCTATACACACACTCTCATACACACACTTGAACAAACTCACTCACATTTAAAAATGATATAGTAGATATTTTGTAAATAATCTTTGTAAAAGAAAATATCTATACATTTTTTATTTAAAAATACATGTTCAACTTTCAAACTCATTTTATGAGGCCAGCCAGTTTCCTAATACCAAAGTTAGACAAGGACACCACAAGAACCGAAAATTACAGGCCAACAGCTCTGATGAACATAGATGCCAAAATCCTCAACAAAATACTAGCAAACCAAATTAAACAACACATTAGGAGGATCACACACCATGATCATTATCCCTGGATGCAAGGATGGTTCAACATATGCAAATAAATAAATGCGTTAGACTACATTGACAGAATGAAGGATAAAAATGATATGATCATCTCGATAAATGCAGAAAAAGCATTTGACAAAATTCAACATGCTTTCATGGTAAAAAACTCTCAACAAATTAGGAATAAAAGGAATGTAGCTCAACATAATAAAGGCCATATGTGGCAAGCCCACAGCTGCCATCATACTCAAGGAAAAACAGTTAAAAGCTTTTCCTCTAAGATCAAGAACAAGGATGCCCACTCTCCCCACTTTATTCAGTATAGTACTGAAGGTCCTAATCAGAGAAATTAGGCAAGAAAAAAAATACATCCAAATTGAAAACGAAGAAGTAAATTTGTCTGTGTTTGCAGATGACATGATCTTATATACAGAAACCCTAAAGTCTCTACCAAAAAAACTGTTAGAAGAAATGAATTCAGTAAAGCTGTAGGATACAAAAATCAATATACAAAAGTCAGTAGCATTTCTACACACCAACCAACAATCTGAAAAAGAAATCTAGAAAAGAATCCCATTTACTATAGTGTTTAAAAAATACTTAGGAATAAATTTAACCAAAGAAGTGAAAGACCTGCACACTGGAAACAAACTGAGGAAAAACTGAAGACAATTCAAATAAATAGAAAGATATCTCATTTCATGGATTGGATGAATTAATATTGTTAAAAATGTTTATACCACCCAAAGTGAGCTATAGATTAATGTAATTTCCCATATCATTTTTCATAGAAATAGAGAAATATCCTAAAATTCATATAAAACCACAAGAGACCTGAACAGCTAAAGCATATATGAGCAAAAACAAAGCTAGAGGCATTACACCACCTGATTTCAAGATACGCTACAAAGCTGTTGTAATCAAAGAGCATGGTATAGGCATAAAAAAGACATGTAGAGCAATGGAATGGAATAGAGAGCCCCAAAATCCACACATTTGCAAAGGTGCCAAGAATACACAATAGAGAAAGGATAGTTTATTTAACATGTGGTATTGGGTAAACTAGATGGCCACCTGCAGAATAAAATTGGACCCTGATCTCACACCATATACAAAAATCAACTCAAAATGGATTAAAGACTTAAGCATAAGAACTAAAACTGTAAAACTACTAGAAGAATACATAGCGGAAAAGCTTCTTGATAATGGTCTAAGCAATAATCTTTTGGATATGACTCTAACAGCACAGGCAACAAAAGCAAAAATAGACAAATGGAATTGCAACAAACTGAAAAGCTTCTGCACAGCAAAAAGGAAACAATAAAGTGAACAGACAACCAATGGAATGGGGGAAATATTGGCAAGCCCTACATCTGATAAGGGGTTGATATCCAAAATATATAAGGAACTCAAATAACTCAATAACAATAAAACGAATAATCTGATTAAATGAGCAAAGGACCTGAATAGACATTCTCAAAAGAAGATGGCAATGGCCAATAGATAGGTGGAAAAATGCTCAATATCACTAACCATCAGGGAAATATAAATATAAGCCACAATGAGATATCTCACATCTGTTAGGATGACTGTTATCAAAAAGAGAAAGGATAATAAGCATTGGTGAGGATGTGGAGAAAAGGGAATGTTGTATACTGATGATGGGAGGTAAATTGAGATAGCCATTATGGAAAACAGTATGAAGGTGCCTCAAAAAATTAAAAACAGAACTACGAATTCAACAATCCCTCTTCTGGATATATATCCAAAGGAAATAAAATCA
The DNA here is from genome assembly GCF_028858775.2 of Pan troglodytes. Classification (NCBI taxonomy): domain Eukaryota; kingdom Metazoa; phylum Chordata; class Mammalia; order Primates; family Hominidae; genus Pan; species Pan troglodytes. The sequence continues at coordinate 64,954,868 of NC_072414.2, forward strand.
TTGTGTTGAAGATGTATTTGCATTCCCATGTTCATCGCAGCATTATTCACAATAGCCAAGATGTGGAATACACCTAATTGTCCATTGACAGATGAATGGATAAAGAAAATGTGGTATATATACACACAGAGTAGAATACTACTTAGCCTTTAAAAAGGAGGATATCCTGTCATTTGGGACAACCTGGATAGATCTGGAGAATATTATAAGTGAAATAAGCCAGACACAAAAAGACAAGCCTTGCATGATCTGACTTATATATAGAATCTAAAGAAGTTGAACTCATAGATGCAGAGTGAATAATAATGGTTGCCAGGGGATGGGGTGAGGGGTGGCAGAGAAATAAGGAGATATTGGTGAAAGGTACAAAGTTTCAGTCAGATAGGATGAGTTCTGATATCTATTGTACAGCATGATGGCTGTAGTTAATAGAATGTATTTTATACTTGAATATTGCTAAGAGAGTAGCTCTTAAGTGTTCTCAGCACAAAATATGTGAGGTAATGAACATGTTAATTAGCTTGATTTAATCACTCCACAACGTACACATATATCAAAACATCACATTGTATACCTTAAATATACTCCATATTTACTTGTCAATTATACCTTAAAAACTACGGGGAAGGAGGGAGGCTGTGGAGAAGAAACAACCCTGCCAACATCTTGACCTCTGACTTCTAGCCTCTAGCTTCCAGAATTGTGAGACAATAAATTTCTGTTGTTTAAACCACCCAGCCTGTGGTCTTTCATTATGGCAGCCCTGGCAAGTGAATGCAGACAGGTGCAATCCTAAATCATTTCTTTCTTTCTTTTTTTTTTTTTTGGAGACAGAGTCGCAGGAGTCTCACTCTGTTGCCCCAGGCTGGAGTGCAGTGGCACAATCTCAGCTCACTGCAACCTCCATGCCCCAGGTTCAAGTGATTCTCCTGCCTCAGCCTCCCAAGTAGCTGGGATTACAGGCACTTGCCACCATGTCCGGGTGATTTTTGTATTTTTAGTAGAGACGGGGTTTCACCATGTTGGCCAGGCTGCTCTCAAACTCCTGACCTCAGGTGATCCGCCCGCCTCAGCCTCCCAAAGTACTGGGATTACAGGCATGAGCCACCACGCCCAGCCCAGCATCATTTCTTCAACATTTTTTTCATTCTCTTATTTTGCGGAGAAATATATAAGATTTGGTTTTTTAATTTAAACACATCAAAACCATGATTGCGGATGCATGTCTTCTCTAGCATGCTGCAGTAGCATGGAGTGGGGGGAGGGGAATTTAATGCTCTGTCTAAAGATACAGCTCACCATTATTTACTTCTGAAAAAATGAAGTTGAATCTAATCCTGTCAACAATCAACCTTACGCAACCCATGCACTCAGTTGGATCAGACATCTTCTGGGGTTTGTGTTTTGCAACTATACTATCTTGATGAGCCCCAGCAACAGAGTTCTTAACATTATTAGATGCAGGACAGCGGCCTTTATGGAAGGAGCGGTCAGCCAGCAGCAGCTCCCTAACAATCCCACAAGCTGAGATTGTCTCTATCCAGGCAGCGTGGTAGAGAATTCTGGTGGGCCCAAACATTTGCTAATAAGAGAGCTTGGACAGACTTAAAGTTCTTTTAGATAAAAAATATAAAATAAGACAAAAAGAAACAAAGAATACATGTTCACTATGCAGCACTCAGAGAGGCAGAAGAAAGTAAATGTTATTGGAGGCCCCACCACTCAGAGAGAAATCACCATTAACATTTTGGTGTATCTTGGAAGTTTGAGATATATAGATAGGAATAAATATAACTGCAGTAGTACCCCTTCATCTGCGCTTTCACTTTCCACAATTTCAGTTGCCCGTGATCCCAGTCTGAAAATAGGTAAATACAATGCAATATTTTTAGAGAGACCACATTCACTTTTTGAGAGAGACCACATGTAACTTTCATTACAGTATAATTGTTCTATTATTAGTCTCTTACTGTAGCTAATTTATAAATTAAACTTTCTCATAGGTATGTATGTACAAGAATAAGCATAGTATATATATATGTATATATACACACACACACACACACACATACATATATATGGTTTGGTACAATCCATGGTTTCGGGTATTCACTGGGGGTCTTGGAATGTATCCCTTGAGGATAATGCGGACTACTGTACACAGATATATACATTTAGTTGTAATACTGTATAAATTTTATTATAAGGGTGTACCTTGGATTTATTTATTTAGATGTACCATAATTTAACAATCCTTTTCTGATGATCCTTGCATTAGTCAGAACTCTTTCTTTTGCAAATGACAAAAACTCACCTTAAAACCAACTTAAAAGAAACAAAGAAATATATTGGCTTTAATAACTGGGAGGCTCAGGCACAGCTGAAACAGGGAATCAAAGGATGTCAGACTTCTGTCTCTCCAGCCCATGGTAGGCTCTCCCCATATGCTCTGTGAAATGGCTACCAGCTGCTCTAGACTCATTTTCTGTAGGTTTAATAATCTGTGGCAGAGATTGCTATTAGCCTACCCAGTATCCTACTGGAACCCCATTTTTATTTAGGAAATCAGTGTGCTCAGGTAAAAACTACATTTCTGAGACTCCCTTGCAGGTAGGATATCCACATACAAGACAATAAAGTTCTACCTCACACCAGATACACAAACATTAAGTCTAAATGAAAAATAGGCCTAAATGAAAGAGCTAAAACTATACAACTCTTTAAAGAAAACATAAATCTTTGTGACCATGGGTTAGACAAAGCCTTCTTAGTTATGATACTAAAAGCACAAATGACAAAAGGAAAACTAGATAAATTGGACTTCCAGGTTAAAACTTTGATGCTCTAAATGACATTATGAAGAAGGTTTAAAGACAACTACAGAATGGGAGAAAATATTTGCAAATCATATATCTGAGAAAGGCCTAGTATTCAGAATACATACACAAGGAACTTTTACAAGTTAAAAAGACAACCCAATTAAAAAATGGGCAGAGGACTTAAACATTTCTCCACAGAAGATATGCATGGCCAATAAGCACATGGAAAGACGCTGAACGTAATTAGTCATCAAGGAAATACAAATCAAAACATGAGCTATCACTTCAAACCCACTAAGATGGTTAAAATAAAAAGACAGTCAATAGGTTGTGTCGGTGAGGATGTGGAGAAATTGAAACACTCATAGATTGTTGTTGGGATTGTAAAATGATGCAGCTACTTTGAAAAACAGTTTTGCAGTTTCTCAAAATACTAGACATAGAGTTACCATATGACCCAGCAATTCCACAACTAGGTATATGCCCAAGAGAAATGAAAACATATAAAAGAAAAATTTTTAAAGAACTAAAAAAAATGAAAACATATGCCCACGCACAAACTTGTATCCAAATGTTTCTAGCAGCGTTATTCATAACAGACAAAAAAGTGAAAACAACTGAAATGTCCATCAAATAATGAACGGATAAACAAAATGTGGTATAACTGTAAAATGGAATGAATGTTATTCAGCCATAAACAGAAACAAAGCACTGATACATGGTACAGCATGGATGAACTTTGAAAACATTACACTAAATGAAAGCCAGTCACAAAAGACCAATATGGTATGGTTCTATTTATATTAAAGGTCCAGAACAGGCAAATATAGAGAGATAGAAAGATTAGTGGTTGTCTAGGGCAGGGGGTGGAATGGGAGATGGAGAATAGGAAATGACTTCTAATGAGTCATGGGGATCAGGCGCAGTGGCTCATACCTGCAATCCCAGCACTCTGGGAGGCCGAGGCAGCGGGCGGTGGGGGGAAATCATTTGAGGTCAGGAATTCAAGACCAGCCTGGCCAAGATGGCGAAACCCCCTCTCTACTAAAAATACAAAAATTAGCCAGGCATGGTGGCGGGCGCCTATAATCCCAGCTACTTGGGAGGCTGAGGCAGGAGAACCACTTGAACCCGGGAGGTGGAGCTTGCAGTGAGCCAAGATCTTGCCACTGCACTCCAGCCTCGGTGACAGAGCGAGACTCCATCTCAAAAAAAAAAAAAAAAAGAAAAAGAAAAAGAAAAAAAGAGTAATAGGGTTTCTTTTTGGAATGATGAAAGTGTTCTATAATTAGATCTCAGGAAGAGTTGTGCAACTCTGAATATACTAAAACCAAGGAATTGTACACTGTTAAGTGTGTGAATTACATGATGAGTTATATCTTAACAAAGCTGCTCAAAAAATAAACCTAGCCTCTTATTTTATTTACCTTTTGATCTGAAGACAATCTTCTATTATTTGATAACTTCATCTGTACCTGCTCATGTATCTACCTCTAGAACTTCTGTTGCATATGGTAAACATATTTCCAAGACGTCTCCTCCATTCAAGGCCAACCTGGAAGTCACCATTCACATGTGGTAAAAGGTGTTCCAGCAACCCACCCCCGACCCCACTCCTGGCCCCAGTGGAGTTTTGCAATCACCATGGCTCTTTCTGAGCCCTTCATTGTTTGCCGTTTCTCACAATTTCTGTGTCTCTTTCTTAGGGGCTTGGGAGAATCCCTTAGGCCTGTCTTCTAATTGAGTGGTTCCAAAATCTGAGTAACCCATCAAAATACTTCCAGGCATTTGTTAACGCTGTGGGTCCTTAGCCACCACCTGAGGATTCCGATTCTACAAGCCACGGGTAGGGCCCAGAGACTCTTTTTAATACAGTGCTCTGGATGATTGGTGACTTTAATTCAGCTAGTTTGGCATTTGGAAACAGCTTTTATAACTCACTAATTCCTCATTCTGTGATATCCACCCTGCTATTTCCTGCTCTCTTGAGAATTTTATTTCAACAGTGTGTTTCATCTCTAAGAACTCTACGTTGTTCTCAGACTGCTCTTTTTCATAACAGTTTTTTTTCTGCTTTATCACTGCAATGTCCTCTCAAATCTCACTGAGAATACTAATCAGAGGATTTTTTAAAAGTTTTTTTTGTCTGTATTATTTTCGGTGTGTGCTCAGACTACTCACATTCTGAGACTTTTCTTCCTTGGCCTGTGCTGTCAGCGTGGCAGAGCCTCCGTACACAGGGAGGCCACTTGGCAGGATGAAGACTAGCGCTAAAGTGAAGCTATCGCCTCAGCATGGCTGGAAATTTCCATCAACAGGCACCCAACAAGTACTTATCCGACATCTCCTAAGGTAGCGGTTTTCTACCTTGGCTGTGTATTAAAATTATCTGGGAAGCTCTTAAAACTTCCAAAACCTGGGCAAAGCAACGAAACCAGGTCTCAGGCATCAGTACCTGCCAAAAGCTTCCCAGGTGATTTCAATGTGTATTCAAGGTGGCAAACTGCTAATCTAAATCAACCCTTTTCAGAAGTTCATGTGATGTGAATCACTTGGGGATCTTAGTAAAAAGTAGATCCTGATTCATAACATGTGACATGGAGCTTGAGAGTCTGCATCTCTAACAAGCTTCCACGTGATGCCAATGCTGCCGCCCTCGGTTCTGTTCTTTGAATATTAAGGGTCTATAACAGTGGGTCTCAAAGTGTGTTGTCTGGACCAGCAGCAGCAATGTCACATGGGTGCTTGTTAGAAATTCAGTTCTCCGGACTGATCCCAGACCTTCTGAATCAGAAACTCAGGGAGTGGGGCCCAGCATCTGTGTTTTAACTTCCCAGTGATGTGAATGCTTGCTCAAGTTTGTGGAGCATACTTCTCTAAGCATGAGCCTCTGAGCCCCTGAGCCCCTTCAACAAAAACCATGTGGCTTTATAGTGTGCACATTTACGGACCCCTTCCTAGGCCACCCCATCAGACTCTCAGAAGGTGAAGTGGCAGATTGTGCATTTTTAACAAGTTTCCCAGGTGATGCTGATGTATAGCCTAACATTTAAGAACGGCTGTCTCTGGCAGCTCGGCCCTGTGAGGCCTCTGAGAATGTTTCAGTGTCCCAACATTGAAGCAGTTTTGGTTATTTGGATGACCCAGGCTATTTCTACCTGTGTAGAAGCTTAACACGATTAATTCAGGTGGATACCATCTTGGATGTCCCATAGAACCCTATAATTATGTGTGAAATACACATTTAATTTAAGCACAAGGGGAAAGATTACCCTGATGACTCTGAGGCCGTAGGGTATGCAGAGCAGATGCTGAGCAGAGCTTGGAGCTGTTTCCTCATAGACCTATGCCATAGCCATCTGAGGCCAGTAGAATGTTCAAGATTTGGGCTTTCCTGATCCCCAAGTTAGTCTTGATAGTATCCACTGAAGCGTTAATGCCACTAGTTTGCCTAAACTCAGAAAAAAATATAGTTGACTATTTAGGTTAATAACCAGCAGAGATAAAAGTGTAATTATTTGGGTAATTTGACCACAAAATGTGCAAATAAAATATAATTTTTCCCCAAAATATGTGTTTAAGGTCTGAGTTGTCAAAATCTCATTGGTCTCTTCCTTTGACTTGTGCGGAAACTGCGTCTGTAAGTGTTTGTTTTTGCAGAGAATACATTTTAATGTGCTATGCTATGACATATTAAACGAATGGAGAGACTTTGGTTCAGAAATTCTTTTTTTCCTCTGTACTAGCCAAGCATTTCAAATGATTTGGCTTTGGCTTCAGTGTTCCTTTGGAGAGCTGATTTTTTTGTTGTTTTTTTGTTTTGGGGGGTGGGGGTTAGCCTCAGCCATTACCAAAGGAAAAAAATCAACTCCAAAGTGCAAAAGGAACAGCCAAAGGAACTCCAGAACTGCCCACCCCACCCCTGGGCAGAAAAAGTAAAATCACAACACAAAACAGCGCAACAGGCCATTCCCTAACGAACTGAAAACAGTTCTTTGGGGAGTGTTTCCTGCCCAGGGCCTGCTTTCCCTGCTGGTTCCTGGGCTGCCGCTGGAAAGGGGCCAGGCTTCGGCACCTCCTTGCCTTTGATTGCTGTTTATCCCCTGAAACATGATTAGGTATAATTACGTATAATCTCTCCCTTGTTTACCCTTCTCCACCGAAGCTTGAACGTGGTTCAATTGTGTCTTTCTCTTTGCTGTGCCTGAGCACAGCAAAGAAACATTTCCCGTATTTTCAACTTTATTATTTTTTTAAGAAATAGAGGCATTAGGTATCCATTTGTCCCTTCATTCTCCCAAGCCTGACATTCTGGCAATTTCTGAATTGTTTCATCCAACAACGACAGTTGAGTGCCAAGCATGGTGCTAAGTGCCTTGGAGGAGTTAGAAGTGAAACCTAAATAGACCCTTCTCCCAAGGATTTCCCATAGTAAGTGTCTCTTTACATGGGAAAAGAGTGTAATTGGAACGTAATGGGAAGAAATAAAGCTACTCATCTTTTCTTCACCAACAACATACCAATTGTCAATATTTTCTCTCTTGTAGTTATTTGCTAGTTTAATTCTTGACCCTGAATTAATCATTGATAGCTGAGTTTATTAGAGGCAGAGGTCCACGAGTATCCTATTTGGTTTCTTCCACTATAGGCCATCTATACTGCTCTGTTTTCAAGAAAGTTGAGTATTCTACATGCAAAGAAGATCCCTAAACCAGAATTGGCACATGAATACACGTATGCAACGGTATGAATCGTGCACGTAGGCTCTGGGCACAGTTGCACAGGATCCCATGCTCAGAAGGACCCTGTGCTTGGTTTAATGTCCTCCTGTCACCACCTTGACATTCTTAATAGTTTTGAACAAGGGATTCTGCATTTTCATTTTGTACTGGGCCCCACAAGTTATGTAGCGTTTTCTGCATGTACCCCAGAACCTATTTTTTCTGTGGCATTCTCTTCCAACTTTGAGCATAAACGAATGGAAGTTCATCCAGAATCTGACGGCATAGAGTGAGAGGGGAAAGAGCAGAGTTTGTGTGTGTGTTCATGTGCTGATGACTTTCGTGGCACTCCTCCAGCCTATGTTTAGATTTCTTTAACATGCCTATTAATCTTGTCAAGTTTCAGCCCAGCTCTTCTGAAATAGAACTGACCCCCAAAATCTCCTGGCAATGGGCTGTTCAGGCCTGTCCCCTTTCTCAGAGTATCCTGCTCACTGAGGGGGCTGCTAAAGGAATATCTGTCTCCCTTAGAGGGAAACTGCTAATTCCCAGGGATTGAGTTTAGAAGACAGACCAAGAGTGTGCAGAAGAGTGAAAAATGACTTCCCCCACACCCTTCTAGGTTCCTTGGCTGGGCTATGATTTAAATTGACGTAAGACAGATTAACAGGAGGAAAGCCACATTTAATTGTGTACACATGGGAGTCCCACAAAATATGAGACTCAAAAAAGGGTGAGATGACTGAAGCCTGTATAGCAGCCTGAGCTACAGAAGGGAATAGGGGCTTGGGGCTTCTGGGGGTGGTGGCGACACAAGTTATGGGAGGGTGAGAGAGGAATTATACAGTGAATACATGTTGTCTTGTTAGGCAGATAAAAAGTCTCTCCCTTAGTAAAAAGTTGTCTGGGCTGGGCATGGAGGCTCACGCCTGTAATCCCAGCAGTTTGGAAGGCCAAGGTGGGTGGATCACTTGAGGCCAGGAGTTTGAGAGCAGCCTGGCCAACATGGTGAAACCCCATCTCTACTAAAAATACAAAACTTAGTTGGGCATGGTGGTGCACACCTGTAATCCTAGCTACTGGGGAGGCTGAGGCACGATAATCGCTTGAACCCAGGAGGTGGAGGTTGCAGTGAGCTGAGATTATGCCACTGCACTCCAGCCTGGGCAACAGAGTGAGACTGTCTCAAACAAAACAAAACAAACAAACCAACAAACAAAAAAGTTGTCTGGAGCAGTTCTCAGGAGAAGAGATGATTGTCTGTCTTGGCGTGGTGTCCAGTCTCCTCTCCTGTGATTGGAGTTAATCTTCCCATGTTGATAAGATTCCCAGAGAGCAGATTCACGATAATTGAGTATTTTTTTTTGGAGTATCCGTCTTTAGGCAGATAAGGGGTCTCAGGGAAAACCTCTGCCTGCATTTGCTGTTCCCCAAGTGCCCTCTGTTCAAAGTAATCAGCACAGCAAAGTGGCATATTTTGGGGTAGCATTTCTGGAACTCCTTCCTTCAAGTGTAACTAACACTTCCAGGGGGAATGTTTGATAAGCCATGTCCCAAGGGAGGGGAGATGGAACCTGTTTGCCAAAACAACAGGGAATTACATAAGGGGAAGCCAGTGTTCACTCTCTAAAACCTTAATTTTTAGATTCTGGAAGGAGAGAGGGGAAGGTTACTTCCTGAGCTGTGAAGAGGTTCAGACCCTTCTCTAAAAAGGGTTCTGGGAGAGAAAGAGGCTCCCAGGCCTGTCTACACAGCCCAGTGGTGATGAAGAAAAATGTATTTTCCTTTGACACACCCCTTTGAGTGGTCTTATAAGGTTTGCTTTGTATTTGGTGAGGCAAATATTGGCAAAGAAATTGATTTGGTTTTTGTTTTGTTTTTAAGATGAAAAGCAAAATCTTAAAAACCAGAGCTTTAAAAAGCCCGGAAGAAAATATGCCAAAATATTATAACACTTGATTTTGGATGGTAGGCGGATGAGTGGGGTTTTTCCCTCTTCTTTTTACTTCAGGCTTTTCAAAAATTTTACAGCCCTATCTTATCATTTTTATAATATAAAATGTAAGTTTATCTAACATTTAAAATTAAAGGTTTAGAATTTTAAAATAAAGATATGAGCATGTATTTAAACATGCTTGGGTCACCTACCTCAACTGAGAGCTTTCTCCTGTCAGTTTCTAACACTAAACCTTAATGAAGAAGGTAGGAAATCAGTTGACTTACACTTCTCACTTTGACATTTTTAAATCTTAGGGGATATTTGTATGCAAACAGGAATGTGAGCTATGGTTGGCAGAATTTATTTCTACCTGCGGAACATTCCCACCTGAATCTCCAGTATTCCTCTGCAATTTTCAGAGCAGAGAGAATCAAAGCCATTAAAAAGCTGACTGTGACATCAGGCTGAAGAGAGGCACAGATGTCCTCCCCAGAAACACTACTTGCTCTTACCCAGGCAACAGAGGCTTGAGGACTAACCTTGTAAATTACCTGGCTTGTGTAAGTAACAATGTTTGCAAGAAAGTCTTTCAACCTTTTTTTTTTCCCCAAGACAGTACTGGTGGCTCTTTCAAGTTCCAATTATAAATTTCCAAACCCCAGACATTTGGGTGCCAGGCTGAAACAGGGACTGTTCGTGCTAAGACTTGTAGTAAATTGCAACAGTGTGGAAAGTGGGCGGTTTGTTTCCCAGAGTTCAAGCAGGGACTGTAACTGCCAGTGCCATCTCTTTGAGAGGCTTCATGCCCGGGGCTCCTAGCTCTTCCAGGTTGGGAAATAGCTCTCATACCCGGAAGAGGCTGGCCAGAGGAGTGACCAGCAGGAGACAGAACTCAGGCCTGAGGGCTCTAGGTTCACCAATAAAAAAGTAACTACTTAATGCGGCTTCCAGCTATGAGAAGAATATAAATGAACACCGTGTTCTTCCAAAGGCCTCTAATCTGAGACACCCAGGGATGATACATATGTATGTGTTAAATTTATCTACAAAGAGTCAGGACTTGTGGATGTCCCTTTATGGCTTACAAGCCGAAATGTGTGCAGCAATGGAAGTTAACTTCACAGATATTGTCTTGTTTCAGACAAAAGGTCACTGGGCTGTCACTGAGAGACTCGGTGAGGAAAAAAAGATGGTGCAAAACGCCTCAGGATGGCAGCATCTTGACTTGGGTAAACACCAGTGTACCGCGTGTCTTCTGCATGCATATACATGTATGTCTATACCTCAGTCAGATGAAGAGCACCACAAAACTGGTATTTAAGTGATTAAGTGTATTTGAAATTTTATTGATTCTAGAAGAGGCAGCATATGAAAAGAGACTGGGCAAGCGAAAGGAGTCTGTAGGCTGCAAATGAGAGAAGGATGTACTGTCTCTGTGGGTGACTGGGAAGTGCTGGGCGTGGAGAGAAATATTTGAATTAGCCACCACCCAAATACGATAAGCCAGATGAAATACGGCTGCTGGCTCGCCTGAATGTGGCAATTCCAAAGGTGTGGAGGCAAATCTGACTGTACAAACTGCCCCCTCACAGGTTGGCAGCAAGACCCATAATTCAGAAAAAAGGAGATGACGTCAGAAAGACCCTCGCCTCCAAAATACAGCCTCTCAGGTCAGAGGGAAGGCACAATCTTCTTCCTAACACATCAGAGGGTTTCCTGAAGCAGTCAGCGAGAGACACGTCAGCACTTGGGAAAATGCAGATGCCTGGACTTCTAATACCTGGGATTCCAGGCAGGAAAGGACAGCTTGGATTTTGATATAGACGGTACCACTTGAACTGGGAATGAACCAGTCCTAGAGCAGGTTTCTTAGGAGAAAAGGCTCTAAAAACAAACAAAAACCCTGAGAGAAGATGGTCATCCTCTCAAGAGGCATCTACAAGAGTTGTAACACAAACTAGATGTGAGGCCTGGGCCAGGGCACAGAGAGATCATGACTAGCAGGAAAAATGCAAGATAATGTGGGACACAGGAAGCTCTGGAGGTCCAAGAGCAGTTCCGGGAATGCTTCAAGTCTTCTCCTGTTGGTGGAAGCTGGGGCTGGGGACACCAGGAGAACCAAGAGCTATTTGGAAAAGGGTGACGACTTCTAGAAGCACCTGTTGCTAAATCTGAACTTGGAAGTTACAGTACAGAAAGCACGGACTGTGACATCAGAGAGATCTGACTTCATTGCTTCCTACCTTCCCATGCTTGGCTTAGTTAACCCATTTGAGCCTCAGTTTGTGAATAATAAAACCTACTTCACAGGGCTATTGGGAGGATTTAACAACAAAATACTGACAAATGGGCACTCAAAACATGTTAGCTCCTTTCTCCTTCATTTTATCCCCTATTTAACTTTTGATTCATGTCTTTTACTCTTTTTATCCAGTTATGCTTTTCTTCAGTTTCAACTCCCTTTATTGTCTTTCAAACAATGGTGGAGGCTGAAGGTATGTTTCAACCCCCCTTATCCTTGGCCATGCCTCCAAGAACTCAGAGCTCTGAGACCTACTTCCTCCTCATTGTCAGATAGGTTAGACACGCAGAGGGCTCCTAAACACCACAGAGCTGACAGTGAAGCCCCATGTTGGCTTTGATCTGAATCTCCCTTCTAGAATAGTCTTGAAGACTTCATTTCTCTTGGGGCAGGCCACTCATAACTTTAAATTGGATTATTGTCATTCTTGTGCCCAATAATGCTCAATTGTAAGGTTCTTCCAAAATCTTTAAGAAATCGTCCTGCTCAGCCTCTGATGCTGACACTCTTGGACCAAATACAGCTGAACTTGTTCTAATTTGCACAGCCGATAACTCTGGGATCTGTTCACTGTTTTGAAGATAAACCAAAACTAGGTCAGGCTCTTATCCAAGGCTAAAATCAGCACACGATGTTGAGGAAAGCAGTCAACAAACATAAAGACATTTAAGTTCTTTGAGTTACTTGTATTAGATAATATGTTCTCATGGTTAAAAATATTTTAAAAATATATAAAAAGTGATAGTGAAAGTTTTCTCTCCCATCCCCCATCCATCTTGTTCTCTATTTCTTTCCCCCAAGACACAATCCCCATTTTACTATTTCACATTTCCCTCCACTTTGCTTTATGCCCATGTAAATATATATTTTTATTTTCTCCCCTTCTCACCCAAAAGGTAACAAACCATATACCTTGTTCTGCATCTTCGCTTTTTCTACTTGGCGATACACCTATGTATTTTAACAAATAAAATATACATAAAATATATAGACAGCTCCTTATGTAATTTTCCTTGCATTTTACAAATGCATAATATTCCATAATGTGTATTTACTGGTTCAGTCAGATCCCAAATGATAGACACCTGGGCTGTTTTCAATCTTTGCCAAGATAAACAATGCAGCAATAGCTTAACTTAGGCATCTGTCATTTTGTACCTGTGTGGGTAGATCTGTAGGACGAATTACCAGAAATAGGCTATTGGGGTAGAAGGTCAATGCCTTGTATTTTAATAGATATTATCAAATTGCTCTCCACAGAGCTGCGGCATTGTGGACGTCCCCCAGCATATACGTATAGGGGAATGCCTGTTTTCCTGTAGCCTCACCAACAGAGTATGTTGTCAAATGTTTGGATTTTTGCCAGTCAGATATGTAAAAATTGATACCTTAACATCATTTCAAATGGCATCTTATTACATTACTCTTGTTATGAGTTAGGATGAGATCTTTTCATATATTTAAGGATCATTTGCATTTTTTCTCTGAATAGCCCGCGTCCTTTGCCAATTTTCTATTAAGTCATTGGTCTTTATTTTATCAATTTTTAGGCCTCTTTATATAAAGAAAGATGAATCCCTTTTCTGATGAGTTCTTTTTTTCTATATTTGTCATTTGTCTTTTGACTTTTTACATAAATTTATTTATCATAGTTTTTATTTGTGAACTTTTGGGGTTTGAGCCATTAGAAAGGTTTTTCCTACTCCAATGCTACAGCAGTTGCTCCATTGTTATATTTGTCCATGTTTTCATCTAGCATTTGTATGATTTTATGTTTATATTAAAACATATACTTGATCCATATGGAGTTTGTTCTAGTATACAGTAGTATACAGTATAAGGTAGGGATCCAAATTTACCTTTTTCCAGAGGGCTGTACACTTGTCCAAATACATTTACTTATAAATCCATCTTTACCTGCACTGATTTAAGATATACCCTTTATATGATACATATTACACTCATGTATTTCAGTCTATTTCTGGATTGCCTATTCTGCTTCATACAACCCTGGAGCTATATCAAAGGGTGATTAAGAACATAAGGCTTGGAATCAAGTTATGCAGATTATTTTATTCCAGGTAATTTGACTCCAAACATGCCAGCATGGTAGCATGCACCTGCAGTGCCGGCTACTTAGGAGGCTAAGGCAGGACCAGGCTACTTGAGACCAGGAGTTTGAGGCTATTGTGCACTATGATGACACCTGTCAATAACCACTGCACTCCAGCCTGGGCAACATAGTGAGACCTTATCTCTAAAATAATTTTTTTTTGAGATGGCTTCTCACTCTGTCGCCCAGGCTGAAGTGTAGTGGTGACATCTCAGCTCACTGCAACCTCCACCTCCAGGGTTCAAGTGATTCTCCTGCCTCAGCCCCCTAAGTAGCTGGGATTACAGGCATGTGCCACCACACCTGGCTAATTTTTGTATTTTAGTAGAGATAGGGTTTCACCGTGTTGGCCAGGCTGGTCTTGAACTCCTGACCTCAAGTGATCCCCCCCGCCTTGGGCCTCCCAAAGTGCTGGGATTATAGGTGTGAGCCACCACGCCCGGCCTAAAACAAAATTTTTACAAAATCAAAGCATGTGTGACCTGGAATAATTTATCAGCTTTTTCAACCTGTAAAATGGGATTAAATGTGCCTTGCGTTAAGCCTGGCACAGGGACACACTCAAACAATGTCAACAATGAGGATCATAATGTTGGTATGTTTTCCAACTGCTGGAGGGAGTGCCTCATCCTTGTCCGTTTATGTAGGACCTCTGTAAGGATGCTGCTGTTTGTACCGCAAGTCCGCTCCTTGTGTTCCTGAAGTAGCTGAAGCATGACTGTACCAGCAGAGTTCCCTACCATATGGGAGATGCCTGGTGATCTCTGCACATTCCAAACCCCTGTGGAAATGGTTCTGTCCTCCAGTGCCTCTCTGAAGACCTCAGGCCCAAGTCCTTGGGGGAGGGGCTGTGGAATAAGTTCCCAGACTGACATCAGGCTCTCCCTTCATAAGCTCCAACAAAAGCCTTCCCTTCTCTTTCATACTAAACCTTCATATAAATCAACTCCTCATTGTGGATCTGTCCTTCAGCTCATCAGACATTCCTAGACAGGTTTGAATCTCATCTGAGACATAGGACAGGTCTCTTTCAATCTCTCTCTCTCTTACACACACACACACACCACTCTTACACACACGGATAAACACATGCATATTATCAGAGACCTGTGGATCTAAGAATGTGAAGGAATGAGTCCTGAGGGATTGAAGAGAGAGGCCATTTGCAATTCCAAAAAGCCCTGCAATCTCAGAATGGAAATGTGAGTTAGAAACCCAGTGTCACTCAATGTTCAGGCTTTCAACTGTCTACCCGTGTTCAAGATCTCTCATTGTGCAGACCACAAGTAGGTTTTGTGGAGGACAGCAAAAGAAAGTGATACCCCAGTTTTTTTTTTTTTTCCTTTTTTGAGACAGAGTTTCACTCTTGTCATCCAGGCTAGAGTGCAATGGCTCGATCTTGGCTCACTGCAACCTCCACCCCCCAGGTTCAAGCAATTCTCCTGCCTCAGCCTCCCAAGTAGCTGGGATTACAGGCATGCGCCACCACACCCGGATAACTTTTGTATTTTTAGTAGAGATGGAGTTTCACCATGTCAGCCAGGCTGGTCTCAAACTCCTAACCTCAGGTAATCCGCCTGCCTCAGCCTCCCAAACTGCTGGGATTACAAGTGCGCACCACCACACCTGGCCACGATACCACAGTTTTTACCTCAAAGGGTTTGCAGTTTAACATATGTACGAAAACTACACAGACATACATCAAGCAAAAGAGAAGTTAGACCATGATATCCTCAACACGTTGGGCCACATTTCCTTCAGTAATGGCCACATGATTGGAAATCCGTATGTGAGCTGAGCACATTGCTTTTCAGTTGATGATAATGATAAAGTATACACTAAACATACAAAAATACCAAAGTGGTTTAAATAATCCCCAGTTACATCAACTTTATATATAGAAGTGCATAGTTAAGGTCTCATGTGAATCACTGATCAATTTGGACCAAGTCAATGAAAACAGAGCCATTTAACAGACCGAGCATATAAAATGCAGGTAAACATTTACTTTGTTTCTTAATCCCTCTGGCTCATCTCATGGGCTCTCCACAGTTTTAACCACTCAGCAACTTCAAGGACACAACAGAGTCACTGAAAATTCAGAGTCCCAATAATCCACATTAAGCATTTGAGGGCAGGATAAGAGTTAAATGACTTTCCTCTTCTCAGGAGTCTCTCATGGTGGTTTGTTATTCAATTTGGGTGGAAATAGCCACCATAACGACAGCATCTAGTACTAGTTAAGTCCTTGCTATGGGCCAAACACGGTGCCATGTGTTTGACTTGAGTTTTTATTTAATAACTAACAGCAGCTGTCTGAAGAAAGTACTATTATTTTTTCCATTTTGGAATGAAGAAATTGAAATTGAAACCTTGATAAATTTAAGTGGCTTTCCCTAGGTCCCAGAGTTACCAAGTGGCAGAGCTTGAACTCAGGTCTGTCAAAGTCCATACTCATAACCTAGAGCTAATCGCACTTGGCCTTCAATTACAAGGACTAATTGGATCAAGCCTGGGATCAGGCCTGGAGGCACCAGACACAGAAGTAACAGGGGCAGGTGATTCGATCCCACTCTGTTCCAATTCATGTGGGTGAGCCCATTGCTGAACAGTCTCTTTGCCTAAAAATATCAGGCAGCCCACACCCTGGAGCCCTGCAGCTGCTATGCAATGCCCTAGAACTACTTCATAAAGACTTTTTGACCACTGTGATAATGATGGTAGGGAGAGGAAAGGAGGGAAAATGAAAGCTAGAAAGGCTAAGAAAGACAACCATAGAAGTGGTGTAAACAAGTCATGGACCCACGATGTCTGGTCCCCTAACTGAGGTGCCCTGCCAAGTTCCAGGGTCCCTCTTAGAGAGGCTCATCCAGGTCGGCTTGGCAAACCACCTTTACCTGTCTGTTACCTCACGGACCCTTCCTGGAACAAATGTGAGTTCCGAGGAGTAGCTAAGGGTGACTAAGTCACTGTCATAGTTGTTCAATCCATTCAACAAATATCTATTTATTGCCTACCATATGCTAGGCACTGTTTTAGAATGTGAGAATAAAGCAACAAGCAAATCCCAGGTGGAACTCAAGAAAATTACACTCTACGAGGGAAGGAGGAGCTTCAGGGATTTCAGACAAGCAGTGATAAAAAGTAATATAGTAGGTCAGATGGAGATAAGGGCTATGTGGAAAAATACAGCAGGTTAAGGGGATGGGGAGGGAGCAGGAAAGGAGAATCAGAGAACTGCTGTTTTAATGAAGGTGACCAGGGAAGCTCTTCCTTGAGGAAGTACCTCCTGTGCAGAAACCTGAAGGAAGTGAGGGAGTGAGCCATGCTTCTTTCTGGGCAAGAATGTTCCCGCCAGTGGGAACAGCTAGGGCAGAGGCCCAAAGGCAAGGGCATGCCTAACTTCTTTCCTGAGCAGCGTGGGGATCAGTGTGTCTGGAATAAAGTGAGATGGGGAAAGTGGAGGAGATCAAGTGAGTGAAGTGAGGGAAGGCCAGATTATAGAGAGCCTTGTGGGCCACAGGAAGGACTTGGCTTCTGTTCTGAGTAAATGGAAGGCTATTGAAGGACTTTGAGCAGAGGAGTGGTACAATCTGAAGAGATCACCCTGGCTGTTCTAGGGAGGCCAGGAAAGACCAGTTGTAAAGGTATTGCAATAATCCAGATGAAAGATGATGGCGACATTGCCCAGGGTGGGAGCTGGAGAGGTGACACAAAGTGATCAGATTTGGGCTGTGTTTTGAAGGTAGAGCTTTCAGAATTTGATGAAGGAATGGGCATGATGTGTGAAAGAATGCAAAGAGTCAAAAAATACTCCAAGGTTTTTGGCTTGAACAATCAGAAAAAAATGGAATTGCCATTTACTGAGATTGGGGGAGGCTCCCTGAGGAACAGATTTGGGGACAAACTAGGAACTGGGTTTTGAAACTCTAAGGTTGAGATGCTTATTAGGTATCCAATGAAGATGTTCAGTAGGTAGCTTAGCATTCAGTGGAGAAATCTGGGTCTTGTGAGAGGCACCCGTATCTTCTATCCCTGGTTTAGGCAAGAGGTGTTGAGACTCCGAGCTAGGGCAAATATGAGATACATTGCGATGGTAAAATAAAAAGAATCAGAAAAGGTGGATGAGAAAGAAAATGGTGTTTGGGATGAGCATAACATCTTTAGTGTGCAGAAATTCTATCGTAATGCGTACTGTGAAAGCCTTATTTCCAGGGGCTTTGATTGTATGTCGTGAATGTATCAGGCTATGCTGACGCAAAGAAGAGAGTTGTGTTCAATAGCAAAAATGCAAATCAACAAACCAGCAACTCATTTTGAAATTAATTGGCATGAAAATGCAATGTGAAAAAAATTTTAAATTATTTTTATGTCTTTTTCAGTCTATAATTGATTCTCTTATTGAGTGTTTTATGTTAAGTGCTTTATGACATGGAGTTTTAAGGATATTGCATAAAAATAAAATGGACTATACTAGGCCTCATACACATAATCCAAACCAACTCCACGTCTCATTGCTTTAAATTAACTTCAGCTATTACAAATTTTTTTTCTGTCTTTTGCAGCTCTTCATTGATTTTTTCTTTTATCTCCTCTCAGTGACCTTTATTACAGTCTTTTCTGATGCTAGTCCCTCCTACTCCATTTCATCTTTTAAATTTCTCCCTGATGAGATACCTTATCTTGCTGGTCCTATTTCAGATGGAGACTGAATTGTATAGATTCCCCAGAGAGCCTGCATCGAACCAAGGAAGTGACTGATATTTCTACAATAATATATCTGAGTTTGTAAAAATGTTCTTCCATCCTATTACTGAAAATTGCTATTAATTAACTTAGCAAATAATTATTTGGCACATTCTTTTTCCTAGGCACCACCCTAGGCCCTGGACATACAAGTGTCTGTCCACAAGGTCAATGTCACAGTTTTTATGCTATTGGCATTTGTAATGAAATAAAAAAAATTATTCATACCCCAACTCAGATGTGTAAAGATAATGCACCTTCTTTAGGTTGTCCACAACAGACACCCCCCTGCCCCCCACCTAAAAAGATGCCAGAAAATAACTCCTAAATTTTAGTCTAGTCTTAAAACCTGGTGTGGTGCAACCATTTAAACACTCTCCTTAAGAAAATGCTTAATCCCTTTAGGTAAAAATGCTTGCCTCCCTGATATCCTCTGCAAGATGGTGGCTAGGTGTGTGAGGACGGGGTGTGGCTCAGTGACCTTGGCTGGAGGAAAGAAGGCCTTGTCTGTGCTCCTATGTGGCTCTCTGAGTCCTCGGTGGCCTCTGTGGCAATGGCGTCTTCTGTGTGACTCATCTCCATTTGCTCTGTGAGCCTCCTCTGCCATTGTCTGTGGTCTGGTCTCTCAGCCTGATGAAGCCACAGTGGTGCCCCTCAACTCCTGTGGGCATCACAGACCCCTCTGAGCTCTGCCTGTCTTCCATTCACTCCCTGGACCAGTCTAACTCTTTGCCCCTCACCATCACAGGCCCATTACATGCCCATCAGCTCTCAACTCAGCTGCTTCCTAAATACCCACCCACTCAGGGGCATGTGGGGTCTTCTGGGCCCTACCCATGCCACATCAATACCAACAGCTACTCAGGAGAACCAATTCTAGTTCTCCTTTGGCAAATCGTGCTGCCCCACCAAGCTACTCTGATGTGGCCCCACAGGCGAGGGCAGCACAGCCTTTGAGATGAGCTCCTTCCAGAGTCCCAGATGTGAAGCAAACATCCGCCTCACGCTAGTATTCCCCATAACCTGTCTAACATTCCTCCCTACCTCTGAGCTGAGGCCTCAAGGAAGAGGTCTGGGCACACTATCATATTCTCCTGCTTTCCTCTCTGTATTAGTCAGGGTTCTCCAGAGAGACAGAACTAATAGGACAGGTAGATAGATATGGATATATGAGACGAGATTTATTAGAGGACTTGGCACACACAATTATGGAGGCTGAGAGGTCCCACAATATGCTGTCTGCAAGCTACAGAACCATAAGGATGTCTTAGTCCAAGTTGGAAGGCCCAAGAGCCAAAGAGGCCGATTGATATAACTCTCAATCTGAGACCAAAGGCCTGAGAGCCCTGGGAGGACAGGTGCAAGTCCCAGAGTCCAAAGTTCTAAAGAACCTGAAATTCTGATGCCCAAGGGCAGGAGAAGAAGGGCGTCCTACTCCAGAATTGAGATGGGGTGGGGAAGGAGGAGAGGAGGAGAAGGGGAGAGGGTGAGGGGTACGGTGGTTGAAATAGGGGAGAGAGAACTATTCTCCCTTCTTCTGCCTTTTGTTCTATCTGGGCCCCCAGCAGATTGATTAGTGCCTGCCCACATTGAGGGTGGATCCTCCCCACTCAGTCCACCAACTTGCACTCCAATTTCCTTCAGCAACACCTTCACAGACCTGACACCCAGAAATAATGCTTCAGCAGCCATCGAGGCATCCCTCCATCCAGTCAAGTCGGCACATAAAATTAATCATCATACTCTCCCTTCTTTTTACTAATAGTCACCTAGTCCAGAAGATGGAGTGTTTCTTTTGCATCCCTTTCCTTCTGCCCAGGATTTACTGTAAGTAACCTGGGCTGGAAGAGGTGGGTGTTGAGCTGTTCCCTTCCTCTGTCCACTTCCTCCCTCCTTGTTTACTCAGCCTCATGGCTAAGCCTGAACAGCACATGTGGAGGGCCAGAGAAGGACAGAGAGGGTTAACAACAAATTAACCTCAGTTGAGAGGTATTTTGAAAATACTGTTATACGTTGAAGGAGAACTATGTTTTGTTTGTTTGTTTGTTTTGGTTTTTTTTTTTAGCTATCAAAAGATAGGGAAAAATAAAAGAAACCTCAGCTCTGAAATTCTGGAGCAAAGAGTAAGCCTTTTGAGGAGATACCTTGTGATTCTGACGACTCCATGATACACGTTTCTACTGCAGCATGGTCTGATTGGATGTAAAAGTAGTAAAGAGATGTGAATATTATAATATTTCAGTTATAAATCCCATACACGAAGAGGAAACTGGAAGAGAAATCTTAGAAGGAACATTAGGGGTCCTCTAATTATTTGTTCCCTCCAAATAGGAACCCTGATTTGTATCTCTCTATCCCTCTGACTTCCTACATAAACTAAGTACTATACTAAGGAAATACAACGACTCAGCAGGCATCCTCTCATAGCTGAACAACCTCCGTTGTGAGAAAATCCCTTCTTACATTGAGTCAAATCCTCTCCCTCCCGCTTCCAGATGTTGTTTCTGGTCCTGCCCCCTGGAGCTATAGAAGCAAACTGTAACTTCTTTCTCCAATTTAATATCTTACAATATTCTGCCTCTTCCTCATTCTCTTCTTCTCCAATTCATGGTGTATGTGTGTTTCTTTCTTTTTAATTTCTGCCACCTGGATACTTCCCAGGCACATTCCATTCTCTCTTGTAGTGCTTCTCTTAAAATGAGGTGCCTGTGGGTGTGGTAGCCTGAGCCTGTAGCCCCAGCTACTCCAGAGGGTAAGCCGAGAGGGACGGGGGAGGCTGCAGTGAGCTGTGATTGTGCCATTATACTCTAGCCAGGGCGACAGAGCAAGACCCTGTCTGAAAAAGAAAAATAAAAGAGGTGTCTGGATATGAGCACCATGCCCCAGTTGTGGTCCCCTAGCACTGAGTCTAGCAGGATCTGGATCACAGATTTCTTATGCCAGAGTCTATTAACAGAGATTAATAAATGTTTGCTCCACACTCTATTCCCAAGACCGCGTGGTTCTCTGAAACTTCCAGCTTGAGCCCTTAGCTACACCTGCCAAGAAAATATTGGATATGGATGCTGTCATGCAATCCACTTCCTTTCTCCCTACATATCCCTGCCTCAGCTGATGGAACTCAGACGCGGGACTTGCCCAGGCTCGTACGGTTAGTAGAGGCAGAGTTATAAAAACAAGTGCTAAAATAACAAAGCATAGAGCTACTGCACTCCATAGTAAAGAAACAATAGTTCAAAAAGAAAAAAAGCCCAGGAAAAAAACAAGATTTTGTTTAGTCCTTTTGTTTTCTCTTTGTTGTCTCAATATCTTACCCGATCCCCCAGCCCCACCCCAGCTTTTAAACATCCTTCACATGTGTAGGCACTATTCAAGAGTCCTTTAAAAAGTAGTTACCAATGTTCTACTAGAAGAAGCATACAATCACAATACTATACTTTCTCAAAATGAGACACCATTATGGTTAGCATGAATCATTTCGAAATGGATGGATTTGTTCCCTCCCCCAACTGGTAAACTATTAGGTTACTCACCCTTCGTATGCACATCTGTAAATATTTAATTCAACTCTAATGAAATATTAACCTATGACTATTGCATTAATACATGTATAATAGGAAGTATCTTAGATTACTACTTTGCCTCAAGTAAAATACCTAAAGTGAATGCAAAGATGGTGATATAATATTCCCCCAAGAACTGCAAATTTTGCATTTCCTGACATGGGGGAGGTTTTAAGTTACATCATATACTTTGAAAAAAATATAGAGATATGGCTTCTGGGTTAGCATGGCAGCAGAAGGCTGTTCTTGATACAGTTCCTCCTGCCTTCCCATTAAAATGCCATGAGGATAGACCAAAATACAAAACGGATGACAGCACTGGAAACTATAAATAAGACAGTGCTGTCGGCCTGCAGTGGGGCAGACCAAGAAGAAGGAAGATGAAGCATGCTGTTTAATTTGCCTCCTGCATGCTCTACCTTTTGAAGGAGAACCTGGCAGATGGCCCTAGAGAGGAAGGCATTACTTAGATTCTTCCTTCGGCATCTATACATAATTCAGGTGCAGACCCGACACTCTAGAAAAACAAATGGCAATTTCCTAACTGTGCAGCAGTCATGTTCTGCATGGGCTGGGCTCAGCCCTCTATCACTGCATCAGCATCGCATCACATTTATCTGGAGATTGTTAACTCCCAGCATGCCATGGAACAGGAAGCAGCAGGAAAGAGAAGCCCCCGCATCCTGCATAAGGAGTCCCTTCTCCCTTGAGAGCAGGGTGGAAAGAAGTGTGCTGGAGGTGTGTGGCCTTCACGTCAGACACTGTTTAAAGGAAACTGCCCGCTGCATCTGATTTTCTTGGTTAGAAAATGTACAGGCTGGAATGGGTTGCAGGTTGAGTGGAATGCATTTCTGGGGCTTGCAGAGATACAACAAATGTCTGCGAGGGGCTCCTTTATCAGCCCCATCTTTGGGAGTTGAAAGGGCCAAGAAAATGCCACATACCTTGTCTGTTGGCAAACCCTGAGTCTGGATCTATTTACTTCATTCATAGATGACTAAACATGTTTTAAAAGTGAGGTTTATGAAAGGTTTATGTTCTTGCCATTAATAAACAGTGGATCACCTGAGGTCTGGAGTTCGAGACCAGCCTGGCCAACATGGTGAAAATCCGTCTCTACTAAAAATACAAAAATTAGCCGGTTGTGGTGGCAGGCGCCTATAATCCCAGCTACTCAGGAGGCTGAGGCAGGGAGAATTACTTGAACCCGGGAGGTGGAGGTTGCAGTGAGCTGAGATCATGCCACTGTACTCCAGCCTGGGCAACAGAGTGAGACTCTATCTCAAAAAGAAGAGAAACAAAGTTTAAGGATAATTTTCTAAGCCTAAAGACACTAGTAGAGTAACTGAAAATAGAATTTCTGAATTCCAAATTACTGCAGAAAATTCAAGCAAATAAAACATTATTTTAACACAGCACAGAATATAGAGTGAAATATAGAAAACAAGGGAAACAGACAATACAAAAAGAAGAAAACATAAAATAAGTCAATAAAGACAACCTCTTTCATAAAAGACATAAATAATTTTTTTTTTTTTGAGGCGTAGTCACTCTGTCACCCAAGCTGGAGTGCAATGGCGTGATCTCGGCTCACTGCAGCTTCTGCCTCCGGGGTTCAAGTGATTCTCCTGCCTTAGCCTCCAGGGTAGCTGGGATTACAGGCGTGCACCACCACACCCGGCTGATTTTTGTATTTTTAGTAGAGATGGATTTTGTATTTTTAGTAGAGATGGATGTTGGCCAGGCTGGTCTTGAACTCCTGCCCTCAAGTGATCCACCCACCTCGGCCTCCCAAAAAGCTGGGATTACAGGCGTGAGCCACCATGCCTGGCTGACAAATAAACTTATACACTTAATTTCTGTGGAGAAAACAAAAAATTTACTTAGGATGTGTGAGAAAACACTTGCCTAATGGAGAACCATACTGTCTTGGTGATGAGAGAAACTTTTTATTATTATTTATTTATTTGGAGATGGAGTCTTGCTAAGAGATATTAAAACATTTTATAAAGCTATAGAAATTAAAACAGAGGCCAGACATGGTGGCTCATGCCTGTAATCCCAGCACTTTGAGAGGCCGAGGCAGAAATCACTTGAGCTCAGAAGTTCAAAACCAGCCTGGGCAACATGGCAAAACTCCATCTCTACAAAAAATACAAACATTACCTGGGTGTGGTGGGTAAACAGCATTGTACTGGCATAAAGAAAGACACATCAGTGGAATAGAATTCAAATTAATGGACATCAGATGATAGTCAATAAATGATGTTGAGAAAACTTGCTGGCTCCCTCTCCCCTTCCCTCCCTCCCTCACCTCCCTTCTCCTCTCCTCTCCGAGACAGAGTCTCCCTCTGTTGCCCAGGCTGGAGTGCAGTGCAGTGGCACTGCAAGCTCTGCCTCCCAGGTTCAAGTGATTCTCCTGCCTCAGCCTCCAGAGAGCTGGGATTACAGGTGCCCGCCATCATGCCTGGCTTGATGGCTATTTTCACGGGAAAAAAAGGCTAGACCCATATTGTACTTGTCGATGTTAAATTCCTGAGAGATTACAAATTAAGAATGCAAAAACTTGAAGAAAAGATGAGGAAGTTCTTTTTGAAGCTTGCCACCAAAGACAAAAACCATAAATAAAAGACTGCTAGGGTAGATTACTAAAATTAAAAATTTTTGAAAAGGGAAAGCACTCCATAATCAAAATTAAAAGGCAAATATGTGTTTACAACACATATGACAAGGAACTAATATCCTTAATATATAAAGAGTTCTACGAATTGATAAGGAAAGATTAGCACCCAAATATGAATATTGGCAAAGGACATTAACAGACAATTCACAAGAGAATATAAATGACCAATAGTTATACAAAAATATGTTTAGCCTTACTAGTAATCAGATATACAAAATGAATAATCAGGCTGGGCACCGTGGCTCATGCCTGTAATCCCAGTACTTTGGTAGGTGGAGGCGCAAGGATCGCTTCAGGCCAGGAGTACAAGACCAGCCTGGGCAACATAGCAAGACCTGGTTTCTACAAAAATAAACTCTCAAAGCTGAGGCAGGAGGATCTTTTGAGTCCAGGAGTTTGAGGTTACAGTGAGCTATGATCACGCCACTGAACTTCAAGCGTGGGAGACAGAGCAAGACCCTGTCTCTAAAAAAGTAAAAATAAAAAATAAATCAAAAAAATCGAATAACCAGTGGAGAGTATTTATTATGTTGGCAAAGCCTAGAAAGCCTTCTCAGTGGTGTCAAAGATGAGTGGAAATCAAATGTAGCTATCTGCTGGACAAGGCACCACGCCACCTCTAGCACTAGACAGCTCTTCTGACACTAATGTTCCTGGAAGCTGAATGCTCTTTCAGCTGAAGGAGCTTATAGGCAAGGAAAAAGCAGGAAGGTCACAGGAGTAGCTGCAATGTAGCCCCAATATTGTTGAAGGGCAGATTTCATGGGAGTCATTAAATGAGCAAGCTAGAAAAATAAGAGGCTGTGGTTGGATAGCAGGATGTTGAAATTAGTAGCATGGACAATGGCATCTTTTCTGAAAAACAACAGGTTCCGAGTTGAAAGGGTGGGAGAAGATGGCTGGGGTGGTTTGCGAGGCAAGGCCTTTGACAACGAGGAAGTCAGCGACCAAGAGTCTGAGATTTTTGGATGGCTGTTAAGGTGGACTGTGAAGTCCCCCAGGATGATAGCATGCATTGGATAGTGATGGAGGCTGTGAGTCAGGTGCAAATGTCACCAGTGAATGCAAGGAAGATACTAGGAGGGCTGTAAAGGGGAGCATCGAGGTGAGGAGAGAGTGATGGAGCTTAAAAAGGAGCTTATTTTTTTTTTTTTTTTTTTTTTGAGATGGAGTCTCGCTCTGTCGCCCAGGCTGGAGTGCAGTGGCGTGATGTCGGCTCACTGCAAGCTCTGCCTCCCGGGTTCACACCATTCTCCTGCCTCAACCTCCCGAGTAGCTGGGACTACAGGCGCCTGCCACCACGCCTGGCTAATTTTTTTTGTATTTTTAGTAGACACGGGGTTTCGCTGTGTTAGCCAGGATGGTCTCGATCTCCTGACCTTGTGATCCGCCCGCCTCGGCCTCCCAAAGTGCTGGGATTACAGGCGTGAGCCACCACGCCCAGCCAAAAAGGGGTTTATTTTCACAACAGAGTAAGGAGATAATGGTCTAGAAGTGGTATTTTGGAGCAAGGAGGACAAGATGCCAATTTCTGAGCCTGAAATCCATGAAGCATACAAAAATGAGCAGCCTCTGTTAAGGGGGTCAGCAGAGGAAGTGATGTCCTTGGTACCAGTTAAGACTGACGATAGGGGAAGTGTTCCATGAAAATGTGGAAGATAGAGAGGTATTTAGTAATTATGGAATGAGAACTCTGAAGTAAAAGAGAAGAGGGTTGAGAGGAAGAGGAGAAAAGTACAGTTCAAGTAAGAGAGAGGATGTACTGAGCTGTACAGTGATGAAGGTCAGGCAGATATCCAAGGAAGGAATCACAAGGCATCTTACCCCAAGACCAAAGATTTCGTCAGTGGAGATGGTGAGTGAGGGTGCAGTGTGGAGTCTATCACCTGGGTTTATCTCCCATCTCAACGCACCATGGACTCAGCTTTGGAGAGGAATGGGTATAAACACTGAAAGAGGAGTGTCACAGTGTGATGAGTATACTTTGCTTTACAAGTAGCAGCACTCCAAATTAAATTAGCTTGAACAAACTTGACTCATTTCTACAAACCATAGGCAAGGCAGGGTAAACTGGGCCTGAAATCAGGTCTGTACTTCTCTCTGCAAGCTGGCTTCCTTGTCTCAAACCAGTTCTAGAAATTTAGTTCCCAGTAACTCCCAAGTTTACATCTACTAGATTTACCACTCTAGAGATTAGAGCTCCTTGAGTTCAAACATTCCAGGGAAGAGCCCTGACTGGCTCAGTTTAAGTCAATTACCCATTTCTAGCCAGTAAGGAAGACTAAAACATGGCAACAGTGTAAGCTGCAAAGATAGTTATTCCCCCCACTTTGCAATAGAACAAGGGGACTCTATTTTTTGAAATGGAGTCTCGCTCTTGTTGCCCAGGCTGGAGTGCAGTGGCACAATCTTGGCTCACTGCAACCTCTGTCTCCCAGGTTCAAGGGATTCTCCTGCCTCAACCTCCTGAGTAGCTGGGATTACAGGTATGTACCACCACACCTGGCTTGTTTTGTATTTTTACTAGAGACGGGGTTTCACCATGTTGGTCAGGCTGGCTAGTCTCGAACTCCTGATCTTGGGTGATCCACCCGCCTTGGCCTCCCAAAGTGCTGGGATTACAGGCATGAGCCACCACACCTGGCCTGAACAGGGAGACTCTTGTGCACCAGCAGCAGCTGCCAGAGGAGGCAGTAGCAGCGTCTAACTAAGCTGCAGTGCCTTGTGGACATGAGTCCTCCCTATGGAAGGAGATCTGACAAAGGGAAAGAAAAAATATCCTCATACAGTGGACCTAACTTACTCAGAATGCATGAGACACACTCCAGGTAATCCCAGAAATGCTCGCTAATTGGAGGGGAACTTTGCAGTTGGGTGCTGTGATTGCAGTCGGGGGAAACTAGTGAAATCCAAGGTCCCATCATCAAAGTGACCTCCTATATAATTACAAGCTGGAATGACATTAGGGAACCTAGGCTACAGAGAAAGAAATGAATTAACAAGGGAATGGCTAACATGCTTCTTACAATGAAAAAGCCAATGTGAAGGTAAATAAGGAATACTTTCGCTTTCACAAAACACTCACTTGGCCTTTCTTAAACAATGTTTTTCAGATCCAGGCCTTACCTTTCATAGATCTAAAGGAGTGCCTGAAAGCTGCCAATTTATTTAAGAGAAAGGCCTACCAGAGATATGAGCTGTGCATTCTGAATCCTTCAAAAGATTGTCCTTTTACCTAAATAAGAAACACCCCTCATATTTCACTGAATCTAAAACTCCATCACTTGTAAGACACATCATGTTATATTGTTAGGCTATAATAAAGGCTGACAATTAAACTCTAATATCACGCTGTTTTATCACTTAGAGTTTGTATAGTTATTTAAAGAACACTTTAAGATTACTTAGAGACAGATTTTTATCATGAATTACTCTTATGTGTACCTAAAGGAAAGAAAATATAAGCAAAATAAATTGGTTGCAGTATTCTTAAACTTCATGTTCAAATTTGGCTCTTCTAAATTAGTTTTTGAATTAGCATTGTTGAAAACTGCTCCTTTCCCTCCTTACACACACACACACACACACACACACACACACACACACTACCATCTTTGAGGATGTGACATTTTTTTAAATGAGTTCTTCATTAATATCTCCTGGATTTTTTTCCCAGCCACTGATCACTCTTCTGCAAGTTTTGTTGCACATATGCAAACAGTGACAGCCCCATCATCAACTGCAACCTAGCCAACAGGTTTAAGACACATCCCGATTTCAGATGTTAAAATGTGACCAGAAAAAAAGAGTGTTTTAGAGCCAATAAGCACAGCATTCATGAGTTATAACAGGAAGTGCCATGTGAATGCCAAGGGCAGAATTCCTACTGACACTTAAGATTCAAGACAATGCAGTGGTAACATCATTTTAGTAGGAACAATCTTCTCCAACATACTGTTGCCAAGTCTGTGGCTTCTTTATAGGTAGGCGTTTTCTGATGAGACCAACCCTAGTGGTAATGCTGGGATGGTTACCTTTGAAAGAGGCTTACGTGGCTTAAATCAGAAAGACAAATCATGCTTTACATACCTTGCTATTTTTTGCTTAATGATATGTTTTCCAGACCTTTCCATGTAAGCACTTGTAATGAATTCATTCTTTGTAATATCTACATAACATCCCATTGTATGGATGAGCCATGATTAATTTTACTAGTTCATTACTGATGAACTTTGTTCATACACTTTGAACATACACTTTACTGGCTTCCAGCCTTTTTGTTATTGCAAATAAGGCTGTAGTGGGCATCTTTGCCTCTGGAAATATGAGGAACCATTAATAGAGGTTGCCTTTCAAGAGTGGGCCCAGAGGCTTGGGATAAGAAGACTTCCTTTTCATTGTATACTCTACTGACTGTATTGATTTGTGCTCTATGCTTTTATTATTTTACAGTTTGGAAAACTGACCTTTTTCAAAGTGTTTCCTGGTTTGGTTTGGTTTGGTTGTTGTTTTTGCCTTGGTTTTAGGATGAATGTTAGGCTTAGGCCTCTTTACTGACACTGCTCTAACCTGCGAGCCTCTGGTTCCTTGTTTGGTTTTTTTGCTTTGTTAGACTTTAGCAAAAGACAATTGGCCTCTACAAACCCAGTCAAGTTCTCTCTTCCCACCCCAAGCTAGAAAGAAATACTTAAGAAACCCTCTAGGCCAACTTTGTCCAACCCACGGCCCACAAGCCACATGCAGCCCTGAACAGCTTTCAATGTGGCCCAACACAAATTCATAAACTTTGTTAAAATGTTATGAGATTTTCCTGTAATTTTTTTTAGCATATTAGCTATTGTTAGTGTTCGTGTGTTTTATGCGTGGTCCAGTACAATTCTTCGTCTTCCAATGTGGCCTAGGGAAGCCAAAAGATTGGATACCCCTGCTCTAGGCCATCTGCATTATCAAATGCTACATTTTTTCTGCATTTCCAGACAGGACTAGGGGTATCTCTAGCTTGCAATACCCTGTAGGAATTCTGCATTATGTTTCATAAAGGAGTCTATATCCTCTCTTCCCTTTTCCTTTTAGTCCTGAAAACTGGCATTCACATTTCACAATGCCCTGAAAGTTCCCTCTCTATGGCCTTAATTCAGAAGTAATCTCCAGTTCTTAATAAGGCCTGTTGTAATGGACATCTTGTAATTCGATATCCTTGCTAACAATGAAGCTGTATTACACAGTGGTTAAATAAATTGTTCTTCTGTGGGTAAGTGTTTTTTAAAGCATTTTTTTTAATAAAAGGATCTCATCAATTTCAAAATTCCATGATTTTGAAAAGTTTTATTTAGATTAGCATTCTACTCTTTGATTCTCTTGTTGATACCCTTGTTTGACAGTACTTGACTTTGTTTCATCCCAGGAATATTGAACTTCCAGAGTTTGTGTTGTGATTTTTAAAAAAATTCACATTTCATAAATAAATAGGGAGAAGAGACAAATCTTCTCAAGTAATATGTGTAGATATCTTCGTCTTTCACCTCCAGCCACCCAGCATGAGCTGTAGCTAGTGACTCACTTCCAAAAGTAAAGTATGAAAAGGGAAACATGGTAACTTTACAGTGGAGAAATCTGGCAAACACCCCCCCTTAACCAAATGATCAAAGCTAACATCATCAGTGGTGCCACGTGGCTGTCAGTTACCCCCGGATGTGATATCAGAAGGGAACATGACTTCAATGTATTCTTCTACCCCCCAAAAATCCCTAACCCCTCCCAAGAGGGAGGGAGTGTGTTCCCAGAAGACCACTGTATCTGGTCTTCCTATAATGAGAAAATACATCAGACAAACCCAAATGGATAGACAGTCTACAAAATACCTGACCAGTGTTCTTCAAAAATGTTCAGGGAATGAAAGTCAGAGAAAGACTCACAAACTGCAACAGATTAGAACAGACAAAGGAGACACAGCGACTAAATGCCATGTGGGACCCAAAATTGGATCCTGGAGCAGAAACAGGACATTAGTTGAGAAACTGGGGAGATCTGAATAGCATTAGTCATGTACCCATGTTGGTTTTATAATTTGACAAAGGTGCCTTGGTAATGTGAGATAACACGGGACACACACTGGATGAAGGGGTATACAGAATTCTCTGTACCATCTTGGCGACTCTTCTGTAAATCTAAAAGGATTCCAAAATAGAACAAGCTTATTTTAAAAATTCACATTTGCATTTTCTCTTTTCAAGATTGTGAACCAATGAAGTTAGGACTTTGTTTAGCCTGATTTTCTTTATCTAGAGCTTTACATATGATGAAAAACCTGCTGTCGCTGCTGCAAAACAAGAGTTCTCCCTTCTCCCCTCAGTCTGACAACCAGAAAACAAAAAGGCAAGAGGCCAGCACCAACAGTCAGAGCAAGAGGGAGGGAGTGTGTTCCCAGAAGACCACTGTATCTGCGCTCCCTGGCTACTAGGGTGCCACCATAGTCACAGCTGCTGTTTTTGAAGGTAGTGATGAAAGGGGTCACTCCAAGACCTCCAGCTGCTGCCATCTCTCTCAATAGCACGGACTGCTGGTAACTGCACCATGATGAGCAAGATTCATACCAATGGGCTGGGGGAAATCCCCAAATGCTGGTGGGACCTCGACCCCAGCCAGGGTCCAGGCTCTTCACACTGTCATGAGAATTAATTTAAGGATGAGTCGCAAAATAGTGAAAGCACAGAGATTTATTGCAAAGAGAAAAGTACATACTCAAGAAAAGGGAGTGCAGGTATACTCAAGAGAGAGTCGAGCACAAGGGGGTTTGGGCCTGCTACATTTATGGGTTTCTTTAAACAAGGGGTGGAATATTCATGAAAATTCCTGGAAAAAAGTGGAGATTTCTCAGAACTGTGGTGCCACCCATTTTTACACCAAATATGGGTGTTCTTGGAACTGTCATGGTGCTGGTGGGTGTGTGATTTGTATGTTGATAAGCATATAATGAGGTCCTAAGTGAAACCTAGGTCAAATCCAGTGCCATGTTGTATCCAGTTGGTCTTAGCCAGCTTGGTCCACACCCTGTTTTTGAGGGTCTTACCAGCTCATACCTTCTGCAGTTATTTCACCAGTTTCCTTTTGCTGGTCATTCCAGCTGAAATTGCTGCCTGGAATTTTTTATTCTCCTGCAACTGCCCTGTCTTAAGATGGCAGCAGCATCTTCCACAACTGCATTTTTAGATCCTGTTGTTTTTAGCAGAATTTCTTGGAACAATCATACGAGTTGTGTGAATACTATTAAAATGATAAAGATGCTGTAAACCACGGAGAATCAATAACTTCTTTCAAAGGATTCCAATCCACAAGGAGAGAGGGAAACAAAAAGATTTTTATCACTGAGCCAAATTTTCTGACCCACAGTTCAAAGACGTACCTCCATCTCCAGCTAAGGGAGACTGTGCAGAATTTTTGAGTCGGTGGAAAGATTTTGCTTCTCTTCCCTCCATCCTTCAGGACCATAATCATATGTTAAAGCCCTAACCCTCCATGTGACTATATTAAAGACGGAGACTTTGCAGAGGTGGTGCAGAGGTGGTTAAGGTTAAGCCCTCTCTCCACCATGTAAAGACACAGAGAGAAGGCAGCTGTCTACAGGCCAGGAAGAGAGGCCGCACCAGAAACAGACCCGGCTGGACCTTGATCTGGGACTTTTAGACTCCGCAACTGTGAGAAATACATTTCCATTGTTTAAGCCAGTCTATGGTCATTTGTTATGGTGACCCAAGCAGACCAAGACAGCTTTTCTCCCTTCTGCTTTTCCTTTTATCACAAGAAGGGAAGAATATTACAGGCAAAATTCTGAACGAAGTTTTCATCAACAAAGAGCCTCCATCAATTTTAATCCCAAAGTGGCTGCTGTGTAAGCAACAAGGAGAGTGATAGGGCAGGAGAGAGAAAGAGATACATCACCTTTCCTAGGTGCCACTCAACTCCCTGTCACAAAGGCAAAGCACAGCTGGTCAGAACTTAAAATTACCAATGACGATGATGATGGAAAAAATTGGTGTTTAGAGTTTCTTTCCCCTTTTTAAGACACTACTAAATGGAACGACCTGGAGTTTCTTCTTGAGTCCTTTAAATGCATCTGAAAGTGAACTCACAAAATTTCCCCATGCTTTTCCCCACTGTAGAGGTCTCTCAAGGCTCTTGTTGGGAATCGCATGAGGTAATGGATGCAAAAGTGTTTTGTAAAATACAAAGCATTCCATGCATGCCAGCTATTATTGGAAGGAAGCAGAAGGATGAATTTAAATCCCAAGATCCCCTGAAAAATGTGTGAAAGGTGCCCCCATTTGGATTGTCATCTTTACCGTGCATTTACAGACCATTTAGCAATTTCTCCAAGTGCTTACTCCCGTTCCCTCGGTGACACCCTTGCCCTGTGCTGGGGAGGGCAGAGAAAGGCTGACTCTCCCAAGCCTGGCCCAGTGGACAGCAGCAGGGCCTGCGGAGGAAGGGGCTTGGTTGCTAGGAGACCAGCAAAAGTGGGCAGCCAGTTCCCAAGCAGGTTAGAATCCGGCGAGGAAGGATTTTAAAAGCCTATTTCCGTCTGCTTCTGCTAGAATTGAAATTCTCTTCAGGGTCCAGCCACCAGTGATACAATCTGCTTACATTACTGGTATTGAGAGGCCCTTGAAAGGGATCTATCTGGCCATTTCTTGTGTCTCCCTCCCACAGTGCCTAGAAAAGGCAGGCACTTAAAACAAAATGAAACAAACAAACAAAAAAAAAGAGGAGTTGATGGAGTCTGTAGCAGAAGCAGAGAAGTGACAGCAAGAATTAACCCAAGCACATCTGATCATGACCCTTAGACCCCCAAAGAGGAAATAATTGTGCTCAATCTATGTTAAATTACAGTGCACCTTCCATAGCTTCTGAGTACATCAAGGTAGGTGGCTGGATAGAACTGAAAGTATTTTTTCAAGCCCTCAAGAGGTGTGTCAAGCGGGTCTTTTCCTCTGGAGTTTATCTTCACAGACGCAGCCTGACATGTGCTTCTGGGGTAATTGGATGAGGTCGACGCTGCGTTTAAGTTTTCCCTTTGAGGATTATGAAAATGTGATTTTCAAATAAGAATTATTTGTTTGGTTTTGTTTTCCCAAAGCATGCAGTACACCCAAGAAATCAAATGCTTTTTTGAACCCCCTGAGCCCTCAGCAAGATATGCTGACACTTACAACTGCCTAGAACACAGTATTGAACTCAGGAGGAATCAGCTGGAAAAACAGTGGAATAATAGGTGCATTTAGAGTCATTTATGGGCTGAGGCTTGACAGTCTTCATGCCTTGTTACTGCTGCAGCATTGAGAGCAAAGCGGCGGTGCTGATTCATCAGGAAGAAAGAAGCTCGCAGGTCATAGGAAAATAAACTATCTCGGAAGAGGCTCCAGTGTCCTCAGCAGACATGCTTTATTTGGTTAAAGCATAATGTGTAATGGCAAAATGGAAGAACAATTTCAGTATCTACAGGGAAACCCTGGCTTCTAGCCTGCTTTTATAGGCAGTTGGAGGTGGGGGTGGGGGGACTCCAAGGGGATGCAGTAACTGGTTGAGAAAAGAACAATTCAGGAAAATAGAGGACACACATAGGCTAGTGCCTGTCTCATGAAGATGAAGATGAAGGCAGACCTGAAAACACAGAAAAATGTGTCTTGAGAAAAACTAAAACCCCTTCATTGGCAAATGGTAGGGCGTGTGAGGACCACAATGGTGAGCTGATGCAGGGAATTGCAGCAAGGTGGGGAGATGAAATACCATGATCCTGTGCATGCAAATGAGAAATAACTGAATGTCACATATGCCTCTGCATCTAATTCACTGAGTGAAATGGGCAAGCTCTAAAGCTATTTCCCCCTAATAAGTGCTTTGCACATGGTGACTATTTTGGTGAGTGGAACGATTGTGAACTTTGGGGTCACACAGACCTAGGTTTAAATCCTGGCTCTGCCAGGGACCTTGGGCAGTGTCGGAGAAGACATTTAATTTTCTGAGTCTCTGTTTTCTCATCTGTAATACAAGGTGGTAATGATGCCTGTGATGCCTTCCTCCGGTGCAGAAGTTCTGTGAAACAGCCCAGCCCCACCTGCCTTCTTACCCTCTGTGTTCCCACTCTAGATTCAGATACCTGGGAGTGAGGGTGGTCTGACTGGGGACTGTGATTGAAGGGGTAGGGCCCCATTATTCATAGCTTTTCCTGGAATCACAGATTGTGAGGAAGTGGCATTTCTCCAAAAGGAGAGATGCCTGGCAGACAAAAACATGATCCAAACAAAACAGCTTGAAAGGAATTTTTGAACCTTAAATTGAACACAAGGCAAAACTACTTCTTCAGAAGTTTGTGATAAAGTGGTGGTAGCTTTGCAATTTCAAAGGAGCATCACTTTGGGATTTGGATTACCCTGGCAGTATCGTCCGCATCTCCTAAGAGGAGAACCAGGGACTTGTCATCAGATGGTTTCTCATAGCCAGGGCCACCTACATATTTAAATATCCCCACTGCCCCTGGGTTCCAAAGGGCAAACTTAATGCCATTTGCCAGGCATTGGAACCCATAGGGTCAAGATTCCCTGAAAGACCCCTTCTCCTCCTTCCTGTATGAATGAATGTGATTCTGTAGGTCTGGTTCCTCACCTCAAAGATTCAGCTTTGGAAACAGCAGATAAGTAAGTAAAAGCAGGTACCAGCTCTCAACAAATGCTGCATTCAGGCCTGGTTAGCAGGTGGGGCCTCCACTCATTTGTTTTTTCATTTTGGGTAAATTTTGGGGGGTCTTTTCCCCTTTCAAACAACACCAGGACCCCAGCAGGAGCAGTTGAGGTTAGGCAGGAAGGCACCAGGGGCTAGGGCTGGAGTAAGACTCTCAATGAGAACCAAAGAAGGGGCAGCTCCCTGGCTTTCTGCTCCCCGGTGGGGCGGTCTGTATGATTGCTGGTCATCTGAGCACCAGGAGAGGAGCAGCCCAAGAGGTCCCCCAGGAGAGAAGGCAGCTGCTGGCCCAGGTGCAGGTTATTATGGCAGCAGTCCAAGTCTTTCTGCCTCCAGCCTCTCAAGGTAGACATAACCTGGCCATCTGACCAGCAGCCGGAGGTGCTTCTGGGAAGAGTCTCATTTGTTGGTCCCTCTCCCCCTTCCCAGCATGGATCTTACTAACCCCCAACAGGTGAACAGGTGCCAGGCCTGGAAAGGGCCTAGTTGAGGTTGGGTGGGGAAGATGCAGTCCTGCTTTCACATCCCAGAGGCTGAGACCTGGGCAGGTGGGGAGAAAAGGAACACCAGCTATGCTTCCAGCAACTGGCAGCCACGTGGATTCTCTGCTTGTACTGCAGGAATCCAGGAACACCCGCCACACCTGAAGCACCCTTTTAAGGAAAGTGGCCCAAACCAGTTCTTTCTTGCGTCAGTTGCTATTGCTTATGCTATGTTTTGAGCAAAACCAACTTGGTGCCCTCACCATAACTGGCTTCACCAGACATGGATGCCAAGCCAAAGGCAGCCACCTAGGAACCGGACATGACAACTGCATCTGAGGCAGTGTAGCATAAAATCTGCCCCATAAGGGCCCTTCATATCAGAAGGTAGCAAATCCACCTATTATGGAGTGAATTGTGACCCCTCTGTATTTATATGTGAAGCCTCCAGTATCTCAGAATATGACTATAATTGGAGATGGGGCCTTTAAAGGGGTGATTACCTTAAAAATGAGGCCATTACTGGGCACATTGGCTCACACCTGTAATCCCAGCACTTTGGGAGGCCGAGGTAGGCAGATCAACTGAGGTCAGGAGTTCGAGACCAGCCTGACCAATATGATGAAACCCCATCTCTACTAAAAATAGAAAAATTAGCCAGGAGTGGTGGCGGGCGCCTGTAATCCCAGCTACTCAGGAGGCTGAGACAGGAGAATCGCTTGAACCCAGGAGGCAGAGGTTGCAGTGAGCCAAGATTGCACCATTGCACTCCAGCCTAGGCAACAAGAGTGAAACTCTGTCTCAAAAAAAAAAAAAAAAAAAAAAAGAGGCCATTAGATTGGACCCTAATCCAATCTGACTAGTGTCCTTATAAAAGAGAACATTTGGATGCACACAGGAGACACCAGGGGTGTGTGCACACATAGGAAATGCTATATGAGGAAATGCCATGAAAGAAGGTAAGCCAAGGAGGGAGGCTTCAGAAGAAACCACACCTGCAGACACCTTGATCTTGGACTTCTTGCCTCCAGAACTGTAAGAAGATAAATTTCTGTTGTTTAAACCACCTAGTCTGTGGTATTTTGTTATGATAACCCTAGCAGACTAATATACATCCAATTTATTTTTCTTTTTAGGGGAGTTAAGGAAGAGGTTAGGATCACTCATAGTCTCCTTGGAAGGACTGGAATCTAGGCAGAGTCCAACTGAGGAGATAATGTCCCATATGACCCTGCACTCTTAACTATCCTGGAAGTCCATCCTCATCCCGAGAGAGCCTCATCACCTTTTGCTCAAAACCTTATGGAGCCAGGTTAATACATAGGAAGCTCCTGAGGAGCAAGACCAAGAATGTAGGCCTTGGGTGTGCACCTGGGCTGTGCTGGGTCAGGCAGAAGCCAAGAGAACTAAATGGTTTTGTCACCCAGAGTCTGGGTGACAAAATCTCAGGCCCTGGTGGGGAAGATGAGGCACTTTAGGAGACAGAAACAAGAGAAAGTAAAAGAATAAAAACGTGTATTTGTGTTTATGAGAAACATCAAATATTAATGGGGCTCTAACTAGACTTACAGACTAGGAGCAAGCAATCATGTCGAGTGGCAGGGTCCATGGAGAGTGGATGCCATCCTGGGGGTGGGGGAGGCTGGGGCCCTGGAAGTATCCCTCGGGTGTAATTCCTGTATTGGTGTGAGGTGAATAGTTCCTGGTGAGGACAAGGCTTGCCCCAGTGATGTTGTAGATTCTAATTCTTTTTTTTTTTTTTTTTTTTTTTTTTGAGAAAGGGGCTTGCTCTGTTGCCCAGGCTGGAGTGCAGTGGTGCATTCTGCTGACTGCAACCTCTGCCCCCTGGGCTGAAATGATCCTCCCACCTCAGCCTCCAGAGTAGCTAGGACTACAGGCATGTACCACCACGGCCGGCTAGTTTTTGTATTTTTAGTAGAGACGGGGTTTTGCCATGTTGCTCAGGCTGATCGTGAATTCCTGGGCTCAAGTGATCCTCCCACCTCAGCCTCCCAAAGTGCTGAGATTATAGGCATGAGCCACTGTGCCCACCCCAGATTCCAATTCTTAAAGCTGAATATTACCTAATGACTTCCTTTTTGTTCTTCTTGATAAAAGTAAAATTAGATTTCTTTTTCCATAATTGGCTCGCAAAATGATTAAGCCAGGTATTTAGGCAGACTGTTATTCCCTCTTTCCTGCAGTTGTTGATAAGCATATTTTAAAAGTGTTTGAGGAAAATATTGATATTTTGTTTCTCCACAAAGGTTATGTTACTGTCACTCTGGATTTTTCTGGAGAGATGGGAATCCAGGGAAAGGAGATAAACTCGAGCCACCCTTTCAAATAAGTCCTGGCAACTGTGTAAAGAAGTTAAAAGTGTGGCAGGTGGTCAGGCAGGGCACAGAAGAGGCTCCTTGTGTTCTCACGCTCCAACACGTGGTCTGCAGTATTGCTTTCTTCTCTTTGATTTGATTTGATGGGACTTGATTTGATGGTCTTGCCTTGCTCAGCTGAGAAGAGGCCAGCATGAGAAAGGAGGGGGGTGTGGGAGAGGCACACTGTCCTGAAAGCAGTGGGATCCAGGGGACCGGCTCTATTGCTCAGTGGGGAGTTTGTCCTTTCCCTTCTTGCATTGCTTGAGGGCTTGGCCAGGGCTTTGGGGAGGAGGGGGACAAAGGGTAAGAGTGAAGTTGGTTTGCAATGGGCTGTGAGAGTCCTAGCTCTAGTAGCAGCCCAGCAGAAGCATAGAAACCCTGCCAACAGCCAGATTTATCTATTTACTTATTTATTTTTTGAGATGGGGTCTCTCTCTGTCACCCAGGCTGGAGTGCAGTAGTGCTATCACAGCTCACTGCAGCCTCAACCTCCCTGGCTAAAACAATCCTCCCACCTCAGCCTCCCGAGTAGCTGGGACTACAGGTGTGTGCCACCACACCTAGAGAATTTTTGTATTTTTTTGTA
Organism: Pan troglodytes; assembly: GCF_028858775.2. NCBI lineage: Eukaryota > Metazoa > Chordata > Mammalia > Primates > Hominidae > Pan > Pan troglodytes. The sequence continues at coordinate 64,993,934 of NC_072414.2, forward strand.
GAGATGGGGTTTTGCCATGTTGCCCAGGCTGGTCGCAAACTCCTGAGCTCAAGCAAGCCTCTTGCCTCGGCCTCCCAAAGTACTGGGATAGCAGGTGTGAGCCACTGTGCCCAGCCCGCTAGATTTATTTTTGTTCTGCCCTCCCAGAAAACTAGGATCCTTAGAACTCGCCAGTGGTCCTGCAGACAAGAGGTATTAGTATGGGCTCAGCCTTGCACCAACGGGGCTGATTGGGCGAGCACCTGAACACCCACTAGAGCAAGGAGAGGGGCAGCCTGCAACAGATAGAATAAGGATGTGACATAGGGTTTCTTGACAAGCTTTCTAAGATCGTATCCCTAGAGCCTTCCTCAGGAAGGAAAACAAATGTGATCCCACTTATTTGTGAGACTTCCCAAGAGATTGTCGTGTGGTGGTAAGAAAACAATTTCAGATATGTAAATAGGCTTCATAGGGGAATAGAAATTTTCAATAAGAGAACATTAACTCTCGATTCTGATTAGTTTAGACATATCCTCTGCTTACAGAGAAATAGGTAGGTTGACAAGATGATCTCTTGAGAATTTTCTCAGATCTGTGATACTATATTTTCTCTGGGCTGGGTAATATTCCAATTGTACTACTTGAATTTATGATAAAGGAAATGAGTGACAAGTATCTTTTTATTATGTGTTCTGCACAAATATGTGTGCATGCTGTATTATAAGTCTGCTTGCCTCCACATTTATTTTTCACTCCAGTTTGACATTGTGACTATGCATTTTGAATGACCTAAATAAAGATAGTTTTAGAAGAGTTGCATGTATTTCTGTATAGCCTTGGAAGAATGACCTCTTTAACAACACCAATTCCTTCAGCAGTGATTCATTTGAGCTCCCAATGGGCTGCACCAGTTCTGTGTGTTACAAGGGTATGTGAAAGGCTGAATGTAGGGCTGTTTAAATCAGAGTTTGTTAGAGGAGTGTTGGGGAAGCTGCAGGGCCAGGGGAGCAGTCATCACAATCCAGAAGGCAGCCGCAGCACGTCACACCCGGGCACCAGAAGCCAGGGAACTCAGAGCCCATCTGCCTGGATGCCACCACAGCTGCTCGGTCTTTCATATGAGAACCAGATTTTGCATTTGAGGGACATGGATGAAAGCATCTTGTTCATTTGTCTTAAACTTCCAATGAGCATATAAAACACACAGGAAACTAGCAAGAGGCAATATGCACAGAAATTAGCAGGAGGACAGCACCACGAGAAGAAGAAACAGCGAAGCAGAAGGCCTAGAGTAGAGAAAGGGAGTGAAGAGTTTGCACTACAGTGAAGTTAGCTAAAAAGGGTAAGGTGTGTACAAATCAAAAGAGTAAAGAAGGAAAAGAAAGTTATTCCAGATAGGATGGTGTAGTACAAAGAGCCTAGAGTCGCAGTAAAAAGGCTTGGCCTCAGTTCACCAATCACTGGCAGTTTTATCTGGGAAGCATTGCTTTACTTCTTCTCTAGTTTTCAGCTGTAAAAAGAAAAGGAAAGAGAAAAGCAACCAACCCTGAGTGCCTTCCCTGTGCACATACATTACATATGTAACCTCTTTTAATCCTTAGTTCAACCACGCGTGGGAAGTATTATTGACCCCCAGTTCACTGATGAGAACTTGGAGGCATAAAGAAATAGGCAACCTACCTAAGGAAGCTTAAAGAGAGTAAACGGTCTGCCCAAGTTCACATGGCTGGTATATTGCAAAGTGGAAGTTTGAACCCAGATCAATCTGGTCTAGCTCCCAGCTTTTCCCACCATAAAATGTACTCGCCCCTCTTTATCACAGAAACGAGAGTTTAAAGGGCATAGGGTATATGAACGAAAGCATTTTGACAATTGTGAAAAGCAAAATAGATGTAAAGAATTCTTATTATTTAAAGTCAAATCTCTCTAGACAAGCCCAAGATGAGAGAGTGGAAAACTGTGGTTCAGAGAAATGTGCTCACTTGCCAAGTCAGTGACACTACTTCCCAGATCACCAACGGTAATAAAGTGAGTTAATGACTGAATAAAGCTTTTAATGGTGGGTTGGGCTACATGACCTCTAAGGTCCTGCCGAGTCAGTATTTCTGAGAATCAGGAATTTTATCAAAGCAGTAAGAATGTAGCTCTGCGCTGGATCTGACCTCAGAGAAAACTGTAATGTCAGCAAGTTGCTTCCTTTTTGTCTCTCATTTCATGTCTCTGTTCTTTCCCCCACTTTCAACCCCCTTGCCAGGCAGTCATCACTCTCGAGGCTATCTTTAGGTTTTGTGTGCCACAGAGGTGAGGAATTCGATAAACATATTCAGACTAAGGGAGAAAAAGGCTACATTTGACTATTGGCTGCAGCCCTGGAAGGGTATGTGATCTGGGGGCTTATCATTGACCCTCTCTGAATCCTGGATTGCTCATCTATAACATGAGAAAACCTACTCATAGAGAGTGTTGTAGGAATTAATCAATGTAACATGTAAAGCGCCTACCACACAATTCAAACTATTTCATGTTAGTTCCCTTCAGTCTTCCAGATGCAGTGACTGTTAGCAGAATCTGATATCCCTCTAAGAGGTGTCTACATATACGAACAATGATACTTGGAGAAGGCAATTCTGTACAGAGTAATAACCAGTCCTATGGTGGATTTGTTTCTTGCGGTGAGGCATCTGAGTGGAAGAGATAAATTGAGGGGAAAGGAGAGGGGAGTTGTATAGATGGGACTTCCTGGGCTTCTCCCAGTTTACTCCCTAATCTAGCCATTCCATAGCATTGTACTTACATGACCAACCTAGGTACAACAAAGTCAGAATATTTCCTTACTTAACTTGATACAATTTCCATTACTTAAAATGACTTTTTCTTGTATCGGAGAAGCTTGAAGAACAGTTGTTGCATGTGGACAATCAGGTAAACCTGACAAAGTGCCGTATATAAGAAAATAATTCCAGGGACCCAGACGGTGTTTGTCCAGAAATGGGCCGTCTACAGTTACAATAAAATATTGAAGAGTTTAACAAACACTGATCTGGGCAGAGGAGGAGTTTGGAGAGGATGCCTCTCAGCGCTTCCTTCCAAAAGGGTACTGGTCAGAAAGTTTACAGTCTGACTGCGAAAGCCTGGATTTCTTTGGAGTCAAGTAATCACTTATGTACTGTATTTACTTCTAATAAGCTGGAGCTGTTAAAGAAACTGAGACTTTCTTTTCACAGCTGTAGAGTACAGGGATTTTTGTCTCTTTTGTTTACTGCATATTTCCGGTGTCTATAATAGAGCCAGGCAATAGACATATGTAAAACAAATGAATTGTGAAGGTGATACTTCCAAGAAGTAGCTCTTCAGAACCACTCTAGATACACTTTAGCAGGCAGTTGGCTAACAAATTCTTAGAAATACAGTAAATGTGGTATGATTTCTTTTTTTTTTTTTAAGCTTAGGGATACTTAAATGTTACTGCCAAGTATTCATATGTGTGACACAGAGCCTTCTCTTATAGCCTTTGCCTTTTGTTAATAAACAATAAATAATTCCTTGGAAGCATTTGCCCTTTATGAGTAATTGGAGAAATGTTTACTTTGGTGATGGGATGAGAAAGATGTGACCTTTTAACTGTTATTCAACTAGTAGGTGAGGGAAAAATTATAAACCAGAGAAGATAATATTCTGGAAAGCTTTCAAAAAATGAAAGACCAATGCGGTTCAATGCAGTACCAAAGTTTTCTCGTTTCCAGCTCTTTTTGGAAAAAATTCTTCTTAGTCAAAAAAGAGGAAATTATTAAAAGAATTCATGAGGTATTCTTAGATATCAAGTAGTGCTTTTAAAGTATATTGTTAGGTTGAAAGGAATAAAAATCATAATTAAATGTCCTTTGAAACCCATATGTATTTGTAAGATTAGGTGACAAGGCTGGGCACAGTGGTGCATGCCTGTAATCCCAGCACTTTGGGAAGCCGAAGTAGGAATGTTGCTTGAGCCCAGGAGTTTGAGACCAGCCTGGCCAACATGGCAAAAACCCATCGCTACAGAAAAATACAAAAATTACCTGGATGTGGTGGTGGGCGCCTCTAGTCCCAGCTACTCTGGAGGCTGAGGTGGGAGGATCACTTGAACCTGGAGACTCAGCCTGCAGTGAACTGAGATCGCGGTACTGTGCTCCAGCCCCGGTGACAAAGTAAGACCCTGTCTCAAAAAGAAAAAAAACAAAAGATTAGGAGACAAATTCCAGCAAGACCACATTTTGTATTCTGTTGAAAAACAAAATTTTGAAAATAGTTTTAAATGGTTGAATACACAGTTCTGCTCTCTCTGTATCTCCCCAACTTACAAATTTTGTCTTGGAAATGATAGATTTACTTACTGTCCATTTTTGAATTAAAAAGGAAGGAGGTTCAGCATTCAACAATAATAATTTAGGTACCAGACCTGCATGGGGGTTGGATATATAAAACCTGATTTAAATACTTTATCTGCTTATTTTAAATGTTTCATATTTATCATTTGTGTGTACATGTATAATATTTTAGAAATAGCTGTTTTACCTTATGGCAACTATTCAAAAATATGTGCCCCCTTAAAAATTTGTTTCAAGCTATACAGGAAGTTAAAAGAGCAGATTGTCTGGCTCAATACCAGGTACCTGGCACACCTATTATGACGCTATAAGTTCATGTTGCTCTTTCCCTTGAAATCTTGAGTGTGTTTTGTGCCACCTAGGTGACTGGGTGAGGTAGGAGACACCCGCAACCAGTTCTTAGGCAGGACCCTCCCCACAGCTGTGGCAAGGCAAGGCCCCCAAAGTCAAAAGAGAGAAGCCCTGGAGTAGCAGCAACCCCGACAGCCAGGTTTAGAGTCTGGGCCCTAATTCTGAAGGACAGCATCCCAAAGTCAGAGCTGGACCCAAATGGACAACCATCAAACCAGTAAGACCGTCAGAAGCAGTAAATGCAACAGGGGAAAGGTGGGGCCCAGACCATGAGGAATTCCAGAGCTGGCCTGTGATGTGCAGTCTTACAATTACTGTCAGTCTCTGAGGCCACTAGTGGCCTGTCTCTAAGAGTTAAAGGTGTCGATGAAGGATGAACATGTTTATAAATTCCTTAAGTGTTATGTTAGGATCTCATTTAAGGACAGCGATTTGGTGTTACCTGACCCAACACTCCAAGATAATGGTCCAGGCAGGATGGAGAAGCAGGAGGATTTCTCCCCTTAAAGAAGCAGCAGTGTCGGGGTCCTTGTCCTAGAGGGATGGCTGAACCTGGTGGAAGAAGGGCATCCCAAGCAGGCTGCCAGAGCAAGGAAGGGCCAGGTGTAGGGGCAGGGTAGGTTGCAAGACAAGGGAGTAGAAGTCTAAATAAGCAAAGTAGGAATTAGCCTCAGTGAATTCTGGAGACTAAGCCAGAACTGGTACAGGGAGGTAAAGAAGATTGTATTAACAAGATTGTCTACTGGGGAGAATGTTAGATATTGTTCAATGTCCCTTGGAGTGGAGGTGAGACTCGAAGAGGATGGCCATACATAATAACAAAGAGTCTACTAATTTGCCTTCTAAGGAGGGTGACAGATTCAATAACCAAAAAGCTGGCCGGGCATGGTGGCTCACGCCTGTAATCCCAGCACTTTGGGAGGCTGAGGTGGGTGGATCACGAGGTCAGGAAATCGAGACCATCCTGGCTAACACGGTGAAACCCCGTCTCTACTAAAAATACTTTTTAAAAAAATTAGCCAGGCGTGGTGGTGGGCGCCTGTAGTCCCAGCCACTCGGGAGCCTGAAGCAGGAGAATGGCATGAACCCGGGAGGCGGAGCTTGCAGTGAGCAGAGATGGCGCCACTGCACTCCAGCCTGGGCGACAGAGCGAGACTGTCTCAAAAAAGTAATAATAGGCCGGGCGCGGTGGCTTATGCCTGTAATCCCAGCACTTTGGGAGGCCGAGACGGGCGGATCACGAGGTCAGGAGATCGAGACCATCCTGGCTAACACGGTGAAACCCCGTCTCTACTAAAAATACAAAAAAATTAGCCGGGCTTGGTGGCTGGCGCCTGTAGTCGCATCTACTGGGGAGGCTGAGGCAGGAGAATGGCGTGAACCCGGAAGGCGGAGCTTGCAGTGAGCCGAGATCACGCCACTGCACTCCAGCCTGGGCGACAGAGCGAGACTCCGTCTTAAAATACTACTACTACTACTACTACTACGACTACTACTACTACTACTACTAAATAACCACAAAGCTTTTACTGAGGGGACTCTAGAAATTTGGGGGCCAAGCTGGTTAGAGCAGTGTGGATGAAACATAGTGGAGAACTGCTAAAGAGAGAGACACAATACTCATCTAGATGATGATGTCTGAGGGTGTTTCCCTGTGGTATGGATGTTAACTCTCTCCTCCATTCCTCCCCTCTCCCCAAAGAAATCTTCAGCAAATTCCATCTTAATTACTGATGCTTTTGTGCCAGTGGATGAAAAGGTGGGACATAAAAAGGTGCTGTAGGCCGGGTGCAGTGGCTCACGCCTATAATCCCAGCGCTTTGGAAGGTCGAGGTGGGAGAATCACTTGAGGTCAGGAGTTTGAGACCAGCCTGCTCGACGTGGCAAAACCCCATCTCTACTAAAAATACAAAAATTAACCAGGTGTGGTGGTGGGCACCTGTAATCCCAGCTACTTGGAAGGCTGAGGCATGAGAACAGCTTGAACCCAGGAGGCAGAGGTTGCAGTGAGCCAAGATAGCACCACTGCACTCCAGTCTGGGCGACAGAGCAAGCCTCCGTCTCAAAAAAAAATAAAAATAAAAAGGTGCTGTAGCTGCATGAAGGTGTTTTGTGGGAGAAACCGAGCACACACCACCTTCAGCTGACTGCTGACAGATCAGATAGCTCCCTCTTAGCCCAGGGTGCCTCCTTCCCTGGATGAGATTGAACAAAGGTCTCCACCTGCTTACCTGGTAGAAGTTCCGCATACTTCCTAGCATAAGGTGGAAGGTGAAATCTTGTGACCGCTTTTCCAGCCCATATTTCCCCTAGCAGTATAGATAGAGAACTAGCTGGGTGATCACTGGGAATTTAGCAACTTTTCCATGAGAATAGTTAGGCTCTTATCTTGGTTCCCCAGGAACATCTTTGGGGTATGGAGTTGGGTGTAGGTGAGCTGAATGTAGAGCTAAAAATGTGGTGAACCTCCCTGCACAGTGGCAACTGGCTTTAAAAAAAAGAGTGTGTGTTGGGTGACTTAAGGGCCCACTATAGACTCCTTCAATTATCAGCTTGGGCAAACAGTCTAAATACGTTGTTTTGTGCTGTAATGAGAATATAGTTCCTTCTGGACAAAGAGAAAAATATGGTGATATTAACTTCTAGCTTGAAGTAGAATAAGTGAAGCTCCAGTCTTTATTAATAAGTAGATGATCCAATGTTAGTGAAGTGGCTTTTATGTGCCAATAAGTTGTGTTTAGCAGTCAGGAATAGAACACATGTATCCCTTCCCCCACAGCCTTCTCCTCAGTCCATGCAAAACAAATTGGAGTGAAACAACACCATCTGCTCATTTCACACTCAGTGAAGAAGCACGTCAACTCCTTCTCAAGGTTAGAAAGTCCAAACTCAAAAAGACACTCCTCTAGTTATGCAGAAAGAAAAAAAAAAGCCTCCTGAAAGCAAGAACCCCATAGGCTTAGAAGAGTCCCATATTTCCCAAAATGTGACATTGCAAGGGCTGAGTTGATGAGGGCTAAAAAGCTGAGGGCTTCCTTATGAGGGTGTCACATGGCTTTGTTTCACTAGCTAATTGTATTTCTATGATTTTGTGCCTCTGATTTAGATGGAAAGAATGGCAGTAGAAAAAGACTATCAATAATTACCATAGTTCTTGTATCCCGGTGTTGGGAGGAAAAGAATAAAGAAGAAAGAGAAGTCTGGCTCAGTTTGAGAAGGCTGTTTTGTTCTGATAATTTTCTTTTGTGTAACAACCACTTTTCTTTTGGCAATCACTTTAAAAAATCTAAGTACTTAAATTAAACTCCATTATTTTATCCAGAGATGAGGCTTTGAATTAGGGAGGAAACTGAGCCATTTGAGTGTCCCTCTATTTACTGTGCTCAGCCAAACTCTGCATTCAGAAGTAAAGATAAGAGAAAGTTCTTACTAATTCATATGAATGCCCCAGAAATTAGAGGAGGGCAGTCCTTTGGCCTTGCTAACAATTCTTAATCTCCACACAGTTATAACCAGCCACCTATTTTTAAAATGCTGTTCCCAAGAAGAACCCTGGTGCGATAGGTGGCTGGACTTGTTTTAGAGACCAGATATTTGCAATACAAAGTCTGAGAAGAATCAAGTCTTGCACCAACTATAGCATACCTCACTGGTACTGATAATTTATGATATTCTTGGAGAAACAGGAGATTAACATAAAAGGATAAATTGTGGCATGCCAAGTACCAAACAAGTGTGCATTATGTAAAATCATACATCTTTTTATTCACAAAGCTCTTGTGCCAGAGTTTTGAGATTTGGTGAACAAGACCACAGTAACTTGAATTCATCCATCCATTCAACCATCTGTCAGTGTGTCTATCTGCCCAGCAAACATTATACCACTGCCTATGGTGCCAGCCCTCAGAGTTACTGAGACAAATAAGGCATGGTCCCTGTCCTGGTGGGGGAGTCAGACTTGCAAATCATAATACCTCAATAAGTGAAATCACAGAAGTATGTTCAAGGTGGACAGGTAATCAAAAAGGAGGGAGCAGTTGAAATATGAAAGAAAGATTGCAATTTACCAGGCATGTGCATTCTAATCAGAAGGCACGGCTTGAGCAAAGCATGGAGGCATGACAAAGCACAGGGTATCCAAGGAGCTAGAAGCCGTGTGATATTGCTGCGGGGGTTTGAGTGGCAGTGATAAGAGATGAGCCCAGAGAAATAGGTGCAAGCTAGAGAAAGACAAACCTCATAGGCCATGTTTAGACATTTCTCTGTAGACAATAGGCAACACTGGTGGGATTTCAGGAGGGCATGTGTTTAGAATCATTTCTGTGATGGCAATGAGGAAAACTATGATGCATAGAGGAGGAAAGTGAGAAAAGTACAGAAAACCCAAAGGGGCAAGTTGTCACTGTGTTCACCAGGCTTTTTAAAGCTTTGATCCTATTTCAGCCTTTGTATTTCCAGACTGGGAGATGCCAATGTGAGACAACTTAGTGTTTGCAATATCACGGATCTCATAGAAACTAATATTATTTTTAATAGTATATTAGGGGTCAAGCGTAGTATGGAGTCTGCTTGTGGCCAAGAGGCCTGGGGACTCCAGCTATCCCAGGCCCCACTCAACCAGTGCAAGGCTTGAGGGAATCAGTAGCTCAGCTCTACCTGTAACCCAATGGAGCTGCCCCTTGTGCCTCGATGCTACTCAGAGTCTATCTACATTGGAAACGAATGAAGTAGTAATAAATAAGCTCAACCAGGGTAGATCTGGAATCCAAACTCCAATTACAAGGTTTTTCCCTCCTAATCTAACCACGCTGCCTCTTCAAGCTGTGCTTCAGGAGAATTACTCTCTTGGGGCATAGGAAAATTCATAGTTTATAAAAGCTAAACAAGGAAGCTGGGGATATTCAGAGCTGACCTCCTAGAAGATAATCATGTTCTCTTATTCTATCAAAGTCAGAAGAAGAAAAATGAATCGTGTGGTTCACAGGTTATTTTCCATGTTGATTAGCTCCATATCATTATTCATAGTTGATAAAGTATCTCTGTCATCCAATGTATATAGACACAGGAGTTTTTGGATAAACTATGAAGGAAACTAGTGAGTGAGTGATAAAGCTAGTAACAAAAAAGAAGAGTCCAGTTCTTCTGAGTTACAGCTGACTGTACTAACCATGGTTACTTTTTCTTTCAGAGTTTTTGGCCAATAATGTTATTTTTAATTTGCTATTTGGCCTATGAATAATTCATTTAAAAGAAAATCTCAATATCTTTTGAGCTTATTTTAGGGTCCTTATTTTAGGGCATTGATTAAAATATCAGTCTGTTTAGCATATCAGCATGCTGCCTGTCAGTCTTCAGGAAAATTCCTTCTCTCTCTGGGCTGTTACACAGTTCTGGTGGATTTGTTGTATTGTATCACATTGCATTACGTTAAAATATTTCCTTCTTGCCATTAACTTTACAATCTGGCTGGGTGTGGTGGCTCGGGCCTGTAATCCTAGCACTTTGGGAGGCCGGGGCAGGAGAATCGCTTGAGCCCAGGAGCTTGAGACCAGGCTGGGCAACATGGAGAGACCTCATCTCTACAAAAAGTAAAAAATTAGTGGGGCGTGGTGGCACACACCTGTAGTCCTAGATACTTAAGAAGCTGAGGTGGGAAGATCACTTGACCCTGGGAGGTAGAGGCTGCAATGAGTTGTGATTGTGCCACTGCACTCCAGCCTGGGCAACAGAGTGAGATCCTGTCTCAAAACAGACAACAAACAAACAAAAAACCCTGAAAACATCAAGACAAAAAGTTACAATCCACTTATTAAAGGCACATTCTAATTTTTTCCTTAATATTTGTTTCATTGTGATTAAAATAGCTAAACTGACAGTTTTGAAGTTATGTCAAGTTGGCAGAAAGAGTAAAAGTTATTTTTCCTCAACTTCATTTCTGTCTTCAAAGCACCACATCTAGGACTCAGAAAGAAATGTGTGCAGTTGGTAACATTCTACTTCTTAGTTGTCCTGCTGATACTGCCAACACAGTAGCCAAACAACTGTAATAATTTCTGGAAGGCATCTGTGACGTTGACACTTGGCCCATTATGAACGGCACCAAACCCCTCCAACCATTTCCTATAGGTCTGAAAGCTGCTGTCAGGCAATAAAAGCTTTCAATTGTTACTGACTTGGGTTAGACTCATGTTCTACTTATAAATTTCCATTTAGTGTTTCTATTGGTGTTTGAATCAGGGAAAAGGTTTATTTGAAATCTTAAAATTCATTCCGTATTTCTTTCAATCAATATAAATCAAAAGCAGTCTCAGAAAATTGTCAATAAGTCTGGCCAAGTCAGAAGTAAATGTCAAGTCTTCTGAACGTTGCATTTTCTCAAGGAAGCACTATTCAAGCATATTTGTTAGCTCAATTAGTCTTGATTTAGTAGCTCCGTCAGTGAGCTAAGGCCTCTGGCACTAGCAGAGTAATTTGATTTCTAAGGTGTCAGTAAGAGACTAAAAACTATCCAAAATGGTAAATCCATGTCCTGAAAGCAGACGTACAGATCTTGACATTCTTGACGGCATAGCAGTCAGGGAAACGTGATGATCTTTGACACTGTCTTCATCTGGGATCAGTGCCCCTCAATGTCACATGCCTGGGAACTCTGATTTTGACCATCAGTTCCCGGAGAGTGCTGGGAGGTGACAGGACGGATGTTCCTTTTGGAAAGTCAGTTCCCTGAAGTGATCCTTTTACTTCTTTCACTGTCTTTAGTGGCAAAACGTACAGGCTGACAGCCCTGAAGACAGCACTGCAGGGCATGTTTTAGAAAAGGAGAATGTTATTGTCAAAGCCTATCAATCTGGTCTCTTTTCCCCCTCACTTCATCCAGAGGCCACAAAACTAACTTTCTGCTGCTCAGACACGTACTTTGAGAAAGTGTAGTCACATTGTAACTGGGGCTACTTAGGACCTCAATCCAGCGGGGGAAGCGTGGCTTGCATCATCTAGGTGAGGGGTGAAGAGAACGGGACCAAGATAACCTAAACCACTGTATTATATCCTTCCCTCTCTTAACTCCCTGCTGAACTGATCTGACCAGTGTAACATACAAATTAATTATTTATCACCTCCAGGAATTAGAAAGCAATCTGCCTGGCATTCCCGTCTCAAGGGTAAATCTAAGCTGGTTACAAAAAAGGGGAGGGTTCATTGGGCCAAGACTGAGGAATTTCACAAAATTGGAAGTGTAGTTGAATGGACTATAGGTGCAGAGACGCAGCTGGCCGTCAGGAACACCAGAAACTGGGATGTTAATGACATTCAAATGTTGTCTCATTCATCACGGCTAAGATTCTGTATGTCAGCTTCATTATCTTTTGTTGGACACTCGTTTTCTCCACATGTTGAAAAACATGGCCTCAGACATTTCCTGGGTTTTAAATTTTAGACCTTAAACTACTGGTCTCACTCTCTCAGTACTTCAAGTGAAAGTATTATGGGTTTGATTTAGGTCGTTACCCATAAATGAACCAGTCAACTACAGACAGTGGATCAGGGTAGTGTGATTGGCCAAGCTTGGGTCAGATGTCTGCACCAAGCTCAATTAACTGTGGCCAAGAGATGAAGGTCGTACTGTAATAATGTGGTAGCTCTAGTGGCAACCACGTGGTTGGAGGAGGAATGAATGACAGGCACACCCTCAGGTGTCCACTATACATAGCTAAAACAAAAAGCAAAACAATTCTTAAATAACAGAAAAGCAAAGATATATTTAGGCACAAATAAACATAAAGTCAAATCCAAGGCCAAAGCCATTTATTAAAGAGAGTAATTTTATTTTGATAAGTATATTTCAAAATAAAAAGATGTTAATAAGTTCTACAAAATCAAGTAACATTATCAAAAACACAGTAAAACCTATGAGCGATATAAGAGGAAATGAATTGTGTATCTATAAAACCAAAGAGATTCCATTAAAAAGCTATTTGAATTGATAAAAACCAAGTTCAGTAAAATGGTGGAATGAGATAAATACACAAAAATCAATAGCTAGCCTGTATAACAGCAATAATGTATTAAAAATGTGGTGAAAAGGAAATCCTATTCCTAATAGCATCGAAAATATAATAATGGTAGGGAGTAGACTGGAATGAATATTTGATTGAATTAGTATGAAATTTATTCAGAAGAATAAAACATAAAGAATAACACAGGCTGGGCTCGGTGGCTCACACCTGTAATCCCAGCACTTTGGGAGGCCAAGGCAAGTGGATTGCTGGAGGCCAGGAGTTCAAGACCAGCCTGGCCAACATGGAGAAACCCCGTCTATACTAAAATTACAAAAATTAGACAGATGTGGTGGTGCATGCCTGTAATTCCAGCTACTTGGGAGGCTGAGGCACAAGAATCACTTTAACCCAGGAGGCGGAGGTTGCAGTGAGCCAAGATCACACCACTGAAGTCTGGCCTGGGTGACAGAGTGAGATGCTGTCTCTCAAAAATAATAATAATAATAACATACAGGCACACACACGGACATATATGTTAAAGGCAAGAATAATGAAGGGTAGTTAGCCTTGCCAGATATTAGAATTAAAGCAGTATAGTATTGATGCAAAAATAAACAAATAAATGAACAAAATAAATAATCTTGAAATTGATCATGGTATACTTCAAATATGAATATGTGATAAAAGACTGCATAAACCAAAGAATGAGAAACTATTATTCAGCACAGAGTATTGGGACAACCAGTGGTTATGTAAAAAGAGAGTGGCACCTTACTAAAGTTAAGAATCAACCAGGAATCTGGTCAAGTTATTTGTTGCAAATATGATAAAAATTCATTTTTGACTCATTAAAAGCTCATTCAAATCAATAAGAAATTCCAATAAGCGGTGTTTATAAAACCATATAAAGACTCAACAGTCTTACCTCAAAGGTGGTAATACAATTGGTACAACACTTTGGAATTTAATAAGCAATACGTTTCAAGAACATAAAAAATATTCACATTCCAAATTAGCCGGGCATGGTGGCGGGTGCCTGTAGTCCCAGCTACTCAGGAGGCTGAGGCAGCAGAATGGCGTGAACCCGGGAGGTGGAGCTTGCAGTGAGCGGAGATCGCACCACTGCACTCCAGCCTGGGTGACAGAGCAAGACTCCGTCTCAAAAAAAAATAAAAAATAAAAAAAAAATAAATATATATATATTCACATTTCTTTATTCAATAATTTTTTCCTTGGTAAACCACCTTGACAAGATTATTTGAAAAACTGAAATGTATTATGGACCAATCTACTCATCACTACATATATACTCATTGCCACATTACTATATAAAATAGTAATCCTGTTGTCCTCTAACCCTGTTTTCCTGTTTTTCTTTTCATGGCATTTATTATCACCTGACATTTGTTTATTACCAGCCCCTCCCCAACCACTAAAATGTAAGCCCCATGAGAATTGGACTACTTTGTTCACTACTATATTTCCAAGCCCCAGAACCCTGCCTAACATACCCTAGGAAGTTGATAAATAGTTGTGGAATGATGAAACAATTTCAAACATCCCACAATAAAGAAATGATTCGGACAATTATGATTTATCTATTCAATATAATATTATGAAGCAATTATATTTATTTATAGGAATAATAACATAACATGGGGGAAGTATTTATAATGAAATGTTTAAGAAGAATATAGTTTCACACATAAATTATGATTACAAATACAGAAAAAGAAACTTTGTGGAGAGAAATAGAAATGGAAGGAGATATCACCAAACATTAAGAGTGGTGTGGGAAAAGAGAATACAGGTACTTTTCCTCTTCTATCTGGTTTTGGGCATTTCCTAGGGGTGCCACAACACGCATTTCTTTAATATTGGACAACTTGATAAATGCAATATATAACAAGAGAAGTTTTTTTTTTTTTTTTTGAGATGGAGTTTTCCTCTTGTTGCCTAGGCTGGAGTGCAATGGTGCGGTCTCGGCTCACCTCCGCCTCCCGGGTTCAAGCAATTCTCCTGCCTCAGCATCCCGAGTAGCTGGGATTACAGGCATGCGTCATCATGCCCGGCTAATTTTGTATGTTTAGTAGAGACAGGGTTTCTCCATGTTGGTCAGGCTGGTCTCAAACTCCTGACCTCAGCTGACCTGCCTGCCTCAGCCTCCCAAAGTTCTGGGATTACAGGTGTGAGCCACCACGCCCAGCAAACAAGGGAAGATTTTTAAAAATCACCCATGATAAGAGGATACGATTTCAAATTAAAATAATGACAAGTAGGGAAAAGGTTGGGAACAGTAGAAAATTATAAGTTAATGTTTTGGTTTATTTTAGTATAATTAGATAAGTTTGGGTTTAAGAATATGAAAATATAGAAAGCTGATTATCCTTTGAGTCACTAGACAAAAACATAGTCTATTTTGCTTACTCCTGTCATTCAACCACATTACTACCCTTAAGTTCCTCCTATGTAGAAATTCTGAAACTAACAGGTGACTCTCAATACTCCTCCTGCAGTGTTGCCCCAGCCACTGCAGTTCTTGGGTGTCCACCCGAGGGTGTGTGGGGGAGAAAATCTAGACCCCTAGTTCAAGGAACCAATAGACTGGCCTTCCTCTGCCCCTTGGGCCTCCACCTACTGACCCAGACACCAGAGGTTGTGTTAAGCTGGGCCGGGCTCTTCACAGTCTAACGTACTCAATGCAACACATTGGCTTAGTGTCACCATGGAGTCAGAAACCCTCATCCTGGTGGCCATTGTTCTGTGGGCTTGTTTTATAATGTTCTGCGCTTCCTCCTTAGCATTACAAGCTCTCAGTGCTGAGCCTCTGTCCCAACCATTTCCTTTGTTCCCCCTGGAAGTCCCATTGGATTGTAAACAGATGCCTCCACGTCCACGGTCCTCACACAGGCACTCCTTCTATCTCCTGCTTTATTTGAAATCTGGCACTCTCCCGAGGCCACTTCTGCAGACCTCATTTGTTCAGATATCAAGTGACCAGTAGGTGTTGTTAATAATCTCCTGACTGTCCCCTCCCTGCCATTTCACCATCATTTCACTTACATTCTTGGTCAAAAACAAACAAACAAACAAACAAAGCCAAGAAAAACAAACTCAAACAAAACAAGAATTCTGTCGGATTCTGATAATCTTGTTGTCTTAGTCCATTTGGGCTTCTATAAAAAAAAATACCATAAACTGAGTGGCTCACAAATAACAGAAATCTACTTCTCACAGCTCTGGAGCCTGGGAAGTCCAAGATCAAGGCGACAACAGATTCAGTGTCTTGCTGAGGCCCACTTTCTCATAGATGGCGGCCTTTCCTTGTGTCCTCACATGGTGAAAGAGGCAAGGCAGCTCTCTGTGGCCTCTTTTATAAGCACACTAATCCCATGATCCAATCACCTCTGAAAGACCCCACTTCCTAATACCATCACCTTGGTGATTAGGTTTCAACATATGAATTTTGGAGGAACACAAATATTCAGACCATACCACATGACGTCCAACTCAGTGTCTTTTTTCCCCCTATTTCATGGCTGACTTCTGACCCACTCCTCAAGAATCTTAAGTGTACAATGGCTTACACTCTTTCTCTCCTCCACTTCATGTCTTGCCATCCTAGATGATTTCATTGGCCTGTGGACGACACATCTTTTAGCCACACTGTCCCTGCTCGCTGCCTTCTCTCTCTCCCCACCACCTTCAACACCTAGGAGGAGATTGCATGGCAACACAGAGGGCAGGAAAAGGCCAATACCGAATAACATTCTCATTGGCTCCTTCTCCAGGAGAACCTGGAGAGAGACAACTCTCTTTTTTGTTTCCCAATCAGTAGTAAAGTTGAGGGTGCCTTCTGCTTGGGAGTTTCTCAGTGAGTATGGCCCAGCAGGGATAAAAGAAAGGGACCAAAACACAGGTAGCCCTTATAAAGGACATAAGCAAAATGCTTAAATGAGATTCTTGAGGTTTTTATGTTGTCTAGTTCAGCACTCTAGTGTTGGAGAGCAGATTGTGGGGAGATGGGGAGGAGTCATAGCTTGGAATAAGGAGTCTGGCTGTCCTCTGGTAATCTCTTTTTTTGGCTGCCTCAAATCCTCTGTGGAAAGCAGCTTGCCATATGCATGACTCTGTGTGTGTGTGTGTGTGTGTGTGTGTGTGTGTGTCTGTGTCTGTGTGTGTGTGTGATATACAAGCTCAGTGACAGGCAACCAGATAGAGCTGAGTCCAGAGCAGTTAAAAGGAAATCCTGAACATTTCCAAAACATACAAGTAACACACCAAAAAGCAAATGATGCACCAAATACTGTTACCTAAAATTTCTTGGCTTCCTTGACTCTCCTTCAATATTCTAGTCTGAGATACATAATCTTCTATCTTTATGTTCTTACTTCTTACTTATACATAGAAAATCTACTCTGATCTTCTTAAGTGCTCTAATTCCCAGACACCCTCATTTTCCCCTAGTCATTCTGCCCATTCTGGATTTATTTCCTTCCCTATATAGTCTAAACCATGTCACTTGTCACTACAATTCACTTTTTGGCATCCTTGAGTCCTTCCATTCTTGTTTTTTTCATTTCTTTGCCCATGCCTAGAAATCCCCAACTCTAGGCCAATCCAACTATCCACCTTCTCTTCTCTTACCATTTATTGCCTCATGAGTACCACATAGAGAAGAATCACAAATGTATTATTACTAATTTCAGCCAGGCCCCTAAATTGTTCCCTCTCTTAATCCCCTGTGTGACTCTTCCAGGATTTTACCACTCTCCTTAAACACTCTACCATCTAGCAGCAGATGACTTTGCTGCCTACTTCATGGAGGAAGGATATCAAGACCCTCAAGAATGAACTTTGTATCCTCTCACTTATCTATCTCTGCCTCCTTCCTTCCTGGCTCCTCCCATCCAAGCAAATCCCTTGATCTGATATCTAAATTCCTTCCCTTCCACAATTTAAATAATCTTTATATCAACACTAAATGTTTATTCTTTTCTTCTTCTTCTTGTTTTTTGAGATAGAGTCTTGCTCTGTCGCCAGGCTGGAGTGCAGTGGTGCAATCTTGGCTGACTACAACCTCTGCCTCCGGGGTTCAAGTGATTCTCCTGCCTCAGCCTCCCGAGTAGCTGGGACTATAGGCGTGCCCCACCACATCCAGCTAATTTTTGTATTTTTAGTAGAGACAGGGTTTCACCATGTTGGCCAGGATGATCTTGATCTGATGGTCTTGATCTCTTGACCTCGTGATCCGCCCACCTCGGCCTCCCAAAGTACTGGGATTACACGCATGAGCCACGATGCCCGGCCTAAATATTTATTCTTTAGACAAATATGTATTAAGCACCAGGTACCAGGCTGGGCTATTGGGATAGAGTGACAAATAGAACCCAGTTACAAAAGATGCCTGTTGAATTGCTTGACTGGCACCCCTTTTCTGTGAATTGAACGCTCTGCTTTTATTTACTGGTTGGTTGCTCTGGGAGCTTCCATACTACAACTCTCACCCACTGGCCTCCCTGAGTAACTAGTTTGAAGTGGGCACCTAAACCAAGACTGGCAATCAATCCGTTCAATGGGAAATTTGTAATTGGAACTGGCAGTCAGAACCAGACTGTAAAACGGTAATTTGGAAGTTGGTAGTAGCCATTTACTGCCATGTGGACTAAGACACAGAGAGAGCCATTCTGCAGTGAGAATAGAGCTGAGACAGATTCAGAGATTGGTGAAGAGACAATAGGTTCTCCAAAAGAGGATTTTCTGGGGTTTTTAAGGTGCTCTAGTCTCCAGTTCCATTTCCAAGGCCCAGATGCACCCCTGTCATAAAATGCCAGGGTCCTTCTAATAAACTTTATTTCTGCTTAAGATAGTATTTTGTGGCCAGGCGTGGTGGCTCACGCCTGTAATCTCAGCAATTTGGGAGGCTGAGGCAGGCGGATCATGAGGTCAGGAGATCGAGACCATCCTGGCTAACACAGTGAAACCCCATCTCTACTAAAAATACAAAAAAAATTAGCAGGGCGTGGTGGCAGGCACCTGTAGTCCCAGCTACTCGGGAGGCTGAGGCAGGAAAATGGCGCGAACCCGGGAGGCGGAGCTTGCGGTGAGCCGAGATCATGCCACTGCACTCCAGCCTGGGCCACAGAGCTGGAGAGGAAAAAAAAAAAAAAAAAAAAAAAAAAAAAAAGGATAGTATTTTGTATTGGGTTTCTGTCACTTGTAAGCAAAAAGCAAGATCCTATCATTTTTGCTGGAAAGCTGGCCTGCCTTGTTTTACAACTATTGTCTGTTGGGACCCAGCCATGTGTCTTTTGAGGATAGAATTCTAGGGGACTAGGTAGCAAATGTCAGGATGTTGCCCCTTATTTTCAGTATTCATTAAGATACTACAAGAACTAAACATGTTCAAATACAGCTGAAGCCTGCCTGGGAACCACAGGGCCAGGGTGTGCCTCTGTTCTGTGAAGTTCTTTTGCCTTCTGCCAGTTGCCTGAGACTACTGAGGTCAGATAATCATGGGCTTTGCGGAATAACGGCTGCCAAATTATCTACTGCACCGTTTCTAAAGCTATCAATTATCCCCCTTCTCTCTTAAATTTTCAACACTTCCCTCTCTGTTGGTTCCTTACATCAGCATTTAAATCTACTCCCCTCTTAAAATCTATTCTAGAGTTACCAATTTTTCCTTCCTATTACAGGTAAACTTCTTGAAGTAGTTCATACTCAGTGACAAGCCATAGCAAGTAGGTGGCCTTACTCTCTGCTGCAACTCACTTACTAAGGTTGTACTTGCCCACCTACCTTATCACTAAATACAATGAATGGTTTCCAGGTCTTATCTTATTTGATCTTTCAGGAGTATATGACACTATTGACCACTTCTGCATTCCTGAAACACTTTTTCTTGGCTTCTGTGATACCACATGCTCCGGGTTTTCTTGTTACATGCCTGCTTGTTTCTTTGTAAGTTTCTTTTTTTGCTCTATGCCTTCAATGTGTTGGTGTTCTTCCAGTTTGGCCCCAGTCCTCAATCCTCAGTCCTGGTTCCATCCTAAACTCTCCTGGGGCAATCTCAGTCACTCTGTTGGCATTATTGTACCTACCCAAATATAAGACAGAGCCCTCTTACCCTCACCAAAATCAGAAAACAGGGAGTCACTTTATATTCTGACCCTTAGAAGTCCTTCATGGCCAGTCATGGTGGCTCACACCTATAATCCCAACACTTTGGGAGGCCAAGGCAGGAGGATTGCTTGAGCCCAGGAGTTTGAGACCAGCTTAGGCAACATAGTGAGCCCTTGTCTATGCAAAAAACCAAAACAATTAGCCTATACGGGTGTGGTGGTATGCACCTGTAGTTCCAGCTACTCGGGAGGCTGAGGTGGGAGGATTGCTTGAGCCTGGAAAGTGGAGGCTGCTTGAGCTGTGATTGTGCCACTGCACTCTAGTCTGGGCAGCAGAGACCCTGTCTCAAAAAAAAAAAAAAAAGTCGTTCATGTTACTGGATGCTCTCAACCATTTTGAACAACAAAATGCTTTTTGGTGGAATATACATTAGCATGAAATGCTCTCATTCAATGCTCATACAAAGCCACCTGACAGAATTGGTAAGAAAGGAAACAAATTGAACAGACTTTAAAATTACTTCTAGGGAAATATCTTCACACTTAGAAGTGTTGGATGTCCTTGTAAACAAGTCTTTAAAAGTCACTATAAAAAGCAATATGGTACATGAATATAATTACAGGATGAATGATGTAGTGTGATTAGATACTTGTGGCTTGGAATAAAATTCCCAGTGACAGCATTATATATAGAGTTAAAAACTTGGGTAGAAGTGAAGATGGTATGTCCTGGGAAATATGTTAGAGACTCAAAATGCGACACTTGTGATGATAAAGACACCATGAAGAATTTCAATAAAATTATTTTAAAGATTATATTTATATAATATGTAAAGTAAGCATAATTAAATTAATATATTCAATATTATAAATAGAGCCCTGATTATTTCTTTTTTCCCAACTTTTTCTTTCTTATTTAATTTTTTTAACTTTTATTTTAGGTTTGGGGGTACAAGTGAAGGTTTGTCACACAGGTACTCCTGTCACAGGAGTTTGCTGTACGGATTATTTCATCACCCTGGAATTAAACCCAGTACCCAAAAGTTATTTTTTCTGCTCCAGTCTCTCCTCCCACCCTCTACCCTAAAGTAGACCCGTGTCTGCTGTTTCCTTCTTTGTGTTCATAAGTTCTTGTCATTTAGCTCCCACTTATAAGCGAGAACATGCGATATTTGGTTTTCTGTTCCTGTGCTAGTTTGCTGAGGATAATGGCCTGCAGCTCCATCCATGCTCCCGCAAAAGGCATGATCTCATTCTTTTTTATAGCTGCAGAGCCCTGATTATTTCATCTATATCTCTAAAAGTTTATCTGTTCAAGTTTG
This sequence comes from Pan troglodytes, assembly GCF_028858775.2. Lineage (NCBI taxonomy): Eukaryota > Metazoa > Chordata > Mammalia > Primates > Hominidae > Pan > Pan troglodytes. The sequence goes on from NC_072414.2 coordinate 65,015,074, forward strand.
CCGCAAAGTTTTATTGGGGGGGATTGTTTTTGTTTTTATTTTTTGAGGCATAGTCTTGCTCTGTTACTCAGGCTGGAGTGCAGTGGCAAAATAATGTATCACTGCAGCCTTGACCTCCAGGCTCAAGTGATCCTCCCAAGTGGCTGGGACTACAGGCACACGCCACCACACCTAGCTAATTTTTTTTTTTTTTTAATGTAGAGACCGGGTTTTGCCCTGTTGCCTACTCTGGTCTTGAATTCCTGGGCTCAAGCTACCTGCCTGCCTCGGCCTCCCAAAGTGCCGGGATTACAGGTGTGAGCCGCCGAGGGGCCTGGGGGAGTGGGGTGGATTCTAATTGGAAAAATGGAGGCTCACCTTATTTTCAGAAGCACCTTATACTCAGGCATATGTAGTGTGTGCTGATGACTCACTTCTCCAGTCCTATCTCCCTGCTAAACTCCAGATCCAAGTAATGAACGGCTTACTGATATTTCTACTCAGATGTATTTAAAGTACCTATGTATGCATAGGTACTTTAAATTTGCTTGTCCAAAGTTAAACTAACATTGTCTCCCATCTGCTCATCTTTCTCATTCCCCCCTCAGTGAATGCCACCACCTTCATTCAGCTTCCCAAGTTGAAATCTGAGTTACCCACATCTCCTATCTCTCCCACACACCCCTGCTGTTTCTATCTATCTCCTAAATCTCTCTCTTATCTGTTCACTTTTCTTAATCCCCTTTGCTTTACTCCAGGCCACTATCATCTCCTCCCTAGACTATTGTAACAAAATCTGAACTGTTTTTTTTTTTTTTTTGGTCTCGACTTCTTCCAAACTACACTCCAAGAAGCAGCCTCAGTGTTCCCTCTAAAATGCAAATCTGAGGTCAAATCCCACCTGTAGGCGTGGCTGACTCCTATCTACCTTCAGGTCTCTGTTTAGAGGCCAAAGCTTCTCTAATTCTCCTTCTCCCACCCCCACACACAATTTAGTCAAGTTAGATGCTCTTACTAAGTTTTCCCACACTCCTTATCTTTCCTTACCATAACAGTCTTTACACTTCTTTGTTATAATTGTTTACCCTTTCTGCTAGACTGGGAACTTTGTTTATCTGGCTCATCACTGTCTTCCCTTAACATAAGCCAGGACCAGAGACACAGGATGTACTTTATAAATATTAAATGAATGAACCAATAATTTTGTTATCCCAGCATCCAGCACAATACTTGGTGAAAACAGGTCCTCAATAATTTTTGCTGAATTAATAGATTGTTGTTGAACTAAAGATATGTGATTAACTAAGCAACATGTGACAAGCAAAATTAATATTGAGCATGCTTGTACTTAAAAAGGAGCACACATCCTTTTTAATTACACTTAATCAGAGATGGCTCCCTAGAGCAGGTGGCTTCTGAAGGAGAACGGGAGAAAATAAAAATTCTTACCTAGTGGAATGTAAAGGGCAAATATAAAAATAACAATCTCTGTGCAGAAGAAAATCACTTTCTTAAGACTGGGGCAACTTCTAGTTGAAGTCTGCTGTGACTAGGAAGTGTTCTATCCTGAGATCTGCTAGTCAGGGGACTAGCTTTCTTCTTCTCTACCTCGGACACTGGGATTCAGCCAGGGAATTAGCTGCAGAATCTCATTACTGCCAGCAGTTAAACACTGAATTGTACGTCCTTTCTAATGTTGAAAAAAAAACCTTTTACTATAGAGAATAAGATTCCTACCAAGTTTTATATTCATAGGCTTTAATATTTCATGTAATTTTTATATCAAAATACATTAGCATAAATTTCACAAGATATCAGTCTAGTTATTTTTGGCCTGCATTTCGATAACTTTTACAGACACACAATGGCCACTCTGTTTTCTTTGCTCTAAAGTTTCTTTGTGCACTTATTCCTTGAACATGGGCCTCATGTTCTAACTTTACTTAGATGAAAAAACTGTTAATTTCACCAATGGTTTAATATCTCTTCATAGATTGATAGTTTAGACAACATAAAAGTGTTGATTAGCAGTATAGGTGCAGGCTGCAGTATTTGTTGAAAATCTTGTTGGGAGAATAAGAATGATAAAAGAGATGCCTAAGAAAATCTTTTCTCAGATATGCTTTACTAAACAAAGAACAGGTTAATTACTCAATGATGATTTTTAAAGGGCATGTCGACAGTGTCAGTGACTTTGAAACAAAGTAAAGGAGCTGAATTCAAGTGTGTGCCTGAGTTACTTAACTATCTTGAACTGATTTAGGATCTGTAGCTTTAATCTGGGGCTCCATCTACTAGTGGTTTAATAGAGTGGGTTTTATTAAAATTGTGATTTAATCACAAGCCAGAAATATACAACTGTTTTAAACTTTTTGATATTAACTTGATATACACAGTGGGCTGATAAATTAGTGAGACAGTTCATATAAGTCATATATGAAAATCAGTCTGTTATTAGCCACAACTCATGTATTTTTCAAAACTTGGAGATAAATGTAAGCTTCATCTCAGAAGTCATATTACACGTTATAGGTTTAATATAATGAAATTTTTCCAGACTTAGAAAAGATATCAGGAAATTAACATTTGCAAGGCAATTCACAGTTTTCAAAGAGCTTTTCTCATTATCTCAGAAAACTGAATAATGATGTGATTATTAAAGGTTAATTAAGCAAATACTTGTGAAGTAATTGGGAGGTAATCTATTTCTAATTTAACAGGTCAATCACGGGTATTTAGGAAATATTTTTGCTGGTTAACAAGTCTAACCAAAACAAAAAGGTATTTAAATGGTTTCCCTAGTGAAAAACCATAAGCATGTGTTTCCTCTATTAAGTCAATTGTTTCAAAGAACTGGGATGAGAATTCCTAATTTCACCGTTTTGATGATTTAAGGTTTTATGAAGATTCTGAGCTCTTCCCTCCCGACGTTAATCCATGTCTTACATTGTTCATTTTGGCGCTTTAGAATAAAATATCTTTGGAAAGTAACTATGAGAAAGCACAGAGGGATATGTTAGTGAAATAGCCATTTTCTTGTGGGAAGCAAGACATTTCGGTTATCGACTATACAGAAGAGTGAATAAAACCCAACGCCTATCAACCACCAAACGTGACTCTGCTTGCGTAATCATACAAATAAATTTTCTTTAAAAATTTTTCATGGGTGCAGTATATAAAATGATCAATAGTCTCATCAGCAGTGGAACTACAAACTGCTTTCTCTTAACTTTGTGTAGCCTGGGTGCTGCCTCACGATTACTAAGTGGTTTAAAATCATATCCCACTTGCTCCTTGGTTTATCAGCGAAAGACGTGATTCCCAGGTAGGAAAACGCCAAGTGTCCCGCAAAGGTACAGGTAAAACGTAGCAGTTACTGCGAGAAGACTGGCCCCGGGGAGTCCCAGGGCTCGGTCGGGGCCCCCGCACGAGCTGAGGAAGTGGACAGCGGGCACCTTTGTCTGTGCCTAGTTCCCTGGACCCGGGCCGAGCGATGCGGGTGGGGGCGCGGTTCGGGCGGGTCCCGGCGCTGCCCGGGGGAAGCGCGCGGCGACGGCGGCCCGGCTTGGAAGCCGGAGGTCAGCGGCTGCGCGGCCGGCCCCCTCCCACGGGAGCCGCGCCAGGGCTCAGCAAGAGTCGGGCGGGATCGCTATTGTTTTTGGCGAGCACATAAATCCCCGGGCCGACCCACTGCGCACCCAGGTTTCCTCCCGGAGGCCATTCGGTTTCCTCTGAGGCCCTATATAGAGGCTCCAGGCCCGGACTGTGCAGAGGTGCGCGCCCACGCCGGCCTCCCGGACCAGCCTGAGCTCGGAGCGCCTCTCGCCCTCAGGTCTCTGCAGCCAGAGGCATCTGGGGAGGTGAGGGGGGAATTTGTCCCCGAAGTGAGGAGGAGGAGGCGGGGGCGCGCGGAGCCGAGGGGCTGCGGCGAGCGGGCGGGAGGAGCAGGAGGATCCGCTTCTCCGGGGTTTCCCTGACGCCAGCAGCAGCGCCCGGCGCGCGCGCCCCGCACCCGTCAGCGGCTCCGGGGAGAAGGGGGAGGGGAGTGGGCCCGCCACGGCCCGTGAGGCGGCAGCCGGGATTGGAGCGGGGGCGGGCCGCGCGCGGAGCCGAGGGGGCGCGGGCGAGGGAGGCGCGCGCGTGCGCGTGTGCGCGCCCGGGACTCCCGCCCCCCGCCCCCGCCCCCGCCCCCGCCCCCGCCGTCCGCGGTCTCCGCCCCCCTCGCGCTGGTGTGTGGAGCCGGAGTCGGCGGCGGGTGGCGGCGCCTGGAACCTGGAGACCGACCCACCGCCCCCCCCCCGCCCCGGAATGTACTGACTCCCCCTCTTCGCTCTCCTCCCCTCCCCGCCCCCCTGCAGGAGGGAGGCGCCCCCGAGTCTCCCCTCCCGCGAGAGGTGCTGCGCGGGCCGGGCCGGGCCGGGCTGGAGCAGCGGCGGCCGCGGGAGCCAAGCTTGCAGCGAGGGACCGACTGAGGCGCGCGGGAGGGAAGGAGGCAAGGGCTCCGCGGCGCTGTCGCCGCCGCTGCCGCTCACTCCCGGGGAAGAGATGGCGGCGGAGCGGGGAGCCCGGCGACTCCTCGGCACCTCCTCCTTCTGGCTCTACTGCCTGCTGCTGCTCGGGCGCCGGGCGCCGGGCGCCGCGGCCGCCAGGAGCGGCTCCGCGCCGCAGTCCCCAGGTAAGCGGCGGGCGCGGGCCCGGGGGTTCGCGGGGGCGCGGCACCGGCTCAGGCGGCCGCGGCTGCGGTGTTTTTGTTTAGGATCCAGGAGGAAACGTGCAGGAACTTCTCTGCTTCGGCTCCGGTTGCCGAAGAGAAAGGGGATCGCGCGTGGTGGGGAGGAGAAGGGCGAGAGGGGGCGCCACCGGGGAAGGGGCGGCTGCCGGGGGGCAGGTCGGGGGCGCAGGGGTCTAGTTCCCAGCTTTGTACCTGGAGGCAGGTTCACCCCTCGCCTCTCTCCCCTCCCCCAGGCTCATCCCACTTGTAAGAGTGGGACATTCTTGTGCTCACACTAGCACCAGTAGAGGCCACTACACACCTCATTAAATAAACAATCGGACGGCCAATTCATTAATTTTCAGGAACGGAAAGGGGAGGGGGCTTGAACTCCGGGTTCCCTGGCCAGGGATTTCCCAGCTTCCGAAGTCTCGGGGAAGAGCTGGCTAGTCTCGAGGGACTCCTCGCGCGGGGATTGGAGCCCGACTCTGCGGAAGAGCGGGGGTGTCAGAGGGGCACAATTGCCCGCTCACAACCCCTGGTGTTGATTTAACGATGAGGACGCCTTGGAGAGCGGCTCGGAGTGATCGTGTCTGTTAGTGTTTCCGTTATGAAATGCCTCTTCTTTCCTGGGGATTACAACTATATTTACAGCCTATTAACCACTCTTAACCAAGGAAATTGTCTAAGCATCAGATTTTAGGTACTTGTACAATGTTTTCAGATGGCATTGTATAAACATTGAACCTCAAAAGCCATTTTCAGTTCTTTTTTGGAATATTATAGATTACTGAAACCACCTGCATTCCTGTTAAGGGGACCAACGAACAAAAATGCCAAGCCTTCCGGGAAGGACCTTACGGTATTGTTGAGCAGGATACACTCAGCAGTTGAAAGGCAAATTAGCATGTAATCTGTTAAAATTGTTTGACCAAGGTGGTGTACCATAAAACTTGACAAAACTTTCACTCGTGTGAGATATGATATTTTTACATTTGAAAGCAGTCTTACCGCTGAACCAGTACTTGTTTTTCCCTGATTTTTTGAAATGATATTTAAAATCACACTGCAAGGTAACTTGACTGATAAACTTTTCATTTCCTTGCAGAGTGTGTATGTAGCTCATGGCTTTTGCCAATGTTAAAGAACAGCTTTAAACCTAAAGTACCAGTCGGTATTCTCTAAACAGCTACGTAAACAATAGTGTTTTAATGTCAAATTAAACATCACTTATGTCATGATGTACCTTTATACATTCAGTCCGTATATGGTTTAGAACACATTTTGGTGCTGAAATGTAGGTTACTGATCCAACTGTCTCTTAGATGAGCAAGAGAAATATAACTATTTTGGAAAACAAGTTCCTGTTACTCATGATCTATTTTATATGGAAATTCATATATAGTTCACCAAATTTCAAGTAATAGATGCAGTTTTTGTTTAAAGTTTTGTCGATAATTTTGTAAGTAACTAAAATGATAGTAATTTTGTTACTTAGGATAATAATAATAATGCAAGCAGTCTCAGGAAGTGGTCTTAACATCTGTTTCAACATTAACTCAATTGATAGGTTTTTATTTTGCACAGATGAGGTGCAAGGCATATGCTCTCTGCCTTCATGGAGTTTACAGTGTGGTGTGTGGGTAGGAAAGATAGCCATCCAGCTACTGATTATATAATTAAGTAATTGTGATAAGCACTACAAAGGAGAATAGGTTTTCACAAAGTGGGTACTGGAGTGACATAACCTAGTCTGGGTGTTAAGAGTGTCTCACAAGAACTGAGATCTGAGGAGTGAGTAGGAGTGGAGGTGGGGAGGCTCACAGGTAATTAGTCGTTTAATTGGGTCTAGAACATAGATCTCCTGATTCTCGGTCCAGAGTCCTTCCTGTAAACCGCTCTGCTTCATTACAAAAGCGAAAGGAATAACTGCAATAAGGAGGGGTTGGTCAGTTCTGCCATAAAACTGCGGAAGAGATCAAGAGACTGGAGAATTGAGTAAGCAGCAACTGGAACAAGCTGTCCGCAAATCAGATGTCCTTTGTCAGTAGTTTTATTTTTTTTATTTTTGTAGAGTGATAGACACAGAAATCTTTTTATAGGGGATTATAGTGAATAGATGGTAGGGAAGTGGACATGTTCAGTAGTAGAAGGTGGAGAAAAATAGAGATGTGGGACAATAGGATAAATGGAAAGTGTTTTTCCATCTGAGGTTATAGACATACGGAGGTGGAGGAAAAAGTAAGAAGTAAAGGACTGGTGATAGAAAATGGTCAGCAAGGGAGGAGGGTTGGAATTGAGTAGGAACATAATCTTGTATTGTGAAAAAGGGCAGATTACTGAAAAGATATGTAGAGACCTTGGGGAAGATGACATGGCAGCAGCCTGTGCAATGCATGTCTTCTCTATTTAGAGTGAACATTCTTCACTGAGGACTCTATAACTTCTGCCTGAACCATTTATTTCATGGTGTGATTCATTGCCTTACAGGGTAGTCCATTTCTGTGTTGAATAACTTCTGTTAGAAAATGTTGCTTTACACAGTACGTTTCACTGTAGTTTTCACCCTCCCCACCCTTCTTACATTTTTTCCTCTTTGCTTACCTTTTTCAGCATTACTCTATCTTCAGGTTAATCTCTTCTCTGATTAATTCTTCATTTGTCTTTCTGGCTTTTCTTGAACTCACTCATTAAATATTAGTATCTAAAGCTTATCTCATTATACATACTCTGTTTGCCCTCAGTTGCCACCTGTAAGCTAAGGACTCTCTTAGTCCACGCTTTCTCACGTGCCACTCGGTACCTTCACTAAATAGGATCTTAGGTTACTGAAGTCCAAAGTTAAACTGTGTCATTTTCCCTCGTGCTTCCTTCATCCCCATTCTCTAAACGTGAACAAACCAGTTCCTGGCCCCTGTGTCTCATGTTTTTGGAAGGATTGCATGGATTTGTCTTCTTGTGTTGCCTGTCTTGGTCATCACTGTTCATCCACTTGCCCAAGCTGAGATCAAGAAGACCTGCTCTTCCCATTGCCATAGCCGATAGTTCTTTTTGCTTTTTACCTCTCAGCTGTTTCTTGACTCTGAATCGGTATCTTTTCATCTTCATCCCCACCTGGACTAACAGTAGTGGCTCCATAATTAATCTCTTTGTCTGTACTGTTACCCTCTAGAAGTCTGTCCTGCTAGAATGAGCTTCCTGAAATATTTTCCTGAGCATGCCACTCTCCTACTTAAAATCTGTTACTAGCGTTCTGTAGCTTGGGTGTTAGAACTCTTTGGCATGGAGATTGTGAGGCCCTTTGTATTCTTTACCTCTGTTCTCCCAAACCCAATAAAGCCTCATCTCTTGTCACCCCTAACATGCACCTTGCATTCCACCACTCCAGATTAACGACACTGCTTCAGATCTCCGTGCCTTTGCACATGCTGTTCTTTCTGTTAAGTCACTTCTCACCTTGTCCACTTCTGAAACTCCTTATCTAGTCAATGAATTTTTCTCTACCAGCTTTCTCTTCCAAAGGGAGTTATGGTCACTGTTCTGTGTTCCCATAGCTTCCTGAGTACTTTTCATCTTCTGTTACTTATCTTCTTGTCTTTTCGGCTAGTCTCAACCTCTGAAGGGGTTGGCCGGGTTGTCTTATTCACCTTTGTTTCCCTAGTGTAGCACTAACATGTAGCATAGAGAAGATAACCAGTAAATGTTTGTTGACTGAATGTTGAATTGCCTTTGTTTTTAACCCGTAGGGCCATACAGCACAAATCTGATTCCTTTATATGATGGCCCTTCATGTGTCTAATCACATTTCCTGTGTGCATGTGTGTGTGGGCCCCCCCTGCCCTTCCCCTCAAACCTTATCCTTTTTAAGTTAACCATCCTTAATTCCTTCAGCCACTCTTCACATTACTTAGTTTTCAGATCTTTTGTGATCTTGGTCATCCTCCTGGATATGCTGTAGTTTTAGCGTTTTTTTAGTTTTGTCATCTTTGGAAAGATCTTTGATCTTACTGAGTCATCTAAAAGAAAAGACTGATGGCGTTGCTCTGCCTGTCTGTTAGAATGAGGCACGAAAGAGATCATAGAATTCTGGGATGAATGCTCAAAGAAGATAAGAAATATGACTGATTTTCATAAACTGTATGAAAATTAATACATGATGTGGGATAGTGAAAAGACATACATGAAGGCAGAGGATATGGGGTATGACTTGTGGTTCTGCAACTTCACATACATCTGTAAGTTGGGGGATATAGGCAGGCAAGAATAATACCTTACCTACCTAACTGGATTGTCAGAAAAATAAAATGTAAAATTGTTCATAAACTATAAAGTACTGTACCTATGTAGAATGGCTTCAGTGTTTCTTTGTGAACTCTAAAAATATACTATATTAAATTATTTGAAAGTGTAGACTTTTTTTTCTTTTGGCTTAATTGATCATTGCTGGTTTCTTCCTTATGAGTTTTTCTCTACCTCAATTAAAATATTGGGGTAACCTTAATAAATCTCATTATATGGAGGCTGTATTTAATAGTCTTTTTTCCAAACACTTTATTTTATTATTGACTTCCATGTGATTGGGAGCTATTTACCATATCATTGGTAAGTGTTTAGGTTTCTGGGTAAAATTGCATCAATAATTGGAGAACAGTCAGAGGAAATGACTGTAGGTAAGATCATATTGACCGGAGAGCTAAGTGAAGTGAGGAGAAGTTTTGTGTTTAAGATTTTGAAAAATTAACTTTGTCATGGACATAGCTAGTGAAAGATGATTTTAAAATAGAGCTCAAATTTTGGATTCATTTAGAATGAAGAGAGTTTTTTTGATTCAAAAATTTTGTAAATAGTGACAAAAAAAGGCATTCAGACCCACTGGTATGATTTTGGTATATTTCTTTCTACTTACTGCCTATATGGCACATTATCTTTTTACATTGTAATCATGGTGTATGTATAACTTGAAATGTTTTCCCTTGACATTATACCATTTTTCTTTGTTGTCACATTATCTTTAAATCATTTTATTTTAAAAACTTATTTAAAAATACATAAACATGTTTGTTTGCAGTCAAACAATATAAAAATACATAGAATAAAAGATTTTATCACTTCTACCCACAAATTCCATTTTTGAAACCCATAAGTAACCCCTTTTAATATCTTCCCTTGCATGTGCATATGTGTGTATGGTTTTATTTTTTTACAGATAAGCAGGATCATACTACCTATTGTTTTTTCAACTTGCTTTTTCACTTAGTATGTTGGAGATCCTTCCATGCCAGTACATACAGATTTTCCTATAACCATTATTTAAAATGTGTGTGTAATATTCCAGGGAGCAAATATAATAATAGTGGCTAATTAAAGTAGTAGTTACAGAACACTCCCTGACTTCCAGGCATTGTGCCATGCTCTTTCACATGTATTTAATCTTTTATACAGTCCTGTGAGGAAGATTACAATTTCTTCACATTCCATGGATGAGGAAACTGAGTCTCAGATATTAAGTGCCTTGCCGAAGGTCTCACAACCTTTCATGTGCAAAAGTTGGCATTGGAATCCAGGTTTTTGCAACTTCAAAGCCTATGTTCTTTATTCCTCTGCATTCTGCTGCTAATTGTGTATTCTCCTGTTATGGATATGGAAGTTGTTTTTACTGTTTTGCTGTGATAAAGAATGCTGTGATGAACATATTCTTTCTATATTTTGGATTCCCACATATAGGATTGCTGGTGAAAAGTTAACTTGTGTGTGTATGTGGGGGTCAGGGTTCCATTTATTGCAGAAAAGTAATGATGTCATTAAGAATAATACCATTGACTAATACTTTCATAACTTTTTGAAGGTTTTACCACTTTTAATTGTGAACTTTGGGTACTTAAGGCCATGTTTTAAAATGCAATTTCATCTGTTAACTGAAAGGTTAAGCTAATTAATAAGTAATTTCAAAGGTCCCTTCTGCCTTCCAGGTTTCTCTTACTCTGAAGTCCATAAAATGGAACAGTGGGTTTATTTCACCTTAATAACTTCTATTCAGTTATTGTGTTCCAACACTGGTCATTTCTGGTTTTCAGATGCAAAAGTCACCTTTTTTTCATTCGCTAAAGCTCAAGTTATTGTATATCTTTTTTTTGTAGTGCAAAGTAGGATATGATTGGAAAATCTTCTATGTTACTTGCAAATGATTGTATATGATTTTATTTTATATGTGTAAAAATAGCTTTAGGGCTGAGTTATATGGCTTCAGTGTTAAGTAATTGTGAGGTATTTTAAGATACAGTATTACCAGAAATATTAGATGCTTACTCTTAGGCTTGGAAGGGATGTAGAGTAAATTGACCAGGTTACAGAGCTGGCTTATGTAAACAGGTTTTGATTCCCTGTCTGACCCCTTTACATAAAGAAAAGGCAGAGAGGTATGGTGGTTATATATGTTTTATTTTACTGAATGAAGTCAGTTCTTCAGTTCTGAGGAGTTAGCAGGTTGGTGGTCTGAAGTGCAGATTACGTGTCTCTGCTTTTCCTTTTTTAAAGAACCATTAGAAATAACCTTCTTTAAAATTATTTCATAGCGAGAATCCTTACATTTAATTTTTTATTAAGTCAGTTCTATAGGCAAAGCTAGGAGTTGCAGTAATTTTGGCTGGTTGCAAGCGTTTATCTTTGAGGGCTAATTATGCACAAAACTACACTGTGGAAATAAAGATGAATTGGACGTGCTTTCTGTCCTCAGGAAGCATTTGGTCTAATGGTGGAGGTAAGGGAGATATTAGGTAACTTGATTTGGCGAGAGAAAGTGCCATTACTGCTGTAGGTAGAAAAATACATTCTGGAATCATTGTATTACTGTTGATCAAGGAATAGTGCTGCTTTCCCTCATAATTTTGGTTCTGTATCTTTGGAGTAGTCCTAACTTAGTTTTATAAAGCCAGTAGACTAGAATTCTCAAGAAGGAGTTATATATCATTTCCTCTGATTACTGCAGTGTTTGAATGTATGAGAATGCTCATAATTGAGCTGTCTGGGGGTACAGCTACTCCCATGTTTTTTGGAAATCTGGAGATTGATCATACTGATTTTCAGAATTGATTATTGGTCAGTAATAGTACAACTTACTAAGAAGTCCTGAGCAGAGTGAATTTTTGTAATGATACTATGTGGAAATTGAAAACAGAATGTTTCTGTTTTTCTGCTGTAGTGGTAAAAAAAAATCACCAAAATATGTCTTTATTTATGAGGTCTAGTTAAGATAATAGCATTATAATTTACAAATTTAGGGATAGAATAACAAATTATAAGTTTCATTCATAATTTTTTAATTCACAGCATAGCTTTAAATGTAACAAGTAAAATTTGAAAATCTTTTTGGTTAATTGTTGAAAGCTTTTGAAGTTGGAGGTAGGATAACTAGTTTTGTTTGTTTGTTTTTTCTGAGACTGAGTCTCACTCTGTTGCCCAGGCTGGAGTGTACTGGTGCGATCTTGGCTCACTGCAACCTCTGCCTCCCAGATTCAAGCCATTCTGCTGCCTCACCCTCCCAAGTAGCTGGGACTACAGGCGTGCACCACCACACCCTGCTAATTTTTTTTGTATTTTTAGTAGAAACAGGGTTTCACCATTAATGGCCAGGCTGGTTTCAAACTCCTGACCTCAAATGATCTGCCCGCCTCGGCCTCCCAAAGTGTTGGGATTACAGACGTGAGCCACCGCTGCACCCAGGCAACTAGTTGTTTTAAATTTATAGAGTGTTGTATATTCAAGGGATTGTGTGCAGAAATTCTTGTGGTGATAACCCTTTTATTTATTTATTTATTTATTTTGAGATGGGCTCTCACTCTATCACCCAGGCTGGAGTGCAGTGGCATGATCACAGCTTACTGCAGCCTCAACCTTCCAGGCTCAGGTGATCCCCAGCCTCAGCCTCCCAAGTAGCTGGAACTACAGTCATGCCTCACCATGCCCAGCTAATTTTTTTGGGTATTTTTGTAGAGACAAGGTTTCACCATATTGCCAAGGCTGGTCTCAAACTCCTAGACTCAAGCAATCCACCCGCCTCCGCCTCCCAAAGTGCTGGGATTACAAATGTGACACTGCACTGGCCTAACCTGTTTATTAATCGTACCTCACCTACATAGAACTCAACCATTATGTAACCTACCTCCGGAATATAACTGAAGACTAGGGAATAAGAGAAATAATTTTCAAAGTAAATGCATTTCTCTGAGTCCCAAAGGACTTTGTTCAGAGCCTATCTTTAATTCATAGGCAGTTCTAACAAACAGTGTAATCTAATTTCTGAGCCCATAGCTGATCAGAAGTGGGTAGAAAGACTATCTTGGGAAATGCCCCCTGCAGCAGAAGGTTGTGACAGTTGCAAGGAAAGATACTTAAAATAAGCGTAAGAACACAGAGATATCTTCCCATAAACGGAAGTTACTGTCTCAGCCAAGTTGAGGAAAATTTCTTTCCCTTTCCATTACTGCTAATGGATATTGCCTACCCCTGGCCTTTCCTTTTATCCCCTCCTACTGTAGATACAGTTGCTGTCTGGGAGATAGATCTTCCCTCAGAAATCTCTTGAGTCTTAATCTCCCCTCAAATTAGTAAGGGTTCAGGTTGATGCCTGAGGTAGGAAGATAGGAAGTGTGACCAGGAGGGGAGGTGAGGTGGCAGGGTATGGTTCCTACCCCTCTGGCCATGACATTTATCTTTATTAACAGCGTTACTAAACCTGATTGCTAAAATATGTATGTGGATTTTTAATTTGGGGGTAAAGTTAATTGTTGAATTTTTATTGTTAAAAATGTAACGGTTCATACTATGTAAAATAAAATGTGAAATCATACACTCCAACCCTTCTTCCCAGAGTAATCACTTTTAATAGCTATGGTCTATTTTATATATACAATTATATACTTAAAATATCTGGTACATATATAACAACAATAACAAGTTGGATTTTGCTGTGCGCACTGACTTTTAACTTGTTTTAGGACATCTTTCCATGTGAGTGTGTATAAATTTATGAGTTGTGTTGATAGCCATATGAAATTGTATTTTCTGGATGTATCATAATTTATTTAACCAATTTCTTTTTGATGCTCCCAAATTTTTGATTGCAAACAAATAATGCAGTGAACCCACGTTTATAAATGTCCCCATTTGTGCACATGTGCAAGTAAACCATAGAATAAGTTTGTGGGTGTGGAATTGTAGGGCAAGAGGGCATGTGTAGTCACATTATTTCCAAATTGTTTACTAAACAGCTGATTTACACTCCTTTGAGCAGCAAATGAGAGTGTCTGTTTCCACACATCTTTGCCAACATATTGGTTATTTTCAGACTTCCTAGTCTTTTTGCCAATTTGATAGAAGAAAAAAAACCTCTGTAAATTTCATATTTTAAAATTATTAATGGAGTTGAGCATCTTTTCAGATTTTTATTGATGGTTTATATTGTTTCTGAGAATTGCCTATTCATGTGTTTTATTCATATATCTATATCTTTTATTGAATCATTGATTCATTTATAAATATAGATAATATGTAATTAAGAATAGGAATAATTTAAAACTTTATAATTTGTCAAAACTTCCATGGCTGCTTGTGGTTCTTAACTTAGTGATAAGCAAACTGAGTAATTGGGTTAGTTATCTGACTCCTGCTAACCACTGCTCATGCTAACCTGATGTGGATTCATAAGCTTTAAAACTGTTCTGTTTTGAGGAAAGAAAGTTAAATATTTTATTCATTGATTTGAGTAACAAATAGGAATTGAAACATGCTATTACCTCTTTTAAGACAGAAAGAACAATTTTGGTTTGAAGTGATTAAGTTCATTTAGTCAAATACTTGAGCCAGTTTGGCCCAAGGTACTGTAGTGATTTAAAGTGGAAAGTGGATTAAAAATGTGGCAGAAGAAACAAGTTTGGGAACAATGGATATTGGTTCCATTTTGGACACCTTGAGTCTGAAATGTCAGCAGAACATCCCTGTAAAAGGGTTGCAGAATTAGGGCTCAGTTGAAAAGTCTAGGCTAGAAACGTAGGCTCACAGGTTATCTGATAGAGATGATAGTTCAAGTCATAAGTGTAGTTCATGACACTTAGGAAGGAAAAAGAAAGCCTGGGGCAAAGACTTAGGCATACATCTATATAGATGGGTTTCCAAAGGGAGGAAACGTTCCTCTGTTTACTGAAGAAGATACCACTATTCAAGATACCACTAGACCTAGAATAAGAATTATATAAAATAATAAAGTTCATTTCGCCTATGGAGGCTTATTGAGAAACACCTGTGTGAATAAATGAGCTAGTGCTAAAGTAATGTCACTTCTTTCCCTAACCCCTGCAGGCATGTCATGGCCCTGGGTTAGAACAGTAGGCAGGGAGAGCAAAGGCATACAGAGCCAATTTTGAACAATTCTTTAAGTGACATATATCATAACCACCCACTCTACTGGGCTGAAATGAACAAAGAATGACTTAATATGTGTCCCTGCTTAGAACAAAGCCTGGCTTATTCATGGAATGTAAACTGTTATTATTGTTGTTTTTATTATTGTATACTAGATGGAGAGGCTAGCTAAAAATACATGAAAATTAGATAACATGATTTGGTTTTTGTTTTTATTTGATGGCTGTGTGTAAATAGATTGTTAAATGAGTGAGCTTATGTTGAAGAGGATAAGGATTTGTTTAGTTTGGGATATTCAGCTAAGTTTCTTAGGACTTGAGCTGATTTTGAAGCCATAAGTAGGGTTTTTAGATGGGCAGCCTTTTTTGTTTGTTTGTTTGTTTGTTTGTTTTTTGGCCAGGAGGGTAAAATACAGAGCATTATGAGGCAAAGTAAAGGCAAAAGCAACAGAAATGTTCCGTAAGCTGTTTCTTGTAAGGTTCATTTTTATTCTGGAATTAATAATTTGTCATATAGCAGAGGGGTGATGATGATGATGAAATCATAGCCAGATAATCTGTCATGGTAGGAAGGAGGGTGGAGATAGTGCGTGTTCCAATTTAATGAAAATTAACTTTATTATTACGTATTTGCTTTTTAAGACTTCATTTATTTCCTGTTAGATGTTGTGGGCATCTTTTATGAATCAGCGATTTCTCTGGAGTTTGTTCAAAGCCAGAGAAGTAAGCTTCAGGATTGTATGTATTAGGAAGTTCTAAGGAGTTAGCGTTTGCCACTTTCTGAAGAATACTTTAAAAAAATTCTGTAAGCTTTGTGGAAGAGCGAATTTATTTTTTCTTCAGAGTAGTTACAGTTAAGTAGAGGCATTTCTGTTTCAGAGTCAGCCTTGTTAGTAATTGAAATTTTGGGGTAAGAAATGTAGACAACATTGTGATACTTGGCAGTTCCACTTTGTTCACACTTAAACTCCGGGATTGCAGTGTGATGAGATGCTCATACTAAGGCATTCTGGAGCTGAGCTCAGCTGGTAGAAGTTCATATCTCATGTTTTGTGCTCATATGAATGGCAGGTAGAATGGCTTGTTCTATTTAAATTAGTTCATATTCTCTCTCTCTGTCTCTCTCACTCTCATAGTTGAATTGTTTTAACTTAAATGTGTGTATGATATGACTTCTCTGTACTTTATGTACTTTTATTAAAAATTAATTAATTTAGAGACATAGTCTCACTCTGTTGCCCAGGCTGGAGTGCAGTGGTGTGGTCTCAGCTCACTGTAATCTCTGCCTCTTGGGCTCAAGTGATCCTCCTGCCTCAGCCTCCCAAGTAGCTGGGACTACAGGTGCGCACCACCATGCCCAGCTAGTTTCTTAATTTTTTTTTTAGAGACAAGATCTTACTATATTGTCCAGGCTTGTTTTGAACTCCTGGGCTCAAGTAATTCTCCTGCCTTGGCCCCTCAAAGTGCTGGGATTACAGATGTGAGCCACTACACTTGGCCCTGTAGTCATATATTTATGTTATGTTTGTAGCATGTGGTTAGGTTTTGTTTTCTTTTGCCTGACAGTTTTTGTCTTCTTACTAAATCATGTCTATTTAATGTAATAGTTCATATATTTGGCTTTAAACCTCCCATTTTATTATTTACTTCTGCTTGCACTGCTTATTCTGTATTCCCCTTTCTCTCTTTTCCTGCCTTCTTTGGATTATTTTAAGTTACTCTGTATTTCCCTCTCTTTTAGCTTGCCAGTTATAATTTCTTTTACTATTCATTTAGTGTTTCCTAAATGCATCTTTAACTTGTTATTTGTATGATTTCATGGACAGTGCAAGGCCTCTATAACACCTGAATTCCATTTGTCCTTCTCTTTTGTTTTAATGTTATTATGTTATTGTTGTGTATTTTAGTTCTCTGTATGTTTAAGATCCATCAGATGTTATTTCATACTCACTATTCATTTAGTTTTAGTTATTTAAATTCATTAATTTATTCATTTAGATTTACCCACGTATTTCGTTTGTGAGTTGCTCTTCATTTTTTTTTTTCTGCATCTCTGATCTTTCATCTGGGATCATTTCTTTCTGCCTGGAGAATATAATTTAGCATTTAGTTAGGTTTGTTGGAGATGAATTTTCTCAGCTTTTGTCTGTCTGAAAACATTCGTATTTCACCTTCATTTTTAGATTTTTGTGGAGAGGGTGCTGGATGTAGAATTCTAGGTAAACAGTGTGTTTTTTCAACACTTTACATATGTTGTTCCATGTCCACTGAACTCTATCTTTTCTAGTAAGAAGTCAGCTGTCTTATTTTTCTTCTTTTGTGAGTAATGTGCTTACCTCCCGCCTTTGGCCACTTTTAAGATTTGTTCTTTAGTTATGGTTGTCAGAAATGTCACTATGATGTGCCTAGTTATGGTTTTCTTTGTATTTATCCTGCTTATTGAGCTTGTTGTATGTGTGGGCTGATCACTTTCATCACTTTTGGAGAGTTCTTGGCTTGGCTGTTAATCCCTTCAAATATTTTTTTCTGAATTAAATTCCATTAGAATTTAGTTCACTTAGGCTCCCTTACATCCTTATCTCTCTGATGGGTTCAGGAAAACTATAGATTTGTAGCTTATCTGCCCTGTTTTGGTTGTTAGGAAAACAGTAATAGTCCTGATAACTTTACATTCCGATTAGAGGCAGCACTCTCTATATTGAATTCTTAATTTCATTTTATTGACCTTTTCAGTTCTGTAATTTCTTTTTATTTCTTTCTTTCTTTTTTTTTTTTTTTTTTTTTTTTTTGAGACGGAGTCTTGCTCTGTCACCCAGGCTGGAGGCAGTGGCATGATCTTGGCTCACTGCAGGTTCATGCCATTCTCCTGTCTCAGCCTCCCAAGTAGCTGGGGCTACAGGCGCCTGCCACCATGCCCGGCTAATTTTCTTATTTTTTGTACGTTTAGTAGTGACGGGGTTTCATCGTGTTAGCCAGGATGGTCTCGATCTCCTGACCTCGTGATCCACCCACCTCGGCCTCCCAAAGTGCTGGGATTACAGGCTTGAGCCACCGCACCTGGCCTCTTTTTTTTTTTTTAAATAGTTTGCAGGTCTCTGCTGAAGTTCTCCATCTTGTATTTTTATTCCTTTAACCCACTCCAGCATGTGTGTTCCCATAGGAGTTTTGCTTTTATGTCTGTTTTATCACCTGATTTGGGAGGGTTTCTTTTCATGTTCTTAGTTGTGATTGAATGACAGGTGTTGTGTATGAAAAATTATCGAGATAATCTGGATGATACTGTCTTCTCAGGATTTACCTTTGCTTCTGGTAGGTGGTTATGCTGGAGGTACTAACAGTCTCATACCACATTACATAGGGATTGAGGTGATTTAAAATTAGGCTTTAGACTCTATGAGTTGAAATAGTTTAGGTATACCTTTAGTTCTTAGATGTAGCCCTTTGAGGCTCTGATCCACAGTTTAAGGGGTTTACCCTCCCTCTTGGCAGGCCCTCACTCCAGTTTTTGTCCCCTTAGGGCTTGGGTCTGTCAAAAGCTATGCTCATCTCAGCCTCTTCAGCAGTAGCCTTTAGAATCTGCCGATAGCTCTAGGCCAAAAGGAGCCCCACATACCAGATTTGTCCCTTTGGCTTTTCTTTCTTTTTGGATCTTGGTTCCTCAATTCCTCATTGCCTTGATTGCCTTTACACAGATATTTTGTGTTTTGTCTAGTTTCTTTAGTTATTCTCAGCGGGAGAATTGGTCTAAACCATCTACTTTATCATTCCTGAAAACTGAATTGTCTCAATGCCTCTTTCATCATTTCTGTTATTTGTGGAAGTTTGTCTGGTTTTTCATCATGTGTAATCTGCTGTTTGTTGTCCCATTTGTATTTCTTTGGAAAATTATTGAGTAGCCAAAAGCAATCCTCCTGATTTCAGATTGTTCTGTTTTCATATACACAGTATTCTTTTAAGTTTCTTTAGGATTTCTGTAATTGGGATTTCTGCAGTTGGGAATTCTAATGATATTCTAAAATTTGTTTCTCTCTCTCTGTAAATTTTCCAGGGGAAATTTTTGCTCCAGTTGATAGAACAATCATTCTTTTAGCTTCTAGGTCTTTTCAAATGTCTGTTTGTGGTGACCATGATGATATGATGGTGTCTATATATATTCAGTATTGCTGGTTGACATGGATGCTTTTCTTTCTTTTTTTTTTTTTTTGAAACAGAGTCTCGCTGTGTTGCCCAGGCTGGAGTGCAGTGGCGATATCTTGGCTCACTGCAAACTCCGCCTCCCGGGTTCACGCCTTTCTCCTGCCTCAGCCTCCTGAGTAGCTGGGACTGCAGGCGCCTGCCACCACGCCCAGCTAATTTTTTTTTTTTTTTTTTTGAGACAGAGTCTCGCTCTGTCCCCCAGGCTGGAGTGCAGTGGTGCCATCTCAGCTCACTGCAAGCTCCGCCTCCCAGGTTCACGCCATTCTCCTGCCTCAGCCTCCCAAGTAGCTGGGACTACAGGTGCCCGCCACCATGCCCGGCTAATTTTTTGTATTTTTAGTAGAGACGGGGTTTCACTGTGTTAGCTAGGATGGTCTCGATCTCCTGACCTCGTGATCCACCTGTTTCGGCCTCCCAAAGTGCTGGGATTACAGGCGTGAGCCACCACGCTGGGCCCTGAAATGGATGATTTTCAAGGTTTTGTGGGTTCCTGTTCTAATATTTCAGGTATAGATGAAAGAAGAGAAAGTTTTAGATTTGCAACCATTTAACAGTTTGATTGACATTCCTAGATTATTGGTTTAACAGAATGATCTACATTCCTATATCATTAGTTTGGTGGTTTGCAGGGAGTAGGGGCAAGATATAGCCAGATAGCTATGAGACAGGGAGGTTTACTGCTAACGCGTTGTTTGCAATGCTGAGATTCATCAGTTGTGGAGCTAGCTGTGGCAGCCTCCTGTATTTGTTTTTGTCCCCCTACCCCCCCCCTTTTTTTTTGAGACAGTGTCTCACTGCACCCAGGCTGGAGTGCATTGGTGCGTTCTCGGCTCACTGCAACCTCTGCCTCTTGGGTTCAAGTGATTCTCGTGCCACAGCCTCCCGAATAGCTGGGATTACAGGTGCGCACCACCACACCTGGCTAATTTTTGTATTTTTAGTAGAGATGGGGTTTTGCCATGTTGGCCAGGTTGGTCTTGAACTCCTGACCTCAAGTCATCCACCTGCCTTGGCCTCGCAAAGTACTGGGATTATAGGTGTGAGCCACTGCACCTGGTGTGTTTCTGTCCCTCATCTCTAATCCTCAACATGAGTGCTGAACCAGATGCTTTGCCAGCCTTTTTTCTTGGAGGTATCATGGGTCCGTCCACATATGCTTGTCACTATTCTGTGATTTCCAGTGGAGGTACAGATTTTCCCCCTTGGTGTTTTTATTTATTAATTTAAAAAAAATTTGTTCAGTTATTTTAGTGGATATTAAGATAAGGTGTTGGTGGGCATTGGTTAAATGCATGAGCTTAGTTTTGCCATCTTGGACTGAGAATCTACACTGGGTATTTTTTTGTTGTTGTTCTCATTTGGTTTAGTTTGATGTCTGATCCAATTAAAAAGAATAGTGTTTTTTTTTTTTTAACTTTTATGTACATTTAGATTAAAATTCTGCAATCACTGAAGGACTGTGCTAAGCTAGTTAGCTCCTGACTGATGTAAAACCTTTGATAGAGTAGGGCTTTTTTTTTTTTTTTTGGAGACAGGGTCTCACTCTCACCTAGGCTGGAGTGCAATGGGGTAATCACAGCTTACTGCAGCCTCGACCTCTTGGGTTCAAATGATCCTCCCCCCTTCAGCCTCCCAAGTAGCTGGGACTACAGTCATGTGTCACCATGGGCTAATTTTTGTATGTTTTTTTTTTTTTGTAGAGACAGGGTTTTGCTATGTTGCCCAGCTGGTCTTAAACTCCTGGGCTTAAGTGATCCTCCCTTCTTGGCCTCCCAAAGTGCTGGGATTATAGGCATGAGCCACTGTGCACAGCTGAGTAGGGGCATTTTTTATTCAACAGACATTTTCATGATTGCCAGCTGCGTTTTGGGGCAGTGCCAGATTTTGGGAGTACAGATGTCAGCACGTTCTTTGATCTTATATACCTATTATTGAGGCAGAGATACCTTTCTCTGAGGCCAAGAGACTTTTTTTTTTTAAAGAGAGAGAAACAGTGTTTGATCAAAGTTTTTGTTTTTTAACCCATTAGTTAGATTGTTGAATATCAATTAATATATAAACATTGATAATAGTTTTTATATCTATAGAAAATATTCCAGTTAAAATCTTATCTATAATTTCAGTTGAATTACTCATTTTTATAGTAAATTTCTGTTTATTCTCTGACTAGATGATTATATCAATTAAGGGTTTATGGTTTATATATTTTTATATATATACACATACATATATATATACGCACACACGCACATATAATAGATATAATTTACCCATGTTACACATATTTAGAAAGTAGGATAGTATGGATTTTATGGCATTTTTATTTTTTAATTTGTTAAATAAGGAATTCAGAGTTTAGTAAGGTAGGTAGGACATGAGACAGAAAAGTAGAGGCATTATATATTCATTTTTACTTAAAGGAAGAAGAGTTAGCAGTCTGCTTCCACCTTAAAGCTAGAGTTTGCTAGTTGGGAAATAATGCTTTGGAAGTGGTTTGACAGATTGAGTATAGTATAAGGAATTGGGAAAAAGCAGGCAACTGTGGCCAAAAAGTAGATTGGAAAGGAAAATGGCTAGCTTCAATATGTTGGCATGGGGAAAACAAGGTTATATCTGTTAGAGGCATAAAATACTCTGTACAGAGAGTTGGTTGTCTTCATTTTATATCCAACAAGAATAGTACAATTTAGGGAAAGTTATTAAATTGAACCTTTCAGACTAATGCTTTGCCATGATGTAGGTTAATTTCCCTATATGTTGTTCATCCTAGCTCAAATATGTATTTTATTTGTAATATTATAAAGTTGATATAAAAAATACACTTGATGCCAGATTTTCAGTTTTTAATACAGTGGCTTTCACACTTGTTCAGGTGTTAGAACATCTGGAAGTAGTGGTA
The DNA here is from genome assembly GCF_028858775.2 of Pan troglodytes. Lineage (NCBI taxonomy): Eukaryota > Metazoa > Chordata > Mammalia > Primates > Hominidae > Pan > Pan troglodytes. The sequence continues at coordinate 65,037,275 of NC_072414.2, forward strand.
TACTTTGAGAGATATCATGAACTATATTTTAATTACATGAAACAAATGAAGTGTAATTTTACTAGCTGTAGATATAACTCATGTGAATGTAACTCAACTCGGTAGAAATATTTAAGGAGCATTTGTTATGTATCATAAATGCATAATTTCATGATGAAAGTGAATCATGGAAGAGCTAGAAGAAAATAGAAAAGAGGTTTTTAAAAAGCCTTATCAATAGTGTATACAGTAGTCCCCCCTTATCCATGGGAGATACATTCCAAGATCCTAGTATACGCCTGAAACCATGGATAGTATCAAATCTATATACCAGTTTTTTTCCCTGTACATACATATGACAAAGTTTAATTTATAAATTAGGTACAGTAAGATATTAATAATAACTAGAACAGTTATGACATTATATTGTCATAAAAGTTAAGTGAATGTTCTGTCTCTCTGTCTCACAGATTATCTAAATATTTTCATATCATGGTTGACTATGGGTAACTGAAACTGTAGAAAGTGAAACCATGGAAAGCAAAACTGTGGATAAGGAGGGACTGCTGTAATATCTTTTAAGATTATATCTTCAGTAGGGGCTGGTTGCCTTAGCCATTGGCAGCATGCTTAAGTGATTCTTTTTAAAAATATTTTTAGAGTCAGGATCTCACTCTGTAACCCAGGCTGGAGTGCAGTGGCATGATCATAGCTAACGGTAGCCTTCAACTCCTGGGCTCAAGGAATCTTCCCACTTCAGCCTCCTGAGTAGCTTGGACTACAGGTGGGTGCTACCACACCTGGCTAATTTTAAAAATTTGTATAGAGACAGAGTCTCGCTATGTTGCCCAGGCTGGTCTGGAACTCCTGGCCTCAAGAGATCTTCCTGCCTTGGCCTCCCAAAGTGCTTGGGCTGCCCAGAGTGCAGGCATGAACCATCGTGCCTGGCCCTAAGCGATTCTTTATGTGTAGTTACTACTTTCAGGGCATCATTACACATCTACTGAGAGAAAATTTGTGGTTCTGGGGCCTGGAAATCTGAATTTTGAGAAGCATCTGATGGATTTTGTATTCACAAAGTTTGAGAAACATTTTCTAAGTGCTGATTGAAAAGAACAGGATATTGCTTCAGAATTTAAAAGAAACAGTGTTTGAGAATGAACTCCTCCTCCAGGGAAAAATGTAATTTATGTATGATGGGGTAGTTGCTATTTATTCACTTAGGTGTTTTTTGTTTGTTTGTTTGTTTGTTTTTTTGAGACAGAGTCTCACTCCATCACCCAGGCTGGAGTGCAGTGCTGCCATCACAGCTTACTGCAGCCTTGACCTTGTGGGCTGAGTTGATTGTCCCATCTCAGCCTCTCAATGGCTGGGACTACCATGCTTGGCTAATTTTTTGTATTTATTTGTAGAGACAGGGTTTTGCCATGTTGCCCAGGCTGGGCTCAAACTTCTAGGCTCAAATGATCGGCCCACCGTGGCTTCCCAGATTGCTGGGATTACAGGTGTAAGCCACCACACCTGGCCCACTTTTGTTTTATAATGTTTTTAAATGTCTTTATAACTGAATATTGAAAACAATTGCCGTTCTCTGAAAGTCTTTTAGTTGTTTTTCCATAGAAATGATCATACTATATCTGATGGCTTTTAATTTAATTTTGTTTGTTTGTTTGTTTTTTGAGATGGAGTTTCACTCTTGTCACCCAGGCTGAAGTGCAATGGGCCGATCTTGGCCCACTGCAACCTCCGCCTCCCAGGTTCAAGCGATTCTCCTGCCTCAGCCTCCTGAGTAGTTGGGATTACAGGCATGTGCCACTACACTCAGCTAATTTTTGTATTTTTAGTAGAGACAGGGTTTCACCATTTTGAACAGGCTGGTCTTGAACTCCTGACCTCAGGTGATCTGCCTGCCTCGGCTTCCCAAAGTGCTGGGATTACAGGTGTGAGCCACCGTGCCCAGCCAGCTTTTAATTTTTTTTTTAACTGTGAAATGTCATTAGAATTTGGATTGTATTTCATTAATGTAATATCTGGAAGATTCAAAGTTATAATTTAAAAAAATTTTAATTTTGCTTTATTAACTGACTCAACTGTTGGAAGCAGGAACATAAATGAAAAGGTCATCTGAAAGTCTCATGTATATAAGCTTTTTCTAACTCTCCAAAACAAGGTGAATTTCAGACAAATTCAGTAAACCTTTATTGAGTACATGTTGCATGCCAAGCTCTATGTTGGGACCCTGAGGATGATTAAAACTTACATCCTGTCCTGGTAAAGTTCACACTTGTGGGAATGAGATAGGGAAGGAATACATGTAAACAAGCGATTTGTGCTTTGCCTAAATTTAATGAATTTAAAAGGTTATTAAATAAAGTGACCATCATAATACATGAAGAAAAAGTGTGTGTGCGCTTGCGTGCGTGGAGGTGGGGTTGTGGTGGTGATGGTCATGTTTCATACTTAGGCCCGTTGTAGTAGCCTAGGTAGTTTACAGAGGTAAATTGGATTAGCATGATGGCAGTGTAGAGAAGTACATGGAATAGAAAGATATTTAGATGATAAAGTAGAATTTGGTGATGGATTGGATATGGTGGTGAGGGAGAGGGACATGTCAAAGATGATTCCTAAGGTTCTTTAGGATTTGCATAGCAGGATGATGGGTGCTGATGTCTTTTACGGAGAAAGAACTAAGTGGGGGACAAGAAGAACATGCGTTTGATTTTGGACATTATGAATTTGATACACCTTTGTGATATCCAGGGGCAGCATTACAGTCTGGAGTGTGATGGAAGATGTGGGCTGTAGATTTGTGAGTCATATGCTTAGAATGTGGTTGAATTGAGAAAGATGGGCTATTATAAGACAGAGAAGTGAGCGGAGAAGTAGGAGGAAAACTAGGAGAAGGTTGTATCACAGGAACCAAGGAGGAGAGTATCTGATTCTGCTGGCAGAATTAAGTATGCTGATGATTGGAGAGTCTTTTGCATTTACCTGTCAGTCACTGTTGACCTTACTGACAGATGTAGATGGAATTTGGAAGCAGGTTGAGGGACAAGTGGGAAGGGAGGAAATGAAGACTGAAAAGTTCCAGAAATTTAGCCATGATGGGGATGACTGAATGTAGTGGTTGAGGTCTCATGAGTTGGGGGTGTGTGTGTGTCTGTTTAATGGATGAGATTCTGGAGCGTATTTAAAAATGGAAGGCTCTATTTGAGAGGGATAGTTTAAGTATGCAAGGAAAATGGGATAACTGACAGTGTAAGTTTCCTGGGAAGGTTGGGAGAACATGGGGTTTTGAGCACAAGTAGAAAGATTTGCATTCGACCCATTGTAGGAGAGAGAACTCTCCTTTAACGAGAGGGAAGGAACATAAGAACAGGTGAATATTATTGTTAATGAGGCAGTGAGGCCTTTTGCTGTACGTGATAAGCAGGAAATGGTTTTCAGGAGTGTTGAGGAATTGGTTGACCAGAGAGGTAGGATTACTATTACCAGAACTAATATGAGAATGTACCATACTAGGAGATTTAACAGGATTGTAAATTATATGGGAATAGTATTGTTTTCAGTGCCTTTTCCCCCTCATCTGCCAGGCCTCAGTGAGCCCATTGGAGATTGTAGATTCCCAGTAAGTATTTACCCTACTCTAGAATCTTAAATGAAAAATGCATAAACAGTAGCTACTCTTGTCTGACTTGAATTTTGTGGACTAATGATAGAATTAATAAGTGAAGGAGGTCTCTTACTATAACAGTGTTTAATTCACCATTTCAACAAATCTCTCCCTGCAGCCTACTAAGCTTTTTCTTTAATTAAGTACCTGATTTACACAGCAGATTTTACTCATTTGAGGACTCAAGTCATGTCTAAACAGATAAAGGTATCAGCTCAGGCATAGTTCAGGTACCTTGTAAATGCAATCAGAGTTGTTCTGCAGGGTAATTCAGTTTTAGACATCAATTTCTAAAAACGTGTTCTGTCTGAAAATGGAGGCCTTAATAACCAATTTCTCGTTATTCAGAGGCCAGTTATCTAGTTTATTTATCAAGATTAGGCAGTCACCTTGTTTTTCACTCCTTTCTAATCTCTCTGACTGTTTTGTTGTTTTAAAGTCATGAGTAAGATAAGGAGAAGAAAAACAGAGAATGTACATAAATTAATGGCTAAAATGAAGTGTTCCTTTGCATGTTTCTTTTTCTTATGCTTTATTTCTGTGACTCATACGGAGCTGTTAGAAGTGACTTCATATAATATTATACAGTGTAATAAAATGGGTTTTCGATGTGTGAGGATACCCTCATGTTATTTAGATTATGGACACAATTAACAATTCCAGACAGAATTATTTTCTCATGTTTGATGTAGTATAGGCACATGGCCCTTTATGGGAGGGGGGCAGCTCTTCTCTGTGTGCCCACTTTTCACATCCCTCTCCAGCATGACTCTCCCCTTTCTGTCAGTCTTACCCCAGGAGTCCCTGGCCTCCTTCCTCTCCTTGACACTGTTTGCTTTGCAAGCATATGAAATACTGGCACCCTATGACCAGGGTAGACTACAACCAGGGTTGGGGTGCAGGAGCCAGATGGAGAAATTCAAATTATGATCATGAGAACATGTTCCTCTAGGTAGTGGCCATACTTTTATCTCTGTATCCTTAGGACGTAACACAGTGCCTGGCATATAATGTGTCTCCAGAAATATTTTGTTTTTGAATTAAAGACTATTTCAAAATTACAGAGTCATAGGAGAAATCATTTAATTTATTTTTCTGCTTTTATAGGTGAAAAAAGTGAGGCTTAGATTCATAGCACCTATTTAAGTTCCTCTGACATGACCAGTTATGCTTTAGACCATACAAAGAAGTAAGTGAATATGATATACAATTCCAGCCTTTAGAAGTCCAAAGTTAAATAGAACGTCCAGCAGCCTTTTATCTAGCAGGGATTTTTGTGGGGGCGGGAAAGGGACAGAGGGAAGGATGTGATGGTGGTGCTTTGTTTTGGTTGTGGTGCCTGTGTTGCTTGATACTGTGTTATGGCAGGTACAGAGTTGCATAATACATAGCTTTTGCCCTTAAGGAACTTGTCTAGTGTAACCTGAGACAACATATTAAGAATCAGTGTGTCTCAAAGCAGTATATGATTAAATGCCAGATGAGTGGTGCACTTTTATGTATGCCAACTTTATAAAATGAAAAAATGCTAATGATCCATCACGAGGCAGACATGCACTTTCAGTTGCTATTCTGAAAGTGGGAACAGATTGGACTTGGGGGAACTCTGCATCTAGAAGTACAAGTTGATGATTATTGTCCATTTGATAGAGACACTGGAAGGGTGTCAGTGTAAACACTGGCCATGTGAAGATTGAGCCTGTTGATGGTTTCTTTTGTATCATAGGATGCCACGTCACCAACTAGGGAATTCTGCCCAATCAGTTGAGCCAAATAGTGCTGTCCTATTGTAAAATTGTTTAATCTGCGTGCTTGTGTGTGTGCTTGTCAGAATTTGTGAATCATAGAATTGTTTTAACTGGAAGAAGACCCCCAAGATCATCTGCTTCAACCCCTTCCTTCCTCTCTTTTCCAGAGAGGTTGCACTTTACTTGAGCTGTGACTAGGATTATGCCACATTCTTTTGTAAGTTGTAACCTATTTTTGTCTGTTTTGAATTTCCTTTTTTTGCTAAGCTTTAGCACAAAGTTCACCAGGTTTTGAATGAATGTCTCATATTTGCAATAATTTAGGGAACAGTTGAGCATGGAAGGAGAGAATAGAAATATGGGGAGGGAGATGGTGAAATGATGTTTCCAGTGGAATTAGTAGAAGTACAAAGGACCAAGAATTAAGGTGCGGCTCAGATCTCCCTTTTGTCTGCTTTTGGTTTGTGATGGTATAACATTGCCTGCAAACAGCCACGATGAATATTTTCACTTTTATTAATAGCAATATGGGGGCATGAATAGATTCTGTGATATTTTTAGATACGCAAAGGCTGTGAAGAAAATGACATTTAGTATATAATTTTTACCCTGCTCTTAAGGTGTTTGTAATCTAGTTGAGAGGTCCTACCTTCAAAAGGTTTACGATCTGATTGGAGACTGAAGGACCTAAAGAAGTTAAGTAACAATGTCATATCTCTGTCCTTTCTGCTAAATGAATGCTACTTACTATTTTTCCAGTGTCTAGAAGAGTGCCAGGCCCATAGTTGATTTTCAGTAAGTATTGGTTGTATAGATAAATAGAAGGTACTGACAGTAAGCATGAGAGGACCTCTGAGTGGTGTGGCATTTGGAGAAGGCCTGGGATCTTGTACAGTGCAAAGCTTAAGTAACTTCATTCTAAGTTTGTATTTCCAACTCCCCCAACCTCAGCATGTTCTCCCCACCCGCCTCCTCACACCCCAAAGCAGTCCCTGTCTTTTGTTAACTGATTTTTTTCTTTGGAAGCAAGCCTGATCTTTCTCACGTTTATTTTGCTACTGCTCAGGCTACCTTCTTTTCTTATCTCTACCTTTGCTCTTTCTCACAGCATTGCTGTTCCTCTTCAAGGATTTAGAAGGATCATGTTTTGGTTTATAAGACAACTGTGTTTTCTTAAGTCCTTCTTCTCTCCAGGGATTATTGTAGGAAGTAAGGCACTTTCTGTGGAAGAACTGAGTTATCAGAAAAAGTTCAGAAACATATTCTATGATTATTTAGAGGAAAACTGTAGGATAGTGATATCTTATAATAACATAGCAATTTTTTTAAATTAATTAATTAATTTATTTTGAGACAGAGTCTCTCTCTCTGGCACAGGCTGGAGTGTAGTGACATGATCTCAGCTCCCCACAACCTCTGCCTCTCAGGTTCTAGTGATTCTCCTGCCTCAGCCTCCTGAGTAGCTGGGATTACAGGTGCCCGCCACCACGCCTGGCTAATTTTTGTATTTCTAGTAGAGATGGGGTTTTGCCATGTTGGCCAGGCTGGTCTTGAACTCCTGACCTCAGGTGGTCCACTCACCTCGGCCTCCCAAAGTGCTGGGATAACAGGCATGAGCCACCGTTTTCAGGTTGTCATAACTACATTCTAATTGACTGCATATTTTTAAACACAAATTAAACTAGTTACGTTCTCCACCCTACTCAGTTTTGGCAGTATAAAGGCCTGTTTCACAAAGAAGAACACATAAACAAGTAAGTACAAGGAAGCTTATGTGAATGAAGTTCTGCTGTACAGCTCAGTGACTTTCTCTGATTTAAGATGTAGCTCTTGGCAATTTCAAATAGTTTGTGTTCTCTGAAGGAGAAGTCCAGTCTATTTAACTGTGTTTAGCAAAAACTAATTATGATTCTCTGATGGGAAATAGATTCTCAGACTCATTTATTCATTCAACAAGCATTTATTGAGCAGCTATGTATGAGGCACTGTGCTAGGTAACGGGAGAAATAAGTTACCAGTCTAACAAATGGCGTATCATATGTAAAAATAATACTGCTGAGGAGAAGGTGATATATGCTGTAAAAGGGGTGCAGAATGCTTTGGGTTTTCTAAAAATGAGAAGGTTACTTCCATGAAGCAACTCAGTGTAAGCTTTATGGGATGATAGAATTTGATAGATCTTGAAGGCTGGGTACATGGTTCCTCTGTCCATTGCGCAGGATGTTGGCCCTGGCTTAGCTGGAGACAGACCTATGGCGATGGGAAGCGGGAGAGGAAGTATAATGAGCAAACATCTAGAAGTGGGAAAGCATTGGTGATATGGGCAACAGAAAGTAATTTACTTGAAGGTTTAGGGTGGTGATGTGAAGTGGCACAAGAAAGGGATAGAAAAGAAGCGTCCTTGATCTGACAGTGGTGTATACTGTGAATTGGAAGAGTGGGTTCAGTCTAGGCTGTTTACCCAAGTTGGTGTTTCATGGACCATTGTTCTTCTAATCTAGTAGTTTAATAGTTTTATATTGGGGGAGGGGAAGGTGTTCCCTGTTCAAGTAAGCTAGAGAATCCCTGCAGGAGAAGCAGGGAGAAGGATATTGACAATGTAGAATGCTTTCTGTGATATACTGTATTCAGTTGTGTTGCCGTATTAAACACAGTGGATGTTTGAATGTTCTGTAGATTTTTATCACCTGAAATTTGTTGGTTTTCATGCTGATGTCTTCAAGGATGATTCAGGAGGAGCAGTATAGGTGGCTGGTCTAGTTTCATTTCCCAGCCCCAGTCCACAAAGGGCTCTGTTTATCTAAAACAATGGCAGTGTTTCCTACCGTCCTGCTAAATAAGAGGTCTAACACACAGTAAAGTGTTCTTAAAAGATTTTAGGGACACTGAGGTGTAGGGTGTGGCACGGGCAACCGTTGGTTGCACAGATATAGTAGATGCTCTATGTTTCTATTGAGTTAAGATACAGTTAGCTGTATTTTCCTTGTATCTTTCTGCAGATCTCTTCTTCATGCCTCCTCTAGAAACACTAGCAGCTCTGGGTGTTTCTAAGGTCTTGGGGACCTTAGGCAAGCTGGTTAACCTCTCTGTGCTTTAGTTTTCTCATGTGTAAAGCACTATGTGCTGGAGATTTTTTAAAAGTGTGTTTATATAGTAAGTCATTTAATCTGTGGTTATATACCTAGTAAATGACAAGCAGGAATTTGAACTCAGGCCAGGCTCTTAACCAGCTTGCTGCATTACGAAATACTAAACAGTGTGGTTTTCCCTCCTGGAATTCCCTTTCTTTCTAAGTGCATTATCTCTTATACCCTTTGTTTAGTCAGACTACTTCCTCTATTTCAAAGAGAAAGGAAAGAAGCTCTTTTTTAATTGTTCAGAGTTGTGTATGGCAAAGAGAATGCCCAAATAGATTTTGTTTTGGAATCTTATTGTTACTGGTTGTTTACTGCCCCACATCCTTAGCTCCAAAGAGCAGAGAGGATTTACCGTGAAGTTTGGCATGCATTGTAGGCTATTATGCCATGTAATAGGCCCAAAATTGTGGCCCTAGGAATACAAATTATGTTAAGACATTTAAGGTAATTTCTAGAAATCTTTTTCCCTTGAAAAGAGTACCAATAATTTTTCTTGCTAATGGCCAAAATTACTCAAATCTTACTTTTGGACTTTTAAAATATATTTTTACTGAGTTATAGTTGAAATGTAGGTATGGTTGAAACGTAAATCTAGATCTTAAGTGTACTATTCAACCAATTTTGCTGTTCGTACTATTCAATCAAATAGGCCAGTGGGTTTTCTTTGTATTTAATCAATTAGTATGGGAAAATATTTTTATTTTAAATAAACGTCTCTCTTTATTTTTTGTGTATTTCTAAATTCATATGTATTTTCAACTCATTTTTTCACTCGGATACATAGTTTAACAACAGCCTATTGGAAGTACTCTTTTATATGAGTTTCTGCTATACTTGAATAGTTTCCCTTCAGAAATGAACTGTTTGTGTTGGAGCTACATAGAGTGAATAAATTTCCTGGGCGGAAACGATAATAAAATATTCAGGAAGTTATTAGGAAATGAGAACTTGTGTTCTTGTTCAGTCAGATAAGCTTCTGAGACCTTTGCATATATCAAAGCAGATTGTATTAGAGGAAGGAATGAGAGATTTGGCAACTTTCTTCTAATAGTGATAGGGACCTTGGTCAATAGAATGATGGAATATATGATGTATAAATGAAAGAAAAATTCTCAAAGCAAAGTTGTTTGAGAATTGTTTTTTCTCTCTCTTTTTGTTTGTCGGGGAAGAAAAGTGAGAGCTTTCTGAAGTTAGGTTATGTAAATAACCCAGTAGGGAAAACTGTTCCTGGGGGAGACCTACAAATAATTGATGGCAATAAGCTTCAGGAGTATGAAAGAAGTGGATGAGTATGCCTTTCCCCCATTGATTCCACTCACATTTTTTCTTCTCTGTGCTTTGCTCTCTTGTTGCCATTAGACAGTTTCTATCTGTCCTTAATTTTAGCCACTTTGTTCTAAAGTAACTGTGAACACTGTAACTCTCTAGCCAGTGCCTTTCTTTTATTGAATGGAATTGGTGTACTAGTTGTTTTATTTAACAAACAGAGTTTATAGGCTTGTTTTTTCCTCAACATGTCTTCATGGCAGAGACAATTTACCCTTAAGTTGGTGAGCCCTGGATCCCCTCACTTGCATAGACCTCTTCTAGGATCTGGGAGAGGCTCTAGCAGTGTAGTGTGTTTGTTAGTTACATATTTTTGTAACATTTGCAAAATTGAAAAATTTTTTTCCGTTTTTTTTTTTCTTCAAAAAGGCCCTCAAATTATATATGCTTCAAATTTCACAAAACTCAGGTCAGCCTTGGTTCATGGTAGAGGTTGGGTGTTGATTTCTAATTGTGGCCGAGGTAGATTTGGTTAGTGGATTAAAGGACATGAGGAAGGAAGCATTAGTGAGGAAGTTGAACCATTGACTGGTGTGTATAGTGGCCAGGGATCTCTTTCTGAGTGTCAGGGGTCATCTCTTCTCCCTGCAAACATGGACCAGAAAGAGGCGGGAGAAGTTGGGTAGGACTGGAAGAAGGACGGTGGAGGGAAAGGTGTGCTGCAGCCAAGGTGGTAAACAAATTAAGGTGTTCTCCTTAGATTTCAAGGATGCATTTGCAAATAGCGTTTTCAATAGCATTTTAAAATAATTGAGTCATTTCAAAATAATATATTTCATCTTGATAATAACACATTTTAAGAATTTTAGAATTATTGAAATATTTGAAAAGTCAATTTCATAACTAACTGATTGACTTGAGATTAAAGTCTTTATCTTATTAATTAGAATATATTGCTGAACACATAAAACACAGACATGTTCATTTTTGAAGGGCGTTGCTGTAACTTGGGTTTTGCTAGCTTCTTGGTTTGGTAGATGTTTCATCTCTCTCCCCTTTTTCTCATTGTCTCACCTGTATTTTTTTCTACCTTTTCATTTCATGTTCCCTTTACTTTGGGATTCAAACTCCTCTTAGACTTCTCAGGATTTTGAATGACTGGACTATAGATAATCACATTTTAAAACTGCATTTTAATATTCTGTTCTCTTTAAAGAAAATTAGGTACTCTGCATGGCCTGGGGACAAATTTACAGTTAAATAGAAGTATAATGTTCTGAGGGCCAATTGTAACTACCCTGTGGTTAACTGGCTCAGGTTCAAATACTGTTAAAATTATTTTACTTTTCCTAAAATTCCTTCTAATTGGACTAACTTATCAGGGTTGATAAAAACATTTCCAGAACGTAGTATGGATCTGCCACCTGGTGGTGAAATATTACAGCAAGTACTAAGTGTTTTTTTTTTTTTTTTTTCTGAGACAAGGACTCACTGTCACCCAGACTGGAGTGCAGTAGCACCATCACAGCTCACTGTAGCCTCGACCTCCTGGACTCAAGCAATCTTCCCACCTTAGCCCCCAGAGTAGCTGGGACTGTAGGTGCATGCCACCACACCTGGCTAATTTTTAAAGTTTTTGTAGAGATAGGGTCTCACTATGTTGCCCAGGCTGGTCTTGAGCTCCTGTCTCAGCCTCCCAAAGTGCTGGCATTACAGGTATGAGCCACCACACCCAGCCAAATACTAGTATTTTTTTTTTTTTTTGAGATGGAGTCTTGCTCTGTCACCCAGGCTTGAGTGCAGTAGCCCAATTTTGGCTCACTGCAACCTCCGCACTCCCTGCTCCGGGCTCAAGTGATTCTCCTGCCTCAGCCTCCCGGGTAGCTGGGACTACAGGCATGCGCCACTGCATCCAGCTAATTATTGTATTTTTAGTAGAGATGGGGATTTGCCACATTGACCGGACTGGTCTCGAGCTCCTGACCTCAGGTGATCTGCCCAACTCGGCCTCCCAGCGTGCTGGGATTACAGGCATGAGCCGCCACGCCCAGCCTAAATACTTGATAAGAATTTAATAATGGATTCTTGCCTTTGTGGCCATAATATTTAGAGTCGAGTCTACTTAAGCTCTTTAGATATGTAACATTTTCCTCCCCTAAGTTTTTTTCACTGAGAAAATGTTACTTAAATGTGATAGAGTAGGTAAATTTTGACTGATGTTTCTGTCTACCGCATCGTAATATAAGATGACATTTGTAGAATTACTGAGCTGAAATAAATTCTGCACACATTGAGAATGTACTCTTCTTAAATTTGAAGATGAGCTTTTGAGAAGAGAAGATTGCTGTTAATTTTTCTAAAATTTCAATGTGGATAGTCATTGATTCACAGAAAAAACAGTAATATGAAGTTCACAGAACAAAGAAAAAACAGTAAGATGAAGTTCACAGAACAAAGGATTTTTTTTTTTTGGAAAGAAAGCATTTTGTTTATTCACTTAAAAATATTAGCAGGCATATTAAAACTACTTTTAGCAAATAGACTAACAGAGTTTTATCACCCTCAAATGAATTATTAATACATATCAGTATTTTATATATGGGCACTGTGTTAGGTATACATGATAAAATAGTGAAAATAAAAATGTCTCTTGTCCTCCTGGAGTTTATAATCTAGCTAGAATCTGTAATCTAACATAATGTTAAGGGCCATAAAGGACAAGTGCATAATAGGGAGAGTTCACCCTGGCTAGTGTATCAGAGAAAGCTTCCCTAAGGAAGTGACGTTTCAGCTGAGATCTGACAGATACAGACCCTGGCTAAAATGTGTGTCTGTATCCCTTTAAAGTGGGAAGGAGAGTGGCAAGTATGAGGAATTGAAAATAACAGAGTGCCTGGAATGTAGTGAGAGAAGGGATTGTGGTGTGAATGAAAACAGGAAAGACAGGGTAGGAGCAAATAATTCAGGGCCTTGTTGGATGTGTATCAAGGACTTTGGACTTCATCATGAGAGTAATGGAAAGCTGTTGAATTGTGTAGTTAAGCAGTGTCAGATCAGATTAATGAGAAATGAATTGGAGCAGGGCAAAACTGAAAAGAGGTCAGGCAGTTGGTTAGAAAGCAATTGTGGTAGTTCTGGCTTGGACTAGAGAGTGTAAATGGGCGTGATGAGAGGCTGCCATATTTCAAATATATTTGAGGTAGAATAGACAAGACTTGGTGATTGAATGTGATGGAAGGGGGAGAGGTAGAGGGAGATGCCAAGGATGGGTCCAAATTTCTGGCATTCATACATTCAATAAATATATAAATATAAAACATATATATATGTAAAACACAGTTTGGTCCTTAAAGATAGAAAGTCGAGTAGCCCCAGCGTTCAGTTCACAGTACATTATCATTGGACAGTGCAAGATATCTCTTATTTTGTATTTTTTACTCTGCCTTCATCTGCCACACTCAGTCCCATTTCCCTTGTCTCCTTAGGCTTCTACTCTAATATGTTTTATATATGTTTTTGAATATGCATTAAATACATAAAATATGAAATGTTTTGTGTGTTTTTAACTTGTGATACTGTGCTGTACATGTTATTTTCTTTGTTATTCTGCCTTATGTTCCTTATTACTAGCTGTATGGCCATAGGCAAGTTATATAATGATTTTTCTGTTTCCTCATCTGTAAAGTGAGGATAACAATAGTATTAACAGTACTTAGATTATAGATAAACTTTTTTAATCCTCCCAACAAGTATTCAAGTGTCTGCCTCAAGGGATCCTCCTGCCTTAGCTTCCCAAAACACTGGGATTACAGGCATGAGGCACTATGCCTGGCCTGTTTTTCATTTATTTTTTATTTTATTTATTTTCATTGACAAATAAAAATTGAATATATTTATTGTGGACAACATAATAATGTTTTAAAATATATAGGGATTGTGGAATGGCTAAATTGAGCTAATTAACATATGTATTACCTCATATACTTACATCTTTCTGTAGTGAGAATGGTTAAAATCTACCCTAGAACTTAAAGTATAATTAAAAAAAAAAATCTCCCAGTGATTTTCAAGAATATAATACATTGTTATAATATTAACTACACTAACCTTATTGTACAATAGACCTCTTGAACTTATTCCTCCTATCTAACAGAAATTTTTTATCCTTTTGCTAACATCACCCAAATCCCCACCCTTCAACCTCTGGTAACCACCATTCTGCTGTCTGCATTTATGAATTCTACGTTTTTAGATTACACATTTAAGTGACATCATGCAGTATTTGTTTTTCTATACCTGGCTTATTGTACTTAAAATGTCCTCCAGGTTCATCTTTATTGTCACAAATGGGAAGATTTCCTCCTTTTTAAAGGCTGAATAGTATTCCATTGTGTATATATACCATTTTTTCCTTTATCCATTCATCTGTTGATGGACACTGGGTAAATTCCATGTCTTGGCTATTGTGAATAATGCTGTAGTGAGTATGGGGGTGAAGATATCTCTTTGATACACTTATTTCATTTCCTTTGGATATATACCCAGTGGTGGGATTGCTGGATCATAGGGAAGTTTTATTTTTCATTTTTTGAGGAACTTCCATATTGTTTTCCACAATGGCTATACTGTCCATTTATGTTTCAGTTTTACCTTTTTCTTTGTGTGTGTGTGTGTGTGTTTAATGTGTGTGTGTGTTCAGTGGCCCCAGGTCTTCTACAGTTTCTTCTTTAATAGTTTTAGGTTTCATCTTTAGGTAATAAATATTTATTCAACAACTGCCTTGTTCTAGGCATTGGATGTAAAACCGTGAACCAGGTATACAGGGGCCTTAGCTGACCCCATGGAGAAACAAAGCAACTGGATGGATAGTGGTAGTGATTTAGGAAATATGGATGATGAGGAAGTTTGGGGCAGAAGTGGGGGTTGGATAGAGTAAAGATCATTAGTTCAGTTAAAAAAGTTTTTTTTTAAACTACAGAGGGCCCTTATGCCAGCTTTTTGTAGTCAAGCCCTCCCTCCACTCCTAACTCTTGGCATTCACTGATCTATTCACCATCCCTTTCCCTTTTCCGGGCATAAAATATGTAATCTTTTGGGGCTGGCTTCTTTCACCAAGCATAATGCCTTTATCACACAACAACATAGATGAATCTCAATGTTGTATGAAAGTTTGTTCCTTTTCATCACTGAGTAGTATTCCATTGTATGAATGTACCATAGCTTATCCATTCACCTGGTGAATGACAACTGGGTTGCCAGCAGTTCGTAGGGATTATGAATAAGGCAGCTATAAACATTTGGGTTTATAACGTTAGGTTTTTGCGTCAACATGTTTTCATTTCTCTAGGGCATATATCTCAGAGTAAGATTGCTGGGTCATATGGTAAGTGTTTTTAACTTTATGAGATACTGCTCAGCTGTTCCTCAGAATGGCTGTAACTTTAAAATTCCCACCAACAGTGTATGGGAGTTATAGTTGATTGGCATCCTCACCAGTGTTAGGTATTCTCAGTTTTGTTTTGTTTTAGCCATTCTATTAGGTATTTCAGTGATGTCTCATAGTTTTAAATTGCATTTCCCTAATGACTGATGATGTTGAGCATCTTTTTCTGTGCTACTTGCCCTTTTTGGTGAAGTGTCTATGCAAATCTTTTGCCCATTAAGAAAATTGGGGTTGTTTTCTTGTTGTTGAGTTTTGAATTCTTTATATATTTTTTATACAATTTATTTTGTTAATAATTTGCAAATATTTTCTCCCAGTCTGTCTTTTTATACTTTCAATGTCTTTCACAGCAAAAGTTTGAAATTTAGTGAGGTTCGACTTGCCAGTTTTTTTCTTTTATGAGTTATGTTTTTAGTGTTATGTCTAAGAACTCTATGTCTAAGCCAGGTTTACAAAGACTTTTCTCCTTTATTTCTTCTAGGAATTTTATAGTTTTACATTTGACATTTAGATTTATGATCCATATTGAGTTAATTTTTACATAAAGTCAAGATTTTCTTTTGCATATGGATATCCAGTTGTTCCAACCTTGTTTGTTGAAAAGACTATCCTTTTTCCAGTGAATTGCATTAGGACTTATGTCAGAAATCAGTTGACCATAGTTGTGTGGGTCTACTTCTGTGTTCTCTGTTTGGTTCCATTGATCTATATATCTGTCCTTTTGCCTATCCCACATTGTCTTGATTGCTGTAGCTTTATAGTAAGTTTTCAAGTTGGGTAGTTTGAATCCTTCAATTTTGTTTTTCTTTTCTGAAATTGTTTAGCTATTCTACTTTATTTCTTTTTCCCTGTAAGTTTGTCAATTTATCTTTATGAAAATTTTGGTTGAGATTATGACTGGAATTGTATTAAGTTCATAGACTAATTTAGGAAGAATGGGCATCTTAGCTATGATGAGTCTTTCAATCCATGAATATAGTATGTCTTTTTTTTTTTTTTTTTTTTTTTTTTTGAGATGGAGTCTCACTCTGTCACCCAGGCTGGAGTGCAGCAGTGGCACAATCTGTGCTCACTGCAACCTCTGCATCCTGAGTTCTAACTGCCTGTTTCTAGATTTCTTTTTTTTTTTTTTTTTTTTTTTGAGCTGGAGTCTCTGTTGCCCAGGCTGGAGTGCAGTGGCGCGATCTTGGTTCACACGATTCTCCTGCCTCAGCCTCCTGAGTAGCTAGGATTACAGGCACATGCCACCATGCCTGGCTAATTTTTGTATTTTTAGTAGAGGTGGGGTTTCACCATGTTGGCCAGGCTGGTCTCGAACTCCTGATCTCATGTGATTCACCTGCCTCGACCTCCCAAAATGCTGGGATTACATGCGTGAGCCACCGCGCCTAGCCAGAAACAATTTTATTTGTTCCTTTTCATTTGTATGTCTTCTGTTAATTTTCTTTGCCTTATTACACTGGATAGGATTTTCAGTACAGCAAAAAATGGTGAGTGTGGACATCTTTGCCTTGTTTCTGATTTTAGGGAGAAAGCACTCTGTCTTTTACCATTAAGTATGATGTTAGCTTTAGTTTTTTTGTAGATTCTCTTTATTGAGTTAAACTCCCATTCTGTTCCTAGTTTCTGAGAGTTTTTTAAAATCATGAATGGTAGTTGAATTTTGTCAAATACATTTCTGCATCTGTTGATAAGATCATGTGGTTTTCCTTTATAGTCTGTCATTATGGTGGCTTACAGTGAGTGGTTTCTGAATGTTGAGCAATCTTATATTAGGATAAACCTCAACTTGGTAGTGGCTTAATATTCCTTTTATTTATTATATGTAACTGGATTTGATTTGCTAATGCTGCATTGAAGATCATGCCATCTTTGTTCATGAGGAATATTGGTTTGTAGTTTTCTTGTACTGTCTTTGTCTGGTTTTAGTGTCAGAGTAATGCTAGCTGCATAAAATGAGTTGGGACATGTTCCTTCCTTTTTTATTTTCTGGAAAAGATCATGTAGAATGTTATTTTTTCTTTAACTGTTTAGTAGAATTTAATACTGAGACGAAATGGGTCTTCTACAAGATAAATTTACTTTCATAATCAGAATAATGTAATTGTAGAAACTTACACAAACTATAGAAATGAATGATGAGAATATCATGTCTCACAATTCAGATGATTATTAATATTTTGGAATTCTTTTTCTAGTTTTTTCCTCTGTATACATAATTGTATATTTTTGAATTGCATATAAATGTGGGTATGTATTTAAAACAAAATTTGTGATTATACTACAAATACCATTTTATTTCTGGACCCAGTGTGGTTTCTAATTTTGTTGTATGGATATGCCATAATTTTACATAAACATTCTTCTAATGTTGAACATTTAAGTGTGATAAATGTCTTTTATGTGTTTTTTTCCTGATAATTTATTTGACTTATTTCTAGAAAAGAATTTGACATATGTAAGGCTGCTCACACACGTTGCTAAATTGCTTTCTAGAAAGTATATATACGTTTTTAGTCTAAAATAGGTACCTTAAAAAGTATGTTTATATCTTCAGATATGTAAAGACATATAAAATATTTAGTAATATATATCTGACTATGCATATTCATATTTTTTTTTTAAAGGAAGGAGTGGAAGTGAAGAGAATATATATCAAGGGGTTAGCAAGATTAAGGGAAAGACTAAAGAAATTTTTCTATGAGACATCTTTGTAGATCAGGGCAAAGATTCAGTGGAAAGGAAGATATTGAACCAGGAGCAAAAATGCAGAGAGTTGTTTGAAATGATGAAATATGGTCTGGATGAAAATGTAGGGAAAAATGATATCAAGGAGAGAAATGCAGGAAACAAAAGAACTGTGCTTCTTTTAGGTTGAGACCTGAAATAGCTGATATTTGACCAGTTTTTAGCTAAAAACATGTAGTTTCAAACACTTTTACCTGATACTTGTGATGGAAAGTAAAGAGGAAAGATGCAAAATAAATTTTGAAGTGCAAAGAAGAGAAATTCAATTTATAGAAAAGGGATTGCATTTTCTCAAATAGGAGGCAAGGCTATCTTAATAGAATGGGTCAGGGTAAAAAGAGTGAAAAAGTTTTGTATAAATAGTGTGGGGAATGTACAGTTATAGTCACAGACAAAGATGAGTTAAGGGGCAGTAGTCTCAACACAAAATGAAGGCTAGGATTAAAGGAGAGGGAAAGGACTGAAGAGGATGGGGACATTCAAAAGAGAGCATTTTAGTTAATTTTGGTAAATTAATTGGGCGTGAAATAGAGAAGATGAAGTAAGAGAGAGTAAAGTCTTGAGGCTAGAAAAACTCCTAAGAAGAAGGAAGATGCTTCCTAAGAAGATTCAGAAAGAGTAAGGAAGGAAAAGTGTTAGATTTTAATTTGTTGAGCTTGAGTTGACTTGAAGGAAGAGATTCAGATTTGTGCATCATTATGGTTGATAGTTGCAGTTCTGAGAATGAATAAGCTCTTTGAGGAAACAAATACAGACAAAAGGTCATTTTATTTTTATTGGTTAGTAATTCAACAATGTCATATATTTTCAAGCCACTTATCTTTCTGTCTCCTGATTATAATGATGAGTGAACACTAGATTTTTATGTTTGATTAAAAGCAATTTATTTTTGTCTCCCTACCCCCTTTTCAGAAGTGGGAAATTTCACTCCTTTTTAAGACCGGACATAAGTATGTGTAGTAAAGAATAAGAATGGGAGGATAGATTAGAATTAATTAGTTCAGTGATTTGTATGTACCTGATAAAGTATTCTAATAATTGTTTTTGGTATCTTAGAGAAAAAATATCTCCTAGGCAATATTTTTTTTTCTGCATATAAATGAAAATGTTTTGACATATGATATAGGACTAGTGAACCAATAACTTCTCCTGGGCATCTACCTCACCATGTAGAAAATGGAATGAAGACTTTGGCAAGCAGTCAAATAAAAATATGCAATGCATGGAAAATAACAAATGCGTTAAAAAGATAATATTGCCCACATTGAGGGAAGTACAAGTTAAAACAACTTACACCATTTTTTTTTTTTTCTCCTTAACTTGGTCAACATTTAAAGGCTTCCCAGTGTTGACAAAGAAAAGGGAAAATGTCTTTCTCATATACTATTGAAGAGAATATAGATTGATACAGCCTTTTTTGTAGGTGGTGATATTTATCAAAATTTAAAATATACATTATTTTTTACTTAGTAATTCTGCTTCTAGAAATCTATCCTACAGATACCTCTCAAGTGTGCAAAAAGTTATGGGCACAGAGATGTTCCTTGAAGCATTGTTTATAATAGCAACAAATTGGAAATGACTTAAACACTGACCGTTGGGTATAGCCCTCCTACATAGGATGACCATATGTCTAAATTTGCTTGGGACGGACCCAGTTTACACCAGCATAATTATTTAGGGCATTTTATTTTACTCTCAGATGTGTCCTGGTTTGGAAGATAATTTACCTGTTTGGTTTATGTTCACACTAATAGCATGGAGAACTATGTAGCTGTTCAAAATAATGAGATAGAACTATAGGAATTGATATAGAAATATATTCAAGATACATTGTTATGTGAGAGAAACAAGTTGCATAACAATATACATTATTCCATTTATTTTATTTTATTTTTATTTATTTAAGAGGGAGTCTTGCTCTGTCGCTCAGGTTGGAGTGCAGTAGCGCAATCTTGGCTCACTGTGGCCTCCGTCTCCTGGGTTCATGCGATTCTCCTGCCTCAGCCTCCTGAGTAGCAGCTGGTACTACAGGCGCATGCCGCCAAGCCTATTACTCCATTCATTTAAAAAAGTAAAATCTCTAAGCTCTCTGCATGTGAGTGAGAGAGAATGAGAGACAGGAGTTAAAAATGTCTGGAAGGATTCATACTAATTTGTTAATATGATAATCTCTGCTTAAAGATGGCAGCCCAATGAATAGGCATATATTGAATTTTTTAAAATATAAAAGCAGCAATAACAAAAAGGTGGGAACTGTTGATTGCCAGCAGATGCTATAATTTTTAACCAGAGAGCATTAATAAACAACTATTACAATTCTTAGCATAAAATTATAAGTATTATACTCTGTCCTGTATAAATAACTATTGTATTAGAAAGAATACTAATGGAAAATTTAAAAATTATCACTATCATTCCACTATTACCAATCATTTTACATGTTACCTCCTGTTCCTCGTATCTTTATGTACATAATTCTTACATCGTTATAATCAGAGCATATAGTATCATATTATTTTAAATTACACCCTGTAGCATATTTTTTGTTACAATATAGTATCTAGCATTTTTAAATGTTTTATATGTGCTAAGTACTGTGTTAAATGGTTTGCATGTGTAATAGACTTAATCCTCCCAATTGCGTTATTGAGGCAGTTACTATTATCCCAATCTTATAGATGAGTAAACTGAGAATAAGTAATTTGCCCAAGGCCACACAGATACAGCAAATGGCAGAACTGGGATTTGAACTCAGGCAGCCTGACTCTTGAACCCATGCTCTTATCCACTACTATTACTACCTCCCTTTACAATTTTTTAGTGACTGTGTAATAACAGCGTACCATAATTTACTTAGCCGTTTTCCTGGTCGTATATTTAATTTGTAGGCTTTAAAATCTGAACCTCAAAAGTTTTTATTAAACAAGCTGATGCCTACTATGTGCAGGAACCTATTTGAGGTACTATGGACATTGGTACACATATGCAGTTATGGTCTAGTATTGTTTTATCTTGCCTTATGTATTACATTCCTGAAAAGCTATATACGTTTGAGGTGAAAATTTGTTTATACAAACTTTTTTTTCCAATCGGGTTTCATTATTTTAAAGATACATTATTCCAGAAAAACAAATACTTAAAACCTAGAAAATATTTAATAAAAATTAGCAGTGAGCTCAGCACTGTTTGGTGCCTTTAAGGGTTCTGCTTTTGCGCATAGTGAACTGTATTCGTTTTGTTGTTGTTATTGTTTGTTTGTTTGTTTTTCTGAGACAGGGTCTCACTCTGTCCCAGGGTGGAGTGTGGTGGCATGATCACTACTTGCTGCAACCTTGACCTCCCTGGGCTCAGGTGATCTTCCCACCACAGCCTCCTGTGGAGCTGGAACTGCAGGCATACACCACCACACCTGGCTAATTTTACACTTTTTTTTTTTTTTTGCAGAGACTAAATGGATTCTGTAGGATATTGTGGGAAAGACTGGGAATCTTTCCCAGTTGAGGTCTCGCTGTGTTGCCCAGGCTGGTCTCAAATTCCTGGACTCAAGTGATCCTCCCACCTCAGCCTCCCAAAGTGCTGGGGTTAAGGCATAAGCCACCGTGCCTGGCCTGTGAGCTGTATTCTTTCATGTGACAGTTGCAAGAAAAATTACTTAAATAAATGCATGCCAGGATTTGTGATTACCGAATAAAAGTACATAAAATTGAACTCTCTATTCAAATGGAGAAATTACATGGGTAATCTCCAAATCTTTTGTTTACCTTTAGAATATTTATTTATGCTTATATTGAAATAAGGTGAAATTACAACTTCAGGGTTCATACAGAGAAGTCACATTTGTAACTCAGGAGGATTTATTAGATAGCATTTTAACTACTTCTGTTCCCTGGATTAGTCACCTAGTCACCACTCTTGTCTTTGTGAGATAGAGATATCAATTTAATAGAGGAACCTAAGTACTACACAAGTGTCAGCTGCTGTAGTTGATTAAGGGGGATAATTAAGAGCTTTATTTTAAAGCTCACCTGCTGAATATCTAGATACCTGTTATATAAGAGCAAAACACATGGTTATCTAACAAATAACTTAGAATCCACTTTACTTAATTATGGCATTAGTTTTTGATTTGCTGATCCTTCTATTAAAATTTTATATTAAATACAGTATTTAGTTGATGAGTTTCATTGAAAATGTTCATTTTTAAATTGATATTGAATGTAGTTGGTGTTTGGTTACTCAGTGTATCTTCTGTACCTGGTCTTTTTCAGTGTTCTTATATTTATATTTCAAGTCAGTCATAAAGATTTTCACACATAAATAAGATTACTATTTTGAAATTGAAATGATAAAATACCATAAAGTACCCAGCTTTAGAATTAAATTATTTTATGTCATAATTATTGCTTTTTAATAAGCTTTATTTTTTAGATCAGTTTTAGATTTACAGAAAATTACAGTTAGTGCAGAGTTCCCATATACTCCACACCCAGTATCTCCCATTGTTAACATCTTATATTAAAATGGTACATTTGTTACAATTAGTAAACCTATATTGATATATTAACTGAAGTCTATACTTTATTCAGATTTTCTCAGTTTTTAACCTAATGTCCTTTTTTTCTGTTCCAGAATCCCATCCAGCATACCATATTACATTTAATTGTTATGTCTTCTTGGGCTCTCTTGGCTGTGATAGTTTCTCAGACTTTCCTTATTTTTGATGACCTTGATAGTTTTAAGGAGTACTGGTCAGGTATTTTATAGAATGTTTCTCTGTTAGGATTTGTCTGATGTTTTTCTCAGGATTAGACTGGGGCTTATGGTTTTGGAAGGATGACCACAGAGGTAAAGTGCCATCACACCATTTCAAGGCGTTGATACATAATATCAACATGATGTATCACTATTAACATTGACCTTGATCACCTGGCTGAGATTGTGTTTGTCAAGTTCTCCCTGGTAAAGTTACCTACCTTTTTCCATACTGTACTCTTTTGAGAAGAAAGTCACTATGGGCAGCCTGCACTTCAGGGGTGGGGAATTATGTTCTCCTTCGTAGAGGGTGGTGTTTCTATGTGAATTATTTGGAATTCTTCTGCATGGGGTATTTGTCTTTTTTCTCCATTTAAAAATCTTTCAACTGTATATTATGAACTCATGGGTATTTATTTTGTACTTTGGGTTATAATCCAGTAATCCTTTATTTTGTTGCTTAAATTGTTTCAGCTTTGACCATGGGAAGTTCCTTTTTTTTTTTTCTTTTTGGATACAAGGTCATGCTCTGTCACCCAGGCTGGAGTGCAGTGACATGCTTACAGCTGACTGCAACCTCTGCCTCCCAGGCTCAGGTGATCCTCCCACCTCAACCTCCCAAGTAGCTGGGACCACAGGCGTGCACCACCAACCACGCCTGGCTAATTTTTTGTATTTTTTGTAGAGACAGGGTTTCGCCATGCTTCCCTGGCTGGTCTCGAACTCCTAAGCTCAAGCAATCCACCTGCCTTGGCCTCCCAGAGTGCTGGGATTATAGGCACGAGCCACTGTGCCTGACCGGAAGCTCCTTAATTTGGCCCCGGTGTCTCATTGACATACCTCCATCATTGTGCTTTTTGTTTTGTTTTGTTTTTAGCACTTCCTTACCTTTGGGCACTACAAGATGCTCCAGACTCATCATTTGTATTTCTTGCCTAATTTTAGAATTAACCATTCCTTCAAGGAGCCCTGGTTCCTTCTATAACTATTTTTTTTAATTGCGATATAATTCACATACTATATAATCCACCTATTTAAAATGTGCAACTCAGTAGCTTTTGATATATTCACAGATGTGCAGCCATTGCCGCAATCAATTTTAGAACATTTTCATCACCCCAAAAGAAATCTTATACCCCATAAGCAGTCTACTGTCCATTTCTCATGTTCCCCGGTCCTAGATAACACTCTTTTGATTTACCTATTCGGGATATTTCATGTAAATGAAGTCATATAATATGTGATCTTTTGTGCTTGGCAGCTTTTACTTAGCATGATGTTTTCAAGGTTCGTCCATGTTGTAGCTTGTATTAGTATTTCATTCGTTTTTATGGCCAAATAATAACTTCATTGTCTGGATATAATACATGTTATATAATCATTAGTTGAAGGACATTGGTTTATTTGCGTGTTTATACCTTTTGGCTATTATGAATAATGCTGGAATGTATATTCTATACAATAGCCTTTTTAAAGATTTTGTTGTTGTTTGAATTGGAATTAGTATCTACACAATTGATTGGTATATGTTTTAAGTTTCTTTTAAGTGATAATTATCCCCTCTTCACCTCCCTGTTTTCTTCTTTGTCATTTGTCCAGAAGAATTTCCACACAGTTGGGATATTGCTGGTTGCTTCCCCGTGGTGTTTCTTACCATCTTCCTCTGTCTTTTTTATTTTTATTTTTGTTTCTTAATTGTTAGTTGGATCTAGAGATTTGATCATTTCGGGGTTTTGTTGGACTGCCACATAGGTGATGGTAATTTATTCTTTCATCAAGAGGTGTGTAATGTCTGTTTGGGTCTGTTTCTCTGTTGCTATTAGCTACCAGGGTTTAGAAAACCGTAGCTAGGCTGGGCACGGTGGCTCACGCCTATAAGCCCAGCACTTTGGGAGGCCGAGGCGGGCGGATCACGAGGTCAAGAGATCGAGACCATCCTGGCCAACATGGTGAAACCCCGTCTCTACTGAAAATACAGAAATTAGCCGGGCATGGTGGTGCGCACCTGAAGTTTCAGCTACTCAGGAGGCTAAGGCAGGAGAATTGCTTGAACCCAGGAGGCAGAGGTTGTAGTGAGCTGAGATTGTGTCACTGCACTCCAGCCTGGCGACAGAGTGAGACTCTGTCTTAAAAAAAAAAAAAAAAACTTAACAGCTAATGGTCAGTTGTCTCTGGCTTGTTTTTTAAATAACCTATAAGCTAATGTTGATTTTTACATTTTGAAAGTGTTTTTAAAAAAGAATTAAAAAAATAAGCAAAGGAGAATTTGCGACAGCAACTGTGTGTAGCCTGAAAAGCCTAACATATTTTCTGTCTGGCCCTTTACAGAAAATATTTGCTGACTTCTGTACCATTTACTTTTTATTGCCTAGAGCTGTTCATTCATTAGGAGTTGCAAAATAGTGATAATCTATCATTTTTTCATTTATTTGGTAGAGTACTTCTATAAACAGAAACTTTCACCAACAATTTTATTGCCACCAGGAACAGTTTGATGGGGAAAGATGTTTAATTTTTTTCCTCTTCCTTTTGAAAAGTTTTCAAGATGATTTGGTTCTATAGCATTCACGAAAGATGACCAATTAGTTTTTATTTGTTTTTTTTTTTGAGATTAAAGTAATGGAATTCAACAGATTTGACCATTTCAGTTGTTTTATTATCATTATTGAAGCCTAAATGTCCCATGGGTCTTCAGAAAGTTCATGGAAAATGCATATATGAAAAAACTATGCATGGATTTCAAAATTTCTTTGCATCAAAATAAACTTGTGTTAACTTGTTATAAGATGCCTGAATAGGATCTAGTTTGAGGTGCTACCAGGGATAAAACATCATTTTGAGAAAAGCCCCTATCAGAGCAGTATGAATTCTGCTAAAATTGAAGCAAGAACAAACGTCAAATTTATGGTGAAGCTTGGGTGGAAGAGTGCTAAAATATTGATGCTTACGAAAAGTTTATGGGGACAGTGCCCCCAAAGAATTCAGCGGGTTACAAATAGATAACTCATTTTAAGAACGGACAAAACAGCGTTGAAGATGAAACCCACAGCAGCAGATCATCTACATCCATTTGCAAGGAAAAAATTCATCTTGTTCATGTCCTAATTAACAGCACAAACAATAGCAAACACAATAGATATCTCGGTTGGTTCGGCTTACACAATTATGACTGAAGAAGTTGAGCAAACTTTTCACTCGATAGATATCAAAACCATTGTGCCCAGATCAGCTGCAGACAAAAGCAGAACTTTGCATGGAAATTTTAGACAAGTGGGCTCAAGATCCTGAAGCATTTGAAGAATTGCAACAGGAGATGAAACGTGGCTTTACCAGTACAATGTTGAAGACAAAGCACAATCAAAGCATTGGCTACCAAGAGGTGGAAGTGGTGCAGTCAAAGCAAATGCAGACCAGTCAAGAGCAAAGATCATGGCAACGGTTTTTTGGGATGGCCAAGGCATATTGCTTATTGACTTTTTGGAGGGCCAAAGAATGGTAACATCTGTTTATATGAGAATGTTTTGAGAAAGCCAAAGTTTTAGCAGAAAAATGCACAGGAAAGCTTTACCACAGAGTCCTTCTCCCCCAGGGCAATACTCCTGGTCATTCTTTTCATCAAACAAGGGTGACTTTGTGAGAGTTTTGGTGGGAAATCATTAGGCATCCACCTTAAAGTCCTGATTTGGCTTCTTCTGACTTCTTTTTGTTTCCTGATCTTAAAAAATCTTCAAAGAGCACTCATATTTCTTTACTTAATAATGTAAGGCTGGGTGCAGTGGTTACACCTGTAATTCCAGCACTTTGGGAGGCTGAGGTTGGATGATTGCTTGAGCACAGGAGTTCATGACTAACCTGGGCAGCATGGTGAGACCCTGTCTCTTAAAAAAAAAAGAAAAATTAGCTGGGTGTGGTAGCATGTGCCTGTGGTCCCAGCTACTCAGGAGATTGAGGTGGAAGGATCAATTGAGCCCAGGAGGTCAAGGCTGCAGTGAGTTGTGATCATGCCACTTGCACTCTAGCCTGGGCTACAGAGCGAGACCCTGTCTCAGAAAAACAATTAATAATAATGTAAAAAAGACTGCACTGAGATGGCTAAATTCTTAGGACTGAGTTCTTTAGGGATGGACTAACTGGTTGGTATCATTGCTTACAAAAATGTTTTGACCTTGTTGGGGAGCTTGTGTTGAGAAATAAAGACGATATTTTAAATTTTTATCTTTTAATTTCATTTTTCCATGAACGTTTTGAAGTCCTCTCATATTTGGCCTGTCAGAGCCTCTTTTTTTTTTTTTTTTTTTTTGAGACCGAGTCTTACTCCCATCACCCAGGCTGGAGTGCAGTGGTGCAGTCTTGGCTCACTGCAACCTCTGCCTCCCAGGTTCAAGCGATTCTGCTGGCTCAGCCTCCCAAGTAGCTGGGATTACAGGTGTGCGCCACCATGCCTGGCTAATTTTTGTATTTTTAGTAGAGACAGGGTTTTGCCATGTTGGCCAGGCTGGTCCGGAACTCCTGACCTCAGGTGATCTGCCCACCTCAGCCTCCCAAAGTGCTGGGATTACAGGCGTGAGCCACTATGCCCAGCCCAGAGCCTCTTTTGAGTGTTTGAGATGACCTTAGTGGCCATTGATAGTTTTATTTTCTATTATGATGAGATGTTTCATATTCATCTCATTTTCTAATCCCAGACCTGGAACTAGCCTTTTTTTTTTTTTTTTTTTTTTTTGTAAGTTCTTTTCAGTGGAAAATGATGCATAGAGACCAAAACCTGAGTATGGAAAGTGCTCATTGCCACTGGGTTGGTCATCATTACTAGGCCTTTTAAGTGAAGTGAGCTAGGAAATACCTATTTTTTAAAGTAGTAAAATGAATTTATATTAGTACTTAAAATTGAAGGCTAAAAGATTATACTTTAATGTTACTGATTTTTACATCTATAGTGTTTTTCTTCTACAGCAAGAATATCATGTTCTCCAAGTCAGTAAAGTTACTCATTTGCTTTATCCCACAACACACACACACACACACACACACACACACACACACACACACACCCCCTCACACCCTCAGAATAACAATACTAATGCTAACTGCAATAAAATGGTCATTAAAACAGCTTAAATTTTTTTGTAGTTCTTTTGGTCCTTAGAGTATATCCTACTATGTATAGTTTGGTTACTGTGTTCTTAAATTCTCTCAAACTAGTTCTCTGTGTGATTTTAATGACAGCTGGTCAATTAGGTTTGTCTAATTTATACTTTCAATTTTTAGAGATTTTTTAAAATCTAATTTTGTTTTTTAATTATGTAAAATGTTTACATAGCCTCAAAGTCAAATCTATGAACAAGTTCTGTGAAGAGACTTAGCCTCAATCCCTATCTCTTTCACCGTATTTCCTCTCCCTGTGTGTATTAAAAGTTATATATATGTGTGTGTGTTAATATCCTACATTTCTTAGGTAAATACACTCATTTTTCTCCAAACTTACTTGTTTTCACTTAATTTGTTATAGAAATCACTCCATGGTAGAAAATAAACTTATTTTACAGTCTTGCGTACAACTGCATAGTACCTCCTTGTGTCAGTGTGTCATAGTTTATTCAACATGTCTCTTATTGAGGGACATCAAAGTTGTTTCCAGGTTGTTACTACAAGTAGTGGTACAGTGAATAGCCTTGCTTGTACCTGCCTGTTTTTATATTTTGGCCAGTGTATCTTAGGGAGAGATTCATAGACATGGGATTGCTAGGTAAAAGGGTAAATGCATATATAATTGTGCTAGATTTTGCAGATTTTCCTCTATAGTGAATGCACTATTTTGCATTTCCATCAGCCTATTTTCCTATATTTGCCTACAGAGTATGTCATCAAACATTTGGATTTTTGCCAATATGATAGGTGAGCAATTGTATCTCACTGTAGTTTTAATTTGCATTTCTTTTATTATGAAGTTGAGCATCTTTTTAAATGATTAAGGGCCATTTGCATTCCAGTTCAGTAATTAATTCTACACCTGTATGAAAATGATATGCAGCAGTGTGGATAGTCTTATTTTACTCCTGGAGATGCATTTACAACTGCTTTTGGTTTATATATATATGACTTCATTGTGGGTATTTTGAGGTTGGTGTCCTATTCTTCTGATGCTGTTAACTTCTTTCTTAGATTTTAGAGGTTTCCCCTCTTTTCTTCAAGATTATTTTGTATCACAAGTGTGTTATCAAACTTTTAAGAGCTCAACGAATGAATGAAATTTGTCTATGACAGGACGACAGCTTACCAATGCAGGACTGAGTTAAGAAGCTTTTGAATTTAGTTTATCTTCATCAGTAAATGCACAGTTGAATAGAAGAATTCTAGAACCTGGTTTACAGACCTTGTGAGACTATGACAGGATTTTTCTAACACATCTGTTTATTTTGCATTGAAAGCTTGTGCATGCATAGAATTCTTTGCAGAAACTAGCTTTGATAATATAAGATTCATTATTAAGGATTTTTAATCTTGTGTTCTTTTCCTTTGCTTATGTTTAAATTGTTAGATTGTCCTATGGGATTTCATAAATATTACTTCTGTTAGTAAAGCTGCTGACAGCAGAAGCTTTCAATAAATTATTCATGTGCTATTTGTTTTCTGTGTTCATGAATTAATTCAACTTAGAATTTTTTTAACTGAACTTGGTAACAATTTGTAGACATATGGGTACTTGAATAAAATCTGTAATACTTGTTTTCCATATGAGGAAAGTACTCTTAGCAATATTTAGAGCAACATCAGCTCTCTAGAACATAGCTGATTACTAAGGAGTAATGGCAAAATCGCTTTAAAAATGTGAAATAATTACTCTTATAAAACTGGTGCTTTTTCAAGATGTGAGCCACGGAATTATATCATTTTCTACTTCTCTTGTTCACTATCATTTGTATACTTACTGTTCACTTTCATTTATTGAAAACTTCAGATGTTATTTTACAGTCTTCCTCTCCATTCCAAATCTACCATTGTTCTCGATAATTTTTATCTACTTGACTTGCATTCTCAATAGCATTTTCAGTTCTTTAACCTTGTCATCTCCAGTCACTTCTCTTCCATGCCATTTCAAACACCAGCGTCTATAAATGTGCCCTATCGCTTTGTCATCACTCAGCAGCGCTAAAATATTAAAATAATACCCCAGTCTCACAGTCTCCAGTCGTTCCAGGTTCCTTACATTATAGCCGTGCTATTTTTATCCATCTCAGTTCAGTCCTATTTATTTCCTTCCCTGCCTTAGATTCCATATACAACCATTTTGATATCTTTTTTTTTTTTTTTTGAGATGGAATCTCACTCCGTTGCCCAGGCTGGAGTGCAATGGTGTAATCTCTACTCACTGCACCCTCTGCCTCCCAGGTTCAAGCGATTCTCCTGCCTCAGCCTCTCAAGTAGCTGGGATTACAGGTGTGTGCCACCATGCCCAGCTGATTTTTGTATTTTTTGTAGAGATGGGGTTTCGGCATGTTGGCCAGGCTGGTCTCGAACTCCTGACCTCAGATGATCCACCCACCTTAGCCTCCTAAAGTGCTGGGATTGCAAGTGTGAGCCACTGCACCCGGCCACTTCGATATCTTGAACCCTCTTCATTGTCACTTTCAACTCATCTGCCTAGAAAAGTTTAATTTCAAATGTTTACTTTCCTTCCTTTTCTACTTTATAAAATCACATTCTCCTATTTGAACTTCTTTAAATACAGTTACCAACGTCAGCTGGGCTCTCAGGGTAGCCCAGTAATCCTGTTTTCCCTCTTTAGTGCTCTCTTCCATTCTTGCCACAGCTATTTCAGATGTTTTACACTACCTGCAAATTCTGGTCCTTCCCAACACCACCAGCCTTCTCTCATCATCAGCAGATGAACTCATCTCATATTTTAGAGGCTATTCAAGCTATTAATGATTCCTGTAACTTAACTACCACCAGGCCTACTCATATGTTCATTCTTCTTTCTTGTTACAAGAGAGGCAGCCTTCCTTCAATCCAAAATTAATCCTTCTACACATCTTTTCTCATGTAAGCATTTTAATGCTTTAACTTTCCCTCTAAGCGTTACTTTAGTTGCATTGTCCACATTAGATATGCTGTATTTTCATTTTCATTAAATTCAAAATATTTTGTAATTTCTCATGTGATTTCTTCTTTGATCTGTGGGTTAGTTTATAAGTGTGTTGCTTAATTTCCAAATATCTTAGGATTTTCCAGGTTTCTGTTATTGATTTGTAGTTTAATTCCATTGTGCTTAGAAAACAAACTTTGTACAATTTCAATCCCCTTATGTGCACATTAGTAGTCAAGGGGATTCTTCTGCCAAATTCTGGAGTACGCGCGCTCTCACGCGCACGCGCGCTCTCACGCGCACGCGTGCGCACACACACGCTCTCTTTCCCACTCTCTCTCTGCAGCTCTTTTCTGTTTGTACTCTGATCTGCAAATTGCAGCCACCTTGGCCTCCCCAATCCTGATCTCTGCCTCTTCAACTCTGTGAGACTGCAAAGCTCTCTTTGGTTTCCCCCACCATGTTCTGAGGCCTGGAAATGGTCTACAGGCTGTAAGATGGTGTCATTTTAGGGCTTACTTTGTTTACCTCTCTCTCAAGGGTCATAGTCCTGTGCTGTCTATTGTCCAGTGTCTGAAAAGCATTGTCTCATCAATTTTGACCAGTTTTTAGTTGTCCAAGGCAAGGAGGGTGAGTCCCATCCTTGATACTCTATTGTGGCCAGAAGCCTGCATCATCTTACCGTGTAATTGCCTCTATCTATTTCAGTCTTTCTACTGGTTCTTTCCATCAGCTTTTCAACATGCTCAAGTCTCTCCTCTATTGCAGAGAATATAGAAGAAAACCAAGCTCATGTCGTCTTTATTTACCAACCTATCTCTCCTCTACCTTTTACAGCCAAACTTTTTGAAAGTTATCTCTATCCTTGCTACTCAAAAATATTGTTTGTGGACTGATAGCATCTTTGTCATCTAATAACTCATTAGAAATGTAACATCTCAGGCCACATCCTAGAACTACTGAATCAGAATCTGAATTTTAGGCCAGGTGCGGTGATTCATGCCTGTAATCTCAGCACTTTAGAGGCCAAGGCGGGCGGATCATGAGGTCGGGAGTTCAAGACCAGCCTGGCCAATATGGTGAAACCCCATCTCTACTAAAAATACAAAAATTAGCTGGGCGTGGTGGCACATGCCTGTAGTCACAGCTATTCGGGAGGCTGAGGCAGAAGAATCGCTTGAACCCGGGAGGCGGAGGTTGCAGTAAGCCGAGATCACGCCACTGCACTCCTGCCTGGGCTATAGAGCAAGATTCCATCTCAAAAAAAAAAAAAATTTAATAAGGTTTAGCAAGGTAATTAGAATATACACTATAATTTGAGAACACTGTCTACATTTTCCTTCTTCACTTTCCGTCTTGTTCCTTAGTGTGTTGTAGTCTGTCATCTGTTTATAGGATTACATTAGAGCTGTTCTTGCCTGGATCATCAGTGACTTTCTCAATGTATATCTAATGAGTGGGGGTCTCTCTATCTAATGAATGGCTGCATTTTACTCTCAGCAGTTCATCTTCCTTTCTGATATATTCCTTTGGCTTTTGGGATGCCCTGTTCTCTTGTCCTCTGACCTCTGTGGCCTTTTCAGGCTTTTCTTTCTCTGCCTGTCTCTTAAATGTTGGTGTTCTACAGAATTTGGTCCCCAGCTTTCTTCAGATTTTACATTTCTCTGCCTGTCTCATCTTTTCCTGTAACTCCAGTTTCAACATGTATTCTTCATTCTGAATCTCTCCTGAGTTCCAGGATTATATGTCCTCCACATAAGCACCTTAAACTCTCCATGTTACTGTGGACACATGATCTCCTTCATCATGTCCTCCTCCTCAGTGACTGGCACCACCATTTAGCCATCGTCCAAGCTAGAAACTTGTCATTCATCTTCAACTACTCCATCACCCTTTCCCCTCCTTTACTCACCTTACTTTCGCATTTATTCAGTCTTAAGACTTATTGATTCCACTCTAAAAATTCATCATGTCTGCCATTTTTTTTTCTGTCACT
The DNA here is from genome assembly GCF_028858775.2 of Pan troglodytes. NCBI lineage: Eukaryota > Metazoa > Chordata > Mammalia > Primates > Hominidae > Pan > Pan troglodytes. Next base: position 65,070,106 of record NC_072414.2, read on the forward strand.
ATTGCTGCTTTCCTAAACAGGACTTCAGTAGGTTTCAACTGAGATTACCACAGTGGCTTCCCAACTGGTTTCCCTATCTCCAATCTTGTTCCCTTTAAACTAATCTCCATTTGGCAGTAAGAATGATCCTTTTAATATTAAGTAAATGTGATCTTTACTTACCATCTTAAAGCCCTTCAAGACCCTTACCAACTCTTCTTAACTTCCAAACTTATTAGCTTAGTGTATGAAATCGTCACTATCTGGTCACTGCCTTCCCAGTTGTGAATTTCTTTGAGTACTTTGCCACTTCCACTGCCAGCTTGTTTCCAGGCCTTTGCACCTACTGTTCCTTTGACAGAGTGTCTTCTGCTCTTCACTGGCTGGCTCCTGAGGTTTCATGTCATTTTGCAGGAATGTCCTCCTTGACTGTCTAGGCCGGTTAGATTCTCTTCATGTACGTATGTACTTTACATATCCTGTCATGGCTCCTATCACACTGTTCTGTGGTTGTGTTTGTGGCTGTGATCATATCATTGTGTATGTCCTCCACTATAAGCACTCTAAGGGCAGATAGTAAGTGTCTTGTTCCCTTAACCTAGGTGCTTAGCATGTGGCACCCACTCTACACCAGGCAGGGTTCCTGCTCTCATTGAGCTAATAGTGTATTGTGGGGATGGAGATGGGTTAGGGTGCAAGAAACAAAAGCAACAAAAGAAAAATAATTTTATTCTTATACAGAATAGATCCTTAGTAATATTTTTGAAAGAATGTGTAAATTATTATTATTGTTTTGAGATAGGGTCTCACTCTGTAGTCCAGGCTGGAACGCAGTGGCATGATCATGGCTCACTATGTCTTTGATCTCCTGGGCTCAAGCAATCCTCTCACCACAGCCTCCCAAGTAGCTGAGACTACAGGCACATGCCACTGTGCCAGGTTAATTTTTTTAAATGTATTTTTTGTAGAGATGGAGGTCTCACTGTTTTGCTCAGGCTGGTCTCAAACTCCTAGGCTCAAGCGATCATCTTGCCTTGGCTTCCCAAAGTGCTGGGATTACAGGTGTGAGCCACTGCGACTGGCCAAATTATTATTTTTAAAGAGCCCTTCAAGTGCAGAAATCTTGAATGTTACTGACATTACTGACTTAAGTTCTTGAAAGTTCAGCTTTCTAAACTGAAAGCTAAGTTCAGCTATCTAAAAATGTAATATACCTTTCTGGACCTAGTGTTCTGTGGTAATTAGGTTATTGTTCAAACTCTTCAAATCTAATTCTTAGTTTTTTTGTTTTCTTATGTAGTTTCCCTGAACAGAACTGTGATAATCAAGGACTAGTGGAGGTATACTTTAGAAATAGCAGTGAGAAGTAATGGTTAGCTTTGAAAATAGAAAAGTAAAATAATAGGTGTTCTATGGTATAATTGTTTTATATTAAGAAAGGATATGTTTTATTCATTGTATTTTATAAAGTTCAAGCCATTGATGCTAAAATTAGAAAAAGTTTGTCATCAAATAGCTAAAATATTGATTTGATAGCCAACAGATGAAGTTACTTGAAATAAGCTATATTAGTCTATTCTCACACTGCTATAAGGAACTACCTGAGACTGGGTAATTTATGAAGAAAAGAGGTGTAATTGATTCACAGTCCTGCAGGCTGTAAAGGAAGCATGGCTGGGGAGGCCTCACAAAACTTACAATAATGGTGGAAGGTGAAGGTGGAGCAGGGCACATCTTCACATGGAGAAGTAGGAGAGAGAGTGGAGGGGAAGGTGCCACACACTTTTAAACAACCAGGTCTCATGTATCACCAGAACAGCAAGGGGAAATGCGCCCCATGATCCAGTCACCTGCCACCAGGCCTCACCTCCAACACTGGAGATTATAATTCAACATGAGATTTGGGCGGGGACACAGACCCAAACTGTATCATAGGCAGAATATTTAGAGCACCTCTTGAAAAATGTGGTCACTTTATTAATTTTGAACTCTATATGAAAATATTTTATTAAATTTCTTGAAAAATCTTATCTACTCAGTATCAGTGAAGTGTTTTCATTATAAGCGTCAGAAACATTAACTAACTTAAGTACAAAGGGCATTTGTTAGGATGATATGGGGTTGCTTAAAGGATAAACAGAAAAGATAAAGAACCAAACAAATGTCCACTGTTTCAGTTGGGCCAGGGGAATTACTTTTCTGCGAATGATTACTTTTCTGGGCAGGGCATTGGATTTCTTGAGTCTATATGCCTAAGAGTGCCTGCTGCGTGTTGTGTAGTTTCTGGTTTATTGTAATTGCTTAGACGGCAACCCAATGCAGTGTTTTCTCTTGATGTCTTAATATTGTAAAAGTATCTAGGAATAAGGACATTTTCCTAAATAACAATATCATTAATCACATCTAAGAAAATTAAAATTAACTCAGTAATGCTGTCTAATATATTCAGCATTTAAAGTCATCTGGATATTCTCCAAATGTTTTTTGTTGCCCGGGATCCAGTAAGGTTTCACTCATTGCATTTGCTTGTTTCTCATTAGTCTCATTAGTTCATGTAGGACAGTCTTCTTATTGCCTTTGTTTTTTATGACATTCACTTTATTTTACTTGAAGAGTCCAGGGTAGTTGTCTTGTAGAATGTCTCACATTTTGGATTTGTGTAATTATTTTTTCATGCTTAGATTTAGGTTAGACACTTTTGGCAAGAATACTACACATGCTGCTTATTGCATCTCATCAGGATGTTTATGAAGCCAGGTTGTCCCACTACTGTTAATAATGAATTTGATCATTTAGTTAAGATGGTATCTGCCAAGTCTGTCCATTGTGAAGGTACATTTCCCCCTTTGTAATTAATGATTTGTGGATGACACTCAAATTGTGTGACTTCTTTTTTCCAGTGGTTTGAGCATTCATCAGTAATGAATCAGTTATTACTGAACTTTTAATGAAAAGTTTCTAAAAAGTTTCCTTTCTAAATAGACATTTCTGATTAGGCACTAAAGACAAGGTACTGGTAGTCACTTAAAAATCCTTCCATTTTTACTGTTTAGATGTCAGACCAGTTGTATTAGACAGCTGGGAAAGAGCTTTGCTTTGATTCCTCACAATTATTGTCATGATTCGTATTAATCTTTTACCTTTTCCAGAAATAATACAATTTTTTAATTAGAGAACTTGATTATTTTAAAACACATTAATGAAGGGTAACATAGGCCAGTGCAGTGCTGTACAATGGAAATATAGTACAAGCCAAATACATAATTTGAAATCTTCTAGATAGCACATTAGAAAAGTAAAAAAACAGGTAGAACTAATTTTAATAATATATTTTATTTACATGAATATATCCAAAATATTTTAACATGTAATTAGTATAAAAATTATTGATGAATATTCTACATTCTGTGTGTGTGCAATAAGTCTTCTAAATCTGGTGTGTATTTTATATTACTTAAAATCTTAATTTAGATGAGCTATATTAAGTTACCAATAACCACATGTCACACATCACTGTCCCTATTGGATAGTGCAGATATGGTGGTTACAATCTTGGGCACAAAGGAACCAGACTAACTTGATTCAGATCTTGCCTTCTTCACCAGCTAGCATCATGACTTTGGGCAAATTCTTTATTCTCTTTATGGTGTAGTTTTCCCATTGTAAAATGGGGATAATAATAGTTCTTACTACTAGGGATGGGGAATTGAAATAATTAATGTAGGAAAAGCACTGAATCCATCTCTGGCACATAGTAAATGCTTAGTAAATGTTAACTCTTATCATTATGCCTTTAGACTTCGTCCAATAATTCCCATTCTGTCTTAGAAGTGTCCTTGTATTTTGTTAGGGAAGTTAGGACTAGATATTGGATCCCTTGACTTCTGTTTTATATCTTGCTGGTTTTACCCTCAGTCCCTTGCTTTACAAACTCTTCTGTAGTCACTTTCTAAACCAATAAGATGAAATAGATTTTTTAGGAGACTTTTAATTTCAAGCATTCTCTCCCCTTGTTACCATAATTTATTGAAATGAATGGGAAAACCCAGCACCTCTGCAAATGGCAATGAGTAAATAAGAGATTTATCATTATGATTTTTTAAACCCACAAAAGATTGAGAGCTACAATATATTGGGTTGCTTTTTCTTTGTAATACAAATACATCTCTCCCACAGAAGCCTATGTAATTGTAGCAGTAAGGTAAAACAGATTCACATACAAAATTAAGGTGATCTCGAAGATTGATGAAGTGTAGTTGTATCTAGTTCAGAGTTATTTAGGATGGCTTCCAGATTTGTTGATTATCCAGTCTTATATTAGGTCATAATAACTGCAGAAGATAGAGAAGGGAGTATTTAATGAAGTTTTGCAAAGGAGATGTCCTGTTTAAAAATAACTTGACGGTTTACTGTGATATAACATTTGGTACCTAGAATACTAGTATCATTGCCCATCATAGAAAAATAAAACATCATTAAACAAAGAAGTATCAGTTAGTTGAAGCCTTTGTAAGCATTCACTGAATCAGCATTCCTAAAGACAGTGATGTTGCTAAAATGAAATGGTGGTAGTTGAATATTACAGTGTAAAACAATGCCATCATTCAGGGGATTGAATTGTACCTCCAAGTTAATTTTTACATTATATTATTGCAGCCATATTTTCATCAGTATAGCAAAAGTGGAACTGAAAAATACTCATTTCAGAAATTTAAAAGACTTTGCAACTGTATTGGGTGAATGTGCATCAGTATTGGGTCTTACTCTTAGGAGAATCTTCTGGCCACCAGTATTAAAAAGTGGCTTATAAGATATTTCTAGGCTGAGTGCAGTGGCTCATGCCTGCATTCCCAGCACTTTGGGAGGCTAAGGCGGGAGGATGACTTGAAACCAGGAGTTTGAGACCAGCCTGGGCAACATAGTGAGGCCCGGTCTGTACCAAAAAGACAAACAACAACAACAAAACCCGAAAGCTTTCATGAACGTTCTGTAATTAATGTGAAACCATTCTTATATTTTTCTCATCTAGCAGAATGAAAAATGACCAGTTCAGATTTCCCCCACTTTTGAGCTAAAGTATAGCTAAGTATGAGCTAAATATTGCTAAGATTGTTTATTATTAATGGACTTTTCCTGAGAATTGTTTTGGAGAATTTCCAAGTAACTGGTTAGAACATTAATGGTACTGTTTGCAGGTTATCACATTGCCCCTTGTCTTCTTGCACATCATGAAGAAATTATATAAAATATTAACTTTAGTTATTTATGGTACTTTAAGAAGTTACATAAAACATTTTTACAAAGGACAGACTTCAAGTCATCTTGAGATCAAATTTTGGAGACTAAGGCTGATCTTAGAAAAAGCAATGGAGATTTGATGTTATCCACAGTAATTAAGTATCACTAATACTTAATTCCATCTTGGCCCAGGCACCTTTCCTACCTATAGGACACTGAAAAAGGATAAAACAAAACAACCAACAAAAACCAAGGTGCAAATAGCCATGGCAAGACAGGGGTCATTTTAATACTCTCTAATAGTCTAGCCTGCTCATGGGAAGATAGACCTTAGAAAAGAGGAAAAAGCAAACAGGTAATTGCTGTGAAGATTACACATAGCGTAGAAGGTTAGAGGACTAGGATCTCTTCAGAAATAGTTGTTAGAAAAGGCCTCTGTAGAAGGGACAGTTTGGTTAAAACATGAAGGAAGAAGCTAGCCATGCGACAGAGAGTGGGTGCAGGGCAAGTGTTCCAGGCAGAGGGGATAGCACATGCGGAGGCCCCAGCGTGAGAAAGGACATGGCTTGTTCAAGAGACTGAATAATGTGGCTTATTCACAGCCCATTGAGAGAAGTGAGAGGAAGTGTGATAGGAGATTAGGTTGGAGAGAGGCAGGAACCAGCTCCTGTAGGCAGGCCATGGTAATGAATTTGGGTTTTATTTTAGCTGTACTGGGGAGTTCTTGAAAGATTAGGGAAGAAAGATGATCAAACTTGGTTTTAAGATCACTTAATATTATTTTACACGTAACAGTTGTCAAAATATGCGTAAAAATACAGTCCATATTATTTTATACATAACAATTTCTAAAATGTGATTGTGAAAACTAAGGTCCTAGATTGTTAGCGATTTTGGGGGAGATATTATAGGTTTTTGAACTGTGAATAGTTAACTATTTATTGAGGACGTGTTATCTGCCAAGCAGTGAGGAATTTTATACAAATTCTCTCTCATCTTCACAGAAATTTCCTTGAAAGGAGGCATAATTTTTCCTGTTTGATGGGGGAGGAAATTTTAGATACAGAGAGAAATTAAGCAACTAGCACACAAGGGCTAGGATTCAAAAATATGTCTGCGTGACTTTACTGTCCCATAGCTTTTTTTAGTGTCTTTTTGCAGGGAGGAAGATGGGGGGGAGAAGAGCAAGGCTGAAAATTGAAGAAAATGAAAGCACTCTTATAAATTTTTGTGGAATAAAGGAATTTAGATTTTTTTTTTTATTTGGGGGAGTGGTTGGGAAGGTAGTGGCTGTAAATTAGAACAGTGTATCAAGGTACATTACCCTATAGAAATTGAATCACCCTAGAATTTCCCTATAGGACATTATGATCCTGAACAAGAATTTTAGATCTAGCTTTGATTAGACATTGACATCCAGTGTTTTTATGGTATACTTGTATGCCATGAAGTTTTAAAAGCATGTGTGTTTATCAGACAATTAAAATGATCTGTATAATATTAACAATTAATTGCATGTTTTCCCCAGGAGAGGGGTTCTGTAAAGTTGAAATATAGGGAAGATGATGTGTCTGAGGTAGATCAGTCTTTGGAGAAATCAGCTGTGCAGGGCAGAGAGAGACTGAACTCTGGAACCAGGAGCACTAACTGTTACGTAGCAAAGCAGGGTGGAAAATGTTTGTTAACTCTTAAGTGTTGCCTGCTCTTAGTTAATAACATGAATGTTGTTGAGATCTTTGAATGTTAAATTATTTTAATTTTCTAATTTTCTAAGGTAGTTGAGAACTTGAAGCAAGATAGTCTGAACCGCATAGTGATAGTGGACACTAAAGAATCAGGATGGATGAAATGTAGGATTTGGAGACTGACGAGAAGGGATGGGATGGTTGAAAGAAACATTAACAAGTAGTAAAAAAAAAAAAAAAAAAAGGAAGTCCTTTGACAGTAGTGTCTTAGCTTATTATAATAAAGTGATACTTTTCTTACAATGAACATTATACAGAATGCTTGCATTTGTAGGTATATAAAAATGCTACTTATCCTTCTGCCCTGCGTTTCTGCTACTACTAAACTTTGAACCTCTTTTGGCAATAAGACAGGTTTCATTTTATTTCTGCAAGTATTCAAATACCATATGTTAATGTTTTACTCTGGGTACAATAAAGTTTAGGATTATTACTGGTCACACACAATTAAGACATGCACTGAGGGATATGATTTGTTGATGTTGTTGGGAGTTACAACAGAAAGAAGTTCCCTGTGGATATTTTCTTTCTGTAAGATGGAATTCTATCAAGAAGTGTGAAGTATTCTATCAGAATGTGAGGAATAGTCTATCAAGAAGTGAGAGCTATTCCATTAAGACGTGAGAAATTTGAAGAGACTTGGGAATGTAGAAGATATTAGATAGGATCATTAAACCTATTTCAAAATGGAATCCAGTGACTCTGGCCATACTAAACCAAAATTAAGCAAATATAAATGGCTGGGAGTCAGGTCCCTGGGGAGAAGTATAAGCCAGTTTTTATACAAAGTCAGCTAAGGAGTTAGTGTTTGATAACCCTTTTATTGTAACAAAAAGTGGGTAAAGAAAATGATGATAGATCTTTTAGAAAATAATCTCCTGTTCCCAGCGAAGGATTGTTCTCCACCACCACCAACAAAATTTTTGTTACTGAAAAAAAAGATAAGAAGAATGTGTATGCAATTGTTCATATATATATATATATATATATATATATATATATATATATATATATAAAAGTAGCAGAACAGAAATACATGGAGTAAAAAGTGTTCTCCCTGTACACTCTCTGCTCTCTTTTGGCAGCTCAAACCCACTACTCTCCCCAGGGAGAAAACAATGTTAACTGTTCAGTGTTTGTTATTCTAGTCTTTTCCCTTTGTATTTGCATTTAAATATGGGCACACAAGCGTCTGTACATGTGTACATATTTTAATATCAGAAGAGTCATACTCTACATATTTTGAACGTACATTTTTTATTATTTATGTATCTTGACACTCTTTTAATCTCAGCATACAAATGTACCCCAGACTTTCCATAATGTTCCTCTCCTGTGCAGACTATATGTGTGTATGAATTTATGAATGAAGATAGCTATATTTCTGCTTAAGTAATACTATTTTTATGTAAAATATTTAGACAATACCAAAGGTGAAAGAAAAAATTAAGTGAAATCCTTGAGATAATCCTTATTTTGGCAACCATTTAAAAAATGTTTTTCTTTAGCTATTTACACAAGTGTGAACATACATCACACCTGCCACATATGAAGGTATAATATTTATTTATTTAGAGACAAGGTTTCCTTCAGTCACCCAGACTAGGTCTCCCTCAGTCACCCAGACTGGAGTGTAGTGGTGTAATCTTGGCTCACTGCATCCTCTTCCTCCTGTGCTCCGGTGATCCTCCCACCTCAGCCTCCCGAGTAGCTGGGACTACTGGTACAGGTCACCACTCCTGGCTAATTTTTGTCTTGTTTTGTTTTGTTTTTTTGGTAGAGATGGGGTTTAGACATGTTGCCCAGACTGGTCTTGAACTCCTGGGCTCAAGCAATCCGCCTGCCTTGGCTCCCCACAGTGCTGGGATTACAAGGGTGAGCCACAGCACCCAGCCAATGTATTATTTATAAGTGGATTATACATACAAGATGATTTTTGTCATGGAACTATTTTATCTGCTTGGGGATTTTTATCTTTCTTCTACTCCCTTTCTCCTATCTTTCCTCTCCCAGTAACCAGTAGTAACAACCTGGTGTACATTTTTCCTACCTTTCTCAATGCCCATATAATCGTATACATATGAAATTATATAATTTACACTCATCTGCATTATTCATTTTTCACAGAACTGATTCTACATCAACTGAAATGTAGCCCACTCATTTTTTTTGCTGGATAATATTCTAAGGCAAGGATCAGCAAACTGCAATAAATGGATCAAATCCATCCAGCCACCTATTTGTATAAATAAAGTTTTGTTGGAACATAGCTTCACCCATTTTTGTATTGAGCAGCTTAACCTTTTAAATTCTTTACCTGTTATATGTGACACAATTTTCCCCCCAATCCATTGTCTTTTGCTTTGTTATGGTATTTTGCCATAAAAAGTTTGTTTTTTTTTAATGCAATAAAGTAAAACATGCGTCTTCTTTTCTAGCTTTTAGTTTCCTATTTTGATTTAAAAGGTTGCCTAACTCCAGGATTATCCTTGTATTTTCCTAAAATTTCTTCTAAGGTTTTTATCACTTGCATTTTTTGTAGGCCTGGAATACATTTTTATATCTGTATTGAGTGGCATTGTAGTATAATGTAGTATAAGATCACAGATAATGAACAAATAGCTAACAATAATGTAGTATAAGATCACAGACCCTGGTTCTGTGATTTACTACCTGTTCGACCTTTGACAAGGTCCTTAACATTTATATGTTCTTTGTTTTCCTCTCTAAAATGGGGCTGATTCTTGTACCTGTTTTGTAAGATGATAGTGAAGCTTAAATGAGTGGTTATTACGTAGAAAATATTTCGAACATTATCTGGTACATAGAAACATGTGCTTTTACTGTTATTACATGGTGTGAGTAGGCATCTCATTTTTTTCCCATGTGGATAACCAGTTGTTCTAGTAACATTTATTGAGTAGTTAGTTCATCCTTTTCCTCAATCGATTTAAAATGTCATCTCTACTACATATTAAGTTTCCAAATATATATAGCTCTGTTTGGGGGCTTTATAGCCTGTTATGTGTCTTTATCCTCTGCTCCAGAGCCACAGTGGCTTAGTTACTATAGCTTTATACATACTCGTAACTAACAAGTGGAGTCCCTTTACTTTGTTTTGCAGAATTACTTTGGCTCTTACTGGCTTTTTTTTTTTTGCTCTTCCATATAGTTTTGTAAACACTCATCAGAATTTACAAAAACTGTTTGTTATTAAGTCTTAGTGTGGAAGGGAGTGATACTAAGTGGCCATTATTAGAATGGAACCTGCAGTCTCTTAATACTTTAACCATTGGAAGTTTTTAGAAGTTATCTGGTTATGTAATCTAAAGATTGGTACCATCCACCATGCTAGGTGGGTACTGGGAATATAGCAAATGAAAACTGTACAAAGATAGATCATAAGCCTGCAGTTCCCAAACTATACCCTGAGGATACCCAAAGGAACCTCAGACAACTCCCAGGGTCATTTCAAATTTCTAGGGAAACATGGCCACATCTGTTGGACACTATGCGAACTTCTAGCTCAAGGTAGTTCACAGTTTCAACATCTGATTGTGCCATCTTCATTTTGTACCTGTGATATCTTTGTGAAGTTGAGCTTTTAGTGGCTACTGTTTTAAAAAGCAAGTACTATGCAAAAATCAGTGTGGAACAGGAAATGTGGGTGGCAGTACTTAGTTGCACAGCATGTAAGTTTTAGAAGTTGTGCAGGGCCCTATAGGTGAAAACATCCCGTAGTAACTAATTGTGGTTATTTTAAAATGAAATATATATATATTTTTTTCAGTTTGCATGTATTATTTTTTCAAAAAGGTGTTAATTTGTTGGGACATAGATACTCATTTTGTTTGAACCTAACTGTTAAAAGAAATAGAATGGTTAGCTATCTCTTTTGACCTATGGAATTCTTGAAAGAAATTATAGAGAAAATAAGGGTACCAGGAGCCAAGCAAGTTTGGGAACCTCTCTACTTTAACTTAAAGTTATTACAAATATTCAAAGATTAAGAACATTTGGAGTGCTCTGTAGGTAGCGCGTACACCATGCTTGCTTAGAACAGGCAAAACTAACATTGCCTGGGCACCTGGGACAGATAGCATTTCTGAGCAAATGATATTTAAGCTGAGCTTGAAGGAAGACTGAGAACTGACTGAAAAGGAGTGGTGGTGGGAATAGCTTGTGTGAAGAGGCGGGAGCGGTGGGGAACTGACTGGGAGAGCAATGCAAGGGAGCTGGAAATAGGCAGAAGCTAGATCAGGTGGTGACTGACGTGGCAGTCGACTAAAGGAGTTTCTTCAGGTTTCTTTGTAAAAGGCAACGGCAAGCCTTTGAGGGGTTTTAAGTGAAGAGAGGATATCTTAGGTCACTGCCCTCCTACTGAGAGAACAAAATACAAAATGATATACAGAAATATTTAAGTAACTTTTTGTAAAAACTTTGAAGTGCCTTGATTTTGAAAGGCATTTGTAAGCTTTCCTTTGAGTGTAATTCGCTCTTACTTTTTCAAACACATATACTTTTTTTTTGTTGTTCAACCTGGCTCAATTTTAAAAATGAAATAAAAAGCAAGACAGTGTTAAACTGCAAAACATTTAAATTGTAATTTTGGGGGTATTTTTTCAAATGGCAAAAATTGTGTTGTAATTTTGAAATAGAATGTATTTTATTATCAGTAATACAATATTTCAGATTTTTAATTTGTATATTTTAGCCACCAATTTAACACATTTATCTTTTAAGTTCCTGAGTTAAGTTTGGGGGGTATAATAGAGATTTAATAGTTACATAGTAAAGATATAAAGGTAATTTCTCTTAGTTTAGCTATCTTTTTATACTTTTTGTTTATGTGTTTATTCTACTATGATTCCAGTAAACTAATGCAACATAAACATTTTGATAGTAATAAGAAACTAATTGCAGGTTACTTTTTAAAAATTTCTAAGCTTATTTTCAGGAATTTTAAGACTTGAAAAATAAATTTCATGGTCATTAAATGGGCACAGAGACCTGAAACACTTTTTTTTTTTTTTTTTTTTTGAGACGGAGTCTCGCTGTTGCCAGGCTGCAGTGCAATGGTGTAATCTCGGCTCACTGCAACCTCCACCTCCCAGGTTCAAGTGATTTTCCCGCCTCAGCCTCCTGACTAGCTGGGACTACAGGCATGTGCCACCATGCCCGGCTAATTTTTGTATTTTTAGTAGAGATGGGGTTTCACCATGTTGGCCAGGCTGGTCTCGAACTGCTGACCTCATGATCCACCCACCTTGGCCTCCCAAAGTGCTGGGATTACAGGCGTGAGCCACCGTGCCCAGCCACCTCTTTTCTAATACCTGCTTGTGGTGTTTGGGAAAGTGTAATTAGTCTGATTAGAATTGGAATTTGTTTATCATTGAAGTATTGGAAAACTTTTAAAACAATTGAATGTTATTTCCTTCCCTCTGCCAGTGTGTTTTATATTTCTTTAGAGGTGTTTGTTCATTATATAATATAGAATTTATGTCATCCTTAAATTCATAATGCAAATAAATTATAAAGAGGTGTGTAGATATATTCGAAAAACAGTCTTAGTTTCATTTGCTGGATTGGGTTTCTCTGATTTTTCACATGAAGAAAGCTGATGACAACTTGAGTTGTTTACAAGGGAATTGGTCAGAAGTTTTCTTGAAGAAAAGTGATAAAGCTTTAAGTTGGAAAGCTTTCCAACAGGCCGGGAGTATAAGGTTTATAACAAATATTTTTCTTTAAATTTTGTTCTTCCCATGTTCAAAGAACTGACAGGGACTTAGAGAAAGTAAGCTAATTCCTTCCATGCTCTTTACACTAAAATGAATTCTAGATGAAGATTAAATGTAGAAAATCACAAGAGTAATAGAACAAAGCAAGGCTGAAATTTTTTATGATCTTGGGATAAAAAAGACCTAAGTATAACGTTTAGTTTTATGTAGCTTAAAATTTATTCTTATAACAAATATTATAAAGTCAAATGGAAAAAAGAATATTTGTAAAATATGATAGCAGATTGCTTTTTAAGTCAGTTGGATGAATAAATTCTCTAGAAAATGGACAAAGTGTGTGTACAGTAAATTTATGAAAAAAATACAAATAACTGATAAACATAAAAAGATACCTCTTAAGAATCATTTTAATTTTCTGCCTCTTTTATGTTCAACAGAGAATTTCACTTTGAATGCAGTAACTTAAAGTATTTATAAATCTGATTCTAGGGTTTGAAATAAAACTTTTATTAGATACTCATGTCATTTAACAAGGCTTGTTTATCTCAGGTAGAAGGTTTTTTTTTTTTTCCCCTAATGTTCTTCTGAATGGCTCAAAGTTTGGTTTCCTACTTGAAAGTAAATCTTATTTATTAGACATTTGTAGTGAGATGACTATATTTATGTGTCACATTCAAAGAACAACAGTTAATAATTTTTGGACTTGTTAGTAATACATTTTCTGACAAATAATAGAAGAGAGATTTGCTTAACTTTGTTCTTTTTCTTTATTTTTGTAGGAGCCAGCATTCGAACGTTCACTCCATTTTATTTTCTGGTGGAGCCGGTGGATACACTCTCAGTTAGAGGCTCTTCTGTTATATTAAACTGTTCAGCATATTCTGAGCCTTCTCCAAAAATTGAATGGAAAAAAGATGGAACTTTTTTAAACTTAGTATCAGATGATCGACGCCAGCTTCTCCCGGATGGATCTTTATTTATCAGCAATGTGGTGCATTCCAAACACAATAAACCTGATGAAGGTTATTATCAGTGTGTGGCCACTGTTGAGAGTCTTGGAACTATTATCAGTAGAACAGCGAAGCTCATAGTAGCAGGTAAGTTTTAAGTGATTTTTTTTTTTGCATTTTCAAATATTTATAACATACATCTTGATAAAAGCACTGTTCTCTTGGAGTTTTCTTTTAATTAGTAGCAACAAATATACTCATTTAACAGATATCAATTGTGCATATACTCTGTGTATGGGACCTTGCTGTAGGTCTTGCTCAGTGCCGTAGAGAATAAACTGTAGCGTGTTTCCACTTGTCTGATGGCTTAATATTGCTATCAGAAGTACTGAGCAGTTCTTTTCTCCTTTTAAACTTGGAAGTGGCAGAGGAAGTGGTATAGGAAAATTAAATCACTTTGACGGCCAACTTCTATCTTACCCAGCATAACCATTTAGTATGGTTTTGTAAAACTTGCAGTAAAGTCAGAATCCTGGTTCCTTGATGCCTTAACCAAGGAAATGACATTCAATTGGATTAATTGTTTTAAAATCTACAGAGTGTATATTAAGGTGGAGAGCAGAAAGTTATAAAGAGAGGAACTTTCCCTCCTTTTCAGAGTATCCTTATTTGAAAAATGATGGAAAGTGTAAGAAAAAGTAGGGATCTTGAAGAGTAAGATGTGGTTTCTAAGTAAGTCATGTCTGTTTTGTAGTAGATACTAGCGTTCCTGAGATAGTGTTTCTTTACTTGAGTACCAGATGAAATAGTTTTTGTGAAGGGTCATGTTATACAAAAATGTTATCTTTAAGTCCTGTATTTACTCTCACCTTGGTGAAACGCCCACGTGTGAGACAGAACCTCAGAGACAGTAGTCTCCCATCTCATTCCTACTCCAGGATTATGGTTTCCCATCTCATGCTCACTCCAGAGTATGTTTGCTTATACATTCAGAGCATAATGGCTGGTTTTTTCCCTCTTTGGGGACAAATAGTCAAAGTTGAATTTGGGTGTGACAAAGTTTCTGTAATTATTCCATAGTCATAGATTGAGGATGGAAAAATAAAAGAAGAAAAAAATGGGTCCTTTTGCCAATTTCCCTTTTCTTTCCTTCCTTCTCTCCCTCCTTCCCTTCTACCCTCCCTTCCTTGCTTCCTTCTTTCCTCTTTTTATTTTTCTTCCTTTTCTTTTCTTTCTTCTCTCTCCCTTAAAAAATAATCTATTTGCCAGGCTTTCTCCAACATGTTTCATAAATAAATTAGTATAATGACTGCCTCTACAACGTCACTTAGGTCAGTGTCTGTTTATAATTTAAGTTCTTAAATATCTCTTATCTGGGCTTTATTCATGGGCTCCTTCCTCTCGGCTGTCCCCCCATATACTATCATCAAATCCAGTGAATTCTGCTTACTAATTTCTCTGTACTTAATCCACTTTCTCCTTCCCGAGGCTACTCCCAGTCTTCCCTCACCACAGCCTTATAAGCATCTGCCTGCTACCTTATTCTTCCCCTCCTCCAGTCCAGTCTCCACCCTGTCTAGAGTACTCTTTCTCACCCTTCAGTGATCCTCCAGTAACACCATCAAGGTAACATCTAACTCTTAAATAACAGGCCTGTTGATTCCTTTTATGAGCTGTCCTCCACTTCTCCAACCTTATTTCTTAACATTTCACCCTGCCTCTGTCCCCACCCCCGTCCCCTACATCCACCATCACCCTCACCACAGTTTTAAGCACTGGCAGTACTGTTTTGTTTCCTTTCATTTATTCTCTGCCTTCCAGCCTTTGCTCATGGCATCCCCACTGCCTGTTAATTTTATCCTCCACCTTTTCCTCACTTTCTTCTCCTCTGCTAAGTTTGTCCATTCTTCCTCTTTGATACCTTCAGGAAGCATTTTTTTGACCCAGTATCTAAGCAAGCAGCACCGTAGAAGGTGATACATTCTGTGATGACTGCATACAGGGTTCTGTAGGAAAGTTATTTAACCCACTCTTGGCCCTAGGTATCAGGAGTAAATAGTGCCCAAGCTAAGGGATTAAATAAAAGTTCTTTTAAATAGTTGCATGGTATACATTGTCTAGATATACATACTGTGATTTATTTAAAGATTTCTTTATTGATGAACAATTAAATGGATTAAAATTGTTGGATGTTATAGGCAATACTATAGTGAACTGCCTTCTGCAAATCTTTATTTCTGTAGAACAGATTACTGGAATTGGGATTGCTGGATCATAGGATACACTGTGTGTGTGTGTGTGTGTGTGTGTGTGTGTGTGCAATTAAAAGGTACTAGTTTGTCAGTTCCTCAAAATGTTAACCATAGTGTTACCATATGACCCAGCAATTCCACTCGTAGGTGTCCTCGGGTAGTTATGGGTTATGCGGAGTGACTGCAAGTGAGTACAAGATTTCTTCCCGGAATGATGAAAAGGTTCTGAAATTAGATTATGGTGATGATTACACAACTTTGTTCATATACTAAAAAATATTAAATTATGTACTTTAGATAGTGAACTTTATGGTATATAAATTACATCTCAATAAAACTTAAAAAAATTCTGCCAAATTGCCGTTCTAAAAGACTCTTAGAGTTTTTTGGTTGCAAGCAGTAGAAACTGATTGTAGCCAAGTCAAGCAAGAAGGGAAGTTTTTGAAAGAACATTAAATAGGTAGCTCATAGAATTAAGTATGAGAGGTCTTTTTCTCTGAGCTGTCTCATTTCTCCACAACCAAAATTTCTGTTTTTCTGCCTGGGCAGTATGCTGGCTGTGAGTATTTTGTGCCCAGAGGTGGGGTAATAGGGTGTTCTAAATACAGACATTGTTAATATCTTCTTGTCAACTCCGGGTCTTACTCCCACTCTCCTTTTTCTCCTGCAGTTCTCCAGAGGCAGCAGGACAACTGGCTTCCTTCTTGGGAGCGCAGGAAACTGCAGCGTTCCCTGCCTTGTTATGTCAGTTACTAGTCCTCCATCTGCTTTCCCTACTCAGAAATTTTTTGAAATCTCTTGTCTGCCAATTCTCCATATGTTTTTGTGAGCTTACATTTTAAAAATTATTAATTTTCATGAGACCTCAGGAGGAAGAATTTTTTGACTCTTTAAAAATACAACTGAGCTGGGCGCAGTGGCTTACGCCTATAATCCCAGCACTATAGGAGGCCAAGACGGGCGGATCACCTGAGGTCAGGAGTTTGAGACCAGCCCGACCAACATGGTGAAACCCCATCTCTACTAAAAATACAAAAATTAGCCAGTATGGTGGTGCCTGCCTGTAATCCCAGCTACTTGGGAGGCTGAGGCAGGAGAATTGTTTGAACCCTGGAGGCAGAGGTTGCAGTGAGCCAAGATTGTGCCACTGCACTCCAGCATGGGTGACAGAGTGAGACTCTGTCTCATTAAAAAAAAAAAATTAATTAATTAATTAAATTAAAATAGAACCATATTTTGGTTTTATTGATTAAGATTTCCTCCTTTCCCCAACTTGATCAAATTCTGTGTTTATCTTTGTTAATTCTTATCTTCTGATATTCTGGTTTCTTAAAAGTAGATTTTTGGTCAAATCTTGGGAGCTCAAGGTAAAAAAGCAGATTTTTTAGATAATTTTATCTTTATTTTTTTCCTTCAAAAATCCCCTTGAAATAAAAAAAATAATAAGAAAAAAAGTTTATTGCAGGGCTGTAAAACCTGTGTGATTTATGTTTGGACTAATTCACCATCATAAAACTAGAAAACCTGTAATCATTTCTCATGATTTGTTTGCTCTTCCTTAAAGAAACATATTGTTTTATTCTGAGCATAGCAGTCACTTTTTAGATATTATAATAGCTAGTTAAGTGTTTATGCAATATACTATATATAAATTATTTATTTTAAATACTTTTTTTTTTTAACAATCCTGTGAGGCCTGTTATTCTCATTTTACTTGTGAAGAAACTGAGTCTTAGGGAGTTGTTAAATAACTTGCCAACTTCAACACACCCATGAAGTGGTGGTTTTGGGATTCAGATTCAGATATGTGACTTAAACTGATGCTCTTAGCTGCTACATCCTGTGGCATCTATATTTATGACAACATTTTTGGTTCACATTTTATTTTGAGATCATTTTAAACGTAGGGAGTAGGTGCAAGAATAGAACCAAGAAATCTCATATACCTTCACCTAGATTACCTGATTGTTAACATCTTACCGTATCTGCCTTAACTCCCCAAATATGCATACATCCAAAGACATATTTTTTCTGAGCCAGTAAGAGTAAATTGCAGACAGGTTTTCCTGTAACTGCCACCTAAATACCTACGTGTATATTTCTTTGAAACAAGGACATTCTCCTAGATAACCACAGATGTCCATCAAAATTAGGAAATTAACCTTAATACAATACTACTGTTTAATTTAGATTTCACTGATTATCTCAATAATGTTCTTTATAGTAAAAACCAAAAGCAGAGTACCCCCCTGTCCTCCTCCCACACATACTCTTCTTTCTGGCCCAAGATTACATATTTCACTCAGTGGCTGTGTCTTTTTAAACTCTTTATATATAACTTGGTTTTTCCTTGCCTCATTTTGGGTTTATTTGATTTCTCCCTGAATAGATTCAGATTCCTCATTTTTGGGAGAAATACCACAGAAGTAATGCTGTGTTCTCAGTGCATCATGCCAAGAAGCATGTGATATTTTGTTCTGTTGCTGGTGATGTTAACTTTTACTACTTAAGATGGTCTGTGCAGTGTTTCTCCATTGTAAAGCTTGGTACTTTTGTTAGTTAATAATGAGTATTTTGGGAAGAGATACTTTGATACTCTGTAAATATACTGTTCCTCATGACATTTTTGTTTACTAGTTTTGGTATCCATTGAGGATTCATACGTGAATCAGTTATTACTATCAAATGGTGATTTTTCTAGTTCCATCATTTCTATAAGGTAAAGCTTTTCCTTTTCTTCCACTTATTTGTTTATATTTGCATGAACCGACAGATTCTTGTCTTATTCAGTGGGTTATAATGCATGTTAATACCATTATCCCAGATTTAATCAGAGGAAGCTCCCTTCAGTCTGACTTCTGTGCCCTTTTGATATGTCCACATTGTTCTTTGGACAGTTTTCTTACTTTACGTCGTAAGATGTACCAGGTTCATCTTGTGCTTTCTCTCCTTCTGCACTCTTAGAATTGGCCATTTCTCCAAGAAATTATTTAGAAAAGGTAGAGACACCATATGTACCATTGCTACTGAAGTAATATGGATGCTGGACCTTCTCTGTGGACAGGGCTAGGAAATATATAGGGGTGTGTGTGTGTGTGTGTGTGTGTATATATGTGTGTATATATATATATACACATTATATATATATGTACAGCAATGAATATGTAAAGACTAGACAAAATGTGTACATGTTTCACACATACTTTTATATTTATATAGATATCATACATATTTTTATATCTATGATTATATAAAACCATGATGTTTACACTGATACCTCCATTCTAGACCAGTACCATAGGACTTATTCTACCCATCTCCTTTTCAATGTTTATACCTTGCTTCTCTAACTGTGAGGAATCTGATTCCAGTTATCCTTAATGCATTTACTTATTTGCCCAGTATCCCTGTATTTAGCTAATTTCCATGGACTTTCTTCTCAACCCTGGTTCTGCCATATGTTGTAGCCATGTGAGCTGACTTGCTCCTGGCTCCCAAGACAAAATTTTAAAGTAATATTTAAATAAATTTTATTTCTTCTCTTCCTTTATTGTCCAGGTCTTCCAAGATTTACCAGCCAACCAGAACCTTCCTCAGTTTATGCTGGGAACAATGCAATTCTGAATTGTGAAGTTAATGCAGATTTGGTCCCGTTTGTGAGGTGGGAACAGAACAGACAACCCCTTCTTCTGGATGATAGAGTTATCAAACTTCCAAGTGGAATGCTGGTTATCAGCAATGCAACTGAAGGAGATGGCGGGCTTTATCGCTGCGTAGTGGAAAGTGGTGGGCCACCAAAGTATAGTGATGAAGCTGAATTGAAGGTTCTTCCAGGTATTAACTCATTATCAGGACTGATGGTTTTATGTTTATGAATGGGTAAACATTGTTCTGTTAGAATTTTTAAAAATAATGAATGTTGGCCGGGCGCAGTGGCTCATACCTGTAATCCCAGCACTTTGGGAGGTTGAAGCGGGTGGATCACCTGAGTTCCAGCCTGGCCAACATGGCGAAACCCCATCTCTACTAAAAATACAAAAATTAGCCAGGCATGGTGGCGGGCGCTTATAACTCCAGCTACTCTGGAGGCTGAGGAAGGAGAATTACTTGAACCCGGGAGGTGGAGGGTGCAGTGAGCTGAGATTGTGCCACAGCCTGAGCGATAGAGCAAGACTCCATCTCAAAAAAAAAAAAAAAGAGGAATGTTAATATGCGGTATGACATTTTACTGTCAGCATAGGGAGTCTCAGTTTCTTACAGGAGTGAAAAGAAGAAAATGCGCCAGAAGAGCCACTCTTTAGGGAATGCATTATTAAAAATTTATCAAGCAATAAAGTATGTTCACTGTCTAATGGTATTCTTCTTGGTCAAAAAAATATTAGCGCTGTGTCTTTTGTCAAGCCTTCTCCCCAACAATAGGATATTTTTATTGTTAGGTCTTTTCACTTGTGCAAATCAGAGACCCATCCAGGCTAGTTCATACAAGGGATGGGTTGGGTGGTAAGTGTTAACATGGTGGCTCTAGAGACAATGGCAGGCAAGAGTCCTTGGATCTTTATACTCCCCATTTTAGTGTAAATTCAGCTCCTATTTCAGTCTTTCTTCTTTTTGTGTGTCTTCTCAGTTCCTGCCCCTTCTGGTGTTCCTCATAATCAATTTTGTATATCTTTTCTCACTGTATAACTTCTGCTTACTCATAACTTCCTCCCACTTGTAGCTCATCATAGCCCCTCTAGCCTTTTGGTGTTTCATGACTGTTTACCTTCTGTTCTCACTGCTAGGTGCCCCCTCCATATTTCTCATCTCAAATTTGAGTTTCTGAATATAATTGAACTATCCCTACATTATTTGGGAAGAGTTATATGTCTATTAAATAGGCTCATTTTTAATCTATGGACTGGTTCGCAAAGCAGGACTGTGAGCTACAACTCTTGAGGGTGTTCCTAATAGCCCTTCAACTCATAAATGTAGGTTCTTTTTTTGTCGTTATCCCTCGTCATTCCTGTCTCAGTATATTCTCAGCAAGGACAGTATCTTTTAAAGTGTGCATTTGTGCGTGTGTGTGTGTGCGCGCCTGTGCACGCATACGCATATGTGTATGTGTCTTGAGACACAGTCTTGCTCTGTAACCCGGGCTAGAGTGCAGTGGTGCGATCTTGGTTCGCTGCAGCCTTGATCTCCTGGGCTCAAGTGTTCCTCCTACCTCAGCCTATGAGTAGCTGGGACAAACGGTACACACCACCACATCTGGCTAATTTTTTTGTATTTTTTTTAGAGATGGGATTTTGCCATATTGCCCAAGTTGGCCTTCAACTCCTGGGCTCAAGCGATTCTCCTACCTTGGCCTCCCAAAGTGCTGGGCTTATAGGTATGGGCCACAGTGGCCAGCGTGAGATGTATATTATTAGATCTTGTCACACCTTTGCTCAAAACTCCCTAATGGTTTTCCATGTCATTCAGAGTTAAAGTTCTGGGCTGTAAAGATTTATAATCTTAATACTACTTCCTTCCTTTCTCTCCCCTATCCCATCTCCTACTCTTTTCTCCCTCACTCGAAGATTGTGATCACTTTATGTTTCTAGAACAATCCAGATATGCTCTTGGCCATTTTCTCTGTCTGGAATCCTCTTTCCTCAGATACCTGCCTGGGTCACTGTCTTACCTCTCTGCTCAAATATCGCTTTATCAGTGAAGCCTTCCTTGAACACAACAATCTTTGATTTCCGCCCCCAGTGTTTTCTCCTTCTACCTTCATTTTACTTCAGAACATATTACCATCTGACATGTTCTATCTTACTTGTCTCTCTCTCTCATTAGTATGTAAGCTCAACCAGAGCAGGGAATTTTTGTCTGCTGCCAAAAACACTTTCTGGCACATAGAAGCAAGTAATATTTGCTGTGAATTTGTTTAATTGATTCTATCAAAATTCAATTAAATATACCTAAGTAATTCAAGGTGAATTAAAAAAAAGAACTATTGCCATATACCAATATTATTCAGTCTGCTTGCTCACTTGCTTTTACATGACAGAGGTAATACTTCTCAACACCTAGGGTAGCATTTAAGCAAATCCTCAAAATCTGAATCCAAGAAAACAAGATTTGTAGTGTCAAAAGTTGAGATCACTACTCAACATCTGAAATGAAAACATAATGTGGAATGTTTTGCTTACTTAAGTAAGGGAGAGTTGTGCTTGTCAAACATAGTTTTCTTGAGCAAAGCTAAGTCCTTATCTCCTACAGAGTTTTTCAGAAGACATTGTTTTGGGTTGTACTGGTTAAGAGACAGAGGTGGATTAATGTCAGTCATAGAAATATGTTTTGTGGTTGATTACGGAGGTGGGAGCAAGTTAATGTCAGCCTTAAAAGTCAGTGACTCCACCATTAGTTGGCTGACTTTTAAAGCCTGGGCTTATCACTGATTGGCTTTCAAAGCCACATTCACCCTTGTGAGTTGTCACTAATCGATTAGGCAATGTTTCCTTGTTACCATGCCTACAGGACTGTCATTAATTGGTTAGACAAGTTTAAAGCTAGTCCTGGAGGTTGTTATCATGGCTGTAGAACATCTTTTCCAAAGCATATGGGCACAAGAGTCACATCTCTTCTGCCTGAGACCTTTTTTGTCAAAACTCAATATTAAGTTAATATTACCTTATTCAGGAGAGAACTCTGTCTTCTGCCCACAAGAGTGTGGCCTTTTCATGTATTCACAAGAGGACAACTCTATAAAGTGAACACACACTAATTCTAATGTCTGAATAAGAAATACACAAATACAGTGGTAGCTAGATTGTTGCTCAGTTACAAAATCAAGGGATTGACAGACTGAGCAAGTTAAAGAGATGAAACTCAGAAAACTTTTCAGAAATAACACACAGATACAGGGAAGGAAAGGAAACCTCTTATCCCTGTGAGTAAGGAGAATGCCATGGGTCCTGAGCTTGCTCAGTCTCCACTGTTTGTACCACTCACATGGCTTTTATCTTATCTTTCAATGTGAATGGGATTCATGTCAAATATCTCTCGATTGATTGACAAGTACGTACCCTGAAGGCAGGAGCAATAAGTTATACATCCTTAAGACCCCTAAAGAGCCTAGCACAATGCTTTGCACATAGAATTTATTTGAGAAGTGTTTGCTAATTTGAATGGAAATTTTTGTATCACTTTTGCTTAAAATATTTTGTCATATAAAGCCACACAGACTGAATAAGAACCAGTCATTCCTCAAGATTAAAGCAGTAAAGTGCTTTGTCGTGTGTGTATGTGGTAATGATGGGGTCTTGATATATTGCCTACGCTGGTCTCAAACTCCTGGGCTCAAGCAGTCCTCCCTCCTCGGCCTCCCAAAGTGTCAGGATTACAGGTGTGAGCCACCATGTCCAGCCTGTTTTGTCCTTTAATTATTGTCTTTGTTAATTTTTTTTTTTTTTTTAGATCCTGAGGTGACATCAGACTTGGTGTTTTTGAAACAGCCTTCTCCCTTAGTCAGAGTCATTGGTCAGGATGTAGTGCTGCCATGTGTTGCTTCAGGACTTCCTACTCCAACCATTAAATGGATGAAAAATGAGGAGGCACTTGACACAGAAAGGTAAGTGTTGTCTGCCTAAAAGCCTTCTTCAGCCTTAGCTTGAGACTTTGTCATATCCCATTTGGGACTATTGACTAATTTAAAAAGATTATCAACTTTATTTAAACACATCATAATGCTCATATGTCATCCTTCAAATATGTTTATGTGATATATATGATGAGGATATTTAAAGAAAAAGATACTTTCAAAATATTAAGAGATAATTATTCCCTTTGTTCCTGTTGAAGCCGCAGTGTACTCAGCTTAAGTCTTCAGGATTTTCTTCCCTAAATTGTTGCAAGAGCTTTGGTCCTGAGTAGCCTGAGTCTTCTCACTCATTCTCATATGCATTTTTTTGATAGTAGTTTTTCCATTGCACAATCAGTATGAGAAACTGGGCTGGCCACAGTGGCTCACACCTGTAATCCCAGCACTTCGGGACGCTGAGATGGGCAGATCACGAGGTCAGGAGATCGAGACCATCCTGGCTAACACGGTGAAACCCCGTCTCTACTAAAAATACAAAAAATTAGCTGGGCATTGTGGCATGTGCCTGTAGTCCCAGCTACTCGGGAGGCTGAGGCAGAAGAATCGCTTTAACCCAGGAGGCGAAGGTTGCAGTGACCTGAGATCGCGTCGCTGCACTCTAGCCTGGGCGAGAGACCTAGACGCTGTCTCAAAAAAAAAAAAAGAAACTGTATTCCTCATCCTGTTGTTTTTGCCTTTTGAATCCTATCAGAAATCACAAATTCTTCATCTTTCACAAAATACCAACCACTTTACTGTCCTTCCTATCTCCTCTCATTACTTCCTTATGCAGTGGGTGCTTTTCTCAGGTGTGTTCTCATAAGAGATGTGGGGTGGTGGTAGGTAGGTATGTTTTTGCTTCCAAAATAATGCTGTCTTGTGCACTGTAGGATGTTTACTGGCATCCCTGCCTTCTACTCATAGGTGGCAGTAGCACTTCCTCATTGTGACAACCAAAAATGTCCCTGGATACTGTGAGATGGTCCTTGGGAAGCAAAATTGCCCCCAGTTGAGGACCATTGTTCTACAGCAGTGCTGTTCAATTGAAATATAATGCAAGCCACACATGTAATTTAAAAATGTCTTACAGCCACGTTTTTAAAAAGTAAGAAGTACATGTACAATAATAAATATAATAGTAATATTTTATGTGATGTACCAGTTAATGTGAAATGTAGTTCTACCAAAAGAATAAAGTTTATGTTTAGTGGGAAACATTTTAACACAGCTTTAGCTTGTACATTTATTTTAAAATTTCAGAAATTCAGTTCTGCAGTCATACAGGCCACATTTCAGGTAGCCACATGTGACTAGTGGCTATTGACTTGGACAGGGCAGATTTAGAGTTTCCCAGTTGCAAAATCAAAAGTGAACAGACAATTTTAATTTTTATAGTTCAGTATCCAAGACGTAGAAACAGGTATCTATCTAGTTATCTGGGTGATCAGCCTTCAGTGATCACTGGGGAAGATGGAATACAATCAGATTGTTCCCCACGTGCTCCATTAGCAAAACATGGCATCCTCCCCAATATCACCTGATTTCTTTCTCATCATCCATCCACTCACCAACTTCCTGTCTCCACATTTTGCTTCCTCCCTGTCTTTCCACTCCTCTTTCCAGCTAAATATTACATAAGCAAAGAATTTATAAGACTTCATTTTTTTTTTTTTTTTTGCCAACTGAAACATAGGGAACCTTAAAATAGTGATAAAAATGTGAAGTTCTTACAGTAGAAATTTTAATTGGCTACAAGTTAGAACAAAATCTTTATCAGGAGTAGGAAGGCTGAAATATATTATTTTAAAACATATTTTGTCATGAAGGGACATTCTGAAGATATAAAACATATATAATGATTTTTTATGTCAGAAATAAATGTGAGGCTTTCTATGATTCTCATTTGTTCAATAATTACTCAACAAATATTTACCAAATGCTGGCTATGTCATGCATGTTCTAGGTGCTGGGAATAGAGTAGTGAACCAAATGGAGTTCTTGATCTTACAGAGCTCATAGTCTAGTGGGAAAGAGTCAGATAATAAGTAAAAATTTAAAAATGTCAGTTTATGGTAAGTGCTATGAAGAAAATGAAGACAAATTATATCAGGAGTGTCAAGAGAAATAGAGGTAGGATTGCTATTTTATACAACGTGTTAGATAATTGTTCTTTTAGTAGAATGATTCTCAGACTGGGGTCTGAGTGGGCCAGGGTATGCACATCATGATAGAAAAGTTTCATATCTTCCTGAAACATCCAATTTTATTCAAAGATATCCTTGGGAGCAGATGATTTTTAACTAAATCAAATGTGAATATATCATGGTTAATAACACTGCTCTGAATTTTAAGGCTAAAGCAGTAGACTTTAAGATTGAGTTTACTTATTTCTGCCTGTAGTTCTCTAGGCTCCTGAATACTCAGATTAGGTGGCTGAAAAGTCTGAGAAGCACTGCCTTGGTATGTCACTGTCTCAAGAAGCTTCAGAAGAAAATAAGAGCAGGACAGTGATGGTGGTGTTCACATTGGTCTTTCCAGACTCTAGCACAGTGCTTGGCCCATAACTGGGGAGGGGAAGTGGTGGCCAATATATTTAGCTTGAATAACCCACAGTAATGTTGGAAAATATAAGTGAATGGAGCACAGGAGTGCTTTTGGTTGGATGTATGTAATTACCCAAAATATCTTTGTTTCTGCTAGAGCCTTATGAGATATGTAGATAGGCCTTAGCTAATAAATTATTTAGACCCAAAATTAGAAAGAGGCTTAGAAGTTGAAAGAAAAAAGTGGCTAGAAATTCAGATAGTGTTAGGCTGGATCTAGTAAAAAAAAAAAAAGATCTAAATAACTAAACATCCTTCTTTATTACTCATCTTAAGACTTCTTTGAAAGTGAACTTAACATTTCCATGGCTTTTATAAATGTCCAAAAATTGATCTATATATTTAACCTTTGATCAAATTTGTTCAGATTTACAATAATCATAGCTAATGAAAGAGGGGGGTGGAAATGGATCCCATTCACTAAGTAGTTTTATTTTAAAGGGAGAAAATCTGGAAAATATAAATGCTAGTGTTCAAGGTGATTGACAGAAAAATGTAATTTAGTAGTCAAATGATGTTATCTTTTAATGGAATGATAGATCTGAACCCCACTGCAAAGGAACAGGTTAAAATGCTTGATATTATTACAATTGACAGTAGTAGAAAAATAAGATTATTTAAAAAATAAATGGAAGACTTCCACTTCTGGGAAAATTGAGTAGATATATTTTTCCCTATTCCTTTTGCTAAATACACCTGAAAACCCTGGATGTTACATGTGAAACAAACATAAGAAGACTCTGAAAGGTAGAGAGAGAAAGATTGAGATTGAGTGGCTAGGGAGCTTGAGACCCAAGGAACAGCATAATTGTTAGTTCTTTTTTTTCTTTCTTGAGACAGAGTCTCACTCTGTTACCCAGGCTGGAGTGTGGTGGCGTGATCTCGGCTCACTGCAGCCTCCGCCTCCCAGCATCAAATGAGTAGCTGGGATTATAGGCATGTGTCACCACTGCCAGCTGATTTTTGTATTTTTCATAGAGACGGGGTTTCGCCATGTTGGCCAGGCTGGTCTCGAACTCCTGGCCTCAAGTGATCCACCAATCTTGGCCTCCCAAAATGCTGGGATTACAGATGTGCGTTACTGTGCCCAGCCAAGTTGGTGGTTAGTTCTGTGGGCTCAGTTCCCCGCGCCCCCCATAAGACCGTGTCAGGAACCTGGGCTGTGTTTTGCCTCATATATCCCAGACTTGGAGCTAAAGAAGCTAGCAACCTGGAAATCCTACTAGGCACAAACAAAAAAAGCCTCAACAGAAGGTGCTCTCTAGCCAAAGGGGCAGGAAAAGAGCATCTCAGCAAGACAAAAGCTGTTAGACTGTACTTTCTCCTACTCCAGTCAAACACCGCAGAAGAAACTGTGGCCCCACCCTACCATGCCAGTCAAAGACCATGCCAGGAGCCTAGACTTCCACCCTTCCCAGGTTGTAGTGAAGCATCTCAGCCTCCTTGCTAAGTGGTGTCAAAGTTGGAGTAGGGAGCCAAGACTTTTATCCTAGCCAGGCAGTAATGAGGCCCCTCCCATGTAAGTAGAGAACAAATGGAGAGCCTCGACTTTCACCCCATCCAGCCATAAGAGGCAACCCTTCCCTTCACACTGGGGTGGTATCAAAGGAGGCCCAGCGGAGAGTCAAAGCTTTACCATCATGTAGTAGCAAGGCTCGCTTCATGGTGTCAACACCATGTGACCATGTGGGGGAACAATAATGAGACAATCCTACCCCTTCTACCCAGGGAGGCATCAGTGGAGGCCTAGTGGGGAGCTGGAACTCCCAACCCTGCTAAGAAGCAATGAGGAAACCCCTCCCCACTTACATGTTAATGGAGGCTGAGTGGGAAACCTGAACTACCCCCATCTGACAGTAATGAGACAGCACCCCCCCCACACACCCACTTTCTCTGCTAGAGTGGTGTTAGAAGAAGAGAGCTAAAACAGAAGGATTAAATAAGATCCAGAGTGTCATAACATAGTACCTAAAATATCCAGGTTTCAGTTGAATGTAATGCATCATGCCAAGAACCAGGAAAATCTCAACTGAAAGGAGAAAAGACAGTGACAGAGATTTTAGAATTACCTGACAAAGATTGTAAAGCAGTCATCATAGCATCACTTCAGTGAGCAATTATAAACACATTTGAAGCAAATGAAAAAATAGAAATCTCAACGAAGAAAGAGGTCTCCTCAATGCAGGTTTGAAAAAATTTACCTCTCTTTCAAATAACAACAAATACAAAACTAAATTAAACAGTTTTCTTTTTTGCTTTTCTCTTCATTCTTACCACCCTAAAGAAGTTGTCCTTAACATCTGTTTTCTTCTCCGTTTCTTTATCTGATGTATCTGCAAGATTTTACCTCCTACATGTCTTTGGAATCCATCCATGAAGGCACCATGTGCCTTATTCTAAGTTACAGTCGGTGCAGTGGCCTCCTAATTGTTCTTCCTACTTGTACTCTGGCCTCATTCCAAATACACCTTCACACTCCTGCCAGAGCAGTCTTTTCAAAGCTCTTATTTTACCACAGCACTCTCAACCCCCTACCCACTTTTAAAAATGTTTAATGGATTTCCGTTGTTCTTAGGTTAAGGACCCAAATTCTTAAAATGGTTTTCAAAGCCTTATGCAGTCTGGCTCCATCCTCATCCTCCTCTATTTTCTTACACTTTGCCACACTGATTTCTTTTAGATCCCCAAACCACTGTGATCCTTTCTGCCACAATTAATTTGCATGTGCTAGTCTATCTTTCTGAAATATTTTTCGCACCTCATTATTTAGTTAGCTTCTACTCATTCTTCAGATCTCAGCTTAAGGGTTACTTTGTCAGGAAAATCTCTCCTCATCCCTAATTTCCTGGCAGGTTCTTTTGCTATACCATTTTGTAGAGTTATCTTCTATGTTTGTGTTTCCCACTTGAGATGCATGACAGCACTGATTGTGTTTTTGCTCAGTGCTATATCCCCAGCTGCTACCTGACACATATAGACAAACCAATTAATATTTGTTAAATGAATGAGTAAATCTCTCTCCTTACCTTCTTTATCCAACTTTTTAAGAGTAGTCAATACTTTTTTGCTTTCTTTTTGTCCCTATTGTTACGGCCATAATCTTTTGCTCTTTAATTCTGGACCATTGTAATTATATAATCAAACTTCTGCTTTAGTGTTTTCCCACCCTTTTTTTGTTTCTTCACGAAGTCTGAGTGTGTCATTACTCTGCTCAAAAGCCTTTCCCTAAGACCTGAAACCATAAAAATTCTAGAAGATAACATTCAAAAAACTCTTCTAGACATTGGCTTAGGCAAAGACTTCATGACCCTGAATGCAAAAGCAAACACAAGAAAAACAAAGATAAATAGATGGGACTTAATTAAAAAAGCTTCCGCACAGCAAAAGAAATAATCAGTAGAGTAAACAGACAACCCAGAGAGTGGGAGAAAAGCTTCACAATCTATACATCCGACAAAGGACTAATATCCAGAAGCTAGAAGGAACTCAAACAAATCAGTGAGAAAAACAAGCAATCCCATCAAAAAGTGGGCTAAGGACATGAATAGACAATTCTCAAAAGAAGATATACAAATGGCCAACAAACATGAAAAAATGCTCAACATCATTAATTATGAGGGAAATGCAAATCAAAACCGCAGTGCAAAACCACCTTCCTCCTGCAAGAATGGCCATAATAAAAAAATCAAAAGTAATAGATGTTGATGTGGATGTGGTGAAAAGGGAACACTTTTACACTGCTGGTGGGAATGTAAGCTAGTACAACCACTATGGAAAACAGTGTGGAGATTCCATAAAGAACTAAAAGTAGATCTATCATTCGATCCAGCAATCCCGTTCCTGTATCTATAATGAGGAATAGAAGTCATTATACAAAAAAGATAACTTGCACATGCATGTTTATAGCAGCACAATTTGCAATTGCAAAAATATGGAACCAGCCCAAATGCCCATCAGTTGATGAGTGAATAAAGAAATTGTGGTATGTATATATATATATATGTATATATATATATACACATACTTCTCAACAATAAAAAGGAATGAAATAACACCATTCACAGCAACCTGGATTGAATGGGAGACCATTATTCTAAGTGAAATAACTCAGGAATGGAAAACCAAACATCCTGTGTTCTCACTCATAAGTGGGAGCTAAGCTATGAAGATGCAAAGGCATAAGAATGGTACAGTGGACTTTGGGGACTTGGAGGAAAGGGTGGGAGGCGGGTGAGGGATAAAAGGCTACATGTTGGGTGCAGTGTACACTGTTTGGGTGATGGGTGCACCAAAATCTGAGAAATCACCACTAAATAACTTTTTCATGTAACCAAACGCAACCTGTTCCCTAAAAGCCTATTGAAATAATTTTTTTGAAAGCCTTTCCGCTTGGTCAAAAAAGAAAAGTTCTCCTTAGCACTCCAGGCTTTTCCAGACTGACCCTAGGCTACTCAGGGATACCTTATGCCCAGCAACACTGAATTTACTTGAGTCCATTGGCTGTATATATTTTTTCACATTGGTTTTTTTCTTTGCCTGCATCTTTGAATTTTGGAGTTCTAAAGGCTCGATGGTCTTTTTACTGTGAGCCATGAACTAATTGAATGAATTAATTCTGCCAAGCAAATGGACATTATTCCTCCCAGCCTTTTTTTAAAGGAGTAAAATCAATCCCGTTAAGAAAGACTGACTGCTATGCTACTGGTACTCACATATGCCAAATATCAGGCACATCAAGTATCAACAATATTTTTTAGTGTAATTATTAGATATAAATTACTGTATCTCGCTTTCAAAAATGACAACTAGTGTTTCAAATTATGTTCATCTCAGCTGGGTATCATATGTATACATTGCTGATTTCTCATTTGATGAACATTAAGTTTTTTGTTTCTGAAACTTAGTAGTAAATTTTATCCAGGTATAAAATGTAGGATTTTAATTTTTGTAAATTTTTCTTATTTTGTGAGGCACCAAAGACCCGTCTTATCTCTCCATTTATTTTATCCCAGTCATTCCTGCTCTATTCCATTCTATAATATCTTACTTCTCTGTTTCATCAGGTAAACCTGGGATTTAAGGGTGTTATTAAGACATTTCTGATAGGAAGGTTGCTTGATAAAGGTTAGTCATGACCTTGCAGGGTCGTATTTCTTGGAGAAGTCACCAAATCTGATTCTGGCTTTCAGCTTTCTATGTCCAGAAACTTAATCAAGTTTATCAGATTCAGGAAGACTGATTACCTAGACTTTACAATGTAATGAAATTTAAGCCAGACTAGCACTTTACTTATTTAGAATGAGAATTATAAATGTGGCCAAGACTGTATAGTCATTTCCTCTGATTTTTTTTTTTTTTTTTTTTTTTTTGAGACGGAGTCTCGCTCTGTCGCCCAAGCTGGAGTGCAATGGCGTGATCTTGGCTTACTGCAACCTCCGCTTCCCGGGTTCAAGCGATTTTCCTGCCTCAGCCTCCGTGTAGCTGGGATTACAGGCATGCACCACCACGCCTGGCTAATTTTTGTATTTTTAGTAGAGATGGGGTTTCTCCTGTAATCCCAGCACTTTAGGAGGCCGGGGCGGGTGGATCACCTGGGGTCAGGAGTTTGAGGCCAGCCTATAAGGAATTCTATATGAAAAGCCAAATTATAATCAGAACGTTTTTTAATTGATCCATGGACACAGACTAGAAATGTAACAGTATTAAGATTTGGAAGAAAAGTCTAGCCTGTGAAAACCAGTTTAGATGTGGAACTTCAAAATAAAAATGTATGTGTACATTTATTATTGTGTTTGGTACTGTATTTTGAATTTATGTCATCTCTGAAAGTGACTTTTAAAGTGGCAGCTTTAATTAGGTACTTGTCCCTAGAATTAACTGCATCTCTTGCCCTATGTCAGGTACCTTTATATGTCTGATTTTGTTAGTAACTCTCCAAATTAACTAAACTTGTTCACTTTATACAAATTTGATCAGAATATTGATTGTTTTTCAATGTTATAGGATTATTTTCTTTTCTCTTTAAATCAGTGTAAATAACTCTGTAGAGTTGGCCAGTATTCATCAACATCCTGGTTGATAATGGCATGATGGTGACTGATTTGTGCCCAGCTACCACACCCAGGGAGCTGCTCTCTGGCAACCATTCTCTCTTCCCTTCCTCTTTTCCTCGCTCTCCTAGATAAGCTACCATAGGGAAACTTTCAGTAGGCACTGTGACCCCATGACTTACTGTTTTGGATCTAACATTTTGCCCTCTTTATGTTTTCTTTCTGTTATTAATCTCAGTGTGGCATAGCTGTGGTGGTGTAACTAACTCTCAGATTGATTCCAGACTTCAAAATTACATAATTTGGAAAAAAACTGGCCAGAATAGGGAGACAGGGATGGGCTGAAGGAAGTGAAATTGGTTCCAAGAGTGATACCCCTTTGGAAATAACTAAAAGTGTCAGGGATAATTCATTGTAACATTTGATTTGCATTTGTGATATTTATGCATGTAAAATATGAGCAAAGCAAATTGGACTAAATTAAATTCTGGTAATTTTATATTAGTCTTGGTTCATCTATAGCTATATAAATAATAATACTCTTTAAGTGTTTTCTCTATTTTATGTGGAGAGTTTTTCAGGTATTATTTTCCTAGTACTGAAATGTATCTTTTTTTTTTTTTTTTTTTTTTAACACAGCTCTGAAAGATTGGTATTGCTGGCAGGTGGTAGCCTGGAGATCAGTGATGTTACTGAGGATGATGCTGGGACTTATTTTTGTATAGCTGATAATGGAAATGAGACAATTGAAGCTCAAGCAGAGCTTACAGTGCAAGGTATGTAAATATTTACTGTATAATTTAAAAATCCTGTGTACTTTCTGGGTCTGCTAATTTTTAAGAAATATTAACATGGGCGAGGCAATACAGCAAAACAATTAAAAGCATAACTCTTAGACCAGACTGCTTGGGTTTAAATTCTAAATCTTATATTTCCTAGATATATGACTATAGGAAACTTATTTAATTTCTCTCAACCTCATTTTCCTCAGCTGTAAAATGGAAATAATAAGAATATTTACCTTATTGGGATGGTTTGATGGTTAAAAGAGCTAATACTTATAAAACCCCTGGAATAGTGACTAGAATATTGTGAAAGCTCAATGTTAGTTATTGTTGTTATTATTTGTAGTGGTGGTGTTGGTGGTGGTGGTGGTGGTGACAGGAAGGGTATGATCTGGGGCATCTGGAAGATTCACTTTTCTTCTCTCAGGATGTTTTCTGATGAAGACGTCTCTGTTCTGTGACCCCGAATTATTTCTCTCCTCTGTGTTGGTGTCCTTTTCTGTTGGGTGAACAGATCACCCAGGAAGGAGTACACTGTGCCGCTCAATATAACTTGGTTTGATGATTTGGTGTTTATTTTCCTCTCTTCATACTTCTGATAATCACTGCAAGGGTAGTTGTTCTTCCTTTTTCTCCTACTCTTCCCTTTTCCCCTTATAGGTTCTTTGATTCAGACGTCAGAAAATAAAGATGGCATGACTACATAGTCTTGTTTTTATCCCCATTTCCCGTGCCATTCCTCCATATGGAAATGTACCCTCAAGTGCTGGCTAGAGGTGACTAAAGTGACCAAAGGTCACTTTTCTACCTCTTCTTCCCACCCCCTCAAAACTCCCAGATTGGTAGCTTTCAACCTAGGAAGACTGCTCCCAGTGCTGTTTCTCCCTAAGAGTTAGGAGTGCTGTTTCACTCCTAAGAATGAAACTCTGACCGGGTCTGTTGCCTGAGGAATGCCCCACAAATTGGAGTAAATCATAGTGGTTCTGAGGTCCCTGGGGTTCTTTGCTCGGGGCCTCAGCCTCCTCTTTTCTTAAGTTCACCATTTAGATACAATTAAGACCTGGCCTTTAGTGCTTTCACAAACATATATATTACCAGAGTGGTTGGTACCCCTGATGCAAGTTAGTTTATAGCCAAGCTGAACACCTGAATAATACAATTACTCTCAGATTGGCAACCAAGTGAATAATGTATGCTATCTCATAGATAATTACTGGAAAAGACTGACCAAGAATTAAAAATAACCATAAATATATTTAAGGAGATAAGAAAAATATTTGCAATATGATGCAAAAACAAGAAAATATAAACACAGAACCAAATAGAAATATTAAGAATGAAAAATATACTAAAAATAAAGAATAAAGCAATCTGCATGATAGAGAAAGGTATCCCATTTTTAAATTTTGTTTTATTTTGGTTTTTTTTGAGACAGGGTCTCCCTCTGTTGCCCAGCCTGGAGTGCAGTGGTGCAGTCTCTGCTCACTGCAGCCTCTCCCTCTGTCACCTAGGCTGGAGTGCAGTGGCACAATCTCTGCTCCCTGCAGCCTCAACCTCCTGGGTTCAAGCGATCATCCTGCCTCAGCCCCACAAGTAGCTGAGACTACAGGCATGTGCCACCAGGCCCAGTTAATTTTTGTATTTTTGGTAGAGATGGGGTTTCACCATGTTGCCCAGGCTGGTCTCGAACTCCTGGGCTCAAGTGATCCACCCGCCTCGGCCTCCCAAAGTGCTGGGATTATAGGCATGAGCCACTGTGCCTAGCCAGAGAAAGGTATAACATTGATGAGCAAACTCATGAATTGGAAGATTACATTGAGGAATTCTCTGAGAATGCAGCATTATATGATAAAGAAAGATAACACATGGAGTAAAATCTAAGAGATACGATAGGTATAGGTAGAAGGACTATCTAGATAAATAGGTGTCTTAGAGGAGAGAAAGGAAGAGGGAAATATTTGAAGAAATAATTAAGATAAATTTTTTCAGAATTAGACTTGTAGAACACCTTAGACTAAAAGGACTAGTAGACTGTTAAATAGGTGAAAGAAGGAAAAACCCACCTTGAGGCCCATTTACAGTAACATACAATAATGTATAATTATATATACAGTAACTTATAATATCAAAGACAAAAAAATTCTAAAAGCTTCCAGTGACAAAGAGCAGATCACCTACAAAAGAAAAAGATTGGATTGTACCTAAGTGTTGATTTGAGAAATCTGGTATCAGGAGGACAATAGCATAATCTTTTTAAGGTGTTAAAAGATGTTGAATACACACAATTTATATGCATCCAAAATGTGAGACATAATAAAAATTATCACACAAGATCTCTGAAGGTTTGCTGCACAAAGATACGTTGAAAACACTTTGGAATAAATACTCAATAAAAGATATACCTGGGAAATACTGCAAGAGCCTTTTAAAACAAAGGGGGAGTTTTAAAACAGCTCCCAGATTCTTTGACTATCCTTCTATAGAGTGGTGGGGTTTATGTCCGTTGCTCTTGAATCTAGGCGGGCTTGGAGCTATTTGGATCAATAGAGTATGGCAGAAGTCATATGTGACTTCCGAGGCTTATAAAAAGCTGTGCATTGGTTGTCATACTTGGAGAGAATTTTTTTTAAAGGAAAAAAAGAAAAAGCAGTGCAGATTTTTCCTGGCTCTCTTGATGCTAAGAATGTACAATGGGGAAAGCATAGTCTCTTCAGTAGATGGTCCTGGAAAAACTGGATAGCCACATGTGGGAGAATGAAATCAGATCCTTATCTCATATATGTAAATCACATATACACCATACACAAAAATCAACCCAAAATGGATTAAACACTTAAACATAAGACCTGAACTGTAAAACTACTAAAAGAAAAGAGGGGAAAAGCTTATTGATGTTGGTCTTGGCAAAGACCAACGTTTTTTTGGATATGACCCCAGAAAACACAGGCAACGAAAGCAAAAATAGATAAATTGGATTGCATTGAACTGAGACGCTCCTGCCAGTAATGGAAACAATCAACAGTGAAGAGACAACCTATGGAATGGGAGAAAATATTTGCAAACCAATGAAAACAGAAGAAGAAAATGATAACAAGAGCAAAAATTAATGAAATAAAAAAACAAACATTCAAAACGGAGAATGTCAGCAAAGCCAAAAGTTGGTTCTTTGTAATGCATAACAATATTGATAAATCCCTGGGAAGACATACATTACTTGACAGAGATCTTTATCTAGACCCGGGGTTGGCAGAGTACAGCTTGTGGGCTAAATCTTCCTGACTGCTTGTTTTTGTACAGCTTGTAAGCTAAAAATAGTTTATATATTTTTAAATAGTTGAAAAATATCAGAAGAATAATATTTTGTGATACATGAAAACTTTATGAGATTTCAAAATTTATTGTTCATGCAGTCTTACTGGCATACTGCCACACTCATTCATTTATGTATTGCCTATGGCTGCTTTCATGCCACTACACAGGAGTTGAGTAGTTGTGACAGAGACCATATGGCTCACAAAGCCTAAAATATTTACTGTCTGGCTCTTTACAGAAAAAGTTTGCCAATCCCTGATGTAGGTTTTACAAAGAACTCCTACAGATCAGTAAGATAAACAAAGACAGAGAAACCAATAGAAAATGGGCAAAAGACTTGAACATCGACCTGGAAGAAGATGTCTAGCTAGCTATTAATATTTGAAAAAGTGGTTGTCATCATTAGTCTTCAGAGAAATGCAAATAAAAACCATAGTGGGATATCACTGTATTCCACTATAATGGCTAAAGTTGAAAAGCTCAACAAATACCAGGCATTGGTTAGGATGAAAACCACTGGGGACTCTAATGTACTGTTGACAGGAGTATACACTGACACAATCACTTTAAAATTCTGCTTGGCAGAATCTATTAAAAACTGTACACTGGCTAGGCGCAGTGGCTCATGCCTGTAATCCCAGCACTTTGAGAGGCTGAGGCAGGAGGATCACTTGAGGCCAGGATTTGAAGACCAGCCTGGGCAGCATAGTGAGACCCTATATCTACAAAAAATGAAAAAATTAGCTAGGCATAGTGGCACACACCTGTATTTCCAGCTACTCAGGAGACTGAAGCAGGAGGATTGCTTGAGCTAAGGAATTTGAGGTTACAGTGAACTACGATTGTGCCGCTGCATTCCAGTCTGGGTGACAAAGCAAAACCATCTCTAAAAAATAAAAACTTAAAAAAACTGTACACAGAAATACCCTATGATATAGTAGTTGTATTCCTAGGAGTATACTTACCAGAAATGTATAATTATATGCCCCCAAAACCATGCACAATAATGTTTCTTACTGGGAATAATTCAAATGTCCATCAAAATACAAATGTAGAGTAGTCTTCCAGTCATACAATGGCAAATTATCAGCAATGAATATTGACAGATCACTGCTACATTCGACAATGTGGGTAAATATCACAAACACCCTTGAAGAAGCCAGACACAAAAGAATACCTACTATATATATGTAATTACATTGTTATATATAATTCCATTTGTGTAAAGTTCAAAAACAGACAAAACTAATCTATGGTTTTAGAAGTCAGAATACTGATTACTTTTGGAGAAGGGCAGAATCGTTACCGAATGTTGCACAGCCCGGCTTCTGGTGTGTTTATGTTCAGTTTCTTAATCTGGGTGGTAGTTACAATTCAAGCTGTATTGTTCATGTGTGCCACGTGAGATCATCTCTTTTTTTACTGTTTACAGATTATAACTCATAACGTGCAAAAAGATATTTGGAAAATTTTGTTTTGAGCCCTGTCCCATAATTGAAAGCATTTATTTTTCAGATAGGGAAAGCAGATTTTGAGAAATAGTTGGAGAGATATATATAAATACAGTCATACCTGTCTGACTTCTGTTATTTTTTTAAGAAGTTATAGCTATAGGAAATGCCATAGTGAGTGTTAATGTAGAAAAGGTTGTAAGTTCATTTTTCATCTGTTAAATGTTTCAGATTTATTGTCTTATCATTAACTCCTGGAGTTTCTACACATGCAGTGACGTGAATTAGCCCATCGTGTATTTCCTGTCATCTCAGATTGTTGATAACACTTAAAATGGGTCATGAGGGTTTTTTAAAACAGAAACTTTTCCTTTTTCTCTTCAAACAGTTACAACAGTCTGTGATACACATCTCTCCCGTGCCACCAAAAAGAAATTTTTCCATTTGTATTTTTGTGGAACAAATGGATAAATTCTAAATTGGCTACCCCTTTGACATTGTAAATACCTATAACTAATCTACCACTTAAGTTTTAAACCTCACTGTCTTTCCTTAAGCCACAGCCTATGTCACTCTACTTCTTTGACTCTTCTGCTCTACTCTTATCCCTGGCCACATTAAGACATTGATCTCCCCTTTTCTCTCAGTCTTTGTGATTTCACTTCCCTTTACTTCATGATCAGTTACAATATTCTGCTGTCATTCATTAGAACTCTTAGTTCTCTTGGCTTCGGGATAAAAAGCAAATTCCTTATGTCATACATACAGAGTACATCCAGATCCTTCATAGTTGGCTTTTTCAGCGTTAACTGGAGAGGCACCACAGAGGAGTGATTGAGAGCAATCTTGCCCCAGTGCGCCTGGATTCCAGTCTCAGCTCTGTCACTTAGCTTTGTGAACTTGGCCAAGTTAATTAATTTACCTATGTCTTTGTTTCTTTTATCAGTTGAATGGGTTGTTTTAAGGATTAAACTCTTTTTTTTTTTAGAAGAGCCAGCATAAAGCACTTTTATTGTAATAATAAAATTGGAAACTCATATGTGATGTTGTGGGGAGAGGGGCAACAATTTCTGTCACCAGTTCACTACACAGGACATCAAAGGAGTGACAAGGGACTGAAGGAGGAAAAGCCAGGAAACGTTGAGATCAGCAGAGAGAGTCAAGTGGCAGAAAACAGGAGATGCTGAAGCTGCGATGACCAGCATCATTTGCTTAACATTGAAGGATTTGTCATGATAGCTGGGCTTTCATTGGGTGGTTAAGTCTACAAACAACACCTTTAATTTATACTTTCAATTAAAGTTCTTAAAATTAAGGAAGTGGTGGAGCTTGGAAAGTTATGAGATTACAAAATTTCTGAAAGTCCATTAGAAAAGCCACAGGATGGGGCGGAGGAAATAAGCCAGGCCACCAAGAAGGCTTCAGAGGTCCCCGCTGGCCCAGGGACAGATAACCTGTAGCATCCAACATCGCAGTGAAAATGATCTGCTTTCAAAAGGCAGAGGATTTCAGGGGAGGGTAGAGTGGAACTGATGGAGGCAAAGGCTCCCCATCCCCACCTCAGTTTTTGGTAGGGCTTTTAATTTAACCGAAGGACGTCTTTCAACTTTGAGAATAATTCAGCCCTCAAGAGTGCCTCAGATCTGCTATGGCTTTGCAGCGCAACAGCAAGAATGTTTAGTATATAATAGATTAAAATTTCATCCAAAAAAAATTTAAAATAAAGATTCTTATAACCTCCCCCCACAACACTAAATCCTGTTCTAAAGTTAACCAGTCACTTGTTCTGTTAATATTTGACCATAGACTTACTTGGAAACTAGATCGAAAAGACTGAAGCTGAATCATCACCCCAAAGTGAAAATGAAATAAACTGAGTAACTTAAGGCTTATGGCATATAGTTTAAGTAAAATGAGAAGAAAGAGGAAGAGGAAATGGAGGTGCCAGAAGCAAAGCTGAGTGACAGAACGCATTCAGTCAGGGTAGATGTTATACAGGTTGTAGTGGATCTACATATGGAAAAGCTCCATATGGATTTATGTGCATGTGTCTGGAGGCACCAGATCCTTCCGTGGCAGATGTAAGAACAGGAAGCCAAGGGAGGAGGCCATTCTTGCCATCCCAGTCTTAGAAGCTCCATGTTGAAGACAAGAGTGGCATGATGCCCTGGTGCCCAGTGGCACTGAAAGCATAGTCTAGAGATACATTCAGTTTGGCTCTGTGACCCACATTCATCTGGGCAACCCCTACCTCCCACTCCCGGGTCACCTTCTGCTTGCCTAGCACAAACTTAAAGGGCTCATTTCTGTCCTTTGAAGAGTCAAATTTCTTTCCATCTTAAAGCATCCCGGCTTCCGGAAGGTATCCAACTCCTGGGGAGATGATCTCCACCTTCGCTCCCAGGGCATCGGCGGATGCCGGTGGGCAGTCAGTGTGGACTGAGAGGGACCTGTCAGTGGTTCCCAGGCTCTGCCTCATCCCTGCTGTCCATCATCTGCACACATGGGCACCCCCGCACTCCCCGTCCTGCACTAGGAGTAAATTCTTAGCACTTTCCCCCTAAATCTGGAATGGAGATGGAGTCCTCTTTACCAAATTAGTTTTCTGAACATACTGTGCTGTTTGATAGCAGTGTTCCCCTGTGTCCCCTTACTTCCAACTACAATTTCCTGATAGACCTTCAAGATTAGTTTACTTGACCCCTCTGTGAAGCTTTTCTTAACCATCCCCTCATAATTGGTTTCTTAAAATAGTTCTCTTTTTACCAGTAGTATTTCTTACTGATTTGTTTATATGTCCTCTTCAACTCCTACTAGACTGGAGTTCTTATCAACAGGAACTGGTCTTACTCATTTTTAAAAATCATAGTAGGTTATTAACGAATGGAATGAGTGAATGAAACTTTAAATGGAAATTGTTAAATGTGGCACCAGAATGATTTGATTTGATGTTTGTGGTTACTTTACTATTCATGTTTTCCTTTGCACTTTGTTTTTCATAGACTTCTAATGTAAAAGAAATGGGATTAAAAGAAAAATCTTCTGAAAGTTATTCTGGAGGAAGATGAACCATTACCTCTACTTTTATGATTGAGGTCATAATTGCCACCTTCACATGCATACATGTTTACAAACAATTCATCAGTTTTATTCATTCCCATTTTTGACCTTTTGATACCTTCCATAAGCCAACATAATATTAAAAAAAAATAACTGAAGCCATTAAAGGTGAACTTTCCTCCACATGGCTGCTATCTCTGCTTTAAAAACTCTTACACCTTTATTACTGTCATGATTCAAAGCTAAGTGCATTGACGTCTTTAATCCCAACTCCATGAGATGCTCCACTACTTTGACTTGATACCAGTGTGTCATGCTGTTTCTCTTTTTATTTCTTTGCCCGTTCCTTTTGTTTTGCCTTCATGGGCATCTTTTCTTCCACTTGTTGATTAAACTATTAGTGTTCCACCGAGTTCTGTTGTCAGCCTGCTACTCTTCGCACTCTACCTGCTTCTGGTTTCAGGTATAATTTACATACAGTAATGCCCAGATTCCCAGACCAGACCCCTTGTCAAGCTTCAGACATTTGCAATTGGATGTCCCACAGGTACCTCAGAAATCGCATGTCCAAAATTGAACTTAACATTCTTCTCTCAAAATATTTTTCTTCTTTGATTTTCTGTATCTTGGTAGTGTCACTGCCTACCTTTTTACCTGTGCTAGA
Organism: Pan troglodytes; assembly: GCF_028858775.2. Taxonomy (NCBI): domain Eukaryota; kingdom Metazoa; phylum Chordata; class Mammalia; order Primates; family Hominidae; genus Pan; species Pan troglodytes. The sequence goes on from NC_072414.2 coordinate 65,111,536, forward strand.
AACATGCAAATCATTCTTGATTATTTCAATCTTTTTAATTTCTTTCCACATTCAGTTCATTAGATTCTCTTTCTCCTTGCTTTCACTCCCCTGATTCAAGTCCAAGTCATCTCTTACCTATATTACTGCAGTAGTTTCCTAACTGATTTCTCTAGTTCTAACCTGGTCTCTCCTCAAATCCATTCTTCACAGAGTGGCAAAAGTGATTAAAATTCTTTCATTAAAAACTTGGAAAAATGATTGCAATGATATAAATGGTGCTTACAAATTAATAAGAACAAGATTAATATCTGTTAAAAAAGGGGGGAGGTGGAAAACATAGTTTGCTTACAGAAATGAGATGAAAATGGCCAGTTGACCTGAAAAGAGTTCAACCCCACTAATTGTATAAGAAATACAGATTAAAGTAGCCCATTTTTGCGTACTGATTGAATTTTAAAATAATAACCTACTCTTGGCAAAATTATATGGGGATTCTCATACACTGCTGGTAGTGGTACAAATTGATGTAACCTTGGAGGGCAGTTTGGTAATTTTATCAAAAGCTTTAAAACTCACACATTCATTGACCAGCAGTTCCACATCTGATAATTTGTTTTGATGAAATAAGGATGTGTGCAAAGATTTATGCATGGAAGTATGCATGCAATGATGTATATTTAGTGGCAAAAATTATAAACCACTTAAATGCCCAAAAATAGGTGATTGGTTAAATAAAACAGCCTACCTATGTATCAGAATACAATGCTTCCTACAAAAATCATGTTTTAGAAGTTTGTTAAATGGCAAGAGAAAATACTTTGGGTATATTAAATGACGAAAAGTAAGATCCCAAAGCAACATGTGAGAAGTATGATTTGTGCCACAAAGTTACATTGTAAATTTTATCAGATCCTTTGACTTTCTTATAAAAATTAGCCTCACACCAATTAGGAAGAAGCTTTATATATCTTCCTCTTGAGGCCTTCTCCCTGTAATTTTCAGAATACTGGATGTTTACTTATCTTGAAAGGATCATTTTTCTTCTAAGCTCCAAGCAGAGAGAGAACTGGATTCTGAGTCCATTAATGAGTGCATGATTGTCATTGCTTCTCAAGGTAACTTAATTTCAAGGGCAACCACTAGCTACTTAAAAACACCATGCAGTTATTTTGCTTGTACTATCACTTCTACCTAGAATGTTCCTCCTTCCACTCCCTTGCCTGGCTTTCCTCAGAAACCTCTGAAACTCTGACTCCTACCTATTCCTATCCCTTGTACCCTTCTTCCATTAGCTGTGCATTAATTATGCACATGTATTTTATACATTATCTGTCTTGTTTTACGTATCACATTTACATTTTCCCCCCAGTTTTTGTATCCAGTTTCTACCCTACTAGACTGAGTTCCTTGAGGACAGGACTGGATCTTGTCAATCTTTAGATCCTTAGCACCTAATGTAGTAGTGCCCGATGCTGTGTATTTGACAACAACTGATTGCTTAAGAACATATTCTCCGTACTTCTGGATAAGATGTCAGACAGTAAATTATAATCCATTCTTTTATAGTATGCTATCTGTATTCAGAATATTTCAGAATTTCACTTTATAAACTTTATATTTTTAAGGTATTACTGTATGTTAGAAAAGTCTTTACAATTGCTTTATAATCCTTTATTGGGGCCTGAATCATTTTGGATTGGTTTGCAGTTCTTCTTAGATTTTTATTGCATCAGTGGTCATGTTAGCTTTGAGATAAATTCCACATTTTACAAGCTTGAAATAATTTCCTAATAGTTATGTAAATTTATTCTGAACCACAGTAGCCTCATTTCCATGGTAACTAACCACCTTCAGAAGAGAACTTTCAGATATTCTAGAAAAGACCAGAAATATCCATGTGAAATAAAATGAACTAATGATGTAAAGTTAGAACTCAGATTTATGTGGAGTACAGATGCATGATATCTGACCCTGAAAATGTTGCAGATAGAAGAGCCATTCAAAGACCTGAAGATTCTGCCTGTTTGCTGTTTGTACATCAGGCAAAATGCAACCTAAGAAAAACTCAGCTGTATTGTGATTTTTGTTACTAAAATGACCCCAATGAGGAAGCTTTGTGGGACAAATAAGCAAAATTCATGGTGCAGAAATGGATTTGTGGTGCCACTAAGAGATTAACATTGTGCTTCACAGAAGGAATGTGGTCTCATGAAAGGATATATGGTTTTTGGAAGCATATCCCTGATTTCGAGCCTCTGGCAATGTGATCTTGGGCAAATTAATTTATTTACTTGAACCTCATTCTTCCTATTTGTAAAGTAGGGATAAGAGTCCTTCTTTGTGGTGGTGTTGTGAGGAATATCCTTGATACAGTGCCTGGTACATTATAGGCATTCAGTAAATGTACCTCAGCTAATGTTCCCAGGGCTCAGAGAATCTTTCCTTTCTAAGACTTCTTCACTTGATTCTGTTGTCTTTGATTTCTTTTTTGCCTTCTAAAGGATTCTGTTTCCTCCTTAGATTATTTAAATTGACATCTCAGATAACTTTCTGTTTGCTTTTGTTCCATGCCACCAGCCATCCATCAGATGGCACCATGTTTTGTGGTCTTTGAGCCAAGCCAGTCACACCCCATTCCTCATGCCCAGTCTAGCTTCTTAGGCTTTCTCACCTAAGTCTGTGCTTGCTGGGCTCCTGCCTATCTAGGACAACATGACAAAATACTAGTAAATATTCTTCATTCTTTATTTAAAGAGCATAACAATTGATAATACGAGGACAAAGTCATGTCCCTTCCAGCCCAGAAGTAAGTGAAAAGATTTGACTATCATTGTTGGCATTACTCTGCTTCTTAGGTTATCTGTCTTGATCTCAGAATTTCAAGCATTCCTTAATAATTAGCCCACTCTGGGTCTCTTATTTATTAATTTTAACTATCTTTTCTTGGATATATATTCTTTTATTGTATATATTCAGTTTTATTGGTGGAATGTTTTTTTTTTTTTTTTTTTTTTTTGAGACAAAGTCTCACTGTGTCGCCCAGGCTGGAGTGCAGTTGCGCGATCTCGGCTCACTGCATCCTCCACCTCCTGGGTTCAAGTGATTCTCCTGCCTCAGCCTCCTGAGTAGCTGGGATTACAGGCACCCGCCATCATGCCTGGCTAATTTTTGTAGTTTTGCTAGAGACGGGTTTCACCATGTTGGCCAGGCTGTTCTTGAATTCCTCACCTCAAGTGATCCACCCACCCCGGCCTCCCAAAGTGCTGGGATTACAGGCATGAGATTATACTGTGCCTGGCAAATGTTTTTCATGTAGTATTTACTACCTTATTTTTATTGAACCATATTTCTTCTGCCTTAAAGGGGTGTCATCAAATCTACAAGCTTTGGTTAAGAGAACCATGACAGGAAGAATCTTAGTAATTTTAATTATATTGTCAGTAAGCTTCTTGTATTAAATATATTGAATCTCTTAAACTTCATTTAAGAAATTCCCATTATCCTCTTCAATTTTAGTTAGGTTCCCCTTTCTTCATTAAAGAGATGATAGAATTAGGAACAGCAGGAAAAGTGGAGCAGTTTTATAATTTTTTTAAATGCCCCCTTTCTTGCTAAAAATCAAACTAAAGAGCTCCAAAGTGGGCAGTGGAAAGATAATGTCCTAGTGAAAAGAATATCTAAAACAGGTTTCTTCATTTTGTATTTCTTCCCCCGCTACCTATTTCTACCCCTAACTGTTAAGGGTGTATTGATGGCACTTTCATATAAACCCAGTTTACACACAGGAATGGGGTCTTACCCCATCAGGTCCCCACAGGAGCATTTTATATCAGAGCAGCACAGTTACCCTCAGTTTATCTGAAAGTTACATGCATTGAATGGTGATTTAAATTCTGAGAATAACTGACAAAAAGCTAAATGAATCTAAATTATTCTACTTTTTCCCAGTCCCTATTGTAATGATAACCAAGATTTCTTTGGTCTTTTTTGGCCAGAGAAGTCTCTTAGGTTGAAATCATATCAGTGGTTTTCAAACTTGTTTTTTTCTTTTTTGGCCAGAGAACTCAAGCAAAATCATAATTGGAAGTGAGATATTTAAAATAGATAAACATGGAACTACTCAGATGGAAGCAGGGCAGGGTAGGAATAGTTGCCACACCCAGACCCTCCATTCCTTGTTTAGATTTTTTTCTTGTTGATGATTTCAAATACAGAGTTTTGTCCAGGGGCCGTAGCTCATGCCTGTAATCTCAGCACTTTGCAAGGCCGAGGCGAGCGGATCACGAGGGCAAGAGATTGAGACCATCCTGGCCAACATGGTGCAACCCCGTCTCTACCAAAAATACAAAAATTAGCTGGGCGTGGTGGCAGGTGACTGTAATCCCAGCTACTCGAGAGGCTGAGGCAGGAGAATCGCTTGAACCCTGGAGGTGGAGGTTGCAGTGAGCCGAGATTGCGCCATTGCACTCCAGCCTGGCGACAGAGTAAGACTCGGTCTAAAAAAAAAAAAACAGGGTTTCAGTGACCATGTTAAAAGTAACAGCAAAGATACTTTTCAAACACTATTTATTCTTTATCTACTGCAAATAGGCAGAAGGCAGAATCCAGTATCACTGGAGATACAATGACATATAGGGCACATTCTCATCTTCAAGGATACAGTAGGTGATACAGAGAAGTAGTTAGACATTTCTGTCCCAGGATGATAAAAACTATAAGATTACGTGTCAACTATGTCTTTGAGACTTATTCTTGTCCAGGTGATTTCAGTGATTCTTGTGCAGAAAGTAGAAGGAAAAAAAAGATACGATATTTTTAACAGATAAATTTATTCTTTGAATTCTTAACATCACATTATGAATTAGAAATGATAGTACATCTAAACATTTTTAAATATTTAAGAAATTTTTAAATTACTACATAATATATGTACATATTTGTGGGATACATGTGATATTTTGATACATGCATTCAGTATTTAATGATAAAAATCAGGATATTTGGGATTTCTATCATCTCAAACATTGATCATTTCCTTTTGTTGGGAACATTTCAAATCTTCTAGTTATTTTGAAATATATAGTATGTTATTGTTAATTATAGTCACCTTATTGTTGCTATCAAACACAGAAACTTATTTCTTCTATCAACTGTAGGTTTGTACCCATTTACCAACCTTCTTCATCCCCTCTCACCTTGATCTCTTGCCCAGCACACACACCCTTCCCAGCTCCTGGAACCTGTGAAAGATCTAATTCAGTAATGATCACAGACCTAAATAGTTTGTAGTTTCAAAGCAGAATTTACGTGGACTGAATTTGACTTGTGAACTTTGAAATCCTGAGAAATGGGTCAGATGGTTGTTCTGTGCCATTTTCAAAACCAAATCATTTTGTAAGATCCTGCTGTCTGCCATCCTTTTTAAATCATGTTTTACATAGTATTTTTTTAAAAAGAACTATTTTTCAGAATACAGTGCTTTTCTCCTTTTTAAAAAATCTTAATCATAGTAATTTCCCAATAAGAAAGCAAAGGTGGTAAAGAATACTTTTTCCTAAGGAAAAAATATTTTATAATTGTTTTCAACATTTTTTTGTGTTAGACATTTTTCATAATAAAAAGCTGAAGGAATTTTACAGCAAATATCCACCACCTTCAGTCTTCAGTTGACATTTTACTGTAATGCTGTATCAAATATCTATCATTATATTAATCAATCTAAATTTTTTGTTACATTTCAGAGTAAGTTGCAGACATACCCAGATCCTTAAGCATTCATATCATTAGCTAAGCTTTAATATTTTGTTTGCAGTTTTTTTCTCTTTCGAGGTAAAATTTATATACAGTGTAATGCACAAATCTTAGATGTGCTGTTTATGTGTTCCAGCAAATATGCATTACTATACAACCAAAACACATATTAAAATATAAAATATTACCACCACTGCAGAAAGTTTCCACATTCCTCTTCTCAGTAAATCCTCTGGTTACTACCCCAGAGGGTCTATTCTTTTGTTTTTTATTCCCCACTATAAATTAGTTTTGTCTGTCCTAAAGCTTCTTATAAAAGTAATCATGTTGTCTGTGTTTGTTTGTTTAAGGCTTCTTTCACAAAGCATAACGTATTTGAGGTCCATCCATGTTGCTGCTTGTATTAGAAACCTGTTCTTCTTTGTTAATGAGTAGTATTTCTGAGTAGTGTATGCCAGGCCTTTTCCCAGAGTGGTCATACCAGTTCACATTCCTACCAACAGTGTATGTGAGTTCTGGTTGCTCCACATTCTGACCCGCATTTAGTGGTGTCAGTCATTTTAACTTCAGTCATCCTGGTAGGTGTATAGTAGCATTTCTATATGGTTTTAATATGCATTTTCCTGATGAGTAGTGATGTTGAATACTTTACGATTGCATATTGGCTGTTCTGGCATCTTCCTTTGTGAGGTATTTTCTAAACAGTGTTGATTTCCTGGGTAGATGGTACATGTTATAGACATATTAAAACTAATTCTTAAAGTGTTCTGTCAGGAAACTGTCTACTTATTGATACCTGAAAATAGTGGACAATAAAAAAAATTGATATAATTTCAAGCCTGTTTTACATGTCTTTAGAAATAGTTGATTTTAGCTATTATTTATTTGTGAGTTTGTTCTCACACTGCTATGAAGGAATACCCAAGACTCGGTAATTTATGAAGGAAAGAGGTTTAATTGACTCACAGTTCTGCAGGGCTAGGGAGGCCTCAGGAAACTTAGAATCATAGTGGAAGGGGAAGCAAACATGTCCTTCTTCACGTGGTGGCAGGAAGGAGAAGTGCCAAGCAAACCCTTATAAAACTATCAGATCTCGTGAGAACTCACTATCATGAGAACAGCATGGAAGTAACCACCCCCATGATTCAGTTACCTCCCACAGGGTCTCTCCCACAACATGTGGGGATTATGGAAACTGTAAGTCAAGATGAGATTTGGGTGGGGACACAGCCAAACCATATCAGCTTCTATTTTGATTATTTTGGGATTTGAACATTTTCTCCATGTAACCATTTGAAATTCTCTTGAAGAAGCAAAAGAACAATCTCATGTGCTGTGAAATACCTGTTATTTATAAATGGATTCTAAATATTTTTGGCCACATAAACTACTGGTTCAGAATATCTGTGCCTGTAGTAAATAATTGAATTTGCCTATTGTATTAGTCAGGGTTATCCAAAGAAACAGAGCCAATAGGAAGCATAAGTTTTCCATATAAATAAATAAATACATAAATACATGTATGTGTGGTGTTATGAAATATGTATACATATATTGGTTTTCATCCCCAGTTCCTGGCGCATATCTCCCATAGCCTTTGTTACAGTCTTCTCTTATATGTTGGGTATGTTAGGCCTCTTGCAGGCCTTAGGAAACAGAATCTCTCTGATCTTCTCCTGCCCTCCTTTCACCTGCCCCAAGGCTCTAATCTTCCCCAGCCTTTCTGACGGTGGGTTTTAGGACCCTTCCCAAAGAGGGGCCCACCTCATATGCTGGAGGAAAGAATACTGACATCATGAAGCTTTCATAAAAACTCGGGAGGAGTGGGTTCAGAGAGCTTCTGGATAGCTGAAAACATGGACGCTCCTAGAGGGTGGTACCCCAGGGAGGACATGGAAGCTCTGCGCCCCTTTCTCCCTACCTCACCCTACACATTTCCTCATTGTATCGATGTCCTTTATATTAAACCAGCAAATGTTAAGAAAGTGTTTCTCTGAGTTCTGTGAGCCGCTCCAGCAAATTAATTGAACCCAGAGAGGGAGTCCTGGGAACCTCCACTTGAAACACATTGGTCAGAGGTTCTGGAGGACTAGGCTTGTAACCGGTTGGGGGTGGGAGGAATTCTGGGGAGTGAGCCCTCATCGTGTGCAATCTAATGCTGTCTGCAGGTAGATAGTGTTGGAATTGAATTGGAGAATACCCAGCTGGTGTCCACTGCTAGGTGTGTGGGGGGGAAACTCCCACATAATTTGGTCACAGAAGCGTTCTTCTGTGTTGATGATTGTGGTGGTGTGAGAGTAGAAAAAAAATGCAGCTTGAGAGGGTGTTTTTGAAACTGTGTGTGTATGTTTAGAGAAAGAGAGAAGAGACTTTTATTATAAAGTATTGGTTCACGTGATTATGGAGGCTGAGAAGTCCCATGTTCTGCTGTTTCTGGAGACCTGAGAAAGCCAGCAGTATAGTTTGAAGGCCTGAGAGCTGGAGAGTCAGTGGTTTAAATTCTGCTGTGAGTCTGAAGGCCTGAGAACCAGGAGTGCTGAGGGTAGGAGAAGATCAGTGTCCCAACTGGAACAGGCAGAAAACAATTTCAGCCTTTTTGTTTCTCGTTGGACTGGATGATGCCAACACACATTGAGTGCCATCTGCTGTAACTCAGTCCACAGATCCAAATGCTTTTCTCTTCTGGAAACACCCTCACAGAGAGGCACAGAAATAGTGAGTAACCAGATATCTAGGCATGCCATGGCCCAGTCAAGTTGACACATAAAATTTACTCTCACACATAGTATACTCGTCTTCATCTAATTACAAATAGTTTAAAAATCTAATTACAAAATCTAATCACTGCATTGGCAAAACACCATTTCTCCCCAAAACCCTGGAGAAATCTTCCCATGCTTATGAGGTGTAAATTATTTGTGAAGCATTGGCCCTGCCTGAAATCTGGGTCAAAGGGAACTACAGATCTAGAGCATATCACACCAGTGTGTTAAAGTGAAAAAATAATGTGAGCAAGTTACATTGGCGAAAGTCATTATTGTCAGCCCCTTATTCTGGGATTGTAATGGTTGATTTCCAATGATTACGTAATATAATTATACTTTAAATGTAAATAATGCTTTATATTATTGAGGGTCTAAAGAGATTTAATAGATAAAGTGCACGTTACAATACCTGACTTACATCCGATACTGAACAAAATTTAGTTCTCTTTTCTCTTGTAAAACCCTATATAGAGGTATTGTTATTAGTCCACTGATTGATAAAACTTCTGAAAGCCTCCGAATTATATTTTCCTCTTTAAACCTTATCAAAAATAGTTGTTGCATTTTAAAATACTGCAAGAGTTAGGGTAGTAGAATTATGAGGCATTTTGACTTGCGAAGAAATTTAATTATAGTAGAAATAATATCAAGCAATTTTTATTTTATTTCCAAGGTATAATTTATACTGTGTCACATTTACATTATATGGATATACCCGACAAATTTTTAAAATATCTTTCATATTAACAAGAAAGTATTTTCACATATATTAGGTCTTATGTCCTTTTAAGGAAAATTGATTTCCCCAAGATTACAAAACACATTTGGAGGCAAAGCCCAGATTAAAAGCTCAGGACTTCTGATTCCTAGTCTAGTATTCTTTAAAAAAGAAAAAATTTGTAATAGTTGGTGTATATATTTATCGGGTACATGAGATATTTTGACGCTGGCATACAATGCTTAATAATCACATCAGGGTAAATGGGGTATCCATCACCCAGGCATTTATCCTTTGTGTTACAAACAGTCCAGTTATTCTCTCTTAATTATTTAAAAATGTACAATAAATTATTGTTGACCGTAGTCACCTTGTTTTGCCATCAAATACTAGATCTTATTAATTCTAATTATATTTTTGTGCTCATTAACCATTACCACCCACCCACTACCTTTCCCAGCCTCTGGTAACCATCATTCTACTCTCTATCTCCATGAGTTCAGTTGTTTTCATTTTTAGCTCCCACAAATAAGTGAGAACATCTGAAGCATGTCTTCTGTGCCTGGCTTATTTCACTTAACATAACGACCTCCAGTTCCATTATCTGATATGAGCGTAGCTAGTCCTGCTCACTTTCAGTTTCTGTTGGTGTGAAATATCTTTTTCCACCCTTTTACTTTCAGTCTATGTGTCTTTACAGGTGAGTTTATTGCAAGCAGCATATAGTTGAATGAAGTTTTTAAAATTCATTCCACCAATCTATATCTTTTAAGTGGAGCTCTTAATCCATTTACGTTCAGCATTAACATTGATATGTGAGGTTTTGATCCTGTTACATTGTGAATTGTTTTCTAGTTGTTTTATAAATTTGTTGTTTCTTCTTCTGTCTTTTGGCTTGATGGAATTCTGTTGTGTTGCCATTTGATTCCTTTCTTTTTCTTTTTTTGTGAGTTTGTTTTATAAAGTCTTTGTGTTGTTTTTTTTTTAACTTGTGTTGTCATGGTGGTGAATGTCAACCTTTCATTACCACGTTTAGGTCTCCTTTGAGCATTTCTTATAGGGCTGGTTTGGTGGTGATAAATTTTCTCAGGGAAAGACTTTTTCTGGGAAAGAATTTCTCCATTTATGAATCTTAATCTTGCTGGATATAAAATTCTTGGCTGATGTTTGGTGGTGGTGGTGGTGATACTGATGGTGGTGGTGGTGGTGGTGGTGGTGGTTTTCCTTACTGCACTTTGAAAATGCCAGCTCATTCTCTTCTGGCTTATAAGGATTCTGCTGAGAAGTCAACTGTTAGTCTGATGGGGTTTTCTTTATAGGTAACTAGATGCTTTTTTTCTTGCTAATTTTAAAATTCTTTCTTTTACTTTGACTTTAGACAGTCTGATTATAATATGCTGTGGTGCATATTCCAAGTCCTTTTTGGAATGTATTTTCCTCAGGATCTCTAGACCTCCTCTATCTGAATGTCTAACTCTCTTGCTAGACTTGGGAAGTTTTCATCAGTTGTTTCCTTAAATAGGTTTTCTAAACTTTCTGATTTTTCTTCCCCCTCAGGAATACCCATAATTCACAAGTCCAGTCACTTTATGTAGTCACAAACATCTTGAAGTCTTTGTTCTTTTTTATTCTTTTTAAGTTTTTGTCTGACTGGATTATTTCAAAAGACCTGCCTTAAAGTTCTGAGATTCTTTTTTCTGTTCAGGCTTGTCTATTGTTGAAGCTTTCAAATGTATTTTGTAATTCCTTCAATGAATTGTTCAGTTCTAGAATTTGTTTGAAGATATCTATCTCGATAAATTTCTCATTGGTATCCTAAATAGATGTTCTGACTTCTTGGTACTGGTTTTCAGATTTCTCTTGCAATCTCATTGAGCTTCTTTAAAATCAGTATTTTTAATTCTTTATCTAGAAGTTCAAGGATTTATTTTTGGTTAGGACCTATTGCGGGAGAATTATTGTGTTCCTTTGAATGTGTCATAATATGTTGCTTTTTCATACTTCCTATATCTTTACATTGGTTTCTGTGCATCTGGAGTAACAGTCACTACTTCTTATTTTTGAATTTGCTTTCATTGAGTGGGGAGACTTTTTATTGAAGATATGTCTATAATGTTGATCGGATAGGGCGTTTTGGCTTTCCTTCTGGGTATGTGCAGTGGCTTTAAGGATTCTGTGTGATTTCCTTGGCTACAGATAGCCTTAGTGTTAAATCTGTGGATTTTTCTGTGTGTTAGTGTGCAGTTATTGGTGGAGTCTGTGATGAGGTTTTGCTGGAGACTGGAATGCCTCATGGGTCCTTCAGTGGTAGTGGTGGTGGGCTAAGTATGTCTATCATTGTGACCTGGTATGTGGTATATGCTGGCACCCATGTTGGTAGTTCCAGGTAGGCTGATTCTTTGGCCACTGGGTGGCTCTCTCAAATGCCTGTTGTAGTAGAGGTAGACCATGCAGGTGAGCAGACTCTTGACCTACTGGGAAGCCAGGGTGGTATGGGCAATGGGAATAGCAGTAGTAGTGAGAAGCTCTTCTCATTCACAAGTGTTGTGCCCTTGTTTTATCAGTTGTTGCAATGGGCTGTGCATGTCAGCCTCCAGGCCAGTAGGTGGCACTTGCAGGTAATAGCCAGCTGTATTGTCAACAGTAGGTTTTATGCCTAACCTCTGTTTCTGAGGACAAGTGCTTGCACAGGTGTCCCAGATGGTGGATTGAGTTGCAGAATTCTCAGGAACCTGGATCCCCCTAAGCTCCACTTCCCTCTGCGGAGTAGGGGCCAAGCTGAGTGGAGCTGGAGCAGGCAAGCTTGTACTCAGGCCTCCCAATGGTGGGTGCATCTGCCTTCCTTGACGGGGGTGGCAGGGCAGTTCTCAGGCCCCTGGTGAAATTCTTGGGTGAGGGATGACTGTTGCTATGCCAAAGTCTTAACATGGGTATGGAGGGGCAGTCCCAGCAGCCACAGATGTGGCTTGTGTAAGTGGGACTTACTTCCTTCTCATGCCCCAGTCCTGGCAGAGTTCCCTCCCGCTCCTAACTGTGGCAGCAGATCAGCCTGTTCAGTCATGGCAGTGTTCTGCAACTCAGTCCAGGGCCTTAGGAGATACAACCCAGCTTAATCCCAAGCCTCCATGGCAGCTCTCCTCCTGCTCAGGTCCCAAGCAGGTAGGGGGATACCCCAGTTTCAGTATCAGCTGCCCATACCAGTTTCTCAGTTCTGGTTGCAGGAGTCCAGACTCTTGCTTGAGTCCCAGTTCTTCAAGCCCCAGCCCGAATTTCTGACACCAAAGCCTGGCACTGCCACTTGTTCCCAGGACCATCCACAGCTTGTTAAGAGCTGGGATTGAGAATGGCCTCTTACTGTAGCTGCCTATATCTGATGGAATGTATGGGACGTCCCTGGAGCAGTTCCTTGTCCGGTCACTCCCCAGGTGAGATCCAGGATTCAGGAGGGTCAAGGTGCTCTCCTACAGCCTGGATTGTACAATTCCCCTGTGGAAACATGGACTGCAGAAATACACTCACTCACCCTCTCCCCTACTGGGGATGCATTCCCGATTTTCAGCCAGTCCTGGCCACACGGGTTACCTGTTTTCCTTCTCAGATGTTGAAGTTTCCTTTTGCTTTTCTCTTGAACTCCCATGCTCCCTCTTGGATAATATATTTAAAGTGTGATTGTCTACACACAATTTTTGTTCTTCTAAGTGGATGAGATATGCTGGAAATGCTTCTACTCATCCATCTTGGAGAGAAACTTGAAATTTCTGAAGTTCTGTAGATCTTATCCTAACTCTGTTTTATTGAAAACTTTATCAATTCCTACATCAATACTATACTGTTTCCGTTGTTGATATTTTGTTAGAAGGATCCCTTCTCATTGTTCTTTTAAAAAAAAATTGTTCTTGACCAAATGTGGTGGCTCACATCTGTAATCCCAGCATTCTGGGTGTCTGAGACAAGAGGATCGCTTGAGGTCAGGAGTTTGAGACCAGCCTGGCCAATATAGTGAAACCCTGTCTCTACTAAAAATACAGAAATTAGCTGGCTTGGTAGTGCATGCCTGTAGTTCCAGCTACTCCTGAGGCTGAGACAGGAGAATTGCTTGAACTCGGGAGGCAGAGGTTGCAGTGAGCCGAGATCATCCCGCTGCACTCCAGCCTGGGAGAAAGAGTGAGACTCTTTTTTTTTTTTTTTTTTTTTTTTTTTTTTTACAATTTTTTCTTCTAGATGGCCTGCAGATTCAGCTTGTTAAATTTGATAAAATTTCTCCTGGGATATTAAATGGCATTTCATTGACTTTACAGATTCATTTCAAAAGAATTGTGATTGATATATTTACAGAATTAAGTCTTTGTAGCCAGGTGTGTGTGTATCTCCACTATTATTATTATATTATTATTACCATTTTTTTGAGACAGGATCTCACTCTGTTGCCCAGACTGGAGTGCAGTGTGTGGTCATCGCTCACTGCAGCCTTGACTTCCTGGGCTCAAGCAATCCTCCTGCTTCAGCCTCCTGTGTAACTGGGACCACTACGACACCCAGCTAATTTTTGTATTTTTTTGTAGAGATGGCGATCTCACTTTGTTACCCAGGCTGGTCTTGAAATCCTGGCCTCAAGCATTCCTTCTGCCTTGGCCTTCCAAAATTCTGGGATTACAGTCATGAGCCATCACACCTGTCCTCACTTTTATTTTTAATTAAATATTTTTAATAGATAACATATGAAGATGTTCTAGAAAGGATATATAGTGAAATATTACTGCTATGTCCCAGCCCTCCTCCACAGAAGCAACCATTATTTTTTTCTTATCCTTCTAGAGATATTCTATGCCTGTTCAAGCAAAGAAGTGTGTAAAAATAGCATAATAGGTGTAACAAGCAATCTTAGAGATTGTCATCATCAGGAGCAGATCCAGCTTTTTTGAGGTCTGCAGTGAAAACTACTTTGGAGGCCTTGTTTAAGACAGTGAGTAGCGAGGTGTGGTAATACACACCTGTAATCCTAGCTATTCAGGAAGCTGAGGCAGAAGGGTTGCTTGAGCCCCGGAGTTTGAGTTCTGCCTGGGCAACTATAGCAAGATTCTGTCTCAAAAATTTTTTTAAAAAGACAGTGAATACCAAACTATGTACAAAATGAGTAGTTATTTAGAACAAGAAAAGAAAGCACAATAAACTAGTTTTTCAAAGCTGATAAACACTACAAACGTTACCAAAACCCAGAAAAAAACAACACTTTAAAAATATTACCTTATACACGTATGTGTTGTAATATTTGTTTTTGCTGCATTTTGTTTCATTGTCTCCTCATATGTCAGTGATTTTGTAAGTCATTTTCTATGAAAATAGAAAGCTAATTTGGTCTTTTCCTCCAGTGTTTAAGATATAGTCATTTGAATATGACTCCACACCTTTGTGTCTCGGTGTTGGGTCCTGTTAGTACAGTGGGCAGAAGGAGTATTCCTGGAAGTCTTCCTATACTGAGACAGTTTAGGTATACACAAAAGTTTTGGTGAAAACCACATAAATATATCCCACTAAACCCACTAATGGTATATGTAGCTCGATTTCCTCTTGACTTCTCTTAAGTACAAAAATGACTTCAGCCACTCCATCATGACCTGGCATAAGGGCAAGTCAGCATGGAAGCAGCAGCAGTCTTGATGGACTGTGGTTAAAATAGCTTACTATTTGGTGGTTCCTAATCTTTTGCTGCTTCAGTATTCAGGGAATATCCTTATGTCTTTATGCAAATGTGTGAGTGTTTCTGATAGATGAATCTCTTGAGGTGAAATTGCTGTATCAAAGAGTTTATACAATTTAGATTTTTATAGATATTACTAAATCACCCTATAAAAGATTGTATCAATTTATATCATCACCAATATATATGAGACTGCCCGTTTCTCATACTCTTGTTATTTGCATATTACTTACATGAGTGAGGTTCAACATCTTTTCTCATATATTAGGAAATTCTGTGTATTTTCATTTTGTGCACTGTCTATATCTTTTACTCGGTTTTTATTTGTAATTTTTTTCTTATTAATTTGTTGGAACTTGTATATATTAGGGAAATTAGTTCTGTTATCTGTTTTTCCCCTGTTCATTGTCTTTTTACTTCATGATAGTTTTTAATTATGTATACTTTTTATTTTTCTATGTGGTCCTCTTGAATATACAAAAACCCAAAAACACCAAACTGTTGTTTTTCCTATTCTCTACTTTCTGCTCAACGCAGAAAACCTCTGTGATCCCAGAATGTGGGGGTTATTTCCCCACACACCAAGCAGTACTTCAGTGGACACCTGCTGTATGTCCTATAATTCAGTTCAGTTCTGACACTACCTACCTTTCTATTTTTCTAATGGAAACAGTACTACTTACTAAATACCGAGTTTATTTCATATGTATATTCTTGCCTCCTCACCATTTCCATGTAGAGATATGGCACTGGAGAGAGTGTCATATCTCACAGGTTGAGAGCTCAGGACCACCAGACTACCATCTCTCTTCAGGTGGTAGTCCCAAGTCTGGGTCTCCAGAACTTCTGACTGACTAGCTACAGATTGGGGTTCCCATGATCCCCTTGTTGGGTTTTATTAATTTGCTAGAGTGGCTCACAGGGCTCAGGGAAATGCTTACTTAAATTTAACCGTTTATTATAAAGGATATTACAAAGTGTTAAACAGCATAGGGCAAGGTACATGGGAAGGGGCATGGACTTTCCATGTCCTCTCTGGGAACCACCCTTCAGGAACCTGCATGAGTTCAGCTACCTAGATGCTCTCCCAAACCCTGTCCTTATAAGTTTCTATGGAGGTTTCATTGTGTAGGCATGATTGATTACATCATTGGCCACTGGTGATCAATTGAACCTTGAGCTCATCTCCCCTTCTGGAGTTTGGGGAACGGAGCTGAAAATTCCAACCCTCTCATGTTTGATTCCACTGTTAGGTAGCCCTCATCTGGAGGCTATCAAGTACCCCATCAAGACTTGTCTTATTATAGGACAAAAGTTGCTCCTATCACCCAGGAAATTCCAAGAGATTTAGGGGCTCTGTGTCAGGAAACCAGGATGAAGTCCAAAGGCAGATTTCACAGTATCACAAGCCAATAGGTTTAAATTTTCTTTTGTGACTTCGGAGTTTGTGTCATACTTAGTCCTCCCTCCAAGATTATATTTTTTAAAAATCTCATGTCTTCTAGTGCTTTTATGGCAGTGTTTGGTTTTAATCATTAAATTTTTGATACGTATGGAATTTACTTTGGTGTAAGAAATGAGATACAAATCCAACATTAGTCTTTCCAAGTGATTACAGTTTCTAAGATTTTTTATTGAGTTATGTATCTTTTCCCTGATTTAATGTGTCACTTCAATCGTATGAGAACTTTCATACATATTTGCATCTATAGTTGTGCCTCCATTTTTTTATTTGAATAGAAACAGTGCTACTTATTAAAATGCCGAGGTTATTTCATGTGTACATTCTTGTCTCCCCACCATTTCCATGTCTGACCACTGCTACTACTGTGTCCTATCATAACATTCCATATATGCTTAAATCCAAGCAAAGGGTGGATTTCCATCTTTAAAAACTAAACAGGCATTTTGGACAACACATTCTTGGCAGTGGAACTTGGACAACATTTATCAAACATATTAGGGAAAGTTCTCACTCTACATTATAAAAAGGACAACTGTATATTGAATGTTACATAAGTGAAATAAGATGGAAACATTTTTAAAACTGCTTAAACTATTTTCTTAAAGAGACTTTCTCCACTGCCAGAGATCTTGAATTACCTCCTGGTCAGTCTTCCAGAAGCAATTCTTTATATAATTGACAAACTTGGCTTCCACTTTGGGAAGAAAACCAGCTTTTTCTGTACTTCCTTGCTGTTTTGCTTTAATGTCTTCTACAGAACTAGGTTCTCTTGGTGTTTTAGGAAGTTTGTTTGTTTTTTTTTCTCCTGTTTTTTGAAGGATTCTTGATCTTGGTGTTGATGGTTTTGAATCTTTTCCATTTTGGTTTGATTTTTGTGCATTTTTGGCTGGAGTGTCTCATAAAGATTTCTTCACTGGAGCTTATTCTTGTCTCCTCTTCCTCTCCACAACCCGGGTAACCTTGCTACCACCTCCAGGGGCAGATCACTTTCCAAATGTACCTAAGAGTTTCATGTCCTCCTCTTCTTGATCTTCTAAGCCTCTTCACCTTCCTCCCCAGCTACTAAGTGCTGTTACCTGATATGCACAGGCCCTGAACCATACTTCAACCCAAAGGCCATGGGTGGTGGTATTTCAAAGCCCCCAAGGGAAATCATTGGCTGTTCAAATCATCATATTCAAAGTTGCCACTATTATTTATTTTGTTTTGTTGTTGTTGTTGTTGTTGTTGTTGTTTTTGAGACAGAGTCTCACTCTGTTGCCCAGGCTGGAGTGCAGTGGTGTGATCTTGGCTCACTGCAACCTCCACCTCCTGGGTTCAAGCAATTCTCATGCCTCAACCTGCTGAGTAGCTGGGGTTATAGGTGTGTGTCACCATGCCCAGCTAATTTTTGAGTTTTTGTATTTTTAGCAGACTGGGTTTAATATGTTGGCCAGGCTGGTCTCGAATCCCTGACCTCAAGTGATCCACCCACCTCGGCCTCTCAGAGTGCTGGGATTACAGATGTGAGTCATCATGCCCGGCCAGTTGCCAGTATTATTTTAATTGGACTGCCTTCGTAATTCATTGTCTCTGTGTCAACAATCTGCAGTTCATCATTTGCACCAGCCTCTAAGCTGACCATTCTTAAAGATAACTGATGCTCATTTTCATCATTATCCACCTTAAGATGGTAATGTTTGTCAGCCTTTGGTTCACAATGAAAAACATGGTCCTCAGGCCTCAGGGGCTCATGTTCATGTCCATTGAATCTTCCATGGGGTGGTGGCACACACTTAGGTGGGAGAGAAAGCGGATAGAGATGAACAACTATTGCTTAAGAGAACAGCCACACAGGATGGAATCAAACCAGGCGATTCTTTAATATTTTGCTTCCTTAATAAAATTACATATTTTTCTTACTTGTTAGGTACATATCTATTTTATTGTTTTTGTAGTTATGAATTTGGTTTTTAGATTTACATTTTCTGATTTTTTTTTGTTACGTAAGAATGTGAATGACAACAAAAAACATGTTAATCATTTATTCTGCTAGTTTACCAGAGATTTATATTTCATTCTAATAGTTTTTCAGCTTATTCTTTTGGCTTTTATTTTTCTTTTAAAAATTATTTAAGTAATGCAGTAACATTATTAAAGAATCAAACCGTATCAACAAAGTAAACCTCCTCCTTTATTGCCCCTTCCCCATTCCCACCCCTTTCCTCAGAGGATGACTGTTATTAGTTTAGTGTGTATGCTTCCAGGTGTCTTCAAAAAGCATTTACATACATGTACATCTACAAATAAATTTTTTTCATTAGCAGATATTATATCATCTAGTTTGCTCTGCAAATTGCTTTTTGACATTACTGTATTTAAATTTCTCTCTGTTTGTACCTACAGGACTATAATCAGTATTTAAATGCCCAAAAGCGATGTTTATCAAACTTTAATGTGCCTGCAAACCACCTGGAGATCTTTTAAAATGCTGAAACCGATTCAGAGGGTTTGGGGTGGGGAAACAGAGATTCTGTATTTCTAATAAGCTCCCAGATGTTGCCAGTGCTATTGGTCCTATACTGCACTTTGATTGGGAAGGCTGTAACATATGCTTTAGACCTATTGTAGTTTGTGTAATTATTATTCCTGTTCATGAAATCATTGGGGTCCCTCCCCACTACAGATAGTACAGTAATGCACATTGGAATTTCTCCAGGTAAGAGAGATTTTCTTGAATATTCTGAGTAGACAGTCATTGTCATGATGTGTGTGTATGTGTGTGGTAGGGGCGGGTGGTGGATTTCTCCAACCCTTTTCCCGTATTTGTATTTTGTTTCTTTTTCTTATTTTTTTTGAGACAGAGTCTCACTCTGTCGCCCAGGCTGGAGTGCAGTGGTGCAATCTCAGCTCACTGCAACCTCTGCCTCCCATGTTCAAGCGATTCTCCTGCCTCAGCCTCCCAAGTAGCTGGGATTACAGGCACCCACCACCACGCCCTGCTGATTATTATTATTATTGTTTTTTGTTTTTTTTTTGAGACGAAGTCTTGCTGTGTCACCCAGGTTGGAGTGCAATGGCACGATTGATCTCAGCTCATTGCAACTTCCACTTCCTGGGTTCAGTCCATTCTCCTGTCTCAGCCTTCCAAGTAGCTGGGATTACAGGCACATGCCACCACACTCAGGTAATTTTTTGTGTTTTTGGTAGAGACAGGGTTTCACCATGTTGGACAGGGTTGTCTTGAACTCCTAACCTCAAGTAATCTACCCGCCTCAGCCTCCCAAAGTGCTGGAATTACAGGCATAAGCCACCACGCCCAGCCTCTTTTTCTTATTTCCTTAAATTAGTTAGGACGTGCAGTAGAATGTTGAATAGCTTCATCAATAGCTACTCTCTGACAGGAATATGAAATTGGTACAGACTTTGGTAATATTTACCAAAATGTAAAATACAAAAACACCTTGACTTAGTTATTCCCTTTGAGAATCTATTCTTCTAAAACCCTTGCACATGCATACAAAGATATGTACAAGGATGCATATTATAGCATTTACCTGTAGTAGAAAAATGAAAAGTAACCTTAAGTGTGCATTAATAGGAGAATAATTACATTGGGATATGGTCATACCATTGACCTACTATGCTATATATGTGGTGGCTACATGTATACTAATATGCAGTATTATTAAGAGAGAAATACAAGTTGCAGAAAATTAGTTATTGGTTGACTCAGTCTGTATTTTATTTTATTTTTTAGAGATGGGGGTCTTGCTAAGTTGCCCAAATTGGAGTGCAGTGGTATAATCATAACTCACAGCAGCTTCGAACTCCTGGGCTCAAGCAGTCTCCTGCCTTTGCCTCCTGAGTGACTGAAACTGTAGGCATGTTCCACGTGCCTGGCCAATTTTTTTTTTTTTTTGTAGAGATAGGGGTCTCACTATGTTGCCTAGACTCCAGTCTGTATTTTAAAAACAAGTTAAGTGTGTGTGTATATGTGATGTGTTTTAAATACATAGAAAAATGTTTGGACAGTTCACACACCAAAAATATGAATAGTATTTCTCTCTAAGGAGGGTACTGGTGTTGACAGGTAGTTTGAAGCTTGATAAAGAGGAGGCTTTTATGTTTTCTGTGTTCTGTACACCTTTTATACTGAGTACTTTTCACCTTCTTAACTTTGAAAATGATAAAAAGGAAAGTAGAGAGATGGAGAAAATAAAGCAAACAATACTGTCAGTTAACAGAAAAATCCAACTGTAGAACAGTAGGGAGAATCAGAGAGCAGGTAAATTCAAACCATCCAGTAGTCAATTTTCTTAAATAGTCAACAAGCATGGTAAAAAATCAAATGGTACAAAAACATATGTGGTACTGTTACAGTCCTGCCAATGCACCACAGTGTAGCAATCTCTTGTGAGATATCACCTGGAGTTCAGAGTTCTTTGTCTCAGTGATGAAGAGAATTAAGGGGCGTGGACACAAAGGGTGAGGTTGGAACAAAAGTTTAATAAGTGAAAGAAGAAAGCTCTCCACAGCAGAGAGAGGACCCAGAAGAGGATTGCCGTTTTTACAGTTGAATGCAAAGGCTTTTTAAAAGAAACCAGTGAGGGCTGGACATCTCATTTACGTAAGGTGAGAATTTCTGATAGCTCTACCCAGTCCTCCTAATGTGCATGCAGGCGGTTAGCTTGAGTTATTCCATATCGCTTTGTTCCCCTTACTGCACATGTGTCAGGAGACGGGATTTTCCATTGTGGGCATGTCTGGACAAGTCACCTGTGTAGCCTTTCTTATCTGTGTGGCTGTGGACATGTCTTAGGCAAACCTCCCTGTGCAAGTTCCCTTATCTGTGCCTGCAGCTTGATTTTTCAGGTTGTTCTGTTTGAAATAATTCCACTGAGGACCCACCCTAACTGCCTACCTTACCGGTTTCTTCCTTTCTCCTCTCTCAGTACTGTGATACCACCCCCATACCTGCTATAGTGGCTTCTCTCTAAAAACAGAAAATAGCAAGTGTTGGTAAGGATATGGAGAAATTGGAACCCTTTTGCACTTTTGGTACAGTGAAAAGTATAGTCGCTGGTAAAAAGTATGGTGGCGCCTTAAAAAATGAGAAACTAGAATTACCATTTGAACTAACAGTTCCTCTTCTGGGCATGTTACCAAACTGAACTTCGGTCTGCCCACCCAGTGCAGCAAAGCTAAACACTGACATTTGGATTCCTGCAAAGAGAAATGGAGATGTTTATTGCAGGGCACCAAACAAGGAGAATCGGATAGCTCATGCTTAAGACCTGAACTCTCCAATGGCTTGCAAGCAAGGGTTTATAAAGGCAGGGGGAAATTTCAGGAAGGTAGAAGTTATAGGCAAAATCATAAGGCAATACATGGAGGTTATACATTGGTTTGGCCTAAAAGGGCAGGAGATCTTGAAGTGGGGTTTACAGGTTGTAGGTAGATTTTCTGATTTGCAGTTCATTAAGGAAGAGAAGTTTTGTTTTAAAATTTGGGGGTCAGCAGAAAAGAATATTAGCTCTGGCTCATGGGTGTGACTTCTCCCAAGTCCCTCAGGAAGAACTTTAGGACAAAGATATTCAGTCCTCAGTTCCCCCTTTACCTGATGTGTACATGCCAACAGATCCATTTGGTGGGGTCCGGGTTTCTGAAAAACAACCCAGGGACATGTGTCCATCAATGATAGACTGGATTAAGAAAATGTGGCACATATACACCATGGAATACTATGCAGCCATAAAAAAGGATGAGTTCATGTCCTTTGTAGGGACATGGATGAAGCTGGAAACCATCATTCTCAGCAAACTATCGCAAGGACAAAAAACCAAACACTGCATGTTCTCACTCATAGGTGGGAATTGAACAATGAGAACACTTGGACACAGTAAGGGGAACATCACACACCAGGGCCTGTCATGGGGTGGGGGGAGGGGGGAGGGATAGCATTAGGAGATATACCTAATGTAAATGACGAGTTAATGGGTACAGCACACCAACATGGCACTTGTATACATATGTAACAAACCTGCACGTTGTGCACATGTACCCTAGAATTTAAGGTATAATTTAAAAAAAAAAAAAGATGTTACCTTTAGTTTCTATAGGGAACCAAACATCCCACGACTCTAACTTCCTTGGCTATTGTTTTAAGCTGCTATTACCCTCTTGCTTATCAAGTTGTTCATTTGCTTCTCAGGGCCAGCTAGGTGCCTGGAACTTCTCTTGAAGGAACTCAAGATTTTCCTTTATTTCCATGCTGGGGGCGGGGGAGGCCCATAGGCCCCTCAAGGGGTTCCTGCTCCATCTGAGGTCCATGTTCAAAAGAATTGAAAGTAGGTCTCAAAAATATATTTCTACACCCACATTCACAGCTGCATTATTCACAATAACTGAAACATGGAAACAACCCAAGTGTACGATGATGAATGAATGGATGTTAGATGTTGTGTATACATACAATATTGAGACATCAAGCAAAGATTAAGTATGTTTAACTTTGTTAAAGAAGTGGAGCCTATATTTAATAAAGGTTTTTGTGAATTTTTCAAAATAAAAATTGATATATAGAATACAATTTTTCAAAGTTAAGAGCTTTAGACCCTAAGACCCAAAGTTTGAGGAACATTGCATTACAATTAAATCATGTGATCACAGAGCTAACATGTAAACATGAGCACAAATGTTGGTGCTGAAATTTCATGTTCATGAAAATTTTACGTCATCATAAACATTTAAAAGCAAAATTTAAAATTCATGCAGAAAGTCAGACACTCAAGAGTGGACTTAGGAAAAACAATGATACAAAACATTGAATTCTTAAGAAACTTGAGAATCCTTGAAAAAAATTCTACTAATATGCATTGAGCACCTATTTTGGTTTAGGCCACTGGGATTTCAATAGTAAATAGGGCAGTCAAGGGCTAGAAACAGGAAAGAGTGAGGGACTGTGTGTCAGGAAATGCTTCTTTAAGGAAGTTTTTTGTTTTGTTTTGTATTTTTGAGATGGAGTCTCCCTCTGGTGCCCAGGCTGAAGTGCAGTGGCACAGTCTCGGCTCACTGCAACCTCTGCCTCCCAGTTGATTCTCCTGCCTTAGCCTCCCAAGTAGCTGGAATTACAGGCATGCACCACAGGGTCCAGCTAATTTTTGTATTTTTAGTAGAGACGGTGGGTGGGGGGGGGGGGCCTCACCATGTTGGCTAGGTTGGTCTCGAACTCCTGACCTCCAGTGATCCACCTGACTTGGCCTCCCAAAGTGCTAGGATTACAGGTGTGAGCCATCGCGCTGGCCGAGAAATACTTTTAATTAGTATCAGATGGATGAGTACCTGTTAGCTAAATTGAGGGCTAGGGTAAGGAAAAGACAATGAGACTAGGGGCAGGATTGGGATGAAAGGAGAGAAATATAATTTCATAGTCAAGTGGAAACATTGTTATAATATTACTTCAAACTTACATCATAAGTTAAGTTATGATGTCACCTGTTTCTCTTGGAGAAGCCTATTCACCTTCATTGGAATGGGAAGCTTTCTCAAGAAATGTCAGAGGATTCAAATATATTCTTGCTTTGTTAGTTGAGTCAGTACCAATAGTACACTTGTGATTAGACTGTCAAACAAAATCCCTGAAGGGATTTCACACTGTTAAATGCTTGGTTTTTATTTGTTTTTATTTGTTGGGTTTTTTTTTAAAAACGGCATAGATGTAAATTTGTGAATTACAGAAAAGAAGCAGTTTTAACATGAAATGGACAAAATTGATTTCTTTCTCTGCTTACAGAGCTTAATAAGAATTTCAGTCCATAAGCCTTTCAAATGAAACAATAGAAACTCCAACAATTCAGAGCTAATGTAAATGAAAACGGTTATCTTCCAAATCACAGCATAATAAAGTAACCTTGAATCATTGGTGTTGGCCCTATATTGTTTTTTATTTGAATTAAATGGCAATTTTCAGCGTTATGTAACAGTGATGGAATTAAGTGATGTTTCTAGTAAAAGAATTTTGCAAGTATAATATATTTTAGTATTAAATTCCACTTGTACATTTAGTAATTAAAATTATTCTTGAAATGATGATGGCATTTGAAGGGATAGGGAGCTGTCAAAGAGGATTTGAAGCTTAATTATCTCTTTGGTAACAAAATGCATAATCTTCCATTACAACACTTATTTTCTTATGGTAATTGACTCATTTGTTCTCTGGTTATCAATTTAACTTCCCAACCACAAACATCTGCTCTTACAATTGTGTTTAATTGGTGTGAATACTATCCACAGAGTAGTTAAAATCCAGAAAACATTTTAAGGGCATTATTTGATAATTCATGAAAGGGAAAGTAATGATTAATTGAACATTGCTTATGATGATTTTTTCTAATAGTCTGTGAAAGTCTGTTTACTAAAAATGCATACCGAAATTATCTGCTCCCCCCTCCTTTTTTTTTTTTTTTTTTTTTTGGAAGAGGCTTTTGCTGTGTTTTCCAGAGTAATTATTTACTCTGCCTTAGGGGGAGCCTCAGTTCTTGCAGTTCTTTAGACTCAAGGAATATGTTAATGCCTTGGAACATGGTACCTTAGTAGTTAAGAGTATAGGCTTTGAAGGTAGAAAAAAATTAGTATGCTATCATTTATAATCTAAATAAGAGGAGTGGGGACAAATTGTGGGTGTGGGTATGTGCTTATAATTTTCATAATGGAATAATAAATCATAAATTTACCAGTAGGGTAAAGGAGGAAATAGGATGAGAGAGACAGGGTTAGAAGGTAGGTAGGTTTGTTTGAATGTACCTTGTCTTTATAGATTTAAAAATTTACAAAGTAGTTCCTGAAACTGGAAAGTAAAATGAAACAGGTGACTCCAAAGGTGTATCCAGTTGGTAATATAGCCACACAGTAAGTTACAATTCTAAGTATGTGGAATTACAATTCCATGTAAATTTAAAATTGTAATTGGACTATAATGTACCTAGTGGGATTTACTCTAAGGACACAACTGCAAAAAATCTTCGGTTGTTTTCTTTTATCATATTGTTGGTACAAATGTTTATTCTGAGACTATGGGTGTAGGATAAAGTAAATGAGTAATTATGTTAGTGTCATTGAGAACAGATTTTTGGCTTGAGATACAGATGTAAAATTAAGAAGATTCAGCTAAAACCTACAGTCTTAGACTTAATTGAAAATATCAGTAGGAAATCATGATGAAGTTTATATTTAAAAAATACAAAATTGCTGACTTTGTCCACAAAAAGGGTCTCAGAGCAATGACCATAAACTGAAGTCCAATAGAGTCATGTGAAAAAGGACTCAGGAGCTTTCACTGTGTTCAGGTTTCCTCCATTGGTCAAATATGGGATAGTTTAAGAATCGAAAGAATAATAACCTCAGTGAATTGAAACAAACTAAATATATCTTAAACTAAAGGCTCTTAATACTTAAATGAAAAATCCTCAGCAATTACCTTTGGGAGAGGATATTAGAAAACCAGCTCACTGTTTTGAAAACGTAAGTGAAGGGAAAAAGTCAAGCATTTATTCTGCCCCTTTTCGAAGTACGGTACTTTAGGATAACCAGATAATTGTGGGGTTATCCTAATAATTGAAGGAATATAGTAATAAGTAATATAAGGGATGTTTCTCTTTACAGAATGAGTGATAGAATAAGAGTATTACTATTTTGCACCGCCTGATGGGCAATGATAACCAAAGGCTGTTAACATCACCAAAAGAGAGATAGACACACATGATGAACCTCCTGATAGATGCACATGGAACTGCCTATGAAGTAGTCTCGGGGGAAAAAAGAAAAAAAAACTAGCCTGACTCCAATCAGGGTTCTACATTTAACTGTGAGCTTTCAGAAAGAACATGTTAAATACCACTATGGCAATGTAGTCAGCAAAAGACAGATTGCAGGAAAACCTTATATTACAAATGACTTGGTTTCTTAAACAAATTTCAAACAAAAGATAAAGAGGAGTCTGTAGATGGAAAAAAAAACTTAAGAAACAAATTAACACCAGTGAATGCACCTTGTTTGCCCAATTTGAATAAAGTAGATCATTTTTAAGAACATAGAGGCCAGGGGTAGTGGCTCACGCCTGTAAACCTAGCACTTTGGGAGGCTGAGGTAGGAGGATCGCTTGAGCCCAGGAGTT
Organism: Pan troglodytes; assembly: GCF_028858775.2. Classification (NCBI taxonomy): domain Eukaryota; kingdom Metazoa; phylum Chordata; class Mammalia; order Primates; family Hominidae; genus Pan; species Pan troglodytes. The sequence goes on from NC_072414.2 coordinate 65,138,068, forward strand.
TGAGACTAGCCTGGGCAACATAGTGAGACCTCCTCTGTATAAAAAAATCAAAAAATTAGCTGGGTGTGGTGGTGCGTTCCTGTAGTCTCAGCTACTTGAGCGGCTGAGGCAGGAGGATTACTTGAGTCTGGGAAGTCGAGGCTGCAGTGAGTCATGATCATGCCACTGCACTCCAGTCTGTGCAACAGAGTGAGAACATCGGCCAGTTAGTGAAATGTGAATACCGACTGGGTAATAGGTGATATTAAGAAACTATTATTATTATTATTATTATTACTTGAGACAGAGTCTTGTTCTGTCGCCCAGGCTGGAGTGCCGTGGCACAATCCTGGCTCACTGCAACCTCCACCTCCTGGGTTCAAGCGATTCTCCGGTCTCAGCCTCCCGAGTAGCTGGGACTACAGGCATGAGTCACCACGCCTGGCTAATTTTTGTATTTTTAATAGAGACGGGTTTTTGCCAAGTTGGCCAGGCTAGTCTTGAACTCCTGACCTCAGGTGATCACCCGCCTCGGCCCCACTAACTGCCAGGATTACAGGCGTGAGCCACCATGCCCGGCCAATAAATTATTTTAGATACCAGCCTGATGATGGTATCATGGTTATGTTTAGAAATGAGAGTTCTTGGCTTATAGAGGTACTCAAATATTTATATATGAAATAGTGTAATACGTGGAGTTTGCTTTCAAAATAATATGTGTGTAGGGTAGAGGCTGGGAATGGAATGGATTAAGGCATAGATGAATCAGTATTGACCATGACTTGATAATTGTTGAATCAACGTAATAGGTACATAGGATTTATTCTATTCTCTTAAATAAAAAGTTTTTAAAAAGAATATAGGTTTTGGAGTCAGACTGCCTAGGTTCAAAATCCAGATCTGTCACTGACTAAGCCTTGTGCTGTGGAGTTACTTAGCGTCTCTGTGTATTAGTGTCCTTGCCTATAAAATGGAAATAATATAATATTAACTGCATAATAGAATTGTTGTAGGAACTAAATGGTTATAAGTGGAAAGCGCTTATGAATGTTAGCTTTGATGTGTTCATTATCACACATCAAAGATATACGTTGAAGTTATAAATCATTGGCTAAAGATCTTAGTGTACTTAGGAATAGTCTAGTTGAATTCCTTATTTAGTAACCCAGGAGTTTGAAACCCACATTTAGCAAAATGTCCAGTGGTAGAACCAGAACTCAACTTTATGTCTCTTGACTCCTAGTCTTTACAACTGCTTTACAGTAAATCACTTCAAAGAATATCCAAGAGTCAAAAGACAGAATTTTTACAAATTTAGTTAAATGATATAATGGCTTTTAATAGTAATTCATGAGTCAGGCAGCATCTCATCTAAAGAACAGATAAGCACTACACTGGGCAGGCAGAACAGTTAGTTTTTGTAGGGAAACTTGAGCAGGAACAAAGAAACAAAGTGGATTGGTTAACATTAGTTGCTTCAGATTACTTTCATTGTAAGAGTCAAAGCAGAGGGGACTTTCTTATGTTGGCTAAAACTGTCCCATTTGGGGATTTGACACACACACTCTCCTGATTTCTCAGAAGGTCAGATAAATAACTTAGGTTTAGTTTGGTGATATGCAACTTTGGCACGAGTGACTGCATTTTGGTTCAGTCTGTTTGGTTTGATCTGTAGAGTAGAAGCTCAATCCATATTAGTAGTCTCCCATAAATTTTATTTAACACAAGTAAGCTTAAGTAACCTTGTTCTAAATAGAAAGACTCACAGTTGCAAACATGTTCGTTTTTCCTGTATCTAAAATGTATTGCAGTTCAAATGAAGACTCCAAGTTCTTGTTTGTCTGTTTGCTTTGAGAAGGAACAGACAAACTTCACATAAGATGAGTCTAAATTTATCTGGGGAGTGGAACACTAAACAAACATGTTAGAAAAATTTTGAGGAAATAAAGGAAGAATATTTGTTCCACCATATATTATAACATATTGCATAGTTATAATAATTTTATGGTTCTGGCCCAGGAATAGGCAGATGGATGAAACCAATTAGTGTCCTGAAATAAACCCCCAAGAGTACGTAGATTTTAGTATTAAATCTTTCAAATCTGTCATTCTTTTTGGGATGACTGATCTTGCCAGATATATGTAAAGCTGGATACTTAGTAAGTCTAGTTTGTTTCGTAGAAATATTAGAAGAAAATACAAGTGAATGTTGTTATAGTACAGAAGAAGGGAAAGCCTTTGGAGTAAAAATAGTGAAATACAGATGCTAAAATGGAGAGAACTTATAAATTTTACCATATGCAAACATAAAACTTTGTTACAATAGATGCCTTAAGTTAAAGACAGAAGAGGAAACAAATATTGGCAGCATGTATAGCTTACTGTATTAGTCAGGGCCCAGTTAGGAGCCAGAAACTATACTAGGCATTTGAACAGAGCAAATTTAATATAAAGAATTATTAATGGCCGGTCGCGGTGGCTCATGCCTGTAATCCCAGCACTTTGGGAGGCCGAGGCAGGTGGATCACCTGAGGTCGGGAGTTCGAGACCAGCCTGGCCAACATGGTGAAACCCTGTCTCTACTAAAAATACAAAAATTAGCCGGACGTGGTGGTGCACGTCTGTAATCCCAGCTACTTGGGAGGCTGAGGTACAAGAATCGCTTGAACCTGTGAGGCGGAGATTGCAGTGAGCCGAGATCACGCCATTGCACTCCAGTCTGGGCAATAGAGTGAGACTCCATCTCAAAAAAAAAAAAAAAAAAAAGAATTATTAACTATTAAAATCTACTTACTAAAAAGGGCAAAATAGGACATTAAAGAATACAAAAATAGTAAATATAGGGATTAGCTATGACTACCTCTTGAGCTGAGGGAGAGAATCCAAAAATCAGGAAGACTGTTGTTCAGACCTTGTTGGAGAAAGTGTAGCTGCTGCCAAAGGACATAGCTATGGGCCAAAGCTGGGGCACAGGAAATCCCCTGCTGGGAGGCCTCAGAGCTGGTGTGCAGAAAACACCTGCCGGGGTGCTGTGGGCTGGACAGATGATAAGCCGAAAATTGCCCACTGGGATGACATGAGTTGGAGCTGGTGTACAGGACCATATCCAATGGGATGCAGTGTGTCAGAGCTGGTGCACAGAAAGCCCCATGCTGGAGTAAGCTAGAGAAACTTACAGGAGGGTGATCATTATTGGGTCTTTCACAATCAGCCTCACCATAGGAGCAAAAAGAAGAGCATCCTCCAAACTGAAAATTAAGCCCATCACTCTGCTTTGCTGTGCAACAAAGCACCAGCTGACAAAAGTCCATATCCACTACTGCAAAGAAGGACAGATTTGGAGCTGAGAGCCTTGAAATAATAACTCTCATTATACAAAAAGCTCTTATATATAGATAAGAAAATTATAAACACTCTAATTGGAAAAACGGCAGCATATTTATATACATAATTCACAAAAGAATAAATATAAATGGCTTGTCATTGTTTGAAAGGATCAAGTCAAATTTGCTATTAATAGATTTCCCTGATTTCATCTTGTTGTACAGATTTATGTTTTCTGGATCTTCCATCACTGTGAATGTATGTTGTTTCCTAAGATTATACATGATTTCCCTCCTTGTGGGAGGTTCTGCTTGCCTGGGGTTCTATCTCCTCTTTGTACTGTTGTTCTTCATTTACCTAAGTTATGTAGCTAGTTTAGATTTCTCTCCAGGGCCTGCTCTAGACAGTGCAATAGGCCAAAAAAGTTCTTTTTTAAAAAAGGAAAGGGAGATTGGAAAGGCATAAATAAATCTGTCTCTACTCACATACAAGCATGATTGTCTATGTAGATAATCCCCAAACTGTATTTACAGAGGCTGATACAGCTAATGAGATAATTTAGGATGGCCACAGGATAAAAGGTTAATACACATAAATCAATTTCATTCCTACATACTAGCAGAGAACAACTGGAAATTTTAAAAAATTTAAAGTACCACTTAGAATAGCTTCAAAAGTATTTGAAATACCTAGGTATTTATCTAACAGAGCATGAATGAGATTTGCTTACTGAAATCTGTAAAACATTTATGAAAGAAATCAGACTTAAATAGAGAGATAAACCTGTGTTCAGGGAAAAGAAGACAGTATTTTTAAGATGTCAAGTTGCCACAAATTCAACACAATCCCAATCAAAATCCCAGCAGGCTGGGCAGATGTTAGGTCAACTGTAAATAAAGCTGCTGTCGTTGCCATTGTTGTTGTTATTTCATAGAACTAGCCTGCAGTGGAGCTTGCTGCTTTGTGATGTAGGGAGTTCCTGTCATTCACACTTTTCAAATACAGATCGCTAAGACCCTTTGTCAAGGATGTCATATAGGAAATTATATCATTAGGTAGGATGCTGGACTAGATCTACTTCAACCCTTCTAATTAAAAATATTATGATCTATTATTTGTAAGTTAGCAATTTACAGCTGTGGGGCATGTGGAAAGGGAGCTACTGGAATATTCAGACTTTTTCAAATGTACTTATCCTTTCCCCGTCACCCTGTAAAACCATTGCATATAATGAGGGATCTTAGTAATAGGAGTGTGTTGCATGAGTGAGCTGTTTAAGGACTCTAATGTGACGTTTATTTTACTTTGTTGTTGTTGTTCTTACTTATCAAGCTGACTGAAAAGGAAAGTTTTATCAATCTTTTCCACTCTTTGAATTCTAATTATAGCTCTTAAAAAATGGTATAAATCTTAGGGAAGTATTCTTTAATATTTATTTTTAGACATTTTAAATTTCTCCAATATAGTCAACTTAGTAAATAGTTCCAAATAAGGAAACTCAGAAATTATCTTTAAAACAGTTAGTTGTACCAGCAAATCATTTTTAAAAGATAATTGTATTCCTAACATGTATTTTTTATTATATATTTATTTTATGCTTTTGCAAAAATATGTGAAAGCTTCAAATAATGAGTAAAAATCCTGTGGATTTTATGATTTAAAAATTGGTTGAAATATGAATAGCTGCCTAGTTCTATTTTCATTAATGTCTTAATTTCCTTTTTATTTTAAAGCTCAACCTGAATTCCTGAAGCAGCCTACTAATATATATGCTCACGAATCTATGGATATTGTATTCGAATGTGAAGTGACTGGAAAACCAACTCCAACTGTGAAGTGGGTCAAAAATGGGGATATGGTTATCCCAAGTGATTATTTTAAGATTGTAGTAAGTATTTTTCAAAGAAGTGTGTTTATTTCTGTAACCTTTAGATATTTTTAAATGTAGTCACCGAGAGATCAGTTATCTTATATATACTAGTTTGTGTACTGCAAATGAAATAGAAGAATTCACATAGAATGTAATACCTTCATTGGCTGATGAGAAAGCTGAGCCCAGAAATACTTTGGTAGCTTATGTAAGATCACATAGCAAGTCAGTAGCTTACCTAAGCCTAGAGTCTAGACTCTTACTTGAACACACTGGCACTCTGAAACACAGCTGCCACCATTTTCTGGCAGATGATTAGCACACATGTGTGTGCGTGTATGTGTGTCCCCAGTTGTCTTCACAGCTCTCTGTTCAAGAAGCAGAAATCTTTCCACACTTCTCCTTGAAGTGTGGAAAGATGATCCTTTTGAAAAACATAATATGTAAGAAGGCAACTGACTATACAAAACTTAACCTTAAATCGTATACCGATGCCCAGACCCTTCAAAATAAGGATGACCCAGTGTCGGACAATTGTTGTAGCAATAGTTATAAAGATTCTTTTTTAAAAATGCATTTAAAAAGTGTCAAGTGTATTTAAGAACACTCAGCCATAATTGCTTTTTACTATACTTTATATATAGTAAATGATTCTTAGATATTACCTACTATTATCATCAATATCTAACATTTTAGTAATAGAATTATTCAGCTTTAGTAATAAAGATTAATGACATACCTTGAGATCTATACATGACATTCATAAAAATGATCAGAACTATAGTTGTTAAAGACATAATGTCTCATTACAAATTTGTCATACAAGTAAACATTCTTAGAAATATATTTTCTATTTTTGAAATGCATGATCTGCTGTTGCAAAAAGTAATTTACAAGTATTTAACATTAAAAAGCAATCTGTTATAGTTAAAATAGCCTCTTAAAATCAATATTTGGAAATTTTAGAAAATTTTTAAATCATATTTATTATACCAATAACAATAGTTAAAAAATTTTTTTGTTTTTTAAGACAGGGTCTCGCTGTGTCACCCTGGCTGGAGTGCAGTGGTGTGATCATAGCTCACCGCAGCCTCAAACTCCTGGGCTTAAGCGATCCTCCTGCCAACCTGAGTAGCTGGAACTACAGGCACTGCACTACCATGACCAGCCAATTTTGTATTTTTTGTAGAGATGGGGTTTCACTGTGTTGCTCAGTCTGGTCTTCAGCGCCTGGGCTCAAGTGATACTCCTGCCTCGGCCTCCCAAAGTGCTGGGGTTACAGGTGTGAGCCACTGCTCCTGGCCCAGTAGTAATAGTTGACATTCATATAGTACTTTTTCATTTAAGGAAAGCTCACATGGCTTCATTTAATTTATTGTAGTCTAATCTGTTAGAACTATTGATATTATAGATAGTCTTAAGAAAAATAATACCTTAAATTCACAAATTGGACTTTAACTATGGTCAGTTGGTATTGCGTGCCAGATCTTTTTCCAGGCAAAGGTGTAGTTTGCAAACAGTGAGAGTATGACTTTCCATGCGTTAAGTTCTTCATTGTGAATGACAGTATGTACTCTTCTATTCAGTTAAATTGGTACCTTGCCAATGCTTTAGTGTGAAATTGAGTTAACAAGTACTTGGATAATATTTAATAATTGAATCATAAAAACTTTACTTGTTTTTTTCCTCTCCAAAAAGCATATTTTTGAGATTTTGATCTGGTATTTATCAATTAAATTATGTAATTTTATTTATGCTTTTCTTCTTCAGAAGGAACATAATCTTCAAGTTTTGGGTCTGGTGAAATCAGATGAAGGGTTCTATCAGTGCATTGCTGAAAATGATGTTGGAAATGCACAAGCTGGAGCCCAACTGATAATCCTTGAACATGGTAAGAAGGGCTGAAATAGTCAGATGATAGAGGCTGTGTGCTTGATGGACAAGCACCCATCCGTCCAAATAACTCATGATTGATAACCCATTAGTAAAGGCCAATATGTGGCATAGCTAAGAGAAAAAGAATAGCAGTCTAAATCATTTCTATTACATAAAATTACCTAGAAGCACAATTTTGGATAATGTTGAAAAGAAATTTTTACTAAGAAAAGGAAAACTGAATATTATAGTCTTAATAGATTAATTTTTAAAAGAATTTAGTCATCTTAATCTCACAAATATATTTCTGTCCTATAAAGAAAAACTCCTTTTTTTTCCAATTCTATACACTTTTATTAATACACTTACAAAAAATAACATTCAAACACTGAGAAAACTAAATAACTTTGGAAGCAGAGCTCATTGTTTTCTGCTTACATATAAGTGACAATTCTGGGCTGTTGGCACAAAATAGTCAACATTCATGAAACGCTGACTACTATATATCAAACATAAGTTAAAATCATAGGCAGTAGTTTATCAAATCCACGTTTCTTAGAAAAACTTAGTATTTATTTTGCATTGAAATTTTTAGTTTTTCCAGAATACAATTAATTTACCTTTTCTGATTACCACCAAAAAACCAAGTTTATTATTTAAAAATTCAGATAACAATGAAAAGTATAAAGAAAAAAATCCATCCTGTATCTCAAATTAGGGAACCCACACTGTAATTTGAGCAGAGTTTTAACATAAGGAATTAACATTGATATTGGGATTGGAGTAACAAAGGTTTGACTAGTAAGAAGTAAAGAGAACTCTAGACAATATAAGAATGGCAACTATCAGGAGCAACTACAACCCCTAGATCTGAGATAGAGCCCTCAGGAAGAGGCCCCTCTTTTTACGGTTGAGATCCAGACCCTGTTGGAGAGGGTGTAACCATGGTTTACTGGATGGCAGAGAAGTTGATGTGGTGTTTTGCTCTCTAAACTTGCTCAAAATCTCCTTTCTTGAGGGTTGGGGAAAGCTGCTTACAGAGAGGTATCTCACTGGAGGCATTCTGCTACAAAACCACCCAGTGGATCAGGTGTAAGGGGAAGCTGCTGGCTATAGGAGGCTGCCAGGGTAGTACACTAGAACCAGGAAGGAAACTCCTTTCTTCTGTACTGTATCTCCATTGCCTTCTATTGATAAAGTTTAATACATATGCCAGCTGGCAAAGGAAAAGTATATAAAGGACATGGCTCTGTTTTTGCAGCATAGGCAATGAAATCAGAATTTGGAGCTGAGAGGCAGTAAATTGATAACTGGTACACACTTCAAATCCTACCACCTGGGTACACTGTGTATGGTTTTATAATTTCCTGTTTTGTTGCAACAGCATGCTGTGTATATCTTTCTGTGTCAACAGTTGATCTGCATCAATATTGTTTCTTATTAAATAATATGTATATATATATACACTGTTTTATATAACAGATTTTATATTGGTTAACATTTAGATTGTCACCTGTTTTTTCCTATTATAAACAAGGATGTATTGAACTTTTTATGTGATTATTTTCTTATGCTAAATTACTAGAAGTTGAATTATTGGATAACAGTTCTGTGTTAAATTGATAAGAGTACCTGTTGGGTGCATTATTCATTTGTTTTAGCAACTGAAACATTTTTCATTTTGAGCATTTCTCAAAAATACATGAAAGAGATGCCACTTTAGACATCTGATCTTTTATTCAAGTCAAATACAATCAGGTATTGGTGTGCCTCCAGGAAGAATTTCTCTGATGATTGTAGTTTGGCCAGGGAAGCTAATTGGCAAAGATGGCACCTACTCTGGCTTTTCACTAACATGGCATATATGTAGGATTTTTGTGTGCTATTTTTTGAAAAATATACTTGAGAGTGCTGTTACAGAAAAGCATAAAATATTAGAACTGCTTTTTTCTTCTTAGGTTTGTGTATACCCTCCCCTGTTTATTGGAAATGATTTTAGTAGAAGCATGCCATTTTTCCATCTTGGTGAAATGCCTGAGTACAATTACCAAATAAGGCACTAGCAGAATTAGTGAGGTAGATAGGCTTATTTCTTTTTACTTGTGCCAGTGACTTTTCTTAGTAAACTTCATAGCTATTTGGGGTATATTTATTTACATGGAACTAAGCAAAGGCACTTCAGTATATTTGTGTTTGAGATTACTGTTACAAATCTAACTCTAACAGTAGAAATGGTTAAGTATGCCAGGAAGTTCCTAAACTAATCCTAATTGGGCTTTCCTCTGAAAATATTTGGATAGTGTTAAAATTGTAGTCATAGTGTATTTGCTTCTCTCTTTTTGAGAATAGCGTTTTATGAGCTGATGAAATTTTTTAGTGACGTCATTGGGCATGTATTAAAGATGCATAGATTATAAGAAGGAGAGTAAGTGTCATGTTATTAATTGTGTTTTCTATTTTGCTGTTTTAATTTGCAAGATAAATATTTATACAGGAAAGCTAAAAGAAGGAATACAGTAACTTACTAGATCTGAGCTCTTCTTTTTTAGAGTTTACAATATAATAAGGGATGTAAGAGATATATAAAACTTGAATACCAGTCCAGATGCATAAATAAAGCAGCATACAGTTCAGAAGAGAGGAATTCTGTCTGTGTGATCAGGGAATTTTTTCATGTAAGGTGTCCCCTTTGTAATAGGCCTTGAATTATAAGATTTCTAGATGTTAATTCAAAGGAAGACCTGGATCAATATGGAAATAAAATAGAAGACCTGTTCCTGTAGTAAGGTAGCCTTTAACAGCAGAATAGGATCAGAGTGCATGATTATAAATAATAAAAACAATGCCATGTGTAATGAGTATGATGATAAAGTCAGGTTTAGAGGAAGACAGAGTGCAAGCTGGTTGAAGGAAAATTGTTATGAGGCCATTGTGAGATGATAAATACTTACACTAGAGAAATCGGTGGAAAAGGATCCTACTAAGGAGATTGTGTTAGTCTGTTCTTGCATTGCTATAAAGAAATACCTGAGGCTAGGTAATTTATAAAGAAAAGAGGTTTAGTTGGCTCACAGTTCCACTGGCTGTACAGGAAGCATGGTGCTGGCATCTGCTTGGCTCCTGGGGAGGCCTCAGGAAGCTTCCAATCATGGTGGAAGGCAAGAGCGGAGCAGGCATCTCACATGGCAGGACCAGGATCAGGAGAGTGAGGTGGGGGGTGCCACACACTTTTAAACAACCAGATCTTGTGAGAACTCACTATCTCAAGGACAGCACCAAGCCATGAGGGATCTTCCCCCATGACCCAAACGCCTCCCACCAGGTTCCACCTCCAACATTGGGGATTACCTTTTCACATGAGATTTGGGCAGGGACAAATATCCAGACTATGTCAGAGGTGTTAGTGATTTATCTGATTGAGACTTTATCAACTGATTGAACATTAACATTGTTATAGAGAAGCCAGAGATACTTCCAAGGTTTACCCAAGTTCTGGGTAACTAGGTGTATTAGTCCATTTTCACACTGCTGTTAAAGACATACCTGAAACAGGGCAATTTACAAAAGAAAGAGATTTAATGGGACTTGCCCTTCCACATGGCTGGGGAGGTCTCACAATCATGGCAGAAGGCAAGGAGGAGCGAGTCACATCTTATATGGATGGCAGCAGGCAAAGAGAGAGCTTGTGCAGGGAAACTCCCATTTTCCAAGCCATCAGATCTCATGAGACTCATTCACTATCACGAGAACAGCACAGGAAAGACCCACCCCTATAATTCAATCACCTCCCACTGGGTGATTCCACTGGGAGGTGGAATGGGAATTGTGGGAGTTACAATTCAAGATAAGATTTGGGTGGGGACACATCCAAACCATATCACTAGAAGAATGGTGACACCTTTACAAAAACAGAAAAGGAGGGCAGATCAAAGTGGAAGGAGATTTCCACTTCTGTTTAGGATATAAAGAGGTGCATAAAGAAAAGCCCATTCTCACCACAAGAAAGAGCTTAGTAATCTACAACGTCACAAGTTCTCTTGAACCCAGCAGAGAGCTGAGCATGCAAAGCAAATATATTAGTCCATTTTCACACTGCTGATAAAGACATACCTGAGACTGGGTAATTTATAAAGAAAAAGAGGTTTAATGGACTCACAGTTCCACATGGCTGGGGAGGCCTCACAATCATGGCAGAAGGCAAAAGGCACATGTTACATGGTGGCAGGCAAGAGAGAATGGGAGTCAAGTGAAAGGGGAAACCCCTCATGAAATCATCATATCGTGAGATTTACTCACTACCACAAGAACCGTATGGGGAGAACCACCCCCATGATTTAATTATCTACCAGTAGGTCCCTTCCACAACACGTGGGAATTATGGGAGCTACAATTCAAGGTGAGGTTTGGGTGGGGACACAGCCAAACCATAACAGCAACCAAATAACCTAAATTCCAAAAAGGACAACCCTCCCCACACAACCCCCTCAAAGGCATAGATCATATGGATTGTTTCACTTTTGGCAGAACACAAGAGAAAGAGACGGCTACTGTAAAAGTGAGTAAGAGGAAAACTCCTAGAGTTTTAACTAAAAGGCCTTTAACTGCAAGGCCAACTATGGCCTAATTTGGAATGTCTGGGGGCCTCAGACAGAATGGGAGTTTACACTTTCTTGCAAACACTTTTCCTTGGGGCCCCACAGAGTACTCCCAATTAAGAGGAGGCAAAAGCAGGAGACTACAGAAAGCCATCTCTGTGGTGTAGGGATGAAGGAAGTGATGATCTGCAGCTGCAGAGAGAGAATGATGCAGAGAGGCCTTTGTGCCTGGGAGACAGGACAAAGGCCTTCCCATTTACTCAGACCCTTCTCCTTTAAGCCTCAAACCAGTGGGGGAGGGGCAGAAAACCTTCTGATTTCATACGTTTCTGAAGGGAGATTAGAAGTCAAACCCCTGTGCTGCTTAGAGGAGGAACCCTCCTGTCCCCAGGATGCAGGCAGAGACTCATTGATGCCGGGGAAAGGGTAGAAGAGAAAACCCTTTACTTCTGAAAGAGGCGCAGAAATCATTTTGGGCCTCAGGATTCTACACTGATACCAAGGAGAGGTCTTTTACTACTAGGGGAAGAGTAGGAAACTTCTACCTAAGACCAATACAAATACAAGGCAGATTTTGACTGCCACAGGAAGAAGAGCCAGAGGGCCTACCTAAGACTGAGGCTGGACCAGAACAATGGAGAATCCTAGCCGCCCCAACCATGAGCTTTCTACTGTTTGGGAAAGGTCAAGAGCACAGAGGGATATCCTGTGGTATTGGTATGCTGGAGTGGTTGAAAACTCAGAGGAAAGGAAAAAAAAAAAGAGAGAGAAACTCTCTGGCTCCTAAGCACAGGACAATGGTAGTCTCCCAGTAGAGGAATTTGAAACCTGTAGTATACTTAAGGTAACTATAACAATAAAATCCATTCCAAGCTCAATTCCTGACTAGATTAACTAAACTCTTTCACACTAATGACATGACAGAAAAATAAACATACCATTTTTCAGGTGTAAATAATACTTACTGTTGTTCAGCATACCATGTTCAGCATTCAAGCAAAAATTAATAGACTTTAATAAGCCCATCTATTGAGAGAGAAACTAATCATTAGAACTAATTTCAGCCTTTGTGACTTCTATGCAATAGAAAGATGTTCTTAGAAAATATACCATTCAAATTTCATTCTTTATATACCTTTTTTAAAATTAATTAATTAATTTTTTTTTTGAGACGGAGTTTCACTCTTGTCGCCCAGGCTGTAGTACAGTGGCGCGATCTCAGCTCACTGCAGCCTCCGCCTCCCGGGTTCAAGTAATTCTCCTGCCTCAGCCTCCCGAGTAGCTGGGATTACAGGTGTGTGCCACCATGCCTGGCTAACTTTTGTATTTTTAGTAGAGACAGGGTTTCATATATACCTTTATTTTTAAAATTACTTGAGGTATACTCCTACAGACTACAAGATGAGTCAAACCAAGAACTCAAAAACAACACACACTCTTAACATCTGATCCAGCAGTTGCACTTCTTGGTATTTACCTGAATGAGTTGAAAAGTTATGTCCACACAAAACCCCTCAAATGTGTTTGTAGCATCTTTATTCCTAATTACCAAGATGTCCTTCAGTAGGTGAAAGAATAAATAAACCGTTGTACATCTAGACAGTGGAATACTATTCATTACCAAAAAGAAATGACCTACCAGGCCAGGTGCCGTGGCTTACGCCTGTACTCCCAGCACTTTGGGAGGTGGAGGTGGGCAGATCACTTGAGGGCAGGAGTTCGAGACCAGCTTGGCCAACTTGGCAAAACCCCGTGTCTACTAAAAATACAAAAATTAGCTGGGCGTAGTGGTGCATGCCTGTAATCCCAGCTACTCAGGAGGATGAAGCATGTGAATCACTTGAACCCGGGAGGCGGAGGTTGCAGTGAGCCAAGATTGCACCACTGCACTCCAGTCTGGGTGACAGAGTGAGACTCTGTCTCAAAAGAAAAAAAGAAAGAAAAGAAAAAGAAAAAAGAAATGAGCTGTCAAACCATAATGCACTTGAGGAATTATAAATGCAAATTACCAAGTGAAAGAAGCCAATTTGAAAGGCTAAAAACCATGTGATTCCAACTACATGACATTCTAGAAAAGGCAAAACTATGGAGTTAGTAAAAAAAATTAGTGGTTGCCAGGGTTTGGGAGGAGAGAGCGATGAATAAGCAGAACACAGATGTTTATGGCAGTGAAACCACTCTGTATGATACTGTAGTGGAGGATACGTGTCATAAATTTGTCCAAGCCCATAGAATTTGCAACATCAAGAGTGAACACTAATACAAACTATGGACTTTGGGTGATAATGATGTCTCAATACAGGTTATTCAATTGTAATAAATGTACCACTTTAGTGGGGGATGTTGATAATGGGGGAAACTATGCATGTGTAGGGCAGAGGAAATTTTGGTACCTTATGCTCAGTTTTGCAATGAACCTAAAACTGCTCTACACACTTATTAGGATAGTTAAAATCCAAAATACTGACAACACCATCAAACTCTCACAAGGATGTAGAGCAACAGGAACTCTGTTGCTAGGGATGCAAAATGGTACAGCCATTTTCGAAGATAGTTTGGCGGTTTCTTACAAAATTAAACATTTTTATCATAAGATTTAGCAGTTGTGCTCCTTGATGTTTACCCAGATGAGTTGAAAATTTATGTTCACACAAAACTTACACACAAATGTTTAGAAGAATTTTACTCATTATTGCCAAAACTTGGAAGCAACCAAAATATCCTTTGGTATCTGAATGGATAAACAAAGTGTGATACATCTATACAATGGAACATCATTCATTGAACAGAGCATCTAAGATGGGACAATATCAGAGGCTATAACATAAGTAAATTATAAGTAAATGGGAGTCTCACAGGGAAAACAGAACAAGGACAGGGAGAAACAAATGTTTGAATAGATAATGGCCAAGAATTTTAAAAAATGAATGAGATCAAACCACACAACCAAAAAGAAGCTCAGACAACCCCCAAGCAAACTAAATACCATGATGATGATAATAATAATAATAAAAAGAAAATATGCCTGTACACATCATAGTCAAACTTCTGGAAACCAAACATGAAAATATCTTGAAGGCAATTGGAAATTTAAAAAGAAGAAAGACACATTACATACAGAGGAACAAAGATAAGAATTGCAGCAGACTTTTTGCCAGAAAAAAAAAAAAATGTGAGCTAGAAGACACTGAGCAGTAGTTTTTAGTTTAAAAAAAAAAATTAAGGGGCCATGCTAATCTTCACTGTATTGTTCCAATTTTAGTATTAGTGTATGTGCTGCCCAAGTGAGCACAGAGCAACTTTTTAAGTCCTTAAAAAAAAAAGGCAACCAAAAAAAAGGCAACCAAAACTATACCCAGCAAAAATATCTTTCAAAAATTAAAGTGAAATAAAGACCTTTTCAGAACAGAAACTGAGAATTTGTTGCTGACATACCCATGCTACAAGAAATGTGAAAGGAGAAAAACAAAGTGGGCTAGAGGGTTTTTAAAGTAAATATAAAAATATATTTTTAAAATTAATTGCTTTAAGAGATAATTGACTGTCTAGACAGGCCCACAAAATTTTTTTCTTCTTTTTTTTCACTCTAAATAGTTTATTTCCACCTTCACAAACTCATGCACCTCTGGCCATTATGCAAGGCACCATGAATTAAATAGTTACATCAGTATATATTTGTCTTACATGATTCAAGATAAAGTGAATTTTAAAAGCAAATGGGTGCCAATGATGGGGAGGTGAGGGGAATAGGGCAGGCAGCAATAGGGTAACACGCAACAAAATTTTCTGTAAAGGGCCAGATAGTAAATATTTTAGGCTTAATGGGTCAGTCTCTGTCACAGCTACTTAACTCTACCGTTCTAGCGTGAAAGCCACCATATAGATCAAACAACCTTGGCTGCTCCGGTGAAACTTTGTTTACAAAAACAGGTAGCAGGTCCTAATATGCTTACTCTGGTCTAACACAGAAATAGTTGATAACATGAAATTTAAAAGTGTGACAGAATGGTATATGTAGTGTAGTCAGATGTGTAGGGTAGAACTGAAAATAAACTATTGTAAGATTATTACTGCACACAACAATACTGTATGTCGAAGATGCTCAGATACTTTCAATATTATTTTTAAACAAGACTCATGAAGATAACAACTATTACAAAATATTTATTTCCTTTTTCAATAATTCACTCCATTATTTTTCTAGTTAAGCTCAGATAGTGATCACAGAGATATGTTAGTAAACTATCTGTAGTTTGTAGTTCTCCCTTTAACAGTTCCTTTTTGGAGTGACTAGGGCACATTTCCTCCTCATTATTCATACACCAAGTCTGACTTTCTTCACTTATCCTTATATTCTTCGTTCTCCTGCTCCCTGTTTGCCTTTTTTTCCTCCCACTCCCTCCCCCTTTTTATTTAAAAAATTTTAAGTGAAACAGACATCCACTGATGAGAAATAACTTAGAATCACAAACTATCATGGCTGAAAGATACGTATCATGTAGTACAGTGGTTGGCAAACTTTCTGTTAAGGGCCAAAGAATAGATACTTCAGGCTTTACCTGACATTTGGTCTCTGTTTACATTGCTCACCTCTGCTATTATAAGTTTGAAAACCACCACAGACAGAATACAGACAATCTGTAACAAATATGTGTAGCTGTGTTCCTGTAAAACTTTATATACAAAAGCAGGAAGTACACTGGATTTGGCCTGTGGGCACAGTTTGCGAATCTCAATCTAGTCCATCTTCCCTTGAATATCCTTACATCAGTGTTTCCCAAATTGTGCCCTTTAAGATGTATTAATGGGTCTACTAAAAAGCAAATAAAATGAACAAAAAGGATGCTCCACAGTCCAACAGATTTTGGTACTGCTATATATAAACATTATATTCTACGTTGGAAATTCGCAATGCTAATGAACACAAATGGAAAGAGGCTCAAGGTGGGCCAGTTTTCATCATTTCTCCTTCAGGCTGCCCAAGCGTCTGCCTTTCTCCTACCAAATCCAGACATATCAGTGAAGTCTGTCAGAATTTGCTATATTTACTTCTTGCAAGATAACCCAATTCTCCTGTGAAAGGAATTGTTTGTAGACTCTTAACTTCTGTCTGTCATGTTTTTGGCAGAAAGTCATCAATGTTATATCTGGTGGCTTTTCTAAATTTTACCACTGATTAAAAGGTGAGTTTAGTATTTAAAAAAAAAAAGACTTTACTAATTATATAAAAGTAATACATGATTATTTTAGAACACTGAGAAAAATATCACTGCCCAAAGATAACCAGTGTTAACATTTTGGTATGGAAATGTCTAAATGTGTATATACACTTTTTAAAATTAAATTCAGATTATTTGGTATATATTGTTTTGTATCTTGTTTTTCTACTTGTTGTTATATCCTGAGATCTTCCTGATATCATTACAGGGGTTCAAAGGCATGGTTTTTAATGGCCAAAAAACTTTTCCATCATAAGGTTGTACTATAATTATTTTAACTACTTCCTCTATTTTGGGACATTTAAGTCATTTCCTACTCTTCTGTTCTTTATCCCTGTCTGTTTTTCCTTTTTTAATTACTAATGCTCATATTAGTAGTCTTTTGTCCAAATCTCTGATTCTTTCCTTAGGAAAAATTCCTAAAAGAACAATTAATGGTTCGAGTCAGTAATTTATGTAATTGTCAAAATGGTTTTAGTAAATGATGTAACAATTTACATTTTTACTAAGAGTGAAGAAAGGATACAAACCTAATCACACATTAGCCAACTATTACAAAGTAATGTTCATTTAAAAATACAAAATTTAGGCTGGGTGCAGTGGCTCACCCCTGTAATCCCAGCTGGGAGCTGAGGCAAGAGGATTACTTGAGCCCAAAACTTCAAGACTTGCCTGGGCAACATAGTGAGACCCCATCCTCACAAAAAGTTAAAAAAAAAAAATTGGCCAAGTGTGGTGGCACACACCTTTGGTCCCAGGTACTAAAGAGGCTGAGGTGGGAGGATTGCTTGAGCCTGAGAGGTCGAGGCTTCAATGAGCTGTGATTGCACCACTGCACTCTAGCCTGGGCAACAGAGCAAGACCACCACCCTACCCATGCAAAAATAAACTTCATTATTAGGCAAAAATGACATCTTACCCATTGAATTTTATATCTTTGATTGTGAAGTGGAATATTTGTCATATGTTTAGAAATACAGTTACTCCTTGGTATACATGGAGATTGGTTCCAGGACCCACACATATATGCCCAGATCTGTGCATATTCAAGTACTGTAGTCACCTCTGTAAGACCTGAGTACATGAAAACTAGGCTGCCTGTATAGTCGGGTTTTGCATCCCGCAAATACCGTATTTTTTGTTGCGTTTGTTTGAAAATAAAAATCACCATGTAAGTGGAACCATGCAGTTCAAAACCGGCTTGTTGAAGGATCCACTGTAGTCTGTCTTTGCTCTTCTGTGAGTTGTATTCTTCTGTTAGTTATTGAAAAACGAAATCAATCTCTTGTGATGGTGCTTATCTTCAAAACCTTCTTTAAAAATAATGTTGAAAGTATTTGACTGTGCATCTTTGACAGTTTTATTTCTGTAGGGAGAGTTTTCTAATTCCCACCTGAAGTGTGTGGCTATATATACTGGCCATAGGCCAGCTGGCTAGTGCTGGGCTGCAAGAAGCTGCGTTGGAGCGTCCACAGTAGGCCTGTGGTATACTTAACATGACTATTAGGTTAATTATCAGCTTTAAACATTAAATGAAACTTAATAATTATAGTTAAAATATATAAAACATTTTTGCATATCACTGGAAAACAGAATTTCTGAGCAAATTGTGAAGTAGAATTTGACTTTTGTTCCTAGCATGCTTTCTTAATCAAAACATTTAAAATACAACTTTTAATATTTAACTTTACTTTTATGCATTTTCGGTAACAGCAGCTCTTGATTTTAGAAGATCTTGTATCTTTTAAAAATATTTAACTGAACATAAAACAGGATTATTTTTATTTGCTGCCATTTCAGATTAACATTGCCTGTCATTTTATGCTAAAATCCTTTGTTTTTTATAATTATCTATTAAATTACATTTTCAAAAAAAAGCATTGGCAGGTACATTGTTATTATTATTTAAATTATTACTGGTCAATTAAGAGTAGTAGGAATTAAGGTAAAATGTCTGTATCTTTTGTCCATTAACTTTTTATTGGCCTTTCTTCCTGTCAGTTGAATTTAAAAATAGATTGCAAAATTATCATGTGAGACTGGAATGTGAAAACATAGAAATACACTTTCTTTTTCTGTCCTTTCATACCACGTCTGATAATTGGCAAATTTTAGTTCTAGTAAAGGAAGAAGGATTCATGAAAAGGGAGTAACATCAACTTGTTTTTAGTAAAGGAAACTTACACTTTACCAGCTCCTTAAATGACTGCTGGGATATTATGGCCATAGTAGATAAGAATACACACTGAGCATCCCCCACCCTTTTTTTGACAGAAATGTTTGTAAAAAATTCCAAATAGTATCTGAGGTTAGCATTGAATAATAGAAGTTCTGGAATAAGTGACTAATGGCCTGGCATGATTAAAAGTTGGCTAGATAGCAGGAAATTGTTACTCATTAGTGGAATATTTTAATTTCAAAGCACTAGGATGTACAGTAGTTGGTGTTGATGTTAATTAAAGGATAAGTTCTAATCAGTTATTTTACTTTTTTGTAACGGTAATTATAACTTTAGGGAGAGTTTTATTCAAGGTAACTGGTGTAATTTGACTTCTTAATCATGAAATTCAT